>NC_091790.1:176327500-177577500 GCF_041296235.1 Equus asinus
GTTATTTATTTATTTTCTCCTTATTTATTGATCGCACGAGCAGAGCGGCGCGGGGAGCCCGGGGAGATGCAGGACCACCCACTGGCGGGGAAGCAGCGTGCAGCCCGCCCGCGCCCCCGCGCTGCCGAGCGCCTCCTGCCTCCGCGCTCGGGCGATTGCCCGCGCCGGCCCGGGCCCCGGCCCCGCCGCGCCGCCGCCGCCCGCCTGGCCGCCCCGCAGCCCCGCCGCCCCGCAGCCCCGCAGCGCGCCGCCCGGGCCCCGGCGACAGCGGCGGCGCAGTAAGTTGGCAGGAGCGAGTCCCCTCCGTTCTCGCCTCCCCCGCACCTTTTGAACTTGTTGCTGCTGCTCGGCTCGCCTGCGCCTGGCTTTTGGAAGGTGAAAAGGAGGAGGGAGGCACGGGCGGATGGGGGAAGGGGAAGAAGAGCTCGCTTGAGCTTTATTTATGCTCCCTCGGCGCCTCGGATTCGGCTGCTCGCGAGCTGCTTTCTCGGCTTTTCCCTTTCCGGGTGCACGGCGAGGAGAAAGTCTCTATGCAACTCAGCCCCGGCGCGCACTTTGCCAGGTATGTACCGCGGGCGAGGCGCCTTCTGCGCCGAGGCAGATGCTGCTGCCGCCGCGGCGGCGGCGGCTGTCGGCTCCCGGGTTCTGTAACTGTCACGCGGCACCTGAGCTGAACTTGAAAAGAGAGTGAAGGGGCGATTGGGCGAACGCTTTTGGCAGACGCAGGGGGGTACTTGTAGACGTGGGGGAGGAGGATCTATATTAACGTCCCCCAACCGTGCCCACCGCACAGCATCTCCATCTCTGCAAATACGACCCGAGTAGTAGAGGCGGCAACCGGACTTCCAAAGAGACGTGGGGCAGCGGCTGTGACCGCATCTCGGAAGCTACAACAACAGGTCGCCTTTCTGAGACTCCTTTGGCGGGAAGGGCCACTTGGAAAGAGAAGGTTTGAAAGAACTAAAAGGGAAAGGGGAAGTGGGTTCCCTAATTCGTCAAAAGAATACCACTGAGTGACTGTCCTTGTTTCCTCTATCCTACACGTCGCATACTGACCCCACATTACCCAGACTGTGTCAGGGTTTGAGAAAGCAAAGACATCTGTTTGAAGAAATTGCTGCATCTGAAGTCACCTGTGTACTTATTCGTGCCAGTAGTGGCCTGGTCCAGCTGCTAGAAGAGGTTTGGTTAGGTTCTGTTGGGCGTGATTGTTAGGACATTGTTTTGTTTTTTTCTGTTACTCCAAATCCCTGTCTTTGAGGGACACTTGCCCTTCCGAGAACTGTGACTTCATCAGGAGCCCTACCTTGGAATAAGCGTGATACCTCTGGACCAGGTTTCCCAGTAGTATTTTGTTTGACAGGAGGAAGTGGGAGATTGTGGCTACTTTGACCCACTGGAGAGGCCTGACTGTCCTTCTTGCCTCCACTTCAAGGAACGATGGCGGCGGGTGTCGCAGCCTGGCTGCCTTTTGCAAGGGCAGCAGCCATTGGGTGGATGCCTGTGGCCTCGGGGCCCATGCCAGCTCCCCCAAGGCAGGAGAGAAAAAGGACTCAAGATGCTCTAATTGTGCTGAATGTGAGTGGCACCCGTTTCCAGACATGGCAGGACACGCTGGAACGTTACCCAGACACTCTACTGGGCAGTTCTGAGAGGGACTTTTTCTACCATCCGGAAACTCAGCAGTATTTTTTTGACCGTGACCCGGACATCTTCCGCCATATCCTGAATTTCTACCGCACTGGGAAGCTCCACTATCCTCGCCATGAGTGCATCTCTGCTTATGATGAAGAATTGGCCTTCTTTGGCCTCATCCCAGAAATTATTGGCGACTGCTGTTATGAGGAGTACAAGGATCGCAGGCGCGAGAACGCGGAGCGTCTACAGGACGATGCTGATACTGACAACACAGGAGAGAGCGCGCTGCCGACTATGACTGCTCGCCAGAGGGTCTGGCGGGCATTTGAGAACCCCCACACCAGCACGATGGCCCTGGTGTTCTACTATGTTACAGGGTTCTTCATTGCCGTCTCAGTCATCGCTAATGTGGTAGAAACAGTGCCATGTGGGTCCAGCCCAGGTCACATTAAAGAACTGCCCTGTGGGGAGCGGTATGCAGTGGCCTTCTTTTGCTTGGATACAGCCTGCGTCATGATCTTCACGGTTGAGTACTTGCTTCGCCTGGCTGCAGCACCCAGTCGTTACCGTTTTGTGCGTAGCGTCATGAGTATCATCGATGTGGTGGCCATCCTGCCTTATTACATTGGGCTGGTGATGACAGACAATGAGGATGTCAGTGGAGCCTTTGTCACACTCCGAGTCTTCCGGGTCTTCCGGATCTTTAAGTTTTCCCGCCACTCTCAAGGCCTGCGCATCCTGGGGTACACACTGAAGAGCTGTGCCTCAGAATTGGGCTTCTTGCTCTTCTCGCTCACCATGGCTATCATCATTTTCGCTACCGTTATGTTCTACGCAGAGAAAGGGTCTTCGGCCAGCAAGTTCACCAGCATCCCTGCTGCCTTCTGGTATACCATCGTCACCATGACAACACTAGGGTAGGTGCCATCAAGGGAAATGGGATGGAGGTTGAATATGTGTGAGGTGGTTGTGGACCCATTAAGGTGATATAATAATTCAGAGGGAATAATTTTTCTCTTTCCTAAATGGGTTTAGGAAAGCATTATCTAAATGGTTTTGAGGAACTCTTTTGATCTATGAAATAGGTATGATGTAGAGATGGAAGTACTTAGGGAGTTGCTGGCAAATGTTGAGTACTGATAGCTGAAAGCGATACCTACACAAAGAAGTTTTAGAATTCTTGACTATAGGGAAATATCATCAATATTATATTATTATAATATATGTATATAATGATAATGAAAAACACAAAATGTGTGCCCTAATAAAGGTGTGTAAATGCACAATACATATTGAAATGCCTACAAAGTGCTTCAGTGTACTCAAATGAAGTTTCCATGTGTATTTGAAGTATTATATGAATGGATACTTTTGGCATGCATTTTCCCTCTAAGAACCATAATTCTTACAACATTATAAAACATAGATTGTAGATATCATTATCAAAGAATTTTGTAACATATATGCACATATGTATTTTCATTATGGCTAATAGGTTATGCAGTGTTTTAGAAAATAAAGGCTGAAAGTAATCAACTCTACAAAATGCAGTGGAGTATTTGCAACATAGTTAAGACTAGGTTCATAGTTCCAAATCAAAAAGCAAATGACTTTCATCCACACATTTTTTTTTAGAAACTACAGATCCCATCAGGCAGTGGGCCCATGACTATTCAATACATGCAGAAGGTAGAGCAGTATCTGGTGAGCTTGATGGTCACCAAGGGCTGGTTGCATTATAGAGTTCTGGGTCCTAATTTCCTTCTAGAATCCTTTGATGCATTCTTTTATTTGGGGGTAATGGTGTTTTGCATCCAAAGGGACATAGTCTGAATTAATGTGTTTTTTTAAAAAATAAATTTTAAGCTAGAATTAAGATTTTCTAGATGATAGAAAAAAGGAAAGGTATGAAATGATTAATAATGTTAATCAAACTGCAGGAAAGTAGCAGCATTTACATGTTAGAGAATCCAATAAACTAAAATGGTTAAAGCCTTTTACTTTTGTGAGTTCTTAGATAAGCCACGTAGTGATGTTCGTGCCCTTTCTTTAGCTTTATGCTGCTTTGCTTGCATAGTTAATCAGTTCAATAAGGATTTGGTAATGGCTAAAAGAAAAGTTATTCCCAAGGCTGCTTTTTTAAGTTTTGTGTTTCTAGCTAATTTAATTGCCTTCTTTAAATGACAATGTGGTTAAAGTCAACTTAATTTTATTAGACATATTGTGTTGAACAGAATTTCTCATGTTGTCATATGGCCAACTAATGGAATATTATTATGTGAAGAAGTTTTGGCTAAGGTAATTAAGAGATTATGGTGAAGTAAACTACAATGACTTATGATTTTGATTTAGTCTCACAAATTTTTTGAGGATCTTATGCTGCATTTTCAAAAATGAATTAGTGAAAATCTGTATCCTACTGCTCAGATTTCCCTCTTATGCTGTTGGTAATTTTGTGGAAATTTTGAAGAAGATGCAGAGTACCTTAGCAGTGTAGGTGCTTATTTCTTATCAAAAAGATTTTTACATGTATATATGTTTTTTGGTCTTGTTGTATTTTTGTCATTTGAAATCTTTATTAAGGACAATTGGATAGTACAAATCACTCTCGGGTCCTCAAATTAGAAATACTCATGAATAAAAAGAAGACGTTGTGTTATGAGGAAATAAAGGAAGAAATATTAAAAGGAAATATATTTTTAAAAATTTGGTGTCTATGGCAGTATTTTTCATGAAATATCAGTGAGTCATGTTAATACTATATACTGTTTATATGACTGAGTATATATATATTATAATAAATGCTGATAAGATGCTAATTTCATCTGGCTGGGAGTTCTATTCTAGATACAAGAAGTTAGTATTATTTTTAAATTTGTTTCCTGGAATGACATTCAAGTTTTTATTTTATTTTGAAATTTATTTTTGTTTTCAGGGAAAAAAATGAGGAATTGTTAACCATTGATGATAATTTTTTATTACATAAATAACATGCTTAGAAGTATCTACTTTTTGAAATGATTTAAGAAACAGAATCCTAATGCCTGAGTATAATCTATGAAATGGGTTTAGTTCCTGTGTTTCATATGTAAGTGGATTGAAGGAATTAAATAAAACTTTCTTAGAACTTGGAAGCAAACTGGGAGTTACTTTTAAGACTTAAGTTTCACTGAAGTTGAAAATTTTAGTTTTCAGGAAATTAAGCTAATTAATGATCCTGATGAATATAGAAGAGATACTTTTAAGTTGTAGAAATGTTTATACAATCAAAATGCAATCCATTTATTGGAGAATGTATATGAACATTTAACAAAGCATATGCTTTATAATACAGCAAAGTTTCTTAGGAACATGTCTTCAGTTCCTCATCAAAATACATTTATAATGTATTTTATTTTCCTGGAGAAATAGATTTTTTTAGAAAGTCTGCTTTGTGGCATCTTATCTTTGGTTGCATTGTGACTCAACAGCTTTTTTTAAGAATAGAAAATACTTAACAAAAGTCATTGCCTGAATTTATGTTTTACTCTGTAGTTTTATTCTTGTAAGTTGAAGTAAAGGTATAAACTTTCTGGAAAATATACAGTAGTTGGAGCTAATATCACACTATGTCTGGTAGATGACCAAGAATTTCCCATTACTCTGTCTGAGCTGTATTTACGTGGCTATTATTTTTAATGGAGCTAATGCCCATCAATTAAATGATTATAGAAGTGAAAATGGAATCCCAAACAGTGGGTATCAAAAATTCCAGCTCTTACAAACATTATCTACTCTAGAAGAAATAGCCAAGGGCTTTGTAATCAGCAGGGTTTTCTGCTGCCTCTCAGGCCATTTTAGACAATATTCAGTTGTTTTTTTGGTGTGAAGAAATGAGTGGGTCTGTCTTAGAACTGTTGTTTATTCATCGAATCATTTTTGTGCTCCCCAAAATGTCAAATATATCATTATACTATAACTTGACCATACTTGCTATATATGTAATTATTTAATTTGCCAATAAAATGAAAACTTTAAAATATAATTTTAAGGCTACCCATTTCCTATTAATTAAAGTAGGAAACATAAAAAAGCAGAATTTGAAAAATCAATGAAAGAAAGAATGTCAGAAAGACTTTTTGGACAGTGTTTAGATTGAGTGGCCATGCGTGTCTGTTCCTCCATTCCATTCTTTCTTTCTGAGCACGTTTATGGAGCTGCACTAGGCCCTGATTACCCTTTTACTCCCCACCTCCCTCCTTTCCATAATGTAAATTCTAGTTACTGCCTTAAATTGCCTTGGGAGAAAAAGAACCTGGAACTCCTCTTTTGTCCTAATGACTTTTGGAAATAACATCCAGTTGTTATTTTTCATTCAGGTGGTAGTACTCAAAGGGTGCCAAATTTAGGAAATTTCTAAATGTTCACCAATAATCAAAAACAATTTTGTAAAAATATGTTTAACAAGATCCAGCTTCAGTTTACCATCGTATCTCAGGCTCATGCCTTGTGAGTTAGAAGTGGTACCAGGTGGCACATTAAATTTTGGAGGAGTCATTATTTTAGGCACTATCTACATTCTTGGTCATGATTACTGGCCATTTAGATGCTTTTTCAAAAGCAGAGATTGTATTACTCATGACCTAAAACTTAAGAACTTGAGAAGTATCATTTCTGTGCTCCATACCACTTCTTTAATTTTAAAACAAAGTTGTTTTCACAAGGTTTTCAATATGGAAAAGAAAGCAACCACATGGTATTTCTGTCAAGTTCATGTTTAGAAGGGAACTTTGTGATTTTAACTATATAAATTAATTTGTGATTTCTGACAAATCTAGGAAACCAAAAAGTTCACTTGTAGTGTACATTTTATCAGAAACAAATATGATAGAATTACACATATGCTCCCAGTAAACTTAGTCTAGTGTCTATTTATAAGACTCTCAAAACTAGCTCTGTAATATTTTAATTTTCATATATTTGGTAAATTGCTATTTTAAGTAATTAAAAAAGCAAAATAGTTTTCATTGCAATTTTCCTAACAATGTATCAGGGAAATTCCTCTTTTTAGAATGGCGCAATTGGAGAGGGTTTGTGTATATATATATAATATGTCATATATATATCATTTATGTTATATTTTACGTAACATACAAATACATTCTATAGCTTATACAACATATAAATATATTAAGTATGTTATATATTTTGTAATATGTAACATACATATGTGATGTAAATATATGTTATAAGTATATATTATTCAACAGAAGAGTAAACTTTTAAATACCTTCCTGCTATCGGTCACTATTCTGATTCCATAGCTTTAGGAAATGTTGGGAGAATATCGTGGAGAATCATTTATGTAGAGACTTTTGGTTTCCCTGGCCATTACTGAAAATGGATGGGATTATTTTCCCCTGTGCCAGCAGCTATACATACATATTTCTAATGTGTTCATCAAATACATCTTTACAAGGCGGGAAGTACCAAAATTTATCTTTCTGATGAAGAGCCATACTATGAGTCACATCCATTTTTACTTTGGCATACTACAACATATTTTTATAAAGTTCTTTATAGAGCGTGTTAATTGGTGGGAGTTGAAAATGAACTTTTAAAGAAATGTAGAAAAATGTGATATGTATCCCTCTTTTAGCATTACAGGTAACCAAATCTTATGTCTTCATTTTGTTTTAGTCATCATTTGACTTAGAGACAGCATTTGACACGACATATGTATTTTTTATATGTGTTTTTACCCAGCATTTCACCTTTCTTTATAAGCATTTACTTGGTTGCCAAGCAGAGATATGACAGAAAGGGATAATATGTGTTCTCTCAGGGCAGCACCCTAGAGAAGGGGCCAGTTTCTAATTTTCAGTGGCTCTGTAGTGATAATTCTTTTTCTTTTCAGGATTTCTCTTTAGACTGCAGATTGACTCGGTCTTATACTTATTTCGTTTGTATAGTTACTTCATTTAATTCTGGTGTCGTGTATTTTGTATTTGTGTAAACTTTCCTTCCACTTGTACTCATCTTTGAAAATGAGTTAATGAAGTTCAAATTTCTTGTTACCTAATTTCTGTATTTCTGGTGGAAGGAAGCTTAGCTGTTATTTATTTAAAATCCACCATTTTACACATGCAAGATTTTTTGTGGTTTGCTTATAGTTACACAATTAAACAGCAGCAACATTTTGTGAAATTTCATTATTTTTAATCATTTTTTTTCTGAAGACTTCAAAACCTTATGTACGAATATGTGTGGTAATAACTATCTGGGGGTTGCTTCTGATGCTATAGGGATAAGAGAAGCAATAAATTTGCTCTATTGTCCATTATTACAGTGCATTTCTCTACTAGTTCTACTCTCTGTGATTCACTTTGTCCGCATTCCTCAGTATCCTGGCGAACTCTGCATTTATTCATGCATGCACTACTGGCGTTTATCATAATGGTACCCAGTTGATATAACGCAACCATGTGTTTTCATCTGGTGAACTGTTAGGCCCTTTGTGGGGCAAACTACTTGATGCTGAGTATTTTACCTGGCCTGATGGAGAAGAAAGTAAATCAACTATTTTGCCTGAATTACCTAAAAAAGACTTAGCATGTGAGTTGTTAAAACTGTGCAATTTAACTTCTCTTTTGTTGAAAGAACAGGAATGGTGAAAAGAGCATTCACTGAAAAGGAAGTATTATTTTTCCTTCAGTGCTATAAATAATGGTTTCACTTTCTTTTTTTCCCCCCACTCTCCATATGTCTTGTATTGTCTTCTGAGCACGAATATATATAGAAACAGGCATTGTTCTCCCACTAACTTCAGCAGCTAGATTTGACGGTGTGGGATATGATACGGTATTGAAAAGAAACCCAGGGATGAAACACCATCTTGACATTCTGGGCACATTGGTGCTTTTCCTTGCATTGGTAGATTCCATTGGAGTTTTTGGCCATTTAGTCTTCTCCTTTGAGAGCTAGCCTTTACATTGACCTTCTCCATGAAGCCTTCTTGACCTCCGAACCCTACATCATCTAGAGTTCGAATTACACTTGACATTAGTGAGTGCTATTTTACATATAATTTATGGTTTTATCTCCAGCTCTTCCAACTAGATTGAAAGGCTTTTGAGGTTTTGATCTATACCTTTCGGGGACTTATCACCTAGTTAGTTCAAATGTAGAAAAATCTATGTTAATGTGTTGCAGCTCATGGTGTGTGGTGGTACCTGCACACCATGGAGAGAGCTTCTTAGCCATGGAACAGCACCATCTCAACATTAGCAGTCATTTACTAATCTTATATTATGCTTTGTTCAATGTTAAAAAAAAATCAAAATTTATTAGTTGAACGTTTTGTCTTTGAATGTACTACAATCTATTCTTGTCGTTTTTCTCTTTTGACTAGGGGAGGTTATGAGACTTCCCCACTCTTTGATCTGTAAGTAATTCTTCTCTGTAAAGGTTAGAATTAATGGCTGCTGAAGGCTATTTCCTTAATCAGTTTGCTTTCTGGTGAAGGCTAGGTAAATTGCTGATGCCTCTGGGAAGCATATGGAGATATCTTAAAATGTAAGTGAATCAGCACAGAAATATACTGCCTTCTCTTTCAAGCTCAGTTCTCTATCTAAATATGAACACCCCAAAGAGCCCATGGGTTGAAAAGATACTTTCATGACACTACGTCACTAGAAAGATGTTTTGTCTCTTACCAATAAAACCAAGCTGGTACTTTTCTTTTCTTTATCCAGGTCCACTCATTTATGCATAAAATGGAATTATTTTAAAATAGAGAACTATTGTCTGTAAGTGACATTAGGATAAATGAAGTATCTCTCAGGAAGAAGTTCCCATTCTAAGGGATTAAAAGGCAGGTATACAAAATGTAAATATACCTATAGATACATATCCTGGCATGGTGCAATCCATTGTGCATTGGGAATTGTGACAAGTCTGTTATATAAAGATCCAAAGCATAAAAAGTGTGGGGAGAATAGGGAGTGAGTTATCAGAAGTTAATAATGAGAAAAAAATAACATTGAAAGAGTAGGATGACAGTTGAAATAATGTCAAATAGAACGAGAAGGTTTTGTTCTAAAAGTAAAAGGTCATGTCTTTTTTGCTCTTATGTGGGCCTGATTCTTCCATCTTCCTCATTTTCTTCACTTTTAAGAATACCAATAATAGTGCTTTTGGAAAACCAAGGTCTTACCATTAGCATATACCCTCAGGAAATCAAAATGTGACTCATAGAGTTCAATTCAACTTAACAGACTTTTGTTGATCACTTACAACCTGTCGTTGACCACAGCAGTAAATAAAACTGCCAACTTCCTGACCTTAAGAACCATGTATTCTAGTAGGAGAGGCAGAAATAAACACATAAGTATATAATATAATTCCAGGTAGTGGTGGGTGGTACAAACAAAATAAATCAGGATAAGAAGTGTGCTATTTTGAATAGGGACAGACAAGGCTTTTCCAGGGGGAATCTTTGAGCGGGTGGCAAATTGAAGGGGGTGAATCCTATGAATATCTGGATGAAGATCTTTAGAGGAAGACAGAAAAGAAGGACAAAGACCTCAAGGTGGGAGGAGGCTTGGTGTATTCCACCTAAAGCCGCTGTACTTGAAGCAAAGGGAGGAGGGGTAAGTAGCAAATGCTATCTGACAGGCAGCTGGGACAAGATGATGTAGGACGTTGCACACCGTGATAAAGATTTCTAGTTTCGTTAGAGATATAATGGGGAGACATTAGAGAGTGGTGAGTATGGTAGGGATAGGAGAGTATTTCTGTATTAAAATGAGCATGAGCTCTAAAACATTAAAAAAATTTTTTTAAATGGTTATTTTAACGTTAATTTCTTCAGCGTGTAAAATTCTCATTCTTTGTTAGATTCGTTATACTTACCTTAGCTTAAGATTTATATCCAATTATTCATGAGAGTTTCCAGAAAAGTGGAATATTTTATAAGTATGCATGATTAAATTATTCCTAGCTGACAAAAATAAAACTAGTTCAAATGAAAAAAATGAATTCCACATTTTAGCTGAAAAGACAACACTGGTTCTCAATAGATATGGAGCTATCTGGAGAATGCTGAGGATAATCTCTGTTTTGAATATAGATTTACAGACTTCAGTTGTCAATTCTAATGCTAGTGCTCAAGAATTTCACATACGCTTTGGATTCTGTTTAAAGAATTTTCATGTTTTTTTCTCACTTTGCGGGAGGTACATTTATATCTTCTTCAGGTGTTTTGTTATTTTTGTGAGTTTGAAAGAAAAAATGGCTTACGTGTCTTGAAATCTGTGAAAATTGCCAGAGGATATGTATTTTTAAACCCAGATTAAATTGGGACCATGTATGTAGCAGCCGTACAATGTAAAGTAGGAGAGGCGGTGCTTCAGTCAGAATCACCATGCTGCTGAGTAAAACGTAATCAGGAATGGATAATTCAAGAGAACTTGGGTTTGGAAGAACAAGAATTGGATTAACAGCATAAAAATCCAAAAAAACCTCACAATTGTGTATGCTTCCCAGATGAGCAGCTTTTGAAAATAGTTCCTGTATTTAAAAGAATTTAGTGTGGCATCTCACTTTGCATGCTGTTTCCATTAAAACATCTGTCCTCAGATAGTTTTGCATCCAGAAGTTCTACCCGGAGGCTTAATTCCTCATAGAACAAGCTAGAATTCATTCATAAGGGCCATCACAAAGGAAAAGTCCTGGTATTCCCTGTCCTTGGGCTGTGATGAAGTTGATAATGACAATCACACTTGTAATTTTACTATCCTTTGTATATCTTGAAGGGGAACTGGTTTCCTTTCATCATGCTACAGAAAGTAAGCTATCTAACCCTGTACTATTTTAATGCATTTTGGAAAAGGGAAATCCTAATGCATATTGTTTTAGATAACACTTTGGAACTTATGAAAATGTTTCCAGTTCTTACCAAATGTGGTTTTTTTGGAATGAAAAATAAGCACATGTATTTGTATTCTTCTTAAATTAGATGGAGCCAGTAATGCTTGTTAGATACTTTATTAGATCAGAAAAGAATGTTCCTATGGATTGTCCCTCATGTCTGATTTTCTTTTTTGGTTGAAAGGTATTAAAATCATAGAATTTTGATTTGCAGGGCTCTTTAGAAATCATCTTGTAGAAACTTCTCAGTTTATATAAGCACAGAGCTAGTTAGTGAAAGAACATACGCTAGATTTCTGAGTGATCTTTTGAAGTCTAATGCTATTGAGAGCACGATACACTGAAAGTCTTTTTTCTCCATATTTTTTTCTCTACTGTATACCTATTCCCATCATTAAACAAAATATTACAAGCAAAACAGAGCAACAAAACCAGGTAGTGTATATGCAGGCCTAAAAAGACCAGTAGGTGATTATGGAATTTCCTCATAATATAATTAAAACTCTGATAATGACATCATATTATATATATATATGTGTATATATGTGTGTGTTTATGTGTGTATATATACTTCATAGACCCCCCTTAGAAATAACTATATATAATGTATATAATTATATATATGATTTTTAATCTAGTGGAGAACGGTGGACTAGTAACATAAACAAATTCATGTAATAATTGTTACATGCACAAAGTCTCATTTTAACACTTTTCTCTTGAACATCTAATTGTTAACTCTTGTTGAAACGAAAGAGAATTCATTATTGAATTGAAGTTTCAACTCTGAATTTTAGACAGTTATCTAAAGTTATGATTTTATTGTTTTTAATATCAACAGTGTTGAAAGCAGGCTATGAAATCAGTGTCTGATCATTTGTTTGACTTGTTTTGGTCAGAACAACAGATATTCCAAATTTGGAATATTAGATACATTCATAATTTGCTCCCAAAAATCATGTTACGTTTTCTTTATTAAGTGAAAATACATGCTAAGGTTCAAATGAAAGAATGTTTTCAAATGTTCTTCAATTAAACGTTCTAAGGTGGAATATATTTTGAGGTGGTATTCTCAAACTTGTTTAAATAGCGTGTTTCTACTCTGAAAAACATGTAAAATGCCATTTTGATCCCTGAAATTACTAAGCGGAAATCAACTCCTCTTTTAATTCTCTCAGGTTTTTTCGAAGTTAATATTCTGGAAAATTAGGTAGTGAGCAGATACTTCTAACACTTTAGGGGAAATCTTCAACATGAAGCTAAAGTGATAAGTTATAAGGAAGGACCTTGCATTTCAGTAGAATATATTTGAAAGAGCTAAGGCTTTGATAATAATAGTTTAAAGAGCCAAACCAAGATATGTTACTTTCATCTTACTCCAAGTGCACTGAATTGAACTAATCGTTATCCTTTTTTCATGACACATTTCTATCATTCATCCGTTCATGGCTTTCTTTATCATTTTATTTATTTAGTAACTTTTATTTTATTTATTTATTTATTTATTTTGAGGAAGGTTAGTCCTAAGCTAACATCTGCCACCAATTTGCTGAGGAAGACTGGTTCTGAGCTAACATCCGTGCCTATCTTCCTCTACTATATGTGGGATGCCTGCCACAGCGTGGCTTGCTAAGCAGTGTGTAGGTCTGCACCTGCGGTCCGAACCGGCCAACCCTGGGCTGCCAAAGCGGAGTGTGCGAATTTAACTGCTGTGCCACCAGGCTGGCCCCTTTAGTAACCTTTAATAGTGTAATATGCACAGGTGAACCTACCCCCAAACTAAAGCTATGTCATTGATATTAACCTGCATTAACCATAAGTACCTTCTCTTCCTATTCCATCCCACTTTCTTTCTCTGCTGGAGCTAGCTGTCATCCTGTATCCTGCATTTAAGCATTTTTAAAACTATATGTTTAATTGGGAGGTTATGTTAGCTTTGTAAAAGGATATCATGCTGCATACAATATTTTGGGCTCTTGCATATAGTATTATATCACCAAGTTTTGTCCATATTGTTGCCATGCATTGTAATTTATTTTTTGGCTGCTATATAATGTTTCATTCCATCATGTGAGTATACTACAGTTTATTCAACCACTGTCTTGATGAGGACATTCAAGTTGGTTCTAGGTTTTTCTGAAGAGAGATGACATGCAAATTGTTGACATGCACATGTTTCTGCTGTGTATGTAACTTGAAGTGAAATTGACGGGTCATAAGTTTGCGTGTTCATCTTTGGGGGATAAAGTCAAATTTTTCCAAAGTTGCTGCATCAATCATTGCTTCCACTAGCCAAGAATAAATAAATAAATACAAATTTTGAGAAGATGATTTCAATGAGGCAGGGGGGACACAATGGGAAGAGGAAGTGCATGTGGTTAGATGTAGGTTAAAATGAAGAAATTAAGAATTTTTTTCTATTGGTATTGCTTTTACCTTGATCTTTTTGAGATGAGAAATTAAAATAATTGGAGCAATCACAACTTGCATTTTTGACTTCCACTTCTAGTTGGAATCTTCTTATTTTTTCAACCTGAAAAGATTTATACTGATAAACCTTGTATTCATATTTTCACAATGTGAAATATTTTATTAACTTCAATTATGTGTTTGAACTCAAGGCCAACCATATTCAAACCAATAATATGAAAACATCAAATCTGAAAATATCTCACAAGGCTTTGGTTTACTCATTCTTAGGAAATTAAGAATGAGGATTGAAGTTGATATTAAATTGATTTTCTGATACGTTATAGTACTTTATGAAATGTTACATATAACTTTTTGCAAACATGTATAACCAAGAAAGTATTCACATCGTCTCCATTCATATTGTCTAATGTATCAGAACATTGATACAGTTAGGAAAAAATGTGCTAATTTCAAGGCACCTCATAGGCATTCAGAAGGGGATACCTCACTGTGAAATAGGATATAAGAATAAATGTCAAGAGGAAATTACTTCCATTTCAGGAAATTCTTAATTATGCAAATGAAAATGAGTATTATTGCCAATCTTTCATAGATAACCTTGTAATTTTTTTCATGTCTGCAGTAAAAAGCAATTGTTTTGAAAAGCATAATTAACTTGCAGTGTATACATGTTGATCTGTTGTCTTTTTCTAAATATAGCATTTGTGTTTTTGGCTTTAAAAGTTACATGAGTTCGATACAAAATGTCAGAAGATAACACAGTAAATATTCTAATACAAAGAAAAGGAACGTAATTTAGAAAATGACTATAAACTCTTCTTTCTGGAAAGAGGGTACTTGCTTTATTCAGGATTGGCATGATCCTAAAGTAGTTGTAAGTAGAGTGCCTATTGAATTCTTAAAAAACCCTATTATTTTCATGTAAAAAGGTCAAATGCGTTTATAATCAATCACCTAAATGACAAGTAAAATTACTTTATTTCAACAACAATTAAAGAAAGGCTGTATTTAGTCTAGCAAGTTTTGGCAATATGTTCTGAAATATATTAAGCCAAACTTTTAATAAATTAAGAAATTTCTTTACAGACCACTCATATTCCTTTTACTCTGTCTCCTTGGTATTTCCCTCATTACTCAGTGCCAAGTTTCTGGATCTATACATATTGTTTTAATATTACTAAAGTGTATGTGAATGTATAATATATACTCGTATATGCATTTAAGAAATACAAACACACAAATATGTCAATACAAAATGTATGGATGTGTAGATAAGTATTATACATATGCATCTATTGATGTACCATACCCTCTCTTTTTATTTTTCTGGGAGGACACAAAGGAACTACTGATGATAATACTTCCAAGAAGTTTGGGCATGTGGGAGATGGTAGGAGCCATTTTATATGTCATTTTGTATTAATTTTTTTTTTCCGTTAGCCTATAGAACTTCTGTTAAAAGAGGACTCTGGTGACATTTGGGGCCTTTTCTCTTCATATTTTTCTATATAACCTTACCAGATTTTATTTAAAATTAGATCCTTTCTCCTACAACAACTCTTTGATGATTCACTCAAAAAGATCTTAAATATATAGGGTAATAGCTTAGAGATGGCCTGCATGTAAATACCAGCTCAGTAGCGTTAGTCAAGTTACTTAAACTCTGTTTGCCTGAGGTTCCCCATCTATAAAGATAAGTAGGTTAGTGATACCTACCTCATAGGACTTTTATGGAAATTAAATGTAAATATGTAAAGTTCTTAGAAAATTGTCTTCTACATAGGTGCTATATGAGGAATTACTATTATATTGTTATTATTAAATATATCATATTAAATATAATATTAAACATAGTACACATTTTTCTTGCATAGGGAAAAGTAGTAAACGAGCAGGAGGAAACTTTGGGAGGTTATAGATATGTCTATGTCCTTGATGATGGTGATGGTTTCATGGGTGTATACCTATCCCCAAACTCATCAAGTTGTATACATTAAATATGTACAGCTTGAAAGAAAGAGAGAAAGAAAGGGAGGGGGAGAGAGAGAGAGAAAGAAAGAGGGAGAGAGAGAGAGAGAAATAAAGAAAAAAAAAAGAAAGGGAAATTCTTAATAAACTAGGAATAGAGTGGGAAAAAAGTCTCCAGTGGGTCACCCAATAGGCAATGAGGCAGGAAATGATTGTTGAAGATGAGTTATTGACTGAAGACACACCTTAAATCAAGAGGCATTTCCTATTTAGAAACTGGAGTTTTGAGTCACCATAAAAAACTTGTTGAAAGTTCAACAGTTAATGAATTTTAGTTGCCAAAGTATAAAAATTCTGTGTCTCTGGCAAACTTGTTCTGAAATTAAATACTTAATCATTTCTTCATTAGCTTTTACTTTGGCAATTTTCAGAGGATTTGAAACAGGTTACTGTCAAATGAACCAAAAGGATTACATAAACAAATGCTAAGTATTAAAGATGAAGGGGAAATGATGGAAAATAAAAATTATGTTAAATAAAGCATTACTAAGCATAAAATCAGCTCTGAATTTCCTGACAGCCAAAGAAAAGAAGGAAAGTATAGCGTGTTTCACAGCTCTACTTATCCAAGAAAAGAAATTATCCCACTTCATGAAGAAATTTTTAGAAGAATAGAGTCTAAAAGGAATTTTTTATGTAGACCTTTATAAGCAGATTATTAGCAACATAACCAACAGTGCACCAATAATTTCACAAAATATTTAGAACTATTTTTGATTTGGCCGTATAGTGTATAAACTTTTCTAATACAAAGTACATAATAATATTGTAAGAATATAAAGATGTTTTCATAGGCAATATAAAATATTTGATCAAAATATATAACTTCCAGTTAATTACAAGATTCAGTTTTGCAAATTCTGAGTGACGTTTCTTAGTGTGGATGGAAGCACACCAGAATTAGGATCACCCAGGACACTTACTAAAAATGCAGATTCTTGTCATTCACCTAAAACAGTCTAAATAGTCTCTGGAGTTGGGAACCATGACAACTGCATTTTCACTTCTTACATAAAATTTTAAGAACCACTGATCTGGGAGAATGTATGTTGAGCCTATCTCTAGTATTATCATCTTGGAATATTATTGAAGTTGAACTGGGATTTTGAAAGGAAGTAAAAACAATTTAAAATAATGATCTAGACACAGTAGCTAAAGTGTTAGTTTTCAGTATTACTTAATGAATATATAGAGAAATTTATATAGAAATTCAATAATCTTGAATATGGGTGATGAACTGATTCTTTGTTGCAAAGTGCTATCCTAGCCTGTGCTAAGGAATAAGGTTTCATAGATGAGAACAATTAGTGCTAGTGTTCTAGAGAGCAACTGGAGTAGAGAACACGACAGCTTCCTTCTGGGCATTTAGGATTGTGAACTTTTAAAGTTACTGATTTCCTAACACTGTCAGGGATAGGTAGGCTGAGCCTTCCTTACTGGAGGCACAGGTTAACTGACCGATTGATCATAATGAAAATAAAGAGCAGGGAGTCTTAGATTGGGGTCTCTGAGGAAGGGAAGAGCTTATGGAAAGCAAGACAGCACCAAGTATGAAGACAATCTGACTCTCATGAGACTAGAATTTTCTTTGGGTAAATATTTTTTCTCTCTTTTTTTTTCTTCTATATAAACAGAAAGTAGATTTGAAAGGATTTTACTTTCCAAAGAGGATAAGTTTTAATCACACGTTAGGGATTTAAACCGTGGAGGACCTAAAGATAGAAAATGAATTACTAGTGAATTCTTAGATTATAATTGAGCATCAGGAAAGTTTTATGTAAAAATCCACTAAATGGCTGATTTGATGTTGAGCTTTTTAATTGACTTTGCATGGCCATTAGCCTGTCCAAAATGACTTCATGGTCTTTCCTGGTAAATATAGGGAAGTATGCAATAAACCTTTTCCCATGAGGTCTAGGTGATAAGAAAACTGTCTTGTGAAAGGCTCGTTGAAGATTAACATGGCCAGGAATTGAAATTCACTTCCTGCCTTGGAGGATACTGTCTAATTAGCTGTGGTTACAGGATTTCTGGTTATCAACTTTGGTAAAAGGAGGAAACCTATAGTCAAAAGTTACGATTCAATCATAAAAGTACTAATAAATGTAATCACATACAAACTCAAATGGTCCTTAGTGTCAAGATCAGGAGGCCTGATATGATATTTTGAAATCTTTGAAGTTTGAAGTGAGATTAGTTAGATGATACAGGTTTATCCCAAGTCAGATAAATAGGAAAGAGGGTCCTATGAACCTTCTGTAATGCCTCTCTTTCTGAATAGAATATACATATGGAGAGAGAAAGTGATGTGCGAGGAGATAATCTGACTCTCATAATGGGGCAACATAGAGTCTAAATTTTTGGGGCCCCAACTCTATGGCAGACCCCACCACCATAGACATAAGCAGTGTTATTTTTTCATACTGTGCTTCGACTCTCCCCCTTGCTTTGCCACATTCTGATTCCCATTGGCAAGAGAGAGAAATGAAAATACGTTAAGTAATTACTCAATAAAATGCAAGAGATAAAACCAAAATAAGACTGCTCCACTAAAAACATGTTTAAGTTCAAACAGCTAGAATTAACATTAAAAAATCATGCAAACTTAGTGAAAATAAGAATCTGGAATCCAAAACTATAGAACACGTTCTGAGAAGCAAGTCTGAATTTTGATATATGAAGTTTCTCTGGAAGACTATCGAAGAAGATTGAACAGAAAATTTGTGTCCTTAATCAGGTATCTCAGTGAAAGAACCTTACACCTCTACCATAGATTTGAGCCTTGAGCCACAAAATAAACAAGTCCTGTTATCTTCCTGCAGAAAGGATCAGCGGGGTGGCCAAGAGCAGCAACTGTCTTTTCCCTGCACCTTAGGCCTGACATGAACATCAGCCAAATGCCCCACACCCCGTGCTTTAAAGTTCTGACCTGCTGTTGAAATTTGGAATAGCCAAAACAAAATTGGCTTTGAAACTTTTAACCCAAAATCTATTTGAGTTGGGTCTATAATTTTTGTTCACCTTTTAATTGATTTAGAAGAATCTGTTTTATGGAAGAGCTACACATACAATTTATTTTCATAATTTGTTTCCAAGCTCACATTGTTTTTCTGTTTGTTTGTAGTAACCCTAGGAACCAATGGAGGAAAAAATTCATGGATCTGCGATGCTCTAGGTAGAGCTGTAGGCTTGTTGTGCTTAAGGTGCCTCAATATGCCTGCTGACAAAAGTTCTGTCTTCAAAGAACCTCTGACTTTATTTGAAATCTACCCCGCAGGCTTGTAACAATGCCTAGAACATTGCTTTGCGGATCATAGATGCTGAATAAAGATTTTTTTTCTTTTTACTGTAGAGTTAAAGGTCCAACCCATTTTAGGAACTTATATCACTCACAGTACTTTCTAGCTATTTCTTTCCCGGCTATACATCCTCTAACACACAAATATCTACATACAGAAATAAAATTTCCGCAGATGCAAAGTCTTCAGCTCAACATACATTAAAAATATTACATGTGAAATAAACTTCTGGAGTTTTGACAGTTTTTTCATATGCTGTAAAACTGTTTTCCAAATCTGTATTCATTTTTCTTAACCTTCGAAGGAAATCCCCTACATTTCTGTGCTCTTTCTCTGATTTCTGTATTGTTGGCTCATAGCTATATATATCTATCCTGCCATTCTTCTGAGCCTCAGACAGTAATTTCCAAATTTATTCCATCAGGAAATATTGAGTCCTTGGCTTTTATAGACAATCAGCATGAGAAATGGCCATATAGAGAATATTTCCAAATCTAACACAAAACCATTAGGCGTAAAGTATTGTCTAGCTAGCACATTACTCATGGTCCCATATCTTAAGAGCTATGGAAATATATACATATATATATATATATTTTTTTTCTTGTTTGCTAACTACCTTAGAATTTGAGTGTTTCCTGTGTGACTGATGAGAAGAATTCTCACTCATGTCCAGGGTTACCAGTAATGGGTGCCATGATCAATTAGTGATATCAACCATTGTGGGGGATAGAGGACAGTTTCCTTACCTGGCATAAGCAAAGTCTCAGTGACAGAAAAATGCACAGCACATTCTGGACATGTGCATAGACTCATTTGGCACTCAAATATCTGTTGAATGTTGACCGGACAAAAATCTGGAATTGTTTATCACTTTTTGAATTTTAATAAATTCTGCTATGAATAGATTTGAAAGTGATGATTGTAACACAAATAATAATCCCTTTACTTACAGGTTATATTTGTTTTCATTTATTTTTACTTTTCTTAAGTGTTTTCACCCTCACAGGTGATCAGCAAATATCCATGGAATAAATGAAAGAATAAATTAAAAATGTCTTCTGAATGAATAAAAATTCAGCTCATATCTATGAAAATGGAGAAACAATTCTAGGAGGAGGATGGAATAGAAATAGAATTAAATGACATTTGAATCTTGTTCTATGGTCTTAACACTTGAGCCTCCTGAAGAACCTGTTATACGTGACATATTATGTTACCTTTCTGTAATACTATGCTCTCTATCTCTTACCGTCACCTTAAGATTGGTATTTATTAATAACCCATGAAACTGATGTACATTAGGTGTTTCACACAGTCAAACATACTGGAACACTATTGTTTAATAGAAACAAATATGATGCCCAGAAATACAGAAAAACAAATGGAGTCATATACAAAACCTAGCGAGTAAGCACAGAATCCAGATTTCATTTAACTCTGTTTAGTGACTATTCCTATGTACCAAATAATATACTTGGCACTATGAAGAAAACATATAAGTGATGAGAGAATAAGTTCTGTGCAGAGCTGGGATTTTAAATCCTGGCTCTTCTCACTGGCTGACTCTACAGAACCTGGATGCAGTTTAAAAATATATTTGTATTTGTATGATGTAAAATGTGCGAGGAACTTCTTAATATTCTGAAATGAGTGATTGTTTGCCTGAGTTGGAAAGAACAAAAGTCAACCGTCAATTCTTGTAGTCAAGTTAGAGTCCGTGGAGCATATGAAATTGCAAGGATATTTGAACATGCTTTTTCTCCTCTCAGTGCTTCCTTCAACTCTTTTAGGTCTGTCCTAGTAAATAGGGAAGATTGGATAGGATGCATATAAGTAACTTTTGGGCTGATGTCTGTACTTGTTGGTAAAACATAATCGATATTTTTGTTGGTAAAACGTAATCGGTATTTGCTTTTTTCCAAATAGTTTAAGATCACCTATCTGTTGTGGTTTTAAATGATGTGCAACATAAATTGATAAATAATGCATTATTTCCATTGAGAATATTATAATATTTGCGCTCTAATATAAATATGTTGTTTCAGAGATAATTACATTGAAATATATTAAATGAGACTTTACTGTACATGTTCTAGTTATATCTTGAAGGACATTTCTCTGATAAGGAAGTAATTAATTCAAATATTCTTGACTTTTTTAGTGCTCTGCTCTCTTTGTTTTAATTAATTTTCACTAATTAATTTTCACATTGCAAATTTCACCTAATTTGCAATGGTATCCAAGTCCCTTCTGATTTCATCTTAGTTGTTTAAGCCATTACGTTCCATGATGCTTACATAAATTCAGTGACGTGTTCATAGCTCTAGACATTTGAGATTTTTCAAATGGTAGTTCTTTATAGCCTTAGAATCATAGAATCTTGAAGCTAAAAATTTCCTTGTAGGTCACCTCGTTCAAATTTCTACCAATTGAACGTCTCTCTTTCTAACATATTCTCTAAGTTTATATGGCCTTGTATGAACTTTTTGAATATTCTGTGTAATTGGAAGTTTAAAGCAGCCCGTTTCTTTGCAGCACCACTCAAATTTTTATCAAGATTTAAAAAATTCAGCTGGCATGTACACCTTCCTCTGTCACCCATTTACCCAAATTAGGTTGTAGAGATTGAACAGGATATTTTTCTTT
This sequence comes from Equus asinus, assembly GCF_041296235.1. Classification (NCBI taxonomy): domain Eukaryota; kingdom Metazoa; phylum Chordata; class Mammalia; order Perissodactyla; family Equidae; genus Equus; species Equus asinus. The sequence continues at coordinate 176,349,457 of NC_091790.1, forward strand.
TTCACATCCTTTCCAAGGCTGTGCTTGAATAGAACTCTTATGTCCCTTCTTAGGCTTTTCTCTGCTGGGGTGAACTTCCCTAAGTCATTCAAACCTTGCTGTATAATGTTGTCTTTGGACCGGCTCATTGCCTTGATCTCAGATCTTCTGAAGTTGATCTGACTGGAAGAGAGTTCATTGACATCATGACCTACCACGACACTAACGTTGTATATCTCTGAATAGGGCCTAAATGCAATGGCTTGTATTGATCCTGTGGTAAAATAATGAATCTTTCATTTTTACTTGAAATGCTGTAAAACCTTTTATTTCTTCTCTTTCCTTATGCTGTTTACTACTTGAGGATAAATTCTACCAGATTTTTTTTTTAATCCTTGTTAAATTTCATTCTATGAGCTAATAAAAATGCATTGTTTGAATGTTACCTAGCTACATGGCTTAAACGTCTCCATGAGTCTGTTTAATTGTGTTATAACAATGAAACAGAACACATGATAGACAATGTTCTTCTGGAAGAGCTATAAGGAATCCTTCTCATCAGTGGAAGTGTTTATCCAGATCGTTGTACCCAAAAGCATCTATCCAGTGCAGCCAGACCTAAAATCCAGTAGGGGAAGGAAAAGAGAAGGAAAGAGTATATTAAAAATCCAAATTGAATTGTTCCAGCAACCATAGGCTTTTCTGGTTCTGTTTGACCAGACGCTGAGGTTCATTCATTTTCTGATGATTTTTCCCTTCACTCCCTAGCAAGATCATCAATAATGAGCCTATTAAGACAACTTGGGATGGATAGAGGAAAAGGGTCAGACACATGCAGCTTTCTTGTTCCTCCTTATTTGATCAAGTTCATTCCAAGGCATGAAATGGCAGTCATCATCATCATCATCATGACAGAAGCGCTCATTTAGTGAGTAATTACTCTAGTCAGGCACTATACTCAGCCCTGCTTTACATACATTATTTCTTATTACATGTGATTCTACAACACAGGCATTACTTTTGTTTCACAGGTAAACAAAATGTGACTTAGAAAGAACTGATGTTAGTTCTGTCTGTCTCCAAAACATGTCCATTATCCCTAGAAACAAGTAGCCTCAGAAATTATTTATATTTGTCAAATAATTAGTAGTAGGTGTGTAAACTGTCTTTCTGGAGGTAGAAAAGGCTTGGTTCAAAGTGTGTCAGGACCAGCAATGACGAAACTAAACTTCCTGCTCTTGAAGTCTATTTACAAAGACTATTATAATAGAGTATTCCAGGCGTGTGTTGGTTTGTGATTTGCAAGTTTCCTAATTGAACTCACTCAAGATGAAACAATCCTCAACATAGCCATTCTGACATAGTTTAGCGAAAAGGTGGGTAGGTTGTGGAGCCTTGTTTATTTTATCTTATTGCAGAAGGAAAACATCCTTTAGGATGTTTTCTGACATCTTTTGTTTGAAGTTATCATCCAAGCATCTTTGAAATAACGCGTGACTGGATAAATATATGCTCATTATAGCAAAGATACTGATTGTGTCACTACTTTAGAAATAGAGTTTTAATTGAATACATAGAGAAGTTAGTTGTACGCTCTCTGACTTGCTTATTGGTATGTCATATCAGCAATAATAGACATACATTAAGTCTAAAAATGATATCAGTTTACCCTTGAAAAATGAACAAGGAATATATTTAACAATCTTAATCTTTTTTTTCTTCCTGGAAGTAATTTTATTTATTGCCTTATCTCGCATTTATAAAGTCACTAGATCTGATTATAATTAGTGCCATCTAAAATAAAAAGGTAGGATTACCAAATACATATTTACAAAGACATTTTCATCTAACTTTAAATTTAGAGACAATGTACATATAGGTTATAACAAGCATCTTAGAATGGTTTCCGAGTTTACTGAAAATTAGTTAGGTTTTGATTAAAAGGCATCCATATAATGAAAGAATTTTTAAAAAGCATTAAATTGGGACAAGCCCAGTGGCATAGTGGTTAAGTTCACGCACTCTGCTTTGGTGGCCCAGCGTTCGCATGTTCAGATGCTGGGCGTGGACCTACACACCGCTCATCAAGCCATGCTCAGATGGGGTCCCATATGCAAAACAGAGGAAGATTAGCACAAATGTTAGCTCAGGGACAATCTTCCTCACCAAAAGCAAAGCATTAACGTGGTGAAGATTTACAGGAAAAATATGCTTGTTTGGTAGACACTTTGGCCTGTTATTGTGTATTTAACTTCTCTATTTTTCCCTTATGTAAAAATATCATAGATATGTACATAGATATGTACACACACACATACAAAGTATATTTTCAAGGTATCTATGTTTATTTATCTCGTACTCTTTCTCTCCTAATATTATGAACTCTTGGAGGTCAAGACCTCTATCTAACTTAATTTGTTCTAATACTCTGGACATTGAGTACATTCTTTTGCTGATTTTTATGTTGGTTTTGATAAAATATATGCAGTATTCTATTTATAAAAGGAAATTATCTTGGCTTGGAGATAATGATTTTCAATATGTAGCACTAAGAATTCATATTGGTGCCAAGGAAGCAAACTCAATAAAACATCAGTTTAGTTCAGCTTTGGCTGCAAGAATATTATAATGTTCTGTTTCAGTAGCTGTTAGAAAATATCAAGATTCTATTCTTTCAGTTTTTCAGCAAATATTTGAGTGCCTACTCTGGGCATGCTTTTTACTAAACGTTAGGGATGCACAGGTTAGTGGGGCATAGTTTTTGCCATAAAGGCATGCGCCATAGTGTGGCCACCCACACACACACGCACACGTACACACACGTGCACACACGGAAGATTATTCTACATTACAATGAAAAGAGTAAAGTCATGAAGTTATGCCAGGGAATTATGGGAGCCTGGAGAGGGACACCTAATCTAGCTGGGAGTCTCATGGAAAGCTTGCTGATAGTGAGTCTTGAATGAAATATTTAAGGATGAGTATGGTCTATCAAAAAAAATGGGGGTGAAGATGGGAAGGTCATCCAGATGGAGGAAATAGCAAAAACAAAGGGATAAATAGTATGTGTTTAGTATTTACTATGTACTGCATGCTAGGGTTTTACATGGATTCTCTAGTTTATGTCTTATAACAACTTTGTAGATTAAGTGCAGTTTTTATCGCTATTTTGCAGATGAGTAATACAAACTCAGAGTCCAAACGTAGGAAAGTTTGGATTCAAATGCAGGGAGTCTGACTCCAGAATCCTTGCTATTAACCACCCCTCTACAACCTTGCATTTGGGTTGGGACACGCCCAGTAATCAGAGCTGCTATAAACTATTCCCCAAGGAAGGGTTCACAGACAGTTGGGCAGGAGCCCCACAGAGAGGGTTCATGGAAATGTTTGAGGTAAACATTGAATACTCAAGTATAACCTGAAGCAATTTGACTTTTTTCTAATGTGTACCCCTAAAGATTTAGTGCTGTTTTTCACACATCAAAAAGGTTGGCATATCTCCTTCTAGTCCTGGAGTATTTATATGTCGTCATTGAGTCGCCTTTTAGTGGGGTCAGGATTGCATTCATGTACAGTATATAAGAAATCTAAGTGTTGAATTTGAGGTTGAAATGCCTTCCAATTCTGGAAAGCTGTGTTTTACACACCATGTAGTTTCAATGAAGTGTTTGAGGTCATATTTCTAATTGTGATTTTTGTCCCACAAATTGTCAAAAAGATTCAAAATGTTAGATCTCATTAAGTTAAATTCCTGGGACCATGCAGAGAGGAAATCTCTGTTTCAGTTTAATCTCTTAAAAGTGGATCTCCGATTTCAAATAATTCTCCTGAGAAAGATTTAGTGCTAATAATTAGCTTCATATTATCCTTCATTTTTACAAAAGTAGAACTCAGTATGTGCCTATAGTATGATCATGTGGGAATGCTAATTGTTTATTTGAAAAAACTTTTAGTCCGTAGTAAAATAGTTTAAGAATGAATTCTTTACAGCCATCCTAATTATCTGCGTGGTGCTCATCACATAAATTTGGAAGAATACTTTAAATGCAGTACTGTACTATACATAGTTACTGAGAGAAGCAGTTTTCCAACACTTAGAGAAATGAAGAATCAAATATTTGAAATAGTCTGTGGATCTGTTGGCTAGGGTGGAAGAAACCAGAGCCAGACCTGGAAATGAGACATCATAAAAAGAGCCAAGAATGAACAATTAGACTACCTAAACACTAAACCTATCATCCAGTTAGCAATTGTTTTCTAAGAATTTTTTAAGCTATTGGTTTTTAAGAATTGCAATTTTGATATGATAAGGAGACATGATTCTATTGATCTTTTTATTAGTTGAAAGCTCTGACTTGACATTTATATTTCCATGGTGCCTTTTAAAAATCAGATTATTTTTAAATAGCTTCTCTATATCAATATTATTTTTCAGAAACCCCATTTTTTAAACATTTTTACTCATGGCTGTTTTATGACTAGCTGTCATTTCTCATGGAGTTTCCAGTCTCCTGGCCTCTAACTGAAATACTTTGGGGACTTTTTTATAAGTTTGTTCTGTTGAGTATAAGTCATTGTGAACAACATTAACTTTTCAGTTTTAAATTAATGCTCTTTCAAAGTGTGTTGATACATGCAAATCTAGTTCAGCATTGCCCAGTAGAACTTTCTGTGGTGATGGGAATGTTCTCTATCTATTCTGTTCAATACAGTGGCTACCAGCCACCTGAGGCTGTTGAGCAGTTGGAATGTGACTAGGGTGATAGAGAAGTTGAATTTTTAATACTAGTTAACATTAATTATTTAAAACTTAAATAGTCCCATGTGGTTGGTAGGTACCTGCTTGGATAGAACAGTTCATGTTACTATAGTTTGTGTGGCTAGTAAAGTTCTCTCTTTCTACAGACGCATAATTGAGATATTAACTTAGATAAGCATACACATCAAAAGGAAGGTCTCTGCACATAGGTACCATAAGCTTCTACAGAGGCTATCTTCTCCCTAGGTAACTACATTGTAAAATTGGAACAGTCACCAAAAAGGGAACTCATTTAACTAGAACACCCCAACCACGTCACTGTGCTATGGTAGTTTTGAAAACAAAAATAATACATTTTCACATTGAGAACAACAGAAATATGATATATACAAGTCCAGTGACTAAAATTTTCAGGCCGCTTATATTTTTCAATCTATTTAGTGATGGATGGGTTCGTGATTTCAAATTGAATATTCAGTGTGATTTGAATGATGGATGATTGAGAATATTTCCTTATCTAGCTATATGGTTCTGGTGTTCTTGCTAATAATCTCTAAAAATAAGTGTGGAGAACCAGTCACAAAAATGTTTTCCAAGGTGAGGACATTGATTTAAGCATTTCTTTTAGTTTCTGCTTTAATGAATTCAAAACAATGCAAAGTAGGAAATGTTTCTCTCAAAGCCTAAACTTGGAAAAACCACACAGAGAATTAACATCCGTTTTTATTCTCTTCCAGAAAGGTAACAATAATTGAGCACTACTGTTAGAAAGTGTAGCTCATCAGCTATATCTGATATGGCTATTGGCTCTTGAATCACCAGTGCAAGTAAAAAAGTGTTGAGGACAGATTTGCGGTTTAATGTAAGATATATCCTTGAGTCTTAACTTGTTACTGTTGTTTGTTTCTGTTTTTGTCTTGTTTTCTTAGTAATATTTTGTACTGTAAAATAAAGAAACAGTCAGGCAAATGCCATTCACAAACATAAATAAACGAGTCACAATCAGTGAGTAAAGAGCCCAATAAGGAGGGAGACTTGTCTTAGTTATCACACCCTCACCGTTCTGTGTGTGTGTGTTTGTGTGTGTGTGTGATAGAACTTTTGTATATGAACGTTCTCCTGGATATCTGAGGTTTTCACTATCTTGTTCTTCTAATAATATTCACTCATTTGAAAGCACCACATCTATATAGCTTAGACTTGGCTTCTGCTATGAGTAAGAGAAAACTTGAAATAAAAATGGCTTAAGCAAGAGAGAAATTTCTTTATTTCTCAAGTAAATGAAGTCACATTTCTGGAGCTGTTTTGGCTATTTCTTCATCAGAGATCCAGGCTTCTTTTATCAAGTTCTCCACTTAGTTCAACACATGGCTTCTACCTTATGGTCAAGAGGGCTAATTGAACTCTAGATATTACGTCTGTATTCCAGAGAGTAAGAAGAAGAAAAGGGGAAAAAGGACGGGGGGTGGTGGTAAAGTCCTGATGCTATCTGTCTTTGAAGAGATTGCTTGGTGGTTTCCACATGAAATTTTTGTTTACAAGCCTGTATATGGCCAGGCATCCCTTTAAGGTAGCTGATCCAGAGGTTTTTGTCAGAGGAGATGAAACATTTAGGTCTTAAGAATAAGATTTCTTTTTGAAGATTACTGTTGAACTAGAATTAATTTGCTGTGTTATTGTAGAAATACGCTATTATTTGGGCACATATTTGAACTTTATGATATACACAAAGCTCTACAAATAAATATATGGAACTGGCCAAGATATATGCCCTGGGTTGTAGCAAAGTTTGCATTAAGAGCGAGCCACTGTAAAAGTCTTGGTCCCATTGATTGGAACAAGGAGGCCAGGCCCTAATAAAAATATGCCTGATAAGGAACAAACTCTTCTTTTAGAGCAATTTGGAAAAAATTCACTTCACTAGATTGACAACTTAGAATGGACTAATTCATCTTAGTAGGATATTTATAATTTATAATTCCATTGTGTTGTATCTGGAAAATAAGAGGCAGGTGATAGAGCAAACTCAAAACTCACACTGAACTCCTCACAACAAATAGATGAAAGAACTGAGTGGTATTTCCACAAGAATGAATCATAAATGCATGTGGTGTCTGAGTACTGGATTTACATTCTGATTGCTGACTTGGCAGAAAGACTTAGAGAATGAACTAAAACCATTTGGATTGCTTTTAAGAACACCAGTATATGTTGTTTTCATTTCAATATTATCTGAGGCATATTGTTTGTCTTTAAATATATAATGAACATGGATATTACTCAGAGGAAAAAACACCGAATAGCGGACATATGCTAAAACTATATTTTCTTTTTTGGTTAAGTTATTTTTATAGTGACTGACTGATGCATTGTAAAATTTAACAAGACATTAATTATGGTTAACAGAAAGTCTTTAATATTATCTAGAAACTTAACAGCTAACAACTGTTCTCTCCCATATACTCCAAGTTCACTAAGATTCTCATATCTACAGGCCACCTTCACATTAAGTACAAATAGACACAGTGTCTATGGCCCACATTATTTTTAGAGGGCCTGTGAAAATGTTTTACTCACTTTTTAAATAAGAAGGAGAAATGAACTTTTAGGTCAAAAATTTTAATATTTAATATTAATGTGCTCATATACCAACACAGCTGTAAAATATAATTTTTAAATTATTTTAAAAGAGGAAGGGGCCCACAAAGGCAAAAGTCCCTAGGACCCATGAAAGTTATAATGTACTCCTGGATAGCCAAATAAGAGTCTGAAGAAGTATCTCTATTTGACGTGATGAATTGCATATAACAAGCAAACGATAACACGTAACAAACAGTAACTAAAACTTCTATAATATTAAAACTGTGGACCAAATACAATGGTAAGTGTTTTACATGCATTAACTCATTTAATGCTTACAACAAACTTGCAAGGCAAGTATTATTATTATAATCATTCCCATTTTATGCAGTCTGTGCCACTCTTTCCCTTCTAGGCAAGATCCGGGAAGTATCTGCTCTGAGAAGGAAACAAGCAGTAAAGATGCTGCAACCCCTGCATTATTATCTCCTCAGTAAAGCAATGAAGCAGAATTGGGCATCAGATGAAAGTTGAATTTCTCCTGCCAGGTTTACTGAAGATCTGCTTATTTTTGGGGTGCATCACCATCCAAAAGCTTTAACGGCTTTAAAATTTTTTGGGGGGCCCAGCCCAGTGGCGTAGTGGTTAAGTTCGTGGGCTCCACTTCAGTGGCCCTTTGTTCCTAGGTTTGGATCCCGGGCACAGACCCACACACTACCTGTCAAGCCATGCTGTGGCGTTGTCCCACATACAAAATATAGGAAGATTGGCACAGATGTTAGCTCAGGGATGATCTTCCTCACCAAAAGAAAAGAAAAATTTTTGTTATCGTTTTTGATCTTAATGAAATATTAGAATTATTTCTGCCAATTCATTAAATCTTGGAATCACTTACTTTTTTTTATAAATAAGTACTATGAAAATTGGCACCATATTGGGTCCAATTCTGTGGGAGCAAAGTTTCTTCAGAGGAATAAAATACAGCAACTTCTGAAATTTTATTGTTCCAGTGTTGTCTTTGTTAAATAAAGTATTTGATCTTTGAAAGTTTTACTTGAGGGGCTGTCCTCATGGAGTAGTGGTTAAGTTTGAACACTCCAATTTGGCAGCCTGGGGTTCACAGATTCGGATCCTGAGCATGGACCTACACACACTGCTCATCAAGCCATGCTGTGGCGGTGTCCCATATACAAAGTAGAGGAAGACTGGCACACATGTTAGCTCAGGGACAATCTTCCTCAAGCAAACATAGGAAGATTGGCAACAGGTGTTAGCTCAGGGCCAATCTTCCTCACCAAAAAAATTAAAAAAAATTTTTGCTTGAGCTATGCAATTAAAGTTAGCATTTGCATAAGCTAAGATTCAAATAGAGAATATAAATCGAATGTATCTTAATTAATTGACAAAAAAATATGTGCTGTTGTTATATACTGCATAACCCCCATAATGCCTACTTGAATAAGAGGACGTGGAGAACTGAAACAGGGAACCAGATGACTATGTTCTAGCAAAATGCATGTTTTCTAGAATCATATATATAATTTCAATATTCCTGCATTATGTTTCATCTCTAAATATAGCTTTAGTTTACTTGTTGGATGCTAGAACAAGCTACACACAAGTTAATATTTTGGTATGTTGCTATCAGATTATATCTGTGTATCTTATATAGTTATATATACGGTATGTATGGTACAGAGAACTATTTATGTAGCTAATTCATCTGCAATAATCAATATCGCTAGTGAAGCCTCCCTAAAAGTTCAAAGCAATTCTCTAGTAACTGACTAGCTGCGTTATTACTGTAACAGAACAGTGAATTATTGCATACACTATGCACTGTAAGTAATATTAATTAATACACTAAACATACTATTAAAAAAGGTCTTAAAATGTTTTGTGTATGGTGTAAATGTTTGAATCTAAAAGCGTGATATACAAATAGCTTATTAATTTCATTTCTACCGGAGAATGTAATGCCTTCTTGTTAGAGCTCATACACAAGCTGTGATTGAAAGCATCTCTGATCTAAGAACTTGATCTGTGATCTTATCTGGAATGCCTTTTAACCTGTAACCATCCCAGGACCACAACCAGTTTATCAGAATGAATGATGAATTCGGAGAGCTGGAGTAGATTTTAGAGGTTACCTAGTCTAACGCCCTCATTTTATAGATGAGAACAATGAGATGCGTAAAAGGTGAAGTGATCTTTACAAGGTTGCATGGCTGTTTAGAGGCAGAGGTACAAATAAAAGCAAGACGTTAGAACCTCAGTCTCCTCATTCCCATCGTTTACAACACGCTTTGTTGCCTGTGCCGCATGTTATTCAGTTCAAAGTTCTATTGCTGATATATTTTACTCTGTTTGGCAGACGCTTGTTATAAAGAAAAGTTGGGAGATGGATATTACAAGTCAAAATGACTTGAAAACTGTCTTTTGGCAACAAAATTTCCATAGATCACAGCAGAGAGAGATAAGACAATTACTACGTGAAGGAAGATACTCCAGTTTTCAAGAAAGAGTAGATAAAGAGGTTTATCCCCAGAGATCTATGATCCAGCTCACCTATAATTGTGAAAAACACAGCTAGTCTTACCTCTATAGATTATGAAACAACAAAATTGGTGAGCTCTTCCCATAGAAGTAGAGAACTGCATTTCCCAGCAGAGCTCTTATTTCCTTTTTTGGAATAAGAGGTTTAAGAGGTTAAAGATTAGATCGTTAAATACTTGTCCTTGCAAACTCAGGAAAGACATTTATAGCAGCTGCGCTTTTTTCTAAATGTATCATCTTAAGTCATTTTTAGCATCCAAAGTAAAATTTAAAAAATAAATTTGCTCATTGCTTTGCAGTACTCTGCCAAGGACTAAGTTTTGATTTTTGGTAGAATTAAGGGAAATACCTTTTACGACTCCAGCCTCTCTTTGGATATTCCAAGATTTGGAACTATTTTCGTGGGTATTCATGCAGAGCAGGAGGACATAAGTTTAGTCTCTGCCCTCCTAAGCATCTGAGACGAATGAAATGGAGAATGTACTTCTCTGCTCTCATTCTGAATGTATATACACATAGATCTTTCTTCTGTGCGTCAATGTCTACACAGGTGAATAACTATAAAAAATTTATCTGACCAAGGAAAAAGCACAGTGGGATCCTTTTTTTCTCTTAGGGCTGTGGGGAGGATTAAATACCATAAACACACATAAAGCACTTAGCCAAATGCCTGGCACAGAATGAGTGCTCAATTACTGCTGTTATTAATTGTGGTGGCAACGGTACCTTTAGCTGTTGAGTTAATAAGGCTTTTTTACCCAAGGCACCAAAGGGCATGTGTAAGGTTCTGAAACAAGTAAGCCAAATTATAGTTGCACCAGCAATGAATGAGAATGCCCATTTTATGTGTCACCCCATCGGCATAAAGGTGCACTACTTCCTTGGCCTTTTTTTTTTGGCACCACTGATATCTAGTAAAATAAAAAAATGAATCCATTTAATCTAACACAAATATAAGAAATAATGATTCTGTCGTATGCGTAGGTAGAAGTTCAGTGTTTTGAAACAAAATAATACAGCACATAGAAAGGATAATGACTTTTAGAAAGATGGCTATTGAGACAATTTTCTTAATAATGTAAAGAGCAAACTGAATTACACGTGTTTTTCTCTTGGTAAGATTCTGTATAGATGGAGACCTACAATAGTGTCTCTCAAAGTGTGGTCCCCAGACCAGCAGCATTGGCATCACCTGAGAATGTGATGTTAGCTCACATTCCCCATGTGAGGATGCTAACTCACATTCCCCAACCCAGACAGTCTGCATCCAAACGTCTGGGAGTGGGACCCATCAATGTGTGTTTTAGAAAGCTCTCCAGGGGCCGGCCCAGTGGCACAGCAGTTAAGTATGCACATTCTGCTGCGGCGGCCTGGGGTTCGCTGGTTCGGATCCCGGTGTGGACATGGTACCGCTTGGCACACCATGCTATGGTAGGCGTCTTACATATAAAGTAGAGGAAGATGGGCATGGATGTTAGCTCAGGGCCAGGCTTCCTCAGCAAAAAGAGGAAGATTGGCAGATGTTAGCTCAGGGCTAATCTTCCTCGGGGGGGAAAAAAAAAGAAAAGAAAAAAGAAAGCTCTCCGGCTCATTCTCATGCTGGTTGAAGTTAAGAACCACTAGTGTGTAAATTGGCCTCTCTCACTGTCTTCCTTCCGTGTCTTCTTTTCAGTCTTCCTTGTCTTTCCTGCCATCTCTTTTTCCCTCTCTCCTTCCAGCTCCCTCTTTCTCTCTCCATCCTTACCTTTTTTTTCCTCCTTTCCTCCCTGCCTTGTGAATTGGTGGTTGAAACTAGTCATTGCATTATTGTTAAACTAAAGAAGTTGACTAATTTGACCTAAATACTCCGCTGATTATGAAAAGAGCCTAGATAGGAGCGCACGTCTCCTCGCCTTCAGCCCGGCGTTCTTTTCACCGCAGCACAGTCAGCTGCGAGGTTGAAATGCTCTTGAAGAAACCTCCTTCTATTGTCAACATTATTGTCCTTGGAGACACTGTCTCTCTGAATATAATAGAATTTCAAAGCTTGCTGATTTAATCTTTCATGCTTCAAATCCAGACACTGTGTTATATTCTAGGTGAAAGATTGCCATTTCTTTATTATTAAAGGAGGAATTGTATCTTCCTAGCTATAATTAGTTACATCAGCCTTCACATCAAAAGGGTAGTAATTTTCTGAACCAGAGCTTTGAAAAGTAGCAAGAAAATAATTTTACAAGTGTCTTTTTCAAGAGCATGAAAATTATGAGGCTGGAGGTTCAAACTATTCAGTTGAAAACATGTCGAAGTTAAGCCAGACATAAATTCCTATTCTTTCTATCTTTTTTGTTTTTTCTGGTGGGCTCTTACTATGTTGCCATGACATTTTTCTTACCCTGAAGGCTTTAGGAGGAGATTGCTAGATATAAGGTAAAGTAAAAATCTAGACAAACTTCAATAACGGAAATTAAGTAGGTGACATACTTTCAACCCAGAGACAATAAGGGCATTTTTTTCTTAAATCTTAATGAGGTAGTGATAAAGCCTTCCCTGTGTTTTTGCTTCCCTTTATACTCAACCATGAGTTTGTTTTTCTTAAACCACGGTTCCGCTTGCATTTTCCTACTCAGATTCTCAGGACTTTGTAGTGTCTCCAGGTTCCTCACTCTGCCCTCAGTCCTCCAAAATATTTCCTCCCTAGACTTCTAGCTTTAAATCCCACTCCTCTCCTTCATGAAGCCAAACTTGTCTCTCCCAAGTGGAGCCCAGGTTTCCCTGGAGGCATCTTGTAGAATGAAAGGAATTATAAGCTCTGAATTCGACTGCTTTTTATGGCCCTGATCACCTGTGGCAGTTCAATTTGTGAGACTATTCAAACTTACCTGGCTTTCACTTTTGGCAAGTTTCTTAACATCTTTAAGAAGGATTCTAATCTTAATATGTGGACAAGAATGCTTTTGGGGTAGAGTTCTTTGAGGGTTGTTGAAATGACATAGGTAAAATGACAAACATACGGTGGGCCCAGACCGCTCCCTCCACCAAGAATTTTCTGGCCCTTCCCTGAGTGCTGGAAATCCTGTGTTGCTTTATGGTCTATCTTCATTGCCTCTTCCCCCGTAAAACACCACTTAGCCATTGCCTCACAAAATTTACAGATCTTTTATGACCATACTTCACGCTATGTGTTGGTAGTCAACTATGTTCTTTTCTCAAACCCAACTATGATTTTTTTGTTGAAAATTAATATTTTTGAACAGTTATTTAGTCATTGTTTTGAGGTCTTTATAGTGCCTTGTTTATGGAAATATTCAATACTATTTGATGAATTGAGTTTTAAATTTAAAAAAATTAAATAGCAAAATTTAGGATAGTGAAAGAAAACAAGTTTTTAGAGAAACATTTTTGTCACAGTTATATAGACAGTATTTAACATAAGTTCATTAGTTATGTTTCTATCTACTGTTGTAAAAAAAAAATGTATTTGCAAAAAGTATCTATGACTTTAAGAGGCCATGTTCTTCATCCACTGATAATTGCCAGAATCCTCAAAAATCTCTATAGAATGCCATGCTTATGTGTGTATGTGTGTGTGGTGGAGGAGGGGGTTGCGTGTATAGAACGTTTTCAAATATTGACTTCTACACCATCTGCATATTTCCTCTCTCCTTCAGCCCCAATGTTTTTTATTTCCAGTAACTTAAAAAGTGTGATGAGGTGTGGAAAATCATCCGGGATAGCTAGAGACAGGAAAGAAGAAGAGAAAGAAGGGGAAAGAGGAGAAGATATAAATCTAGCAGTAGGATAAAGCAAAGAAATAGAGAATACTTATACCACTTTTTAGATTGGTAGCTTAACACTTTACCTTCCAGGACACGCTGTATTATCATAGAGTAACCTTCAGTTTAATAGAAGGGAATAGAAAGTGAAAATTGCACGAAGACTGATAAAAATATTAAACACAAGTCATATATGAGTAGCAACTATTACCATCAGGGAAATATATATATGTGGATTTTTTAAACAATCATATTTTATCAACTTAGCTTTTCCTGTCAAGTTGGTAATAACTCCAGTAAATAGGGAAGACCAAACTCCCACAATAAAACCCACAAATGTTCCTCCTAGGCAAGTGCACGTTGGAGTAGTTCCAGGTGATTCTTGGGCTCGGAATATCTCTCAGGTATTTCTCCCTCAAACTAAGACCTTATGGCTCCTGATGTTTCTAGATATCTGAGGTAGGGTACACAGGAAAGAATTTTGTAAAACCACAATTTCAAAAATACTTTTAAATGAATTAGGGAAATTTAATCATGTTTAACGGTCAATTATTTAAATTTAAATTGAGGACTCTCTGAAGAACATGAAATAATATGTTGTGATATATAAGCCATTCTATACCAAATCATTAGCATATCACTAGCTGAATTTTAGAATGAGTTAGGTCAAATGTTTCTCACCGTTTTTATGATAGAAACTATACAAAATTATTAATAGCCAACTTTGATGAAAGCCTTAGTCACAATAGTCTTTACATTAATGGCTATTATTATATCCACTGATAAGAAATACACATATTTTCCCAGTTGCCTAAATGTATGGTACTACTATTAAAATAAAATCAAAGTGTGGTGCCAGCCTGGTGGTGTAGTGGTTAAGTTTGCTGTTTCGGCAGCCCGGGATTTGCTGGTTTGGATCCCCGGTGTGGACCTACACACCACTCATCAAGCCATGCTGTGACAGCATCCCACATACAAAATAGAGGAAGATTAGCACAGTTGTTAGCTTAGGGACAATCTTCCTCAAGCAAAAAGAGGACGATTAGCAACAGGTGTTAGTTCAGGGCCAATCTTCCTCATGAAAAAATAAATAAAATAAAGGTGGTAAATATGCATTTCTTATGTAACTGACTAAAAATTATCTTAGGGGTTTGAAAATAACTTTACTACATATTAATATATCTGTTTTTTTTAAATCCAAGGGAATATTATTAGTTCATAAATAATATTCAGCATTAAAATTAGTGAAACATGTATATGCTGAATATCCCCTGGGTTTTGCACTGTAGTCTGTCATTCACAAATTGTGAATCTGAGCAGCTACCCTACCCCAACCCTGGCAAAAGATAAGATATTTGTTCTTAGAGGAAATGAAACTTCACTTTAAATAGTGGAAAAGAAAGAGCATTCAGACCTAAGCAGCATTTGGTTTTGATTGAAGTCGAAGTCTAGTCCTACATTTGCTGTTAAGATCCATGCTGTGTTTAAGGTTAGAGGTAAGTTTTCATGTCTTACATGATATGTTATATGATATGTTTCTTGCCTCCTCTAGATTGTTTTCAAAATCTGATGCCATCAGATAAGCAGGCATATCTCCCGTGGGATAGCTTCAGTATTACAGAGAAACTAAAACCTTCACAGCAAAAAAGGGAAATATGCATTATTATAATTAGTCTTTTCCTAGTATTTATTTCTTCTTTTAACAAGGGGAATTATCAGCAAAAGATGAATGTTTTTAGATGATAGTATGTGAAAATTTTTGTTGTTGTTTTACAAGGTGGTAAAAGTATACAAATATGGGAATAGTCATGTACCTACCTACTCTGTGCCTAGCTTATAGGTTCCCTCTAACTTGTACCAAAATAATATCTCTTGAACATACTACATTCATGGTCCATGATATTTGGGTAAGAACTACAACATGCAAGATTTCTTTCCCTTCTTTTTTTTTTTTCCTGGTGAGGAAGATTCACCCTGAACTAACATCTGTGCCAGTCTTCCTCTACTTTGTATGTGGGACGCCTCCGCAGCATGGCTGATGAGTGGAGTAGGTCTGTACTGCGTATCGGAACCCATGAACCCAGGCCTCTGAAGTGGAGCTTGTGGAACCCTAACCCCTCAGCCATGGGGCCGGCCCCATTTTCTCTTCTTCTTTTTGAAAACAGTTTCAAGAACTGGAAATTCTGCATCTGTCTCATTTGTGAAATGAGACAGTCTCCCCAGTAACAGAAGAAGGTTGAACAAGTAGAGAAAAGTATTTAAACATGCCTGTGTGGTTAGATATATGATGTTTCACAGTGTGCATTACTCATGTTGCATAATCTGCTCAGAAAGCATGCCTCAGCCATCTGAGTGGAACATATCAGTGTGTAAAAATTGGAGTTTCTCTTTAGAACTGAAGCAAGTTTTAATACATGCTGCGCAAGCTCCTGAGACTAGACACTGTGAAAATTCTCTGGGCTATTTCATTAACAAATTGTATCTCTGCAGCCTGCATTTCTCTACTTATTTATTGAACAGATAATAGGAAATAACTACTTTCTTTGTGAAGTCGTAAATAATACAGCAGAAGGATATTAAATGCACTGAGATGTGACAGAAGAGCTAAAACTTGTGGGTTTTAGAATTTTATGATGCAAGCTTTTTTTTTTTCCCTGAGTACATGTAAAGTAAACAGATAAATTTGAGTTGTTTGCGTGGACAATTACCGATTTAACATTGCAGCTGCTGAAATGTGACTATCTTCAACCTCGAACTTCTTCTTACAGTTTTGCCTGGAATCCCACTTGCTGAAGGGCTTTACTAAAGAGAGAGAAAAAGTTATCTCTTAGCCTTATCCGTAGTTCAGCTTCAAATGGTATAAAACCTTTTATGATTATAAAGGTGGTTTTGCGTCCATGCTTCTCATAATCACCGTGTGACTCCTATAGGGGCGATAGGAGGGCACCAGCTCTTCTAGTCTAACATAGCTTTATCCTGTTTACTGAAATAGTTCCAAGCAGTACCATGCCGAGATGGTACAGTAACATTTCCACTGCTGTCAGCACGAGAGCTCTTTCGGTTTGTCTTTTGAGGGCTTAGCGAGACTTTACAATTATTTTTTAACCGTAAGTGAACAAAAACTCAAGTAAGGATAAAATTATAGAGGTAAGGTTCTAAGGGCCATAGGCATTGCATTTTTTTATCGCAATTATTTCAAATTATATTATTCATATAATTTATTAATTCAAGTGTTATTTTCAGTTGTTACTGATTACTGAGCATGTCTTGGATATGATCATTTTGGTTTCCTTATCAAGAAGTCATAGGGGCCAGCCCGGTGGTGCAGCGAATGTTCCACTTCAGCTGCCTGGGTTTCTGCAGTTCAGATCCTGGGTGCGGACATGGCACTGCTTAGCAAGCCATGCTGTGGTAGGCGTCCCACATATAAGGTAGGGGAAGATGGGCACAGATGTTAGCTCAGGGCCAGTCTTCCTCAGCAAAAAGAGGAGGATTGGCAGCAGATGTTAGCTCAGGGCTAATCTTCCTAAAAAAAAAAAAAGTCATATTTGTTTTTTTCAAAGTATAGGGTAAGAGAAAATGGCCTTGGCGTCAGGTACATCTAGAATTAATTTTGTGCTTGACCAATTATCAGTTGTGTAAATGACAAGTGACTTAACTTCTCTGAAACTCAGTTTTCTTAACTGAATAAAACAAATAAAGGTTTCTAGTTTACAAATTAACTTGAGCACATTTATCGCTGTTTCTTTCGGGGACCTCATTAAACTAAAAGCAAAGACTAGGAGAGGAGGTGACAACAAATGATTTTTTCTTGTAATTTTTTAAGGGATGGGAAATATGTGGACAGCGGTAAGTGACTAGATCAGATAAGCCAAGACCTAAGTGTTTTCTCCAGGGAACACCAATGGAACACAAGCCAGTGTGGGCTGCGGGAAACCATAAAGGCTCAAGAAGTGAAAGTGCTTGGTATTTTGGAAGACATGGAGGGGGAATGAATTAAAGGTCTTCATAGGGAATAGTTAGACCTTGATCCTAGCGTTTCACTCTGTGCATCCATGCAACTACTCTTCCCTGACCCTGCAAAAGATATTTCTTCTGCATGGAAATTCAACCAGAAAACCTTTGCAGAAAGAGAAGCTTTGGTGCAACAGAGAATAGAGGTGGGCACATAATAAAAATAAGAGTGTTTACAGAAGATCGACATACTATTTTGTATGTAACTGGATCCATCCATAGAGGAAGAAGATAGTAACATGTATAAAAGTGAGAGAGTTTCTCTAATGAATAGTTAAAATATAAAACAAAATATTTGTTTATTTATTTATTTATTTAATCCTTACACTGCTTGTTACGCGCCAAGCTGTGTTCTGAGTACTTCACAAATATTAGCTCATGTAATTCCCAGTGCAGCCGTGTGAAGTGGTGTTACTGATTGGTCCCCTACCTTCAGATTCATCTAGCCCCTGTAATCCAGTCTCTGATCTTGTCACTTTCCAGCGTAAACCCCTTCAATAAGTACTCTCTATATACAAAAATCCAAACTTTTAACTTTGGCGTGCAACAAAGACTCTTCATT
This sequence comes from Equus asinus, assembly GCF_041296235.1. Classification (NCBI taxonomy): domain Eukaryota; kingdom Metazoa; phylum Chordata; class Mammalia; order Perissodactyla; family Equidae; genus Equus; species Equus asinus. Next base: position 176,367,662 of record NC_091790.1, read on the forward strand.
GTCTACACCAGTCATGGGGAATTCTTGGCCACAGGCGAATTCTCTCATATGTATTTTCCTTTACACATACTGTCCCTTCTGTATTTCACTCTTTAAACTTTTATGTACTTGAAGGATTTTTACCATTTTTTCACATCTTATTTCAATTGTTACTTCTTGTGGCTCTTTTCCTGCCTTTCCCAAGATGAACCACTGGGTACTTTTTTTCCATGTTTGCAGAGCACTTGGAACATTTCTCTATCATAGCACAAGGAGGGGGAGAGGGAGAAAGAGAAAAAGAGAATAACATTAACAACACGGTGTTAATTTTAGGATTCAGAAGAACTTTAAAATGTGTAAATAAAGAATGAATGATCCATCAGAAACTAAGTCACTTGTATTAAAGTAAAATTTTAAAAATTACATATCTTTTATAATATCAGCAAATAAATTCATGGAACTTACAATTGTCTTTCAGTTAGCACAACGTATATTATTTATTTTACCCACATTTTTTAGTTGAGTAAACCGTTACAGAATTGTAAAGTACTTAAGTTCATGCAGCTAGAAAGTGATTGTGTGGAAGATATTTGGAGGGATATTTGATTCAGTTGTGGATATTTAAAAATTGACATTCACAGCTATGGCAGTGAACATCCACACATCCAGCCTCAAAGAATTACTTAAACTCTTAGCTAATTTTCCCAGTTGTTGTTCATTACCTGACTCATTCATTGGTAATTCTAGCTTAGTCTTGAATGGATGAGCATGAAGAAACATTGTCATCATTAGAATTACAGAAAACAAACTCACAAATGAATCAATATTGATAATAGTAAGGATAATAACCACAGAATAAAGTTGAATAAGCGGATGTATGAATGGGTAAGTGGATAGCTGAATGGATCGCCACCAATTATTTTTAGAAGATCAGAAAGGAGATCTTTTGTTTGTTTGTTTGTTTTTTAAGTCTGATGAGATCCTTCCCAACATTTTTCACAAATCTAGGCCTTCCATCCCTGACAGCATTACCTGGTCTAGAAGCGTCTAATGTAACACAAAGCAGTGAAAGACATTCTGAGGGTTTTTCCATTGCAGAAATTTGAAAAAGTGGATCTACTTATGGTAGTTTGTCGATCCATTTGGTACTTTATTAACCAACGCTGCACCAATATGGTCAAAAACTGTCTTACACACTTCGATCTTCTTTTGTGATCACACAATCACATGAAAATTTCACTGGGAGTGTTATCTGGTTCAGCAGAAGATTGGATTGAAGCATCCATAGAGAAAAACACTTGTGGAATCGGAATTTTGCTTCTATTACTGCTGACTAGGAAAATTATCTTAAACAAATGAATTGATAAAGATAGTTGTTCATCCTCTTATTCTAACAGATACAGTATTTCTACTGCATATGTATATAAGTGTACACATGAAAATGAAATAGATAGTAGACAGCTTGTTTTGTTATTACGGTAGAGACTTTTTGGGAGGGAAAGCATTTGTTGTTAAATGTTTTCTTGTGGAAAGAAATGATGTTACTAAAAGTTTCAAAGTACATTAAAAGAATATTAAATATAGAAAGCATAGCTGTCCTTGATTTAACTCAAGCCACATTTTCTGTCCCTTCTGTTTTTCCTTTCAGTAGTAATTGCAAGATGTGGATGGCAAAGATAGGAAGACTTCTTGAAGTGATAGCAGCTGGGTCTTTGTGGAATGTCCTCGGCTGCCTTGGTGGTGGCTTCCAAATTGCTTCTAGGTCTGTGCCTGCTGGTGCAGTGTCTAAGCTTTGTCATTCTTTAGAAAACTGTGCTCAAGATGTCTACAGGGATTTTTTTTTTTTGGTAAATTTAAAGAACAATGTCTTTCTTTGGAAACATGCAATATTTTTAGAATCTTGTGATATTACGCTGTAAGACATAAGCCAACAATTTACACATCCCTGTCCAGGAAGTTGAATAATAAGTAATCTTAGGAATTTAAACCTCTGTTTTAAGCCTCCATAAAGACCCTTTCATTTCTTCTGTATCAAAACAAAAAAGCATAGTCTGATCTTCCACTAACTTCAAAAAGACCCCTATACTAGGGTAAAAAAAAAAATGCATAAATGTAGGTGGAAAGAGAACTATTGAGATTGACTGAAGTTCTTTCTTAATTTTTGAAATTACCTTTGTGAAAACAGATTATGGATAGTGTGGACATTGTTTATTTTCCAAATGCATATTTTGTTGATGTCATTTGATTGTTTAAGGTCAAACAAATAAGAGCAAAGACCATATGGACCTCTTCTTTTTTCTAACTCTTGGCTTAAAAGACTAATTACTAAAATGGATAATTTATAGACAGCATGGGGGAATAAATGCATAATCAAATTAGTGCTTAATAATTCTTTGGCATTTCATATATTTTCTTCTGATTATCCCACAGTACCATAAAGAACAAATTATAAATCCCATTTATGCATGGGGAAACGGACTTTAGAGGCTTGACTGTTCATTCATCCAGCTAATATGTGTCAGGGCTGGAATAAGCAATGGATCCATAAACAACATAAAGAATGCCTGAGTAATTACAAATTTGTTGCCTGTCTACATTACAATGCAAACTAGGACATAATTATAGCCAATCACCAAGATATATGTTGTATGACTTGAAATTCATAATAATCTCTATATAGAATACAAGCAGAGAAGCCTACACTAAATATGAAAAAATAATGAAATGTTATTGTGAAAAGTTGAGTGTATTAAAATTGCATCTGCCCATTAGCTACATTGGAAGCTTAAGTCATAGAGCTCTTTCTTTGCTGAAATACCTACATTATCACCACTGAAATTTTTAAGGGAAAACACACACACACACGCACACACACAATCTGTGGAGAATATGAAAAGTACAATTATTGAAAGATATATTGAAGTAAATTATCAATTTACCAATTGATTAAAGCTTAGTCCAATGTAAATTGCTCTGTAAAGGAGAAAAAAAAGCATCTGTTAACGTGATTTATTTCAGATCCTTGTAAGCTTGAAAGAATTGAACCTTGCTCAAGATTTCATTAGGGCTTCTGCTGCTTCCTGCCCTCCCCCCCCCCACCGTTCGTACAAGCTTGACTCCTACTCACAAAGGCAGAATTTGAGCAGACCAAGAATTTTCTGTGAAAATTGGTGCATTTGCAGGAAACAGTATTTGAGTTAACAATTACCATGCTTTAATCTGAAAAATCCTGGTTATACCTAGCACAGGATGCTTCTCAGGGTTTCTAGGAGTTTAAAACGTTATAGGTTATTTTGGGGTGACACAGCAAAATCTGAAACAATGAGAATCTGTAGTACTTGAATTTTCTGCAGTGAAGTAGAAAATTCAGAAGCAGAATAATACCTAAAATTGTCTGCTCCTACAACAAATCTCAGTATCAATTATTTTGCTAGACATAGAAAATAACACACTTATTGTCTATGAAATATTTGACACATTCTGGTGCCATTCTTATGGAATAGTCCCTGAAGCTTCTAGAATGTGAGCATCACTCTGACTCTGATAATGTCTCCTGGATCACCATGTTGTAGATTTCATGGTCTTAAACCACTGTTGCAAATGTAGGGAAGGTCAAGCAATGAGACATTGTGTGCCTTGTGGTTTTTCCGTTAGCACTGCTTTTTGTTTCTTGTTTTTTTTAATACTTAATATTTTTAGATTTAGTGACAAGCTTCAACTTGAAAGTAAGCAAATTACTAAGATGCAACGATGGTATACATTTTAGAGCGCACAAATCTTTGAATCAAAGAAAAATGCATGCAATAAACTGTGAGGCTTTGGCATCTCGTAGCTGTTTAGTTTATATTGAACCAAAGGTTTTTGTATATTTATTATATATATTTCTACACATGTTGTGTTTAACTTGAAGAATCTATACATGAAGATCCAGTAATAAGATACATTTTCGATGGTATTTTAAATGGCAATGACTGTATTTAGCATAATATTTATAATTCCCTTTTCCCCTTACTTGTTCACATAAATTACCTTGTTAGGTAAATTATTAGGCAAAATTTAAAATTATACCTATATTCACCTTAAAAATTAAATAATTATGACCTTATTATGTATTTTAGGTAAATAAATAAATTTAAACTAAAATCTTCTGGATGAATTTCCAAGGCTAAATGATTTCATCAGTAATTGCTTAAAAATTACATTTCAATAGTTATTATAAGAATCGATGATTAAACCTCAATTTTCTTCCAAAATAATAGTTCTTAGGTTTTATTATTGTAAGTAACATGTGAGTTATACAACACTCCACGATTTGGGAGGTATAGCAATAGCTTTACAGTTCTTGCCTGTGTGATGTAATACCCAACTGGAAAACAGATGGGTTCATCAATCAAAACTCATTTATTTTCCAGACTCTGAGAATTCTTACATCTTATCTACTTTAAGTTTTGCACCACTCTCAAGTGGCATTTATAGCCACCAATTGCCCATTCTAATTTGTAGCTGACCGAGAAACAGCAAATATCGGTGAAGAGCTGCAGACAAAGTAACTTCATTTTATGGAAATCCCTGTAACCAATGCGTTTGGTGATGCTCTCTCCCTAAGTCATGGGAGAAAAAGATTCTCAGAGCTGTAACTTAGATATTGTTATCTGGGCTTTCATATCTAAGAATGAGGAATATGTAATAGATAATGCTGATACATATTCTTAGACAAGACTCCTTTCCCTAAAAGTAAAAATGAAACCACTAGGAGAAAGAGAAGTTATCAAGACAACTACAGTTTTAAAAATAAATCACAGATGAGTTTACTTTCTCTTGATGCTACATTATTGCCCTTCTTTACAATGGCAACAATTTTCATCTGTTTTTTGACTTTCGATGTTATAAGTGAGATAGAGCTCAAGACATTGTTACTTTACTATTTGGACAGAACTACCTACGCTGGCGCCTAGCAATTCATTACTGAGGAGTGACCGTAGCATAGATGAACTTTGGCTCTCTCAGAGTTTGAGAAAATGAATTACGTGAATTAATGTCATGCTTAAAAATTTTATAGAGCGATGTGTGTTTTTTTTCTTAGGGGAACTTCAGCAGTGGCATTTGCTGGGATATACGTGTTAATATAGACTTCTGGAAGGGAGATAGATTAGCAAATGTTGGAATTTCACCGTATTTGGCTTGGATTTCGGAAGCTTTCCTCAGTGTGTTGGAAATTAGATGGGTTCAGCAAGACTTGGAAAATTAGTAAGATTTAGGACTGCCAAGTCAATAGTATACGAGATGAAGAAAGCCAACTCAAGAAGTCATTCTACTACTTGAGATTCAAAGAGTAAGAAAGTCCGTTAGGGTGTGAACAGATTTCAGCAGCAATAAGACTTCCTGGCAAAAGCATCAATCAGAAGAGAGTTTGTGTACTCACTCAGTTCTGGGCAGGTTCTTCGTAGGAAGTGGGGCAGACTGTACATAGCACAAAATCTGGTAATATCTCCTAGAATAGTTTCCGAGAAATGATAGCAACATAGTCTTTTCTAGGGCTGTCCAGAATTCTGACCCGTATTTTAACCCTCTAAGACTATTAGTCTTTTACTTCTTCATGCATGATGAAGTGTGCTTGATGACATGAGCCTATCCAGTTTTTCTAACCAACCACTCTCTGTGTCTGTTTTTCTTAAGCGCTTTTCACCTAGCTCCTATGAACAATTCTTGATGCTTACATTAGCTTTCTTAAACCCAAAGAAACCTAGCAGATATCACACAGCCGATATTTTGTTTTAATTTTTTTCGCAGAGAATTGAGCTTCTTGTTGTTTTTTTTTTTTTGCTTTTTATTAAGATTCTGATAGTTTACAACCTTGTGAAATTTCACTTGTACGTTATTGTTTGTCAGTCATGTTGTAGGTGCACCACTTCACCCTTTGTGCTCACCCCCCACCCCCCTTTCCCCTGGTAACCACTAATCTGTTCTCTTTGTCTACATGTTTAACTTCCACTTATGAGTGGAGTCATACAGAGATTGTCTTTCTCTATCTGCATACAGCCGATATTTTTGTGTTACTTCTTCCATTGCTGTCACAGTTTTTATGGTTGATGAACCTGGCTGTCCTATCAATTGTCCAGCATCCAACTAAGAAATTTATCCATTGCAAACTGATGAAATTGAAAATGAGTAAATCATTAGGTAACATTGCCAAAGCAGACTTTTCGTAGAGGCATCAAGATTTCAGACATCTGGAAGGAGTAGGCACACCTTACAACACGAAGAAGGAAAGCATAAAACAATAAAAGCGTTTAAGTATATCAACAATGGGTTTATGTAGCCCCAAAGGAGAAAAGTTGGAAATGTTATTTGTTTATCCCCCAAATTTAAATATGTCCATGGTTGATAAAGTCATAATACATTATTAAAGGAGACTAAAAGTATCTTCAGGTTTTAGAAATTTAAAAGATAAAACTGTATTCTTTTTCATCTGCCTTAATGTGTCTCACAAGAGATGGAAACCCAGGTGCTTGTGGTTTCTGTACCACTTCTTTGCTTTGCACCTATTAAAATTCAAATTTTGCTTTGAGAGAAAGAAACATGACTCCACTTCTCGGATTATTTAACTAGCTATGTGATGCAGAGGCAGTTTTCAGATTTACGTTCTTACCACTGCTCTGTAAGCTCAATTATTTTAACAAGGTCTTTCCAATTTCCCCTAATGTTTATCATAACTACCTTGAGCTTACATTTAAATCAAAACTAATTTTTGAAATAACTTATTTCTCTAGACTTTTGAAGATTTCAGCATAGTACTTGTATGAAGTTCCTTTTTCTACGTTTGAAATTTGGTGTAAAGGTTTTCTTTTTCTTCCAAAGGGTTTATTAAGCTACAATGAAAGTCATCAATGTAAATTTTAGGTTTATATTTAACAGTATATTTTCAAATCATGTTGACATATTGCCTACTTATTCTGGTTACTATGAAGAAGGACTAACTAAACCTTAAAATGGTAAAGTTTCAGTTGTGCAAGATAAATAAGTTCTAGAGATCTGCTTTACAACATAGTGCCTACAGTTAATACTACTGTGTTCTTCACTTAAAAATTTGTTGAGAGGGTAAATCTCATGTTAAGTGTTCTTATCAAAATAAAAAAAATACGCTTATGAGCAAAGATTTTCATTTGGCAAAGAAATGGTATAGCTTTTATGTAAAGCGCTTGACGTCCAGGATTTTAAAAAATCAGAGTATGACATAATAATTGCAGATTGTTTTTGTAAATCATTTATATATTCCATACTTTATTGAACAGAAATATTGTATATCTCAAACTTCTGCAAGAAACTATTAAGAATATTTTACAACAATCTCTTTTATGATGAATGGTTAGTGTTCTGAGAAAAATAAAGCCATCAAATCCTCTAAAAGATGTGTTAATTGTAAATTAGATGATTTTTATATTAATATTTCATTCACCTTTAAGATATTTCAACCACAATGTATATATGTCATACCTGTCTAAAACATAGCAAGTTTATGTCCTTACTTGTAATTACAAAAATGTGGGGCTGGCCTGGTGGTATAATTTCATGTGCTTTGCTTTGGCAGCCTGGGGGTCACAGGTTTGGATCCCATGTGGGGACCTACACACTGCTCATCAAGCCATGCTGTGGCGGTGTCCCACATGCAAAATAGAGGAAGATTGGCACAGATCTTAGCTCAGGGACAATCTTCCTCAAGCCAAAAAGAGAAAGATTGGCAACACATGTTAGCTCAGGGCCAATCTTCCTCACCAAAAAACCCGAATGCATTATGCTTTCTTTCTGCATTCATCTGTGCATAGTGTGAATTATGTATCTTTTACTGAGAACGTCTCACTCTTATTAAAAATACCCATTTACAATATTTGTTCCTAATATGACTTACAAGTTACAAGTTACCAAAGATTTAAAAGATAGGTTTAGAGTACTGCAAAGTCAGACAGATTGGTTTTCATCCTTAAACTTCATCCCATTGATTTGTGTGAATCTATGATTTGGCTGAAATTACAGTACATGGCTTCAGAAATTAAATTGTCTTTGAAGATTATTGCTACTGTGCATGTGTAATTAAGTGTACTTGTTATTGTCTATAAAGCTGTAAAAACCTGCAGTTTTATGGGAAGAGTATAAAGCCAGTGATTTCAAATCAATCAGTTGGAGTGAGTTCTGAGAGGTTCCAACCATTAGTTTTGTGAAAAACTTTAAGAAACACCATCTTCCTGCAGTCAGCCTATGTGGATGAAGTAAAAACTATGCCATATTAACTAAACAAGCATTCATTAAGCACCTGCTGTGTATCTGCCACCGTGTACTATAAGGTGTGAGAGCCGTGATGAGCTATGTAAGAGAATTATAGAATGCTACATTTGGAAAGACCTTTTGAGAAAATTTTCATCCAGTTTTCCTACTTTATTGTTGAGACATAGAAAATGCAAGTGACTTAACTTCTCACATCTAAAATTAGCATCGGCACTAGAATTAGAATGCATAAGCGAAAACGCAATTAAAATGAGTGAAACATAGTTCCTTTCCAAGCTGTTAATAGAGATGATTCTAGTACCTTCCTTCCTGAATGAACTCTAAGTTTGCTGTTCGATCTTTTACTTATTTCTTACATATAATCTCACGCATTCCTCCAAAAACGCCATGGAGTAACAAGAGAATAGCTATAGAGCTATTTTTATTTTTAAAGGATAAATATAGAATGGTAACACACTGTGCCAAATTACACTTTTCTTAAATAAAAATCTAAGCCAGAAATAGGACAGAGACCTAACATTCATTATTCTATTCTGTATGCTTTGTATATTACAATAGACTTTCTTATTAACATCAAGCACAGGTTCTGGGCATTTAAATTTCTTCATAAGGTAGATAAGCTTTTCAAAATATTGGCTATGAAATAGAAGGAGAATGGAATGTAGAAGCAAATTCTTTCTCTGCTTCTAAAGGTAAGTCGCAATGAATAACACTATAGTTAATTCACCTAAAACGTGCCATGTTTTTATATCTTCTTCCTACTTTAAGGCATTGAAACAACAAAATCATGTCAAAATCATTTTGGAAAACTTTAAATATTTCAAGAAACCAGAGATAAGACTTAATAATTATATGCTTTATTCCATGAGGTCTTTCTATATAAACATTTTTGCCCTCCATTTAATATAGTAGAAGTCATATAATCAGTGTTATACTTCATGTTTCTATCTATATATACTAATTAGTATCATACTATGTTTTAAGCCTGAAGTATTTTCTTAATGTAAAGGTTTTGTGTTGGTCAGCGTTTAAAATGTCCTGACATCAGTTTTAATGTGTGGAGAAGGAGGTTTTCTCCACACATACAGCAAGCAATGCTCCAGACACCTGCTGGGTGTCCTATGGTTCAGCTCAATTCTGACGCCATCCACCCAGAGGTGGCATCAGATTCCACGGGTTAAGGGCTCAGCCCTACAAGACTGCTAACCTCCCCTCAGATGCCAGTCACAAGCTCAGGTTGTCACCTGTACTCCTGACTGACTGGCTATAAATCAGAGGTTCCTATGACCCCTTCCTTAGGTTCAATTAATTTGCTACAGCTCTCACAGAATTAGAGAAACATTTATTTATCAGATCATCAGTTTATTATGAAAGGATATAACTCAGGAACAGCCAGATGGAAGAGATGCATAGGGCAAGGTATGGGGAAGGGGCATGGAGCTTCCATACCCTCTCTGGTCATGGCACTCTCCCCACATCTCCGTCTGTTCACCAACCTAGAAGCTTTCTGAACTCTGTCTTTTTGGGTTTTTGTGGAGGCTTCATTATAATGAAGGGATTTGATTGATTAAATTATCAACCCTCTTGCCCCCCTGGAGGTCAGGGGTTGGGACTGAAAGTTCCAATCCTCTGACCACATGGGTGGCTCCACTGGCAACCAGCTGCCATCCTTAGGTGCTTTCCAAAAGTCACCTCATTAACATAATACAATACATCTTTATCACTCTCAACACTTAGAAAATTCCAAGGGTTTTGGGAGCTGTGAGCCAGGAAACATAGAGAAGACCAAATATACATGAGAAATATATTTTGGACATCTGAATGACCAAATATATACTTTTCTTAGAAATCAAAATATCTCAGCATTAAATATTAAAGTACATATATTAGTTTAGGCTGGGAAAATATAAAAGTAAGAAAATCATTTTTAAAATTTTAACAAGAAATATACTGAAATTGAAATTCGTTGAGTCAGTCTATCTGAGTGATTCTGTCCCACCTTGAGCTCCTTTGTCAGTTGGTGCCACTTGTATAGTAACACATATTGAGTAATTTTGGAGCTGTGCACATGTGCCAGGCACTAGAGATATACAGTTGGGTAGTTGACAGACACATAACATAGTAAGATAAGTGTAATAATGGATTTTATAGTGGGACAGGGGTGTTACAAAAGAAAGAGTGATCATATCTGCAGAGGGGAACTAAGGAAAGATTCACAAAGGAATTGTCACTGTAGTCTGGCCTGGTGGAATGAATATGACACTGCCAGATGTTCAAGATTGAAAAGAAGCCTAGCAGATGCAAAACCTATAAGTGTAAGAATTTGGCAAGTTTGCGTGGTTCAATGTGTGTGTGAAGCTTCTAGGACAGCCAGGGCAAAGTCACGTAGGCGGCAAATCAGGGAAATGCCGCTCCACTCTGCAAAAGGACTTTTACTTTATCCTGTCAAAGACAGGACTCACTAAAGAATTTCAAGTCAAGAGGCAACAATGTGGCTGCACTTTGGAAAATTGATTGAAGTGAGTTGAAACTGAAAGCAGAAAAGCCAATTAAGAGTTTATTGTCATGGCTTAAAAGGAAGAAAATGAGAGTGAGGACATAGTACTAAAGGAGAGAGTCGTGGTTAGAAAGTAGAAGCAAAGGGTTACAGGGACAAACTGACAATGGGAGCTGGAGGGAGGAAGGTGACTGCTCTGTTTCTAAGCTGGTTGATAGACTCAGGAGTAGAACAAGACAAAGAAGGCAAGTGCAGCAGGGTTGCTGAAGAAGAGAAGTTCATTTTTGCATGTAGTAAGGCTAAAGGGTCTGTAGAGATGTTTGGTACCTACAGCAAAATACTTATGTATGAATGAAGGATTGTGGGTCCTTCATTCATTGGGTGGGTGGGTCATCTGTGATGCTATGCTTAGAATCCATGTCCAAAGCACAGTCTTTGAGAGTGCCCAATCCACAATACTTTCCCAGTGTTGAGTGCTATCATTTCCATTCATGTATTCATGCATTCTTTAGTTAAATCATTCAAGAGATGTTCCTAGATTTTGCTAGGTAGGCACGTGGATGCATCATTGAAGACCACAGTCCAGCCTTCCACTATTTTAATTTAACAGGGAATACTAAGGTTTACTAAGAAGTAAACTAAGAGTCACAGTACTCTGTGATAAGAGCAGATTTACTACATTCGAAAATGGTAGTTTATTGTGTAATTTGCATTTATGTGATTATTAGGACAAATATTTAAATAATTATTACATAATTGTATTTCTATCTATGGTTTTTCTATGTACATTTGAACCGTTCATTTGTTAGAAAATTAATGACTTTAAACATAAGTTGTCTAAGGTCTTTATTTTTTGTGATATTAGTAAGCTTTGTTTATTGAAAATTTTATTGTCCACTTTTTATATTTGAATATTATTTGTTGTTTTTATTCTATTATTAAAACTATAACAATGTGCTTACACTTTCAATTAAAACAAAAGTCTCAGATAGAGATGGAGATTCCATATGTGAAAGCACATTGCATTGTGCCTAGCAGAGAATATGCACAAGGGCACTTTTTTCTTCCATTTTTTGACTTTTCTCTCTAGTCCTTTTCTTCACATATTCTGTTTAATGTTCTAGTTATACAGACACTTGCATTTCCGTACTTCACTATTGAATCTTTGAAAGAAGAGACCAAATTTTGGATGTCTTTCTGTCTTCACAAATCCCTGTCTCAATTAATCACTCACATAGCAAGCATTTATGGAGGACACAGAGTCTAACATTAAGGAGATGTTAAGATATGTAAAATATGCATAAAGTACGTTAGGAAAGCTCAGAAGAGGTGACATTTGTAGTAATGAGAAAATACAAGTAGGAAGTTGCCAAAAAAAATACCCACAAAAGGTGAGTAAGGATATTACAAGTAGGGAGAAGAGCAAGTTCAAAGAGTCACAGGCATTAAATGATAAGTATATTGGAGACAATATGTGACTGGAGAACTGCACACCAGGAAGAAAGTCATGTAGGTGAGAAAGGTAGACCATGTTAGATTGTAAAGGGTTGTTGTGCCTTAGTAAGAAACTTAAGGGTTTGGGGGGATGTTTTTTGGGTTTTTTTTGTTAGACCTTGAGAGATGCCCATCATTTTAATCAGGTGAATGATATTTAAAATTGTGTAAAGAATTTTAAAATTTAAAAGGCATAAGAGAGGACGGACTGAAGAGGAGAGGTGCTGAACATATTAGTACAAAGTTATTTTAGCACTAGATGGAGTTATGAAACTCTATTTTATTCGTGTGTTATGTGTGTATGCACATGCTTGTGTGTGATTTCTAAAAAAATGTATGTTGAGTATGTGTGTTTTGTAGGGAGGGATAGAGGGTGTCTGGTAGAGATACAGAACTTTTATATAAAGTATATCGAATTTAGACAATTTAGTGCCTATCTGTGTTTATGGAAAATGATTACAGTCACACACATCATAATGACGTTTCTGTCAATGATGGACTGTGTGTGCAACGGTAGTCCCAAGAAAATAGTACCATATAGCTTAGGTCTATAATAGGCCATACCATCTAGGTTTGTGTAAGTACACTCTATGATGCTTGAACAATGACAAATGGCCTAACAATGCATTTCTCAGAACACATCCCTGTCGTTAAGCGATGCATGATTGTATTGGGTACTGAGACCTGAACATCTGATGAAGAGGAATAAGGAGATCAGAGTCATTTTTTACTCAAAAGGCGATACTTCCATTTTAACAACCATGTTTTTTTTTTTTTTCATTATTATCAGTGCTGTTAAAAGGTAAATACTAGTAACACGGCAAAGAATGTGTAAAATGAGTTAAAGCAGATGTGGTCACACAGAAATGTGTGTTTTAAAAATTGAAAACATACAGGATTAATAAAGTGCACACTGGCTGTAGATGTAAAATTGATGACTAAAATTAAAATAAAACAAAGCAAAAAACTAATATTTGACAAGCAGCACAAACAGTGGTGGAGTTCTGTGTTTTCATTTTGGGCATGCCAAATTTGGTTTTTGTGAGATATATATTTTCAGAACTATACTAGACAAATTGAGTTTGAACAAATGAGTTCAAAAAACATTTAAGAATATCTTTTGTGCTGCAGGAAGATACAAATATGGGGTAAGACATTAAGGTGTGGAGAAAAAGCAATTTGGTTAATAATGAAATAAGAAGTTGAAGAAATGGTTTAATCGACACTATAAGAGTTTTGGGAACTAATCGGTTGTGTGAAGTTTCTATCAGATCCTAAAGAGAAGCTATCATAAAACATCTGGAATATCTGGGAAGTAATGATTTAACGGAAAAGGGAACGAGAAATGGGAGGAGGAAGTTAATGATGATGGTGATAGCTCAGATTAATTTTCCCTGTATTATTTATTTGGTCATTCTTAAATTTTTCAGTGTAATAACTTGGCAAAGAGTCTTTACTTCTCTGGGAACCAATTCCAGTTTTTAATATAAACCAGTATAAGAAATGATCTAAAATTTCCATTTTTCCATCTAAGAATTTTTGTTACTAAGTAAAGAAGACAATTCCAGGTGAAATAAATCAGTATTGCAGTGAAAAAACTCTTTAAAAAAAGAATAATTGAAATCAATGTGGTACATCAAATAGTTTAGTTCATGACACTTTTTTATGTCAAATATAAGCAATCTTTATTTAATAGGTAAGTTTCCCATAAATTTTAGAAATATGAAGAAATTCAATCCTCAATTGTTGTAGATTCCTTACTTTGCAGGTGAGGAAACTGAGGCCCAGGGGTAATAAGTGCTTCACATGAGGTGGCATATCCACTCAGTGACAGGGTAAGGGCATTCTAACTCTCTTCCCTTGTCCATGGCTCTTTCTGCTATGCAGCATTGACATGTATCTCATATGTTAAATTTTAGAGTATTTTAAAGGAAATAATTCATAAAGCAAACTAAGTGATTTCTGATTAATGTAACATGTTTGTCGTCAGATTGTCATTCTAGTCTTTGATAGTTTAAATAAGCTGTTACGTATATAATTTATCTGTTTAAGGAAGGAAATATTTATTTTAGTTTTGCCACTGACGTCATCTAACATTTAGAAAATTTTCATATCCTCTTCTCTGGGTGTTAGGTCATTGTAAGAATGAAAGATGTCATCCTCTCTTGTTGGCTAGTTAGTTGTTAATATTTCCTATGACTTGAGTAAAACTTAGTGGTATTTTTGGCAAAGTATATGATAGCTTTGTCTTTTTGTTTGTTTGTTTGCTAAGGAAGATTGGCCCTGAGCTAACATCTGTTGCCAATCTTCCTCGTTTTGCTTGAGGAGGATTGTTGCTGAGCTAACATCTATGCCAATCCTCCTCTATTTTGTGTGTGGCACACTGCCTCAGTATGGCTTGATGAGTGGTGTACGGGTCCCCGCCTGGGATCCAAACCTGGGAAACCCGGGATGCAGAAGCAGAGCCGTGAACTTAACCACTAAACCACCAGGCAGGAACCGTAGCTCTGTCTTTGATAACAGATATTTTGTTCCAATAAGTGACTTTTAGGTGTTCGCATCAATGAATATTTGGCTTTTTCATCTAGTACCATTAAACTGAACATTTTTAGACTAAATTCTAGATATTAATAAAAGTAATTCTTTACTATAAATGCAATTTTCTGATTTGTAATAAAAAATAAAACAGTTCTGAAATAAGGTCATTGATCAGCACAATGGTTTTAATTTGTAGGTTAAAATAACAACCTGGAAGAAAAGCTATTAGTGTTTAAAAGTAGAATCAGCCATTTGAAAATAATAGTGTCAGCTTGGTGTGAGATCGCTGGAGATTAATATTGATTCAGTGGTGTTGACATGTGCTGGGATGTGAGGTTGACCTTTGATCATAAAGGAGCCTAGTATTCACAGCAGGAAAAGAAAGCTGACATCAAAGGGAGAGCAGGAGAATAATAGTTCAATTACCAGTGAAATTAGGAACGCTGGTTTTCAAAGTTTTTCTTAATTGTACAAATTGATTTGTTTAAAGATGCAAGTTTGATAAATGACATGTGGTTGGCTCACATAAAAACAAAATGAAAGCATCTCTGGGAGTATTCTATTTTCTTAAGATAATATATTACTAAAATATTATTTGTATATAAATTAAATATTTATATTGAGTGAATATGTGACTGTTTATTCATATATTAAACATTTTCTTCCTTGGTTGCGAGACTGGTACAGAATACTCCTGTGCACAGATGTTACCTACCCTTCTTTTGAGCTGCCTGAGAAGTGTACTCTGATAAATTGGATATAGCCTTTTTAGTATAGTTCATTAATGTTTCATTACTTTATAACAGAGTGGAATAGAAAAATGACACTTGTTTTATACTTTGATCATGGATGTCTGGTCAAAAAAAGTGGAAATTTTTGATTTACTTCCAAAAAATTCAAAAGGGAAAAGTGATTACATATAATATTCACATTAATCTATTTCAAGTGATTTGTTCAATTACAACAATGTGCATAAATGTGCATAAACATCAATGGTTTTTTATAGACATGGAAGTAAATCAAGAATAATTGGTAGCCTAGTATTGTAGGGAAAATATATTTCCTTTTGTCTTCAAACTGGAGAATTAGAAGGACTCTTCAAGAAAACTATACAGATAATTATAATCAGATTCCACCGGAATAGGGATATAAAATAATAAATCAAAAGAAATATTTATTCAATTTGTTCTTTCACATGTTCTACAAATATGTATTGAGAACCTATTTATTTATCTTCTCTCTTGTGCACAATAATATAAACTGCAGGAAAGCAGTGACGTGGTCTGCCTTGATGACTGCATTATACCCTGCACCACTAACCACACCTGCATAGTAATAGGCATTCAATAAAAATACATGAATGAATGAATGAATGAATGAATGCCAGGTACAGAACTGTGTGGTAGATGTATGCTGCTGACCAAAACAAGCATAGTGTGCTGCCTTAATGTCTAGCTGAGAGAGTGAGGGTGGAATAAACAAACAAACAAACAAATCTAATACTTAACATCAATAAATATTTAGTGACAACTGTGTTAAACAATAGGAAGAAAAAAATGACATGTTTTCAAATTTGAAAATGTTACTCTTTGCTGATAATAAATCTCTTTTCCACATTGCCATAAAATATACAATCTACAAGGCTCACTAAATTACTTAAGTGTAGGCTCAAAAATAGAAACGATAAAGAAATGGAGTCTATGACTTTTCTGGCAGTTTACGTTCTAGAATTAAGGGTTCGAATTTGAATATGGTTACCCACGGTGACCTATTAGCATAGAAGGTCTTTAGAGATGGCAGTTGGTATTACACAGGAGCTACATTAAGCCTTTAAGATATAGATGTCCCAATGTGAGTTTTCACACACAACTCTGGGAGGAAACCTTAATGATCACTAAATTCAGAATGTGTTTGTAAATGTTTTCATCTTCACATTTATATAAAAGGTTTCTTATATAAACTAGTTAACGTTTAGAATTCCATCTCCTTCTCCTGTACCAAGAGTTACTCTCCCCAAACTGTAAATAGGAGTATTCACAGTTTCAAGACTATAGACAAAACTTTGTTTGCTAGAATCATTCCAAAATTGCAGAAACATAAAAAGAAATTTGTGAATTAATAAGATTATAGGAAATAATTCTAATATGAGGCACATGATATGTTCTTTGACGCCTTTATAGCTTTCGTCATATTTATTCAACTCTGGTTTATCAAGAAGGAATGGAAAATATGCAAATTCAGATTTTTGAAAGGAATACATTACAGAGATGATCACTCTGACTGTAGAAGGTGCCCTCTTTTAGGAAGTATTAAACATAACCTTCTTTTAAAAAACAAACTGTTCCAGATCATTTAAAAGATTTTGGAAATTATTTTTTAATTGAATTATATATAAAGCTTTGTGAAAATATTTACTACATGACATGATCAACTTTCTATTGAGTCTTTTCTTCCTTAGTTGCGTTTGAGAGCATGCCGCAGCAACTGTGTCCCTAAATCTACAGATTCGTATTGTCCCAGATTTCATTGAGTACCTACTAAGATCTATAACACTTAATCACCTACCAAGATATATATCTCAGTTTTGCTCAGTTACTTCCTGAAATTGTTCTGCCTTCTACAGCCCTTGTATTTTATTTGTATTTCATGATGTAATCCTATGGTGTTCCCAACTGGACCTGGTGGTAGCTTCTTTCGATAGCTCAGTCTTTATTGATAGTTTCCATTGCTTGGTTTCATGGAATACTATCCAGCTCTTATGAGGTGTTGTTGTAAAAAGATTTCCCAAGTGCTTAGGTAATCAAATTCATTGTTAATTTTTTACTCAATATTTGATAATACTTACTGAATATTATCTTTGTGCTAGGCTCTGTGCATTATCTCATTTGATTTTCAGAATCACACTATTAAGCAGATACTATTATTATTCTCACTTTACAGGTGAGGAACCTAGTGGTTGTAGAGATAAAGTAATTTGCCAACAGCCATATAACTAGAAAATAGCAAAGCTGGGAGTCTAACCAGGATTGTCTGTTTCCAATGTAAGCATGCTTAAGGATTGTGCAATGAACAGATGGATGTGTTGAATTACAGCCTCAAGAGGAGACGTTCTATCTTAAATAAAGAATGAATGAATCAGTGACTGAGTGAATTAGTACATAAAATGTATCTCAACGTTCAGGAAAGACAGGAAAAATATTACCAAGAAATGTGGTAAATTTCTAAGCTGTAGGTTGCGTATCGTTCATTTTCACATTTGGGTTCTTAGCTTCAAAATAGAAAAGTAATTTTCTGAGCTTATGTATAAGAAGCATAGGCATACTACAGTCTTTTTTCCTCGAGTATTAAGAATCTAAATATACATGCAAACTTGTTTCAGTTCTATGTTCATTATCATATAAATTATGTGAGTAAACATGATATTTCAGTAAATATGTATTTAATATTTGTGAAACTCAGCTTTTAGTACTTTTTAGCACATCATGTTTTTATCTCACTAAAGTCATCTGGGAAATGCCATAAAAATATCTCACTATAAATTGTTCAATTGGTTAGTTATTTGCTCTGTCTTAATTCAGTTATGAATCCCCTTAATCTAGCTAATGGGCAGCTACTGCAATCTACTGTCATGGAAATAAAATAATATCATGTGGTAAGATGAAACTACAAGATAATGAAAATATAACTAGCTTAGTATGTATTTACACCCACGCATACTTTCTGATTCAGAACCTTAGCATGAATATTCCTTGCCATTTCAAAATTAAGTTAAATCTCCCTAGAGTTTATTCTGATGCTGTTTCTTGAAAATTCAAAATTTAATAAATATTAAAGGAAAGAATTATTGCTTTTCTCAGTAGAAAATGCAGGATTTTTGTCCAAGAAAATGGGACTTGCATATCCTTTTCTGGTCATTTTGTGTTTTCTGAACTAACACTCCTGCTTTGTCAAGTCCTTTTTGACAATGATTATCTATTCTGAGCCCCGGAATTTGCAATGATTTGATAAAAACCTTTCAAACTATCCTTAAACTGGCCACTCTAGGTGCCAAATAATTGAATCTGTGTAGGCAGTAAAGGAATTTCTTTCTGCTACTATCCACACAATTAAGAGTTTTAAAGAGTCCGGTGAATTTCTGAATTTAGAAAAATGTGGAAAATGCTTACTGATTGTGCTGCAAATTTGTCCAGGACTCATGTTTAAATAGTCATGACTTTAAAAGTAGCGTATGTTACAATTTATTTTACAGCTGTGCGTTATTAAATAGAATGTTCTATTAATATTCACCACTGAGAAAATGTTTTTCATTTGTTAATTTCTTTTGTTTTGCTATAAATAAAACAAGATCTGGAGAGGGAGTATATTGACCCAATCTCTAGAACTATATGGCCTGGGTTGAAACCCAGCTCCCCATTCGCTAGATAGGTAAACCTCGGGCAAGTTGCTTAAACTTTTTATGCATCAGTTTCTTCCTCTGTCAAATGGGGATCATAAAATACCTACTCTAGATGGATGTTGTAAGGGCAAAATTAGTTCATCTATTTTAAATACTCAGAAGAGTGACTGGCACATAAAGGAAAAAGTCAGTAAGCATTAG
Source organism: Equus asinus (assembly GCF_041296235.1). NCBI lineage: Eukaryota > Metazoa > Chordata > Mammalia > Perissodactyla > Equidae > Equus > Equus asinus. The sequence continues at coordinate 176,387,047 of NC_091790.1, forward strand.
CTAACATTACTTGTCTTCAAACTATAGACTTTTTCATCAAACTGAGGCACAAAAGCTGCTGAAATAAGAAAAAGGCACAAGAAACTATGATCGTGCAGTCATATCAAAAGTGATGGATGAGTTCCATTTTAGAATGCGAAAATGAGAGAACAGTCATGCAGGTGCAGCGAAATTAATATATGTAGATATTGGGCAATTTCATTATTTTCTATGCTACTGTTTCTAAATAAAGCATGATGCTTTCAACAACTCAGAAAGGATTTTAAAAATAGATTATAAAGCATCAGTGTTGAACTGTGTAAAATCCACGTACAAACTTAACTGAAATTGAAATGAGGAATGAAACAGGTTTCAAACTGATCTGAATATAAAAATAACAAGAAAGTTAAGTTTAAAAGAACCTTTTAAAGAAAATTGCATTGTGTGACTTTGTTGTTCTTTCTTAAGCATTTTTTAAAGATTTCAAAACAATGTTATTTTCCTGTGTTTGGGCTTTTTACACTGTTAGATTTTAACAGCCACAATCACATGAAACCTTTAAGGAAATAACATTTTTCCAGATATAAATTTTAATCATATGTCTTACTGAACTTCCTCATTTTTATTATTAGAATTAGATAGTCATCTTCAAGAAAATTAGTATACTTTAATTATAATTTAGTCATTTTTTTATGATTCTAATTTGTAATGAAAAAGGATCAAAGTAAAGCCCCTGTGCTTTTCCTTTTGTTTTCCTATCCTTTTTAAAATAAAATTTTTCTGCTTTTAATGGTTGTACATTTTTATCTTGGTACTTTTCAAAATTATTTTGTCCTTGGCCTGGGAGCCCTGGAGTGCTTTTTCATTACAAAAAAAAAAAAAAAGAAGAAGAAGAAAGAAAAAGTGAGAGAGAGGGAGAAAGGAAGGGAGGGAGAGAGGGAGAAAAACTAGTTGAGGGAAGGATGAGAAAGCTAGATTTTGCTGGCATTTACAATATTAGCAGAAATGATCAGATAAGTGTTTTTGCCTTCATAACGCCACAAGTAACTGAATAAATTAACAATGATTATAAAGTAGTAACTATGCTTATAATTTATGTTCTGGAACAACATATAAGAATTTGTCATATTAAAAGAAAAATGCCACCATGATAAATTATCTTGTGGTTCTCCTGAAGTAAGCAAAAGAATCTAAAGAACTTTCAAAAATGACCCTGATGCTTTGGCTGCAATTTAAGTACCATATCCCAAGGTTAGAATACTTCAGATTTAAAATGTCTAATTTTATCCCATTCTCTCTAGGCATAGCCCCCTCTTGTTTTTTATTTCTCCTGTTTAAATTTAATTTGTGTCTCATTCTCCTGCTCTACTTTCAATTTCTTCACCCCCTTATCACCTCCTCTTTGGGAGTGTGGATGTTGTGAAGGCCTTCTAAATCCTCCTCTTGCTTGATCTTGCTGTTGCCTTTAAGATTTTAAATACAAGTGCCCCCTCCACCTGCAGCTCCGTTCAATTTTAGTTGATATTGTTGATTATCTCCCACACCTACTCCAGTGATATTAGTAGAATGTCAAATAAGCAAGTTATCAGAAGCAGCTATTCCACCAAATTAAAACAATAATAAAATAGTTATCCCTTAAAATGCCAGAGAAAGGCAAATATTCACTTGTGGAATCGTCTTTAGAATGTTCCTAACTTTAAACCAATTATCAAATCCTGTTCCAGCATATCAAAGCTGATTTTTCACCATTGCCAAATGTGAGACATAAGGCAATACACCACATATATTTTATTCATACTTAAAAATCAGTGATATATTTATGAAGCACGTTTGAGGGTACGAATTATGTCAAGTAAGAAAATGTAGGTAGATGTGGCTGACATTTCCTGGAAGGTTCTTTATTAAGTGTAAGAAACTCAAATGCAGTTAGCTTTTCATTTAATCAAGTAGTGTTTCCAGTATAAATGAATGGCTATTGAAGCCTTTATATCCTTTGCTTTTTCTTAAATGCTTCACTGAATGTTTAATAGTCTGGCATCCCAGTTTGGAGCTTCTTTTAAAGGAGTCTTTCATAAAACTTGGGACAGAAACCTGCTCTAGAGGACCACATGGAGAGTTGTACAAAAGAGAAACAAATTATAAAAGCTCAGTGTTACTTGGTTGCTTAAAATTTCTCTCTTCCCTCCTTCTTTTTACAAAAGATTGTGATTAATCACTGGCCTACTTTAGCTTCTAGAGCCTAAAAAGTTGACAGTTTTATATAAAGGTTCACATAAAATCATTTTATAAGTCAAAAGAGAACAAGATGGTCTTTTAAAATTAAGCAGAGATTTAGCGAAGATGATAAAGACAACTTAACGCATTCGAAATCATTTCACCTCTCACACTGTTTTAAATTATGTAAATCAATACACCCATCTAGAGTTATTGTAAACAGTCTTCAGTGTTTTTGGTATCTTCTAGACTTTATCTTCATGACAGGAATCCCATACAGTATTGTCTGATGATTGGAAGAGCCTAGGGCTGGAAGAACACAGAGCTGGGTCTGATTCTGTTTCAGAGACTTACTTCTCTTGTTATTCTGATGTGTTAAGAAAATTGAGGCTCAGTAGGACTAAGTCATCTGTAAAAGGGGGTTAATAGAATTAAAGGAAATAATATTTGTTTTCAAATTGTAAAGAGTTTATAATAATGAGAGATTATTGTAACTACAGATTGATATAATTATGTTCAAATGAGACTTTGCTACTTGACTGGGTCCCAAGAAGGGTTAGCTTCTTTTACACTCAGATCAGCCACTTTACAGACGGTTGCTGTTGGTCACCAGCAGAAATAGATAATAAAACATGGACAGATCCTTAGAAATTCAACTCCACTTGTTGAAAAGCAGCCCAATCCTTAATCAAACCAATAGTTTCTAATAAAGCATTAGAACCTTTTCCATAATGGTACAGTTTGAAGGGTAATAAAAATACAAGAAAAACTTTGTGGAAAGAATTTAAATATATTTTTTTCTAGACTACAATTCACTGACTGCGTAAATTTTGATTCTCTAAAATTTAACTGATTATATTACAATCATTCTTTTATTTTGATCAGCACAAATATTTTAACTAGTCAGTTCCATCCATAACACTTTGGTATTGGATTCAGTAGAATTAGCTATTACATCAATAAAAATACATTGTTGTTGCCAAAAAGCTACCTTTTTTATGCATTTATAGATAATCTCTGAGGGCCATCTTCCAAAATACTTTCGGAAACATCTTTTGGCGCTCTAGATCGTAATAACTTGTTAGTAGGTTTAAAAATTTTTATTTTAAAATGTTATGTAAATATAAACAATTTTGTTTTATGTAAATTAATTATCAGAATTTTATCTGCTACAGTATAAGGGTGGAAAGAAACTCGGTTCTTGAGATAATTTATTTGTTTTTACATTGTAAGCCACTTTTATTTTGGTTTTCTGTTATAATGGAGAGCTCTTTAAGAGGAACAGAGGAAAACTTGACACAGTTTGGAAGAAGAAAGAGGGGATCTTGAATCCATATCATGTGAGCATCAAAAGGGGCAAAACAGCCATGGTGGGTTAGCCTAATGAACAGAATATTCTAGGATCAAAATAGAAGTTTTGAAATATTTGAGTGAATCCCATTTCAAAGAGTGATTGTACTTATTCTACCTATTATGAAGGCTAGAACTAATATCACTCGGTGATTACAGGATCATAAATTTTATTTTGTTTCCTCTATAAATATTGGATTTCCTAATAATTTTAATTATATATCTATAGAAGTAGTTGCTTTATTCTTCTGATCACTCTCATTTGATGTTTCTGCATGGACTTAGCATGTCTTTACTAGAGAGATGGGAATTGTTCCTGACTTGACAGACACACATTTCAATAAAGGTCAGGAGTAAAAGAGACCTGCAAGGCCTTCTGAGAGCTAGAAACAAACCACTCGATGACACTCAGTAAAACCATACTTTCCACGTTCTAGTGTTTGTCCTAAAAATCTAGGCACCATAACAAGTGGAATGGTATACAAAGTTTCCACTGTGATCACTTGCCCTCTGATAGGGACAGAGGAATATGCATCTCACTTCATCATAAAATTCTGGTAGGTACTGAGGTCAGCAGTAGAAAGCATTTATTTGCATCATCCCCAGTACTCACTATGGTAAAATAGCGTGAGTCTTCCTGGTATGGAAGTTCTTTCGGCATAAGATTTGAGTCTGTGCTGCAGTAAAGAAAGAAAAGCTGGCTTTTCTCTTTTCCCCAACTCTTTCCTCCAGAGTAGGCTAATGTCATGGTTCAGGAATATGTTCTCCAAGATGGATGTGACAAGCACCAGATGTGGAGATGACTCCTTGAAGACTACAGCTTGACTCTGCTAAGTCCCTGTCAAGTCACACCCCTCGTCACCCGTCACACTGAGGAGGTGAAGCCTGGAAGAGGAGAATTGGGTCTCAAGAAGTAATTCAGATAAGAGGTGCATAAACACTCCTGGTAGCAAGTCATAGTTTGTCTATGGCTTCTTTTTTTCCCTTTAACTTACTTCTTCTCTCCCTTCCCTGGCAGCAATGGTATGGGGATTGCCATTTAATAGTAGAACTTGCCCTAAGTTGCTACATTAGAGGCACAATTTAATTACTACACTCATTTTAATCATGAGTTTTTTTCCTGTCTGGCTCAAATACTTAATCAAACTTAGGGAAGCACCAAGAAAAAATATCACAACTAATATTGCTAAAAAATAAAAACAGCCTAATGTAAAAACTCAAAACCATACATCCTAATTATTTTTTCCTTAACTCTGTTGTTTAAGGTGGGATAAACATAGTTATATTTTTTTAAAAATTTCCTATCTCATTCACTTGTCATAGGAAGTAGTCAACTAGAAGCCATCAAACCGCTTGTCAAGAATAATTGTATAAATATGCACAAATATGTATAAATGTATAATTATGTATAATTTATTTAAGGACAGGGTGGGTAACTAAACTGGATAATGTCTATAGACATTTCCAAATCTGAGAGTCTATGATTGTTAATAATCATCCTGTTTTCCCACTACAATCTCCTAACCTTGAGATTTCCCCTAGATTGTCGTCTACTAAGATTAAAGTGCCACCTCGCTTTTCTTCTTTTTTGCAGTCATATATGTTAGATTGCGGTTTTTCCAGGTCCCTTGACACATTCTGTTTTGTGCTTGTATATGTCACTTCTTCCCTAGGAAGACATTATTCTTTGAAGGCAGGTTCAATGAATGGTAAAAATTTATATTTTTATTTCCTGCAGCTTATTAGTGTAGGGATATAGTTAGTGGCAATAATATTCATGTTATAAATGGATATATAATTACACAAAGCATTCAGATTCTAAGTTTTGACCAAACCCATAAGATTGTCTTTATGTAGAGGCAGTTAGTTATTCCAGTTCTCGGTTTGAGAATTTTTCTGAAACAGTCAGTTAATGGTAGACGGCAGACAGGATAAGAAAAAAATTTCCCTTAAGTGTATAGATGGACTCAGTGCATAAGTATCAGCTAGGCTGTTTGTTAAAATCTCCAAAAAAATAAAAATAAAAATCTCCAACTGAGGCTGGCTTGTGGCAGAGTGGTTGAGTTCGCACACTGTGCTTCGGAGGCCCAGGGTTTCGTCTGTTCAGATCCTGGGCGCGGACCAGCACTGCTCATCAAGCCATGCTGAGGCGATGTCCCACTTTACCTCAACTAGAAGGACCTACAACTGGAATCCACAACTATGTACTGGGGGGCTTTGGGGAGAAGAACATTTAAAAAAAGGAGGAAGATTGGCAACAGATGTTAGCTCAGGTCCAATCTTTATAAAACAAAACAAAACAAAGCTCCAAGTAAGTGGAGGCAGGGGCGGGATTGACAAGGATCCCAGGTCTGTATTTTTAAAAGGATCCGTAAGTAATTCTCATGAGCACTAAAATTAAAACAAACAAATACTGGTTCAAGAACTTATTTTCCCTCCAGTAAGGATTTGTTTACAACTCCAAACTCTATGTTCCCATGAAATGGGAAGATTGACTATGCATTGCAGGTAATTTAGTTAGAATTTGATTTGACCTGCCTTTTTTTTTTTTTTGTGGAACTTACATGACAAGGAAAACAGAAAAATAATATATGTCCCCACGCATATACATTCTTACCACACTGTAGGATGTGAGCTATATTTTTAAATAGTATATTATTTAGTTTTGGAACAAAGGTAACCATATAATATTATTTTTCTTCAGCTGGCAATCCAACTGCAGTTCTTTTATTTATTTAACCTTTGCAAATAGGTAATTTAAAACATGCAGGCTACTGTGAATGAATTTTCATGCAGGTAGTAATTTTTGCAATTGAACTGGAAGTCATTTTTTAATTTCCTATTCAATCAAAGGACATCAAACCTAGTATGTATATGACATAAAACATCAGAGTCTAACAAAGACTCTATTTAATGGGGCTCTATCAGCTTAGCGCACACAGTGAAGCAGTGTGGAGTACTACAAGGAACGCTGCCGTAAGAGTCAGGAGACCTGGGTCCCATTGATGAGCTGGTTTTAAAATCTCTTTCATTTCTGTTGCTCCATCAGTAAAATCAGGAAGTTGGCATAGATTACCAGTAAATTCTCTTCCCCTTCTAAAGTTGTATTTCCATAAGTTTAACTTTCAATATCCAAAAACTAGTATGTATGTGTGTTTGAAAGTACATACAAGCAAACGTGTGTATAGAAAGTGTGTATATAATGATGAAACAAGAGCACAAGTATAGAAAGTCTTTGGAGGAAAAGTACTCAATGAGAATCAGTTTACCAAAATTTTAATGTGGTGTGTTTATTGTTTTGAAAACAAAGCTGTTCTATTTTCTGACATAGGATCCATAATTTTCTCCTTCTGAGAAATGATTCTAAGACACTGTGTGCTTTAGAAGTTTTAAAAATTGTTATTGAGCTGCACAGAATAAAGTCTATTTGTACATGATATACTGACATGGTGAATCAAAAATGTCAAGCTGTTTTACATTTCAGAGTCTCACAGTAATAAAAATTGTCCTTTTATCCACTAAATATAACATCTTTACACAGGAGAACTGTGATAGGAAAGTCTTTAGAAATTTGAAGAGTTTAATGATGCCACCGAGCACCTGAGTTTGTTATTCGAGAGTGCTGTGCTGTCTTTAGGCATCCTAATTATGAATATTTTGTTGTCCTTTGTAATTTTATTACTTTTTTATTCATGTATATCATAGCGTGCTACACCCAGCAGAAGTCCAATCCATAATTAAAACATGAAAAACTTTCACAATTCAAACATAGTATTTGGGTTTTCTTTCTTTTTAGTACCTCTTTCCACTCACTTAGTAGTAGAAAGTACAGTGACTTTTCTAATTGATATTGTCAGTCTTTGCCTAAATTATTTTGGGAGGGAAACTTCTAAGGGCTTTGTTTTATGTAAATTGTGTCTGTTCTTGCTTTCTTTCTTGTCTTCATCTCTCTAAAGTGAAGGTGGATTTCATAGAATGGAGTATAATGGTGCTTTGAAATTACCTGTGGAATTCTCTAACTCAGACTTTTTGTGAATTCTCTTTCTCTAGGCCTAGTATCTCTTAATGACACTATTTTATCAACCTCAATGCCTTATAATGAGAAAACATAAGATAATTTCAATTTTGAAATGAGTGACTGTTTTTCAAGTTTTTTTGAAGTTTGTCTACATATAAAGACTCATGTTAATGTTTTTAAATTGACTTTAGTTGCATAAATATTTTTTTAAATTGTAAAATTTAAATTGTCAGTTATTAAAATAGTCATTCAGTTTATTCAGTAGACATATATTTAAATGCACTAAAGTTTTTCTATGCAGAATTGGGTATGATAAAGTGCACCAGTCTAGTAGGCAAGAGACCTGGTTGCTGACACTAATATTGCTATTTTCTTTAATTGCTATATAATCTTAGGCAACATTAAATAATCTTGACTTTCAGTTTTCTTATTGTAAACCAAATAAAAGGTTCCTCGTTATGACAGTATTCAAGAATAGAATGGAAAATTAATATAGGAAAACATGTAAATGAAATATAAACATTATATCCATGATTGGATTATATAACCTTTAAAGTTCTTCATAATTTTGAGAGTCTATTATTCTATATACAAAATTATTAATTATCTTTTAGATGTAAATCATCATCATATTCCAGTTATCGAGGACAAATTTCTAATTCTCTTTAGAGCTCTGTGTGTATATTTGTGTAGGTTTGACCAAGCGTATACTTCATTATTTTATACATTTATTATTTTATATATTTATTGAGCATCTACCATGTGGCTGGCACTTGTCTAGGCACTAGGGTTACATTAGGGAACACACACACACACACAAATTATTTATATAGTAGAAAATGTTAGCTGCTATTGAAAACATAGAGCAGAGAAAAGGAGAATAGGGTCAAGTTGCCTTTTTTTTTTTTTTTAAAGATTTTATTTTTTCCTTTTTCTCCCCAAAGCCCCCCGGTACATAGTGTGTATTCTTCATTGTGGGTTCTTCTAGTTGTGGCATGTGGGACGCTGCCTCAACGTGGTCTGACGAGCAGTGACATGTCCGCGCCCAGGATTCGAACTAACGAAACACTGGGCCGCCTGCTGCAGAGTGCGCGAACTTAACCACTCGGCCACGGGGCCAGCCCCTCAAGTTGCCTTTTTTTACTTAGGTGGTTAGAGTTGGCATCATTGAGAAGGTGGCATCTGTGAAAAGATTTGGAGTAGTTCAGGGAAATAAGCAAGCAGATATCTGGAGGACAACATTCCAAGGAGTTATACTAGTGCAAGCTTTTAAAGCATAAGTATGCCTGGTGTGTTCACTGAATAGCAAGGAGGTCAGGTGGCTGGAGGTAAATGAGTGAGGGAACAATTAGAACAGAAAGGAAGTGGAGCCTGATCTTGTAGTCATGGTAGTGCCTGGTTGGTGCTTGTAGTGACTTGAGTTTTACCTGAGAAGAACAAGTAGAGAGTTTGGAGCAAAGGAAAGACTTGATCTGATTTAGATTGTACAAGGATCATTCTGGCTGTTTGCACATAGATGGAAGCAGGAAAACCAGTTAAGAGATGATTACAGTAATCATGGGTGTAATAATAATGGCTTGGTATCAAGGTGGTAGCAATCGACATTTTGAGAAGTAATTAGGTTCTGGACATATTTTAAGATATTACAACAGGATTTCCAACAAATTATATATGGATGTGAGAAGGGAAAAATCTGGAATGAAGCCGAGGTTTTTGTCTGAGCACCTGAAAGGATGGGCTGTCCATTTAAAGGAAAAATGAAAGAAACTCTGAGTGGAATAGGTTCATGGAGCCAAAGGGAATGAGAAGTTCAGTTTTGGACATGTCAGTTTGGAGATATCTATTTGACACCTCAATGGATCTATCAGGTAGGCAGTTGTATAGATGAGTTTGAAGTTCAGAAGACATATCTGGCCAGAAATATAAATTTGGGTGATATGGGCATATTGCTGTTATTAAAAGTTGTATGTTAATTGTGGTCACAGTGTAGTGGATGTAGACAGAGAAGAGGAGAGAATAAAGGGTTGAGATCTAGGGAACTCCAACATTAAGAGGTCTGGAAGAGTAGAAGAAACCAACAAAGGAGATTGAGATAGGAAAATAATCTTGTTCAAAGAGAACCATAGTGTGGTGTCATGCAAGCCAAGTGAAGAAAATATATCAAGGACAATACATTTGATCTTGATAAGACAAGGATGGTAAGAACTGAAATTGGCCATTGGATTTAGCAATCTGGAAGTAATTAGTGATTTTGACAAGAATAGTTTTGGTGTAATGATCAGGGGAAAAATCTGATTAGAGAGGATTAAGGAAGACTAGGAGAAATGGAATTGGTGTTACTGAGTATAGTCAAATATCTCAAGATATTTTGCTGCAAAAGGGAGGAGATATTCAGACTTATAGCTGGTAGGAAATGGAGTTTAGAGAGGATGTTTTTAAGATGGGAGAAAAATGACTTTTTCGCTGGTGGTGATCATCTCTACTACATAAAATAATAATAATAATAATGCAAAGAAAAGGGAGTAAATTCCATTTTGCACTTCTTGGATAGGTGATAGGTAATCGTGTTTAGTGCACAAAGGAAGATTTTAGAGAGGAGTAAATTTCATTTATCTCCAGAAACTTGAAAGAGAGCAGAACATATGGGTTCAATTGTGGGTAGATATATGTGGCTGTGAGAGTTTCCGGAGGTTCTTTCTAGTTGCTTCAATTTTCTCAGTGGAGAAAGAAGGAAAGTGGTCAGCTGGAAGTGAGTATTAGGATGGAGGCTTTGGAAGTTTAAGAAGAAAGTGAAAGTATGAAATAGGCCTTTAGGGTGGTAGAAAGTACATGGACTAGTGAAATATAATGTATGATTGTGGGTAGCCTTAGGGATCCTCCAACAGTTTGTCAAATTGAATTTAAAGTGAGATCATTCAGAGTCATTGTGTGTTTCTGCGTGCATATTTAGCTATGTAAGTGCAGGTGTTGAAGAGGCAGAGAGTTAGATTTAAGCAGGATTGTAATTTTGCCTAGTAAAGGGAGCTGAGGGACGTTGAGATGTGTGTAGTTCAATTGATTGAAACTGATTGAAAGTCCCAGTAGGATCAAATGGTTGTCAGAGTTGAGATACTAGAGCAAATGAGCTGGAAAGATAGGACATGTCTGAAACAGAGATTATGGAAGTATGGGCATTACTTGTAATGAATAGGTCTAGAAATGACCTGGGAGTTGATTGGCTGAGATAACATAGAGGACAAGATACTTAGAAGAAAGAAGATCAACCAATCAAGAGGCCAAATTTCAGGAGGGATCATATATATATATATGTATATATTACATATATGTATGTATATGTGTGTGTATATATATATAAATTGTCAATAATTAAATCGAGAGTCATGTTGGAAAGAGTGACAGGCAGGAGCTAAAATCGTTGGGAAACATGGAGGAGTTAATTGCAGAGTCATTAGTGACTGCAGCAATGAAGGTAATGAGCAATATAATCTGATGACAGGAGATTAAAAGCCAGAATTTACAGGAGGAGGGAACAAAAATGGTATAGAAATGATCATAACAATGGAAGTGGCCGTCTTTCAGTGTGACCTCTTTGATAAAAGGCAATCTCTTGTGTGATTTTTAAAACATTATTATGTCTAGAATAATGTAGAAACTCATTAAATAATAACTATTTGACTTAAACGTGTTGATATTTAGGAGAGAGAAGTAAAGCACTTCAAACACAAAGTGTCATGGAAAAGTACATAGATGAGAGATGCTAGAGAGAATTCTGTGTTAGAGAGAAAAAAACATGAAAGAATAAGGTGAGAGATGCTAGAGAGAATTCTGTGTTAGAGAGAAAAAAACATGAAAGAATAAGGCAGGTGTGGGTTCCAATCATGGCTCTGCCATTTACGAGCTGAGTTCTTCATTAAGGTGTTTCATCTCTCCAGTGGGGATAAAAATAACTACGTCACACTGTTGTGAGCGGTAAGTACGATGATTTATGTAAAGCACCTGGCACAGAATAAGCATTCAATTAATGTTAGTTCCCTCCCTCAAAGCAGAGATTCAAATATTGAACATATTTATAGGGTACTGTAACAAAGATAGACTTCTGAGGTAAATAATTTCTATTTCTATCTCCACTGATGAATGATTCATGAACTCATTCATACACCAACTGTGTGTTATTTCAGTGACTTGAGAATGTGTTTGTGGACTCTTAGAGAGTTTCTCTTTTTCAATTTCTGGCTTTATAGTACTTATTACAAACACCTATTGGGAACTTCAGAAGAAGAAAATCCGGACAGGATCATACTCTTATAGCGAATATATAGAACGTGTTAATTTTGTGTTTTACTTTTTAAAATTATGTGGATATATAATTAGCAAGATAATGAAATAACATGTAAATATATAAAATAATTAAATATTTAGAATATTTTCTGAATAATGGAATGTGTATAATTGAGTGATAATATGACAAGTTTAAAGACAATGTGCATTTTCTATTAAAAATAGGCTCATGTTGAATGAATATTCTTAAGTAATTGTTTTGGTTATATAGAGAATCTTAAAAAGCATTGAGATATAGTTCCAGTATTTTATGATCAATGTGGGAAGTAAAAAATGACCCAAGAGAAATAAGGATGCCATATAAGGTGGTACATTGCAGTAGAGGGAGGAGCTTCATTCCATAGCTGTGACTTCTGCTACCCCCTGGAATCTTGCAGTCCTTGTTGAATCCTCTGCATGTGGCCAGTAGAAAAGTACAAAGAAGGAGATTTCATGAAGGATTTAAAAGGTTTAAAGGTCAGGCCTCAAAGTGTTAAACATCCTGTTTGCCCACATGCCACTGGCCAGGACTCGTATGGTTCACAGGAGGAAAGAAGCTGAGAAATGGGTGCCAAGGAGAATTCATGCTTATGAATGAACTGGCTACTCTATTCCAGAGTTGATATATTACTAGATGTTAAATTAGAAGTTAGCTATGAACTCTGTGGTACCATAAAAATCTAGAAAATGGATAGATCATTTTAAGCTGTCTGGGTACTAGATAGCCAGATATTGCTTCACGGAAGAGATGGATCATTGAGGTACGCCTTGCAAGACACAGGAAATTTGGTTTGTCGCAGAAGAGTCGAGCATGTTTTTCAGGGAGCAAATAAGTGGGAGGAGGAATAACTTGCAGTATATTTCAAAAGAGTGAAATTAGTCTGAAGGAGAAATTAGTTTTAATTACTGAGTCAGAGGAAATCCTCATATATAGATAGGGTACATAAGTTAGACCAGGCTAAGGTCTCTTGGATAGCAGCAAGAGCAATGTGATGATTATTTAGGAACTATATTTGCAGCTATGTTATTTTAAACCATAAATAATATAATGTTGACAATATATTTAATTAAGAGGTTTATAGCAAGCACAAGTATAATCCTGAGTTTTGAAATTTTTATTTTATATTAATCTGAGTGGAGAACTATTTTTCTGTGATATTCAGAGGAGCTTTTTATAGAGAGCAATGTATACACATATGTATGTGCGCATGCAAATAAGTATTTATGCTTATTGGCCGTGCAAGGGTTTAATACCTCAACTATCACTTCAGGCATTATTGATAGTTCCATAAGGGTTTTAGAGTTGGAAAGAACTTTTGAGATAATCTAGTCCTAAGTAGTCAAATTACTTTGCCAAGGAATCACAGTTAATGCTAAATCTGAATCTAGATGCAGGTCTCATAAATTCTGCAGTTTAAGATTACTGTGAAAGAAATCATATTTTTTATTGTCTTAATTATTCCAACTTGAGTGTGCATATTTTACATAGAAAGGGTCTTCACTAGATTGTCTTATTACTTTGAAAAATGGCTTAATTTAGCCACAGTTTAAGGAAACATAGAATAACTAATATGACACACAAGTGGATATACATTAGAAAACAAATTATGGCAAACAGACTATACCGCCTCCTCAGAACTGAAGCAGACAAGATGAAGTGTATAAGAACAGATATTGCAGTAATGAGAGCACAGCTGTTTAGGATTCTACTGAAGTGTAGGAAACATTATTCATGGAACAAAGAAAGGAAACCAAAGAGAACAGCTTTAAAACAGCACCTTCGTATTTAGCCTCATATTGCATATTTTACATATTTTAATCATATCTCACTTCTTTCCAAAATAGAATGGAGGCCTTTTGAAACAAGATAGTGTTACAGTAGCACAGACGCAAGGATAAGACAGGATGGCATAGTGGTGCAATAATACCAGGTTACTCATACCAGATTACTAATGCTAGGGGTAAACTTTTATTTAGAACAAACTTTTGGCATTCAGCTTCTTGGCACTCAACTCGAAAAAGAAAAACAAAGTTATATTATTTGGTAAAATAATATATTATTTAGTAGAAAGAAGGAGAAAATGGGCTTTTTTCACCCCTGTAGTTCTGATCTCTAAGAGGAACTTATTTTGCAATTATTTAATAAGGCCGTTTTATAAGAGATGGCTTCAACATCATCCCATAAATAAATACTGAACTTCTATTTCTTGCCTGGCTTTCTGCTGAGTTCTTGGGACACAGAGATGAATATGAAGCATCTTTACCTGTAAGGAGCTCACAGCTAGTATAAATCTAATTGGGCAGTAAATGCAATATATGAGTTACTTCCAAGACATAATGGTAGCTCAAAGGGAACTGTGGTCAGCACAGTCAAAGAGAGAAGACCAAGGGAAGAAATGTTGATTTATCTTAAAATATGAACAGATCAAAGATTAAAAGAGAAGTGAGTAGAACTTTTTCCTGTCATAAAACAACAGCAATAACACAACGCATCATTTTATGCAGATATTTGTGAGAGAATTCCTCTGGAGAACCAATACAATATAGTTCAGATGCCTAAAATTTAGGTGTACTCATTGGATAAAATGTACTAAATCTTGAGGAATGAGTGGTTGATTGGTCCCTTCAGCCCTATTTGAACATAATTGGTCATATATTTTTCATCTGATATTATGCTTTTCTAGCACATAAGTAGTAGGATTAAGACATCTCAAAAAAATGTTTTTTCTCTAAAGTCTGGGTTATTTTTAATTGTGATAAAAAACATATAACAAATTTACCATCTTAACCATTTTTAAGTGTATAGTTCAATATTGTTAAGTGTATTTATATTGTTGTACAAACAATCTCCAGAACCTTTTCATCTTGCAAAACTGAAAGTCTATGTCCGTTAAACGTCAACTCCCCATATCCCCCTCTCCCCATCCTCGGGCAACCACCATTCTACTTTCTGCTTCTGTGAATTTGGCTATACTAGATCTCTCATATAAGTGAAATCATACAGTATTTTCTTTGTAATTGCCTCATTTCGTTTAGCGTAATGTCCTCAAAGTTCATCCACACTGTAGCGTGTCAGAATTTTCTTCCTTGTTAAGACTGAATAATATTCTGTTGTATGTATATACTACATTTTATTTAACCATGATCCATCAATGGACATTTCTACCTTTTAACTGTTGTGAATAATGCTTCTATGAACATGTGTGTACAAATATCTCTTCCACATCCTGCTTTCAATTCTTTTGGATAGATACCCAGAGTGAAATTGCTGGATCATATGGTAATTCTTCTTTTAATTTTTTAGGAATCACTATACTGTTTTCTGTAGCAGCTGCACCATTTTACATTTCCACCAACAGGGCACTAGAATTCCAAATTCTCCACATCCTCACAAACACTGATTATTTGATGGTTTTCTGATAGTAGTCACTTTGCTGAGTATGAGTGATATCTCATTGTGGTTTTGATTTGCATTTTCTGATAATTAGTGATGTTGACCATTTTTTCATATGCTTCTTGGCTGTTTGTACGTTGTCTTTGATGAAATGTCTGTTCTAGTCCTTTTCCCATTGTTTAATTGGGTTAGTTGTTTTGTGTTGTTGTTGAGTTTTAGTTTTCTGTGTATTCTAGATATTAACACCTTATCAGATCTATGATTTGTAAATATTTTCACCCATTTTTTAGGTTGCCTTTTCACTCTGTTGATTGTGTGTCTCAAAATGTTTTGTTTTGGGGGCTGGCCCGGTGGCGCAGCGTTTAAGTGCGCACATTCTGCTTCAGTGGCCTGGGGATCACCAGTTCAGATCCTGGGTGTGGACATGGCACCGCTTGGCAAGCCATGCTGTGGTAGGCATCCCACATATAAAGCAGAGGAAGATGGGCACAGATGTTAGCTCAGGGCCAGTCTTCCTCAGCAAAAAGAGGAGGATTAGCAGCAGATGTTAACTCAGGGTTAGTCTTCCTCAAAATAAAAAATGTTTTGTTTTGAACCAGTTCAAAGGAAATACAGTAGTTGAGATTCATGGAATAAGGAAGAAAAATATTTTTTCTGGAAGAAAATGAGAGTATGAGTTACTAGTTATTTCTGTTTATATTTTAAAATATTAATTATTAATGCTCATCTTGACAAGGATGAAGTTATGGCCTTTAAATCCATAATCCCATAACATATTATGGTACCCCGTGCCATGTTTAATAAAAACAAAAAGACAGTTAAACTGTAAAATTTTAACTTTTCCAAATATGATAAAAAGGTATGTTTATGCTGAAATTAAGTAATTTTTAAAATATTTTCTGCTGTTCTCTCTCTCTCTAAATTCCTTTGTACTGCTCCCGCTTTATTGGTAACTTGTTCTCTCTAATATGTAATCTAGCATACTGTCTTGAGGTAAATGTGAGAGAATCTTCTTTTAGATATCCCACTGACTGATGTAACAGAATTATTAACAATAGCTGTCGTTTCTGTAGTACCTACTAAGTGCTATTTTACGCTTTACTCTGGAAATAAGGAAGATGTGAGAGGTTACTTCCCACATAGTTGTTTCCTTCTAAAGGCTTACAGCCCCATGGAGGAACATGGGGCAATAAAATTGGGTGAAATATGTTTATTGGCCTTCATTGTCCCATAGCTATTTTTGATTGAAGCCATAGTATATAAGTGACATTTACCCAAATAGTTAAGCCCAAATTTTTGTACTGTTTTGAATAAGTTGCTCCTAAGAGGGTTTAAGTTTAAAAATAACTTGATTTCACTGTTGCTTTGATGATTTTCCGAGTCATTTTTGTCTTCCAGTGAATAATTATTACACCCATAATCAAGGACTCCACCCCTTAAATACTCAAGTAGTCAGAACAGGTTTGGGGCTGTGTATATACAGTTATGATAAAAAGAGGCCTCATTCTCGCCCAATTTTTTAACATCTGCATCTGGGCCTTCTACTTCTGTGGATATGCAGACTCAGTGGCAACTGTATTAAGGAGCTAAGTAACCTCCTCTCTCTCATGTTTGACACTAAAAGGTACATTTTCTAGATGAAGATAAATAGGGTATCCTTGCACACTCTAATGCTCCCTTTTTGATTTCAAATATGGTGAAGATTTCTCGTAGATATCCCACAAACCACCACTTAACAGAATAAAGTTATTGTTGTAGATGAGTCTGGCCACAATTTTCCTCCTGCTATGGACTAAATGTTTTTGTCCCCCCTCAGATTTCTTTATTGAAATTGTAACTCTCAAGGTGATGGTATTAGGAGGTGGGGTCTTTGGGAGGTGTTTAGGTCCTGAAAACAGAGCCTTCATGATTGAGATTAGTGCCCTAATGAAAAGAGAGTCCAGAGAACTAGTTCGTCCCTCTGCCATGTGCAGTCACTGCTAGAAGGTGCCATCTGTGAACCAGAAAGCAGGCTCTCACCAGAGACCAAGGCTGTCAATTTAGAACCAAACAAGGTGGGCACAATGTGCCTTGACAAAGATAATACGTACCTTGGTAAAGGCCAGGTCTTCTTATCTAAGTCAGGAGTTTAATACTAATTACTTTTGTACTTGCAAGGTAGCTAAGAAACAGTTCCTCTGGTACAAACAGAGAGGAGAGTGGCCAGCCAGCTCTATCCTCCATGAGACCTGATTGAAGCATGCCTTGCAACCTTACTATGAATGAATGCATTCTCCTAGATCCAGCGTCCTCTCTAACAAATGATATAAAGACCAAAAGGAAAAGGGCCTGTCCTGCTGTACCTTAAGAGACACCGCTTTAACCATTATTGAAGATATATTTTGAGATGATTCCTATATCTGCTTTTTAGAAATATAAGATTCTGTGTTTCTAAGTGTATACGTATTTGTTTTACTGTTGCTCCTTAACTCCTGTAGTTTATTATAATGGCCTTAGACTTTAGGCAGATGTCATGCTTTACTCAACACCATATCACTGGCAGTCAAGCAGGATTTGAATATAAATAGCCTGTCTATAGAGCCCATAATAATATACCAAGTGCTCAATAAATATTTGTTGAATATGTGAATGAACATGTTGACATATATATCTGTGCTATAGGTTCCAAAGAATAATTTTAATTGACCTGCTCTAGAATGGTTATCATTCCACTCAGTTAACATCTCACCATGTCTCCCTTTTATGGGACACTTATACGACTTTTCATAGCCTCTTTCTCAATCCTCCAAAGAAATTTCCTTTTGTTCTTCTACATCCACCTAAGGAAGACACACCCTGTTTTCCAGTGCCTCTCCTGTGGCTAATTAGATGGACATCTGAAGTAGTGTGAGAAGCGTGAGACTATCACTGTCACCACCACTAGCACTGCAATCACCACCACTACCACCACCACCATCTCTCTCTCACACACACACACACATGCACACACTCACACACATGGTGCTTTCCTAGGGAATGTGGACATTTTAATAATGTCTTTCTGGATTTAATGCACCTGTTTTTGTTGTTTGACCCAGTGAGTTAAAAACGAGTGAAATGGCCTAAAGTGCATCCACTAGTCTTTGATAATATCCTTGGATAGATTTTTATTGCAGACATACTTGATTTTGTTTTTATTTTTCTTTGTTTCTGGAGTGTGTAGTTCCTGTGCTGGTTACTCAGATTTGCCCTGCTGCTAAACCTTTCTCAGGGAACCTCACTATCAGTAAAGAGGAGCTCTTGAACCTCTGTATTATTGAAGATACCATGCAAGTTAATTTATTCAACAAATGGTTTTGAGCAGCTAGTATAGCCCAGATACTGCTCTAGATACTTTTTGTGTGTCACTGAACAAAACGTACTAAGACTCTGTTTCCCTTGGGCTTTAATTTTACTATTACTTATTATTTATGTTGTTGTTTTGCTATCTTTTACTCCTTTACAGATATCACAAGAACAATGAAATCTTAATATTTCTTATTCCTTCCATCTAGTGCTTTTTCAGTTCCTTTACAAATGCAATGGACAGTAATTGAATTAATTATATGTTTGATGTATATATGGAACTATATAGTATATGAATTTATATTATTTAATGGATAAGAATTTTGATAACTTGACATAGCATTACATAAATAAGGTTTTATAGATTTTGCAGGCATATGTAATGATATCATTTTATGAAGTAACTATCAGTGATTATAAAAACTACTAAATTATTAAAGTTTCATCTGTTGCCTTTAAATGCAGGTGCTGTAAGTGTTCTGTTCAAGAAAACAGGCATCATTTTTATTGAGTAAGCATAGTTCATCTTCTCAACCAGTTTATTTTATTAAATTGCAGGATCCCATGTTAATACCGTGTTAGGATTGCAAATTTTAACCTTCATAACTCAAGAAAGTGAAAACTTAGAGTTTTCATAACAGCGTTAATTTCCTTCCCTTTCTTAGGCCTTATAATAAAGTGTCCATTTAGAACACTAACCAGCAATTCAGGAATTATATATAATCAATGTTGGACAAGTTAATGTTACTAAGAGGATCTTAACTTTCATATTCTCTGATTTGTTTTTAAATTTACAGCTTTAACAATGCACTAATGGAAAGATTTGCATTTAATTTTCTAATTTTTATGAAGCAGACAAGAACAGATAATGAAGGTGGAAAAGTTGATAATGATTATTTCAGTATGATGACTATTTCATTAGCAAATTTAGAGGCAACCCTGTGAATTTTTAATCAGTGTGTTTGATTTCAGAATGTTTATGTTTATATCATGTTTGTGTTATTTCTACCTCAGCTCCTTAGAAAATTTTAACTTAGGGACACATTTCTATTCTCATGAGAGCCTGTAACTGAATACTTTTTAACATATATTGCAAATAATCAGTTGCCATGTCCTAAACTGTGGTTCCGATCATAGTTGTATTTTGACAAGTACTGATTGAAGCAATGTACACCCAGGTCCACTACGTGTATTTAAATGTTAAATCACTAATAAACTGCAAGAGCACCAAAAGCAGTCCAAAGAAAAATCTACCTTAAACTGGTATATCCCTATTAAATGTTGTCATAAAGGTATTTAAATGTAGGGGCTGGGCCGGTGGCGCAGCAGTTAAATGCACATGTTCCACTTTGGAGGCCCAGGGTTCGCCGGTTCGGATCCCGAGTGTGGACATGGCACCGCATGGCACGCCATGCTGTGGTAGGCGTCCCACGTATAAAGTAGAGGAAGATGGGCATGGATGTTAGCTCAGGGCCAGTCTTCCTCAGCAAAAAGTGGGGGATTGGCAGCAAATGTTAGCTCAGGGCTAATTTTCCTAAAAAAAAAAAAAAAATTTGCTTGTTAGTTTAAATTGGATCACCTAAAAAATCCAGGAGAATGCACATACACACACAGAATCCAAGGTTATGATCATGGCAGGCCCTCTGTAAGCCCCCAACAGTGTTGGCAATAGACACAAGGTGCACTGTGAAGGAGCATGTAGTACAATTGGCGCAGGGATTTAAGGGTTTTATTTATTGGCTCTTGTTCATAGGTCAGGTACTTGGGGTCGGGATTGTGGACTTCATATGATTTATTTTCAAAGTTCAGATAAATGTAGCTCTGGTAGGCAGTTGCCTTCGTTGTGTGATTTCACATGTTCCGGAAAATTTCATGCTGAAAAATATATCTCCACCAGTCTGTCGTGGACCCTGCCAACTCCTGGTACTCTGTTCTCTGCTGTCTTCTGTAAGAGTGGTTATTAACCTTGTCTGGATCACAGACCTCTTTTGAGAATATGAAGAAAGCAATAGACATTCTTCCCCTCAAAATGCGTACATGATATTCACTAAAAATTATATGTAATTTAACGAGTTTTATAGACCCTTTCTACCCTTCCTCAAGCCAATCCATGGACAGGTTAAGTCTTTTGCTCCCTAAGAGTCTTTAGAAGAAATGTATTTTAAAAATGGCTTAGAATTTTGCCAGTTGGGAACAAGATGTTAGCAGGTTAATCCTAGTGTATAATTTAGCTTATATGTGTTCACATATTACAATATATTTTCATCTGGTAATAAGGGAGAATCTTAAAGAATTGAGACATATGACTTAAAAATTCAAATAGTAATAAAACTAAGTCTCCATTTGTACATAATTCAGAGAAAACTTTGCATTTGTTAACTGATAATTATTAAGCAACAATTATGTTTCAAATGCTGTGCCATGCCCTGGGCATAAAGTGAAGATAAGTTAAAGTTTCTAACTTCAAGGACATCATCGTCTACGCATGAGAAAGACATGTTAGATAATGTTTACAATAAAATTGGGAGACTTTTAAGGAGGGAATTGACAAAATAATAATCCTTAACATTTGTTAAAAACTTGCTAGATGTCAGGCTATGTGATAACGCTCTCTAGGAATTCATCTAGATTACTCTCTATATGAATTATCTCATTCCATTTTTGCAACCATATGTGATAAGTGCTTTTACTAAAATTTTTCTTTTCAAATGCCAACAGTATAAAACAAAGAGTCTGAGTAATTTTCAGAGGTCATTCAGCTGGGAAGTGGCAGAGGAAGGAACTGAGGCCAGTATGTATGACACAGAGCTTCTGTCTCTCAATATTGCATCATCTAAATTTTTTTTCTTAAAGCTGACTTTAGTAGGAGAGTTGAGGGTGAATAGGAGGAGAAGGAGATTGGAGGAAGAAAACTAGTTATATGGCAATTTTTTGGAATGCTGAAGGTTTGAACTAACTCAGTCTTAACAGCACTGGGCAGAAATGCATATATGTACAAGATTGGACTTAGTGACCAATTAGATATAAGGGGTTAAGGAGAAAAAAAAATCGAGTGACTCCTAAGTTTCTGACTTGAATTACTTGTGTAATGATGGTGTCTGAGATAGGAAATGAAAGAAGAACAGCTTGGGGAGAAAGGAAGAAATATGACCAATATTCAATTGAGATTTCTGAAATAGCAATGCCTATAAAACATCTAGTAGACCATTGAACATGGGAGTCTAGAGCTCAAGAAGGGGTTTTGAGCTTGGGCAGGGTGCTCAAATCGTCCTCCACAGACTCCTGGGGTTCTCAAAGATACTCTTAGGGAATCCATGGGGTCAAACTGTCTAAATAACGATCTAAGACATTATAAGACTTTTTCACTGTATTGATATTTGCACTAATGCTGCAAAAGCAATAATGAGTGAAAGTGCCGTCGCACGAATAAAGACACTGGCACCGAATTTTTGTATTTCTCATCACCACATGTCCCTGTTAAAAATAAAAAGCCAGGGGCCGGCCCGGTGGCGCAGCAGTTAAGTGCGCACATTCCGCTTCTCGGCAGCCCGGGGTTCGCCCGATTGGATCCCGGGTGCGGACATGGCACCGCTTGGCACGCCATGCTGTGGCAGGTGTCCCACATATAAAGTAGAGGAAGATGGGCATGGATGTTAGCTCAGGGCCAGACTTCCTCAGCAAAAAGAGGAGGATTGACAGTAGTTAGCTCAGGGCTAATCTTCCTCAAAAACAAAATAAAAAAAATAAAAAGCCAGTTTCACTTAAGAATGTGGAAGCAGTAAAAAGCTATTAATTTTGTTAAATCTCAACCTTTGACATTGTTAATAATTAAATATTTTGTATGGTGAAATGCTAAATATTCATAGAGCACTTCTGCTTCAAACAACATACTCTGGTTGTCTCAAGAAGAAACGTGTGCTCTTGTTCAAATGGTAAACTGAACTAGCCACTTTTTTCATGCAATGCCATTTTTTTTTTTTAAAGAACAACTAACATGCCAACTGTGGTTATTCAGTTGTGGGTATTTGCCAGACATTTTCTCCAAAATGAGTGAAGTGAGACTGTCATAACCATTACTATGAGTTTTACAGCTTCCTAATACTTAAAGACTTTTCTGATAAGGTTGGTGGTGATGTTGAAAATGTTTTTTTATATATGTATTATATAGTGAAATGTGTCACCTTTTGAAATATGAGTATTACTCAGGGAAATAATATTTTACAAATGTCCAGTGCGGGATGTTACAAACTTATGCATGGGCAAAAGATCCATTCAAAGCACAAGACAGAGGAATGAATTTTAATGTAAGAGAATGTGGTAAGTTCATTGATATGGTTTTAGATTCCACCTTGCAACTACTCTTTTAGAAACCATCACTTGTCAAGATTTGGTATAGTATCAAAGAAGAATATCCATAGTTATCTCAGAATGCTATTAAAATACACCACTCTTTCCCAAATATATATTTTTGTGTGGAAGAATTGTCTTCATAGATTTCAACCAAAAGAGCAGACCAACAGATTGAATACAGAATTAGATATGAGAATCCAGCTGTCTTCCATTAAGCCAGTTGTTAAAGAGGTCTGCAAAAATATGCCACTCTTCTAATTTATTTTAGAAAATATAATTATTTTTTCATGATAAAGATGTTATTTATGTGGACACATAACGGGTTTATTGTTGTTCTTCTTAAAGTAATTAATAAAAATGTTTAAATAAAATATTAGATTGTATTGGTTGATTTGACAGTGGCTTCAGCCTCAGTTCTAAGGGTCATTCACCCTTCTCTGAGGTTTATTGTGGCCCTTTGCATAAGATGTCCATTGCATCAATGTGCACACACACACAAAGAATCAAAGAAGACCCTTACTTGATGTAGGCAAATATGCTTTAAGGGATTTTTTATTTTGCTTTAGTAACTTAAATTAGAAATTCTCTAAAGAAAATATAACATTTTATATGTGAGATATAATCATATAAACTATAATATTCTTTAGCTTTGATAAGTATCCAAAAACTATGTTCAAATGAATAATATTAAGACACATATTTTTGGTAGGAAAGAAGAAATCATTAAGTCCATATTCCTGGTAAACTTGATCCATCTTCTTAAACTATATCAGTTTCAACAACCAAGAAGTGACCCTCTCTCCCTCGCTTGCTATTTTATTGAAGCTCGCTAGCATACGTGTATCTTCTAGTAGAAAATTCATGCAGCAGTAACCACATCTTCCTCAATTTTTATCACTATTTATCATTTCTGAGGAACTTCTACTTGATAGTATTTCTAAATCCTCCATGAAAATTTCTTGTAAATTAAAATCTCTATCACTTGAGCAAATTTACATAATTAATTTGTACCTACATACTTAGAGAACATTGATTGTATTTCTGTTTTTCCTAAATTCTTATAGTAAAGAGCATTTAAAGTGTTATATTTTAGAGGTAAGAACTCCTAGGATATCAAATAACTCATTTAGATGAGGAAAAGTTATGAGATAGAACAAACCAGTCTCAGTGGGAGTATGAATTCTGTAATTCCTATGCATTAACCTTGAATTGAGGGAGGGCACCTAATTCTTTATGCCAACCCATATCAGTAATATTCCAGTGGAAAACTACTGAGATGTTATATGCTCTCTGAGCAGAAGGAATGCCATCCTTGGTGATTATGTAATTATAACATTTTTTTATGAAGTCATGAAATAATGTGTGTTCCCCTGGGTATGCCGTTAATATCATATAAAACTATAATTACACTGCTGAGAGTATAGCTACTTTAAGGATAATAGCAACTATTAGACTCTTTCTTTATAAACATAAAATCTGAAGACATTGTAATGCGAATTCTAAATCATAGATGAATATTTTGAATGACCACAAGTCCTATAATAGTGTATCATGGGGCTCGTTCGGTGGTGTAGTGGTTGTTTGTGTGCTCTGCTTCAGTGGCCTGTGGTTTGCAGCTTCCAATCCTAGGCTGGACCTATACACCGCTCATCAAGTCATGCTGTGGAGGTGTCCTACATACAAAATCAAGTGAGATTGAGATTGGCACAAATGTTAGCTCAGGGACAATCTCCCTCAAACAAAAAGAGGAAGATTGACAACAGATGTTAGCTCAGGCCAATCTTCCTCAACAACAACAACAAAAACGTGTATCATGGCAAAAGGTAAGAAATGAGATGATCATAAAATCAAAATCCTGTTGCCATGACTTAATTGAAAAGTCATCAGAGTTGAGACCTCAGTTTGGCTCACTGTTTGGGTGTAACTAACTGTAAAATTTTGAAAAGCCAGAGTATTGGTAAAGTCAAGAAATAACTGAAATGGGAACAGGAAAAAAGTCACAATTTTCCATTTCCATGTCTTCCTTTGTTATCAGCTCATTCTTGGCTTGCCATATTTTATTACTCAGCATGGACTAAGGATCTAATATTTCACAGCATTCTCATTCCCTCTCTATATTCTTTTATTTTGGCCATACTCTCCAGACTAATCTCAAGCTCCATGTGAATCCAGTTATTCTCTTTTCTTATTTGTGGGCTAGTGAGTGTGGCTGGAAAAAACTACATGACTGTGTGCATAGATATCTTGAAAAGGCTAGAGTTCCAGACCGAGCTGTGCTTTTCAGTACTGGTTTGCCCCTAGGAAGCTCTTTATTTTTCTGTCCTCTGTACTTCACCAGCTTCTTTCAGACCTCTCATAATATATGTACCCCTTTTTTCAGGTTTATTCTTTCCCTAATTTATTCTTTTTCTAATTGTACTGCTTAAAATTGTCAAAATAGCCAAGATTTGTTAAACAAGTGTCACCAGAAACTAGAGTCGATGCTTAACAGTTTCTTTTAACTCTAGTAATACTGAAAGTTAAGTGTTATTATTCTCCAATTTTAAAAATAATGAAACTGAAGACCAACCTTAATTAGAGGAGCCAGGATTCAAAGTCAGGGTTTTATGACTCCCAAGTCAAAATCATTTCCATTACAGTGTGCTCTTCCTGTTTTATACAGGGATTCTTAAGTGATTTTCACTCGTATTCTATCAGTAGTTTAAATCTTCCTAAAGAATACTTTCTTCTGTAAGAATCTGAAATTCACTCATTCATGTATGCAAACATTTAATCGTCTAACATTACTGCAACAAATAAAATACCCCAAACATTATGAGGTTTTAAAAAAATTGGATAATTTTATTTCCTCCCCTCCAGAGGATCAGAGTCAAATAAGGGAGATATGACAAGTATTGAGTAAATTACAGGCAGTAATTTTAGTAATATTAGTTTTCCAGGGCTGCTGTAACAAAATGCCATGAACTGGGTGCCTTAAACAACAGAAATTTGTTCCTCACAGTTCTGGAGGTTGAACTCCAAGATCAAGGTGTGTGCAAGTTTGCTTTCTCCTGAGGCCTGTCTCCTTGGCTTAGGGACAGCAGCCTTCTTGCTGGCTCCTCACAGGAGCTCTCCTCTGTGCGTGTGTACTTCTGGTGTCTCTTTGTCTTCTTAAAAGGATGCCAGTCCTATGGATTAGGGCCTCACCCTTTTGACCTCATTTAACTATAATTACCTTTTTAGAAGCTCTGTCTCTGAAAACAGTCACATGGGGAGAGGAAGAGTTGCCTTCAACATGTGAATTTGGAAAGGAGATAATTCCCTGTGTAACAGCCAACAAATATGATATTGTCTCCAGTGAGTTAAAAAAAAAAAATACTATGAGTGTTTAGAAAATTGAGAGTTAAGTATAATGTAAATGCAGATGATTCTGGCACATATGCTGGAGAAAAGGAGATAGAAGTTAGAACTTGATAAGTATAATCTGGAAAAAAATTGACACAGGAGAAAGAATATTTCTTATGATGGAAATTGACCATGGCAAAGTTGCTTATATAGGAACTAGGAAGGAGTGTATAACTGTGTGTATAACAGGCTGAGAAGCTGTGTTAGTACAGATAGTGATGGCTTTGAAAATTTCTCAGTTGGCATTAGCACTGTCCTTGAAGTTAGAAATATTTCTCTACTTTCTTCTTCATCCGGCAAAATCTCTCAGAGACTTAGGGTATTGTTTGTTTTTAATATCAATACATAAATCTAAACTGGATTGATTCAAAGCTAAAATGATCTATTGGTGGCAGATGAGGTAAGCAATTACCATGGTCTGTTGCACTGAGATCAGACTTTCCATTTTTAGTGCTTTAATGCCTTCAATTTAAGGTTGCATTTTGCCTATCACACCTTATCTCATCCTTTCTCCTGGCGTGAACCCTGTGTTTCTGCTAGCTCAGTACCAGCCCTATCCATAATGTATAGACCCTGCATCTAAGTCTACCCTTATGCATTTGCTCATGAATTTATCTTGTCTCAAGTGCTCTACCCAACGGCTCTTCATTAATTGTTTTGTAAAGGCTACCTTCAAGTTCAACCTCTGTAGGGGTAAGTCTTTCCTGAGGTTTATCAGCAAATTTCTAAGCTATGTTACAGACTATTCTCTTCAGGGAAGTATTTGATAACGTTCTATCTTGCATAGATCCTTGGACGTCCCACGCAGGCAAATTTTGCCTTCACAATTAGAGGCAAGGATTTCATTTGCTACCTTGTATGTTACATTGTGCGTACAATACAGACATTGTAAACTTTCATTGATTGTAACAGCAGGGCCTATTCTGAGGCATAGGTCAGATTTTTAAAAAGAGAGAAAGAGAGACCCTCACAAGCCACAGGAGGCATTCACTGCTCCTTAGCGTTTCATCCTCCCCATTGAGCTTCATGAGGGATTAGTAGTAATGGTATTTTACAACCTAGAATAAGTCAGGTTACAATATTCACTGTTTCCTGTAATGGGAACGGATTGAGCTCTGTCTGAAGCCTACCTGAAAAATGGCAGTTTGGGGAAAGATTTCATACCCTGTGCTTAAATATTTTCTGAATTTCCTGCCAATAAAGGTGCCCATCATCTCGCCATAAGAACACACATTTTGTGTATTATAAGTAAAGTTATTAAGACAATATGTGAGAGGAAGGGAAATTGTTTTATATTTGCCTCTCTGGTGACCTTTTGAACATAATCATGGCTTGTACCACCACCAATATAGGCGACAAAATGAGTGACATCTCTAGGCATTTCAGACATGAGACCTCATGATATTTTAAGATCTTATGTCTCCTCACAATGTTTAGTACCCTTATAATAAAGAAAAAAAAAACAAGTTACCTTTATTGTGTGTAAATAGTAAGGTAAATTTTAATCCTCATTGTTCCTTTATCTTTTCCATAAAGAGAATTGCCAACTATCAATAAATGAGGTAGGCTTTAAGAACATCTCCTTTGATAATGAAAGGAGCCTAATTTGGGAACAAGTTTCTGCATCATAAAAGCTTTTAACCAGAGGATCTAAGTGTGGAAATTATGTAAATACTATTGCCTTTCCCTCTGGGGGCAGTATAACTCTCCATGCAGAATTCTGGTTAGACTACTGAGAAAGACGCTGATGATTACATACGACCACCAGTTCATTTCCGCTCTGTTAATGCAATACAATATATTTTTATTGACCTTCATTATGCATCAAGTGTTTGATAGGTTTTGCAGGGAAAAGGCAAAGAGGTGCCTGTCTTGATCTCAAGGAGCTATATGAGGTTATCTTTTGGGCTAATAATTTTTCTGACCAAAGATTTCCAACGATCTCCTAATATTGATAAGGTTTATCAAACCTCTCTCTACCTACCCTTCATCTTATTGCATATGCCACGCTCTTATCACATCATATCATACTTCAATCTTTGATCTGGAAGCTTTGGAATGTTATCAGATTTAAAAGCTGCAAAAATTTAACACAATACACCTGAACTCTGTATAAAGATGATGCTTTTGTGCCAATATTACTTGGCTCTATAACATTCACTTTGAAAGTAGACTGAATGGCTCTAAATAAATTTTTAATTAAGCATCTAATGTAGATAATTTGGGACAGAGTGAAGTTTGATTTTATTTTTCCCTGTCATTGACCTTTTTTTCTATATCCTCTCTTCATCAAAAGAAATGGGATTTTGTCCTTACTTCTAAATCTTGATGCCATTATTATATACATTTCAACTTAAACAAAACTAAAATTTTAGATACAAGAGAACATTGGAACACTTAAAGAGTCCATAGCTTTCAAAAAGTGGAAATGGCATTTTACCCATTTTGGTTTGTCTAAGACTTAAAATGATATGATCGTTTTTTGTTTTGCTTTTCTTTTTCTACTTTGTGTTATTTATGAGCCTATTATCTGTAAGCAATAGGTAAGATTCTTTTAAAACATTTGTGCAGGCTGTATCATATATTGTTACATGCCATCAAGTCGGCTCTGACTACTGGCAACCTTATGAATGAGTGATGTCCGCAAGGCCCTGTCCTCATATCTTTGTTTAAATCAAATTAAGTTCAGCGCAAATACCCACCCTTTCCCTATAGACACACACATGGTAGGACTTTCAATGTTGGTCATTTGTTGTGGCAAGAGAACCCGTGCTTGTCTGTGTGTCGACACACAAGTTTGGTGGTGCTTACACAGTCCCCAGAATGGTCCTTTGGGTTTGACTGTCTGCAACCTTTGTTCCTGCAGGCTGAAAGTTACTATGTAACCCAAGTGTAAAAAGCCTGACCTAAACCTTGAAACCAAGGGCGCTTAATGAATTGCCCTTAGCCCATCATTGCCTAAAAATGCTCCTTTCTGGCTCTGAAACACACAAAAAATCTGTTTCCACTCCTTGGTATAAGCAGAGCTCAATCTTTAGGAATAATTTCTTGTTGCATTCTGGGAGATGGGACAATTTCCCCTCTCTTTTTCTTAATGAATACAGCTTAGAAATAAAACGTAAGTTACTTTCTCAGTAGATTATCTGCCTACATTAAATTTTCAATAAATCACCTTCCTATGCTTAAAAGGACAATTTGTAAAAGCCACTGATTTGAGGATAGAGAATAGGGATTTGAGGTGTTCAGGGCAGGTGAGAAGAATGAGCAACAACACCACATGCTGATCGAGTTGCATGTTAAGCATGTTGCATGAAAAGGAGAAAGCCATGACCGAAGATTGAAACGCAGAAAAGGCAAAAGCACAAGAATTTAAAACCACAACTTCAACAGTTTCACATACTGATTTGCTTAATCGCCATTAATCCCTATTTGTCTCATTAATGTAATGAAGGAACCTGGTTGAAAGGAAGTTCTAAAGTAAGTTCTAATTCTATTTAGAGATTATTGTGCAGCTGACTATTTAATTGCTTTAAAGAAGTCTAGGCTATTTCTATACTGTCAGAACTAAATAGAAGGATTTATAGTTCTCGATAAATCCAGTGCCTTCTTTGTGAATCCAGTAAACATCGTGGCCTTGTAAGGATTTCCTGAAGAAGATATAGAAAGTACAGCCAAAAAATGATAACCAAACCAATAATCTTCTATTTTGTAAAACTATAGGTTATAATTAAAGCTGTTCAGTATTACCTCCTGGGTGGGGTTTAATCTATCATTTGTTCTCATTGGATCCCAAACTTTCCAATATGAGATTATAACCAAACCTGTAGTAGAAGAAAGTGCTGCTGTAGAATCATAAGAAAATTTTTTCTGAATTTTGATAGTCTGGTGTTCTCTCCGTAAATAATTTTTTGGAACTATTGTCATGTCATGGTTTTCTTATATAGCCCAATTCTATTCATTTAAATGTCTTTAAAAGTTAAAACTTAACATTTTCTCTCTTTTAAATCCCACACCATGTTGTTGGTACAAATCATTTATCTGCTGATGTTTTACAATCCATAGTCCTGTTCATGCTGAGGTTAACTGAAGGTCTCCAAAGGCATTTAATTAGAAAGGGAAGGAAAAGAAAAAGAAAAAAAAGGGCCTTGTTCTCAAGGCCAGGAAAGCAGTGACCCTATGCTAAAAGTCTAGTATTTAATTATATTTCCAAATAAAAATATGTAAATAGAATGTGAATGCTGCAGCATATGACTAATAGCAAAAGCAGGAAATCAACTGAGAAGCCTCACGCTCTGATAGCTTGCAGGATCCCTGGGTTCTAGCTCCAGCTCTGTAATAACTAGATGACTGACCTTTTGAAAGTCATTTATTCTCCCTGGGCTTCAGCTCCCTCAGGTATAAAATAAGAGGTTACTGTAGATTCTGCCCAAGGTTCCTAAAAGTCTGTAATTCCCATGATGTAGGCTATGTATTATGGCTTCATAGCAAAGTCAGTTCAACAATGAAATATACTGTATCTTTGGAAATTACGCAATATATTTTCTGCTTTTCTATGGAACACTACTATAGATTGGACCAACAGTGAACAGAACAAGAAAGGTCCAACCAGAATATTTTCCCTAGGAAATTATTAATTGGGAAATAAGGAGGGAGAATAACTGGGAAAGGGAAGAGCGAAAGAGGAGAAGAGAGAGATTTATCTTTTAGGGTGACCCTAGTACACATCCTTGGATGTCTAATAAGTTTCTCAAACTACCATATGCCCCAAATTAAACTTCTGATCTTCCCCTCAAAATCTCCTCTCACTACATCTTAGCCCTCTCAGGTGATGGAAACCATATCCTTCTAATTTCCGGGTGAAACATCTTGGAGTCATCCTTGATTCCAAGCTTTATCTCACACATGCACGTAATCAATGACTTTATGTTCAAAATACATCCAGAGAGCAGCCAGTTCTCATTGCTACCACACTGGTCAAAGCCATTGTCATCACTCACCTGCATCATTGCATCAGCTGCTTAACCAGAATCCCTGCTCAACCCTTGCCCAATTTCAGTGGCTAGAGTTAGCCTGTCAAAACCTGTTTGATCGTGTTACTTCTTTTCTCAGAGCTGTACAATGGCTCCCCATTTGAAACAGAATAAAATTCAAAGTCTTTATAATGGTCAACTTGGCCCTATGTGATCTTCTCCCATCCTGGCACTCTTCTCTGTTTTCTCAGACATCTCCTTGCCTTTCTGCCCCTCTGATATGTCTTCTCCCGCTGTTCCTCTTGCTCAGTCTGCCCTTGCCTCACTGGCCTTCTCACTGCTTTTCTTATTCCTGGAGCACATGGGGGGCTCTTGCACTCACTGTTCCTTTGCCTGGAATACTTTCTCCCAGATATGCACTTGGCTAACTGCATCACCGCCTTCAAATTTCTGCCTTATCTTGTTATTCAATCCTGCGCCTTTGTCTGTTTTGTTCACTGATGCATCCCAAACATCTAGAAGAGTGCCTGGCACATAGTAGACTCTCAGTAAATATTTGTTGAAGGTATTAATCTTAGATGTTATATTTCTACCACTGGAACTTGTCTTACTTTGCTAATCTCATCCACACTGTGTCTAGTTTATAAATTCAACCCTGACATCAGCTTTGTACTTCATTTTGCCAAGTTCTCTTGGAAGGACCTCACCATTGCCCCGTGTTCCATCAACAACTCTGTACTAAGTATTCTCCAGAAAGAAGCCTGGTTTAGTAAAGGAGGCATTTTTAATACCCAGATTTCTCTGGATGAAAACAGAGAGGAGGACAGGAGGTCAATTTTCAAACCAAAACTATCACAGACCAGCAGGCACATCTCTTTAAGGATGGGATAAGCTGAGATGATGACAGGAGGAGAACAAAAATTGTAAGAAGCAAAAGAGAAAAGTTACAAACTACACAAAGAATGTGTTTGAATATACAGTTGATATTGTAGGCAAAGGTATAAAAAGAGACATTTAAAGATATAACAAGATGGTGATGTTATGACAAAGCCAAGGTAAAGTTCACAGCTATTACTTACGTATTGTATTTTCTTTGAGATAGGAAGGAAGGAAGGTGCTAATTTAAGAGTACTAATTGACAAAGCCTGCTTTTAAATTGTGTTCTGAGCCAAGGAATCACTTTAGATGTAGGTGGTCAGAGTTCAAGGCTGGATCGAGGAGTGAAGACCGGGCTTTGAGTCAGACAGTAGCGATCCAGCAGGTTTCATCCTGGGTCAGGACCTGAGGGACTAAGAAGACTGAAAGGCCGGGTACAACATGGCCCGAAGGCCAGTGTATCAGCTAGAACTCCTCTTTTCAGTCTCTACTCCGAGAGGACAGAAGATGCAGACATGTATTTGCCTTATTGCAGCCAAGGGTTTAGTCAGTGCCCTAAACAATCCTGCCTTCTCCTGATTAAGGTAGGGGCAGAGGTGCTGAGCCTGTGGGGAATGAATGCAGAGATGAGAAAAATAGCGGCATGTCAACTGTGCAATTACTTAATACTTTTTGACTTGCATGGTTAAGGCTATAGAAAAGAAGGAAATGGAAAATGCACCTACAAGAAAAGATAAATGAGATTTTCCAAATAGGAAGCACATGTTCTAAAGAGAAGCCCTATGTATAGTATTAATGTGAATTTCTGTAAGTATGAAAAATGCATGTTTAGGTAAAGGATCACATATGTGTTATAAATAACTTGTAAATATGATTGAAAAAATAAAATGTAGAACTTTGTACTAATTTAAATAGGAATAAAATAAGAATGTTTAATAGTTTAGAATTATTATTCCAAAATTCATTTAAAATGTTCAAATGGGGAAAGAAGGTGATATCTAAAACAGCTTGTAGGGGTTGACAACTGTGCCCTTACTTGTAGGTGATTTTAGACAACTGTGACTTAAAGTAGAGATGACTCCAGTTAACAAACAGCATCATGGTGAATCACATAGTCCCAGGGAAAAGTAAGCTTTATCTTGATCGATGAGAAATCCTGAGTTGTGATGATGAAACACAAGCAGGGTAACGTGTATAAGGAACATTCGGCTAGGAGTCAAGGAAATTTTTATTTAGATTCCACTACAATTTTTGAGGGAGGGAAGCAAAGGGATGATGACTTATTAAAGGTATCTCCATCTAAGTGATATTTATATTCCTTTCTCATGTAATTTTTCTACACTGAATCCCAAATTCCAAAACCAAGAGGTCACTTGCTGTCCTGAAGTTAAACTTTGCTACAGAGGATTTCCAATGTAGTAACCACAACTAGACACAGTATTTCGATGCATTGTAGATAACTTTATGCCTTCAAGATATTATCTATTAAAATCCTCTTTCAGTGAGGCAGCAAGTTCATCAATCTCGATATGTTCCTGGGATTGGAAGGGTGGGGAGTCCTTATCTCTGTGGAATCAGAGGCAGAAAGTGTAAATGGAGCAAATAATGGGACTAAAGAAAGAAAAGGGATTAGAGAAGAGACTCAGCCCTAGTCCCCTGTGTGTAGTCAGGATGTTCAGGAGCTGAAGACGCAGCTGTGGGCAGTGCTGGATTATCCAGTCGCCCAACTGGGTGTGTGATTAGGGTGCGAGTCAAGCAGAGATTACTGGATTAATTTTGTATTTCAAATTTCTAAGTAAGTGTTAAAAAGGTCCCCATGGGTAAAGTTCGAACTGTGCTGGTCTTCTTAGCCTTGTTTTAGGGTTTAGTACTATTTTGTTACATTGAATTACATAGCATAATTACGTGTGTGAGGGATTATTCATGTAATCACTTTCAATTCTCAGGGCTGGTCATACAGTCCTGGGTGTGGACATGTAAAATAAACAGGGCTTGGGATTTGGAGAGAAGCTCCTGACTCCTTCAGAATCATGTCAACACTTTCTGCCTCCACGTTCTGGGTGGCATAGATCCAGTGAATGCTGCTGCCGCCCTTGCTCCCTGACTGGATTCCAACATGTGACAAGACAAGGGGGTGGAGTTAGAAGACAACTGTCCTGGAAAACAGCAGACCAGTTGGGTTCTAACTTTCTCACCGGAAGTTCTCTGAACTTTTAACTATTAATTTGTTAAAAGAACAGAGTGGGCCAAATTATTTCCGGAATCTGTCATTATTGTGTGACCTTGGGTAGATCACCAACTTTTTGGTCATGTTTCTTCTGTCTTTAAATGAAGTGGGATAATAGTTCTTAACCTCACTCATCTCTCCCTCCTTCCTTCCTTCATTTTTCCTGCTTTCCTTCCTTCCTTCCTTCCTTCCTTCCTTCTTTCCTTTCTCTCTTTCCTGAATGAGATAATACATGTGAATGCACTTTAAGAATTCAACAGGTGGCATATAACCGCAAGGCATTATTACAGTTTCTAAGGGAGCGTAGGTTAACGGCTGCTGATACATGTTATGTGGCAAGCACAGCGTTATGTGTGTTTATAGTATGTTATCTCATACAGACTTAGCAAACTATCAACGAAGTGGTTATCATACCTTTGCTATGGGTGAGAAACCTGGATTCATGGAAGTAAAGGTGTATGTGTAAGGTCAAAACATAAATGGCAGAATTTAGGATTCAGACCCAGGTCTGCCTGATGCCACTCTGCCAACTTATTTCTTGCCCCTTTTAGGGAAGCAGATCCACGAGGTGAATGAAAAGGATTAAGGCAGCTGGAGTTTTCCTGTTCTGTTCTGACTAAATATAATGGCTGCTCTTCTGTTTCCTTTGAAAAAAGACAAAAGGGGTCTGAATAGCTACTTCTATGGGGTATTGCAGGGAGAGAATTTTGAGGATAGTGTTTTATTTCCCTTATGATTTGCATCACTGCAATGTCTCATCACTAGAATCCTGAAGTTGTAATCATTGTTCTAAAGTAGGTGTTGAGGAGGAAGTGCGTATATGTGGAATTTCAGAACGTGCATCATTTAAAAAGCCCCACAGATGATTTAAACAGGCTTCCTACCAATGACAACTTCTGTTCTAGGTTTTAAAGCTTTTAAAATAAGGGGGGGGGGGAGCTTTGCAAACTTTACAAGTGTCAGTCTAATTATTAAATAGCTATGGGTTTACTTCTCAGAAGAGAAAGCTGAGAGACTCAGCTTGTAGTGTTAATTAGTTTCAGAAAATGGTGACCAATTAAGTTCATCATCATTTTCAAAAGGAACCAGTAGCAGTGAGAACTTACCTGTTAATACCTACATCTTTCTCTTTCCTTGTCCTGTCAAGATAACTAGGGAAGGGCTGCGTCAATCCTGAGGAACACCTGCTCTAAAGTCTAGGTTCCTTTGGGCTATTTGTCACCAGAGAGTAAAAAGGCCTGGGGTAGTTGTTTTATTTGACACTAATTCAGCAGGGCAAACCATACCAAGGGCGTCACATCTCAATGTCTGAACACACTTGTCTTCCACCGTGCTTGGTCTCAGATTATAGTACTGTGTCAAGGTTCATTTGATCCAAAGTGTTTCAGCTTTTACCTCTCACGGTTTCCAATGAAAGAAATTTCCAGAATGTAAAGGTCGAGGATTCCCTAACCTTTAATAATTTTATTATATTACTCTTCAGATTCTTCTTTGCAGATCCAGAGACAGTTTTTCTCATTAGTGGTGAAACTGCTAATTGCTAGTTGAGAATAGAGTAGTTTTTCTTTTTGGTGTAAGTTTTTTGACTTTCAAGGTATTTCTTGACAGTTCAAGTACTTTTTGTGTGAAAGCTAAACTACTACATTGAAAGAAACCAATTCATGTGTCTTTGATGTAAATTTAAAAAATCTATTTAAAGTACTTCTTAGTAAGCATGGAAGTCACTAATATTCTTTTTTATTCTGAAAGTTAATTTTGTCTTCTAGTGGAAATCTGATTGTAAGTTTAAGAATATTTGACAGAATTTTTATTCCTAACAAAATTTACAAATTTAGTCTATCCCAAAGTGCATAAGCTCTCTATACATTTCTTTGAAATTTTCAAGAGCATTCATTTTTACTAATTCTCCTTTATCATTTTCAGTTTGGTTAATAATATGAAGCTGTTTATAGGAGATTTGACTATAAGCCAAATGTCTTGGAAGTAATTATTGGTTTCCATTAAGAATTTAAAAATTGAAAGGGGAAAGAAGACTATAAGGAAGACACAGAGCGTTTTTATGGAAGATGAATGCCAGAACTCAGGAAGGCGCTGAGGAAAAACTGGACCACTGTGTTTCTCCTTGAACATTTTTGCTTCATCAGGTTCCAATTGTTTGTTGTCCTTAAATGGTGAAACTTTCTGTGGAAACCTGCAGCTGCTCATTTCCCAGACTAAACTGGACACACTGATTGGACACACCTGTGGATGTTGACGGGCTGCCACAGGAGAGATGGTGTTTGGTGTTGGTTTTATTCTTTTTGATCCTTCTTCTTTGATAGATGTATATAAGCTAGAGCTTGAGAGTTGACACTGTTATGGCGGTTGAGATAAATTGGTTAAGATAGGAATTTTGAAAAGCATAATAATTTCAAATTAATATTTCATTAGGATCAACCCAGAATATCCAAATGTGTACCAATCTGTTTTGTTGTTTTTTTCAAAAAAACCCCAAAACCTGTAAAGCCTGTGACTAATTAGTTATCTGTCATATTTTGCCTCAGTTTATTGTCAGCTCTATGAAGTTAAAAAGATGTCACACCAGCGACTTGTTTTATAAGAAGAAAGGCACTATTTTAATCTTCAAAAAACAACAGCTTGCGGGGATCAATCTTTTAAAGTATATGCTTCACTGGTTGCAATTATTAATCAGTTTCCTTCAGGAAATATATGAAATTAAATATTAAAGAACAGATCTAAATAGTGCTACAGTCTCAGGGCTTCTGAGAGCATAATTTCCTTATTAGCCTGAAATAACTGACCTTCCTCTATCCAGATGTAGAATCTGGATGAATACAAAATCCCTCATTCTCTCTCTATACCTCATCATTTGGGCTTTATTTACCTGGTAGCACTCTCTCTCTTTTAATAGGCACAGTTTCTTAGAAGTTAACTTTCCGTGATGGCATAGTTAACTGCTAAATAAAGGTTCTGTTTATAAAAAGAGAACTTTAACATTATGCTCAGTTTGTTGCTGATTCACTCAGCTAACAATATTTATTTACCACCTATCTTGTGCCAGGCACTACTCTAATTGCTTGAAATCCATGAACAAATAAAGCTTTATGAAGCTCACATTTTTATGGCAGATAAAAGATATTATTAATAAGCCTGTATCATAAGCAAATTACAAGGTGTGTTAGAAGGTGCTAAGTGCTATGGCAAAAATAAGAAAATGTAGACAAGAGCAAAGGAAGTCATGAGTGCTAAGGTGTGGGAGGGGAGGCGAATCATGTTTTTAAAAAGCTGCTCTGTTTGCCTTATTAAGGATGTGACATTTGGACAAAGACGTGAAGGAGGTGGTCAACTTAGCAGTGGGGACACTTAGGCTGAGGGAGGAGATAAAGCAAAGACTCAAAAACAAGAGCATTTCGTGGAGTATTTCAGGAGGAGCAAAGGAGAGTTTGGCTGGAGTAGAGTGAGCAAGAAGGCAGTATCAGGAGATGAGATTAGAGCAGGGCCGGAGGGATAGGATGCCCCCATGCAGATCTTGGAGGGCATAGTTGACTATTGTGAGGACTCAGTGTTTACTCTGAGAAAAATGGGGAGCTACTGCAATGTTTTGAGCACAGAGTGATATCATCTGATTTATTTGAATTCTGGATACACTTTGAATGATGAGTCAACAGGAATTTCTAAAGGATTAGAACATCAGAAAGATGTAAACTCACGTGTGTTACCTATGGAAACCATCAATATCTTGGTAAATAATATTCATAGCAAATAAGAATAGTAACATTCTTTGTAAATATTAATATCCAAAGCATTGCTGTATGCCAGATACTTCTCTGTTTTACGTGCGCTAACGCAGTTAATTCTCACAACGTTCTCTCAGGGGTAAACTATTATTTCCACTCTCCTGAAGAGGAATCTGAGGTACAGAAAATTAAGTTCCTTGCCCAAGATCACACAGCTGAAATGAGACAGAGTTGGATTTAAATCTGGGCATTACAGAGTGCATGCTCATAATCTCAACTATTCATATATTGAAGCAAAGATTATTTATAGGAAAAGCCCAAAATAGGAAAAGGTCATGCCTATCTCTCATCTTACAGTGAATCTTCTTTTGCTTCTTTACAGGGAAGAGATAACAAAGCTGGGAAGTGCGGACAGTGCTGAAGGGGAGTGATTGTATTACTTCAGATAGTAATGTCTTGTATTTCTGCTATGAGAACAAGCACAGTTTCCCCACAGAGGTTCTCCCTCGTGTAATAACTTCCTCAAGAACCTATTGCAGCTTCACTTCTTACTGGCCTCATTCTGGGACTCAGGTTCCTGGAGCAGCCCTTATCTGGGAGATATCTGTATCATAAATGATACCAGAGAGAATGTGCCAAACCATAGCCTGCTTCTTAAATCTTCTGTAAGGTAGAGACATCACCTCTGCCCACATTCATTGGCCAAAACAACTCATGTGACCACTCCTGAGTTCAACAGAGCAGTACTACATGCACATCCGACAGGGACAGGCCCCATAGAGAGGGACGTGAAATTGTGAGTGGATTCTAATCTACCACAGTGCCAATGCCTTAATTTTAATATTGCTCACATACTTTGCAGATGCTAATCTACTGGCGTTTTCCAGGACTGGACCTGTCCATAAATAAAGCAACATAACACAGCTAGTGCATTCTTTGGCTCGGGCAATCTCTTTTAACTATTTAAGCCAGTGCCTTGGCAGAGAACCCTTGTGAAGAACTTTGACAGGTTTCCTGATTGGGGCTCAGTGAGGGGGTGGAGCAGAATGGTGTCCCTCTGGATTTTTCTCAGCAAATGGATTATAAGCTTCCATGAAACTCGTCTCTTCTGAAGAAAAATAAAAATACCATTCCCTAAAATGTTGGTGGATAATCTGAGCTTCAGCTGGCTGTATATGTCTCATGAAGGGAGAGAATAAGTAGGGCCTAAATAAAGAAACTATTATTTCAGTATTGTATCTTTCTGCTTTTACTAGAGGACATATGCAATATCATAATGTATAAGTTTGCACGTTTCTCCCATAGAACGTGAGCTCCTTGAAGACAAGGCCTGTGTATTATAAGCTTTTTCTCTTTACTCCTAGCACAGTGCTTGGCAAACAGAAAGTAATCAAACTTCACAGAATGTACATAAAAATTCACAGAGTGAATGAGTGAGTGAATGAACAAATGGCTAATTTGAAGCCAGGTGAATGCATTTAATCAAGGTTGTCCTGAAAGCAAGTGGTATGCCAGTGATTCTA
Source organism: Equus asinus (assembly GCF_041296235.1). Taxonomy (NCBI): domain Eukaryota; kingdom Metazoa; phylum Chordata; class Mammalia; order Perissodactyla; family Equidae; genus Equus; species Equus asinus. The sequence continues at coordinate 176,426,710 of NC_091790.1, forward strand.
ATAGTTTAGTTTTTGCTTTTTGTGCTTCACTCCAGAAAATCTTCCTGAATGGTTCAACAAGATTGATTTATTCCACAGAGTAGTGTTGACTCAAATAATGAATAGTCAATCTATAAATGAAAATTACCTTGAGTTTATTTTATGAACCTATCTGAGGACCATATAGCCCAGGAGAACTTCACCAAGCCTTCACCAAGGTAGGAAGCTCTCCAAAGACGTGAGGTGTACAGCGTGGTTAGATATCGTCTTGGAACAAGGAACATACATCAGATATGGCAGGGAATATCTCTTTTTACTACAGTCACAAGATGTTTTGGTAGCACAGCAGGTCAGTGGTCACAAGATGAGCACAGCAGATCAATTTGACCCTTAGTTTCTGGGAAGAAATGATTATCTTTTTTGTGTGTGTGTGAGGAAGATTAGCCCTGAGCTAACATCTGCCGCTAATCCTCCTCTTTTTGCTGAGGAAGATTGGCCCTGAGTTAGCATCTGTGCCCATTTTCCTCTATTTTATATGTGGGACACATGTCACAGTGTGGCTTGATACACGGTGCGTATGTCTGTGCCCAGGATCCCAAACAGCGAACCCTGGGCTGGCAAAGTGGAGCACACAAACTTAAACGCTACACCACTGGGCCGGCCCCAGAACTGCTTATGTTTAAAGAAATGCTGGTATGAGGGAAGGCATACATCCCTCTCTTTAAGGGCATCATTCTTGGCTTTGGGATATTATAAATGTTTAAAGCAAATGTACAATGCATGCTGGATGGGCCACATTAGGCCTTTCTGGAAAAACAAGGTCAGGCCAAATTAGTTTTAAACCAAATGGCGTCCTCATATACCTCAAGATATATATGTGTATATATATATATATATATTTTTTTTTTTTTCTTATTGCTTTTCATTTATATCAGTAGGAATGTGATGTGTGCTGGAAGGCCTTCCACAGGAATGTGCTGTTTAGGGAAAGTGACCACTCTTGCATGACATAAAGGAGAAGTCTTTTGTATGTCAGAGAAGATTTGCTTTTGCTTGTTTGTTTGTTTTGTTTTGTTCTCTCCTCAAGGAGGCTCTCGTATTCTTTTAGACATGAAGTATAAACCATGTGGTAGAACTTTTCTTGAGATTTAGGATAATTTTATGATATTTTTATGAGAATAATTTACCCTATTTATTTAAGAACTTGTTCTGCTAAAGATTCTCCAGTGTCCAAGATGTTCAATCTAATTTCTCTTTAAACCTCATGCCCCACCCCTGCCGTCTCCTCACTTCTCTTATATATCTAGAATTTCTATAAATCAAATTGATCTGAAAAGGGCAAATGTGTAATTCTTCCTTGAAGAGTTGTTTCAAAATTTGATGCTACAGTTATTATTCCTATCTACAGTGAATAAAGGTTAATTTTTTAAAAATCTGAATTTATTTTATTTTCTTTTTGCAAAAGAATTTCCTTCAATATATGTGAACTAAATTTTTATTTTATTTCATTTTGTTTTGTTTTTTAAGATGAAAACATCCTCTTGGTTTGTACATCTGGAAAAGCAGTCACGTTTGGAATGATTTTCAATTTTTTACCAAGAAAAACACTGTCTTATTAAAGTGTAGACCCCATTGTATAACAACTCTCATTTCTTTTCCTTTTTTGAAATTATAATTCTAGAACTTTTGCCCAAATAGTCAAAACTATGAATAGAAATTTGTCTTTTTGTTTTACCGATAAACTTCTTTTCTGATAGGTGTCTTTTTCCATAGAGGAACAGGGTTGCTAAGTTTAGCACTGTCAGAGGCTCCGGGATCAAAGCTCTCTGCTCAGTCTCCAAAATGGAATAGCTGCCACCAGCCTTTCAACTCCAGGTCTTTATGAACCTGGACTTTTTGGACCGAAGTTAGAAGTCTGTCAATTGAATTCCCTTTATAAAGTTTTACTTCAGATTGGTGCCCTTCGCTTCGTTTCCCCTCAGGGATCCTTTAACTTCACTAGAATATTCTCTGGAAAATGATACCTTTCAGTGACTTGTGCCTGAGTCCTATCAGAATTTTCAGATTACTTGCCAATGCTCTAGGACTTTCTTCCTTCCTTGTCTAATTAATTATTAAATTCAGGATGTCATTTACTTGATTGTTACAGCGAATATTTCTGTCCTGGCAGGTTTTCGTTTTATTTTTGCTTTCATCTGATTTAATACTACTTTTTAAAATATAACATTGATTTACTTCCTTTTTTTTCATGAAGAAGGTAGAAAAAGTACAATAACCTGATCATTTTTGCTAGTTGGAGAGCAGAACCTACTCATAGGCCTGTCTCTCATTTCTAACTGGTATTAACTGGAAGAATGTTAATCTGGAATAACCAGTGTACGTTTATCATCTCATGTTAGAAAGCAGGAACGTCTTTATAAGAAGTGATTCATACGCAAATCTGAAAAGCTTCCTCCTCCTTAGAATTAACTTAGGTTTGAGGTGCTTCTTCATTTTTGAAAGTAATAATGAACTTAATTGTTCTTTTGGAATATCTGTGCTACTGTAAGGAGGGATCTGCCATAGTTTTAGAGTTTGGTCAAGAGCTATCTCCGCACAGGGAAGAAAAGAGGTCATGAATATAAACACTTAAAGCTTTAAGTATCTAATGCCTTCATAACTTGAACGTTTAGATCTACAGATAGATTAGGTAATAAAAAAGATTTAAAAGTTTATGTTAACAAAACTTGTTTGGTTGGCTTTCTCTTTAAACATTTTTGTTTGTTTGTGTGAGCATTGTAGGGAAAAGTAATGATTTTTTCTTTACCCTTCTAGGTTGCTGGCTGAGACCTGCCCTGTAATAAAAGACAGATTAATAGGAGAAAAACAAACAAAAGTTTAATAACATGTATACCTCTTATATACGTGAAGCAATATTCAGGAGAGCTGAGTAACTTCCCAAAATGGCCCAAGTCATCACCTTAAATACCTTCTCTTGCTAAAGACAAAAGATGTTGGGGGAGGGAGCCAATTATGGGAGGTTTTCAGACAAAGCAGAGTAAACAAGGGTGAGGTTGTTATGCAAATTAAAGTCCTTGCCTTCCCCACTGATAAGAGTTTTTAGAGATTTGGTCATCCTCCTCTTTCCGGTACAGAGAGAAAGACACCCTTATAAAAAGAGATTTCCTTTATAAAGGTAAATGTCTTTTACAAAAAGGTAACTTATACTTAGTTTTCAGAGCTTCTGCTGTATCTGCTGTTTCTTTGTTTTTGTTTTTGTTTTGTTTTGTGAGGAAGATTCACCCTGAGCTAACGTCCATTGCTGATCTTCCTCTCTTTTTGCTTGAGCAAGATTAGCCCTGAGCTAACATATGTGCCAATCTTTCTCTACTGTGTGTGTGAGACGCCCCCACAGCATGGCTGATGAGTGGAATAGGTCGTCACCCAGGATCCAAAGCTGCAAACCCCGGGCTGCTGAAGTGGAGTGTGCAGAACTTTAACTACTGGGCCACGGGGCCAGCCTCTCTGCTCTTTCTTAAAAATAACCATCTCAAGATAATCCTTATGCCAAAGAGGCATATATTTTGGGCTGGCAAATTCTGCTCACCTTCAATATCAAGTTTGAGCTCAGAAAAATACCACTGGGAATTTGCTGACAAGTTTTCCTAACTATTAGTGAAGAATTAAGGCAGTGTCATTCAAATTAAACAACTCTGAAGTTTTTCTATCTCCAGTTTGAATTTTTGAGAAAGATTTGAAATTGTATGGAAATCAAATATAGACAGCAATTTTATCTTCTATAATTTTATATTTTCTGGCTAGTTCATAAACCCAGAAATGTAAGCAATTGAAATATTTGATCCTACTACTAGGTTACTTGTGTTTAAAATAGTAGGTTTCATAATTAACATAATTTTTTTGAAAGTATTTAAAAAGGCTGCCTAAAATTGCTTTCTTTCAATAGGTTTTACCTTATTTTCTCTATCCCAGTGATACCAACCTCTTAATCTCAAGTTCGTGTGTCTGATGCACAGTAAGCCAAACCCTGAGACATGGGTGCTTGGAGATGGAGAAAGGTTTTTTGAATTGGCCAAGACTAGAAGGCCAGAGCATGGGTTCTGTCAAATCCGCCTTCACAAGAGAAGAAAGCAGGGGATTTTATAGAGCTAAAGGGTGTGGCAGGAGGAGTTTCAGAGAAACAAAGGGATAATCCATGTTTCTTTCACTCTCCATAAACCCATGGGCAATCTGACTTCTGGGCGTTAGGGGCAGCTGGAGACTGTTTTTATCTGGTAATCCTTGAAGGCTTTCTCTTTCTTCTGTAAAACAAACTCGTAAATCCTTGTGACCCCTGAGTTATGCCTGAGGTTAAACAAGAAAACAGCAAATTGACAAGATTAACTTCTTTTCATAACAAGGTGGAAGGTAATCTTACTGAATATTTATAGTAACCCTCAGGTACCCAGCTTCATAAGAAGTTGGTCTATTTTAGCCTGGAATTACATTGGTTATACTTTGGTGAAATGTAATTTTTAGCACTTATGCACATGATTATCATATATTTGATTACCTTTATATTTATTTATCCTTACAATAGTGGTTACCCCTTACTAGGTATTCAAGTAACAAATGTTTAAACAAAATTTTAAAGGGAACTAAAAGATATGTATTTGTGACCAATCAAAGATACTGTATTTTAAATGAGCACTTTACAGTTTTTCTCAATTGGCTTACTTCCTACTACAATGCAGTTTAGGGGAGGGTGTTAGATTTGAACTAGAAAGCTTAATTAATTATATTTTCTATGTCTATTTTAAGATATTTCTTGGTTGAATTACTGCAAGTTTTTCCATATATGTGTCTCTCTGCCTTGCCTTATGTCAATTTCACCTTCCAAATGCCCGAGTTAAGCTTCTTAATATATACTTTGATCTTAATAAGAGACTTTCTTTAAAAATTGCATCTTGCTTCTCAGATAAAATTAAAATCTTTAATGAGCATCTCAAGTCCTTTCTCATATGGCCCTATGTTTTTTTTTCAGCCTCAAAGCCCGTAGGGCATGTTCTAAATTACTAAAGCCCTTTTTCCAAATACAGTTTAGCCTTTGGCATTTCTGTGCCTTTACACATTATATTTTTTCTGCCTGAATGTGCATCTCCCACTTCACCAACCCTACTATATTTTAATAGTCCTTTAAGATGAACCTCTGATAATGTTCTGATGAGCTTCAACAATCCTCCTCCGTTCAGGACAAAATACTAGCACTTCTTTTACAGAGCCCCTGGCCCTTCTTCGAAAAGGAACTTATCATATCTTTGCCCTGTAAATCATCTCTCACGCTGGAACCTGAGCTTGTTTAGGAGAGAAGTCACTTGCCTCATGCCTGGCAGTTGACATAGTGCTGGGAGCCTATTAGGTGCACAATACATGGTTTTGCTTTTGCTTTTCATTTTTTAATTTTGTTGTTGTTTAATGAATATTCCACAACCTCTAAATTAAAATCTCTAAAGTCTCTTAGATGGTGGTATTTATGATTTGTGTACATACCTTTTGTTTCCAGTGGAACGTATATTTTTGAAGGAATAAATAAAATAGCTATCTTTTTCTTCACAAAGAAACACTATTAAAAATAACAGCTTATTACGAAGTTATTAACTGAGGACTTCTGTCCATGCCACTTCTAATCAGAATATACTTGGACATTTAGATTCCTTTCAATCTCCTACATGTAAATGCTATGTGGCATAATACTTATTACATACCACACAAAGTCTATTCAGACTGAAGAATCATTGTTCAGTTCTATTCCTTGTCAGTTTAAATGTACCATAACAATGGAAATATGCCTTTTCAATATGCTACACGAATTTATATCAAGGCTTGATAACTGAACTGTCAGAAATCCTAAATTCATCAGAGACTGCATTATTTTTATGTAGATAAAAAGATATGGTTTTCCATTCTATTACATGAATTGTCATCATAATATTACAGTTAAAGCTAATGAACCATTCTCTGGCATTTGAAAAGCCAGTTAACGTAGCATTTTCCTGACAAAGCTCAAGTTTATAAATGAGTTAGTCTGTTTGTGTGGGCGCTGTAATGATCATGAAATTATTTCACAACGTTATAAAATAACCCCTTGCTCCCCCCAATTAAGGCTAACATGACCTATAAAAAGAAACAAGTCATGTTCATTTAATCAAGATAATATATATAGGGCTTTAAGGGAAAAATAATCCTATAAGGAAAATTAGTTGTCATATCAAACATTTCTTATTGAAATATGAGTTGAATATTTGGTTTAAAAGAAAGTTTGTTTTTTATCATTTAATCCCAACCAAGCACGTTCACTAGCACACCCTTGATATCTTCCTACTATAAGTGGAAGTACATTCACATCGGATATTCCTTTCTTATCTCTCAAACAACAAACTATTAAAAGTATCAAACAGAAGTTCCCAATGACTTTTTGTCTATATTCTGCTCTCTCTCCTTGAAATTAGGTTGAATTTAGGTGTATTGCACTTATCATAATAAGGGTGCTGTGTGGAGGGAGGTCACACTTACATGTAAGCTAAGAACCCAGTTACGAATAGGCAATTCTTGCAAGAACTTGTGGCAACTTTTAAGGAACTAATTTCAGGTTTTCTTTGCCTTATTCAGAGAGTAAGTCATTGAAAAATCTCAAAAATGTTTATTTAATGGTAATTGGTATCCTCCCATTGTTATTTTTTAAAAGACTTTCACTTATTTTCTTTACATATAAAAATAAAATATAAACATATTTAAATATAAAATAGAAATATAATGTATAACATGAAGATAAAAATAAAATAAGATATATTTTACATATATACATTTGCATTCTGTTAGAATTCCTAGACCTGAACTCATTCTCTTTCAAATATTGAACCAAATGATAATATTGAGTTTTAGCCACTGCCTGTTGACTCTTTATTTCAATTCATTAGCTAATTCTACTTTTCAAGAATCATGAAAAATTTCAGGCTCTATCAATTTTATCTCAATTGGACGCTAAAATGACAGTATTAAAAATTCATCCGTACTGAGTGTTTTCAGATTTCTATATGTTTGTTGTCTCTTTGAAAGCATTTAGATGACTCTCTAGATTTTTATTTCTGCTCTTCTGTTCTGGGATTGTATAGGCAGAATCTATAGCTCAGGTTTTTTCTCTCACATAGGAGATGGGCTTTTTAGCATATGTCTTCTATTCACACAATGTCTCTTAATGTTTTGACTCAAGTTGACATTAGGATATTTTCAAATTAGAGTTAGATGTTGTGTTTAACATTATATGTGGTATTGGAGAAAGTGCTGAAATTAAAATCTGAAAAATTGGGTTCAAATTTTGACTCAGTCATATGTCAGCTGTGTGATTTTAGACAGGTCACTTGACTTCTATAAAAATTAACTTTGGAGGGCCAGCGTAGTGGTGTGGTGGTTAAGTTCGTGTGCTCTGCTTTGGCCGCCTGGGGTTTGCCAGTTCGGATCCCAGGCTTGGACCTATGCACACTTATCAAGCCATGCTGTGGCAGGCATCCCATATATAAAATAGAGGAAGATTGGTACAGATGTTAGCTCAGGGCCAATCTTCCTTAGCAAAAAGAGGAGGATTGGTGGTGGATGTTAGCTCAGGGCTGATCTTCCTCAAAAAAAAAAAGTTAACTTTGTCTTCCTAAAGCTGAAAGTAATATTATTAACTCCCTCTGAGAATTTCTAGAAGGATCAGAGAAATATAGGATATGGATTTAATTTTAAAAGTAAATTATGATATGTTGGTGAAGCATTGATCTAGAATATTATAGTTTATTCCTTAATGTAATGCATGGTTACGATGTAAAGTAATGTTTGCATCCAGGGAAGGCAAACAGCTAGAAGGGTGGTAGGCTCCACGTTTCATAGTCAGAAAGAGTTTGTGCTAGGATTATTCAAATTAGATTATCTCATCCGTTGAGTAGTTTTCTAAAATAGATTCTATTTCATTTTCCAAAATCAGTCAATAGTGTGTTGGTTGTTTTCCTAATTATTACAGAAATTTTAAAGATACTGATTTTGTATATGTGTCATTCCCCACCCAATAAAAAAAGAATATATAATGTCAAGGCAGCAGTTTAAGGAGTCAAACAAACATAAGTTTATATTCAAGCCTGCCACTTAGATTCTTAAACTCTCTCTGTCTTATCTTTATTTGTTAGAATGAGAGCCTGTGATTACTTTGTACTGTTCTTTTAAGTGGCAAATATTCTAGAAAGCTATGATGTTGTCTCATAATTCCATGGCTTTGCATATGCTGTCTTTTCTGCCTGGAATGTTCTTACCCAATCTATCCACCTAGAAAATCTCTGTACGTCCTTTCAGTTTTATCTCAAAAGGTATGATGTCCTCGAGAATGCCTTCTGTAACGCAGCACCAGCAGAGGTGGCCCTCTTCATATGCTCACACTGCATATGGAGTGTCACCTCCATTAAAGCAAGTAAGTTATTGGTTCATAGCTTTTGGCTTGCTTCTCCTTTCCCACCTAGACCGTACACTTTTAGAGGAAAGAGAATGATGCACAGGAAGTACTAGGTAACTACTTAGTGAATGAATGAACATAAGAAACACCTACGCCTAACATTTAAGACAAACAAAAGTACTAGTAGTTTACCTTTTCCCTCTTTTTTATTAAAAAAAAAGAAAAAATGTGTATATATATATCATATACACACATATACATATGTATATAATTTTACTATATAATTTAAAAAGTATTTAAATATGCAATATTTAAAAATTTAACTTATGCTTACTACATGCCGTGATTAGCATTTTGAGAGATAAAAATAATACTTACTAAAGGTGCAGAAATGCATCAAAAACCAATTATCATATTGCTTTCTTTCAATAGGTACAAACTTTGACAAAGACATTTGGAATACAAACTTTAGACCAACAGTCACGAAGTTTGTAGATCTCCTTTGATTAAACTCACAACAACTGAAGTGGAAGTTTTCTTCCATGGAATATTTTGTGGAAGTTAGGAATAAGCTATAGAATTCCTTTAGTGGTCCTGTATTTTCTCTAGTAACACATACTACATAGGATTTTTAAGTGAATACGATGATTTATCTGAGTACAATACAATACAATAATGATATAAAAGTTATTTAACTCTGTAAAATAGTTGAAATAATAGGCATTGTTATTAGACCAAAGCTACATGCAAAGCAGGCTCACAAAAATGGGATTTTTTACTGGATTACCTAGCCATATAAATCTTTAGGTATAACTTCTGCTTTCAACGTAACTTTAAGAGGTCATTGTTAAGTAACGGCTCAAAAATGCCAACATCTCAAAAATGTGACAAGAAATATAGAAAGTTTCCTTGAATAATTTTCTTTTTTGTTTAAGACTCTTACTTTTTAAAAAATATAGAATCTCACATACCAGAACTATTCTAAGGACTGAGAGGGTAATAAAATCTTAGTTGTAATATTACCTTTCTCGGTAGCAAATGGCTCATGTCTTCCACTTTAATCTACCCTGGAAATTTATATGCATGTTTAAGAGGAGAACTCATTTGTAACTGAAAATACAATAAAACTGAAATAAGTGGCCAGAAGATTTTAATAGTTATTTAAAAGCAGACAGATCTCTGCCTATGCAAATTTTTTATGTAAGAAATGTTTAAGGTGCTTTTTCTTCAAGGTTAACTCTTTCTTAAGAATGGAGTAAAATGATTCTGACATATAGCATAGCCCAGGAAAGCAAGACAGTGTATTTTCTATGAACCATGGAGTTTCCAATCTCAGTATTATAGTTAAGTTTGAAAATAAATGGGCTATTGGCATGCAGCCATGGAAGAAGTCCCTCATCCATACGTAATAACATATGTTAGGGAAATAATAATGATTACTGAATGATTATTACTGTTATTTGGTTGATGGAATAGTGGCACAGAAAAATTAGATAACATGTCGTACTTTAAGGTCACAACTGATCAATTGCATCTTAGATTTCATGATCCTAGCTTCCTTGCCAGTTGACTACACTGCTTTGAAATATGATATATTAAATGTTGTTTATTTAAATAGAATAAAATATACAGAAACGTCTGTGGGTGACTGCCAGGGGAATTTCAAATTTGCCTTTCTTAAAGTCATTTTCAAATTACCTACCTGTACAACCCATTTCTGTCTATGGCCTGGAAATCTTTTTAAAAGATTTGTTCCTTATTTCTCTTTGTTGAGTACGCATGAAAGTAGACTTTCCAGATGTCTTGAGTTAGACTAATATTTGACCCAGTGAAATGTGATTGGGGGAATTATGTGTGATGTCTGGGCAAGGGCAAGGAAACACCTTCACACTGTTATCCAGTCTCTCCCTTCTCTGCTTCAACAAACTGAAATACTTATGTCCAGATGGTGGAGGCACAAAGTCACGTTGGCTTGGATCATTGAGTCATCACATGTACGGTAGCTGCCCTAGACTGTTTGCAGACTCTATAGGCATACTTCATGTCAACGAGATATAAATTTCCCATTGATGCTAATTATGATGTTATGATATGCTACTGAGCTTTGGGGTTTGTTTGTTATGACCACATAACCTACACTTTCCTGACGTACATCCCTCTTTTCTGAAGGAAATATGATTTATATGATAGCTTCAATAAATAAATTTATCTAACATGTGAATATATGAATTTATAAGAAGGTAAAAGTATGGCAAGCATCATAATGCCAGTTCAAGTTGTAGATAACTTTCAGAGATACATACTGTACAAAGAAAAGGACGTTGATGATCATAAATATTTTATAGGGGAATATTAAAAAACCTTGTCAGAATTGCTCTACCAACGTCATCATAAGTAGTACCAGAAACAGAACCAATAAGGACTGTGTTGTGTATTGGTTTAATATGATTTCAAACCCGTTTGTTTACGATTTAAGTGAAGTTGTTTTGATCTACTTATTTATGGCTTAAAGTTGTTTTGATCTGAAAATGTAGCTGCTTACATTGAGTGAGCTGTGTCAGGATGTTGTCATCAACATCTGTTGTCATAGATAAGCACTCAATAGCTCCACTGATCATGGGCACTGCTGGGGGCTTATCGATAAGAACATGTGGAGAAGCAACCATGGCTAGGGGACATTTAGCCTTTAAATACCAAGAGCTTGTGAGGCTTTACTGGAGAGTGTTCAATCTGTGCAAGGTGACTCTTTGCTCATCTAGATAGCTCTCTGAAGACCTTGGGGCATTAGCTCCTGCCATGGTAAGGCGATTCTACTGGCAGCGGTGAAAACCATGCAACGATGCATGAAGGAGATTATCTTGCCCGCCACCACTGGCACTTTCTTTCCTTAGCAACGTGCTCTAGCAACAAGGGGCTTTTGCTTTGCGCTGGCAGCTGGACGTCAGCTCTTGGTTGGATAAGCCAACTCTCCCGAGAACCAACTCATAGAAAGGTACACCCGAACTAAATTTAGACTTTATTCCTTTCATCTCTCCCTTGCCTGGAACAATAGTAATTCATCTATCATTGATTGGGAGTAGGTTATTTCTTTGTTGGCTTATTAAGAGACATTATCTTGTATTCTATTGGCTTGTGAAATTATCATAATTCCCACAGTGAACCTGTGTTAAATAAATTATTGGCGAAGACAATCTCAGTCTCAGCATAATTTTCCACCAAACAAAACAGACTGCATTTATGTGACTGTCTGTGTGTTGTTGGATGGCATTGTCTTGTCCATTCATCTGCGTCTTTCCTCTTCCCATTTATAAAGCATTATATTTGTTCTGAAGTGTGGAGGGTCCCTCGGTCAGGAAGTGTGTGGGTGATGAATTGGAGTCTGATAACTTGAGATCTGCAATGGCTTCTGATGCAGCACAAATTACTAAATAGTATGACTTTGGGAAATGACAAAAAATAAAAGCAAAGACAATACACAGGAGTTGAGAGTCAATTAATAGGTTTTCAAACCTATCTCATCATTAGATGGATAATTAGTAAATTTTACTCCTTTCTGTAGTTTTGCTACGAGCAAATTCTCGAGCTACAAATTTACAAATGATATCACAGTAAATATTTTTGTAAGGAAAATATCCAGTTGTTATATAGACATTGACTACTTTAGGGACAAATCATAGCCACAATACATAGAAAACTCTGACAAAGAAAAATAGTTATAAATCCTTTCCCAAAACCGAAACTGAGACGGCATTCTGCCCTGTGTATATAACCAGGTTTGCAGAATTTAAGTACATATATTCATATATTATTAAAAATTGTTTTAGATATATTTACCTCAAGAGCACTGACAACTTAGCAACAAGTTAATTAAATAAATTATTTTAAATTCACAAAATGGTTTCTTAGAGAGCTGTCAAAAACGCCAAAGATTTAAACGTAGCACAGAAAATTTGAAGATAAGAAAAATTCTCTGAATATATTGCTAAAGAAATCAGGCAACAAAATAATACATAATAGAATTCTTCTTTCATGAAAGGTAATTATATACAGTAATTGCTTTTTGCTCAAGGGAAGTGATTTTAAGTTTTATTGATAATAATATGATACACAATGAAAATAAGATGTGGCAGATTTATTTGTGACTACATTCTGCCAAATTCTTTATTATCTTTCAATTTAATTTTAATGAGAGGAATGAAAGAAAACCTTTTTTAGTTCTACATGGAAAAGTGAGTAGTAAAATAATGGGATAGAATAATAACATAGAATAATAGAAATATTTTTTATAATTCCAGATATAACTGAGGAACATTTGAATTATCCTCAGAGATAAGATCTTCCCTGATACTTGCCAAAAATATAGATAAAAATGAAAGAAAAATAAAGTATGCCAAAATTATGACTAAATCATTTCCATGATGTTTAATTATAAGGTTTGATTAGATTGAAATTTTGTTTCTGATATAAAGTATTTTTAGGTATGTAAAAACAATTTATATTTAAATATGACTATGCCATTCAATTTTAAGAAAGAGAAAGGAGTTAACTAGTACTTTCTCATTAGGTTTAACAGAAAACTATCCAAACAATGAGAAAACTCAAAAGTCAAATCATAATTTTTGTATTTTATAGAGATAAGAGTTAGCATAATCAGAAGTTTTATATAGTTTATTTACTTGACTTTATAGTTCTAGCTAGAATCCAATCAACTTTGTCGTGCTGAACACATTTTTATTTTTCTTGAGGAGTTTGAAGAATATATAGCTGATTATGAAGCATATTCCAACTAGGACAAAGTGTTTTTCTCCTTTCTTTTTTGGTTCAAGGAAGTAGGAAAATGTTTTTAGAATCTAAAAATATCCAATTTTCTTCTACTCTTCCCACATAATCTTCTCATTGCCTAAAGACTGAATATGAGACTGAGATCCTAATTAGTCAAATATTGATTAGGGCATTTAAGAGCAAAAAGATGAAAATTTCATACAGCATAGATTTTCACGCTGGGAACAAGAATATGGTAAATTTTGTTAAGCTACTGGAAGAGCTCAAGCATAGGAAAGCGTTCTATTCATCTTAGAATGATTATAATGTTTTTTGTCCCAAATGAACTGCATAATAGTGTTTACCACTATTAGAATTAAAATACAAATGCAATGACTTGGTGAGTTTTTTAAGTCCTACTGCCACATGTTGCTAAAATTTCCCTCAGAACAGAAATGCCTGCTATGTTATTCCTGTTAACTTCTTACCTTTTGCTACTCTGAGTTAATGATCAGCATTAACATGCAAAGATTAACTTAAGTATCTTTCCATGAGTATATTTTTCTCATTTAAACTTTCATGTAACTAGAAAGTAGTTTCAGCAGAGTCATAGTCAAATTGAATTATACTGTAGTATTGTGAAGACTTTAGGGGTACTTAACTAAAAAGAAATCCTATGGAGAAATTCCAAGGATTGCTCTTTAATTATGTTTTAGGTCATCTTTCCTCCTGTTCAGAGTTTAAAAATAAGCAGTCAGTGTCACTCAATGGATGTGTTTGTGGGTCACACCATTCCCATCATCTTAAATGATATTACTCTTCAGACCACTAGTCACATCTAAGTTTGCAACTCTGACCTGAGACCTACATGATTCTAAGGCATGCATGTGACTTTATTGTTTCTCTTGAAGAAAATATTTATAAGTGAGTTTAAATGTTTAGATGTTGCACAATTGTTCTGGAACTGATTTTGAATGATATCACACCATTCTTCTCTCAATAAAATTATTTTCTCTTGGATTGTTAATGTATTATTTAAGCCACCACTTCTCTTTCTTTTCCTTTCTCCCTTTTTGTCTCTGGCCAAATTTTCTTTCTGTCTTGTCCACTTCTGTATCAGCTAACAGAATCCAGGCTGTAAAGCTTGCTTTTATACTTGCATTTATTCGTTATTGTCTTATTGTCTTTTCAGCCCATTATGGTCATTCATTTATTTAGTTTACTTAATTATGGAGAATAAACACTATCTGTGAGTAGTATTAAAATTAAGCTTTTCTTCTTTTTGGTTAGCAAATAGTAATTATTTAAATTACTATGGGAGGCTTTTAAAAGTGTGAGAAACCACATAGTGTATTCATCAAGTTTAACACTAATATGCTCTAAAGTTTAGTCAGAAATCACCCACCTGTTGACATAGGATGGCAGAATGAGTGACAAGACTTGACTTCAGTAAAACATTATTGAATATACAAAAGTAGACAAGCAACACTTGACCCTACATTTGATGTGTGTGTGTATATAATATATATGTAAATAGATGTCTGTGTGTACACACACATGCATGCACACAAATGTGTGTACGTATTATCCCTGTATATATCTTGATTTAGGAAAAAAATGAGAATGCAAAGCTTAATTAAAGGGACATTCTCTGGCAGTATTAAATAACATTTCATTATTAAGAAGGCAAAGTGCATTTCACCATTCATCTTATAGTCTGAATCATCTTAGTTATATACTTGCTTGTGTGTAAGTAAGGCTGTGTTAGTGAGGCAAGATCGATCTACGATACAAATCTGATTAAATTACGAGCAGAATGTAACAAAGCTTGTATATATTGCGTTCTGTCTTCTCAGTTATGTATACATTGATAACTTTTCTGAATAAATATAAACAGTAAGCAAAAGACTGTCAACAAAGTTAATGTTTAAATGGTATTACAGTATTAATTACTACTAGGACCATCAGCACAAACTACTCCCCACTCCTCCATTCATGACACATACTTTTGGCATACATCTGAAACTCCTCTGCCTGAATAATATGTTCTATTATTTTAAAATGAATTTTTGTGGGACTATTGTCATCATAATGCAGTAAACTACACACCACTTGAAACATCATGCCTTTATAGTTATATCGACTGGATGACTATAACCTAAATCTCTTTTACACAGACACACACAAGCTTTTTAGAACTTTGATTTTCCTGCCTGGAAGATATTAGATAGGATATAGGTAACAGGCTAAGTGAATCTTTGCTTAATACTTCCAGCCATTTGGAGAGCAAAATTCGAGACTGGCTCATTATCACTGCTGCTCACATTCAACTGGTCAGAACTTAATCACACGGTCATACCTAGCTGCAAGGAAGGCTCCTAATGCAGTCTTAAGCAAGGAGGCCTTAATCCTAGCCAAAGCTCTATTCCTATAGAAGAAAAAAAGAATGAATATTTAGGAGAAGCTAGCAGTCTTTCATACCATCCCAGAAAACTAGCGGTCTTCCATAGTTTAGTGACTCTTTCTTTTGTGTAAACAAAGCCATTTGTATACAACTTCGCTTAAAGCCTGGATCCTGCCATTTTGTAACAATGAATTTCTTGAGTACAGGAATTCCCTATGTATCTCTGAATGTCCTGTGCCCAGATCAGTGCCTGGCCAAAAACGTAGGTCATTCTTAAATGTTGGTTGAATGGATGAAGCTTCCAACTTTTGAAACATCCAAGTCGTCACCAGTCTTGTTTACCCCCAACTTAAGGAGAATTAGCAAATAGATGAATACTGAAAAGGGGCAAATTTAACTTCTAATTTGGCATAGGAAAAGATTACTCAATTCTTCCAAATTCTTAGTCAGTAAGAAACAGCTATCAAAGCCAATAACATATGCAGCCAAAAAATTCACAGTTCTAAAGGATATGATGTTTTCATTTGTAGACTCATTAGTATTCTAGAAATAGCTGAACTGTGAACCGTGGCTAGCCAAAGACAACATAAAAGGTGTTGAGGAAAGAAAAATGTTCTTGATGTACACAGATTTATCTGTCGTATACCAGTATTTTCATATGTTTCTCCTTTTCTTTACAATTATAGCTCAGTTGGCTTACGCACTGGTTTCCAGTCGTTCTGCATTGAGCTATTTTCATTCCAGCACATAGTTATTTTCAGTCTCCACTGGAAATGAGTGCAGTGACCACCTGATGATACTGATTCCATCTAGCCTTCTTTGTATTCTAAGACTGAAACATATTATTTTTGGCTTGACACCCGTTTCTATTGATCCTCAGAATTCAGTGCAAGGCTCACCTTTTCTGTCTAGCCTCAGGAGTCTGTCAGGAAGACACAGCCATTAAAATGTAGGTTTGATGGTAGGACAGACAAAATCGGAAGCATTTGTACATTGTTTACCTCAGGAGTCGTTGCACTCTGATTTCAACTGGGAAAATGACACTAGAATATTTCAGGATCTGGAAATATTTCTCAAGAATAAAAATCATATTTATCTTTATGTTTATTCCATATCCATTTGTGAGGTCTGGTTTGTAATTGATGCCTCACAAGGTTAATAGTTTCTCTTGCCAACACCTTTGCCCTCTGGCTGTTTGCCACCTCTTTGCCTCTCCCTACTCAACGGCTTTTCAGAGCATAGGGTTATCTTGGAAGTCAACAAGTATTTCAGGTCTGCTTGGGAGCAGCAGGAGGTGGCCCTGAACACATCCATGTGAAAGGCCTGAATACAAAGAGCAAATACGGTTCCAAATGTTATTTGATAATCAATTAGCAATATTTCTTAAAAAGCCAAGAGTTAGAATTGACACCCTTTCTTCTATATTTAGGAATTCAGAAATCTTTATAGGACCCTGTCTTTTTTAGTTTTTTTTTTAAACTAAGAAGTAAAAAAGCACTTACATTTATATTCTACTGACAAATGCTGACAGTTCCACACATTTCAATGTTATATGAAACATTTGATGATTCTTTGCCACTCTTTTTTGTCTTAAGATTCTTTATATTAAAGCTACTTTCCAAAAAATTTTCTTTCTTTCTTTCTTTTTGTGAGGAAGATTGTCCCTGAGCTAAGATCTGTGCCAATCTTCCTCTGTTTTGTATGTGGGATGCCACCAGAGCACGACCTGATGATGAGCAGTGTGTAGGTCTGTGACCAGAATCCGAAACGCTGAACCCCAGGCCACTGAGCAGAGTGCACGAACTTAACCACTAGGCCACCAGGCCTGCCCCCAGAAATTTTCTTGAAGGAAATGGAGGGAAAATATTAAGGAATTATATTCTGCTTAACATTATTTTAATAAGTATGCACAATCAAAATATAATAATTTTTTTTTTTTGAGGAAGATTAGCCCTGAGCTAACTACTGCCAGTCCTCTTCTTTTTTGCTGAGGAAGCCTGGCACTGAGCTAACATCCGTGCCCATCTTCCTCTACTTTATATGTGGCATGGCTACCACAGTATGGCGTGCCAAGTGGTGCCATATCCGCACCCGGGATCCGAACCGACAAACCCCGGGCCACCGAGAAGAGGAACGTGCGAATTTAACCACTGCGCTGCTGGGCCCGCCCCAAAAATATAACAATTAAAGGATGTTTCTGTCCTCACCAACTGCAATTCTTTGTTCAATGTAGTTTTTCCAGTGAGACCATTCTAACTAAATTAACAAAATCACCACACCCATCAATACTTGCTTTATTTTTCTTCTGGGCACTTATCACTGTCTAACATACTTTATACTTTATTTGTTATCTTATTTATCATCTCTCTTCCCCCGATAGAATGTAAGCTCCTTGAAGATAGGAACTTTACATATGTTTTGATCACTGCTAAATTCCCAGCAGCTAAAACAGTGTCTGCCGTATAGCAAATTTTCAATAAATATTTGTTATATAAATAATTGAATGACATGCTGAATGTATATACATGTGATATTTATTTAAAATGCCATGTTATTTATGAGATTTTTCCAAATTATTGTCAAAATATTTTGGTATAATTCAAAGTTTATGTAACTTTATTTTGTTTATTAAAGGAATTAAGGATGACTTGAAAAATAGTCAAAAATGGCAAAAATTATAATTGTTTTTTTCCCAATAAATAATTTAATGAAGAGTACTTTTTAAATCATTTTTACATTTTGGTGGCTGTATTTTTACCTATATGTCACCACATAAACCAAATCAGGATTTTTGTTCTAAATTTCTAAGCACATGGTATGCCTTATACCTATACCCTTGTGTCTTCTCATTATGCAAGCTATTAAGAAAGCAGCATGAAACCCAAATTGTATTTTATAAATTGATTAGGAAAATAATCTTCAAAGTGTCCTTTTGTGAATGACAGAGATAGGGAAAACTTGATCAGCAGAAGGTTGGACTAAATGGACATTCTCTGTTAACTTTTTTTGTTTATCAGTTGAGGATTTACTTTTTTAATAAGCAGTGAAACTTCTACTTGCTTTTTTTTTTTTTGAGGAAGATTGGCCCTAAGCTAACATCTGTTGCCAATCTTCCTCTTTTTTTCCCTCTCCAAAGCCCCAGCACATAGTTGTATACCCTAGTTGTAGGTCATTCTAGTTCTTCTATGTGGGATGCCGCCAGAGCATGACTTGATGAGCTGTGTGTAGGTCCCCACCCAGGATCCAAACCAGCGAACCCCAGGCTGCCGCAGTGCAATGTGTGAACTTAACCACTCGGCTGAGCCAGCCCCTGTTTTAATTTTATGGTGCAAAAATAAACCTCTTTCGACTTAGTGCTCTACCTCTTCTTAGTAGGACACTGGTGATAGCAGATTATTATTTTTACAAATATTATTATTGCTGTCACTAATGACAGTTATACAGTGTCTCTTGGTCATCATTACAAATGAATATCAGTCATCAGTGTATATTTCTATACAGTCATGCTCCACGTAATGACATTTTGATCAAGGACAGACTGCATGTATGGCGGTGGTCCCATAAGATTTGTACCACATAGCCTAGGAGTGTAGTAGGCTATACCATCTAGGTTTGTGTAAGTACATTCTATGATGTTTGCGCAACAATGAAATCGCCTAATGATGCATTTCTTGGAACATATCCCCGTCATTAAGTGATGCATGACTGCATGTAACTATTAGACTTGTTGGAAGAAATACATCAAATACCTATATATTAATTGCCTAGCACAGTACCAGGTTCATAGAGAACACCGTGAATATTAGTTCTTTCGGTCTAATTAGCACTGAAAAACCATTCAAAATTCTTTACCTTCAACTCTTAATCTTACATACCTTTGAAAAGACAATTTCTTAGTATTATCTAGAAATGCATTGACTTCTTGTTTCTCTTTAGCTGTTGAAATACACATACATATTGGTCAAAAGTTTTACATGATGTTTGCAATGTTTTATGTACTTTCTTCCTTCTTCGTCATGTATCAATATATCCTTGGTAAACTATAGTTTATTTAAAGACCATGCATCCTATGATATTTGGTTATGGAAATGTATGAAGATTTAAGATTTAGAAATTTCAGGCTGGTTACTTTGTTTTGGTGCTTAGATTACTTACAAATTGTTTCATGTTATGATTTTCTCAGTGTCTCATTGAAACATCTCCAAATGAAGCCATCAAGCCACATGGTGAATAATGCCCATTGATTTCTATTTTTAACTTTCAAAATTTATTCTGAGAAATTTCTTGCAATTCTGTTGTGTTTAGTAATCCAAAGATATAAAATTCTCTAATCACTATAGACTCTAAAATGGTGAAATTTTGGGGAAGGAAAGCAATTCTTAAAACTACTTTGAAAAACGTATGACTTCATAAGAGAGAAATGTGATAAATTAACATAGGCAGATAGTATATTGTGTTCTTTAGGGCATAAATAATAGTTCTAAGTATATGCTATAATGAATTTATGTTAGGAAAAATATTCAGAACTGGAAGGGACGTGTAGTGACTATCTATTTGATCTTCTGCTATCAAATCACCCCTTAAACTATCTAAATCAAATGAATGTTCATTTATATTTTAAGATTAATGTTGTTTTTACCTGCCTTTCGCTGTGTGAGAAGAAAAGCAGTTTCTTTTTAACTTTGCTAGAAGCAGATAGATTCTACTTTGGCTGTTTAGTTGTAGGAAACATTCTACTCTATGCTGTTCAAAATAATGATGCTGAGTTTAGATTTCCGGTTAATGAAACTCTATTACTTATGATAACTTCCCAAACCTTTGTATAATGGATGTTTAGCTACACAGGAGTTTATTCCTCAAGATTTCTGGTTTTAAGTATCAATGGAGGTGGTGTTATTTGTGCAAGAATATGACTCTGTATCTTTTAATAATTTTCAGTGCATGGTAAACTCTAAAAGATTACTCCACATCTAATTACAGTTTTACATTGTGTACAGTAAATATATTTGGGGCAGTATTCAGTAACTATTCTAATATTTAATTTCAAACTCAATATAACTTAATGTGAGTAAATGTTAACTAGTAAAATGGTTCTGGTTCTTTGACTTCTTACTTCATTTTCAAGGTAGGAACATTAACATTGGCTTGGAATGTTGAATAAGTACTTCTTTTCAATGGCATAGAAATTGCGTTTTTTCCTCCCTGACTCCAGTCCCTCAAATTCAGTGCTCTCTGTGTAACTAAACTGCCTCTTTACCTGGAGTTACCTTTTACATTCACTTACAACTTCCAACAGAGCAAACCCCGGAAGTTCAGCCACATATTGAGGCAAATAGATTACACGTATTTAATAGCTAAACTTCCAAATGAAGTCAGGTTAATAGGGTCAAGTCCACAAGTCTGATAGGCCACATGCTGACAATTACTAGTTTAATTTGATCCATGTAGATTGCTAAGTTGGCCAGTGTAAAACCCAATATTCACTCTTTGACCTAAATGTACATTCACTGTTGGTCAAACTTATCATAAGATCAATTGGTTTTCCTCCTAATTGTTGAGCACATTATGTGAGACTCTGTGTCGAGCCTCACAGAATCAACTGGTGTGCCTCAGCTCATAGTTTCCTGATTTATTTCCTCAGGGTCAAGAAGCTTATTTTATGTTAAATGTCCATGGCACCCTGCTGACTTAGTCTGGAGCAACTCCAAATGATTTATTCTTTTGGACTGAGTATAATAGTTATATTTTAATATTACTAGTAAGACTTTATTCTATGATTTTTCAATAGAGCCTTAACCAACTGACTTGAATTTATATTTTTTACTGGGTTTATATTTTTAACTGGATAGATTATTATTTGTGAGTTCCTGTTAACATCAGAAAACAATATGACTCACAGCCAAGTCAGTTAATTAGAAGTGTTCAGTAGTCCTGACTTTAATTTAGCTTGCATGTGTGTGTGCATGTCTTAATATAACACTCTAAATTATTTCTGTATGTTTGACAAATATGAGCCATTGGTCATAGGGAGACTCAATGGCAAAAGCAAGAACCTTCTAAGTTGATGTCTCACATACCACCAGGACATCATGATCACATTATACAATAGACCAGACGCTAGTGGGCTTTTGTTGCTGCTGTTGTTTTACTGAATGACTTGTCTTGCTAAATGACTTTACCTACTTATTTTATCAGTATTTAACATGTCCCTCTAGGCTTTGGAAAGCCAAGCTATCCACATTTAATTATTTTCAATTTTCTTTAAGTTAATCGTCCTGAGTTGTTCCTGCATTGCTTATCTGGTTTTTTTTCCCCTTAGTTTATCTACATGATCCTAGGAATGAAAGTGTTATATCTATATATACATTTCATTCCACGTAGAATAAATAATCACACATTTCATTCCACATAGAATAAATAATCACACATTACCTTAACTCTGCACTACAATGAGAGAGATTGAATACCAACCAATATGGGTGCCCATTTTAACAGCTAATATTAGCAAAATTCAAGTTCAGTTTGGAGTCTTGTCATTACGCTCATTTGACTAGCTAGAAAATGTCATTTTAGTAAGATACAAAACATCTGCAAAGATATCACTTCAGTCCCTGGTAGGTATGACTACATATTTCGAACAGATTGTATCTGTTCACTATCTGGTCAGTAGTTGGTACTTCTTTCCTTTCTTCCACTGATATGTTTAAGATCTTTTGACCACAACTACAAAATATATATAAAAAGTTAGAAATCTTAAGGGATGTATTTCTTTCTCCTGTAGAATGGTCCTACCGCAGTTATGAATGTTGAAGCTCTCAACTTGTAACTGTGTTATAAGTAGTTTCTACATTTTGCTAAGTTTAACAGTGCTCCACAATTTCTTTAAAATGTGCTACTTAAGTGCTAAATCATAACTTTTGGTAATCTATTTGAGGCCAAAAGTCCAATGGATTACAATATGATGTTCATATTCAGGTTGTAGGTTTAGCATTTCTGCTATATGGACTTACTTACATAATCATAATATCCTGGTAATTTGTATTTGTATAGGTTTTAAATAAGTATGGTACTCTATAGCTATTGCTCTTTTTTAGGTTGTTGTTATTTATTTGACATGAACAAACTTTGAATAAACCAAAGTGGTTTATAGAAAAATAGAAATACAGAAATAGAGATAGAAAAAAAGACATATAGATTTGATCATTTAGGAAATGCTTTTAAGTTAGAGAAACATCATTAAGGATAAAGTGAGAACTAGTTTCAGTATTTGAGGCGGCTGTATTATTACTAAACTGAGTTTGAAAACCTTTGTTTACAAAAGGGAAATTTATGGGCAGAAAAAGACATCATGTAGAGAGTATCTTAATAGCCTTTCAAATAATCATGGCCATTGATATGGCTTCCAAAGTCCTCACTGCATTCTAAGCAGGCAAAAACAAACAAACAAACAAAACAAAAAAAACCCATTAGTAGTAACTAAGTAATTAACTGACATTCGTAGTGATGTTCATGGTAGTTTCAATGATATCGTCTTCATTGCTGTTGGGTATCCTTCCAAAATTTTTGATTCTTTTACTTCCCTGATGAAATCACCAACTGGTTAGCCAGCCAGTCGGCCAGCCTGCTTACCTACCCACCTACGTACCACATAAGCAAACAAATAAATAAAAACATTCTGTGGCAAACAATAAACAACTAAAAACAGTCTCTGGCTTTTTATTATGGAGGATGAAATGAAAATTCGTTAATGTGTGTTCAGTTCATTTTTGCCCATTTTTTCCCCTATTGTTATCTCCTGTAGTTCTTGGGGTCATCACAAAACCAGACACAAAGAACTCTTCACTCTTACCGTCTGGAGCCTCCTTTGCGCCTCCAATGTCTCTGCTCCTGCTGCTCCTGTTGGGACACTGGTTTTCTTCTTCATTTACTCAGCCTAATTCAAACTTTAAAGTCCAAGTCATCTCAATTCTCTAAACCTTTCCCCTCCTACCTCCATAAATTCTCATAATACTTTGTAAACATATATGGTTATTTTCTTAGGCACTACATACCAGCTAGAATTCAGGATCCCTGAGGGCAATAAAAGCAAATTGGTTACTAGCAAGTTTAGCACAATATTGGTTGACAATATATTAGGCCCTTATCCATAGATTACTTAATGAGCAAATGGAAGAACAAATGAATAAAACGGTATGATTGTATTTTTATTAATAATTTAGAGTTAGCTAGGGGCTTTCGTAGGATCAGCATTTATTCATACATCCATAGTCATTTTATAGCACATGGGGTGTACTTTCGTTGAAAGTTTAGACACACATACACACACAATTCTATACCCAGTGCTTAGGAAAATACTAGTCAATTTTAAATCTCTTACAATGGAAGATATGATTTGCTTTGCCACGTATAAAGAAACATATTTTGGCAAGCATGGGGACCAATTGTCCATCTCCCCAATGCTTATTACACGTTGTAGTGATTCCTAAATGTTGCCCATAGTGCCTTCATTTATAGTGTTAGGTATATTTTGAGCTTAAAATATGATGTATAGGAGGAAATAAAACGCTTTTTTTACCCTCCATTTTTTTCCGTTTGTTAAATTATTCATCTGAGATCAGGAGAAATGTGAAGCGTGACCTGATTTCTAAGAGCTTTTTATGTAGTAGAAATCTTGGTGCTTATCCTTCTATAGATCCTTGCAGCATAGCATCTACTTTAAGTGATCTTAAACTGATTTCATTATCTAACATATGAATACTATCTAACGCACCATTTTAAATTACTTAACATTTTATTTTTTAATTTATTTGTTTTTTCATATCTGCAAGTCCATGTAAGGAGTGGGAATTTTCCTTTTTCTTTTATATTTCTAATTTGTTTTCCAGTGTTATCTCCAGTTGAATGTCTTCCCGGACTTCAAAACGTCTATATTAGTGGAGTGTCTGTCATTCCTAGTGTCTATACTGCTTTGTAGCTTGTTGTTCACGTAACAATTTATGATTAACGTTTCTCCATATGATTAAATATTCTTCTGCATTATCATACTGGTTAGAAATTTCACGTCTCTTGAGTCTTTACCTATTTAAAAGTATTGTTGTAGTAAACACAATTAGAGTTAACTAATTAAATAAAATTATTTACCATGAGCAAATTTCTGAAAAATGAATTACTGTTTCCAAGAGCTTGAACAGTTTTGAAATATTTTGAGATATACATATATATATATATTTTTTTGCTCTTTTGCCTGCCAAATATGTTTTAAGTAATTATATCTCAACCAGCTGGTTGTAAAGTTGGCCGTTTTTTGAATGCATACCAGTACTAGGATAAATGTGTGTATATGTGTGTGTATATATATATTTTTTTCTTTAACAATGAAATAATCTCAATGACCTGGTAGAAGTAATAACTGAAAATGAACAATAATAAATTTTTAAAAACAAACAAGAAAAAAGTATACATTGAGAACAGTCCTGGAAATAATATGAAACTTCTACTGTATGATTATTCATTCACTCATTCATTCACTTTTGAAAAAAATTATTTACTGAACACCTACAATATTCCAGGAATTGTGCTGGGAACTGGAATACAAAAATTAATGAGCTATGACCTCAGCCTACACCTCTGCAGAAAGTACTTAAATAAAACAGATCCATTTCTGTAAAAAGTGGCTGTAAAAGATGCTTGAACAAAGTGTTATGTGAGGGAGTGTGTGGGGGAGTGGTGGAGCTTCACAGAGAAGACGATAGTTGAACTAGCTCTAGAAGTATGAGGAGTTTCTAGAAATGTGAAGGAAAAATGGGAAAAATAAACAAATGCAAATGTCTAAGGTGCAGATAATGAACAAGTATTTGTTTTGTTTTTTAAATGAAAAAGAAGTGTGGTTCAAGCCCACCTTGTGGAATGTGGAGTGGCCCATACCTTGCTAAGAAGTTCAGTAATTAGTGTAAAAAGTGAGCAAAAGAGGATTTTAAATAAGGGAGTAGCGAACCGTTTACATAAGAAAAATACTCCTAAGGCAATTTAGAGAGTGGACCAGAGTGGAGGAAGCTATGGGAACAGGCCACATGACAGAGGCCACGTCTGAGTGGTGGTGGCAGTGGAGAGAAGCTGGATTATGGGGCTCACTGGATGTGCCGGTTGGAGAGGAGGGAGGAGAGTAAAGGTCTGAGGTTGCAAAGATCCTTATTGCAGAATAAGCTCCTTTCCCAATTTGCTACCTGAGCTCTAGTGTCCCTTCCTCACTCTTGAGGGAGAAGGATCCCAGAGACCACAGAGGGCCAGTGAATGCCTTGAATTGATACACAATAATTTGAAGAGATAAGGATCCATAGTTTTCATCTGATTCTCTTCTTAGATTGCATGGATAAACTTTTAAAAATTGCAAGCTGATGTGTTTATTGGCCATTTTCTAGGGAGAGACTCCATGCTTTACATCAGATCCTTTTAGCAGAGTATAACACTAAATAGTGAAGACCACTGATATGTCTGAATATCCTTTCATTTTCACAGATTTTGTTTGTATTTTAGGTCCAGTCTTTAGGGCAGGGGTGCAGGGCAGCGTGGCGGAAAATACATGGGTTTAAGTTAGAAAGACTTGGCTTGCCATCCTGGCTCTGCAATAATGCTGTGTGACTTTGGCAAAATTGCTTAACCTCTCCTAACTGCAGTTTCTTCCCTTGTAACATGGGGAGAGTAACATCTACTTCAAATGTGGGGATATTAAATAACAACTTACTAGCCCAGCACTTGAGTAGAGTGGCTGCTCAATAGAAGGCACTCAGTAAGTGATAGAAATAATGAACATTATTGTCATTATCATTACATTTAAATAAAGGTGGTTCTAAGGCTTGTCTCAGTTCTCTCCCCTCCATGAAGGCTTTATTTATCACTCCATCTGAAGTCATTTTGAGTTCTTTGCTAGTACCTCCTCTTGATATCTACATTACTTTAATTTCTGTTATAATGTATATGTCTTTTCTCATCCAGCTTATTGGATATAAGCACTTTATTCATCTTATAGTCCCTTCAGTGTGGTGTTCTAAGCATTGTATTAAAATATCCCATATTTTCAAAAATCTCATGTAATTCAAACATCTAGAAAAACTTAGCAACAAATAATGTATAGATAGTTCAAGGATTTGGTTTTTATAATGTTATTCTTTACATAATAATTTTCATATATATTTTGCCAATAGGTAATTTATCCCTAGCTAATATATATTAGAACTTCAATAAAACTGGTCTGTGAAACACCAAGAACTCCATTATATTATCTCAAAACATTACGTAGCATCTCACTGAGCAGCACCAAAAATAAAGATCAAGGCCTTTTGGTTGTCTTAACATGGCTCTTCTGCTTTGAATTTTTTCTTTTAAGTTACATCTGAATACAGCGATTTTCTATATCAACAATTATGCCATTTTAAAATATCTAAATGCAAAAGGGTTGTATAATAAGAAGAACACTGCGGGCTCCTTGGAAAAATTTAAAAGAGACATCTTATGATTTTTTCTTAGTGTATAAGTAGTGAACAGCTGACATTTCAATAAGGCAAACTGATGTTATCAAAGTGCACAGCTGTCAAACAACAACTTTCCAGAATCACCAGAACTGAGTGGGGCAACCTTGCCATGTGCTTAGAGGGCCCTGTGCTGATTTATCAGAGTACCTATCATGTCTGTTTCAATCATCTGTTGACTTGTCCGTCTTCCCCACTGGAATGCAATATGTTTTTTTCAAACTGTCTTTATACTCCCAGAATCTATCAAGTTCCTGGCACATGGAAGGCAATAAATTGTTGTTATAGAGTCAATTAATGAAGTAAATAATTATTTAATTAATTAAACAACTGCTGGTTTTCCAGCAATTTTCAAACTTTAATGTGCATAAAAATTACCTGCAGAACTTAGTTTTAAAAAGCAACATTCCCAACTCCTGCATGCATAGATTCTAATTCAGTAGGTTCTGAAGCCTGAGAACAAGGACACCAATGTTTGTGATTCAGCAAGGAAGATCACTCTTTAAAAACATTAATAAAGTAGCAGTAATGTGATGAAGAAATGTTCTTGATTCAGGTAAACTTCAGCAAAATCATTGGGCTGTGGTTCACTGATTCTGAATTGAGAGGGTCAGAGTGAGTGAGGACTGATGTCTTGAGAGAGAAGGCCAGAGGTGATCCTCTGCGCACTGGAGACAACCTTGGCTCAGACTTTCTCCCATTCTGTGCCTGTTAGGTTCGTGAGGTCAGTATGAGTAGAAATTAAAGCCAAGGGCAAACTGTGGGCAGACTACAGGACAGCCTAAGGATCCAGATAAAGTCCCGTGTTCCATTTGGGCTGCATTGGGGTCACTATCCAATGGTTCAAACCAAGAAAAAGCAGGGAGCAAAATCTAGGCCAGATAACAGCATAGCATCTCCGGATACAGATCATGCAGGCATATTGACACCAGAAAACAGTCTGAGTGTAACTTCTGATACTGGACAGACCCACCCTTCCTCCTTTTCTATTCTAAGTTGCCTTTCTCAATGTTAGTGGATGGGAGCTAGCCAAGTATGTGCTGCTTCCAAAGCTGGATATGCTTCTTAGATACTGGCCATGGTGGAAGGTTAGACCTTCTAGAGCATTTATACTTTTTGATTCGCCACAGAATCTTTTAAAAATATTGTTCAAATTTTTGGACCCTAAGCCAGATCTAGAAAATCAGTATCTCCAGGAAGCACACAATGGGAATCGATTTACGTACGCTCTTTAGGTGGTTCAGGTGATCGGCCAGGTGTGGGAGCCATGACTGTGAAAAGCCTTCATAGATATCCCATCAATAAAAAACTTGTTTATTGTATTTATAAGGAGTTTTATCCCCTGCCCCCATCTTTAACCATTAGTTTCTGCCTCTTGCACACAACTCCCCTCCTCATCTGTCTCTTAGTACCCTCCTATCCAAAATTATTTTGTCACAGACTTGCTTTTTTAGATATTCTAACCCTCTAACCATAATAGTAATTTCCTCTGTTTCCTTTTCCATCCAGTTTTCAGTCTAAAGACTTATTTTTCTTTCTTTTTTTCCTCTGCACAATTTATACCCTAAAGCACATTCAAATTGCATGTTACAATGTCATGCACACCCCACCCACCTTTTTATGTATACCCTCATAAGTAATGCATCAGCTGGCCTACACTTCTAAAAATATTAGGGTCCAGTGACGCCGTGAGTCTGAACAAGTGAACAAGATCATTATTAATCTAAAGTTATAAGGAAAAAGCTAGAAAATGAAGAAAGTTGCCTAAAAAAATAGAAAAAGTGTTCAGAAAGGAGCAGGACACCTAAGACATTTTACATCCTGACTTGTTTTAACAAGATTCTAGTGCATTGTAGTTCATTTATAGAGTGGTTCATCCTTTCATTGGCTCAGTGCTCCCATTTATTCAGTGACTGTAAATAATAGCCATCAGCAAAGCTTTTGAAATCTTTAGATGAAAGGAACTAAATTAAGGAAGCTTCCCGTGTGCATCCCTTCCCCACAAAACGGATGCTGAGTAGCACACGGAAAGCAAAGAACAGCGGGGACGGTATGGGGATTGTAGCCACCCAATGTAGAACCTTCTGAGAACCATGAATGTTCATTTTCTGTGTACTGAGAGATTTTTTTTTTAATGAATATTTTTTTCTTGGAACAGAGTATAGTGGATTTTATCTGCAGATGTGAGAGATATTGGAGAAGGAATATTGAATCAGTTACATTATGTGGATTAATGCCACTTTCTTTGGTTATTGCAAAGCTGGTTGCCATTTTAAGGCTACTAGTCACATGCTACTGTACCTGAGAGTGAAATTTTTCATTACTATCCAGAGATGATTCATGTTGTTGCTCAACAGGGGAAACATTGATAAATCAGTTCAAGCATTTGTTTTTTTATGTCTCCAGGGACTTAAAATGCACTTGGAATTTTTTAAATTTTATATAAATTATCTTTCTTTGTATAGTTTACTTATATAATCTACATATTTTAAGTTATTAGACCAAATGGGCTTGCAGTGGATGAGGTTATAATCTTAATGAAGTGCTCTGTAAAACCTTCTTATGATATTACTGTTGAGTTATGGAACCTGAACTCACTCCTCTGGGTCAAGGGTGTTTAATTGGACCAGCATGATAAATAAAGTTGGGAAGCATAACTAGAAATATGGAATATACCTTAGACAACAATGGGTTTGCAGTTAAAAAAATTTGTATTAGGGCTCTTTGTCATTTAATCACTTTATTTTATCTGATAATGTCAATATTCAGTACTGCAGAATGCAGTAAACAAAAAACCTTTTTGCCTACTAAGATCAAGTAACTGTTAGGCGTTGTATGGGATATAAGGAATGCAGATGAGTTCTCAGCCTCCCAGGACCTCAAAATGCATTTGGTCAGACCAGCTAGTGATCTGTCTAAGATATATGGCATCTATTTCCGATAACACACATCTCACAGCCCTTATTTTTTATACAACTCAGTTGACAATTATTTATACCATGTAGCATCTCCTATTCTGTAGCTTTAAATTGTTAAATTCATGAACTTTTTGTGCCTCAAAGTACAAAAATATGTTTTCTTGTTTTTCGATATTTGTTTTCTAGAATAACTTAGATGGATAAAGAAAACGATTTTAAGTGCTGAAGGTGTTGATTTTATTCTAATTATTGTCTTATTATTTTAGGATGTAAAATTTTTAAATGCACTATTTCCTTGCATTTTTAAAAAGAATGAGTAGAGTATGTTTTTATCTATTCAGAGGCATCATTATGTGTATCGGTATTTGTGATATTGTCAAAATGAAATTGTCAATATAGAATGGATATGATGGTAATCCCCCGGTTTCCTGGAAAAAGTACATTATCGATCTACTTTTATGTCATTTTTATTTTTTCTCCTAAAGATGTGTGAAGCAGTTAGGTGATTTTCTGTGCCCTTTCTACTAAATTACAACTAAATTAATAAGTGGATTAAAGGCTAAAGCATAATTCTTTCAAGAGGTAATTTCACTCTATAGGAAACTATCAACTTTATTATTGATATCACTAGTCCTGGGTTGTCAATATCTTTGAAACATTATCTCAGATTTTCTCATCACCAACATGAAGGATCACCTATGGCATTGCAGTATTCACCCTGTGCTCTATAGCACTTGCTTTGATTTTGTTCCCAAGGTAGGAAGGAGGAATATTTTTACCTTTCGTGTTTTTTTATAGAGAATTGCACTTTTAGGGGTGGAGAGCCAGAGTGTGGGAAGTATTTTTGTGACACATCAAAAGGGTAATAAAATTAGAAATTACATACTTAATTTATGATAACAATAAAATTAACAGCTGTTTGATAACATAATGTTCTCCTGAGATTCCTTCATTCCTAAATTACAATTTCATTTATTTTGTGAACATTCGAGGAGGTAGACTATATTAAGAAATGAATCTTCTACAAGATTCATGAAACTCTTCTAAAGCCTCCAGGTTGTGCTTACTATCTTTGTTTAAATGTCTAATGTAATTATTCCCTTTCAAATGCCAAAGCTCAATTCTGTGACTAATACAGCTTTATAAGCTGTATCTACTTATTTGTGAGATGCTCATTTTAGTGAATGTGTTAGAAAGAATAATGGTGTCCCTAAAGATATCTTCATCCTAATCCCAAGAATCTATGAATATGTTATGTTACCTGGCAAAGAGCTGACCGTAAGATCAGGAGATTATCTGTATTATCCTGCTGGATCTTACATAGGAAGAGAGAGGCAGAAAAGTCAGATCCAGAGAGATGGCATCCTGAAAAACACTTAACTGGTCATTTCCAGTTTTGATGATAGAAGAAGGTCCTGGCCCAAGGAATAAGGGAAGCTTCTAGAAGCTGGAAGCTGGAGAGTGAAAAAAAAATGGTTTCTCCCCTAGAGTCCTAGGAAAGAATGAAGCCTGGTGAGACTGATTTCTAATTTCTGGCTCTAGAAGTACAAGATAATAAATTTGTGTTGTTTTAAGCCACTAAATTTTGGTAACTTGTTACAACAACAATAGGCCACTAAGTTTTGTCACTCTAAGTAAGTACTGGAGCCAAAGATCGGAGCATTCTTATGATGTTACGTAGAGAGTCAAACAGTATTGCTGAATTCCCACATTTGGGTGAATGTGTGGTGGGGTACTTCTCTGAAACTTTGTATCATTCAGAATCTTTGGATGATATAAATAGTTATCCTGTGTGAGGCCTAATGCAGAGACAGGGTAGATGAATTACTCTGTACTGATGCATCAAATTTTCCTGTATTTCCTTTTTAAAAGTGAAACACGTAAATCTGTCTTCTTATTTCAGTTTGTATTGACTCTTCCCATGTTGTTGGACATCAAATTAGAATTCTTATAAACTTTTGCTCTTACTATAATATTCTTGTTACAATATGGTACACCTAGCTTAGTATTTCTGCTACAGCGTACAATAAACAGGTCACAGTGATTATTCTGCATTTTGGCTTATGTCATGATGGAATTGCTTTCAGCCTTCAAGAACCACAGTACTGACAAGCCTCTGAACTATTGAGATACAGTTATGTTGGGTGCTACATATGCAGGATAGACAAATGCTAAGAAAAATAATATACAAAAATAGCTACAGTGAGTGACTGAATGTGCCAGTTGGGGAGCGGATCTTGACTCAACCAGGATAAGCTCCTCTCTCCACAACCGGTATTCATTATCTGAAACTAATTGAACTCCATTTATTAGAACCATGAGGACTCTGAACTTGGAGTTTGGAGATTCACTATGAAGAATCTAAAGATTCCACTTTGAGCTCATTTATTGGTTAAGCAGGATTTCTCAACCTCAGCACTACTGACATTTGGGCCAGATAATTCTTTATTGTGAGAGGTACTGTCCCATGAAGTTTAGGATGTGTACAAGTATTCATGGCCTCTACTCACTGGACGTGGCCTCTGTCACTTACAAACCTCTACTCCAGTTGTAACAACCAACAAGTTTCCAGATGTTGCCCAATGTCCTCGGGGTGTGGGGAGTGAGGGAGTGGGGGACAAAATCACCTCTGGTTGAGAACCACTGGGTTATGGTACTTGAGCACTTAACTTTTTTTCTGCATCTGAGACTTCATTTTATAACCCACTTGTAGTAGCTGGACTCTGTCTTAACAGCCCCTGTCAAAGTACCTGCTTTCATAGCCACAAATGACCTCAGGGACAGCCCAAAATTTAAATACCATATTTTCTCTAGACTTCAGTAGGGTCTCTGCTATGACATTGCAGAATATCTCCCTCCCTCCTTTTTTCTCATGAATGAACTATCTGTAAAACCTCCCTGATGAAATATTCTACTTTGCTGGATTTCGTCTATTGACTTCTGGAGACATCTTTCCTGGTGGGCCTAGCCTGATAGATACCCATAGTTTTCTCATGCTGTAATCTGTATTTTGTCCCATTCTACTGGAGTCTCATTTCTGGCAGTCACACAAACAACAACAACAGCAAAACTAATCTATACTCATTTTCACACACAAACACACATACCACCATTGCCCACAACAACCATAGAGGCCTGGGTACCCAGTAAGACTGTATTTACAAGTAACAGAAACCAACTTAAGAAGCTTAAGTAGAAAAGCAATGCAAAGCAAAGCAAAACAAAAGTGGGTAACTTTGATTAAATATAAATTGTGTTAGAAAATCAAATGATGCCGAATGAACTCAAGATTGCATGCAGGAATTGGGAAGTGGTTAGGACCTCAGAGAATGGTATGCATCCTTCTTTCATCTCGGTCTGCTCCACATTTCCATGATCCTCTCTTCTACAGATTGGCTTCCTTTCATGCATTGTCCACATGGCAAGATGGCTGAGCCAAAGATCCCAAGAGTTTACAAGCTCTCCCTTCCAGAGATTAACCCAAGCTAAATTATATCTTAATCCAAATTCCAACTTCCTGTGAGAGAGAATTTGTGGCCATGAGTCTATGGAGGACATTTCTCCCTGCCAGATGAGAAGATTCCCCAAGAGATGACAGACACAGATTGGCTCAGAAACTTACCCAAATCACCTGGTCACCAACACAGACTATAGTTCTCTATTTGTTTACAGGTAAGATTTATGATTGAAAACAATTTCTCTTGGAAAATTTTATTTTTCTGAACGCAACATAAAATAAGAACATATCTTTGGGAAGAACACACATTTATATAATTATATATCAACACATATTGCAAATTTTATTGATCAAAGAAACATTTTAGAAGCAGTTTGGGGTGGACTACAAATAATGACTATGTTCTGTTTAGGAAAAGAGAAATTTAATTTTTCTGCATATACACAAATAAGTAAAAACATCAAGATCTTTTAAAAGAGTCTCCAAGATTTCTTGCACATTGTTGAAGCTAAAGTAAAAAAAAAAAAAATTATTTGCAAGATAAAAAAAGGTAATAGAACCTTTAGTGTGAGGCTACAAAGATGAATTTTTTTTCTGTAAAGCAGGTTTGTTCAGACCATGCTTACTTATTTCACCAGAGAGCACACAAGAGATTTCAATACAGTAAGACAAAAAACTAGGAAGTTTGGACCTTTATGTTTTCCTAATAAGGGTGCTGTTTTATTTTCTGACAAGTTCACTGACAGAGCTTCAGAGGTAACATAACGGTATCTGCACTTACCTGTCAGCCAGGAATGAGTCACTCCTGAATTTACTAAAAATGACAGGATCACCATGGCATAGTAATGAGCCCTGGGGAGGATTTTAAGATACTGCATGGCACCAGACCTTCTCATTAGTGCCATGGGTCTTATTAGTACATGTCATTTTTATAACCTTGCTGGTAGAATACAGCAAACACTGAATATCTCTACATTTGTGACAACGCTTCATGTCACATCTCTTAATAAAAAAACTGTTTATACCTTGTTGAATTTTCTAAACATGTTTTAAAGATGAGGAAATGGTGTAAAGCAAGGAAAATGAGAAAAATCCATAGACTTTGTGGGCAAAAAAAAAAAAAAAAAAGAAAAAAAATTTATGCTAGTACAGTGAGTGGGAAGAAGTGCCTGTGCCCTGTCAATCCTTATATCCTAGGGAGGCAACAGCCCATGGGGGCAAGAGGCTGGTATTCAGGCTAGGGTTCTAGACTCAGCTCTGCCGGTAATAATTTGTGTTACTCTTAACCTCTCCTAGATTCATTTTGACATGTGTGATAGAGGAAGAGTTCTAGAGTCCTTTTTTGTTAGCATTGATTTTTCAGGGCTCTTTGTGAGTGTTTCTTCTCTTCTATTCCTCTCTCTCCATTCCTTCCTCTTTCCCTCCCTGCCTTCTTTTCTTTCACTAACATTGATGGAACAAATAACAAATGCCAGGCATATGGGCACTGCAGATAAAATCAGGGACTTCAATCTATGTATGTAAAGATGAGATAATATTGTAATAATATGCAAGTGGATTCATTGACCCCCAAATTCATATGTGACTGTATAGAAAACCCCTTTTGGAATGAATTTAACAAAGTTTGGTTGCTGGTTTTTTGCAATGAACAAGGTGATGGAGAGAAGGTGCTGGATTTATGATTTAAATACAAACCTCCATCTAAATTTCATAAATTATCTTGAGAAAGCGAAGCATTCACATTTTTCAAAAGGACCAGAAATAAATACCCAGTATAGCTTTAGTATTTTAAAGGCCAAACCAAGTAATGAAGATTGTGTTAAAGTAAGTCCAGTCCATCGTTTGTTATTTTCAATTTTAAAGTTAACATTTACCAGGTGCTACTTCAAGCCAACTTTACAAAGCCTGTCGCTGCTGATATCTAGCGTGGTGAATCCCAGGTGAGTCCCTAATGTCTTCTCCTGACATTTCCTCGAGAGTGACTGATAGTTGGGCAGGTCCAGGTGTACTGAGGGACGGATTGATACTGATACAACTAAGGCTTAGAAACGAGAAAGAGTGTTGGGAAATATGTCTTACTAAGAGATGGCGTCTTATTCTGATGACTTGCCAAAAATACAGCATAATTTTTCCGTGATGTTAAAGAAATAACACATTTGCATGTATATTTACATAAATATTTCAAGTAAAAATGAGTAAATAAGCACTAAAATATATCATTCACATGCACACTATTATAAGGTTATATCTGCCAAATTCAGAACAATAAATGTCACCTCAAAATCAAAATTAAGAGAATGGATTTTTTTAAAAAAACATCTGATTTGTCTGGTAGTTACTGAACTGTTTGTCATCATATGACTGATTTGTCTTTCTAAAGGCAGAATCATGACAGATATTAAATGTAGAATGGAGGGAGGGGTATTCAGTACTTTTCAAGGTACTGGTTTAGACATCAGAAAGCTCCTGGGGAAATATCATATGCTAATGAGACTATAAATTGCATTGAGTGTTTATTGGTTTCTGTCATGGTATAGTAGGTATTGGTTAGTGATAAAAATGAAGGAAAATTCATTTGTTTGCAGCTTTCATTTTCCAGTTATGTGCTTTCTGGTAGGTATATTTGTCTTGTAGAGGAGGTAGAAAGGTGCTACTTTAGAATTCAATTCTAATCTCAGACAAAATATTTTAATGTAGTTTTTTCTTTCCCCAGTGGAACCAGAGTGGTATAAGACATCTGGTGAAGGAACAATGGTGTATCAATAGTTCATCATAATGGATGAAATTTACTTTTTCTTCTTGAATATACTTCTTTTTCCCTGTCAAAGGATAATTATTTCAAATAAAATTCAAAGTGATATCTACTAAGATATGCATTATTTCTTCTAGGAATCTCAAAATCAACCTAGTTTGCACAAGACAACATATGTAAATTCCCCATCATTTGAAATTCTCTTTCACTGCGTTAATGTTGAAGCTTCTGACTTTAGCAGATCTCTTCTGCTAGTTTAGAAGCAGTAACAAAAGATCAGCCGTTTATGATGTGCCTGCTTTCTGCACTGCCCAGGGTGAAAAGGGGGAGAATTCAGGTATAGGTCAAAGAGTTTAAAGACATTTTTTAAAAAGCAAAACATATGCATGCTAAAAATTTAAATAACCTTTCTAGTCAACAATAGAAATGTATGACAAAGTAGCATATGATTAATAGCAAAATTAATAGCTTAGGCGATAATTGCTAAGGAGTCCTTAGGAGAGCACTTCACTGAAGAATTGAGCTACCCGTTAATCCAAAGGTAAGAATTGAGCTGGGTAATGAAGGATGGAGTCAGGGCCAGAGAGCCATTCTAGGCTGAAGAAATGCCCAGCGCTAAGGCAGAGAGATAAGAAAGTAAAGTGATTTTTTTAGATAAAAGTGAGTATGGATATATGAAGGGTATATGTAGGGACTAAAAGTCTAGAAAATTAGCTTAAAGTCAGGGTAAAATGGCTTTTGAATGTCTGGCTAAGTGATTTTGACTTTTTCCTTTAAATCTGTATTTCCTAGAGAACAGTCCTCACAACTTTAAAAAGTTCTATGAGATGTGATAGCTAATCCTTGGAATGGAATAAAGACAGGAGTGAAATTTAGAAGTTTGGTATATTTGGGAAATTCTCAATTAAGAAAAGTAAATAAGCTTCCTTATAACAGGTCTTCATAGAGTCCTTAATATGTTAATGTGCATTGTGAAACCACAAGAGGAGACTTATAGGCTCAATGAATCCCCAAACATGTTTGACTGTGAGATTCTTTTCCTGTGGAGCATCCCACAGCATAGGTGCATGTGGGACAATATTTAGGAAACACCGCTGTTGATCATTGATAAATAGCAAGGCAAAAAATGTTTGATTAATTGAAAGTTTATTGAACTCTACTCTGTGCCAACACTATATGCGGGAGTAAGAAGGTAGAGATAAATTACAAATAGACATTATCTTCAAAGAGCTCATAGTGTAGTCATAAACAAACCAATGTAACATCACTCAATGTATGCAGTAATTAGACTATGCAAGGGAGAGACGGGTGTACTGTAGTGTTTATGCACATGGACTTTAGATAGAAACCACTAGGCTTTGAATTCTGGTTTCATTACTAACCAGCTGTGTGTCCTTGGATAAAGTACTTGCCTTTCCTGTGGCTCAGTTTTGTTTATCTGTAAAATGGAGAAAATAATACCAACTGCAGTTAGTTACTATGAAGATTAATTGATAATGCATATAAAGCACTTTCACACTATTTAGTACATAATAAGCACTATGTAAATATTCATTGTTATAATATAAAAGCATAATAGAGCAATGATGTACAATCTACCTCTGGAAGGAGGGATAGAGGGTCATGAAGTGAGAGATAAAGAAAGAAGTGTATGGGCTAAGGCATTCCAGGAAGAAGGACTACATTTATAGAGGCAAAGATATGTGAAACACCTTCATGTATTCTAGAAATTTTAAATCATTTGATATTACTGAAGGATGCTATGTGAAGAGGTAAGAGGTGAAAGATGAGGCTCGAGAGACATAACTGAAGAGTTCTCACTTGATTGTGCAGGTTCTTGATTGTGTAGTTAATGGAGAGCGAAGGAAAATTTTATAGGAAGAAGACTGTCACAGCCAGATTTATAGTTTTGAAAGGTCATCTGGTGACAAGCCAAGAGGCTCCTGTAATCACTTGTTTAAGAAAGGGGGGCCTGAACCCCGGCGGTGGCAGCAGAAATGGACAAAAAATGTTTAGTTAAAAAATACTTAAGGAATATGATTCTAAACCCTTGATGATTGAACAGGTACGATGGAGAAGAAGGAGTTAAGAATGAATGTTGAATTTGTAGCTCATGAGACTGAGTGAAAAGCAGTATCGTTAATCAATGTAGGGAACAAAAGAAGAGTAAAATGGGATAAGGGGTAGGAATAGTTCAGGAAAACAAATAGCGAGATCAAGCTGTGGTGGCTTTGGGTTTGAGATCTCAATGATACCTACAGAGGAATCTATCTAAGTGATATTCACATTTATACATCTGGAAGCCAAGAGAGAGATCTGATCTAGAGGTAAAGGTTTGTGAGTCACTACCATGCCACAAGACAACATGTGAAGATATGGGAGATGACGAGAACACTTACACAGACTATATAGTGAAGACAGGAGGATCACCAAGGACTTAATCGAGAAAAATGAAGAATATATGGCAAAAAGAGATCAAGGCTATCATTATCCAAATGTGGTATTAGGAATTGTTGTATACCCTATTATTGTGCAATTCAAAATGGGATTTTCTCATTCCTTCATGAGTTAGTTGTGGCCAATATCCCCCTGCCTACACACACACACACACACACACACACACACACACACACACACTTTGGTGTTACTAATCACTGGGTAACAGAATCAAATATAGATTGCTCTCTTTTTTTCCCTTCTTGACATTATTATATGGGTTTCTTTTCCCAGATAATTCCCTAGTACATATTTGAAGACCACGGTTCAGCAAATACACTGCCTTTGATGTACAATATGTGGATTCTTTAAACAACATGGCCTGAGCACAAAAACCCAACAACAAAAAAGCATTAGAAAAAATGAGACAATAACATGTCAGAACTACTTGCTACGTGTTTCCTGAGAGGCCACACTAGGAACAGATGCATATGCTCCTTTTTTATGTATGCCTGAGAATCATTGCGACATATTTTTATCAAGACCAAGGCAATATGTATGATTTACTCCAATGGAGGAGACAGCAAGCTGCTGGGAGACAGTGTGGCATGATAGAATGAAGTGTTGGTGTTAGACAGGTCCGAGTTAGATTTATAGTATGGCCCCATTCTTGGTGAGAAACTTTAGACAAGATTTTAATCTCTAGAGTCTCTGTTTCTTAATTTGAAATATCTTACACAGTAATAGCTATCTCATGGGATAATTAGAGTGGTTAAACAAGATAGGTAAAGCATCTGAAACAACCCATGATGTATTATGTTAAACAATTGTTGTCCCACCAGTGTGTGGTAGTCATGGGTACAGATGTGCTGAGGTAGGAACTCCCAAGCTTTTTGGATAACCCATGTCGGGACTGGGCTGTCTGCAGCCCACAAGCCTGTAGTCAGCAGCTTGAGCAGCCTTATCCATTTACCCCATTGGAACATAAAAATAGGATTATTTCCTATCAGTGTCATGATATAAAAAGGCTAACAGCATAATTAGATGAATCAAAAATTATAATTTTAGAAAGTTACGGTAACTTAAACAGTACACTACCAACATCCAGTAGTTGTCCAATACATATAATTTCTATATATGTTCAATTTTTCAATTTTTAGAGCAACTGCTGATATGACCACTGATTGGTTGTCACTATAGAATTATTATAGAATTTTCTGGGATTTTATATATATGGAATCATACAGTATATAGTCATCTGTGTTTGGCTGTTTCAACTTAGTTCATCCATGTTGTTGATGTGTCAGTAGTTTGTTCCCATTGTATGGATATACCACAGTTTGTATATCCATTCACTAGCTAGTAGTCATTTGGCTATCTTTAATAACAGACTATGCTGCTGTGATCATGTGTAAACACAGTTTTTTTAGACATATGTTTTCACTTCCCTTCAGAAAATATCTAAGTTTAGGATTGCTGGATATGATAAGTGTATGTTTGATAAGAATCTGCCAAACTACTTTCCCAACTTTTTGCCCCAGTTTGCATTTCCACCACCAATGTATGAGACTTCCAGTTGCTATAACATTCTTGCCCAAACTTGCCATTGTCAGTCTTTGTAATTTGAGCCTTTCTAATGTATGTAGTCGTGTTTCATTGCGGTTTTAATTTGCATTTACCAATGACTAACCATTTTAGGCATCTTTTCATGTATTTTTTTGCTCTGCATATTTTGTTTGGTTCAAATGATGTTTATATCTTTTGCTCATTAATTTGATTGAGTCATTTGTCTTCTAAATATTCAGTTGTAAGAGTTCTTTATATATTCTAGATAGAACTTCTTTATTGAATACATGTTCTGCAAATATTTTCTTCCAGTCTGTGGCTTGCCTTTTCATCTTCTTAACAGAGTCTTTCTAAGAGAAAAATTTTCAACAGTTTGATCAACTACAGTTTATCTTTTTTTAATTAAAACTTTTTGCTTTCAGTCCTTTTTGGAAATATTTGCCTAACACAAAGTCCAATAGATCTCATATATTTTTCTAGAAATTTTATGCTTTTGGCTCTTATCTTTAATTTTATAATTCATTTCTAGTTATTTTTATATGATATAAGTCAAGGTTTATTTATTTAATATGGATACCTAACTGTTACAGTACTGTTTGTTGAAAATACCACCCTTTTTCATTTGTCCTTTGTCGAAAATCGTCTGACCAAATGTGTATGTGTCAATTTTTAGATTCCCTATTCTGTTCCATTAGTGTATATGCCTTTCTTTATGCCAATAGTACAATTTTTTAACACTATAACATTATAGTAAATCTTTAAATGAAATAATGTAATTCCTCCAATTATGTTCATTGAAATGCTTTTGGCTATTATAAGCACTTTATAATTCCATGTGAATTTCAGATTAAGTTTGTCACCTTCTACAAAAATCCCTTCTGAAATTTTTATTGATATCGTGTTAAATTTGTAAATCAATTTGGGGATTATTGGCATCTTAACAATATTGTATCTTCTAATTCATCAACATAGTATATCTCAACACTCATTTATGTCTTTTTCACTTTTTCTCAGCAATGTTCTATATTTTTCAATGTAACTTTCTTGACTATATTTTGATAAGCTTATTCCTATGCATTTCATGTTTTTAGAAGCTACCAGAAATGGCATCTTTTAATTTAAATTTTTGCTTCTCCATTATCTTTGAAGATTGTTGAGACAGTCCCATGGAGAAAAGCACAGATCTCTTTGCTCTTCTTTTGCTTCATACCTGGTTATATGTTGACTAGCTTAACTTATTTTCTTGCCATCACTGTTTTCAAGAACTTTACCTCAGATGGAGATAGTGGTGACTTTAATACATTCTTTACAGTTCAAATTTAACAGTGCTAAAAGAAGTTAAAAAGAAGAAAGATATCTCTTCTAACTACAGTTATCTATCAAGTTATAAAAATAAATTAGAAAGTAGGTAGAGTCCAAACAGTACCATTCTTTGAGTATGACAATGTATATGTGTGGAAGAAAAGGGGGAGGAATATACAGAGAGAAAAGACCCTTTAGGAAGAGGAAGGAAGAGTGCCAAGACACCTAGGAAGTATTTGAAAATATACTAGCATGAAAGTAACATCTAATATTTGATTTTTATAGTCGTGTTGCTTAACGATGAGGAAACATTCTGAGAAATGTGTCACTAGGCGATTTGTCGAACATCATAGAGTACACTTACACAAATCTAGATGGTAAGCCTACTACACATCTAGGTTATATGGAAGTAATCTTATGGGACCACCGCTGTATATGTGGTCTGTTATTAAGGGAAACATCATTATGCAGTGCATGACTGGGCTTCAGTATTTTCGCTGTGCATTCTCAAGTATCACATAATGCACAAGTTATATTGCTTATTATTTGACATATGAAAAAGCTGAGGATTGGAAATATAGTGTCTTTCCCAATTTATGAACATAGTAAGTAGCAAATGAGCTACTTGGCCTTATGAATCCTCTCTCTTTTGATTGTACTGGTTCCCTCTCAAGTTACCTTAATAGGGCTTTTGCAACTCATGTAACTAATTGCACCTTTCAAGAGATATCCATAATTTATCCCTGCCTGAGTACTGTCTAGAAGCCAGATGGTCAGTAGATAAACCTGGATTAATATATTTTACTTCTAACAATATCATACTACATTTTATTTTTTATTTATATTCCACCTGGTCCAAAAAGATCTTAAAGAATGCTTCACTAGGATTGCTTAATCATGAGACATGCAAAAAGGAATTGATTTACAAAAATTTGATTCCATTATGGCTAAACTTTATAATTGAATCACTGAGAAGTTACAAGTTTAAATCAAACAAATAAATAAAAATTAAATCCAGAAATCCTGAATTCGCATGATCTTAGTTTTAACACCAGATCTCTCTTCCTTGGAAATCAGTACACCTTGGTTCTTTCCTCTTTTCTTACTCCTTTAAAGAAATTTGCATAGTATATACACTGCACCACTCCTCCTGCTCTCCTGTATAGTTTCCTTTTCTATGGTTTCTATTTTTCTCCTCTAAGCCTGAAAGTAACTATGTGGCTGATACCACTCTATTCCCGAGCTCCCCACCCTGTGTGATCACCAAGCCTCTTCGTATTGCTTGCCTTTTCTAAGACAATGAATTCACTGAAGCTATAGTGTTTGAAATATATCCCAAAGTGCTATCTATACATAATGTTAGGGAGCTACTAATTTCCTCAGGAAACTCCATCAGTTTTACTTTCTGGTAGAATATCATCCTGGAATATCAGCCCAACCTCCTAATGCTTCTATTTTAAGATTCTTCAGGCCACACTAAAATA
The DNA here is from genome assembly GCF_041296235.1 of Equus asinus. Lineage (NCBI taxonomy): Eukaryota > Metazoa > Chordata > Mammalia > Perissodactyla > Equidae > Equus > Equus asinus. Next base: position 176,469,752 of record NC_091790.1, read on the forward strand.
GCAGCCCTTTGAAATCCACGACTTCTGCAGGAGCTTTGCCAGTACTCCTGTCCACTGGATCGTGTGTTCTGTATTCACATGTGAAACATAAATCCCCTGCTTTCGGTTAGTTCTATTGCAATCTTAACCAATGACAAAGCATGAAAATTGTCTGCAGAAGTTGTTTGATGTAGTGTGTAGTATGTGAAGAGTATGAATTATGGCTACTACCGCCATCTTCCCAAACTGTAGTTATTCAGAATGTTTATTTAAGAAGTAGGATATTTAAAGAAAGAGTTAACATTTAGAACATTGATGTAATTGATATTATAGTGGCTAATTAACAGAAATCTGCTGAACAGTCCAAGGAGATAAATGGTAAAATACTATTTAAGCATAATAAAATTTTCAGGAATTAGTGAAGACTACGGTTAAACTTATATACCATCAAACGTCCGTATTTCATTTAGATAAATTATTGTTTCACCAGGAAAAAAACTAACAGTAGAAGAGTTATCTCATACTATATAAACCATAATTTCTTCTGGGTTAATTTGTCCGTATATACCTACATTTGCATATTATTAGAGAAAAATGTGTGGTTAATTTTTAACATTTCTTTGATATATTATATCAACAATTGTTCGGTTATCCAAGATATGGATACACACATATATACACATATATATCTAGGGAAAGAAAAATCGCAATCTATTCAGTACAACACATCTAAATTGTGTTTTATTAGCAATTTGATCCCTTTTTATGTAAGTTATCCTTGAAATTCTGAAGCAGCATTGTACTACAGTTTATAAGACACCAAAAAAAGTTCTTAAGTTTATAGGAAAAGAGACATTCATATTACTGCCTGTTAGTTGACACTTCCTATCTTAATATTTTAAATAAATGCTTCATGTCAGGTGATTAACATGGGCTAGGGATTTTTTCCTGTGGAAGACTTAGATAAATCAATGTTCCCAGGATTTTTTTTGGCATTACACTATATAGGACTGTTTCATTCCTTAAGCTGATTTATTATGTTTCAGATATTTCCTAAGGCAATTTCCTTTTTTTTTTCCAGAACATGTACAGTAAGTTAATCTATTAGATTGAAGTTCAATTTTTCCCTCGTGTGCTCAATCTGGTGATGAGGTTATAATTCCCTTCTGGTAGAAAAGAAATAAACAATACAGAATGAAAGCTTCTATCTGGAAGACTTATTCATCCTTTATCATCATTGATATTTTTTATTTTATATTGAGAATGGCCTAATTGTACCATGCTTTGAAAATAACAATAAGAAAAACTCACTCTAATAGTTAATTTATACAGAAATATGGTTCCAGAGGCAGAAAACTTAAGATACTATATGTTAAATAGTTTAAATGGGTTATTCTACTTTCATCTAGATCGAAAGCCATTTGGGATTATTCCATAAACTTTCCAGCCAACAGTCAGAAAATAATTACCAGTTTTTCAATTACCATTACCCCCATTTGACCATTTTGTTATTGTGAATCATTTAATTAAGCTTTATTGAGTGCACTTATTTCAATTTTCTTCTGCAACCCAATTCCTGCCATGATCGTTGATGCATGTTCATATAAATGACCCTTATGATACCCTAGTTACTAGAGCCTAGTGTCTCCTTTTGGCCTCCTTATCTCCCACAAACCTCTGTGCTACACTTCAGAGAATCAGTCTCACAGCCGTGGGCTATAGTTATCCCCCCAAAACAGGAACACCTCCAAAAACCACTAATTTAAGCATCTTACTTTGGGAATACAACTTTTTTATTGAAGTACCCCTGTATGATTATTTTTCCACTTCATTGTCACCTCCATTTCCTTCCTGCCACTATCATTGGCTTCTCTTCATTCATCAGCTTGATTGTTGAGGTACCCCCATATAAACATTCTTCCACTGCATCATGACATCTGGCATCTTAATATCACTGTCATATAGGCCTCTTCTTCATTAGCTGCCCTACTCTTTCTTTCTTCCGTCATTTTCCTTCTCAATCAGCTTAGATTGCATGGATCATTATGTCAATAAGTGCACATCAATACCCAAAATTCTCTTGCCCCACTGGCTTTGACCTTCTAGTCCTGGAAATCATCAACCCCTGATGCAGCCAACTGTTGGCCTGGCCTGCATCTGTGCAGCTGGGCTCAGCTAGAGACAATAACAATGCATGTCAAACTAGTTCCACTCTAATTAGTGTATATTTATTAACCTTGACTGGACTATCATTGCCGTGTACTCCTACTATATTTTGTCTCTCCTACCCTCTGGAAAGATTCTTTCAAGCCTGCTCTGTTCTTTATAAAACTACAGTGTCCCTATCATTCTGTTCATTCCCTGTAGATGACCTAGGCTGAACAAGAAAAAAACAAAACTCTCTTACTTAGAAAAGTTTCCAGTTTGATATGGGAGACAGAGAAGTACACAGTTACAGGGAGCTATTTGAGAACAACTTTCTCAAAGCCTTACTGTCATAGCCCACCTGCATCTGCACCATCTAGTCCTTATCCCAGCATGTTACTAAATCTAATCAACGTTTTGGATTAGCTTCTGCTTAACTTCCGCTTAGCTGACCACACATTCCTTCTTGTAACACTGTTTTTTATTCTGTAACAAAATAATTTTTTCTTTTCTTTCTACCTCTCTGTACCTACCTTCTCAATGTCCTTTGCTTGCTCATTTCCCTCTCATTTTCTGTTAAATGCTGGGATCTTCTAGGCTCAGTCCAAGGACTTTCCTTCCCTTTCCAGTCTATATTCCATCCCAGGCCAATTAACCCAATGAATGGTTTCAGCTCAAAACCAGTTCTTCATGCCAGTAACTCAGGATTATATCTCTAGCCCACTTCTCTCCTCACATCCAGAGGGGTATGTCAGCTGTCTTCTGGATATTACCACTTAGATGCTCAGAAACACATCAAATTCAGTATGTTTAAAGTGACACAATGTTGTAACCCTGCCTTCCTCCATGTTCTGGTCCTTAGCAGAAGGAACAACCATCTACCCATTTATTCAGAACAAATTCTGAATAAAGCCAGAAATTCAGGAGGTATTCAGAACATCTTTCTTCCTTTCACCCTTTGTCCAATCCATTAGCGAACCTCGTTGAGTTTACCTCCAAATATGTTTGAAGCACTCCATTTCTCAACATCATTACCATTATCACACCCAAGTACAAGCCACCATCTTCTTCCTAGACTGCTTCAATAGGGTCCTTTCTGGCCTGCTCACATCTTCACTTAGAGCTCTCTCTTTTTTATATAACAGCCAAAAAGAGTTTGAAAGCAAATATTATTAATCTCTTTTTTGCTTAAAACCATTGTGCTCCAGCAACATTGGCTTTAATGTGTCAACCCTCTATCTACCTCAAGGCCTTTGCATATACTCTTGCCTATATTTCTATTTTTATTTTATTTATTTATTTTTGAGGAAGATTAGCCCTGAGCTAACATCTGCTGCCAATCCTCCTCTTTTTGCTGAGGAAGACTGGCCCTGAACTAACATCCATCCCATCTTCCTCTACATTATATGTGAGATGCCTACCACAGCATGGCTGGCCAAGCAGTGCCATGTCTGCACCCAGGATCTGAACTGGCAAACCCAGGGCCACTGAAGTGGAACATGCGCACTTAACCGCTGTGCCACTGGGCTGGCCCCTCTTCCCTCTATTTCAATTGTACCCCCTCCCCAACACACACATAAATACACCTCCCATTTCCACCACCACCCTTGCCTACTTGTTTTTATAATCTTGGCCCCAATATCACTTCTTTGTAGAAATCACCCTTGACACTCTAGGTGAGGTTAGTCTCCTGCAATTAACTTTCATGGTATCCCATAAATATTTTCCATAAAAGCTCGTTTAACAACTAAGTGTGTTTTGAAACAGTGGTACAATTTCATGAGAAACAATCATTTCAATTCCACAAACATATTACTGAGTGCCTCCTATATGCCAGACCCAGTCTGTGCTCTTAAAAATCTCACAATATCAAAGAAGTCATCCACACTAAAAAAAAAGTAAGCAAAATTATTCTTTCAAAGAATAATGCAGCCCTTATTTCAATGATTGAATATTTTTCAAATATTTACCATACACTAGGCACAAAAGAAAGACATAAGCCCTGCTCTGGAAGGACTCAGACTAGCAGGGAAAATGTTTTAAAAAATTATAATATAATGAGCTATGTCTAGCGCACTATTTAGAAAGGTTGCTGATGAGGGAAGGGTTCGGTGAGCCCGATATATATATATTTTAACATAAATACCCCCTAATAGATAGGACATCTAGTTCCTAAATCCATGTTATCACAGAAAATGATTGTGCCCCTTAGGCAAGAAAAAGTTTAGTCTGTGGAAATGAAATTTCAAAGGGACTTATACAAAATCGTACATTTGCTTTTCTTGGCTGTTAGAATAAATCTGAGCTAACCATGCCCCATCCCCCTCATCCCTCTCAGCTTTTCATTTTTTCCGATGACTGAAAAGATTTATTGAGACCTTACGGCTGCTCACTCCTAATAAAGTTCTTCCTCAGTCATCCTGCTAATTTGGTTGACTGGTCTATTTTTAAAAATTAACAGTTTTCAGAAACAGCCTCCAGTATTGTGGCTGTGAAAAATCTGTTGAGACGAAATAAAAGGCTAAAACAAAATCTAATACTGTAAGCAAGTATAAATTTTTTGGAATGATATACGATCCTGTGTTGTGCCAGTTTGGTCCCTGAGGCAGGAAAGAAAGCAATCTGGTTTTCTGAAACATTCAAATTTCTCACCTAGGCTCGGCTAAGAATACATCATTATGGGAAGCAGCGTGGAGAGTCACCATTTTATCCTTTAATTTACAGTGTCAGTGGAAACAGCACAACACAGAATCCAAAGTTGAAAGAAAGAAAAAGAGATCTGGCTTATGGTGGGCATAACCTTAATTTCTTTGAACCAGGTATCTAGGCCCCGCTGTGTAGATCGAACACTGGGCATTCTAGACTTCTTTTAATGGCCTTTTATAAATTTCAGAAATATGACAAAATATTCACTTAAAAGAAACCACTAAATAGCCACTTGGTAAAAACTGATCCAAGAAAAAATTTCGGTTGGATTATGAAATATTTTACTTGTTTTAAGATAGAACAACTTTTTTTAGATGGTCCTTCATTTAATGCAAAAGGTCAATTCAACTTTCTACCTCAGTTGTGATATTCATCTCTCGATTTCTTTCCAAATCCTGTTAAGAGAGAGTAGAAGCTTAACTTTATCATCTTAATGCCAAGATCTCAGCAAGCATTTATCTAGATATAAACAAGGATGCCTTTCACAAGGTTATATCCTCATTGTGATAATGAAGAAAGGGGCTCATACATTAATTATCATGATTTCACAAAGTGGAGTGTTTGGTAAGATTTATAAGCACCTTTTATTATTTTCCCAACCTCATAAGCAAGAAAAGTTAAAGAAATTACCTTGTGGTTTAAAAAAATGTAGCTCAAGAACAGACTACTTTCAGCAACCAAGGTCTACCTTGAACTGGATTTCATATGTATCCAATACATTCATGGGTCTCAATAGGAAGGAGGTGGCTTTTAGAAATACCCGTTCCTCAGATGCCCGGCACACAGAGATTCTCATGAAATTGGTCTTGGATGGGGCCCTGACATGGGTATTTTTTGATCAGTTCCCCAGGTGATGGTTATATTTAGCCAGGCTTGAGAATTACTGGGTAAATGCTTGACCCCAAATCACCACTCTATCAGTTAAGTGAGAAGCGGCATTCAGGTAAAAGGAGCAGCTTAGAGTATTTGAAACTCAAATCTGAGAATGCCATCTAGCCTTTCATCCATACCCCACACAAGTGATTGGACTCTTTTTTTTCACTTGTTCCACCATACAGATCCATTGCTTTAATATCCTAAACATTGGTAAAAAGAAGGCATTAATTTATTCAAGCAGGCAGGAAATTCAGTGAAAAAAAAAAATCAAGAGTTAAATCTCTTGCTTGGCTAAATTGACACTTGTTCTCTGCTGAATATTTAGTCAGATGGCCCATCCCCAAATCCTCTGCTGGTGAAATAATTCATCAATGCACCACTGAATCCCTCTGCCTTTTAAAAAATATATAATTGAATATGAGTGAATCCCTGCATTTTATTTTCTTCTAAAAACGTACTGTTCCTGTTGGCAAATTGGAACATATTGTACTTCCTATATATATCACCCACAAGTCGTTTTTAAACCTGGATCGCTGTCTATCCTGAAATAAAAGGTCTACTACTAGGGAGGGGCAACTTTACCCTCCTGCGTCTCTTAAAGCTTCAACTTCCCATCTGCTCTGCATTGTTGAAGGGGCTGCCGATGAATTTCCCATGACTTCTGCAGGTTTTTAGGAAACAGAATTAAAACCATTGGTCAAAGAAAAGGAAACTCTTTAAGTGATTTCTGTGAAATTTAAGTATATTTAGAATATACCCAAATCCCATTTGTCCTGGCAATGTGTTACAGGCATTTGTATACACAAAGGAATCTCCCTTTCATCCACTGACTAAGTAGTAGGATCTAATATGAGGCCTGTCTTGGAGCTGATCCAAAATGGGTCCATAACTATTGGAGCACCTCAGTTGACAATGTAGTGAATGGCAGCCATGGAAGATTTTATATATATATATATACACACACATAATATACATATGTACAGAAAATGATAAAGCTAAAACTGCCATTAAAGCTGATGGTCACAAACTGCAGTCAGGATCTAAGAATTAATTGCACTAATCATCAGGCTTTTTGGAACTGGATTAGGAAAAATAAACATGGCTGGCTTAAATAAACTTCACTCCCAGTGCCCCTCACTGCCTGAAAGAAAACAATGTAGAAAGATAGTTTTTTGTTGTTGTTCCTTGAGCCCTACTAACTGGACCCTGGGCAGACAATCAAGGACTGAAGAGTTTGAGAGGGTCAGTGGCACAATGGATAACGTGTCTGACTATGAATTGGAAGAACTGGAGAGCCATTGGTTTTGCATAATGGTTAAAAGTACAGTTCTCTGAATTTGAGTCCTGGCTTTTCCAGGTTCTTGCAGTTTAACCTTAAGGAATTTACTAGTCTGTCTCAATTTTTGTTTTTTTTTTTTAATATGACAAAAGAGGGGGGCGGCCCCATGGCTGACTGGTTAAGTTCGCGCGCTCCGCTTTGGTGGCCCAGGGTTCGGATCCTGGATGTGGAGATGGCACCACTCATCAGACCATGCTGAGGCGGCATCCCACATAGCACAACCAGAGGCACTGACAACTAGAATATACAGCTATGTACTGGGGGCTTTGAGGAGAAGAAGAAGAAGGAAAAAAAAAGATTGGTAACAGATGTTAGTGCAGGTGCCAATCTTAAAAAAAAAAAATTATGACAAAAGAGATCTACATAGTGTTGTTATGAGAACTGTATACAATTAATCCATGCAAAGCCTTTAGTTAGTGCCTAGCATAGAATAATTACTCTATAATTAGTAATGATTGGTACTGCACCACAAAAAAGATATCTTTAAGTAGACATTAATCCATTTTATTTTTACATCTATTCAGAGATCAAAAATTACAGGAAACAGAAAGAAACAGAATTTGTAAACAGGAACTCATACTTCCTTCTGTCAGTGGGTCAATAGAGGAGACTCAATATAACATTGCCTGGTAGGTTGGAGTTGCTCAACATTTATTTGCAGAATTAATGAAAATAGGTCTTGATAGGAGGGAAGGGGGAAAGGAAGAGCTTGGTGATGGTATCTTTTGAAAGAGCAGTTTCCCAGGTACTTCATGAGTTCAACTTCAGATAACTAGTTGGGAGATCCATAGCTCAGTACAACAGGGAGACACTGCATGATTAACAGTCAAGGACAAGTTCAGTAGAAGAGGTGCATATCCGTCTGGAGTGGAGAGGGAGAGAGGTGTCTAAAAAAGGCATCTGATCAACCTGCAAGTAGACAGTGAAGCAAAATCCATAATCTTGTCATCTTGTCTCTTGATGACTAAGGAGGCCGGATAAATTTTCATTATTGGAGTATAGGTAAAAAGGAAGAAAAATGAATTCAATTTTTTTTAAAAAACTATAAAAACCAAAGGCAGAGAACAACATCTTCAAGATGCTTGCTGGCAAATATATGCCTCTGAAAACTATTAACATAGGAATCACGCATTAACTATATCATTTGGCATACATAAAATCATGAGCTATGTGAGATGACAGCAGAAATTTATAAGGGAACAAATTGGAGTTCTGAGTGATATTGCTATAACCATAACAATATATTATACTAGTTACAATAATTATAATTGTGATTGTTAATAATGTGACAGGTATTTGATCCTATCAAAAATAAAATGTATCAATAACAATAATGGGTATGTCACTGAAATACATTTTAAGTTATGAGATTATACTTGACATTGTTAGATTTCCTGATAGTAGCATATGCAATTCAAGTACCTGCCACTTTAGTTAATGTCAAATATGGCTGAGAGGTGATGCTCAACCATCAACAACAACAATGTCAGTGTCCTTTGTATGTGAATTTAGCGCTGTCATCACTATTGTCATGGTAATTCTAAATGTAGATAATTACCTCTATTCTAGAGATGATGAAACTACTGCTCAGAAAGGTTAGACAATTTACCTACAGATAAAAGTACAGGACAAACCCCTTGTCTGTGATCAGAACACTTCAGCATTTCCCATCAAGTGACCTGTACACATGATAACCTCTCTGAAACTCAGTATTCTATTTTGAATAATGGAGACCTGGACACGTTTATCACAGTGCTATTTTATAAGAAAAGCAATGTGAAAGTGTTTTAAACATTGTACCATGTTATTGGATCAGACCCTCTGTGATAACACTAGAAATACTTTTCTATAGATCTGTGAGTGATTGGTAAATTTAAGCCTATAAAGTTCTATAAGTTCTATAAAACTATTGCATTGCATGATTTATAACCTGGCACAATTTGTTTATATGTAGCTATAAGTTTCTCAGCAGTAGACAGTAGAAACCAGGAAGGTTTAGGGTTTAACATTTGGAAATACTATTTGATGAGAATCTGACGTGAACCACTTAATCTCACATACTCCTAGATTTCAATTTATACAGCATTCTCATTTTTAGTTATGGCCATATGAATACCAGTCATCATTTCAGGCTGCTCCCTCTTTATCGAGGTATCAAGCTTTGAATTGCTAGGCTGTTCTAATTACAGCCTAGGTAGCAAGATAGAACCCCTCCATCCACGATTCTGGTACTGGCTAACCCAACACAACTGCTTCCCATAGAAAAAGTGATGGGAGCTGGTGGACTAGCAGTCACTTCTTAGGGAGTTGTGCATGGTGGGAGGATCACATGTCAGAAGCATGGCTGCTGGTAGATTCAGTGTAGCGATCCAGCAGGATGGCAGAATGGCAGAAGGCTGTTCAGTACATCTTCCTTACAGAATCTTTAGGAAAATTACTAAGTTCATGAAATGCTAAATGTGGAAAAAAAGTGAAGGGGTGGATCCTCTCATCTGGGCCTGACATATGTAGCATGGTTGAAATTTTGCATACTCTACTGCAGATATGCCAAAATCTGTACCCTCTTTATGTTCTGTAAGTGATCTAAATATCCTCTTGAGCCCTACCATTCTGGCTGGTGGAAAATGAATGTAAGGTTCTCAAGCTTTCCTTATTTAACTCTTTTGTTGTTCTTCTTCAAAACATTTCAAACAGTCTCAAGAGAATATGGAATCAATTCAAATCTCCAGTCCTACTCAGAGCTGTTTTTTCCCTTTTCTCCTTCCTTCATCAATGCAGTTATCCTGATGAGATTGGGGAAGGGTCTGTTTTCCTTGGGCTGTCTTCTGGGTTTGGCTGGTCCCATTCTCATGTGGTATGGTGGGTCATATAGTTTGGGGTGCCCTTTTCTTTGGGTATCTGGCATTGGTGACCGCTGAGGCGTTTTTGACCTTACTTTGGTTCTCATGTGCTCTGTGTTAGCAGTCCCAATTGCTGAAACTGTCCACCGGGGATAACCATGATGTTCTCATCCTTCCCACCTGGTTCTCTGGATGCTACCTGTTCTTTCACAGATGCTGCAAAACCTGAGGCTCAGATCCTTCCTCCTTCTGGCCCTCTGCTTTGGGTTCCCTAGCCTATAGCTTCGGATAATTGGTTATTCCAAGTAGCTCCACAGTGGCTCCATGGCAGCCCTCTGGCCCTCAACTCAGATTTTTCCCCCTATACCGATTGGGACCCTGCACAGTTTGGGGAATTTCTTCTACTCCAGGAGTCAAAATAGAATATCAGAGTAAATTCACCTTGCTGCCATTTTCCATCTGCTCAGGATGCTCCATGTTGACAAGGGAGTACACTGCAAGGCAGTCTGTCCCAGACGTCTTTCTGCATTGATACCTCCCTCAGGCAGTTCTGAACTGTTGCCATGTAGCATCAGTGCCCTGCTGAATGTGGGACTTCTCTCACCAGCGTGCAATTGTGTAGGTTTCACCTTAAGGAGAAAGAAGCAAGTCCCCTGCAAGGGTCCTTTCCCAAACTTGTCTGGTCAATTTTCACCCCCTTATTGTTTCGATCCCAAATAGAGACCTTGATGTTTGACCTCTGACTTGACTTCTTCTCTGCCCCGAACTACTTCCCCTCCAGCAGAAGGGCATTCATTTACTTACCTTCTTGTCTTACAAAATTCTCCGTATCAGTCTCATTGCCTCCTCCAAATGTAGCATGTGCCCTTTTTTCTAACCTGGGGCCATAACTTTGGAAGGGTTGCAGGTGAATATGATTTATTCATCAGCTAAATACTATCTGAAAGGTTTTCCTCTTAGATTAGATTTCATGCAAGAATCTGGGGTACACAGTTTTTTGGAGATGTCAGAAATAAATTGTCAGACCAAACCCAAAAATTAAGAAGATACTGCCCTCCAAAGATCAGTCTCACAGATCACAGTGAAATAGATGCCTGGGTTGGTTGGTTGGGTTTTTTCCCATAAAGCTGCTTACAGAGTCTCCGTACGGTCTGAAAACAAGAATCCACCCTATTTAAGAAGGGACAAAGTTGAAACTGGACTAACTTGTCTTCCTTTACCCTCCATGACAGGCAGGAAGTATTTCTCTCCCTGGAAGAACCCATTACATTCATGCTGCATTATGAGCTCTTATAACAAAATGATACATTTTATTGCCTTGTTTACTAACCCTTCCTGTTCTGGTACACACTTCTGGCATTTTAAAACTCAGCTTTGTATCTAAACCAAACTGCTTCTTTTAGTGGTTTTGCTCTTTATTTTCTATCAGAGCATTTTAACCCAACTTGAAAAAAATAAGATGGATATATAAATTCTCACAATCTTTGAAGAGAAACTTGCTTGTTTCACATTAGGTTTAATGATAAGGCACTTTCCCTAATTCTTCTCACTTGATAAAAATAGTATCCCACAGGCTACTCAGCAAATGGTTAATTACTCTCTATTTCCTCTTAATCCTGGCTGTAACTGTGCCACTTACGAACCGTTATAGCTTGTGTTAATGTTGATCACACAGTTGATATTTTTTCAACAGAAACTTGACTATCAGGTCAGTGGAGCTTAGTGGCTAAGAAGAGGAGCTTCAGGGTCAGACCCTTGGGATTCAAGTCCCAACACTGCCACTGTAGGGTTTGTGATTCTGTGTACATTAATAATGTCGCTAAGGTTATCACTCCAAATTGCCGGTAATATTTACTACTTGACGGAAGTGAATGAAACTTCATGAGATAAAGTATGTAAAGAATCTGATTCAGCATGAGACTTCTAGGAAAAGAGTGAATGTGTTATCTAATGGTTTGTCAGATACAATTTGCAGCAACTAATTAAGATGGTGATATCAGCACTACCATGCAATCAGTCACAACAAATTAAAGTCGTGGGATATTTTGGTCACATTCATTTCTGTGAATGGTCATAAGCCTCGCTCTGGAAGCCAAGAACAGATTCCATAGGAAGAAAGATGGATTTGATGTGGAGCTATACAGTTGCTTGAAATGTCTCCTAAAATAGATTCCCTGTTTAATAAACGGATTTGGCCTCATCTTCTTCATAAGCAGAGTCCACAAATCAGCCCGTGTAAGAAATCTGAACCTAGCTACTAAGGAAAATGATAGGAGGCATAAAAGTAAATGAAGTTACAAATAAATTGCCAGCTTACTTGACAATGGATGTGAAGTGAAGCTTAATCTGCCCCTTAATCTAAAGGCAAATTAGCGAAGGACATTATTTTCTCCCCAGCTTCGAGACAGAGCTAACTATATTTGTGCTTTAGTGTGACATGCATTTTGCTAGTTTATTTCCACAGTTAATATCTGCTGTTCTCATAGATTTGGCCTGCGAAAAATATTTCAAGGCAGAGTTTACTAAAAGGGGGAACAAATTGATTCCATTTTTATAGTGAAACTTCAAAATCATTTCTCTCTCCCTGTTCTTTTTCAGAGATGTACATAGTTATAGTAGTAATTTTCATTGTATTGCACATTTGTGTATTCTTTTTCCTCTTCCTTATGCTCTTCTGTGCTATGTTTGTATTTATATACCAGGTGCAAACTGAGCATAAAATGGAGTGAAAAATTCAGTAATAAACAGTAATTTCTTGGCTCACCCCCTCCATCTAGGTTACTAGAAATGTGTCTTTCCCTACCCACTCCCCTAATACAGAACATTTTGCCACTTAGCAAAGGGATATTGGAATGAAAACATGGGATATATCATACACACAGACACACATGGGTGCACGTGCACACATTATACACACACAGCACTACCAAGGCCACAGATAAGTGTTTCTCAACATTTATTCAATCAACAACTATTTTCTGAGGAATTAATATGCTAAGGGGTGTGACATACAGTGATTAAATAGTTGAAATAAACACATAAATTCCGCCTTTATGGTGCCCCCAGTGCCAACATCACCTATTGAATTTGCAGCTACCACTGCTGTACATTCTAGCTACCTTATACTGTGGAAATTTTCTATTCTGATGCTCTGTCCCAGGGTTTTACCTGTAACTCAACTCTCCTGAAATTCTTCTGTTGTTCTTTAGCATAGCAACACAGTTCTGTGAGCGTGCTGTGAAGTCTCATTCTCTGATTCTAGACGGCATCGTTCACCAAGGTTGCATTATTCTTTTCATACATGTACTGGAAGCACATTATTCCTGGTCCTATTGCCATGCCAGATCATGTTTCCACTTGGCTTGTGGGGAGTAGAAAAATTGGCCTTCTCAGTCACTTCAACTGGTACAACTTTCTTTTGTATTATTTTAAAATTCCCTCCTAAATTTCAGCAGCTTTGTTTTACTATCCTCTCTCACCTATATTCTTTCCCCATTCCTGAGCTCTTTTTATTTTTTATAAATTGCTGATTGTATTTTGGAAGTGAGGAAATGTCCTAAAAATAGTACTTCTTAACTTTTCCGTTTAGGTTTAAATTATCTTAGGAGTATCAAAAATTAATTATATTTTTTTAAATGAATAAGAAAATATCTCTCAGGTCTGAAATGAGAAGAGCACATAATTAAGTTTGTATGCAATTATAGTGCTTCACTAAATGAAAGGAAGAATAAAATAAACATTAAACTCTATTGCTTCAACATATAACATTTCCTTAAACTGAATATGGTTTTTGCATTTTAATCTCTCAAAAATATAAAATCCTAGCAAAATTTAATTTTCATAACACTCTCTTATGTCTCACAGATAGGGATATCCATTTAATAGAGATGGAATGAAAGAAAGAACGTGGGATTTTTCTATGTTCTAAGAGACTTATATAACATTGGAAAGCGATTTATATTTTTGTGTTTCCAAGACGCTGATGATCAATTTAATTTTGAATTTGGTTCTTAAAAGTTAAATATCAAAGCTAAATTAAAATGTTCTAATCATATTTCCTGCCACCTTAGAATACACTACTCTCTTTGGAGAATATTGGAAGGGGTGATATGCTTTTTATTTACAAGTCTCCTTTACATTTATAATATTACTTCTGGTCAGTGGAAAAATATCCAAGGGAAATGTCTTCATTTTCAAATGCACCTGATCAATACAGAAAAATCCCAGACTGGCATTCTAAGCTTATCACGTTTATACATGTTTACTTCGATGTAGAGAGTGGTCTCAGAGCAAATCCTCCAAGGTTTTCCCGTGTCTTTGTCACAGTTTGTTTCATGTTTACTTGCCTTCAGTCAGTGTCATTTTACTGTTTTGATCATAAACCAGCATCTGTCAATATTTCACACAAATTTAAGTAACATAAGGACCCCCAGTTCCTAGGGCATAGTACATCGTTCATTTCTCCCACCCCTTTTCCCCTATGCCCTGCCACTGCGCAGGAATTGCCTTAGTGAGCAGAGCCTTGTCAGTCTGCCCCCATGGACTGCACTGCACACTCAGACATAATTCAGCCAGCCAGGACATCTTGATGAATTTTAGCCTGAACCTTGGACTAACCCCTATGGTCTCCACATGAGAAAGCTCTTCAGGCCTTAAACATCCACAAATGGGAAGGACTCTTCTGGGCATATCCACATTTTACCCACTGCTATAGCAATGCCAAAGCTCTGGTATCAAGTACAGTGAATGGCCTATTAAAAGCTGACAGCAGTTGTGTACTTTTTTACATATGAAACAAATATAAAAATCTAAGAGTATGAAAATATGTGAGAAAATGTATATCCATATTTATAAGAAACTTAATATCAACAAATTCTTTAACTCTAGTAAAGAGATAATATTGACATATTTTAGTTAAAAACTCAAGATTCTTGTTTTGTTTGCTACTAGAGTAGTTTTTTACTCCATCGCTGCTGTGACTCTTTTCTCAATAGAGATAACACAGTTATCTAACAATTGAGAAAGACGCCTGTATGTGTCTCTCCCTCCTTTCAGTCTTTGATATATCTGAAGGTCTTTCAAGATTATACATTTTTGTAGCAATCGTATCCTTCTGTATGATCACAAAATTGCCCTGTTCCCATTCTGTGTAACAATGAACTACATTATAGGGTAAATCTGACAAGCTCTAGGTAATTCAATTGGTTTACATCTTATTTGAAGGTTTTGGGAATGGAAACAGTATCAATATAAAACAATTCCTATTAAATTCACAAAGCTGTATTCTTCAAGTTGAATATTATAAACACTTAAACATAGGGCATTCAAACAAAGCACATTTATCATATTCATCTTGATGTTTTACATTATGTAGCTCAATCCATTCTTTAAAAATCTACTCTATAATTAAAATTCCATAAAACCAAGTCAACAGGTAACTGCCTTAGTTGATTGTGTGATAACCACTAACAGTGCTTGCTCTCATACTGCTTCAGTCTAATAAAGGCCACATGCAATGGAACAATCACTTCCAATATACTGTAATAAATGCTATGATAAAAGATGTACAGATGCTCAGGAAGTAGAATTGGACTATGATGAAGTGTTACCTAAGGTGAAACCATAGCATGAAAAGGGCAGGAGTAGGAAATGAGTATCAGGAGAAAAGAAAGAATATTCTAGTCAAAGAGGATAACGTATGATGACTAGGAGTCTGGAGAGAAAGAATATCACATTTAGGAAACTGAAGGGTTTTTTGGCTTTATCATAAAATTTGATGTAGATGTGGTAAATGACAAAAGAGTGAGCAGTTAACTAGAGTAAATTAGAAAGTATTAAATTATGAAAAAGTATTTTGGGCTTTGTATTGAGGGAAATGGAGAACTGCTAAAGACTTGTAACTGAATCAATGAACTCTGGATCTAGGAAGAGGAATAAATTGGAGGGAGGCAAGACTGGTGGTGCATTGCGTAACAATTAGAGATGTATTGAAGTAATCTGATTGAGAGGTTTTTTTTGAGCTAAGTGGGAGCAGTGGTGATGGAATTTCAGTCAAAAATCAAACTTAATTTTCTAACTTTTTCAATTTCTTTCCTTTAATTCTGGAGTATGAAAAGAATACATAAGCCCCTGTAGTATTTCTTAAAAGTCCTCTGTTTTGCCTCTACAGTTGTTATCCTGCATTCCTCTTGATTCTCCATCACAGAACCCAAGAACAGGGAATTGAGATGATTCTAGACTGCAGTCTTAAGGAAGTATGTACATGGTGGTATCTACCAATGAGATGGGAATGAGGGAGCGGCTCAGTCCTAGAGGGAAGAAAATTAGCTCAGTGTTGGATCTTTTGATTGTTAGGCTTCCAAGGAAAAGCCAAGCTCAAGAGGTGGCCCATAGACCTCTAGGATTTTCCGGGACATTTCTGGGAATCCACAAGATCAAATCTAATGTTATAACATTACTAAGATGTTATTTTCGTTTTTGCACTGTGTTGGTCTTTTTACTAATGGTTCAAAAGCGGTGGTGGGTAAAAGTCTTGGCAGTTTAACAGTAGTCACTTGCCATTATATTCTTCGCTTGCAAAGGAAGCTTTTAAAAGCAAATAAATCACTAAATTTAACAAATAACATTTGAATGTCCATGTTTTTAATAATCCTGTGACCAAATGGGTGGTATACAAAAAAAAAAAAACCTTGTGCTATATACAGATTGTCTCCAGGAAAAAAGAAGGAAAAAAACAACACTTGTGTGGTTGTCTCAATTGTGAGCTGAACTATCCAGTTTTTTCATGGAGCATCATTTTTATCTGAAAGAACGACTGATAGACAAACTATTATTGCTCAGATTTGGGTATCTGGTAGACATGTAAAACTTAATTAAAATGAGCCCTTTACTTGAAGGACCACTGACTGTATTTGTTGTCAATGATAAAATTGAAGTTTTCAGGTAAAAATCAGGAAGCTGGAAAACTAGTGTCTGCCACTGTAAGCTTGACATCTAATAAACACATTCTTGATGAAATTATAATATTTTTAAAAATATGACTTTTTGATTTAGTCTAATGAAATATGTCAACGTTTGGAAAATCTGTAATCTCAGTCAATTAATATTCTCCAAATGACCTATGCATAATTTTACAAAATTATGCATGGATAAAAGATCCACTCAAAGTAAAAGCTAGACCAATGGGTTTTAATTTTATGGAGTTCTATGATTTCATTGATCTGTGTATTAGTTTGCCAAGCTGCCATAACAAAATACCACAGTCTGGGTAGCTTAAACAACAGAAATTTGTTTTCTCACTTTTCTAAAGGCTGGAAGGTCAAAATCAAGGTGCAAGCAGATTTGATTTCTCCTGAGGCCTTTTTCCTTGGCTTTCAGATAGCCACCTGCTTACTGTGTCCTCACATAGCCTTTTCTCCGTGTATATGCATCCTCAGTGTCTCTCCCCTTCTTGTAAGGACACCAGTCATTTTAGGTTAGGGCTGCACCCTTATAACCTCATGTAATCTTAATGACTTGTTGAAAAGCCTGGTCTCCAAATTCTGTCACATAGGGGGTTAGGGCTTCAAAATATACATTTAGGGGGACACAATTCAGTCCATAACAATCTGTTTTCAGATTCCACACTGAAATCAACTTTTCAGCATCTACCATTTGCCAAGTTTTGGTGTAATATCAAAGAAGAATATCCATAATTATCTGATAAGGCTATTGAAATAGTGTGCCTTTTCCCAATTATACATTTTTCTGAAGCCACATTTTCTTCACATAATTCAAACAAAACAGCATATTGTAAAAGATTGAGTGCAGATATCCAGGTGCCTTCTATTAAACCATGCATTTGCAAAAAATATACAATAATGCCACTCTTCTACTGCATTTTTACTTTCAAAGACATTTATCATAAAAGATGCTGTTTCAATGGGCAATAGAAGTTTTACTGTTATTTTAAAGACAATAATCAATATCTAACATGGTAAATATCAGTAAATACAACACACATAAACAAAAAGTTCTTTGGGGTCCTCATTAATTTCTGTGTCCACAGGGTTGCTGAGACCAAAACGTTTAACATCTCCACCTTTAGAATATCAGCATAGATGTTGGCTGTGAGGGTTTAGAACTTGTGGTTATCCTGAAGATGATTCATCAAAGTCAAAGAGCAAGTAAGAAATCAATAATTGATTAACAGAAAGAAAAAAAGAAAGAAAGAAAGAGAAAGAAAGCCTGAGAAATACCTGTATTTAAAGGCCAGAGAGAGGAGAATGTGCTGGCAAAGAAGAATGGTAAGGAACACCTACTTTTTGTTAGGTATTTATGCTGAGATCTAGGTACACAGAAATAAAACAAACATGGTCCCTGCCTTCACTGAGCTTATAGTCCAATAGAAGAAGAGGAGAAAAAATACCTTTTTTTGAAAGGCCAGCAAAACCAGTTTCAAGGAGGCAGTAGTGAATGTCAATGACTGCAGAGAATTCAATTACCTAAGGACAGAAAAGCACCCTCAGTACCATCAAGGAGACTGGTTATGGTGAGCTTGTTGAAAGCAGAGTCAGTGGACTGCAGTGGGTGAGGAATGGGGGCAAGACCTGAAGCTTCTGCCTTTTCAGCATACAGGGAATGGAACATCTTCAGTCCTTGTCTCAGATGAGAAAGGAGAGTTGTCCAGAACCTTTGGGGGAAGGGAAGCTTCCAGGTTACTCAGCCTCATCATTAATTTTTCTTGCCCTTAACCCTAAGTTTCATATTTACCATAAATAGCTAGGACTTGAACTTTGACATTATCTGGTACTGCATTTGAATTATGTCTGTTGACAGACATCAAAGATGGCTCACTTCAACCATCACCATCTCCCTCTCTCTCTCTCTCTCTGTCTCTGTCTCACACACACACACACACTCACTCACTCACACTCATACAGAGTCTTTCATTCCCACCTGTTCCTGAGAGCTTGGATATGTGCAGTGATGGGAGACTTATTACTTCATATGACAGTATAAATCCCTGTTGATCAGTTCTATTTCCTAAAATACGTGGCCTCAGGATGAATCTACGTTTAACCCCACTAAATGTTTGCTCATTCATCCTAGATATGCCTAGATATGATGAGATTATTACTTTTCTAATTTAAAAATTATGTTTTTATACCTATTATGTTTTTAAAGAAATACATTTTTAACTATTTCCTCACTTTGGAGGGCATAGAATGTCTTAAATCTTTGCATTTCCTTACTTTTTGCACAATTCGTGTTTTATAGATGATCATTAACCATCTGTTAAATGAATGGAAAATTTAAGTGCCCAAATGATATGTAAGGGAAGTAATAGCCAGAAAATATTTTGTTAAGGGCCCTGAGAGAGTCAAAGACGAACTTGCTTCATTGCATTAAGGAGCACTGGTGAAACAAGTAAGGATGGGTCCAATATTGTTGGATGTTTTACTGCCTGAGATGGCCCACCTGTATGCTAAGGGTTGTGGTGAGGCCAAGCTTCCTGGGAGAGTTGACTAAACCACAGGAGGGATCTATCAGAGGAAAGATGGCAAGTTCTTGTTGGTTTTACTTTGTGACGTTTTTTTCTTTTGCGCTGAGGGTGAAATTATCAATGAAATAAAAGCAGGTGTGTCCATGCCTGGCTATTCTGTCTCTTTGACTGCTGCCAGTGTGGAGTTTCCATAGAAGCCTGGAGCAGCTGAAGAATCAAGTTCCTGACCCCTAGTTGTGCATACTCTCTCTCCTGAGAAGGGACTCATAGTACTTGGGTCTGAGCAGAGGCTGTGGTTTTAGAAAAAAACATTTCTTCCATGTTTCTTTTTGCTTCTCTGAATCTTCTTCATCCTTTTATCCCAATTTCCTCCCCTGTGAACAGTGCATGAATTCAAGTGCAGTGAAACATAGTGGCAGCTACACTGAAAGGAGAAACAGTTAAATCAAGAGCTCCTATTTCTGGTTGGAGTTTATTGCTTGTTTGCCTTTGGACAGTGGCCTTTTGTGGGGACACAACTGAGAGAGATCGTCAGAGCTCATGGGTCCCAATGTGTTGCTTTGACCTAATTAGTTTATTTCACCACTGTGTAAAAAGGTCCTAGAGAAAAAATAGACCTTTCCAGGTGTGAGCTATTACCCTGAAATAGCATTTCCCACCTGCACTAGTCTGCGATCATTGTCCATTAGTAGATGTCAGAGGACACATTGTCTTCTATTCAAGACTCACAGGACTGGCAGACGTTTTAAAAAAAGGAATGTGATATATTTGCATGGTGGAAAACTATTCACCTCAAGTCTGTAGGGGAAAACAGGAATAATTTCTCTTGCAAATATTAAAATTCATGTGTGAACTATAAAAAAAATAAATTTTAGACTAGCTACCCTCCTATTCATTCTACTTTACATTATGATTTAGAAAGCCAGTGTTTCCTAAAATTTAAAAGTAACCAGATAGGCAGTAAGGAAATCATCTCATTTTTATAGGAGACAGCATAAAGCGTGACGTGAGGAATGGTTATAACAAATGAAAAACCTTATTAAAAATTAATTGTGCTTTCATACACAATTTAGAACCCATCAGACCTTAGATTGGACATTAATAATAATAACAGAATTAAAAAAGAGTTTAAACAACTAAACTGAACTCTCATTCCTTCTGGCATAACCACTGTATACATGCATAGCCGTCCCCCACAGAGCCCATCCTCGCTTCCCTTTCCAATGGAGTATGTCTGTTTATTTGAGTATTTGGACAATGAGTGTGTTTTCTCAGCTTCTCTGAGTTTACCACACTGTTAAGGCACTGTGCACTGTATTAAGGAAAACTAATGCCCAGAATTTAGAATCTGCAGCCATGGGATACTTCATTTAATCAGATGAAAATGTTGGTAAATTGGTCTAAAAGTAGAGCATGTAGCCTGAAATGCTGATCATAATCAATTACAATATGACTACAGGCTTGAGAATTACAGTGCTTGAAACCAAAACAAAAAGACACAAACAGTGAGAGAAGGGAAGACCATAGACCTTTATTATACTTTTGAGCTTGATAAACTGTTGTTGCTATCATATATAAAAAGAACACATTATTTCCAGTAAAAATTGGCCGTCATCATTGTTGACAAGCTTAAAAGAAGTATAAGAAAAATAAGTAAAAAAGGAAACACAGGATAGACAAATATTCTCCTAATATATTTTGATATGTACTAAGATTAAGGAATGAGAGGTAATCTATAAATAAAAGAATTATGATAAGAAATAGAAAATAGTAGGTAAATAAAATGATATATTATGTAAATACAATAATTAGAATGCAACATTTGATCAATGAGTTGTCCTATATGTCATTCATAGACTTGGAACAGAGAGAAACCTCAGTGCACAAGCTCAGGTGTTCAAGCATGCAAGAAACACAGTTTTCTATGTTTCTCTCTAGCTGAACTTAATTTGTATTCTGGGCCCCAATTCCATCAAGTGGCAGAAACTCAATCTCAGTCAGCCCTAACTGACTCTCCTCCAGGACTGTGTCTACAAAATGCCAGGTGGGGGGCCATCTGGCCCTCAGTGTCATCAGCTATCCCTGCTGGCACCCACCGAGACTTCCTCCCTTCAGTCTGGTCTGTGGTCATTGGTCCTTGCAGGTTGCCACTGCAGCCTCCTTGTCCTCATTCCAAGGACATATTAAGCCTGCTGGCTCTCTGTGTATTTCTCACCGGAGAAATTTTGCCTCTCCTGTACAGCTCTAGGCTAAGGAAAACTCTGTGAACTGCTCTTGGCTCACATGCCTGGTCAAATCTTGCTTTTAGAGAGCCCCAATTCATTTGAAGTTTTTGTCATTCTCTCCCAACACTGGGGCAGTGTCAGTGAAGCAAACATCCTTTCTCAGTGATGCCACAAATATCTAGACTCTTCTTTTTTGCCTCTCATTTTCTTTTTCTTCCTAGCCTATGGAATTTTGCCCTGGAGAAGGAACCGAAATGGGAAGAACAACTTCTTTTATTCACTCTTCATTCTTCCAAATCTTTTGGATTTTGAAACTCAAAATGTAATAGCTAAATTTTATTTCTTTTTATTTCTAATGTGTCAATTAGTACTTGAGACAATGAGGATGGAACATTCTAACACTTTGAATTAGGGGAAGGAGCGTAAGGTAAAAAACAAAAAAACAAGAACAGAAATCACATTGGTAATATAATAATATCCTAACCTCCTAAAGATAAATTTTAAGTAATCAGATAAAATTAATTAAAGCTATATTATGTGTTTACATATATGATACTGAACAGTATAGTGATATATTTATTTCACCTATTTCCATATAAGATAATGAATAATATAGCAAGTATGTTTCTAGATTTGAAACTGTTTTTATCTTGTAGTAGCCACTGGAAACAAACCGGAGCTATCACGTTAGTTCTGTGTAGTCAAATTCTGAATGACCAAACAGATGTGATCCTACTTTATCCAATAATAAATTTTGGAGTCCCTCTGGGAATGCATTCCTCTTAGATAATGCTCCCTAAGAGTCACTTCCCTGACTTAGGAATTAGAAATTGAAGAGCAGAGATTCTGGATTGTGCTACATTATGAAAGTCTGGAAGATTTGGCTTTCATTTTTCTCATGGAAGGTAAGGTATATGCTTTAGAAACTAGATGAGCAACTGTCACGCTTGACAAGTTATTATGAAACTGAAGAGACTTTATAGAGGACCAGCCCACCTCCAATCAAAGGTGTCCCTAGGCAGCCTCGTTTTCTCCAGGAGACAATTTGGATGTGTAGCAGTGTGTGATATGGTGCTTAATTTAGTACTAGGAATCTCACAAGGTAGATAATAGCAGTAATTGAGAAAAATTCAATCCTGATGTTATCAGGAGTTGGCCATAGTGATGGAACAATTTTGTGATGCTTTCCTGGAACATTTTATACTCATGGTAAGATTCTTGGTGTATCCACTTGGTAATAATTGTTCACTTTATTCAGCCTTAAATTGAATTATTTCATATAGATCAATTTGAATAATGTTTGCCAAACATAAAGACAATCATGATGTGTATAACATTTACATTAGATAGATAGATAGATAGATAGATAGATAGATGTAGATTTAGACCTTCAGGAAAGAATTAGATAGGCAGTAAGACTAATTTGTTTATTTTTATTGTGGCCACCTCATGATCATAATAGTAATAAAACTGTATAACTTGCATTAAGAGAATTATTGCAGTCTAATTAAATCTAAAATTATTTGAAATCACAAAGTCATACATTAAAAACATATATTGTGAGAATTGGAAGTGGTTTGCTAGAATCTCTGTCTGCCTTGATTCTTGTGGCATTGAAAATCAGATTTTATTGTGTACATTCAGCCTGACTCATAGCTTGTTTTTAATCATTTTCAATTCATTTGTACATAGCTATTGAAATTATAAACCACATTATATTTTTTAAACAGTTTTTTCCATAACATTCATGGACTACTCAATTCACAGATATTTATTAACCTTCTTATTCATGTCAGAACCTTGTTCTAGGAACTTAAATCTTGTTCAAGAAGACTTTAGTGCCAGAAGGTCAATAGTGGAATAGCCTTGCCTGATGCTTCTCTGCTTCATATATGAAATATTGGGCTGAGAGATTCAAGTCTCTACTTCATTAAGAAAGCAGACATTGTATTTTGAAGGAGATTGAACTTTGAATTGCCTTTTAGGGGAAGTTAGGGTACAGTGTGCTTCAAATATATGTTGTAAGTGCCATGTTTAAGGAAATAATTGAAATAGATTTTTTTTCCAGGATCCAGAGTTTATCAATTAGAAAAGGATTTAAATTGGTTTTGAGTCAAAGGACCTTCACCTAGTGTTTAATTTGTTTTGAAATGTTTAATGAAAATAGTAGTGTTAGGAGGAATAACTGAGTTCCAAACACAGGCATCACGGCTCTATAAAAGTAGATACATTAATCCAAAACTCTGAGAAGTACTGGAATTCCCATTCTGTAGCATCTGTTCAATCATTGTTCATCACCGCTGAATACTAGACATTAACTGAATCCCTATTCTCTGTCACTCAGGGTGGTAGCCTGGGTACAGCAGTAAACTAAACTGACAAGGCCTCCTCTTTAGAATTTATAGTTTTGGTTTATATATATATACACGTATGTTTGACACAACCTCTCTCCTGAAATTATACCATAAAAATTTACTATCATTGATTCATCAGGTATTTCCTATACTATAGAGTTTGTTCAAGAAGATTTACGTTCTTCTTGAACATAGGGGAAGTACAAACTTGGCAATAAGATTTGAATGTTCTTAGTCCCTCAGTAACCTCTTCCATGTCCTCTCTTGCATGCTTCCTTGCCAAAAATGAATGTGCGTGTTGGGGTGCTTTTATTTATCGCTTAGAATCTCTACTCAAACCGGAAGCTAGAAGGCCATAAATAACATTCATAATTCAAACTATTTTAAATATAATTCAATCTTGGAAAATTCAGAAGGCACAGAGGATTTTTGATGTCTTCATCATTATGAAACATTATTTTTCAATCTCGTGTAGATGTACTGAGTATTAGATAATAAGGAGTTCCATTTGATATATCATCAAATAAGCCATAGCAAATTGTGATTCAATTCCAGGATTCCTGGAGTTATGTTTACTTTTAGTATAGAATTATATTAATCAGGATACAGTATAGAAAAAGAAATTCTTAAGCTAGCTTTTCATCTTAGCCCTCCTTAAAGAACTGTTGAAAACAAATATTATATTTTATATTCATATTCTAGGGAGAGAAGAGTAAAAGGAATAAAATACAGTTTAATCTTTGACTTTTAGATGAGGCTGTTTACAAAATTAAACAGATGGTTAGTGTTTTCAGATGAGGGATAATGAACAGTTTTCAAAAATGCAAGAATTTATTTCCTTTCATTGATCTAGATAGAAAGCAAGGTTTTCTTTAGATATTTGTAAGTTTTTAAATTGACTTTGCTGAAATTGTCTAAGGGAATGAAGGCAGGTAATGAGCTACTAACAAATTATTTTAAAAAGAGAGTAGTTGATGCAAAGTATATACTTAGAACTTTTATATCTCATTGGTTTTCAATCCTATCCCACCTAGAGAGATACTTCCAGAGCTCCCTTTTTTTTTTTTTTTCCAGTTCTTTTCCCCAAAGTCCCCCAGTACATAGTTGTATATTCTAATTGTGAGTACCTCTGGTTGTGCTATGTGGGACACCACCTCAGCATGGCCTGATGAGTGGTGCCATGTCTGCACCCAGGATCCAAACCAGCGAAACCCTGGGCCTGGGCCGCCGAAGTGGAGCAGGCGAACTTAACCACTTGGCCACAGGGCCGGCCACCAGAGTTCCTTTTGTAACCAGCTCCCTATGTTAACCTCTGACACACTGGATTGTGCTTACCTATGCCTCCTTCGGAAATGAACCCATGAATATTTTCTGAATCCCAGGATCTTTATGATCCTGGTGAGCTTTTATATGTTCCTGGTTTATATTTTCCAGAATTGCTCTTCTCTGAAGATATCTCTAATTATTCTATCCTTGCAAAAAGAATCTCTTTACAAGGGCTGTTTTTTTTGTTCAATAAGAAAGTAATCCAAAATGTTCAAATTTTGAATATGTCCTTTTTCTCTATCTGTAGTTATCCTTCAGGTGAGTGAGCAATAGTCAGAACCTTCTTGCTGTTGATTCAGCTTTCAGTACCCATGCTGATGGCTACATGAAAATAAAATAATACAAGAGCACCTCACAATACATTACAACTAGCAATTTCATGGAAGACAAAGCAAATCAAAGCAATTGCCTGGCTTTGGAAAGACAAAACTGGTTAATGAGGGAATGGTAATTTTACAGATATTTTGAAATTGTACAATGTTCTGTGGAACTGGAGCAACCTGCATTTGAATCCTCTTTTCTTTCTAGCTGTGTGAAATTGTCCAAGTTATATAAATTCTCTGTTACACAGTTTGCTCACCTATGTTAATAAAATATGCTTAAAAGTTGTTAGGAGAATCAAATTAGTATAAAATTTTCAAGAGGCATATGAGTATGTGGCACACAGTAGGACTTTTATATATATTTCCTTTATTTGTTGCAGCAATAAGTGGGCACAATCCTATTCATTTTATTCTTCAAGAAGTAGCTCTTTGATTTTGAGGCTCGTTTATGAAAGTCAGAGATTATTTTTAATACTGGGAACAAATGGCAGTGTGGGCTTTGTTTACGTTTTCTTTATGTAAAGAATGAATATAAGCTTTACAGTAGTCTATAAAATAATAAATGAGTGGTAAAAATAAATGGATATCTAATGGGCAACCCAAAGAAAATCCCATAGAAAATTCTCTTTTATGCAAAATATAATTAACCTGGAGAAGATTTTCTTACACCTAGTTAGACAATGACTAATTGCTGAGTGAGTTTAAATGGCTAGGTATGGAACTAAACTTAATTAGTGGAAATATCATTGTGCTTCAGGGAATAAACTTAGAAAATAATGCATGTACTCAAGATTTATGGTTACCATACTCTGCCCATTGCTGTAAATTTCTTTCTGGCATCTTGGCTATTGTTGTTTGTGGTTTGTGTAACTACCAGCAAGTTGGCAGCCAGCTGATATTGAGAAAAGTCTTCTGAGTCTCCACCTCTTGTCTTTGCCCCTTGGTTAACTGACAGCCAGGGAGGCCCATTCAGAAGCGAAAACAAGGCCCAGTTCTTGGTAAAAAGTCCCACAAACCCTGGTGTTAATGTCTTTCCTGTTGAGACAGAGACTGCATCACCACACCTCTTTTCTAGAGTCTACAGAGGAAGTTCAGAAGTTCCAGCATTAGAGGATACTACCTCTAACCAACAAAGAGAATAACCCCATGAACTGTGCTATGTGGAGCCCCCCATTAACAATTAAAGAATTGAAGGAAGTGTTACTGTCTGGAATCCCAAGCTTGCAGTCCATGGGTCCATTGCAGCCAACACATCCGTGTGTGTCTCCATGGTGATTGTTAAGAAGAGTGAATGTGAATGCCTTCAGTCAAGTGTGCTCTGCCTGGTTTACCACAGTCCCCTCTGCAACCTGTTAGCTTAAGTTTGTGGATTTGAGTTTGCAACTCTTGATGCAGAACAACCTTTCTTTAATTGAGAAGGAAAATAGTAAGTAGAGACTTTTTAGAATTCCATAAAATACAAAATGACACGCAAAAATAAATGGGAACCTAAAAGTCTGCAGAGTGAAAAAAGAAAATAGCAAATCCTTTTTGAAGCAACATGTAATTAACGTATTGAGCATCATGATTTATGTAGTTGGAGAGCAATGAATTCCTGGGTGTCTTTAACGTAACACAAATCAAATGATTTTTATAGACACTCATCTAAGAAGTCACACAAGAACATTTTCAAGAACACGAATGGCTTTGTGACAGGTTCCAACAGCACACTCTACATAGCTAGCCATCAGTGCCCTTTGTACAGAGCTGGCTAGTGTGGTTGGCCATGTGTATCCATCATTTCGAGCTCGTGCTTTAAAGCAAACTCAGGAAGAAACAGTCTTAAGCTCTTTGAATTTTTAAAGATAAATTCAAAAAAGAAATACAAAGTCTATAAATGTTCTCAGAGTCATTAGTTGGCCACATTGCTTTATTTTGTTCTAGGAAAGAAAGATGTAAAGAGTGTGCATGAATGCCTATGTCTGGGTGTGTGTTTCTGTTTGTGTGTGTGTGTGTATCACTCATTCTGTCAGTTCCAGGTATTTCGGAGCTAGTAGCTCTTTGCCATGTAGGACTGGAGCAGTGTCAGTTTTGACAGACAGCCTCATGTGTGTAGCCCCAGAGCAGCAGCTCCTGCACTTGCTTTTTACAGCTAATCAGGGTGAGGTGTGCTGCTGAAATTGCATTTCTGACGCTTGCTTTCCCACTATCTCCCTCAAGGCAATGTTATTGTGACAGACTAAAGAATAGGGTAGAAGAAATTCTGGCTTTGAAAGATTAGATAGAATTTGCCTCTCCTTCTCAGGTTCAAGGCTCTCAGAAAAACTTGAAAGTTTCACTGTTTAATGATCTCCAAGAGAAAAAAAAAAGAGTTGCCCTACAGAGGAAAAGAATATGAGAAAGATACTGGGATCCCAGCGTCTCTCCATGGAGAAATTGACATTGCCAGCAAGCCCTCCTATTCCTTCTCTCTGCCCCACAATTCCTCCTGACTGGTCTCTCCACTGCCAATTTTTCCCCAATTCCATCACCTTGCCAATAAATGCCAAATTCATCTTGTTGAATCATAATATTCCTCTTCTCAAGACTTTCAACGACTTATCACATGGTTCGTCAATACCAAAACTTTCAGACTCTCCATTGCCTACCAATTAAGACACACTTCTTTGCATGGCATTTGATGTCCAGTGTGATATTGGAGCCCACTTTTCCAACTTCATTTCTCACTGCTTCCTTTCATAAGCCGTATCCTCCAGTTTTTCTCAGCTGGAGTGCTATAGGCATTTTTGAAGGGACAACATTTTGTTGTGTGGCACTGATTACTGAATCATTAGCCTCCTTGGCTTCAGTGCAGTGAATGCCAACAGCACCTGTTAGTCATTGTGACAACCAAAAATGCCCTCACCATTTCTAAACTCCCAATGGAGGTGCTTTACTCCCCTTAGGGATCTGTTCTTGAGCCTCATTTACCTTCCTCCATTCCTTGTTCATGCTGCTTCCTAGGCCTGAATTGTCTCTCCCTCACGTCCTCATACCCTGACTCACGATGCTTTAATGAAATTACCTTGATCTCTAGTTCAAAGAGATTTCTCCTTCCTCCTGAAAGACAATTCATATTCACGGAGTGCCTATCACAAGCCAGGCAGTTTTGTTACTTGCTTTTTATGCATTATTTCCACTGAACATTGTGCTTCCTTGCTCGTAGTGAGTGGTATTGAAACTCACTCTCTTTGCAATGGCCACCCCTCCCCACCTATGCCATCTTCCTCTCCCCAGAAGGCAAGTTGGAGGTGAAATCTAAGCTTTCTAATCTTATTAGACCTCGAACATTCAGCTGTTTCTCTCCTAGGTATGAAGCACCTTTTACTGATTTTCATAAAGGCAATATATTGACTTAGTTATTGGCTAGATATGACATTTTCATTTCTTACCTTCTGTACCTGACCAGTAGTTTCTTGAAGTCAAGGCATCTGATTTATCTTCTTATTTCCTAAGGACCCCAGAAGAATGCACTGGGGTCTCAAACAGGCCTCAAAAAATGTTTGCTGTAAAAATCTGGATACTGAAAAAATAATTAATGTGTTCCCATTTTAAGTACTTATTTTAAAATTTAGAATACTTCAAAAGAGTCAAGATCTAGAATATCAGAATATTGGTTGGGAGTGGGAGTGGTTGGATAACAGCTTAAAAAATTAAAACTAAAGAAACTTAATGAAGTTAATTTCAGCTTTTCAAACAAATACATAATGATAATGTCATTCTATAAAACCAACGTAAAAAGCCAGGAAAAATTTGATATTTTGAGGATGGTAAGGGGTAACGACGCAAATCACATTAAGAAGGACAATTGTACAATTCCCATTACCATGAATGAAGCTCATATGGTAAAATTCACACATACTTCAGTGGAAGCATGACCTCAACTGTCATTGGACTTGTTACTATTCATGGTCTGTGATTTTCTCCTCTAATTTGAGGGAATTTAATTTTCTGCCCACTTCACAAAGAAATGTCAGGCTGAATGACTAGAGCGTTGATGTTGAACATCTTTCTTCACATGTTGTATTTATAGTAAAATTGATTCTGTTATCCTTGATATCACCAAATAAAGGCCAAAACTGCAATATTCTTTCATATATACTAAGCTTTGAAAATAAGAATTTGGGCACAGATTACAGTCATACTTATAAAACATCTTAGTAGAAATGTGAAAATTTAAAAACAAATTTTAGTGAACAAACAAGAAAAGCTGTTATTAAAGAACAATAATATTATGTGTTCCTCTAAAATTTTGGGTAAACTTTCCATATATTGGAAAAGATTCAATACTTGGATTTTGTGTTCATTTTAAATTTCATAAATGAAATACAGAATAGTGGTTAAATGGATGGTCTCTGGAACCAGACTCTTCAGAGATTGGCTTCTATTTGTTACCAGCTCTGTCGTCTCAGGTGAGTTATATAACATTGGCGGGCCTCAGTTTCCTTATTGATTAATTGAGAACTGGAATTCCTACCACATTAGATTGTTGAAAGGTTAAAATGAATTAATAAATTTAAATCATTTTTAAGGGTGGTTAGCACATGGTGAATATACAATAAATGTTCAGTACCAATATTATCATCTTATTATAATTATATCATCTTATTATAAATAGAAGATATTCTATTGGGAGAGACATAAGATAAACTAATTCTTATATTGATTTTACTATTTTTCTCTTTTGAATTATATTTGACATGATTATTCTATTTTGTATATTATGGAAAAGGATATCAACATGTTATGTAATTATTTTAGAGGACTTGATTCATAAATATCAATAAATAACCAAGAATCAGACCTATTCATTAATTCACATGAAATTTTTTATCTGCCTCCTCCTCCTTTAATCTAATACAAGCATTCAATCTAGCTGCTTGAGTGCAGGGACCATTTCTTACTGGATTCTGCATCTTTATTACCTGGTAGGCACTTTGGCACATAGTAGGCACTCAGTAAATATTTATTTAATCCATTAATCTTTCTCAAAACAAATATTCCACTTTTTTCTACATTTGTTCATCTAACCAGTGCACCCGACCATCCTTAACCATGCCCTGGGGCCTTTGATCGTTTGTCTTTCCCATCTAAGGAAGAGTTTGAGCTCCATGACCTCCTGATTCCTGTGCAGTGCTTCTAGTCCACCCTAATCTCTGCCTTCTCAAACTTCTCGCAACCAGATTCAGTGCAATAGAATTTAGCACCACATTGGTTTCGTTGCATGTTGGACTCTTCAGGTAGATTATATGCATCTTAAGGGCAGAGATGAATTTGATACTTCTTTTGTAACATCTTACAGTTGGTCTTCAACAAATAATTATTAATTGATAACTACCAACACCTACACTAGGATTTCTTCTTATAAACCAAGTTAATATCTCTACTTGAATTACTCTCTTTTGTTCCAGTGTTAGAGTGTAATTGTTCCAATGTTAAAGGAAAGAACTGCAATATTGCATATTGTATATCATATATACATATATGAGTGTATTTATACATGTATACATACACACACACATATATGGGGTTGGGGATTTGGAGCAGGATTCTAGCTTGTAACTCAGGGACACTAAATGAGTGCATATTTTCCTTATACTCAGAGGCCAACTGGAGACTGAGTCACTGGGCACTGTACTCAGTTTCTATTGTTATGGGGGTTGGGGGATGGCAGAGCAAGTACCTTGGAGTTCACTGAGTCTAACACAGCTATTAATTAGTTATAGAGACCATTAAGATTGAATTAATATAATTTCACTTGCCATTCTAACATATTTTGCATTTCTAAAAAATTGACATGCCTGCTTCTATATCTCTAAAGAATCACTTAAAGAGATTCAAAGTTTTAGTTCAGAGTTAATCAAACAGCGCAATGTTTTACTATATAAACTGTAACCAAATATTTTATAATAAACAATAGCTTACATTAATTGAAGGAGACACTATTTTTGTCCCCATTTTATAGATGACGAAATTGAAACCTCAAGAGATTAAAAAAAATCTCTGAAGATCACACAGGTTAGAAATGGATATGGCAGGATTCAAACCTAGGAAGTTTGGCCCCAAAACTCACACTTATCACTACCATCCCATGCTGCTGGCAGACACCAGGTTGCCTACACAGAGCCTCTGCCACCCACTCCTTTTCTGAGAGCCCATCTGCATGATAGTCACTTTCCTGGTCTCTCTGAAGTCGAGGATGGACATATAACCTAGTTCTGGCCAATGGGATTAGAAGAAATGCCTCCTGGGTCTTTAATTTTCTACCCTGGCAAAAAAAATAGAAAGACGTGTTAAAAGAGGCCTAGTTTTTCCCCTAATTTTAGATATTGATGTGCGAGGATGCAATGCTTTGAGATTCTGTAGCCATCTTACAACTGAAAAGAAGGTCAAGAGAATTACAGAAGAAACGACTCAGAAACCGTACATTTTTAAGCTTCTGAACCAACCCTCGTCTTCCTTTCTTATGATTGTCTTGTACCATAAGAATAATCATCCTTACTGCTTAGGCTACTTTTTCTTGGATATTGTTACCTGCAGTTCAAAACCTCCTAACAAATGAAAATATAAATTTCTCAGACTTGTTCAAACACTTAAAATCTATTTCTTCCAATCAGCAAAACTAGTATTCCCATGTGAATATTTATAAGCATCTTA
The DNA here is from genome assembly GCF_041296235.1 of Equus asinus. Lineage (NCBI taxonomy): Eukaryota > Metazoa > Chordata > Mammalia > Perissodactyla > Equidae > Equus > Equus asinus. The sequence continues at coordinate 176,502,024 of NC_091790.1, forward strand.
AATTCTTTCAGGTTTTCATATGGGCATGATTATATTTATAGGACTGTTTTATATACATATACATACATATATATATATTTTATTCTTGGCCAGACATGAAATAAATACAGTAATTCTATTTTTTCAAGTTTAGTGTTTACTAATTATCACCTAGATTATCACTTTGATTCATGAATTACTAGTTTTAACAAATATTCTAAATTGCATTGACAAATTTGACAAAGAAAACCTTAATTTTTAAAATGTGGATCCATTTTAATTATTTGACCTTTTCATATCATATAATAATCACAGTTAGGCAAATGGAAGTATACTTCATTTCCTTCCTTATATCTAAATTGAACTTAAATTAAACTTGTATTAATAATTCAGTGTGTGTTATCTGGACTTCACCAGACCCTTCTCTCCTAAACAGAGAATCATACATGAGAGAATATAAATCTTTCCTCTTTTTAAAAATTTTGTATTCAGACAGCACTATGCCTGCCCACGTTGCCTTACTGGCCTTTCCTTGATCAGACTGAAGATAAGAATTAACCACCATTTAAGAAGATTTTAGATTCCATGTAAGAGAGAGTAATATGTTCCAAGTTTGTTTTATTTTTTGTTTTGATAAAACATTGATTCATTCAGAACTAAACATTTTTAATATTTGAAAAATACATCTTCATTTAAAGCTAAGACTTTAATTTCATTGTGAGAAACTGGGATGTGAAGACAGATTTATTAACATTAATAGGAGCAAATGCATATTTCTAAACCATTGAGATAATAAAATCATCGTTTAGGAAGAATTTCAACTGAAGGAAGACAAAAAACAAAAAAACTCCTTAATTAAGCCTGCCGTTACCGCTCTATAATTTACCTGCAGTGCCTGACTATCTGTGATGTCAAAGTACATAACACTACAGCTCGCTGAGCTAATCTGGAATCTGAATCTGGAATGACAAAGTGCCAGTTTCAGCCTTCTGTGAATAAAACCAGTGAGCAAAACTCAAAGGTTTACATATATCACTGCAATCACTGTCTCTAGTATGAAATTTTGAAGAGAACAAATCAATAAGAAGTCCTATGGTGAGACATCATATAATGGATATAATGTCCTCTGAAGATTCTGTTATATGTTTTATTTAAATATGTGTGTTTGACTCAAGTAAAGAAAGTACGCTTTCTCCACCTAAGTACATAATAGGGGTCAATAAATATTTGCTGATTTGAATTGCTTTGGGCAGAGGGGAGATGTGAGGGAGAGATATAAGGATGGGAGATGGAGAAGGGAAGGGAAAAGCGGCAGAAAGAGGACCAGGGCCCCATAGACAATGGAGAAAAGCCTTTCGTGGCATTGTGTGGGAAGGGCACCAGACAGCTGTGCATGGACTCCAACTGGAATTCTGTGTTTAGCTGCAGTGTGCATTCTGAAGTTCATGCCACACAATCTGATTTAGAGGAATTAGAAGAAGAGACAAAGGAAATAGGATTTGGCTCAGGGTAACTATAAAAACATCTAAGGTAGTAGGCTGTGGCTCTTATTTGAAACAGAGCTCATTTCCTTCATCTCATATTTCCATAAAGGGAATGAGACTTCTGATCCACTGCCTGGGAGAGAAGGATATTAGAGTGAAAGTTTCTGCTACCTCTCCTCTGCGGCCTTCCCTGAAGAGGAGGTGGAGTGCTTTACCTGTTGGCGAGATTGGGGAACCTGACATCCTCTGGGCCATGCCCCAAAGATTGGTGGAGTTTCCTTTGACTAAAAGAAGAGAGCAGTCCTCTATAATTCCCACTCTCCTTCCCTCTCTTCTTCTCTCACTCCCTCTTTCCTTCTGTCTGTTGCTTCTTCAAGCAAAGCATTACCCCTCCCATTTGCTTCCAATCTGCCAGCGACTCACCAGAACTTTTCATCACAGTGCTCCATTTGGGGTTTGAGATGGGAGGTCTGAGTTTTCTGTTGTTGCATGTAGCAATAACAAAGCCAGTGCTGTCTCTAGGTTGGTAGGTGGCTCTCTGTCTGCTGGCAATTGATTGGAATCTATAGGAGGAAAGGGTCGAAAACTTGGCTTACCTTAATGTCTAATAAATCATTAAATCCTAGGGAGCATCAACTCCCAAGAAAAAAAATATATTTAGGGGCTGGCCCAGTGGCGCTGTGGTTAAGTGCGCACATTCCGCTTCGGCGGCCTGGGGTTCGCCAGTTGGGATCCCGGGTGCAGAGATGGCACTGCTTGGCACACCATGCTGTGGCAGGAGTCCCACATATAAAGTAGAGGAAGATGGGCACGGATGTTAGCTCAGGGCCAGTCTTCCTCAGCAAAAAGAGGAGGATTGGCAGCAGTTAGCTCAGGGCTAATCTTCCTTTAAAAAATGAAAAAAAATATATATATATATTTAGAACTCCTCTGTGGACAGAGTGGGGAATTTGAAGACTGACACTTGTTATAGAATTCTGTGCAGAAGTGAGAAATCAATGAAGTTTTGTATCTTACTCAAATATTTCTTATAAAAAATTAAAATAATAAAAATAATAATAAGTATCAATAAATATATTATTAGAGGCCAGGTGCTGTACTCTGTGCTATACATTTAGTGTATCAATTATTTGAAACACCTTCAAACTACAGATTGACAAACTCCTATCACTAAATAATGACTACATTTTGCTGTAGACTGTAAAGCCAAATGAGTGACACAAGAAAATTTATGAATAATAAGTAAAAACATGGCCATGGTGACATCACCTCCCCTTCCATGCCCATTTCAGACTTTGCTAATCAATTGCAGCCTGATCAGTCCCAATCAATCGGCAGTGACCCAGAGAGATGAAATCTATCCTGTGCTACCATGACCCCAAAGGAGTCTAAAGTCTTGATTTACTTTGCTTAGGTGTCACTTAAAATTCTAGAACTCTCAATAGGTTAGAATAATTTTCCAAATAGCAAGTCCTAGGCTCAGCCCACATGTACTGATAAACCAAGACAGTCATCTTTACTAGTCTTCCTGTTTTGCGAACTCTTCGGGTGGTATCTAAGTCGGTGATTATCCAAACTATAAAAGAAGTCAGTAAAAGATTTTTTACTAATGAAAAACTTTCTAATTTAATAATTTTTTTGCCTAGTTGAGAGCTCATTTTACAGACTATGATATGCAAGGAAAGTGTGCCTATAGAACAGACCAATACAGTCTTTCAAATTATGCATAACATTTTAAAATTGAAGGGCTTTTGAGTATAGTGACGTAGAGCACAGGCTTTCATGTCAGATACCTCTGGGTTCAAGTTTGGGCTCTGTCACTCTCTCTATTTCCTTGTGCCAGTTACTTACAGCTCTACTTTTTGATTTCTTCATTTGTAGAATGGAGTTAATCAGTAGTACTCATTGCAGAGGCTTGATAGAAAGACTGAGTGAGATAAGGTATGTGAAAGCACTTAGCATGGGGCCTGCACGCATGTAGGCGAGTATTATTATCTATTATTGTATATTAATACCAAAGACAGAGGTGATAGAGTGCAGAACCTTCAAACCATGCTCCTCATAGAGAAGATTGGTAGGTACCTCGATGTCCTTCTTTTCAACTCTGCTTTTATCTAATGCACATACATGGGTTGGACTAAACTTTCATTTGAACAGAGTAATATGATACTTTCTGTTTTAAAACGACTGGTCTGATGAAAGGATATTCCTCTGTAAGTACTAACTAGATGAGTGACATTGGGCAATTTATCTAACTTCTCTACTACTCTGAACCTATTTCTCTAAAATAATGGCATTAGTTTGGATGACCTTTATAATCTGTACAGCTCTCAAAATCTGTTCTTTAGTCGGTATTAATTATTTAACATTGATTTAACACTTCAAACTTTAATTCGTTTGAACTTATCTTTCGGTTTTTACAATATTAATATCTTTATATCAACATGATACCTAGAGAAATTCAACTATTTATTCCTGTTTTCCTGGCTTACTTTCTCTCTGGGAATATCACAATAAGTAAAAGCAATCTCATTACTATGAAACTGATTATCATATTAGCTACAAATGTGAAAATGTAGTCATGCTTAATAACGTGTAAAGCAGCACAGTAAGAATAGATTTAGTCTAGTATTTCACCTTTTAGAATGTGTCATTGAAAACTGTACAAAATTGTATCAAAGAGAGAAGATGCCAAAGCATGTGATCTCATAAAAATTTCGTGAAAAACGTCTGTGCTTTTGCTTATGTTCAGTCTTGTATGGAAAGAATCCATGCTATATATCAGGTTCTCAAATTGTCAGTGACCCAAAAATTAGGAAATATTCCCATTACTTCTCGCCTGCTTCCTATCAAACCCCACCTGACCTGCGTTCTTTCCCTTCAGTATGCTCCTCCGTATTTTGCAAGTGACAAATGGGAAGATAGAAGTGGGGATTGCAAGCCCCTATCTTCTCTTCCATCTCAGGGTAATGTATATGGATTTTTAAAAGTGGAATGTACTATTCATTCTTTCATTAAATGATTATTTATTGAGCACTACATTGATGAGGGTTCTTTATTCCAAGTAACAAAGCCAAGTAGAAATAGGTTATGAAACGATATTGGGTAATTCACAGAACAGTTGAGAAGTTTAAAGAACCAAGTATAGGTCTAAGCAGCCAAGAATTAGACCCAAAACAATGTCTCAGAACTAATCTGATAAAGGGCAGCTAAGGGAAGGACATGCAAACCATCTCCTGAATCCTATGTACTAACTCTCCAGGCTACGTTCTTTGTGAATGTCTCTGCAGGGAGGACCCCAGATCACAAGTCTGGGCCCAGGACACAAGTGAGGCTGGGGAAGCAAATATTTAACATTTTTGCTTTCTGCATGTCAGACAGTCTTTGATATCAACCAAGACTCATTAGATGAGAGTTCCCACAACCTAGAAATGGATTCAGATGTTACAAGGCCAAAATGAGTAAAAATACTTATTATTCCACATCCACCATAACCACACAGTGTATGTCACATCCTGTACTACCAGCCCTGAAAAAATGCAAACAAATAATTCCTGTTCCTTGTTTTCAAGAGAGACAAACTCCAGTTAAGGTGATGGGCAAATGGAAGATTTGAATCTTATGTGCTAGGAGCTATGGGTCCATAAAAATGAGAACTCTAGACTGAGAAGATGAAAATATAGACCAGAATTACTTGAGAATTGTCCAGTTATTAACTTTAAATCAAGAAAATGAATGGAGCATTCTTTCTACATAGAAAACCCTTGGATTTTCATTTTTGACTCTTTTCTCTCTCTCACACTTCATATCTGATCCATCAGCAAATCCTGTTGACTCTTCCTTCAGTTTGTATCCAGAAAAATCATGATGATGATGATGATGATGATGATGATGATGGTGTCCCAAATTCTACTGTCTTTGTAAAACAAAACCACCTATATGAACCAATTAAAATGGAAGTCAGAGCATGTTTCTCAGAACCTTCCAATGGCTCTCAATGTCCCAGAAAAAAAGTCCAAATACTTAGAGTGGCCTGCAAGGCCCTACAAGACCTGGCCTGTCACCTCTGCCACTACTGCTCTGGCCACCTCCTCCCTCATTCCCTGCATTCTAACCACACTTCGATTGCCACCTGGCTGTTCTGCCAGCATAGGAGATGTGTTCCTGCCTAGGATGCTTGAGCTATATCTGCTCTTGTTTGTGCCCTCTTCCCAGAATGCTCTTCCCTAAACTATCTGCATAGCATGTCGCTTCACTCTTTTAGTCTTTACTCAGTTATACCTTGTTAGTGAGCCCTTCTCTGAACACCCTATTTAAAATTTCAGTGACTATTCCCACCCCCAGCATGGCACTCCCCATCCCACTTCCTTGCTTTACATTTTTCCATAGCTGTTACCACTGTCTAGTGTTTTATATCATTTGCTTAGTTATGTACTGTTTGCACCCTTAGAATGTAAGCTCCACAAGAGCAAGAATTTTTGTCTGTGTGGTTAGTACTCCATCTGCAGTGTCTAAAACAGTAAGTTCCTGGCATACAGTAAATGCTCCATAAATATTTGTCAGATAGATGATTGCATAAAGACTCCAGTTGAAGGATAAAAACAGAGAGAGGCTTCCCTTTCTGCCTTACTTTTTCTCTTCATGCCTTGAAGTTTATTTTTCTAGTAATTTAATTTCAGAATCTGTTATGTGAACATCATGTTTCCATCCTCACCCCTGTGAACTCAGTCTAGGAATCCTCCTTCTCTCGCAGATAAATGCCAGCATAAAGACACTTTTCTTGTCCTCCAAATAGCAGAGAGAGAAGAACAAGGAAACAGTGCAATTAATAAATGGAGACTGTATCTTCTACTTGTTTCTTTCTCAATGCCTCCTTCATTTGGCTTCTCTCTGCTAATGATTCTCATCTTAGAATTTAATCTACGCAGACATATAAATGCTTCCAATTAGAAGGAAATGTTTCCCTTCTTCAAACTCAGGAAGAGGGATATTCTTTTCCTAAGTGTGTCTAGGCCACCAGCTTCCTCCATAACTAAGCATAACATTATTGTCTCTGTGTGGACTCGGTTGAGCTCTCCTTGGAGAATTTTAAGTGAGTCCTATAGACCAGGCACCCTTTAGGAGCTTTCCAAGCTGTAACGTAATTTAATTCAAACAACAATAGTAGAGCTCTAAATTATTATTCCCATATTACAGTTTAAAAAATTGAAGTTGGATAAAAATAGGCAATGTCCCAAAAGCCAGCTGTCTAGTGATGGAACCTACATCCAAACTCATGTTGGCCTGACTCCAGAAATGGTTCTTTTTCCACTTTCCTACATCCTGATTGCAAATAGCTCTTCGTGCATCGTGTTTTGTCTTTTGTCATTCTACTTTTATTCTCAGTCCCTAAAGGCATCTTTCAGTTACTAAAAAACTTAAGGGAATTTGTTTCCTCACCAAGACCTTTTTTTTTATTTTAACATTTGAAATTAGAAATCTAGAATATAAACTGCAGAAACAATTATCCATTTTGAACACTTGTAGGGAGGTAAGTTACAAAAAAAGCGAAAAACAGCCTGTGGAAGTATCAGGGGCATTTACGTACTGATGCTGATTGTATTTTACAGGCTCGAGAGAAACTCGAGGCGATCACCCTAATTTGAGGGTTCAGCCTGCCTCTTACCACTTTCTTTCAATCCAAACAAAAAGCAACACATAGAGGACAAAAAGATATAAGAGGCTTGACACTCTTCTTTACAAATTCAGCCAAGACAAGTAATTCTTTTTCTTATATACTGTTAGAAAAAATTAATACCTTCCCAGATAGTTAAGGGAGCAATTTTTTTGCTGCTTTGATATATTACTTGGAAAAAGGGGAAAATGTGTCCCTTGTTTCTACTTCATGCTTTATTGTTAAACCTAGTGTCTGACTTTTATTCCGCTGTCACTTAGCACCCTCCTTGTTCCTGGAACATGAGACAATGATTGCCTAAAGGCCTGCTGGCTGTGGCTATGGTGTCATTAGCACCTCCTGCCCCAGGCACCCTAGCTTAAAGGACTTTCTATTGCAACCTATGCTTCTGCAATTATTTGTACCTATTGACAGGATAGCCGCTAATTAGCTCTGGTGGTTTGTCAGCTGCCACTGAGGTCACTCACTTCTGTCCTGTTTGTGGAAAATAGCCACAAGAGCAGGCACTTTCTCACTAGGGTTCCTAGAGCAAATTGTAATTACTTTTTGTCTCAGATAAAAACAACAACAACAACTTCTGTCACTGTTGTTTTCTTCAAGCAGCTCAGTAGAACCGGTATTTCAGATATTTTGCATGCCCCTCTCCCATTTCATTTTTAAGGCATGCCGATTCTTACATCAATGCCCTGTTCGAACCTACATGGCTCTGTCTGTTTTTTAGCTTCCTTTTCATTCATGTTATTCTTTTCACCATACGATGTGTATGGTTTTAGATATTTGGGGAGGTTGCTAAATATTTAAGTTGCTCTATGAAATTATATAATTGACAGAGACTTCTAACTGTCAAGCATTTTCTAGGAGGCGCAGGATGCTTTTTCAAAAAAGACTATGAATATGAATGTAGATTAATGGACATTGTGTTATTTTTGCGATATAGAGTGCTGTTTTTGTTTTTTTAAAAAAACAGACTTCTGCCCTCATTTAATTCTGCTTTTGTCACCTTTCTAAAATCATAATCTTCCCACTCCCGTACTTGTAGTTTTCCACTGCAGATCTAACAAATCAGTGAGTATGCTTAGTAAATTCAAGAAGTTTTAAAATATGCTCGAGAAAGGTGGATCCTTTCAAGCAGTCCTCTTTAAAAATAACCAAAAAGACAATTATTTTCATCAATCTGAATGGAAACTAAGGTGTTTAGGATATAAGAAATGTTAGAAATAAAATTATGAGATTCAATTCTTCTCACAGTGCCGTGGGATATGTAAGAAGGTACTCACAGATTTTAGTGCTGATTGCTCTCTCTACAAGTAATTTCCTTAATGTTGTTTCCTTAGCACACTTCAAAATGTGTTGTCCAAAGAATCCCAGAAAAAAAAGGAGATTTCTTTTTGGTATGCGACGTTCTGCAGAGTTCAAGCCTTCAGCAGATACTTAAAATTTGATATCTGGGATGAAATCCTATAAATGAGGTTATTAAACCTGAAGAAATTAATACAAATACAGCATCATCCTTTTAAAATAAGAAAGTCCAACATAGATTTTTTCCACTCTACCTATTTGTATAAATTCTAGATTCTGAGATTCCCTCAGCTTTCCTTATTGAGAAAATATTTGCAGATATTGAGCATTTTAATGAGCACAGACAGTGAAGACCATGGTTGTGATGGATCTCTGGCTAGGAAGAAATATTACTATTTCTAATGATGTTCTTTTAATAGAATAATGTTTAGGACTATAAAAACCCCTAAAATGCCTTTAAAAATACAGTGTTGGGGCCGGCCTGGTGTTGTTGAGGTTAAGTTCATACACTCCACTTTGGGGGCCTGGGACTAGCCGGTTCAGATCCCGGGCACGGACCTACACACCACTTATCAAGCCCTGCTGTGACAGTCATCCCACATATGGAAAAGAAGAAGATGGTCACAGATGTTAGCTCAGGGCCAATCTTCCTCAGCAAAAAGAGGAGAATTGGCGGCAGATGTTAGCTCAGGACTAATCTTCCTCAAAAAAAATAAAATAAAATAAATTAAAAATATAGCATTATAGAAAATAGGATAGTGTTTACTTTCCACCCTGAGCTCTTTCTCTTGGCTGAAATAATCATCTCCCTTGTTACTTTATCCTGTATTAAATGATGATAATCCCTATTTTCTCATATAACATAGAGCCCCTCCCCGTGAAAATAAGAATATAACTAATAGAAAGGTACAAGAGATGAAGAAATGAACTTTTCAAATGAGGGCAATAAGCCAAAACTATACCACTATAATTGATTTTCAGGTTTTCAATGGAGTGTACAAATACTGAAAATAAAAACAATTACCTGAGAGTGCTGGCTGTTTTCTATTTATCTATTCACCCATACTTTTACCATCTATATGTCAAGCTAAGGCAGGCTATGATGCTAATAACAAATCACAAAATCTCAAAGCTTAGCACAACAGAGCTTATTTACTATATGATGAGGTCCTGTGGAAATCAGTGAAAGCAGCATATAACTTAATAGTTTGTTCTGGTATCTGCTTTTTAAATATAATCTTTTTTGCATATAGCTAAGATAATTAAATCAAGATTTAAATTGTTATTATTTTTTTTTTTTGAGGAAGATCAGCCCTGAGCTAACATCCGTTACCAATCCTCCTGTTTTTGCTGAGGAAGATTGGCCCTGAACTAACATCTGTGCCCATGATCCTCTATTTTATATGTGGGATGCCTGCCACAGCGTGGCTTGATAAGTGATGTGTAGGTCTGTGCCCAGGATCCGAACCGGTGAACCCTGGGCTGCTGAAGCAGAGCACATGAACTTAACTGCTACAGGCTGGCCCCAATAATGACTTAATTTTAAACTTTGGCATATATGTTATATCTTTTAAGACAGAGGAATTATGTCTTTCCCTTTCAGCTTTAGTGATATAATCTGCAAGAATATAACAATTAGATCTCTTAAAGTTAATGCAATTGATACTATTCTTAAAGTGCTCTCCTTTGAGGTTATTTGAAGAAGTTTTATTTTTCACATTTGTAATCTATAAAGTCAAGTACGTAGGTGTGTAGATGAGCATTAAGCTTTTATTTTATTTTGCAAATTACTTTGTATTGCAAAGTATTACAAGTAAACATTGTGCTAAGCAGAATTCTTCTATACATTTAGGTCACTCTATCTGTTCTTTCATTTTGATATGACCTAGTCTAAAATGAAAGACACGTTGTTTAAAGTGGCTAATCTGTGTAGTTAAAACAAAATCATTCAATTGTCAGTCTTCTCTCTTTACTCCTGGTTTGAAAATTATAGGTTGAGTTTACCAGCAGCCACAGAATTTGATTTGCAGAAAGAAACAAAGGAGGCATCTTTGATTGCCACATCTTTTACCATTTATATCTTGGTTTATCAAAATTGAAGTGACATTGCTGATTATCTTACTCCTAGAAAAGGACTGCTGGTCGTGGGTTGGACTTTTTACCACACAAGTGAAGTCTGCATACAGAAAACAATGCCAGTCCATTCTTGAAGGGCAAGAATTGAGGCATATATATTGTATGTAGTAGAATGCCCTGACTGAATGCATTGGATAAGGTAAACATTTCTCATTTCTTTCTCTTGCAGTTCAGCCTTTGTCTTTCAAGAAGAGCATGTACCAAGCCACCCATAGCAATGTCACAGAACTGCCTGATTTTCCCATAACTGTCAATAAGACTATGTTACTATATCAAATTGGGTTGTCAGGGGTCTTGCCTCTGGCTGAGTCCATTCTTGCAAGCTAGTTGGCTAGTTTGATTTGACTGGTCAAGGTTATAAAATGTTCGTTTCTCGAGAGCCAAACCAATAATATGACTAATTGTTTGTCACATAATTTTTTTATCTCATTCATTCATTTATTCCTTAGATATTATATGAACAATATACAGAACCTACCATTAGGGGACTTAAAGGCTAGTGGTTGAGGAAGCAGGTACAAGTAGAAATCCTAGTAGCTATTTGAACTATAGTGTAGAAAAAGGAGTGATTCATTCGCTGAGGTGCAGGAAGACTTGGGGCTCACTTAGTGTATTAGTTTTTATCGCTGCCTAGCAAATTATCACAAAATTAGTAGCTTAAACCAATAACCATTTATTATCTCACGGTTCTCTAGGTCATAAGTCCAAGTGGGTTTGAGTGGGTTTTCTTCTCTCGTTCTTACAAGGCTGAAATCAAGATGTCGGTTAAGTTCAGTTCTTATCTAGAGGCTCTGGGGAATGACTTCCAAGCTCACTCAGGTTGTTGGCAGAACCAGTTCTTTGTGCTGTAGGTCTGAGGTCCCAGTTTCCTTGCTGACTGTGGCCCAGGAGGCCATTGTCTCCTCCTAGGGGCCACCTGCCTTCTTTCTCATGGGGCCCCCTTCATCTTCAAAGCCAGCAATGGCACTTGAAGTCCTCATGATTCAAAGGTCTCTGACTTTCCCTTCTGCTAGCAGCCAGAGAAAGCTCATTACTTTTTAAGGGCTCATGTGATTAGATTAAGCCTATCTAGATAATCTTCCTATGTTAAAATTAAATGATTAGTAATCTTAATTACACTGGCAAAAATCCCTTTTGCCACGTGAGGTAACATAATCATGGGAGTAAAACCAGGAGACAAAAGTCATGGGGGCCATTCTAGAATTCTGCACACTACACTTAGTTGGGGAAGTCTTTACAGAGCTAGTGTTCAACCTCAGCCTTTGGAGAGAAAGGACAGAGACAATGGAGCATTAATGTCTATGTCATATTGTGAAGGAAGCTGGGAAAATCCAATGTGGTTGTATCAAAACAGACAAATGATGCCCATCTTGGGTTCTTATGGGAAAATATTATGCCATTTCATCAGTTTTCATTTCTGTGTTGCTAAATGCTAATACCGTATGGCAAATTGTATAGTTGATGTATCAGAGAAGAATACTATAGGACCGTAAAGAATGAACGCAGAGGACGGGCATCTGATTCAGTGCTCAGCACCTGGAGGTATTAGGAGAGGTTTCCACGCAGAAACTTGAACTTAATTTTAAAGAATAGGCGTGTTTTCCAGGTAAGTGGATGTAGACAATGACTGGACCACAAAGAGAAAAAGAAAATATCAAAGTCTGGAAGAATTTAAAAGGGGAAGAAAGTGGTAAATGTGAGAGGAAGAGGAAGTTTCACTGGTAAACTGATCAAATCAGCTTGATTATGTTCAGTTTGATGCGTTTGAAACAAAGAAGTAGAGATGGCTAGCAGTCAGTCAGACCTATTTCTCTGAGGTCTGAAGGCAAAACTGGCTTAATATAAAGATGTGAGCATCACGTGTGTATTGGTAGTATTTAAAGTCATGGGTTTGAAAGAGTTATCCCAAAGGAGAGTAGAGGGATACAGGAGTCGAAATTGTCTTGCCACAGTAAAGTAAGAATGAGAAGTAGTGAAAAGAAAATAGGAGTGGAGACAACTCTTTCAAGAAGCTTGGCTTAGATGAAAATGAGTGCTATAACATTAGGCAAAGAATGATGTGTCTTCTAGAACAGGGTTTCTCAACAGCCATCAGACACTTGGGGCTGCATAATTCTTGCCGTGGGGGCCTATTCTGTGCATTCTAAGATATTTAGCAGCCATCCTTGAGCTTTACCCACTGGATGCCAGCAGCATATGCCCCCCACCTCTCACAAGTTGTGACAAGTTGTGTCTCTAAGCATTGCCAAATGCCTTATGGGAGGCAAATTCATCCCCAGATTAAAACCACTACTCTAGAAGACATTCATTTTAATTAAGCAATCAATAAAGTAAACTGCAATAAGAAGAAGATAAAACCGAATATCGAGACACCCAATGGGGAAAAAGAAGCAGTCTGTTGATGAGGTCACTGGGAATAGAAACATTCAAAGACGGAGGAAAATAAACCTAGGAAAAGATGGAAAGTAATACTGTTACGAGGGTTTGGAGGAAAACTAAGAGAGGCTGCCAGCCAAAAGTATCATAGCCTCTGATATTCTTATCATAGATAGAGATAGAAAAATGAAGCCAGTTGTCTCTGTTCGTAGTTGAAGACAATCCTCCCACTTGTGTCCTGGATTCCAGCTGTTCTCACTTTCTCAAGATCTTTGCTCAGTGCTCCCTTTAGTCTCCCTCAGTAACAAATTGTCCCTCTCTACAGATGATTCCTGTAGTAAAATAATTCAAGGTTCTTTGAAAACAGTGCTTAAGCCCACAGATGCTAAAGGCTATGTGCATTACTTTCCTATTGCTGCTATAACAAATTACCCCAAACTTAGTGTTTAAAACAATACATATTTACTTTCTTACAGTTCTGGAGGCCGGAAGTCAGAAATGAGTCTTACAGGACTAGAATCAAGATGCCTGTCAGTGCTGTGTTCCTTCTGGAGGCTCCTGGGGAGAATCTGTTCACTTGTCTTTTCCAGCTTCTAGAGTCTGCCTGCATCTCTTGGCTCATGGTCCCTTGTCCACCTTTAAAGTGCATCATTCCAAACTCTGCTTCCATCATCTCATCTCCTTCTTATGACTGATTTTTTTTTCCTCCATCTTAGAAGGGCCTTTGTTATTATGTTGGGCCCACATGGATAATCCAGAATAATGTTCCCGTCTTTATCACATCTCCAAATTCCTTTTTGCTGTGGAAAGTAACATATTAAGAGGTTCTAAGAATTAGGACATGGACGTCCCTGGGGGAGTCTACCACTGTAGGTAAAAGGAAGACTATTGCAATATGAAATGAATGCTGTAGGTTAGATACATGGGATTGAGGAGGAAGAATTTCATTTGGTAGATAGTTTGACTGAAAATAAGTCAAACATTGGTCATGATATGTGGAATAAAAGAGATAGCCCTATCCATCAGTTCCTTGATTCTCAAGACTGAACTAGAGTAGGCTCAGTGTCCCTAAGAAACAGGTAATTAAGGTGCTATGGTAGTTACCGTTGACTCTGTTTTATTCTCATTTTTATCTATCTACTAGAACATCTAGCAGTTTAATTTCTGGTGCATTCTGAGGCCATCAGGTGTTCTTTAAATGCAGCCTCTCAAGAAAATAAAGTTTCATCAGAGCCATCTGGCAAGTCTACATCCACAAGGGAACAGAGTGGCAGATCCAACCTGCTTAAGAGACACATTTCACGCAAATGTGTTAGAGACAAATGCTACTGATCTCTCGTCTGAAAATGGTCAATGAAGGTCACTTTATTGCGATGCACTCTATTATTATCCATATGAAATTTCCAGTCTGTTTGCTTCTTTTTGACACCCGAGATCAGTTTCATAATAAGGTATACACAACATGTTCTACTAAGCACTGACTCAGGAAAGAAACCGATTGTAACCAGAAGTGGGTGTTGATGCCTAATACATGTAAATGTAGCAAGAAACCATTAAACAATGAAAGTTAGCTCCCAGATGGCACTACCATCTGGAACATAAATCCATAAAGGTACTTCTGTAGTATTTTTGCAGTGAAAAATCAGGCCTTACTGAGAATTTTTAATGGCCACTTACGAAGTTCACTGTTAACATTAGTGTTGATAAATGACAATTATGCATATATATCCAAACTTGCATTCATCAAGGTAGGCTCTGGAAGCTTCAAGCCTCTGGTAAAGAAAAAGTGTGTTGTAAACTAATTGGTCTCTGGGAGAATGCATGCAGCTGGTTTAGTAACTGTGATGTGAAAATTTTTAGTTCTATTCATGCTGCAGAAAACAGCGTTCGTCTATTAGGACTTTTCTCTTTATTTTCCCATTTGAATCCCTTGCAAATATTAACTAAGTACTTTACTTAACTCTTTCTTATATTCTCATTTCACAGATAGATGAATAAGAGAAAGAGAATCAGTAATTTATTTGCAGGTTTAAAGTAAATAACAAATGGAGGCCCTCTGCTGTAATATGATTTTCTCTAAAGCAGATAGGGAAATGAGGATGGCTTTGTCTGAACACTGGCCTAGGAGTGTCCTTCTTAATGTCATTACCTTATCCGTGATACACATCTGTGGCATCCCCCAGATGGTATTGTAGCAATGGTTCCTTCTACCGATAATTTGCATGAAAACTCCCAAATTTATACTTGTAACATTCCTTTTTGGAAAAAATTCAAGTGACTTCTAGTTAGAAACTTAATTTCCCATAAGATATTTTTAGAAAATTGTATTCTTTTATGGATATTTAAAAGGCCATACCAACAACAAGCCTAGGTATATGCTATGATTTTATTTACATATTTATGTATTTTTTAACATTGATTGGTTCCACTGTTGCTGTTTTCTATGGGATGAGAGTTAAAGAACTTTAGGGCTGAATTTCAATGTGATCTATCTGAGAAATGTGCAATAAACAGCAGACAGATTGATTTCCTAGAAACCTGTCATAATGAGACTGCACAGGATACAAGCCTAGCTTCAGGCATATTCTTCCTTGATCTCTGACTGAAAGCAGGGATACTGCTGGCCATGAAATCTTGCTTGTTTCAATATTAGAACTTACCTGGGACACATGTCCCCTGAATGATAATAGCAGATTCTGGGAAGATCTTTATGGATGTGGTGTGTATAGACACCAACCCACCCCTCCCTGCCACATGTACCTCTCATCCTCAAAGTGCCACTCTCCACCTTAGAGTCCCTATATTTGAAAATTAAATTGAAAACTTACGAACTTTTGATCCATTATGCATTTTATTGGTATAAATTCCTCAAATGTCAAGCACGAGTAATTCACAAAACATAGATGAATTGGATCCTCTCATTTGTGAAGCTCAGCACTTCATCTTTGTCATACTCTGTAATGGAATAGGTTTAGTTATTAGCTGAATATAATTTTATAAAGATGTGTATTTGAAAGTAAAATGGAATTCATGGTTTTGTCCATGAGTGGCATACTTAAATTCTGTTCATGGTCAAGTGATACATATAATTTCATTTCGGAATTTTAAATGCCTTTAGTGGATGCATAGCGTTTTTAGCATTAAATATGTCCTGTGTATTCATTCTTAGCTTGCCGGTGCCGGAAAACTTCAGCAAAAGGATATGGGAGAGTCTAACAGCACTAATATTGTTAGAGAAATCATCATTAGTCAATGCTCTATTTCGGTAGTCGAGGACTGGGAGCTCAAGTCCCAGTTCCGTTTCTGTCTGTTTTTATCTGCCAGATGCATAGGATATTTCCCCAGAAAGGTTCCATGGAATATGACAGAGTCAAAAACCAAATTAGCAGCCCTGGACTGCCGCCATGAACTGGAGTCAAGTATAGATCAGCACAAGTATCTCCCATTTTCTCTGTTAGACCAATTGTGATTGTTTTTCTGATTAAAGTAATTATAAATCTGATATGAGTCTGCTAAATCGAAAACTGCCAAACTAGCTGCATGATACTAGCATTGGTATTACACAAATCAGAAGCTAAAAACCAATTTCTGGTTCATTAAGAAAGAAAAAATAGGGGCCAGCCCTCTGGCTGAGTGGTTAAGTTCACACAGTCTGCTTTGGAAGCCCAGGTTCACCACTTTGGATCCTGGGCACAGACCTACGCACCACTCATCAAGCCATGCTGTAGTGGCATCCCACATAGAAGAACTAGAATGACTTACAACCAGGTTATACAACTATGTACTGGGGCTTTGGGGAGGGAAAAAAAAAAGAGGAAGAATGGCAACAGATGTTAGCTTAGGGCCAAGCTTCCTCACCAAAAAAGCATACCTTAAAAAAAAAAGAATAAGAACAATGAATTTTGAAATCCTATTGATAGTGTACAACTGTCACATGTGACATGTTGGTTCACTATGTAGGTTTAGAATATTCAACATTACTCTGAGATTTGAGATTATGGCTAGTAATTTATTTCTGATGATGGAGGTGTGTCGTAGAATTTCATTTCATTTTCTTACTTAGTATTGAGCATAGATTCCCAGAGTGAGATGATATCTGAAATTGTTTTCCTTTTAAAAGTAGCAAGATTAATATTCCTTTCGTATTTTAGTGTGAAAATTAGTACACACAGCGCCTCTCTTCCTAAGAATCACTCATGCTCCAACAAATTCGTAAAGTCAAACCTTGTACAGCATCATTTCACCACTACCACTACCAGCTATATCTACTCAAAAGAAAAGGATACAATTTATTTATTTTGTTAAATGAATTGTACGCTGTGAAATTTTTTCCAACTAGTAATATTCATAAGTCTGAGACATTTATCCCTGCAGGCTCCCACTTCATTTTCCACTGCTCTATCGGGCACTTTAACATAAGTGCATTGCATGTGCCCTGCCTGTTTATCTCTTCTCTAGGTGAGCTCATGTCAACCTCTTTTTTTATGCAGATTAAGATGTTTTATGTCTGAGATCTAACATCATAATAACATTCTTTCGAACTTAACCATGCAAATGCTCTTCTTCCCTTCATAGACTCCTCCTGCCACAGTTCCTCATCCAGTTTCCATAAAATTTTAAAGTAGGGGATGTGTTGTTTTTGTTGTTTGTTTTGCTTTCAGGGAAAATGGTAAAAAGAAATGAGAAGGAACAAGGTGACCTTTAACTTCCCTTTCAAAGCTTAGAGAGTTTTATGATTCTATAAGAGTTAATCACTGGTCTAGAAAAGGCATCGAATGGAAACTATCATAGTAGAAAAGGGGGAATAGAGAAGGATGGATATCATGGTAACTCAATACATTTGTTACAATGTTATACATGCGATATTGTATGACATTATATATGTAGTATATAATATAGATAAAATGTATCCAGTCTTCCTTTAGGATTGAATTAATGTTCTTGGTAATGCCAGATCTTAATGACTCCCCATATACATCCCAATAACTTAAATAAGAAAAAAGAAAGATGTGTTTGTGAGTGTGTAACGTTAAAACCATTAGAAATTATAAGGAACCAAGTGAACCATCAACTAATAGACATGGAGGGCTCTGGAACTGGTTAACATGCTGATAGGAATTCCAGGTAAGCAGCTGTCACACCAAATTGTAAGCAAACTGTACTTAACTGTTATATAACATGTAAATGAGGAAATTTTTGATTGAGCTACTATGTTTTAATATGAAAGGCTACTTGTTTTTATTAGTAGTACTTTTTGAGAATCATCTGGGAAATTATCTTCATTGCCCACCTGTCCTCAAATTGAAGATATTAATTTTTTTATATTATAAATCCTCAAAATAAACATAATTCATTGGTGATGTACAAATAGTAGCAATTTATGGTTGTCTTTACTGGAATTATAATTCTTTCAAATGTGTAACTGGAGGAAAAGATTCTTTTAAAAATATCTCCAAATTATCTCTAAATAGAAAATACATGCATGAAATATTGACACTGTGGATCTGGAATCACTTACATTTGATACTACAAGATACACCTTTTTTGACTTGGGTAGGATTCTAATAATGGGTGTCCAGAAATTTGAGCCCTTTACTGTTGCTATCTGTCCACTTCAGTCATAGTCAAGCTATTTAATCTCTCTGAGAGTTTAATTTACTATCACCTCACAATCACTGTCCTCTGGTCTATGTCATGAGGAGACTGATGATGACAAGATAACATTGTTCCTTTGAAAACTAACCCTATTGGACAGGAGACTAAATTCTACTCCCTATTACTAAATATCAGAGTGAGCATCAAATATTCTTTGCAGTATTTTTTAATATCGAGTAATGTAAAGTGTTGGAGCGAACTGTAAAAATATGGTAATATTCAGTAAAACAAATTGTAGGAGAAGGAATCACATACTCGTAGAGATATAGGGAGATCATGAATGGTAAAATCCTCAAAGAGTGAGGCCAATAGCAAAACGACAACTCGACTATAGGAATAAACATTTGTTATGTGTCAAGTATTGCCTCAGTTAACTGTCACCATAACTGCTACTATTATCATCCCCACTTCAGAAATAAGGAAAGCAAGAGTCAGGAAAGTGATGGAATTTATCTGAAGTTATATTGCTACTCAGCGGCAAGGGGATGGGAGTCTTCCTAAAAGGAATGTGCCGGGATAGTGTGAACTCAGGAGTAAGTGAACAGGAAAAATGCTGGAAGAGAGTTCCTGGAGTAGAAGTCCCTTTGCCATACTGGAAAGTGCAGGGGTCTCAGAATAAAGTTGTGCGAGTTGCAAGTCCCCATCATCAGCTTGTGATCATGGGCAATTTACTTTATGAAGCTTCAAGTTTTTGTAAAATAGTGATAATATTTTTTCTCACAAGATTGTTGTGAGGTTTGAAATACACACATACGCACTCAGACACAACATGTTCATACGCACTCAGACACAACATGTTCATACTCAAAGTTTGACTTTGGTTGACTGGTTGGTTGGTTTTTTAGCTTCATGGAGGAACCCTGGAGTCTTTTGAAAAGCTCAAGCTTTGGGACAGCCATAACTAGACTTAGTGAACTAGACTCTTGAAACTTAGGAATCAGTAGGATACAAAATGCTATGAACAGTGGGAAATCCAAAACTGGCAATAATTGTAAGTTTGTGGAAACAAATGTTGACGCTAGGGAAGACATTCAGGAACAGCTCCAGCCATGGACCTGAGAATCAGCGTGAGGCTGAAATTCACATGAAAGAGATGGTAAGGGATGACAAAGAATTGTGAACACTTAATAAATAGGGACTCAGAAACAAAACCAAAATGAAATTCATCGTGAAAATGTAGACAATGACGGTCGGGAATACACTGATAACAAGGCTGGCTGGAGGCTGGCCCTCGGATGTGGAGCTTTCCGGTCACGACCACCCCTGGAAACCTGCACAGATCAGCACACAGCCCCAGCTTTAGGGGTGGAGGCAATGGTGAGGCTCAGCTGCACCGCTCAGGAATGGCAGGAACCATGGTTCTGAGGGGCATGTGAGAGCTGGGTCTGGAGCTTGTGATAATGCTGGTGGATGATGGAATGTGATCCAAAGCAACAATGGGTTATGCTTAATTTAACGAACTTAACCTTGGTGCTCATGGCCACTCTCACAGGGAATAATGTGCCTGGTGACAGCAACAAAAAGCATCGATATAGGAAGGCATCCAGGTCAGGTTTCATGACTCAGGGGCTCTGCACTTTCTCCCCCATGATCATTTGGCTGAGTCTTTCTAGCCATTCAGAATGCTGCTCAAGTGCCATCTCCTCAAAAGGGCCTCTTCTGATCATCCCACCTAATACTGCCTCTTCCTCTGCCCCCAGTTATTCTTCTATCAGAATAGCAAATGTCACTCAAACACCAACTCATGCTTAGAGGTAATGTGATTTCATTATTATGCCTATAATTAATCTGATCTCCTTCATGAGTACTCTATGCTCTGTTTAACAAGAAAAACAAAACCTTTTAATCCAATCAAAAAGGGTTTTTTTTGATTCACCAGTTGTAACAGTGTGGAGGAACATTCAGCTTTCGTGGAAGATAATGCCCAGTCTCTTAGCTGGTCTCCCCTCACCCTGCTTCGCTCCCTAAGCTAGTCACGGGGTGTATTAGGGGAGAGAAGAGGCTTTGTGACCAGGTCGTGAGAAGGGTTGCTCAGGGTCCCTGGGAGGAGTCCTTGGGTCCTTGGGACTTCAGGGTAGTGTTTATCCAATCAATTGTTACTTGGCCTGTTGTCATTCTTGACTGAAATCTGTAGTCATGTAGCTTGTGATGTAGTCTAATGGTGTCTCTTGCCTGTGTCTTACTGATCTCAGTTGTCATTTCACTGTGGTCCTACTGTGTTTTCTTGTCAGCTCCAGCTTGGGTGACACACCATTCTTTCTACAAAACCACCTACCCTGACTCTTTTCTATGCTGTCCTCCTCTCACAAATTCCCTAGCCACAGCTTCCTGGTCGGTGCTATGGATACCACATGGGAACTCAGGTCTCCCAGAGCCTGAGCATTCTGCTCTGCCAAGTTCATGTGAGGCATCGGAGGTGCATGTGGGGTCATCTGAGTGGTGGCTTATTTTCAGAATCCTTAATGAGGAGTAGAAGCAAGAGTATTCTCTGCCCTTGCTGTCCCTCAGTTATCCACCATCCCCCTACCTCAGCCCCAGTGATCTTCACCTAGTTTCTTTAGGGAAGGAGAGTAGAGGGGTGTCAAGGTCATCTGCTTCTCTACATCTTCTCATTCTTGTCTTTGCCAGGCATGATCTCAATTATCTGCTCTCCTCAGGGTCTTCGCTTTTGACCATTAAGGACCTGGTTTTAGATACCAAAACTCGGTGTTGTACATTTCACTCTATGGAATTACTGCTATAAGAAATGCTAATTCTTTTCAGACATTTTTAATCAGAAAAGTCTTATGTTCATAAAGGCAAAGGAAAAAAAGAGAGATTAAGAGTTTCTAAACATTATGCCCTTAAGAAGCAAGAGGTAATTACATTTCTATTTTCTTTAATTTGGTTCTTAAAGTTGTACATAAGTGCTTAGGAATATATCCCCATATATATGTAACAGGGGAAGAGATAAAGAAAGTTAGCTAACATTAGCTTTTTAAACTAAGTTAAAGTGACTGCACTGCGTGGGGTGCTTCTCTTTATCATTTCATTCCCTCCTTCCTTAAAGAAGGATCTTGATAATGATCTTGCATAAGCCTTGCTACACAGTAGGCAAAATGCCCTATCTCTATCCTTAAAGTTGTTTGGGAGGCAATCCCAAGGCTCAGCTGCACCCGAGGATGCAGGAAGTCACGGTTCTGGGGTACATGGGAGAGCTAAGTATGGACCTTGTGATCATGCTGGTGTTTTTTAAAATGTCAAAGCTTTTTTTTTTTAAATAGTTTTTTGTGGTGAGGAAGATTGGCCCTGAGCTAACATCTGTTGCCAATCTTCCTCTTTTTTTTTCCTCCCCAAAGCCGCAGTATGTAGTTGTATATCCTAGCTGCAAGTCATTATAGTTTCTCTAAGTGGGATGCCACCACAGCATGGCTTGATGAGCAGTGTGCAATTCTGTGCCCAGGATCTGAACTGGTGAACCCTGGGATGCCAAAGTGGAGCTGGCAAACTTAACTGCTCAGCCACGGGGCCGGCCCCTCAAAGCTTTTTATATACATTTTCCATATCAGATCCTCATAGTAGTCCTGTTGATTGGAGGAAGGTTGTTAGTAACTCTGTTTTAGAGGTGGAAACAGGTTCACAGAGCTTACATGGCTGGCTCCAGTGTCTAATAACAGAGCATAGTGAAGTGATGACTAGAATGCGTTGAGGGAATGTTGTTCTGCTTTTCTCTTCCAAGCTTCTTCATGTTAACAATGATCATATGGTCATACAGCACTACAGAAAACAATAGAAAATTTAATGTGCTCATATATAAATTGCATAATGCTGTGGCAATATAACACTGCTGAATGCTAATCTTAGCACAAATCTGACCAATTTGGTTAAAATTAAAGATGGAAGAGACAAAATATGAGGAAGTTCCCACAAAATCAACTCCTGGTGCCTCAAGCCATATACTAACAGTTGCTAGAAAATGATTATGGGAGGATGAAAAATGCAACAATCTTAAGACATGAGTACTGATCATCATAACCAACCCTAAGAAATGCTTCTTAATTCTATTAGAAAAGAATGTCTCTATTTTCAGAAAACAGTTGCTTTATAAATGTTAAACTTTTAAAGCTTCCATGAGGCCCCAGATATGTAAGACTGAGTGCACAGAACATGGGGATAAGTTAATGTGGTTCAAATTCCAGCACCACCATTTACTAGTTGCAAGGACCACAGGCAAGTCGCTTAACCTTTCAATACTTCAGTTTTCTCATCTGTGTCAATAGTTCCCATCTGATGGGGTTGTTGTGAGGCTTAAAACGCAGAAACCCTAAACTTTATACAGTGCCTGGCACAGAGAAAGAAATTTTTATCTATCGCTAGAGTGTAAACTCCTGAAGCAGAAATTTTTCTCTGTTTTCTTCACTACTGTAATTCCAGTGTCTGTGACAGTGCTTGGCCTAGAAAGATACTTTCAAATATATATCAATTAGTTGAATACTTATTATTTAATCAAATAAGCAAACTAGACAATGTGGAGCTAACCAGCCCATCCCATTCTATTCATATCCTGGAACTTCTAGGTCCGTTAATACTTTTAGACTTGACCTTCCCTTCTTTATATTAAATTGCTGGTTTTCTGCTGTATGGTGTTTGTGCACGTGTGTCTGTGTGGGAAGGGAGAGGGAGGTAGGTGGGAAATAGTGCTTTTATACATAACCTCACAAATTGCATCCTTACACCTTTCGAAATAGCATTATCCTCTTTCTCTTTTCAAAAGAGATTTGTGCTGACTTATGTTAGAGGACAACACAACCTGATAAAATAGAAATAGGAAATTACAATCAATAAAGGAAAAGGAGGAAATCTAAACTGTAAGAGTAGTTGCTGTGTCTGAGCATCACAGTGGACTCTAAGCTTTTGCACAGGCCATAACCTTTCCCAATGCTAACCAGCAAAGCTGGCCTCATCTCACGACTTAAGTGGTAAATCAGGTAGCTATCACAACAGGACATTTGTGAGAAGTAGTTAGCTTGTTCCATAACACCAGCATATTCCACCCTCTGGCCTAACATCAGTGTATAAATGTTAAGATACAGATATGTAAGAGAGTAGCTACGTGATGGCTTGAATTTGTTTAGAAGTCCTCTCACTATATACTACTACCGTCCTATGAACTGTCTGCCTTACTATATGCTAACCACCTTCTTATGTACTCAGTAGCTTGGAGAGGCATTCCGCACAGTGAAGCACTAAATTTAATTTTAAGAGAAGAGAGAGGGAGTTGCACAGAACTGTTTAAAAAGGCAATTGGTCTTGGTAAGGCACTGCAATCAAGCATGCTGGACAAATTGGGATGGCGTTTATCTGGAGTTGAGTAAATCAGAGCAATACAGGGCCAACTGAATAATTCAGCAACAGTTGTGGGATATGCCCCATTTGGACTCCATCCTTTAAAGGTGACATCAGCCTGAGTAAATAAATTATTACAAGACACACAGATTGAAGTCAAAACTAGTAAGAGTTGTGTTCTTTTTCAAAATTGTGGTCGCAAACCTCTCAATTTCTTTCTCATCACTAGCTTTTCCCTCAGTGTGCTCAGAGTGGATTCTATCCCTTTTATATGAATGCTAACAATATTAATAATAATAATAAAGTTCTTTTAATCATTGATTCATCCTGCATTACGCATTAATTTGTCGAGAATTTGTAACAAAAACAAACAAGAAATAGACTCTATAAAGTCAATTACATTTATAATCTCTATGGATTTATAATCTACTAGGATTGCCCCTAAAGGTAGCCCAAATGAGAAATATGCCCTAAAATATTTGCATTAGTTAAAGCATGCTTCAAACATAAAAGATACAGTACTGTCATATTATATATGACACTTTTAAATTGTGCTTTTATCACTCAGAAATTTTCACTTACGTCATGCATTGAAATTGACCTTATATCACCCATAAATTATCACTTAGTCATACTAGCTACCCCATTGATATAATAATAACTTCTGCTGATTTTCAGGTAAAAAAAAACTTGTCAGTGAAGGAACATTTTGACTGTACTGTGGGGATGTTACCAGAACCAAGTTCTGCTACTGTCTTCATTTTTTCTTTATGCCAGAGGCCCATAGAATGAGAGGAAATTAATTTATCCTCAACTGAGATGATAAATCATGAAAAAATACTTCTTTTCCTAATGTAATATGAAAAATAAAGAACTTTTTAAAAATTTTAAATCTCTGATGATCTGGGTGAAGATTTGCATACGTATTTTTGAATAATATAGTTATAGCTATAAGAAAAAACCTGAGTTGGAAAAAAAGCCCTACTAACAATTCATATTTCTGACTCTATAACAATTTCTTGTGCTGGCCTCTGGCTATAATGTTTTCTATCAGACTCCAGAGACAGGATCTTTTATCTCTTTCTTAAACAAGCCAGGAAAATAACCATACTGGAGATTTTATAACTATATCCCAGTAAAATAGAAGGAAACTTGATCTTCTCTAATTTAATAATGTATTAAATCATTAATATTTTTCTCCCTTATTATGCATTTTTATAGGAAGGATAGTACCTTAGAGCCTTCTCCTTGGTTCAAATGATAAAATTCATTTGAATTTGATACTAACCAGGGAAATAAGCATTTTCTGCATCTTTGCTGTAGGGAACAATTGAAACAAATGTATTGAAATTCGTGACTCACACTTGACTACAGGCGATATCAAGTTAAAATTCAAGGTTGTAGTGTTGCAGATGTGTTATGAGGCTTCATGCATACAATTTCATCAATGAGTAACAAAGGAAAAATAAAACCTCATAACTTTTTTCGTAAGAAGCTTGAAATACATCCTTTAATGCACAGCTATATAGATGTTTGTTTATTAGAAAAAATATAAATATATGATCCAGATTCCTGTTTGTTTTCATTCAAATACAGAACATATTCAGAGTTAAAATAAAGTAATGTTTCAATTTTAATTATAGATTCAGTACATCATTGTTATTGCCACTCAGATTTCACCAATTTATGTATTTGATTGGAATATTGGTCATACGTATCTGTATAACAGTAAAGTTGAGGTGAAAATTATACTGAGTGTTTATAAAATTTCCAATTTCTTATATAATAAAATTAACATAATATTTTAAAAAGAAGTATATTATCACACATTCAAATCTCTATTTTATCAACCCATGGAAATTAAATGGTATTTTCTTTAGCTTGACTTTGAAATACTTTTTACTTCTGGTGAGTTTGTGAACTGAAACAACAAGAAGTATAAGCATGTAGAGTTACAAAAGAACTCAAGAAATGTATTTAACAACAAAGGACCTTTTGCTCTTTTAAAAGGAACCTATAAAGAACCTCAAAATATACATCATTTTCAACAGTAGTTGCTTTCTATGGGCGAGGAATTTCAAGAAATATTTTAAAAATATATATTGGTGCTTTTCCAGAGATTTCCAGGATACTTTTTCCGGTAATTCTCAGCACAAATTTTCTATCTGATTTATATGAATACCCCTCTAAAAGGGGAAAGAATCAGCCTACTCAAATGTAGAAGGGATGTATAAGCAAGCCGTTATTACAAGGGAAGGATGAGATGGTGAGAGAGGCTGATACCTACCCAAAATATACACTTCTGTGTTTAATTATCAAGAACTTTATTCATAAAAGAAGACTTTGAGGTTTAAACTATTTGATAAGATTACCATTTCTTAGAATAGACTATTCTTTGACCATGTAGATCTGCTTTTATGTGGTGATTAGATGAGTAAATTGAATATTGACTGTAATTAGGTCTGTGCATATGCTAAATTTTCTTCTTTGACTATATGGAAGGAAGTGATTTTAACACTATGATCTGTGGATGACTGCAACACAGGAGAAGCTATGTTATAGAGATTTCAAAGCATTTGTAAATGTAAAGTCTTCTTCCTTTGTGAAAAAGGCATCATTTGAGAACTTTTGACGTACATTGCCAAAAGTCTAGGAGACACATGGTAGAGATACATTTTTTGTCAAATAATGATGGGATACTATTTTTTTTAAAGATATCTTTTTGGTAAAATGACATGATATAGGGATTTGTTTCAAAATACTTCAGAAAAAATGGTGAGAGAGAGTAGTTAAAGCAAATGGGGCAATATCATGAAAACTATTGAATCTGTTTGATGATTTTATGAGGATTTAGTATATTTTTCTGCCTACATTTGTATATTTAATATTTTTTCATAATAAAGTTTTTAAAAACCATAATATCTTTTAAGTTAACCATTAAATTCATAAATTGCTAATAGGCAGGCATTTGTGATACTCAAAATCAGATGTAATTCTCTTATCTCTGTGCTAATTATAACATTCCTAACTTTAGAATTATATGAGGAAAATGTTTCTTGAGTTCTTTCTTGTTATTAAAATACGTTTTTGTGACATTTTATAGATGCCTAAAAAATTCTTTCTGGACAGCACTTAGAAATCTATAAACCAAAATCTTTTCTGCTTATTTTTTTTTTTCTGCTTTATCTCCCCAATGCCCCTCCCCATACATAGTTGTATATCTTAGTTGCAGGTCCTTCTAGTTGTGAGATGTGGGACGCCGCCTCAACATGGCCTGATGAGCTGTGCCATGTTCGCGCCCAGGATCCGATCCCTGGGCCGCTGCAGCAGAGCACACGAACTTAACCACTCGGCCATGGAGCTGGCCCCTTTTCTGCTTATTTTTAAAGGCCAAATTGATTTGGTTTCACGTTCACATGCATTTCCCATTCCATATAGCATCTAAACTGGCAGTCCATATTACTACTCAGATTAGTTCTAAATGTGAATCTAGGGAACCTTGAAATCAGTCTCTCGTCATGTTTCTTAAGTTTATCTATAAACTTATCTATAAATGCTTTTTTCGTAGAAGTAATCACTATATGGATTAATTGCATTTATTAAGGTATACAGCTGATATAATTAAGTCTAATTGGTTAATCTTGTTAAACTTCAAACTAGCATAGTTCTTGGGGCAGTGCAAGACTCTCTTGCAGCTATGTTTTGCAAAACAAAAGTTAGGCAACTTCTAGGAAGTCTTTCTAAAGGGAGAAGAAAGGATGCCCTTCTCTTTATTCTCTTGATGCTGCTCTAGAGGTAGACAAGATGCCTTTGGCTCAAACTGCCATTTGGGGTCATACACCATACTCTAAGAATTTTATTTTATTTTTAATAATAATAGTCATTGCTAGCATTTATTGAATATTTATGTTGTGAGAACAGTGATAAATTGCTTATGATTAACTGTGTCACTTATTATTTATAACCCTGTATGTTAGGTTCTGTTGTCTTCATTTAACAGGTGAGAAAACCAAGACTTGGCAAGGTTAAGCGGTTTCAGAAAGTTCACAAAGTTGCTAGGAGGAATAGCTGAGATTCAGACCCAGAGCTGCTGACTTGAAAGCTTAGGTTTTTAAGCACTGTGCTGTATGGCTTTTTGAATTAAAGGCTTTATATTTTATTTAATGATTGACTTTTAAAAGACTTCAGGGGCTGGCCTGGTGGTGTAGTGGTTAAATTCACGCACTCCATTTTGGTTCACAAGTTTGGATCCCAGGCGCAGACCTAACACCACTTGTCAAGCCATGCTGTGGTGGCATCCCACATAGAATGGAAAAAAGTTGGCACAGATGTTAGCTCAGTGACAGTCTTCCTCAAGCAAAAAGAGGAAAATTGGCAACACATGTTAGCTCAGGGCCAATCTTCCTCATTAAAAAAAAAATCAAAAAAGCGCTTCAATTAGCCTTTTTTACTGACACTATCAGAGACTTTAAGAAGAGTGTAGTATTTGTACTAGGTCTTTAAAGATGTGTGGCTTTCAACAAGGGGGAATGTTGAGGAGAGAAACACAAGCAAAGGGAACATGATGATTTAAAATTTGCACGTATTGAGTTTGAGATGCCAGAATGACAACCAGGAGGAAATACTCAACAATATGAATCTGTATCCTTCAACTTTTTAAAAGGTCAGAGCTAGATATACAGATCTGTGAGTTATTTGCATGGAAATGATAGTTAAAACAGTAGAGATATCTAAGATTGTCTGAAAAGAGAAATAGGAAGACTGATGAAAGATTATTGGAAATATCTGCATTTAGAGAGAGAAATAAAGAATGTAGCAATGGTAACTGAGTGGATTCATCCAAGTGAAAGAGGAAAATCAGGAGAATACAGTATCAAAGTAACCAAGGCAAGAAACAATGGAAGAAAGAAACAGTAGTATAAAAAGTTACAGACACATTCACTAAGGCAGGGATTCAGAAGGTGAAAATTAGAAAGGTACTGGTAACCTTGAAGAAAGCAATTTGAGTCAGCTAGTAAGATGAAAGACTGATTGTGTTGGACTGATAATTAAATACAAGATGAAGAATTACACACCAAGTATAGAATATTGTTTCTAGAAGTTTGAGAAGAGAGGGAAAAATGAATATGAGCAGGTACCTGAGTGGGAAGAAGAATCCAGAGATGATTTTGTTATCATTGTTTTGCTTTGCTTTTTAAAACTTATTTTAGCATGAAGAAATTTGAGGATGTCATAACTGGAAGAAAAAAAAAACTAGTCAAAAACAAAAAGAATGTAAAGGTGAAAAAAATGACAAAAGACAGTTTCACGAGGAGCGAGGTCCTAGAGGACACAGGAAAAGAAAGCTCCAGTAAACACCAGGGAGGTGAGCTTTAGAAATGAGAAGGCAATACTGCCTTGCAGATAGGAAATGAGGGCAAGGCAGGTACGCATAAAGGACACGCTGAGGTGACTGTTAGGAATCCGTTTCCTTTTGAGTAGTTATTGTCATCCAATCCTTCCTGTCTATGGCCAGGTTTAGAAAGGGCTTATAGCTCTCCTATAATTTCAAGGAGGCAGACAGACGTCCCTTGTCCTCTGGACGCCACCAATTGCGGAGTTATTCTCCATAATTCTATAAAGCCTTTACATCTATTTTCTTTTATGCAGATATGGAATCTATTCTATTACATAGGAGGAGAAATATCCATCTCCAAAATCTAATATGGAATATCTTTCAATGTATATTGAAATGCATTCCAACGAATACATTTTTTTCATGAGATTAAAATGCTGCTTTTCAGCATTCTCAGTTCAACTTGCTTATTATACCTTTTACTATTTTTTCCACTCTAAGTGCTTTATTTTTTAAATTTCTTTTTATATAACATATCAAATATATAATACAAAGCTCTTACAGAACCTTCAATTAAGAGATGAAATTTACCATTTGTGTGACCTCTCATTTTGTTTTACAAACTTTTCAAGGTTTTAGTGTTAAAAAAAAGCTATCAAAACGAGAGCTTTATGCTATTGGGGGTTTTTTCCCTTTATAATGAAATAAATTATACACACACACCCTCCCTATTTCTAAGATCTAGTCTTACATGCATTTTATATACACACACACACACTCATATACACACACACACACACACACACACATATATGTAAAAACAAATTTTTTGTAGTAAGTAGTAAGTTTTAGTAGCACTTTAATCAACATTGTGAAGACTTTTAGTGTTATTGCTTTTATTTTTAATTTTGGATGATCTAGAAAATAACCTTTCATTTAATGTATTACTTACAACTATTACCACTTTGTTACAATAATTGGTGTGTTTAGTATTATATTAATGGTGAACTCACTAAGGTTGTAATCTGGACATTATTTCTTCAGCATAAAATTCTCATCTAAATATCAAATCTTAAAATGCCTCAGGTTAATTATCCTAGAGTAAGGAAATCTCCATTGTCTCCTCAAATAATGCTAAGGAGTTGACTCCATGGCAACATGAGATATCAAAGTGTAGGAATGGAAATGCAGTGCCTGCCCAGGAACCTGGCCAGTGACATATGACCATAGCTTTTCACAAGGCACAAAAGAGGAGAACAGTAGTCCTTGATTTGCTCAGACAAAAGAGTGACCTGCAGGTATTTCACAGAAGACCTGCCTCTACTGGATTCCTTATAGAAGAAAAACATGTGTTATATATGCGGAAGACAAGAAAGAATGTTTTTTTAAATCAAGTAGGGAATATAAAAAGGAAAATTCGTAACAATTGCCACCTCATCATAGAGGCTACCCTGACTGTTCTTTCTAAAATAATAACTTGCTGACCCCTTTACCATGTTTTATTATTCTTCCTAGCATTTGTTATCACCATATATATGTTTCTTTGTTCTTGTATTTTCTATCTCCCTTCTCTAGAAAGTAAGCTACATGAGAGAAGAGACTTGTTGGTCTTGTTCACTGCTGTATTACCAGCACCTAATGTGTATAATGTGTTCTATAAATATTTTAAAATGTGTAAATGAATGAATGAACAGATCTGAACTATTTGAATTAATTCACTCAAGTTAATATATTTTTGATGTCTGTCTTAACATAATTTGTGATAATCTGACTTTAAATATAAGCTATATGATGATACAAACTGTATCTAATATATTTGAATGCTATAAACACAATCTTTGAGATGTTTCTGGGGCACAAATCTTTTGCAAATTACCACTAGAGATGTTTGGTATAAGAGAAGGTATATGTTTAGCTCTACTCCATCCGGAAGGCCAACAAAGGTTATAATAAAACAAGTTAAAAAGGCATAAAACCAGGGAGTATCCAAGAGAATGATAGAAGAGATGATGAATGAGAAACGTCATAGACATCATGGAAGCCCAAGAATGAACTGAGGAGTGGTGGTTGACATAGTAGATCAGAAAACAATGAAACTTAAGCCTGCAGGAGGTGGAAACCGAGGGGATGTGAGGTGTTTAATGCTGCACAACTCTAGAAACACTCAGGAATTGCAGGCACAAATTCCTCTGAAGGTGGAAGTGTAAGGTAAGGCAGACTGATTGAAAGTTAGGACGGAGGGGCCAGCCCCGTGGCCAAGTGGTTAAGTTTGCCCGCTCCGCTTCAGCGGCCCAGGGTTTCACTGGTTCGGATCCTGGGCGCGGAGATGGCACCAGTCATCAGGCCACACTGAGGCGGCGTCCCCCATGCCACAACTAGAAGGACCCACAACTGAAAAAAATGCACAACTATATACCGGGGGGGCTTTGGGAGAGAAAAGGAAAAATAAAATCTCTAAAAAAAAGAAAGAAAGAAAGTTAGGACAGAGAGCAGGTAGCCAACTAGACAGGGTACAAAGTTTGGTTTCCACAAAGTAGACCAGAGGTTTCCTCTCCACAGAGGTTGACTCAGAAGCTAATATGTAGATTCAAGGACTCCAGATACAGGTAGAGTATCAAAATGAAAACAAAGAGAGGAAGTGAAAATGTTCATGCTGAATGGTGAGGAATTCCAGGCTTCTTTCTGTGTCTGGCTAACTTATTTGTTGTCTTTTTTCTGGTCTGAGTAGCTCACCAAGTTATCTGTGTTAGTTAAAGTAATTGAAACAATGCAAGGGGAATTTGTAAAATACTAGTACCTACCAATGCTGTCCTTTTAAACACATACATAATAAGGCCAAAATATATGGGACTGAACTTGAAGAATGCTAGACATTAAAAAGGAAAATCAATGTTAACTTTCAATCCCAATTTAAATGAATCGAACTATTAAAAAATCAGAGCTACAAAGGAAACGTGCCGCCACGGATCAATTTCAGCGTTCTTGACTGACATAAGCAAATTGGAACTATAAGAAGGATCAAGGCTGTAAACGGCTTTGAAAGCCATAAATTGTAAAATCAATATGCTAAGCTACTGGAAGCCAGTGTGAAAAGCACAGTACAGGAGCACTCTAGAGATCCAGCCTGGCTCCCACCAACGCCTGGCATCATATTCTAGAAATTAAATTCCAACGGGTTTGTCTTTGTTACCAAACAGGCCTACAGCTCTTACTAGAAATAAGGAATGTTCTTTAAGTAAAGGGAAACAAAGAAAGATGCCCTTAATAGCAGAGCAAGCAACAATTTAGCTTTCTATATAAGAAACTGAGCTAAATCATTCTTCTGGGTACGATGAAGCCCCAAAGTCCTAGATAGGAGAAATTGAAAAACTAGTAAAAAAAAATGGAATATCAGGAAAAATTAAGGAAGTAGAAGAGATGAGGTAAACTAAGAAAAAGAGAGAGAGAGAAAGAATGTTATCAACTATCTCCAATGTCACCGAATTTCACAGAACCTAGACAACAAGTCCAAATGCAATGGCCGTGTATGGTCTCCCCGAGCCCTCCCCTTCCTTGGGGTTGTGTGGAAAGACTCTCTATTTGGGCAGCAGTACCGTCACTATGCCTATGTGCTATGATAGTCTTGGAAGGGCAAAGTAAGGAAATATTGAAACCACACCTCAGCGCGACTGCCTAGACTTCACCTCAACTAAGATTTTATTTCAAATAGTGCAGAAAGGATCTGAAGATTTTGCAGAGCAAGTGAAAAACAGCTTGAAAGTCAGTTATTCATTATGGAAACACTCATACAAAAGATATGCAATTGAAAAAAGGGGCCAGGAAATAGTGCCAGTGTCTTTATTTTCATAGAAGGATTAAGAGTATATTTTATTGCTTAAATGGTTATAAAAGATTATATTATTTAAAAATTAAAATATTTGTTAACATAAAATAAAATTTGTTTGTTTGGAAAAAATATTACCCTCAATCTATTTATTCAACTTATTTCATGTTTGTTTATGAGTTTTGTATCCCCTTATATGAATTTGGGAGATTCCATTTATCTGTGCTCACAAAAAAATAAACAAAAAGACCTTATTACCCTTTCAATAGAAATAATATACATGGGAAAATCAACATAATCAATTATGACTTATTTTGGGTACCTAGCATGCTAATTAAACCAAAAGTATATTTTTCAGACTTTCAAAAAAATGAGCACATATTCAATAAGTTATTCTAAATAATCTGTCCAATTTTCCTCTACCATTTGAAAGTATAGAATGTTAGATCATTAGGATAAATTGACAATTACAGCTAAATATTAACAAGTATCCTGATTAAAATTACCACTCTGCTAGAAATAAATTCAATCTTTCTGCATATATATTAATATTGTGTATATTAAGTGAGGCCAAAATAATCCTATGGTCCCTTCTAAACTGGTTTATGTTTGTGCAGCTAATACATCATCTCTAAAACATTTAGCATAAATAGAAATTAATTCATACATAATACAAATGACCTGTATACCTCTAGATCACTCTGTTGTTATTATAACTCTGTTATAACTTAGTTCTCTTCCAATGATATATGAATGAGTCGGATATGGGTATAAATTATATATATGTTAATATTGTTTACATATTATATATATACAGTAACAAATTAAATGTTAATACTTTAATAGAAAATTAGTTCTATTACTTCATTGGTGAATCTCTTTTTTCCTTTTGAAAGATAGGCATTCATACAATTGATGCAGCTGTGCAAGCTGAGCTACAAACCTCCAACTGAAATAAAAGTCATCATATATGCTCTAAATAAATAACTTTCACAGAAATTCCACTCCATTACAAAGATGTTCTCCCTCTGTCCTTGATGGATTGTCCAACTTGCTGACAGAGGCATATTTTGTAAAGTTATTTTTCCATGTTGCATTTACAATGATTCCAATAAAGATTAAAATGCTTTCATTTCAGTTGCTGTTATTCATTCAATCACGCCCTTATCAGAAACAGTGTTAGTCTTGAAGTCGTGGTATTTTCTGTCCTTGGAGAAAGCACTAGGCTTCGTGTCCCATCCCAAAGGGACACAGAAGGAGTATCTGAGATTTAAAGCAGTAAATATTGAGACTCTTGTACATTAAAGAAATCAGTGAAGATTAGCTAAATTTCTATTATGGGAGTGCTCTAATAATTCTGGCAGAAATGCAGAGAATATCTGAGAACATTTTAGACGGTAACTCAATCCTACGCCCACCCCTATAAGTGGGTCAGCCAGATGAGAAAAGAAAAAACGGAGAATCAGGCAAGTTGTCTTGTCATTCTGTAACCAAAGTGCCCTTATTAAACTAGGCTTAAGAAACCAGGCTTTGTCAGGGTGACATGGAAGCCAGAAACCTAGGAGAGATACCAGAATGTTCTGTCTCCACAGCTGCCCTAGCCAGAGGGCAGTCTGGCCAGGAGCATATTACTCATGAGAATCAAGAATACTCTAGTGTCCATGAACTTGGGTGGAAAAAAATTACAACTTCATTTTCCTTTACATAGGCTTGATATTTAGCATTTGTCTCAGTTTCTCAGTTATGAATATATGCAACCAACACAGTAGCATCACTATACTACTATGTCATTGTATCAGCTTATATTATAGTAGTTGCACTATATAGAGTTAAACTCATCACTAATTTTTTTTTATCTAGGTAGTTATTAGACCCAATCTTAGATATTATTTGATATGATTTGTTGATAACAAAGCATATCATGATTTTAGTTTTTAAAAAATTTATAACTGAGCTTCAGTATCAATGGTTTTTGTTTTAATCCTCTGTATTTTATTTTATGCATTTGAGAACTTTTTTCAGAAAAGAAACCCATGTATTTCACCAAAATGCTAAAGTAGTGCATGGCACATAAACCATGAAGATGCTCAGAAGGCAGACCACAAGTTAAGCAGCAGCCTTATATCACATCAGGTCTAAGATATGGAGTGATTTTTATGCCACCCCTGTGTGGCTCTAGTCTATACCTTAAGCACTCCCTGGGAGATTGCAAAGTACTCAATAGCCACAAAGGGAATTGGGTGATTGTATGAAAAAATTATTTACAAAAAACGAATATGAATAGCTCAGGAAATCATATTTGTCTCCATATTCAGCGTTAGTCATCGCCATCTGGTGTAAAACTCCTGCTAAAACAAGTAAATCTGTCATCTCATTGCTGAAGTTATACTGAAGTTCAGAGAATGATTGGACAAAGTCCCTGGCCTGTAGGCCATACCTACAAACCCAAACCAGGCACGTACTAAAAGTCAAAGAGCAGGAAAGAGCGGGTGTCTGAAGAACCGCTACTGGGCTTTCACACTAATGAGCCATAGGAGAGAAAACCCGCCACCCATGCTTGTGATATAAGAGTAATCAAATACCTCCGAGTCCTCAAAAATAAGCAGAGCATTTTTATTATGTGGGCTTATCACAGTTAGATTCTGAAACATGTCTAAGAAATATGAACACGTAAACATACCAAGAGTTGAATTTACTTGGTTGAAAATACCATGGAGGAGCAAGAAAACTTTCTTATTGGGTAAGACTGTGTTCCCTGAGATGTATGTGTGTCAGTTAGCTATGAGACAGGTAGGTATTGGGTGTACATTATGGGCAAGGCACTGTGTCATTCCTACAGCAACAGTACAGATGCATGATTACAGCCATTCTAGTATCATGAAGAACGGTTTACTAGTATTATAGAAACGTTTCCCTTCTTTTTGAAGATAACATATTATGGTGGTAGCCTGTCATTCCTAATTAAAGGTAACTATTTTTCCTGTTTCCTGGAACTATACTAAAAAGGCTCACCCAAGGCTTGTGGGATTAATAGTCTAGATTCCTAGTATATGACAGAGCAAGTTCTGTGCAGAGATTCACAGAAATAGTCATGTCTTTAATTGTTAATGACATAGAAATAATAGCCAATCTTAGCAAAATTTGTATGGATTTAAGTACTATGAACATGTTAACTCGTTTGTTAAAAAAAATGAATTCTCGAAATTTTGCCGTCTCTTCATTTTCACTTTAGTTTTGATTCTCATTTCATGTATTTGAAATTTTAGAAGCAATTAGGGAATGTTTGAAAGTGCTACTACCTGTTTATGTGATTAGTGTAATTATGTAATTAATGTAAATAATTACAACCTAGCAATTACAGTTTGTTATGTTTTAATAAAATATCTATAACGCTAAGAGATTTCATATAACTGTAGGAATTTTAGTTTAAATCTCTGGCCATTTAAATTGTGTCTAATCAAACTTTTCATTAATAGTTCCATGCAAAATCACGGTTAGAATTTCATGTTTTAAAATGAAAAAATGGCTTCTTTATGCCTTGTATAAATCAATTCCAGACATCAGCATTTTCCTGACCATAATATTTCATGGCCATCAATCAAATAAGAAGTAATTTCTTTCTCTAGATCTTGGAATACTTCAATTCCCATCTCTACTCATTCTTGTGGAATGAGAATCTAGTAAAAAGTAAAACACACATACACACAAAAGTTATATATTCTCTGTACTGACATAAAATCATAACATAATGCAAGATTCAGAAAGAATGTCTTAAGGTAGATGGATTTCTTGAAGTCATTTTATAGACAAGCTGATGTATACCACACCAAAATTTGATATGCTCTTTCTACTGAATCATCATATATATATGATATATTATATATGTATATATGAAAGATATAGACATATCCTGAACAGCAGCTTCAAGATATGTATATAAATATATATACATACATATATATGTACATACACACATATCCTGAAGCTTCTGTTCTCCTTACCACAACCCTTTCCTATTTCATCACCCTAAAAGCATCCTGCAGAACAATAATTAATATTTTCTTTCTTTTCTTAATGATTTAAGAAGAAATTTTAGCAAAAGAAACATGCTACTATCTGCAAAAGAGAACTATATAATTGTGTCACAATGCTGATCACTGAGGATATAACAATATAGAAAATGCTATCACTCCACCGAAGGAATTTAAAGTGTGATACAATGGAGACACACATCTGAAGAAACAATATATGATTTAATAAAAGATTCTTGAAAATACAAAAGAAAAAAGCAAATAACCAAATAGAAAAACTGACAAAGGACATAAACAGGCATTTCGTTTTCATGAAAAGCAAACACAAAAACACCAAAAATCTCTAAAATGGTTCTCAATATTATCAGTAATAAGAGGATACAAGTTAAAACCTTAACAGGATAGCATTTCATACCTACTATATTTGTAAGAATTTTAACAAGGCCAAGTGCTGATGAAGATGTGACACAATGCAAACTCGTGGTATTACTCATGGGAGTAGAAATTGGTGCCACCACTTTTGAAACTCTTGCGTATTTGTATCAGGAGATATGATCCAGAGTGTTCATAAAAGCATAGTCCAGAATAGTGTTAAACTGGAAACATCTCAAATATCCAATTTCTAAATAAATCACAATATATTTATACAATGGAATATTTAGTAAGCAGTAAAAATTACTGATCTACAGGTAATTACATTCAATATGAATGAATCACAGTATAGTAAAAATGTAAATAAAGAAAAAGTGTCATTTGACTACATATAGAAACGGTATCATTTTTAGAATGTTTAAATCAGCAAAGTGAGGGGCTGGCCTCATGGTGTAGTGGTTAAGCTCGGAGTGCTCCACTTTGGTGGCCCAAGCTCCTGGGTTTGGATCTCAGATGTGGACATACGCCACTTGTCAGGTATGCTGTGGTGGCAACCCACATACAAAGTAGAAGAAGACTGGAACAGATGTTAGCTCAGGGCTAATCTTCCTCAGCAAAAAAGAAGAAAAAAATCAGCAAAGTGAAACCATATACTGTTTAGGGAAACATATATGTGGAGTGAAAACTATATTTTAAAGCAACAAAATCATAAGAAAAACAAAGTTTGGCATAGCTGTTTCCTCTTGCATGGGGGAAGATGGAAGATGCATCTAGAAAGAGCAATCAGGTAGCTTCAAGTAACAGGAATGTGTAGATATGAAGTAAATTGATGAGTTTTCAGGTGTACATTTTATCATTATGCCCTGTAGTTTAGTCTGCACTACAAATTTTTTACTTTTTTGAGGAAGATTAGCCCTGAGCTAACATCTACCACCAATCCCTATCTTTTTTGCTGAGGAAGACTGGCCCTGAGCTAACATCCATTCCCATCTTCCTCTACTTTATATGTGGGACACCTGCCACAGCATGGCTGGACAAGTGGTGCGTATGTCCACACCTGGGATCCGAACCATCAAACCCTGGGTCACCAAAACAGATGTGCGAACTTAACCACTGTGCCACCAGGCCAGCTCCTGCATTACATATGTTTTCCTACATATTATGACATCATGTTTAAAAGGAAACAGTTTAAACAAGATATGTCACATTAAAACATGTCTTTAAAAGGACAATATTTAGAAAGCCTTACAGAGGAATTGCAGTTGTGGTAGAGAGAGAAATCACCTGGAAAAGCTATACTTAGGTTAAACTAACATAAAAGATAATAAAGATTAGATATAGCATGGGTCTGCATAGGAAGACATCTCATGACTTATGGACAGTTTTTGTTTACCCTAAAAACACATAAATGTTCAGAGGAAAAGTCCATTTAAACATTCTAAAAATATTCAAATTCACTATTGAATAGCCCTGCTGTAGAATCCAAATGATATTTTAATCTTCTAAAATATGGTTAGGGATGTATTCTAATGCAATTTAAATTCTACAGAAATTTGTGTGCGTGACATGCTATTTTATTTTTCAGCTCTCCAGACTAATGCATCCTTATAGGAAATGATTATATCACTGCATGTTAAAGTGGATAACATGTCTGAAAATAGTCAAAATATATGTAAATCAGTCTTTCAAGTAGGACCTAATGGAACCATTTAAACAGCCTTGTTGAAGTTTGACCCATAATTGTGATTGTACTACTGTGTTGTCAGTTTTGCTTCCCACTGCTAGTTGATGACCAAAGGACATAACTAGCCTTGGAGTGTATAATTGGTGCTGTGTTGCCACAAAAAGTTATTTAAATTCAGCTTCTCTCTTACTCCCCTGAAATCATGTGCATTAGTAATAATAAAGCTGCTGAAATAAATAGATGCTTTGGAAATATAATCAAATCATTGAAACATGTTAGTTTTATTTATTTTTTTCTCACTAGCTTGCTAACCTGGGAAGCCTTCGTGTTTATGTTTTATGAATCCTAATGTTTAAACCTATTCGACAAGCACTAGAGAATGTGAGTTGTTTTTAAGCACAGTGTTGTTTTGAAAATTAATGAGATCAAATATTTCATGGAAAAAACAGAGATGTTAGCAACCCACTCTTGGATATTTTGAAGCAGGATAGAGTGACAACTATTTTTGACTCAATTCAATGTGATCCAGGTCTTCGATGAGACGTATTTTATCATTGTGAGATAAGAAACAAGCCTGTCAAACCAACTTGCCAAGGTCGCTGTGTCCCTTTCAATCAGAAAAGTTGGGGCTGTAATGTTACTGACCCAGAACTATGCAAATTGTTCATTAGCATAATAGCTGATCAACCTAATGCATTTTAATGCCATTAACTTTTCCCCATACTCAGGAAGGAAAAGAAAATGTAGAAAGTTACAATTTTAGATTAGTCAAGGGTAGATCTGATTCAGATGAAATTCTCTTTTTCCTGAGTTTCCTAGGCTAAAAGTCACTCGTAGAAGCTACATTCCCTTATTCCAGCTGCGATCAAGCTTGAGAGGTGGATTGCGAGAAAGAAAGGTGAAGACAACAGTCCAAAGTATTCTACTCTTGCCCTCCTCCACTCACCTTAGAGCTGCTGTCGACCTGAGTTAAGGCAAAAGCAAGGTCTCAAGTCAGTAATTCTGTGTTTAAGGCAGCAAGAAGGATAAGGATTTCCCAGGCTTTGAAGAAGTGAAACATTCCCCTGCCGTATTGTTGTTTAGCAAGCAGCGTACCAGGAACAGGCAGTGGGCATGTGACACAGCCAGAGAGATGCTAGAAGGAGTCTGGATTAACACGAGAAAAAAGCAAAATGAAATAAAGAACAGGTCAAGTAGACAGGAAGCTTTAGAACTGATACAAATGAGATGAGTCATTTTCAGAGATTGTGGAAATCAAGAAGGCAAGACCAACGGCTGTTTGAAGCAGTAGTTTAATAAGAAAAGGAAAAGGAATCTGCTCTGGCCTGGAGGTCTCCTTGGGGGAGAGCTGCCCTGTAAACTGCATCACTCTCCCGGGAGAAGTTGCCTTGATCCACTCCGAGGCTGGAGGACTTGATTCTCTAACCTTAGACTTGTTGGTTCTAACCTCTCTCTGTGTTCTGTTCATGTCACTATTGGTCCGAGTGGAGGCCACTGTTGCTGTCAGATGAGAAGGCCGCGTATCCTAAACTGACTCACAGTTGCACAATTTCTTACCGCCACATGCCTCTTGAAGCTTTTCCTAATCCTGCTCGCTGGCTGTGACCTTTCTCTTCTCCAGATCTCTGTTTGACTTTGTAGCAGGGATCATCCTCTAGTTTGTATTATAATTATTTTTGTCTTACTTTCCCCAAAGATGCTAACCTCTCCAAGAGTTAGAATTATGGGTAATTAGTATACACACCCTTACTACCTAGTACAATCACTTGTTGAGCTGAATAAAATCTAAGACCCAACCCCATGAACAGATATTAATTGGCTTAATGATGATGATGGTGGCATTTGAATTTGTCTAGGTTCTTTTTAAGATAAAGATAATTTACAAGATCTGTCATATATCTGAGACTGTAATAATATCCTTTCTCTGCTGAGTGTTATGTATAGCATGTAAAAATACTGATTAATCATTCTCTTTGTTAACTAGACTGAAATGTGAAGTAAAAATAAAGGATACGGCTAACATTTAGATATAAAATTAATAAGCACAGAAGAACATCTCATTCTGTCAAGGGCTTTTTAATTGCATTATTATTACCTGCCAGCAAGATCCCAAGGCCGCTTTCATATGACATAGATTTTAAGAGATCATCTTGTCCTTAAAGATCCTTTGGAGAGTCAACATAGCCACAATTGGAAAATTAAATATTCATAAGGTCACATATGTAATATTGCTCAGTCATGGAAAACTTTCTGGAAGAGATGAGTCCTCAGAATGTTTAAAAAGATAAGAGATAACAAGTTGTATTTCATAAGATTAGGTTCACATGTTATTTAAATTAGGATTATGGGAATAGGTTTTTAAAAGATAGAGATTTATATTTTCTTCATGACAGGAGTAAGTGTGGCTCTGCTCCACAAGGTCCTCAGGGACCCAGGCACCTTTCTGCCATCCAAGAGTGTAGCCATTGTTCGTTCTCATGTTCCAAGTTGGCAAATGTAGCTCCAGCCATTACACTCAAGGTCCGTGGACAGTGGAAAAAGTGGCAAAGGTTGAGCACCAGTGTGTTTTAAGGAAGGGATGCAGGAGCCCTAAGGCACAGGACATTTCCAACTGCATTTTCTTGACCTGAATTAATCACCCAGTCAAACTTAACACGAAAAAGCCTGGGAAAGAAGTTTTATGTCAAATGAATATATGTACTCAGGAGCTTTATTATGATGGAAGAAGAGGAGGATGGATACGAGAGGAGACCTAGCAGCCTCTGCCACAAAGCAGTACAGATTCCAAAGAAGGCATTTAAAGAAATAAATTAATGAAAGGAGAGGAGAGGAAGCGGCAAGGTCTTACTAATTTTTACAATTTGCCATACTGGTCTTTACTTAGTGTCACTTCAAAGAGATATCCATTTACCAACATTTTGTAAGTGTCAAGCAGCACTTTCATCGAGATAGGCACATTATAAAGCGTAGTAGCTCCCAAGGGCTATTAGAAGAGCAGTTAAGAAACCAATTGAGAACAATATATTAAAAGGCACTGTGGAAACCTGAGGATTTTAGTATCTACCCTCGGGAAATAGATGTCGTCCATGAGCCCTAGGCTGACCAGTGTATGAAGTTTTCATGTTTTCTTAATCGCTTTTAAAGAGGCCAAATGAATTGCGCTACGTACTATTTTCCAGCATGGTCACTTGAAGATATAAGTAAAATCATTAATATATTATACTATTGGGTTCATTGGAAAATTTTTCTTTGGGACTAGCGTAAGAAATCTGTGATTTGACTTGCATTTAAAATTATGGGCAGGAAGCAGTTCATCCGCATGAGCCTTGTATCATAAATTATATTCTAATTGCCTGCTCTGTCAAGTTTTATACTGCTAAATATTCAGCCGAACCAACGGGAAGAAAACGTCGTGATATACTGAGCTGTATTTAAATGCATTCTCTGATAAGGGAAATTTTACAAAGCCAGCTCAGACAGACTTATGGAAATTAATGTGTTCAAAATATATTCATGTATTTTATTATAAATAAATTATAACTCAATTAAGAAACAAGTAATAAATAATTTTTATTAGCCCTTTAATTTTATTTCGTATTTAAAGTTCAAAAATAAAGGAGAAAAGCATGATTTGCAATCTATAGAAAGTACATAAAGAGGTGCAGCCTTATTTTTCAAGATCTTAAAACCATTTTCAAGTAAGAATTTTCATCACAGAAATTTTTATAAGTAGTGTAAAGCTTTTTACTATATTTTTCTCTTTATCGAGAAAGTCCTTCTTCATTTTGCTCCAGTCCCCTCTGCCCATGCTCCGTCCCCATCACACACCCTTCCTTAGAGCAAACCCTACTTACCTTTAAAGACCCAGCTTACATGACATCACGGAAATGTTTTATGCTGTCCCCACCTGGAAGCTGTGCCAACCTCGTTTACACTCCACATGTACTTACCTGATCTATCATACACCATATTCTTTTTTTTGTTACACCTCTCTGTCTTCCTCTTATCTCTCCTACTAGATGACTCATTTCTTTCTTTCTTTCTTTCTTTCTTTCTTTTTTTTTTTTTTTTGGTGAGAAAGATTGGCCCTGAGCTAACATCTGTTGCCAATCTTCCTCTTTTTGCTTGAGGGAGATTGTTGCTGAGCTAACATCTGTGGTAATCTTCCTCTATTTTGTATGTGGGATGCTGCCACAGCAAGGCTTGACAAGCAGTGTGTAGGTCTGTGCCCAGGATCTGAACCCAGGCCGCTGAAGCGGAGCATGCACACTTAAACACTATGCCACCGGGCCAGCCCCCAGATCACTTATTTCTTAAGCATCAAATCCCTATCTGATTAATTTTGGTATACCACAGCCCCCCATGTAGCACAGTGTACCTAGCACATAGTGAATGCTCAAAAAGTGGGATAGTCGTGGGTGCAAAAGAAAGCAACACTTAAGTAGAT
Organism: Equus asinus; assembly: GCF_041296235.1. Classification (NCBI taxonomy): domain Eukaryota; kingdom Metazoa; phylum Chordata; class Mammalia; order Perissodactyla; family Equidae; genus Equus; species Equus asinus. The sequence continues at coordinate 176,545,644 of NC_091790.1, forward strand.
GCTGGGTTATATTGGCATTTTCATAAAACTATGTTTTATGTGTGGGCTTTTTCGTTTCCAGAGTTGCTTTCTCTGAGTGTTCCCTCGTAACCATTTTATTAAATTAGATATTGCTCTCAGAGATCAGTTAAGGTCTCTAACGTGCATTTTTGGCAATTATGGTGTGAGTTAAGGTTTTCTTTGGACTAAATGCAGTCTGGAGATAGGAGTGACTGCTTATTCTGTGGTTCACCAAACACCAGCAAGAAAGGGCTGAGAGCCTCTACTGAAGACATCTTCACCAATCATCGTAAACATGTCAAGGTTCTTGTCCCATAAGTGCTTTGCATTTCCATCACTGTTTCAGCAGGCCTTATGATTTTCTTCTCCCATCAGGGATAAAGGCCAGTGTCTCTTCTGGGCTGCCTAACTCGATGCTAAGCCCTCACTATTGGAGCATTCTTGCAAAATTCATGAGGAGGGTCACAAATTCCAGTGTTAGAAGTTCCCTGGTGCTTGTACTTCTTTGAAATTCTTCCAGAGAAACACTTTATGGACCAGATGTTAAAAAAAAAAAAAAAAAAAACTTTAAATATCCTGGGGTAATTTAATCCAAAAAAGAAACTGAACAAATCAAAGAATCTAACAAACAACAGTAACGACAGCAAAATAAAGCCAAAACTCTAAGTTCTGCAACTTCCCAAAGGAAAGCAGAATTTCGTCGTTACATAACTTGAAATTTTGCCTCACTTCATAGAAAAACTTGACTAAAATGTACGGATCTATGCGTTATGATGAATATGGGCTGAAGTATCATCACTGAGAATATTCTGCCTACAACGCCAAAGCACGTGAATCAATAAGAGGACTTTTGATTCAGTTTTCAGTCTATTGTACCACAAATGATGGTTAAATCCTCTATTTGACTTCTGGCTAGAATTTGTTCTTTTTGTGTGAAAAAAATGCAATACTAAATGTACTAGGCTTCATAAGAACTCATCGAATGTTAGCTTAAACCCTGAAGCTATATTTTGAGTCTTTTTTTTTCAAGTCGGATTAGTTACTCCAGAATCTGTTAGTCCGTCTTCTTTGTTTCTTAGTTACACCAGTCTTTATACTTTGACATATGTCATCTTGGGGAACAGACTCACAGGACAGTAATGACCTTGCCAAGGACCAAGAGGTGTGTCTTAAAGAATTATAATCTCTTGTAACTCGATTTATGTGATTACTGGGTAAAACAGAACTTGTTCAGCGATGATGGATGGCAATGCTGCAGGTATTGACTGATCTTTAGAAATATTTATGTGACAGGCCCCTTAAGGTTTTGTACATTGTAGGAGAGAATAACTGCATGCAGAAAACAACTGAGTTGTGATTCAGGTTCTTGAGCAATGCACTTAATTATCATATTTCTTCCATGCCCAGTCTAAAAACTGAACATTTGCCAGTGCAGTAGAAACAAGTGGCACTTAAATAAGTGCCCTCTGCCCTTTTAGAGCATCATCTTTGCAAAAAATAAAATTTATAATTTTGAAAAAAAAACCCTGAGAATTATTTTAAAAAGTGAAGAATATATGTAAAATCAAAATTTACTTGAATTGTTTCACGTCTAAACTCAGTATGTTCTCTGATTTATTTCCAGTCTGGGAATTGCAGACATACATGGACACATAAGCATAAGAAATGCAGCCTCAGCTGACAATTCTGCTTTGTTTAGAGAATTCCAACTCTTGCTCCATGAGATCATATATTTCCTTCTGTGGCTTTCGGTATTTTTGGGGGTGTTTCAGATTTTTAAAAACCTTCACTTTTAAAATTTAATTTTCCATTAAGTATTCACTTTGGGTCACTAGATGCAAAATGTCTTGACAGTGTTAAAGTTTTTCAGGAGCATATATTTTAAAAATGTTTCATTGCATCAATTAAGCAAAGCATATTCACAGAAACACAATCTATGAGAACTATAAAGTGTTTGTAAGCAGCGCTTTGAATAAGCCGGACAAATGCCATGTAATCAGAAAGCATCTTTATTTTTGTCCCTACTGCCCCTTTAAAATTTACTCAGTGGGGAGAGTTCTGTAGACAAGGATTGAAAGTGGAGGAAACCCCTCACTGCTACCTTGTTTTAATAGCAAACTCAGTCCCATGTAACGTTCAGTTCCATGTAACAATCAAAACACTGTAAATTCAGGGTAATTTTTTTTCACCTTGCAAAGCTAAGGCTCGCTAAAGGCTGGCTACTAACTTAGAGAATTTAAGACGTTGCCCTTCTTAACTCCTTTCCCTATTCTAGGCTTTCACTCCCTCTTCCACTATCTTGTGAACTAAGATTTCTGACCTCACCAGGGTTGCAGAAGGATTGAGAGAGGCGAACAGAGAGGAGAGGGAAGAGAGCTCTTGACCGGTAAGATGACTGCTTTCCCTGAACTAGTAGATATTTAAGCTATCTTATGGGCCACTTAACTGGGGTCGGTCACCTAAAATTCCCTCAGTCTGGATGAAAGTTTCTCTATTCCAGCTGGTTGCTTACTGCTTCAGCAGCAACTAGGAATTCACCAATCCCCTTCCAGCTTTGGTCTGCTGAGTGTCCATTGCCCCTTTAGGTGGCCTATCAAACAGGACTCTGTGTTCCTTTCCTTGAACAAAGCATAGGAATGCAAGCTACTTGCAACACAGCAGCCACTCTCCTTCAGTCCACACCAAAGCAGTCAGCAAGCTTCCTTCCTGGTAGGCTTACTGAGTTGGGGTTGGACTCTGATTCGTATCTCCCAGCTGCAGAGGACATATACAAAGCCATTCCAAGTGGTCCCGTTAAATGTTGTCTCTTCTGATATGCGGTAAAGTGGGAGCACCTTGTCTTCCCTTTTGATGGAACAGTAAGGCTCACAAACAACTCCCTCCAGGAAATCTGCTCTGCAAATCTTGCACGTCATACCTACTTTCTCAACTATGTTGTATGTCTGACATAAAAGAGGCAAAACTTTTTTCCAGTTTTTGTTTATCTATTTTGAAATTCCTGCAGGGTATGCCCGCTTACTTATCTGTTACCTATTGCCTTACAGTCTAGGCTGAAATTCATTTTAACATCTTGTTAAAGTAAATATAATCCACTGTACTTCAGATGCTTAGCAGTTCTTTTGCAAGCCTCCTAAAATGGGTCAAATTCAGAGAAAGAGAGGGAGGAGGGAGAGGAGCTTCATGTTGAAAGCATAGCATGTCATTTTTCGCCAATGCATGTTTTATTTATGACATAAAAATTAAATGGCATTTAAATTTGGCATTAAATGTCACATTCAGGATAAGAGTAGCAATAATCCGTGCTTATGTTTTAAAACTTGAGATTACAGATTCATTTCTAAAGTGAGACAGAGAGTGGAAAGCTGTGGCCAAGAAAGCACGTGAGACTTGTGTGTACTCTTTACACATTTTTTTTTTTCCTCTCTGTGAGGAAGATTGGCCCTGAGATAACATCTGTTGCCAATCTTCCTCTTTTTGCTTGAGGAAGATTGTCACTGAACTAACATCTGTGCCAATATTCCTCTATTTTATGTGGAATGCCACCACAGTATGGCTTGATGAGCAGTGATATGTCCACGCCCAGGATCTGAACCTGTGAACCCTGGGCTGCTGAAGCAGAGCGCACAAACTTAACCACTGCACCGCCGGCCGGACACTACAGTTGCGTTTTGAGACTCAATTCTTTTCCACATAGATTTGTCAAACTTTCTGTGCTCTCTCTTGCTCTTCCTCCTTCATGCACTCTTCCGTTCCTCCGCCTCACCTCCAACTCTTTCCTTCGCATTTCTGCATTCTGTTCTTTGCTCTTTGTCTTTATTTACTTCTGAAGATGATGAAAACTTGCCCGCAATTCTGCTTATAATTCTTCAGTATCTTCTATGTTTAGTCCCTCCTCAATTCTGAGATCCCCAGCTATTTAAAACTGAAAAGACGTCCAGATGTTCCTACATACACACTGGTGGGTCCACTTTGTAGGAAGCCTAGAGCCTTACACAGTTTGGAGCAGTGGTGGGAAGCCACATTAAGCAGTAGAAATAGAGTACAAAATAATGAATATAAAATTAAGTTCAGGACCTTGGAAGGGACCCTTGCAAGTGAGGGCCCTGAAGTTTCATTAGCTTCCCAGCAAATCCGCCTCTGCATCCATATATGAAAAGCCTTGAAAAATCTTTTGCTCCTTTCTTTTATCTTTCTAAAACAGTCATAATTAGATAGCTGCATCCCTGTGTCTTTCCCCTAGGTTATGCAAGAATAAATAATGAATTAAACTTGTTAGTTAGGATCTTCAGGATCTGATTCTTAAGTGGGTGTTAAATATAAAAGCTACATCACAGTAATTAAGTAACTCTTTTTGGTATGTGCAAATATATTATAGTGTACAAAAACATAATTTTGGCTCATTCAACACCCTCACACTTATATAACTAATAATGATGCCAAAGTAATATTACTATATCTCTTAAAATAATTCTTTAGTTCAAAACATGCAAAAAATAGAAGAATTTTTGAGTTCTTAGACAGTTCTTTATTATGCTACAAAATTAGTTCAACACTATGAAATGTGGAACATGTTAGCTTTCTCTTGTTTCATTATTATTTTACATAAACCTCAGAATTATAACCTCAGTAATATGGATCTATTTTTGCCATTCATTGAAAGAAACCTTTATGTTGCTTCTTATTGTAAATAACTAAATTTACAACTCTTGTCCCTCATGTTATATTTGATGGCAGTTAATTGTTAGTTGGTTTTAATTATACATCATAGTCTTTGTTCTGGAGACAATCCAAAGAGTAGATCATCTTGGTGTGTAATTTACTGAAACAGTTTCTAGGCAGCCTGCCATACTAAAGACCATGTGGTACAATTGTCATTAAAGCTGGAAAAATATTGGTATACATGTTTGAATTAAGGAGTAGGGGGTGGTTCTATAAATTATGGAAAGCTCGGCAAAGTATTACTAAGGTTTGAGTTCAGCCAGAGGCCTAATTTCTAAATATCATTACAATAAACAGATGCACTTCATATACGTATGGTAAGGCTTGGAGGAATGCTGCTTCTGTTGGTAGAATTCTGCATCGCTCATGAATATGGATATACTCTTTTTTAGCAGGTGAGTAGGTGGGTGAATATTGTTAGTGTCTAGATATTGGATAAGACACTACGAAATATTGTCCCATTACAAAATATGGAGCACTTTAGCTTTTTAAAATAAAGGGCCCAAATTCTACTTAATATTTTCTTCAGTTAAAGATAACATTTTACCCAATTTAAAAATTAGTAAAAATGCTCGGGCAGTGTTTAAAGTCATAAATTCGTGCTCATGAAGTATGAAACAATTGCTTTTCTAGCTACATCATTAAATATTATTTTATTTTTATTATTTTACTTTTGAAACTCAGTAAAAATATGTCAGGTAAAGACTAGCGTGAGCTGGCTGAAGATGAAAACAGCGTGCGCCCTTTTTGAAATAAAAGACGTGTCTTTCCTCTCCTTCCTCCACTTGACGTCTCTCTTAGGAATCTTCAAAAACAAATCTCAGAGCAGAGAGCAAAGGAAACAAAACCAGACACAGCCACAGAACTTGTGTTTGCTGAAGTAAAGCATTCAGCTGTAAATACAGCTGGGAAAAACTCAATCCATTGTTTTTATTTTAGTTTTCTGCCAAAGCAATATTCTAGGAAAATACAGAGGAACTGTATGTTTGTAACAAAATAACGAAAAATGTACTTTTGTTTTTTCAAAAATCAAATTTTATCATGTCAATCAAAACTCGAAGATACAATAGGGGCCAGCCTGGTGGCACAGAGGTTAAGTTCACGTGCTCTGCTTCAGTGGCCTGGGGTTCGCTGGTTCAGATCCCAGGTACGAACCTGGCACCACTTATCAAGCCATGCTGTGACAAGCATCCCACATATAAAATAGAGGAAGATGGACACAGATGTTAGGTCAGGGCCAATCTTCCTCAAAAAAAAAATAAAATCAAAGATACAATAAAGTCTCTTGTCCCTGGACTCATGTCAGCTTACGTACTCTCCAGCACTGGCAGTTCCCCCCAGGCCTACCTAAACCCAGAGAGATATTAGAATGATATATGGATAGCTGGTATAGTGCTAAGAATTCTGGACTCAGAGTCAATACAACATATAGATGAGAAAAACAGACTGATGGAGAACAGTAGGGTCATAAGGACTGACCTGCTTACTCCTGTCAATTTTACCCACCATTCAGTGTCTCTGTGCTACTTGCTCTTATATCATCTAACCCCTTGTTTGACCTTGTACAAAAAAAAGCGCATTTAACATCAAAATCTATTTTCTTATCAAGAAAAGTAAATAATTTTCTTCTAATGTGTTTTTCTTTGATATTAATAAAACAATTTTAAAAGTCATTTCTACATTATGTTTGCTTCCAGTAATATAAACTAATTGTTGATTTGAAGCCCTCAAAAGGAAAAATGTTGGTCTTGACTTCCCTTTCAAAACTCTGTTTTTAAAATTGTTTTTTTCTGTGAAGTTTGAAAGTAAGAAGAAATACATGAAGAAGGCAGATATTTTTCAAAGTGAAAGGTATGAGATTATAGTTTTATTTAATAGATATTGAGCTCAATTCGTGTGCCAAGAAATGTGCTAGCTGCTGCGTACACAAAAATAAGTATGATTCATGCCCTTGAGCAGCATATAGACAAGGGCAGTGGCTGGATAATTGGATTAGAGCAGCATACTAAATGATGCCAAGATCATAGATTCCACTTATGGACCAATTAGCTCGTCTTTGTTCTATGGCCAAGATTGCATATAGATTAGATACTTTCATGGGTTTGTGCATTTGTACTCTATCTCTTGCCAAAAAGACTTTGAAAGAGCATACAGCAAAGATATATAGAGTTCAGAACTCAGTGAAAGATAATACAAAAGGCTTTTTGAGAATGTATTTCATAAGATTATTCAAATGTACAAAGATCTTATTTCCATTTTAGCCTGTGAAACACATTGAAATCAAAATGGACTGATTAATTTAGCAATCTGAAACCATTTAAAACTGTAAAATAATCTTTATAAAGTAATGAAATTTAAAGATTACCTAATTTATTTATTGGAAACCAAGCCTTAAATATAGAATCTAAATTTAGGATAACAAATACAAGCATACAAAGATAATAATTTGCAGAATAGAGAGATTTCTTAGTTGTAGCTAAACTGTCTGTAGACAAATTTTCCACAATAGAATTACCAGTTACGTCTTCTTTAATTTTCTTATTTAATTACTATCTACATTAGTATTTGCATAAGTCTTTAATTGGTATCAGAATTATAATAATCATCATTTTATTTATTTATTTATTTTCTGAGGAAGTCCACGAACAAGAAGAAACCAAGGATGGCATTTCTGACTAAATAGTATAGTCTGTATCTCTGCCTTTATATATACATTACATATTACCTATAAATTGTTTTATATGATAAATTAATCAGTTGACTTAATTGGTTCAGTTAAACATTTATTCAAATTGGTTATTTGACATTCTTTAGTATGGACCTTTTCTTCATCTTCTTAATAAATTAAGTATTTTAGGCAAATAGTTTTTCTTAGTCATGTTCTTTCAGAGCAGGGAGTTGAAAAGAATAACAGGATGTAGATGTTGAATCTATAACAGATCCTTTTATGAATAGGATTCATAATTATTTGCCAAATTTGTGGAGAATGGTGACATCTGTTGAGTTTTCTGCACAAACGTATGTGGCAGAGACTTCTGGTTATCTGTCCTCTCCTTCTTCATTACAAATACTACCCTGATTTTTCAGCTGGGCATATGACAACATGGAATAAAGACTCCATCTTTCAGCCTTCCTTGAAGTTAGATGTGACCAAGAGATGAAGTTCTGGCCAATGTGATGTAAGCAGAAGTCTTGAGTGTGCACTTTATAAGAAATTTCCCTTATAGGCGCGTGCCTTCCCTTTCCTCCTCCCTGTTGGTTGGAATGCTCATCTGATGACTAACATGTCAACAGTTATCTTGAAATGTGAGGTGACCTTTAGAAGGGGGGGGCCTACGTGTTACGGAATATCAAGACAGAATGTGTCAGGATCCCTTATATCATGGGACTCCTGTTAGCCCTACACCTCTTAATTGTGGACTTTCTGGTGAAAAAGAAATACATTCTTATCCTAAATAAGGTAGTGGGGTTTTTTAGATTTTTTTTCACTAGCATTCTAAATTATACTTAAACAACATATAACAAACCATTTTTAACATAAGATGGCAAGATTATTATATAATATGTTTAAATTGATTTTCATAGTAGCATTTCATAAACATAAGCTCATTGGGGGTAAATGTCAAATATTTGGAAGTTTACTTTGAAACTATATTGTCCTTAATTCAATGATAAGATTGGTCTGTTTAGAGTTGTTAAGAGGTTTTGAGCCTTTAGTGCCTCTTTGATCATTTTAATGAACTTCAGAGGTTTGTTAACTAAGGCACATTTACAAGACTTTAATTAGTCTTTTATTAACAAACAAAATCATCAACAGAAAGAATTGGTTGGTTTTTCCTCTTTTTAAAAGTTAATTTCTCAGGGCCATCCCCATGGCAGAGTGAGTAGTTCAGGCGCTCCACTTCGGCAGCCTGGGGTTCGCCCATTTAAATCCTGGGCACGGACCCTACACACTCCTCATCAGGCCATGTGGTCACTGCAGCCCACGTGAAGGAACTAGAATGACTTACAGCTACAATGTACAACCATGTACTAGGGCTTTGGGGAGAAAAAAAAGAGATTGGTGAGAGATGTTAGCTCAGGGCCAATGTTCCTCACACACAAAAGAATTAATTTCTTAATAGTTTTTAGAACAAATCAAAAATTATTTTTATAATTAAAAAAATCACTGTCTTATTATGAATATCATGTCCTTTGCTGATATTCAGTTTTACATTCTATGAGACAGTGGAGGGTTTTTTTTAAAATCAACTGTACTATATTTGTGTTATCTGGGGATCTGAGATTTCCAATCAGAAATAAGTATTTAACATTATCTGAATATCCAAACAAGAAGTCTATTATTTTTTATGACATCCAAAGAGAACTGATAGATTTTGAAGATTTCATACTCAAAGGAGTTTGCTAGAAAAATAGTTCAAGGAAGTAACTGTGGATATAACTTTTCAATTCATTATGCCCTCTGGCTGCAACACACTACTTATTCACAGTAAGCTGGAAAGAAAGTGATGTTTTAAAAATTAAGTCATATCTTCCAAAATGATTGCTCTAGCAATCCTTTTCTAATGGTCTAAAAGGAAGCCAAGGTGATGGATGTTAGCTAGACTTATCATGGTGATCATTTTGCAATGTATACAAATATCAAATCATGTTGTATACATGACATCAATATAATGTTATATCTCAATAAAAAATAAATTATAAAGAAATAAATAAGAGGACGCCAGAGTAAAAAGCAATGCGAAAAAACACACATGCCTCAAGTTTCAAAAACACCTTTTTTAATTGTTTCCTGGATTCTGTAAATTACTTGAAAAATTGGTCCCAATAATATGTAAAATCATTCTTCCAAACTACAGGAAGCCTCTTCTGCCACACGAATTATATATCTTTCCTGCCAACTATGTGGCATCCACCAATATATATAAGGAAAATTGATGAATCCACTTCACCTCCTCCAAATACACATGCTCAGGTTGGAAGGTACCTCCTATGATTTATTTTTTCCTTCAGTAATCCCTCTTAGAGAAAAGAGTGAACAGGCTGTACTTTGCCCCTAGCCCCACTGTCTCCAGAGACTGCTACTGATTAAATATTAGACAAAATATTGGATACTGATAAAGTACTAGACACTGATAACATATTAGAAACAAAACATATTTGTGAATATGCATGTGACATAAACTGGCAAAACATGAAAGAGATACTTCCGCCAAGAAGTTTACAAATCAGCATAAGGACCATATCAATTAAAATTTTTATTTTACTTCTAATTATATTTATAATGTAAAAATATTATGATAACTGTCACAGCCAAGAAGAGTCTAAGGAAAAATGACTACTAAATATAATGTGGTATCCTAAATGGAATCCTGGAGCCAAAAAGGAACATTAGGTAAAACTAAGGAAATCTGAATAAATTATGGGCTTTAGTTACTAATATATCAATATTGCTTCGTTAATTATAATAAATGTACCACACTAATGTAAGATGTTAGTAATGGGGGGATTAACCATGGGGTGTATAGGAACTCTCTATACTCTGCAATTTTTCTGTAAACTGAAAGGAGTTTTACAGTGAAAAGTGCTTTTTTGTTGTTGTTGTTGAGGAAGATTAGCACTGAGCTAACATCTGTTGTCAATATTCCTCCACCTTATATGTGGGTCACTGCCACAGTATGGCTGACAAGTGATGTAGGTCTGCACCCAGGATCCGAACCCACGAACCCAGGCTGCCAAAGTGGAGTGCACCAAACTGAACTACTATGCCAGGGGGCTAGCCCCGGCAAAGTGCATGTAAAAAAATACATTAAAATATAATGTTGTCCAGAGATAGGTATTCAACAATAATCTCTTCTCCTGGGTTGGAATTGTCACTTCAATTTACAAGGCTTACAAAGGTCAAACATTTTACTTCTTTTGGCAGCACACTAGAGGATTCAGATGGCTTGTTAACAGTCAAATAGCATCTTAATTTTGCAATATTACTTATTGACATTTATCATATTTGTGCATGGAATGGCAAGTGTGCCCTAACATGTTTATAAATCGCTGTGATGGCATTCGTTTTGTTGCTTATTTCAATGCAACATAAAACAGTCCAGTTGCAAAAATATTTGCCAACTTCTAGTCATGTGCTTCAAATGAGTTTTACCTATAATTAAGAAGCCAGTTCCCACAATTCCTTCAATAAGGTATACAATACCTAGGATTCAATACAATGCAATACCTGGGGTAAGCTTTGGTTCTTTTTTCTAGTTGAACGCTTGCCAAAGTAGCAGGAGCTATGAGACAGCTGTGTGGTGAAGATACTCTCTCTCCTACATTGGACCATGGAGTCATAAAACCCTACAGGAAGCCAGTCCCTTTCTCCCCTATCATTTCTGAGCTTTAGTGTTTGAAGTTTAACCTTTCAGCTTTCCTGTGGGAGAAATCTCCTGGTACATGCATCACTGGCACTAACGTTCAGGCCAAGAGGCCTTGAGTCTTTCCTAACCTCAGAGACCCTCTTGTCAGTGAAAGAGGTAGCTGGTAGCATATGAAATGCATCATATTCTGGCTGTCCGAGACAGCCAGGTAATGTTCTAAGTACTCGACGTGGATTGAAGATCATATTTAACGAACTCTTTGAGGTTGGCACTATTAGCTCAATTGTACAGAAGAGGAAACTGAGGCAAGAAATTTTAATTCATTTGCTCGAGATCCCCAGCTATTAAGTATTGGTTCTAGGTTTTGAACCTAGAACCTGGTAGCCTGGATCCAAAGTCTTATCACATACTGCCTCCCAGAATCTTGCCAGTACATCAAAATATTGAGGAAAACGTACTTTTGGGAACTTTAAGACCTAAATTCAAGCCCAACCTCAGCTAAAAGTCCTTAAAGCACCTCATCTCAATTTATTCATTAATAAATATATACAATTTAACCAGATGCCAGTGTCCCAAAGATTGATTAGAGGTAGGCGACTATTTGACATCATATCTTTTAACAGCCCTCCATGAATTTCAAAAATTCTCCATCTAATGAGCACTAATTTTTCCCCACATTCACAACTATTGGCAACCGCATCTTTGAATATATTGATTTCTAGAACATTTTAAGATGCTGGGCATATCTTTCACAAATTACAACTTCAGCCATTCTTACCAATTTTCCCTCCTTCAGCCTCTGCCCCCCATATAAGTTCTCCCCATAGCAGCCAGTAAGTCCTTGAAAATCTAAATCACTCCTCTACCCAAACGTTCCAATAACTTCCAATTTTCAGAGAAAAACTCAAATCCTAATATGCTCTGTAACACCTCACATGATTCAACACCTGCTCCCATCACTCCCAAAGACACACACACACACACACACGTCAGAGCTTCTAACTACTGACTCCCTTGCACACACCTCACCAGCCATGTCAAGATCACTTGGACTCAGGGCATTATAGTTCCTCTCTCTGGAGCATTTTTTCACCTGGAGAGCTCTATGGCTCCTTCCCACTCTCTTCTCATCTCTTCTCAAAAACTCACCTTCTCCAGGAGACCTTCCCAAATCTTCCCTCGGACTACGCACACAAACCCTTGTGTCCATGCTTTGTTTTTCCCCAAAAGACTTATCACCATCTAAAATTATTATACTGTTAATAGTTTATTTGATTTTTATTTGTCCTGTCCCCCAAGTGTGTGATCTTTTTGAGAGCGGAGACTAGTTCTGTTTACTGGGTATCTCCACTACTTGGTCCATCGTGGGCATTTGGTAGTATTTATTGAGTGAATAAATGAATGAGTGGATATAAAAAGTGTTGTATAACTTATGCAGTGTGTAGTGGGATACACTCATCAATAATATTTCTTTTCTTCCTTAGTTATTCATAGATCCAAAGTATGATTTCTACATTATTTGAATACAGTAAATTGTTGCTATGTCATTTTCTGCACAGTAGAGACATATGGCTTTAAATTCTGATAGTGTCATTTTTTTTTATCAGTGGGACTATGTATGAGTTTTTTTGACCTGTTTGAGATTGTGCTCTCAACTGTAATATGGGGATAACAACACCTATCTTACAGATTTCAGTGAAGAGATAATACCTAGAAGATACTAAATTAGTGTTATATGGAAATGTCAGGCTAATGCACAACCGTTCATCACTGAGAGCATTTCTGCCCTTAACAGAATAGGATCCCAGACTAGCCCATTTGTATTATATGATAGAACCCCCACTTCCTCACCACTTTTCAAACCTGGCACAAATGGAATTTCTCCAGTTATGCTTCCTTTTCATTCAGATGATTGGAGCAACCTGAGATAAATTGCCTTTGCCCTAACCAAGATGTGTGAATTTCCAACTAGTATTATTTATTCATACCGATGCCTCCCTTCATTGACACTGAATAATTGAGAGTTGATTGTGTTTAGGAAGATCAACAATTCCATGGTTCAATTCACTTTTCAAAGCAGAGAACTCTCCAGCTTTCAAACGAATAGAGAAGAATTAATGCATTTCAAAAAACAATGCAAATGCTAAATTTTTATCTACTTTGAAAATTGGTAATGCTATTAATGAAAAAATAGATTAAAAATAAAGAACTGATAGAATAGTAAGAAAGAAATATTGGTGAATGTATGTAGTTTTCCATTTTGTTGTAAATATTAGATATTAAACATTAATTGAAAATAAATATTAAAATTCTTAGTATATATTATGGTTAGTTTGTTCAAATATATTTTTGAAATTTGTTGATAAACAAGTTTTATTGAGCCTATTGGGCTACATTAGCATCACATTAACTTCTTCTAACCTTCAGAAACTAGGAAAAGGTAGCAATTATACTCTTAACAATTCACTTTAGAATCAACAAATTAATCATTCATTGCCCATGGCACTAATAAGTCATTAGTCTTGAGGGGGCTCATTATAAGGAGCAATATGTAGACAGGTTCATTTAGGTAATCCTTTCTGAATGTTGATTAGGTTATTTGTAGATGATACAAGCATGTTAGGATCAATTATAACAAATTAGTGAACGTTCTTTTCCTCCTTTTTTATAAAGGCAGGAAGGTTAGAGACTGTCTAAACCAACTAAGAATTATAGTTTTGAGATGTCTTTGAAGTTTCTTTAAAGTGGATGAATGGAGCAATTTTCTAGTGAAACACGATTTTTATATCTTAATCTGTGAATCCAAGCAGCTCACAAAATTCTAATGACTGTGCACACACATTCTGAAGCATGTTTTGAGAAATGCACATTTCAAAGAGTTTAGCCATAAAAGACTTTGAAGCCAACTAGTCCAGGCACTCAATAGTGAGATTACATCACTATTTTTTTTCTCTAACACACACACATACAAAGTTTGTTTATTATCTTTATTCATTTAGCCTTTAAACTCTCTTTCCCACTTATGATACAGATTTAGGTTGTGTCCATGTGAGGTTAAAGAATTTAACATTTTTACAGACTCAGGTACTCCATTTTTAAAAACCAGTTATTGGACTGATGTATTTCACTGACGTGAACCTCCAGTTTAATTAAATTAGTGGAATCAACCAGTTGCTTTAGTTTAAATGGCTACAAGGTAAGTACATGAATATAAAGATGTTGAGGGGAACCACTCTTGTGGTATAGTGGTTAAGTTTGGCGCACTCTGCTTTTGTGGCCCCGGTTCCTGGGTTTGGATCCCAAGTATGGACCTATACCACTCGTCAGCCATGCTCTGGCAGCTAACCGCATACAAAATAGAGGAAGACTGGCGTAGATGTTAGCTCAGGGCTAATCTTCCTCAAAAAAAAAAAAAAAAAAGATATAGAGAAACCTTGTTCTATTTTAAATAGTTATAACACTTGGGTGTTATTTTTTTCCTCTCAATTCTTTGCCTGTTTGGACATGTAAGAATAGAAAAATGTATCATGAAGATAAAATTCACATTTAATGTGAAAAATTTTATTTTGAGAAACTAATAAAGTGATATAAAATATCAATCCAAGGGTCTTATACATTAAAACCACTGTATACTTTAGGAATTATTTTGAAGACAATTTGATTTAAACCGTGCCACGACTCTAGCAAAACAGACAGACTAGCATTTAATGTGTGCTTACTAACAATTTAAACCCACTAATGAGCATTTAAATGTGAATTCATTAACAGTAATGGCCCAAACTCTGCCTTTGGATGCTCATATGTTACTTCCATTGTTGTCAACAGGACATATTCTGGAAGGACTAGGTCATTGATGTAATGATTTATTTTTTATCTATAGTGTACTCATAGGTTCCTGGAAAAGATGTTGCAAACATAAATTATATAAGTTAAATCTTATTTTCTCTTTTAAAAGCAGGTATAATTGAAGATTTTGCTCATGACCAATGACCTGCTCGTATTCTTACCTGTCCATACCAAAAACCCAGAGGCAAAGAATGCTTTGTAACTGTCAAAAATCTGAAAAAACTGTCAAAAGAACATGAAATCAGTTGTGAAGCAGAAGTCATGGTTCAGTTTTCTCAGACAGTGTATAAATTGCAAACACCCAAGTTATAAGCACCCCACAAGTACATGTCACCTATGCCCAGGGGACATATCTAGCTCTTACGGATTAAATAAAACATAACATTTAATCAATCATAATTTATATCCCGATCTAATATAAATATTTATAAAGTGTGTTTAAACAGGACATTTTACTATCCAATAATGTAAAGTTTTGGGGTTTTCTTTACTTATTTGTAAAGTAGTTTATTTTTACTGCAACAAATTAGATAATGAATGTGTACTCCCATATGCGTTACTTAAGTCAGGAAGCTCACTCCTATTTAAAACGCATTCTTATTTGTTCCACCTTTTTAAACCTCTTGTTCTCTTGTAATATTATTTCGTAAGATTAAAAGCTCTCCAAGCTATACTTTGTGCTCTTTGCACACCAAAAAGACAAATCGTTCTGAGTTATTCTCACTCTTTCCATTCACTTACCCTCCCTCCAGCCGAGTTGACCTGCTCATCTTCCTGATTTATGTTCCTGCTTTCCTGCCTCTGCCACTTCCTCTTCTATTTTCCCGACCTTCAATCTTACCTCACATCGAAGTTATCATTCGTGGCCCAGCGGAAATACATGTATTTTGTGAGGCCTTCCCTGATATCTACATCTGGAAATGTATATTCCTTTCTCTGAGTTTTTATTGCTGTATCAGTCAGGATCCAGTCAGAAAAACAATCTGGTAAACATGCTAGGTGTTTTACTGGGGAGAACTTAATTAAAAGTTTGTTTAAACAGGAATGGGGGTGCAAAAAGGAGAGAGAAACCCTGAGGTTATGAAGAGACAACTGTAGGAAGGAGATATCACCCCTACAGCCGGGAGAACAGAGGGAAGAGGTTGGGATTATGATAAGTTAGAAGCTGGGAGGAGCGTCCCCGTGGTGCTGGGACCCTACCTTTAGGAGGGGTTATGTTCTGCTGCTGGTGGTACCTCAGGAACTCAGAGGAGGTCCCCCCCCCCACCCCCACCTAGAATTAGGACTTGGAGTTCTGAGAATGAGGCATCCCAGCTGTCTGAGACTTTTATCTACTTCAGGAACTGAAAAGGAAATGGAATATGAAACTGATGCTGTGAAGGTGAAGAGTCAGTTGTTGGGGCGATGTTTACAGAAAGAGAAAGCAAAACAGTAAAGTAGCATATCCCTTCTCCCTCCTTCAACCATCTAGTCTCTTGATTGGAGAAAACTAACAGGGAGCCAGCTGGCAAAGGGAGAGCCAGCTGGCAAAGGAGAAGCCAGCTCCAGCATCACAAAACCGTGTAGAAGGGTAGATTTGACACTGAGAGATAACAACTTAATAACCAGCACCTTAGCATTTTAATTATACCTCTTTCAGATACTTAGCACTTTCTTCCTTCTCATGCACTGTATTATCTTATCTCCTATCAGTCTCTGAGATCCTTGAAAATTATATCTGAATATGACTCATATTTTGATCTTCCTAATTTCAATTAATATTGTTGAATAAATGAATGCATGAATTTCCCAAAATCAAAGGCCTTTCCTTTTCAATTATAAGTCCTGAATGTTTTATTATAAAAGAAGATCATTAGAAAATTAGTTTTTCTTTTACTTGACACTTCAAATAATTTTTCTAGGATTTTATTGAGTATGCTTATGGTAATACATGTATCCAAACAAATACACACAAGAGAGTGTTCTTTTTAAAGTTAATCTTTTGGTAGACTATATAATTATGCAAATACTGCTTCAATTTTTCAAAAGGTTTATTGTTTCTCAGTCCAGCCTTACCACTTTCTCCTTTCTCGACCAAGCAAAAGTGAGAGCAGAATCCCAGAAAGAGCCCTTGCTGGTGTTTCAAAGCTGAGCCAACTGAAGGAAGAGGATAGAGCATGAAGAAGCTGGGGAAGAAACTGAGGTTCAAGATGAAGATCTTTTGCTACTCACATCCAGAAATGATTTACTGGCACAAGTCTAGGTATATAGTGCCTGGCTCTCCAAGTGCTGTTAAATTGGGCTCATGAGGGTGAATCGGCTGAACTCCGTTAATATAAATAGTCTGTATTTAACTTGACAGAAGATGGGAACTCTGCTGTTGACCCACAAATACATATCCACATATATAAAAATACACATACGGAGACTCAAACACCTAGACCCTTACGTGTTACACTTTAGAGATTCAGGAAGACTTTTTAATGGATAGAAAGGTTTACAATGAGTTCTTTCTGTAACAACTAATATGGACAGACTCTAAAGAAGTGTTGCATCAGATTCTACATAAAACTCCAGAGAATCTGAGGTTGTTCTGAGAAGCATGAAATCAGCATTATAACTTGTTGTCAAAATTTCATTGGCTCCAAAGGAAACCATTTGTTCCAGTGAAATAATTTTATTCGTAGCATGTCAGGTTCTAATCTACAAAACAATGGTAAACTAGAAATCGATTATTCATCTTACAAATTATTGACTACACAATTACTTTTCTTAAAGTAACCCCATTGCATATTTAAAAAGCAATTCCATTTATCAAAATTGGATTTGCACCTAATTTTACAGGTAATGATTTTTTTTGTGAATTCATTTGTATTGCGTGAGGCACAGTCATAGTTAAAACTGATTGCAGTTAGACTTTGTTAATGATACACTCAGTATCCTTTTTGAAGAAAATAAGGAAAATGTTATACTCATTATAGTTGTTGAGTCAGAATCGCATCTTCTATAACTATTTCTGTAACTTTTGTTCACAAATACTATCCATAGCTGAAGTTCAAGTTATAATTAATATCAGTAAGCCATGAAGTGTCAGCAAAATCATTATTTAGTATGTGTTTCTAAAAGAAGCAGTGTAATATGATAGAAAAAAAGCACAGGATTTGGGTTAAAATACAATCTTCTTCACTTACTAGCTATGTGACTTGAGACAAATTATTTAATTTCTCTGAAACTCTCAATGTACAAAATAAGGAGATTAATGTTCATCTCTTAAATTTGTTAAGCAGGTTAAAAAAAATTAGGAGGCCAAGTGCTTAGCACATAACTTCAATAAAGGGTAACTATTGTGAATACATTGCTATTGTCAAGTTTAACCATTTTTTATCTGTCTTTGTTGCATATTTATACATGAATAACTTATAAGATATTCATTTCGGGAGTGCATTTAAATATAAATCCTCTTGCATTTCATAACTGCTTTTCAATATCATACTACTTTCCTTACCTGAAACCTCAGTGTGTTGGTCAAATAACATCTATTTTAAAATTTTGTACCAGTTTGTGCTACAGGTCTTTTTAGAAGACTCAAGCATGCCTTTTGTTCCCTGCATCCTCTACACTTTAGCCATTTATTAGCAGCATGTTCTATGGGCTCTGCACGGCTTGAGAGTATACAATCATCTATGCGTAAAGGATGAGCTTGTTAAATAGGGATCTGTGGCCTTGTCTCTACAAAAGATGAGCATCAGGTCTGGGAATTAAAAAAGGGATAGGAAATTAGACTTATGTAGCGTTATACTACACCCTTTGTGTGTGTTATCTCATGATCAGAATCTCTTAGTCTGCTGTAATATTTTTCTAAGAAAATCTATACTATCCTCTCCATCTGAGGATTCTTTCTCATCAAAAAAATTTCACTGACTACATAGTTTCATGTCACAATAATTTTTATTATTAAAACATTTTTAAAAATTCAGTTGCAGGCCAGCCCCAGTGGCCTAGTAGTTAAGTTTGACACACTCCACTTTGGTGGCCAGTGTTTGGTGCCCCAGCACAGACCTATACCACTCACCTGTCAGTGGCCATGCTGTGGTTGTGGCTCACATACAAACAGAGGAAAGATTGGAAGCAGATGTTAACTCAGGGCAAGTCTTCCTCAGCAAAACAAAAAAACAAAAAAAAGTCAGTTGCAACATTGAGGTAAATGTTCACTACATAGTAATAAAGTAACATAAAAATAATGAAGCAAATGTCTTAGTTATCAAACAAAGCATAAGATGTTAAATCAACAAGTTCTTAAAATTTTTCGTTTTGAATCATCTGGAAAATTATCATAGTTCTGAGCTTCATTTGAATTCATTAGATTTTCCCTAAAACTCATCAATACAGTAAACCATCTGCTAGAATGAAGTTCAAGAATGAAGTTGTATGTACAGATTATATTCATTTACTCTACAAATATGCAGATATGAAGTGGAAAAGTATTGTTAGAGTGAATTTAAATTTCGTTATATTTGTTATATGGGTAAGAAATGTGTCATCTGAGCTAAATAAGAATTGAGGAACTGAAACAACAATTTGTTTCACTATGATAGCACTTTGCCATAGGATGGATAATGGCTCCCAAAGATGTCCAGGCTCTGATCTCTGGAACTCGTACATATGTTCCTGCGCATGGCAGAAAGGACTTTGTAGGTGTCATTTGTATTAGGGATATTATCATGAACTATCCAGGTAGGCTCCATCTAATTGCATGAGTGTTTAAAAGCAGAGAAGTTTCTCTGGCTGGAAGAATGGCACACAATAGAAAGTCTGAGAGATGTCAAGCATGAAGAAGACTGGACACACTGTTGCCAGTTTGAAGATAGAGGGGGCAAGGTGACAAGGAATACAGGTGGCCTTAAGGAGCTGAGAGTGGCTCTTGGCTCACAGTCATCAAAGAAAGAAGGACCTTGGCCCTACAACACGGCACAGAATTCTGCCAATAACCTGGATGAGCTTGAAAATAGATTCTTCTCCAGAATTAGACCTCATAATTCCACACTGAAGCCCAGGCTTGCTGACACCTTGATTTTGTCTTTGTGAGACCAGGAACAGAGAAACCAGCTGATCCCACCCAGACTCCTGACATAGAGAAGTGTAAGATAATACACTTCTATTGTGTAAGCCACTAACTTTATGGTAATTTGTATGGCAGGAATAGAAAACTAGTATAAGATTTTTCCCCAACTCTCTTTTATATGAAGTGTTATTTCATTAACAGAATCATCAGACAAAATAAAACTTCAAAAAAGATAATAAAATCTATTCTTACATAGTTAAGGTTTTTACACTCAAGCCTGATTCATTACCTACATATTTATTTAAAATAGTTTCTAAAATTCTTATGTGATTGAAGTTAATGTAATATTTATGCAATCAAAGTTAATGTTAAGACATATAATGATTTTATCAGGTGAGCCATGAATATAAATTACAAATTATCATAATTATTTAAGATCATAATATTTTCATGGTGAAAATATTTTTTCAAAAGTAATGGTTATTCTCATTTTGGGAGTACACTTTCACAATGAATATATTAACAATAGCTAATGATTTTCTTGAAATGCATTAAAAATAGAAATCTGTATCATGATGCCTAGTTCTTAAACTCTGTGTGTCTGATTATAGTCTTTCTCCTCACATAATTCAGTATCTTGATAGAGTCTAAGCTTGGACAGGAATGGGTATTGCATTATGCTTACAGAAAAATACTAAAAAAAAAAGAACACTTGAAAATGAGAGGAATAAAAACTGACCCTTGAGATTTTGCTCAGAGAAATCACTAAGAGATCTATCTTCTCCAGCTCATCTTTACCAGTTCTGAATCAGGCCACATCCGTTCTCATCTGGATTACAGCAACAGTCACCCCATCTTCCTTGTCTCCATTTCTCCCATCTCACTGCCTTCAGAACGGTGGATTTCAGTAGATCTGCCCATGTGACCTTGCTGAAACCTTCTAATAGCTCTCCTTAGCTCTGAGGTTAAAGGATAAATTCTTAACTTGGCTAACAAGAACAAGCATGGCCTACCCCCACCAGACATTCTACTCCTCTTTCTTCATCTGTGTCGTCCTTCAGTCAACGTCCCAAATATAGCATGTCTTTGCTCACACTGTGCCCTCGGCCCCACCTCCCAATCCGTTTGTAGTGTTAATACTCAGTTATCCCTCAGATATCAGCCCAACACCCTCATTACAGGTAAGGATCTGTTTGTGTTGTATATGCACTTATTTAATCCTCATTCCTTTGGACCACTTATTTAAATCAGTTTGTAATTATACTTTCATTTTTGTGATTATTTGATTACCTGTCTCCATTTAACATATTGCAAACCCTTGGAGAATAAAGTCTGTCTTTGTTACCTGATGCTTAGAACAGTGACATATATAATAGGTGCTCAATAAGTATGTTGAAATGAATGAATGAATGAGTGAGTGAATGAGTGAAGGAAAGTGATACTACAAATTAGCTCACACATAAAAGCAAAAATCACCTTTCGGTAAAATCAAGTTTCTAGAACAATATGGCAAATGAAGGTGCCAATGGACTTCAAGTATTGTAGTTTCATTGGCAAAGTTCGCATTTTTTCATAAATGGGTCCATCAGTCGACCTTAGTCTAAATCATTAAACATTTAAATCAACAAGTTCTTATTGATGTTCTTTTTCTAATAAGCCTTTTGATTCCAAGTTGGCTTTTGAACTGATTAGGTTTACAGGAAGAAAATACGATGGCTATAAAAATGTGAATGTGCTGGCTCAGTTTTGCTCATGTAAATTAATGTTAGTATTCTGATTTTATATAAAATTTTTTATATTGGTTAATGTGAATATAGCTCTAAGAGGTGTGGCCCTTTCAACATGGTGACAAAATTAAGATTTGAGATTTGCAGGATTTAGCTATAACCCTGAACTGTGAAAAATTTACTGAACAAAGGTACCTTATAACTTCTCATTGGAGATGGTCAGCTGGCCTTTTCCAAACAATATATAATCATTTATAATCTACTCTTTAATTTGATATGCTGATATTCATTGGCTTCTGCACCGGATGAGAGAAAAGAACTCTCTACGCCTGTATGTATGAGAATAGAAGTCCTCATTTAGCAAACGTTTCCTGAATGGGCTAGAGAGATGAAGAAAGTCCTTGACCTTGAGAAGGTTAGAGGAAATAAACACGAATCAGTGAAATAAAAGAAAAAGAAAAAGCAGTGAAAAAAAAAAAGCAACCACAGTGTATGTGCTTGAGGATGCTCCTGAAAAAGAATAGAGAATATTTAGTTGAGACATGTGAATAGACCTGAATGAAGGAGTGTGATGGTGTGATAGTAACTAGATTATGTGACAGACATGAAGATAAAAATATTTTATTATGTTACTCAAATGAGCAGCTAAACCAATGAAACGTTTAATTTTTTATTGGCAATAGGTTGCTAGTAAATAAAGGAAAAGATGAAAATGTAGAATTTAGAGCATCTGTTTTAAAAAAAGCAAAAGAAAGAGAGAGTTTAGATGTGTGTATTAGTTAGGTAACCCTAGATGCTATTACAGATAATCTTCAGATTTTTAGTGGATGGACATTATAGAAGTTTATTTAGCCCCCACCTGTCAAGGTGCATGGCTTTCTCCCATGTAGCGATTGGATGGAACCCACCTTCCATTCATCTTTTGGGTCTACCATCCTTTTCTGAGTTTATAGCTAAAGAGGAAACAGGATGGAGAAGACATACTCACTTAGTAGATAATCTGTACATATTCCATTGGTAGGAGCTGGTCACAGGGCCAAGCTTGGATGCAAAGGTAGACTGGGAAATGTAGCCTGGACGTGACAGTAGAGAAAGAGGGACATTATACGACTCTATTTTTCTACTGACTAAGCTCTGTGAAAATTCTGTTGATGACATGAAAGCAAAACCTGCAGTCTTAGCACCTTAACATAAAGATACTAGAAATATAGTGAGAGGAAAATAAATATATTCTAACTTAAAATAACATCACCCTATAATGTACAATTTCACCTTCTAGGAAGCATGAAACCTAACAGCTTTGCCCTCAGGGTACAATATAATATGGCCAATTTCAAAAAACTTTTTCTAGAGTTATAATCCAAATGTTTCCTTTAATTTTCAATTATAACTGTAAATTACAAAATCAAGGAAATGATTACTAAATCAATTGAGCCTGCATCTTTTACCTGTATCAGATTTATTTTATAAGCATAATCAAATACTCTTTAATTTGTAGAATATTTTTATCCTCTTTGGGCTTTCAAAAATGTTAATGCATTGCTTTTTATTAAATATTAAAAATATATAAATCTAGATAATGAGTCAAATTCAGCAAAGGAATAGATAAAATTGAATTTTTAAATATATTCAATTAATATTTTGGAGTATTCATTTTCCAGTCTCTAAATTGAGCCTATTGTACGCCTCACTTACCTCATAAGGCTGTTGGAAGATTCAAGTGAAGAAAAAGATTTGAAAGTGCTTTATAAATACAAATCTATCTATATCTATCATCTATCTATCTATCTGTGTGTGTGTAGTTTGTATGTATATATACACACATACACACACAGGCATACCTAAAGTGTACTTGTACATTGGAAGAAATGTATTTTTTGAATGAGAGTCTTAACATTCCTCTATCCTAGCTATTTAGTTGCCGAAAGGCTTGCACCCAATGATCACCCAGGGTGCCATCAACCTCTGTTATTCTATGAAAAAGTAAAATCATAATGATATGGAATCGCATGTCCCACACAAAGTTGCAAGTGACTCTTTCTAGTCTCAGCTTCCCTTTTTTCAGCCCTGGTTCTGGGCCTCCATTTATGGTTTTCCCTGCTCCTCTTCCTAATCACTCTCTTCTGTAGTTCCATTTGCCTTTCTTGTCCTCGGCCTGTTTTAGGAAGGGAAATTATTGTCTGCTGTGGTCCTCTATGTTAGCTTTCATTGGGGCTTTTTAGAAAAGGTCTTGTGTAAGCACTATTCAAAAATCCAAGTTAATCTACCCAGTTGGACCCAGGGTACAGCATTAGAACAGAACACACCAAGACTGATTCTCAACCAAGGACTTATGGTGGGACCCTGAGTGAATCACTTAATCTCGTCAGACTTTAGCTGAGGGAATTACCTTAGTTACTCACTCCAAGATAGAGATATTGAAAGATCAGTGGGATAATATATGTAAAGTGGTCTTTAGAAGGAAGCAGAGAGGTAAACAAGACTTCTTCCAGTCCTCTCCTTGCTTTTAGAAATGAGTCACTCTAATGTGCTTTGTTATGATTGCCATGTAAGTTGTTCGTTTTCAAACATTGCTACGAATCCTAGGAAAAATGATTGTTCAGGATAAGTTATAATAACAGTACTAAGAATCATCATTGATAGACCAGAAAGGGTAAATAAAAGTCATGAATATTCAATTCTTTATGTTCTAAATCCTCAATTTGATAGAGCGGCTTTGTAACATTAGGCAAATCACATCGCAGCAAGTCTCAGCTTCCGAGTCTCTAAAATATGGTAAATTTAGTGCTGGTTTTATGAATAGTAAAGCAAATCTCTGTAAAGTGCTCATTTTATGGAAATACTAAATAATAAAGGGAGTCCTTGTAGTCTGCCAATTTTCAGTAATGCTTCTTGCCTTCCTCACTTAGACATACCTGTCATTTTTATTCTTATTCTGAGCTCATAATGTTTTTCACTAGATTTGCACCTAAATTGAGGAAACCAGAGATAGAAAACCCAGAGCCTATATAGGTGAATCATACAGATGAGGAGGGTGAAAGTGTCTCAAATCCATTGGATTCTGTAGTACCAGGAAATAAAGGCCTTTTAAATGCAAGCTGTGTGCGTAAATGGATTTAAAACATAAAACCACTCGCGATCCTGAGGGAAGCCATAGCCCCTACCGTAACCTGGAAAGGCTAGAGTCACGGTGCTAGAAACCACCAGATAGAACTGAAACATTTCACTTATTAGTATATCAGACTGGACTGTGAACAGATAGTTTATTGGCAGAGGCAATTCAGAGGGTGGAGAACAACTCTTGATGGGGGATGACGAGAGCACTTGTAAATCTTGCAACTGATACACAGTTCAGAAGATTTGCTACTGTCTGTTTCTCTCCTCTTCATCAGCTAGGTTGGTAGGATCATAAACCTAATCATTTATGCTAATTTATTTCCTCTGCCTGCACAGCTGCACTTTGCTAAGTCTCAGCACAGAAAGTGATCTGAGTGTGTATGGATTTCACAGATTTGTCTAATCAAGAATACTATGGTGTAAACTGTCATTTTGAAGTCTCCTTGAACCTTTATTTTCAGCTTTTAAATCTTTAAAGATACCAATTTATTGTATGCCTTCTAATATTCTAATATTTAAACATTTATAATAAGTCACCCAGCAGATTAGTAGGTTATCCTTGTGTGTTAGTTTGAGCTGTCTGGACCACTGGGTACAAAAAGAATGCAGGTGCAAACCCTAGCTCTCATTCAGAGTCGCCTCAAATGCCAGATCTTGCATAAAGCCTTCCCCGATTCATCCACAGGGAAGAAATGGCTCGCTCGGAACTGCCATAGTTCTCCTGTGAAACAAACTACTTCCCGTCTCCTCCTACAGTTGTTGTGTACATATCTAGTCTCTTCCACTAGTCTATAAAGTTCTAAAAGTTCAATACTGTGATTTATTCATCTCTAACTCTTCAGAAAAACCAGAATTTTGTTTCCTACTGCATATAGGATAACAAGCAAATATTTATTACAGCTTATAAGTAGAGTGGAGGTAGCATTTATCTCACCTTTTTGAGTGAAAGGAGGCACTGTTACTAATTACTTTTGTGACAATAAGCAAAAACCACTACTGCCCTGGGCAAACTGGGATGTATGGTCAGTGTACTTACCTGGGGCTCTTCATGATTTGACCCTCGCCTCGGTTTCCAGCCTCATTCTCCATCACGCGCTCATACTCACACTAAACTATAGCCATGCGAAATTATTTGAAGTGCTCTACAGGTGTGATGATCTCTCTTATGTCTAAACCTCTGCAAAAGATTCAGCCGAAATGGCGGTTCTCCATAATCCTTTCTTCGATTCTCAAAGACAGCAAAGTGAAATTACCCTCCCGACCATAGTTCTCAGTATATTGTTATAATCCTTTCTGTAAATGTCTGCCTACCCCACTTTACTGTCAATCCTGGAGGACTGTGTGCAGCTTCTGATCATCTTTGGTTTTTTTCCCCCAAAACAGTTTTCGGCTTATTGCAAGTACATAGTTAACTGTGGTGCTCAGTGAAAGAATTATTTTTAAAAATTAATTATAATCTAAACTGGACACAAATATTACATTCTGGTTTGAACATGGAATTAGAATGTAAAATTACATGCTATCAAACCTGGCTTTAAATTTTATATCTCCAAAGTAACCAATGTGTGACCTTTATACCCTGACTCACCAATAATGTTTAATAATTTTTTAAAAGATCAGCAATGAAATACTTGTAGAAGATCACCACCTATCTTTTAAATTGAGTCCATCTCATTTCAGACGTGGTAAATCCTACAGTGATTGTGCTGTTTCCACTCCTCATGTTTAGGTGATCACTTCAGTTACTGGAAGCTATGTTCTTTAACATTACCACTCTATCCTAACTGTACTTGGCTTCCTGTCATGAAAGAATGTTGTGCAAAAATCCATGGAGACAAAATTCTATATGTACTTTTTTAAAAGAAAAATTTATTGGAAATGTCTTCTTTCTCTCTCTCTTTTTTTTTTTTTTTTGGTGAGGAAGATTGGCCCTGAGCTAACATCTGTTGCCAATCTTCTCTTTTTTCTTGAGGAAGAGTGGCCCTGAGCTAACATCTGTGCCAGTCTTCCTCTATTTTGCATATGGTTCACCACCACAGCATGGCTTGGATGAGTGGTGTAGGTCCACACCTGGGATACAAACCCATAAACTCGGACCACCAAAGCTGAGCGTGCTGGACTTAACCACTATGGCACTGGGTCAGCCCTCTATGTGCACTTTTAGTAATGAAACAGATTTCCAGACATTTCAGAACAAATTAGCCTTATCTACTTATTAAGTAAATAAATGTTTAAAATACTAATGATTTTATGTGAATATGTAGTAGTCTGTGTATGTTTGTGTATCTTTAGACGGACAAGCAACTTAAAGTTTCCAGAGATTTTTTATAAAGCTGACATAATTTTTATATAAAAGTAATCATAACCAGAGTATGCCAGCTCAACATTTCGAAACATCTCAATGAGAAGTAGAAATATAGCTATTCTGAGTAAGCCAAAAAAAAAAGTTGGATCAAGAGGAGTGAAATATGAAATGTATAAAAGTTTCATGAGAAAATTTTTGAAAATCAATATTTTTTTGAATTTCAAAAATTAGAGAGTCAACTAATGACCTAAAAAGGCCAAAGTCAGAGAGAGCTAACAAAACGTACTAATAAGATAGTAGGAGCTGAGAAATGAGTAAAGCCTGGTAGTAAGATAAAATGTGCCACTATTGCATTGCTTTTGAAAGTCTTTGCTTCAATTCCATGCTAGCTTTTAAAACATATTCTTAAATGCTTTTTCTTTGACACTTAGTCTTAAGGCAATGCTAAATATGGACATAACCTTCATTTGTTTAGAAATGTAATTTCATTTTCCATAATTACCATCATAACTGCTATTATGATAGAGCTTTGCTAATTCACACTAATGACAGGGAGACAATTGCCGGATTTTGCAAATTACTAAGTATGTGAACAAATATAATAACAGTCATGGATATTTCATCTCAGGAAGTACTTCATTCCTTTATTTTGACAATTTTAGTTTAGCTCTTAATAATTCTGATAACACTAAGACTAGTCAATATCCTAAGGCGTATTCTGTGAAACTTAAAAAACTCACAAGAGATGCTTTCGTGCCAACAAATTGCTTGGGTTAACCAGCTTAGAGAACCCAATTATCCTAACAGATACTTAATAAGGTTCACTTTCTTGTGAGTGTATCGAATGTGAGGATAGCAAAGCTATTCCATCACACCTGTCTTTCAGGACCTCACACTCCAGTGCGACTTGGAACTTGCATTTCTTTTTAAATGCTTAGCACTCATGACTTGTTCCTGATTCCCTTCTTTAGTCATTTTAATTAGTGAGGTATGCTTAGAATTTATCGTGAACTATCTTTTCCACTAAACGGCTTCTATCTTATGTTAGTTACTGTTGGTTTTACTGTTAGTTTTGGGTAGGATAAAATAAATTCCCAGAGTCCGCGTGCCTACTAATTCCTTCCCCAAGGGTTCCTTTGCTGTGCTGTACAAATTCAAGTTGTCAACCACTTGAAAAAACTTAAAATTATATTTATAACTATGATTCAGGGACAAAGTTTTAAAGTTTAGAGCTCCAGAATGGAAACTGAGACTTTTAAATGGAATGGAAACTGAGGTTTTTAAAACGTACTAAGGCATGAAACTTACCCCCCGTGAGTCTCTGGAATTTTAATTATTTTCTAAATTCTTACCTGACTTTCTGGGAATGTTCTTGTTTTTTGTTGGGCACTAACTTGTGTTCAGAATGCTATGACTGTCTAGTCTTAAATCAGCATAATAGAAGCTGGTGTAAGTGAAATCAATTCCAAATTCCTGCTCACAATTCTGAGGGCACAGTTAAGTATCTGGCAGGAAATCCCAGTCTTTTCCCCAGGTGGCCACACACTTGGTGAATTCACGCCTTTGCAAGGTTTGTATTGACTCACAAATCTCTCTACACCCTTCGTATAATTCTCTGACATTAACATTGTACAGTCTTACTCATTACTGAAAGCAAACACCATGTGCCTTGTGCCATTCCATTTATTCATTCAGTAACCATTTGCTAAATTAATGAGTGAAAAAAGAAAACCTATCATAAATACTCAGTTGACCTATCTTACGTCAGCAAGGCCAAATTGAGACTTCTTTTGTTTGTTTCTATGCACACAATCTCGTCTGAATTTTTCTTGAGAAATACTTTCAGTGTTCCCGTGTTAATACGTCATCGTAACCTTATTGTGTCCGCTGTGTTGTTCTAATACTCATAGTCTGGCCAAGCGTGTTTGCTTGTCTTCTCCACCTTTTCTTCTCCCTTAACAAATGATACTCTCCCATTATCCTGGGATTTCACACAGTCACTAAAGGCCTCCCTGCAGGAGAAGGAAAGTCACTGCCTTTTATCTTGACCCAACGCATTTTCACCAGGTCACGCTCCTTACCATGCTGAGATATGAGTGTGATCTATACATTCTCTTTTATCGGTTTATAGGTACCATTCACCAGACATTGCTTTCTGGTTCAACCCAGAATTAGACTAATCAATATCTATTGCGCATTTCAGAAAAACAACAGAGTGAAGAAGAAGGAGCAATGGAGTTAAATCAAACGTTTGGGCTGAATCCCAACAACAAAATACATGTGGCTCTGGGGGAAAATTATTCCATTAAACGCTCCCGAAGTTGTTTCCTCATATACAGAAGGAAGTGCTCAGTACGCCATGCACCCCCAAAGCAAACAGATTGAATTAGTTTGAGAAATTTGACAAAAGAAGCTTGATGTTTTGTTGATTTATTTTTTTTAACATATCATGTGTCCAATAAGTCAATAAAATAAGTGATTCAAAAATGAAACATTGTAGGGGGAGGAAGATTTAATTTACTCCTTAAATATCATTTTGATAATCCATTATGGAAAAATGTTTATCTAAATTTATAATTATTATAGTACTTATTTTTTATTTATTTATTTTTTTTGCTAAGGAAGATTTGCCCTGAGCTAACATCTGTGCCAATCTTCCTCTATTTTCTATGTGGGTTGCCACCACAGCATGACCACTGACACACTCGTCGTGTAGGTCCATGTCCAGGAGCTGAACACGGGCCACTGAAGTGGAGCACACCAAACTTAACCAATAGGCCACAGGGCCAGCCGGGTAATACTTACTTTTCAAATGCCACGATGCTCATGCTGGACACACTTCTCTTTTTCAATATAGGAAACTGATTTTTGTT
The DNA here is from genome assembly GCF_041296235.1 of Equus asinus. Lineage (NCBI taxonomy): Eukaryota > Metazoa > Chordata > Mammalia > Perissodactyla > Equidae > Equus > Equus asinus. The sequence goes on from NC_091790.1 coordinate 176,575,640, forward strand.
CAGTCTTTCAATTTCTATTGACATTTCATTCATTGTCAGAAGGACAGTAAGCTAAAGCCCCAAATAACCATCCAGAATCAATTTTGAGAAGAAAGTAATATGTCTTTCTTATACCTGAAAGCACATAAAATATTTGACTATAATTTAATAACAACAACAATGGATCACTTTAACTTATAGAGCTCATGATAATATAATGAAGTACATCAGATTCATTGAGTAATTATGATGGCACTTTATCAGATCGGCACAATGTGCTGGCTAAGGAGTCCCATCAATATATTTACCCTAATGTATATTGTTACCACAGTATACAATAAATTCTCTGTTTTATCGTCTTCTGGGAACTGAGGGAAATGATTCAATTAGCAAGAACACGTGAACTGAGGGAAATTAAATCAACTTTAATAAAAACATCTATAAAACATGTTGCAAGCAAAGTATAGTGGTCATTAGGGGCCTCATTCCTGGAAATCAATAAAACATTTCAAGGGTCATATTTTTATAACTTCTTCTTGCATGCTAGTTGGACTCAGCTCAAAGGCATCCCTAAAACTGCCAAATCCTGAAGACTCCTAATTTTCGGTACCCCACATCTCTGATGAGGTTGCTGGGTAGGCATTAGCTCTATAATATGGAACTGGACCGGAGAAACTTTTAATATGTGAATTTAATATGTCATTGGTCAGAAATGTATGTAGACAAGTAGAACTCGGGAAACGTGTTGTTTTCCCTAAATACTCAAAGTCTCCTTGACTGGAAATGGTCTCTACCCATTTTCACTTGTCCAGATCCTGCTTCTCATTCATGAATGTGGGAATGTAGATGGTTTCTATTGCCCCTTAATACATTTATGCATCTTTTTCAACTTTTCTAAAATAACTGTATGTTTTTAATTGCCATTACAAAACGAATAAGTAAATTGATGAACATTTTAAACAAAGCAAAACGCAAGTATAATGTTTTCTTCACTGCTTCCTCCCTCCTCTCACCTCCTTTTTTCAATTCTACTACTATACTCTAAGGCAATTGCTGTTTACCATTTATTAAGTATTTTTCTAGAAATATTTCTGCTAATTTATATATAAGGAGAATATATATATATATTCTATGCCACCAGATATATATTCTCCATATCTTGGATCACATTATGCATATTATTCTGATGTTTTTTCGCTGAATAATATATACCACATTCTTATAAAAGTTCCATTTTATTGCCTACAGTGAATATACTATACTTTATTTAACCATTATTTTTGGTGAATGTTTAGTAATTTTTTGATCCTAAGATTATACATAATTTCCCTATAATTCTCTAGTATATTATTCTTTTAAGTTTATATTTTTTAATAATCAGAATTTTTTGGTAAAGTTGCCTTGGTATTAGGCTAGTTCGGTATTCCACCACATTCTAATTAATAATTCAGAAAAAAGCCCATGGTCCCTTCCCTTTTTCTTTCCCAACTGCCTCCACTCCCCTCCTCCATATGAACTTCAGTTATTGAAGTTTCCTCAAGGGAACTCAGTAGTGTCGGGCATCGTGTCTTTCCCCTGTGTGGAGTCACATGTTCCTTACCTCTGATGGACTTTGTATTCAATTTGTTCCCACCTGTGTGGTATCTTCTAGAAACCTCTCACAGCCTGTTCTGTTGAAGGCACATCCTCCATACTCTAACAGAAATCAGGAGGAAATTGGCCAACCCAATAGAGATAAATCATAGTAGTCCTTCTAAAGGCTTACTTTTATATTTCTTCTTCCACTTCAGAGATTTTGAGAGGAAAGATACACAATCAGCCATCTTGAACCAGTAGCTTGTATTACTTTTATAATCAATACAGGCTATAAGAAATTTTAAAGGCTCTGTTCATCTTTCAGGGCCCAGTTTAGGGAGCCACGTGCCCCTAAAGCACTTTTTGATCTTCCCCCTGGTCAAATTTGCTTCATTCTTTGTGTTCCCATAGCTCTTTACCTAAACTTCTACTGCAGCTTTCATTGCAATGTGCACTGTTTTATAATTCACGTGTATGTGTCTTTCTTCCACACTGGACCCTTGCTTAATTAAAGATCAGGACTGTGACTTATCCATCTTTATATTAACAGCCACACTCACAGGAAATATCATAAAATATTTATTCTATGAATAAATGGATGAACGTATGTGTATCTGTGTGAAGTAGTGTAAGTTATGGATACTAAGGAGCAGACAGGTTTGTAGAGCAGGAATATTTATCTACCTGTTTTGGTCACAATTTGCTGTGACCTAATTGTGGAAAGTGATTAAATATATTTTTTTAAATGTAGCTGTGGTTTTTGCTATTGTGCTGCACAATAAGGTATTAGAACAATTCAAATATACTTACTTTTTCTCTGTGATTTTATTACTTTTCTGCTACAAAGACAAACATTCTTCCAATACTCTCAGACCCTCAGGGGAAGAAGAATGATTTTCACAGTAGTTTATACAAACACTGCTCTTTAAATTGGACCAGGAAAGCTTCTTTAAAAATGACAGCAGTCATAGAATTTAGACTCTCAATTGCAATATAAAATTAAATTTTCAGTTTTTCCCAGGTGGGGGGAATGATTTCGAGGTTCGATTAGGAAGGAGAACTTGTTACATATGTAGAAGAGGTTTTAAAAGTGATTCATTGTTAAAAAGAAAAAAAAACAAATTGATGACATTTTAGAAGGTCACTTAGCAATGAGCTATTCTAGTTTGGGGTTCTTGAATCAACCTAATTAAGTATACAATTTGGACAAAATGTTACTTCATGTTCATGTAAGGTATTATATATCATTTGAAAGTAAACTAAATTGAGAAAGGAGTCAATATCTTCTAATTTTTTTGGACTCTGTCCATCTTAATATACTCAGACTCACCAGCACCTTCCAGAACATGGAGCAGAAATTGGCTAACCTCATAGAGATAACGCATGATTAGTAAATGAAACACAAAGATGCTGCGAACATCCCTGCAATAATTACACTCTCCGTCAACCATGGCTACAGTATTACAAAATTTTTCAACTCCATGCTGGAGTCAACTCTTTCCTTATAACAAGTAATGATAACTCCTTATCCAATTTGACTACTATTCTCAGCTTCACTGTCCCTTCCCTTCAATGCTTTGACCTATGAGGCACATGAGAGAATAAAGCTATAGGATTTGCGGGACCTGCAAATTGACAAACATGTTCATAAACCTATGTGACTAATTACTTCCTTAATTTTTTTTTTCTACTAGCCACTAATACAGGACTCAATGCAGGAAAGGTAGATATTATGAATTGATGTCTCCAAAAAACAATGTTTGGACACAGTCTCTGCTTAATCGTTTTCCTCCTTGGCTGTTGGTAGCATTCCCAATGAAGGAACTTCAGTGAAGTTGTGTACAGCAGATGTGTGCCGTGAATGCTTATCTGGGAGCACATTGACCCATTTTGAAACTAACTCAAGGCATTCTTTCTGTCTCTTTTCTTGCCTGCCCCTCTTAGGTACCCACAATGCCGGTTGTATTAAGGTCTGACATTAGACAGTGTCTAAGTTTGAGATTAAGTGAAAAAGATGTTCTCCTAGTAGCTTATTCAGCAGTGAAAGTAAGTATCTGAATTATTGGAATGTAAAAGACGCCAGGATTTCAGATATACTTGGGCCATTTCACCTTCACCCTGTTCTTCTCTTCTAGAAAGCTTTTCATGGCAGCCCTCCAGCTGCTTTTCTTCCAGATGAATTTGAAATGCTCTGTTACCTTGGCTACATTTCAACTATGTCAGTAAAATCCCAAAGAGCAAATCAAGCTAGAAGCAAAAGTGCCTTGCCTAAATAAATAGACTACTAACCCCCAAATATGAGAAGAGACACCCTACCATCAGGATTATTTCACAGTCAGTTTTAATAAATGCAGTCATATGCCTGTGCAGAGGCTTTCAATTGTTTAATTCAAGTTGAAACTTGGTTGAAACGAGCCACCTGTCTCCTTGGACTGAACACAGTTCAGCAGCACCAGAGGAGCACACTCTTTGTGCTTCCAGTATGACCAACACTACTGCATTCATCACTATAAAATGCCAGAGGCTAGCTTCAAAAAAGGAAGCTATCCATGTTCCCCTAAGAAGTGATCAGGACGAAACCCGCCATGTCATACCTCTTCAATTACTTCAGCTTCTGCAGAAAAAAACCCATTCCTTTCTCTTCTGAAATAGATTATTCAAAGTATGTGTTTTCTGATGATTACATCCGCTACCCTACTTTGTAGTAACTACGTAACACTGTCTTCACTCCCAAAGACTTCATTCATTGAAAACTACCCTCCTTTGTAGTAGCTACATAACACTGTTTTCACTCCCAAAGACTTCATTCATTGAAAACTTAACAGCTGTTCTACTCTTTCATCATTCTTGATGAGTCCATGAAGGTCTTCCGTCTAACACTCAGATCTTTGGTCATCTCTTCTAACAACCTTGTCTTCCATCCCACTTTATGCGTCCAGTCCCAGGGTCTCCCTAGATCTGATCAATATCAATTATTTTAGGCAACATCTCTAAAATCTCAATTTCAAGTATTCCACTGTTCGACCACCTCCTATTACCTCTCCACCTCACTCTCTCTATTAGCTATTCAATTTCAACTATTTATTTCAACTATTATTTTCAACTATTATTTCAACTATTATTCAACCGCACAGGTGCCTGCAATTCATTGACTCTACTAATTTTTTACTATTCCTCACCTCACTTAACCTTACTCATTGCTCTTTACATAGTTTAGATTATGATTCATAATTATAATTATACTCCCTTGCCTATTCCTTCTTGTTCTTTGCCTGTTTTTTTCTTATCCACCTCACTTGTCAATCCCCAGGTTTGGTTAATAATCCAGCACTCCTCCTCCTACCAGCCTACATCAGAGCAGCTGAACATGGTTGGAGAAAACTAACAGTTGTACTGACTGATGTTGGCTTTACGGCCACAGACTTATGACTCAGCACTGCCCAGAAATCCTGCTGCTTTTCTGTAGTCATTTCATGCTCCCATACTCTGAAATAAGTATTCGATACCTTCTCTTGTCTCCTCAAACCTCAAGTGTCTCCTCCCCGATCCAAACTCTCTCAGCTCACTTCCTTGTTTATATCCCTTTTTTAAAAAGGCAATCAGGTGATAAGTTTCTAATTCTTCCACCACAAAATCTACCAATCTGCTTTACCTTTACCCATATACTTCTCTTTACTCCTGATTAAGTGGATGAACTGTCCTTGATGCTGCTGAAATCCAGCAATTTTAACTGTATCCCACCCCTTCTCGTGCACTCAGTTCTCGCTCATAATTAACTCCATCTTTCTTCTGTACCAATTGTTCATTCTCATCAGCATACAAACTTTCTGTAATACCCCCATTGTAGAAAAACATTCCCTTAATCAAATGTCCCTTTGTAGCTACCACCCTTTATAGAAAAACTCCTCAAAATATTTTTTCTCTTACTTTCTCTCTTGATATTTTAACAATTAGGTTTTCAAGCCCACTTTTCTCCTGAAAGTTCTCTTTCCTGAGTCACCAGTAACATCAACGCTGCTTACTCCAGTGGGCAATTCTCAGGTTCCGTTTTATTTGTTAGTTCCTTCGGACACAGTTGATTACTACCTACTTAGCAAGAGACTTTATACACTTGGCTTTCATACCACAATACTTTTCTGGTTCTTGTCGTATTTGACTAACTACTTCTTTAGTCTTATTTCTTGGTTCTTCTTTCCCTTTCCAAGAAATGCTGGAGTTCTGAAGTTACCTGACCTTGAATTTCATCTCTCTTTAACCTACATTTGTTCCCTAGATGACCTTATCCAGTCTTTTGGCTTTAAATATCACAAAAACTCTCAGGTCTCAAGCTCCATATTCTCCTCTGAGTTCTGCTTGGCTGTCCAATAGATACATCAAACAGAGTTCTTGATGTTGGAGATGTGGAGCTTAAGTCATATTTTTAAAGTTAATTAATTAATTCCTAAAGATTGGCACCTGAGCTAACATCTGTTGCCAATCTTTTCTTTGTTTTGTTTTTTGTTTTTTCCTTCTTCTCCCCAATGTCACCCAGTACATAGTTGTATATTTTAGTTGTATGTCCTTCTGGCTTTTGTGTGGGATGCTGCCTCAGGATGGCCTGATGAGCAGTGTTAGGTCCCTGCCCAGGATCTGAACAGGCAAAACCCTGGGCCACCAAAGCGGAGTGTGCAAACTTAACCACTTGAACACAGAGCCGGCCCCTTTCTAATTTATTTTTAAAAAACAGAAGCAAAACAAAGAAAATGGTGATTCTTGCTAAATCTGTGCAGTGATTGTACCAATGTAAGTTATATTCTGAAATTTTCTCTATGATTTCAATGCTTCATTATTTCTATTAAATTAAAAAATAAAATCTGTGTCATCATCCTTTAACACTGTCACTACAGAGAAATAAATCAAACAAATAAGCTCACATCTAAGCAAGTTTTAGTTTAAAATATAGACAATAAGCCTTAAAATCACTTAAACCTAAGCTAAGTAGTTATTTTTCATATCAATAAAAGTGATGATATAACATTAAAATTATTATAATATCCTAGTTTTAAAATATTCTTATTTTAATAAAAAACCATATCTCACAAAGTTAGTTGTGACATGTACAATTTGAAAAAATCAGGATTAAGTACTAAGAAAAAGAATGAAAGTACCCGCTGGCTGAAATAAAAAGATCATATATTCCTTTCAAATCACTATGAAAACAAAAGATAAAGAAGATTACTAAGATTTAGTGGGGCACTGATGCAGAAAAGCAGTGTAAAATAATAGGAAAAACATGATGAAAAAGTATAATGAAATATATCAGTTATGAAAATAAACAAATGGAATAAAATACCAAATTTTAAACAATATATATGCTTTTTACATGAGTTATAGCTAAAACAACATAACTAAAATAATTATGAATAGTCATCCCAGAGGAAAGTGCTCACAGGGCAATATAAAATGAAAATATAGGATAAGCTACTTTATAGTCATTATAGTATCTTATGAAGAATAATGCACATGTAAATACATACACACATATGCACGTGTGCACTCTCCTGGAAGGATACAAGGTAAATGTTTACAGTAGTTCTCAGATGGAAACTTGACAAGTGATTTTACTCTCTTCTTTTTACTTCTGTCTGTTTTTGTCAGTAAATATTCTTTACTTTAATATCGAAGGAGGTTAATATCAATATATTATTTAAATAATCTACTGCCCATCTTTAAAGTTTTTAGTCTCAACCTATTTACAAATTATTTCATCTTGAATTCAAGACCTTCCAAAGTCTACTCCACTTACCAACTTTTCAATCATTTTTCTGACCTATTATGTAAAAACTGTTCCAACCAAAGAGGTCTCCCTTCTGACCTTTTGGCACTGTGCACATTCTCACCTTTAGCCAAACTTGTAACACCTTTAAGGTCCAGCTCATATTTCATTTTCTCCATGAGGCCTTTAGGACCGTCATAACCTTTGGAGATTGTTCTCTCCATAGATTCCGATAGCATTTCAGGTACTGTTCATCTCACACTTGACAAAGGATTTCTGGCAGAATGTTTTATTTCAGTAATTATATTCCCTAAGTATAAGGAATATAATTTAAAAAACAGAGTAATTACCCTGCATCTAACTCAGAGCTCTACCTGCAAAGATCCATAACAAATTTTCATATTCTTAATAATGATGACAGGTATGTGAACTAACATAAATCCATTACTAATGTTTAAAAATAATTTCTACCAAACAAAGACATGTGTATGTTTAATCTCAAATAACTGGAAAATATGTTGGTTTTATGGAAAACTAGCATAGGTCATATTCATTGGATAACTGTATCTACAGCATCCTACTCTTACTGCTCCTTTTCCAGATCTGTCCATGGTCTCCTCCATCTTGATATATAAATTTTTCCACAGACCTCTCTTTGTGGTCCTTCAACCACTGTGAGTAAAGGGAGTTAATATCTTGAATATCAAATACATAACATGACCCTGGTTAAATAATAACTGGTGCAGAATGAGTAATGGTCTCCTTTTGGAAGTGACCAGTTTGAAGAAGGATTGACAATTATCTGAGCCATAAAAGTAGAATGGTAAGGCCAAGAAAAATTTCCCAGCTCCCTGTTGCACTAGGTCATCCACAACTCAGGGATTTTGAAAAACATCTTTGTTTTTCAAAACAAATTCATGTAACATTCCATGATAGTCTAGCAAATGAATATTAGAAGTACCTCTTGTATTAATGTCCTATACAGAAGATATCTAAATAATTTATATAGATACTCTCCACTCAAGGAGGTAAAGTGTGACTTCTACCCTTTGAGTGTAGGCTGTGTTTGGTGACTTGCTTTCTAAGAGTAGAGTATGGAAGGAGTGAGGAATAACTTTACATTGGAGAAACCTGAAAAACACTACCTCTGCCGTGTGACCAAGGTTAACACATCAGTATAAGTCCTGTTGATAGCAGGTACCATTATGTGATGTGATAAAACTGGCATTTTACTTCTGTGGTCTTCATCCCCAAAACCCTAACTTCACTCTAACACAAGAAAAACAACAGACAAACCCAAATTGAGGGACAATCTACAAAATACCCAATTAATATCCCTCAAAACTGTCAAGGTCATCTAAACAAAGAAAATCTGAGAAACTGCCCCTGTCTAGAGGAGCCTAAGGATACTTGACGACTAAATGTAATGTGGTGTCCTGGATGGGATCCTGGAACAGGAAATAGACATTAGGGAAAAACTAATTAAATCTGAACAAAGTGTGGACTTCAGTTGGTAGCAATGTACCAATGTTGGTTTCTTAATCGTGACAATATGCTATTGTAATGTAGGATGTTAACAATAGTCAAAACTGGGTGAGGAATATATAGGAATTCTCTGTACCATCTTTGCAACTTTTCTGTAAATCTAAATCTATTCGATTCTAAAAAGCTTATTTAAATATAAAAATGTCTCTGTGCTACCCACTGTAAAATAACGCTTAATGTTTATAAGAAATACTCGATATACCACATTAAGCAGAATGATAAAAGAAATAATTTTTTATCTTTGATATGTAATATTCTTTAAATGAAAAGCATGCTAGTTAAAGAATGTGTTCCAGAAAGCCATTCTATCACTTCAGCAAGATTGTGTTTTATGTATAGTCTTTGGTTTTAAAGAGTTGTAACTGCTACAAATACAGTTGAAATACATGTCTCAATAAATAAGAGGGAAAGTGGATGATTCTCAATACAACCTTACTATTATAGTAATCTTCTGGAAAATTATGGGCTGTTCTATATCCTTCAGATGTCTTCGTTCTGCTGTAGCTAAAGCATGACTTACTTCCATCATTATTCCCTTTCACATATAACAGTATATACACATTCTGTGTGCTTTTCTCATTGACATACGTAGTTCAAAAATGTAACTTTACTTTTGTTGATTTATGTACTTTCAGTCACATGTAGTTTAATATTATTTTCCTCTCTACTGTTCCTTTATAGTTGCCCATTTCTTTGGAAAAAAATAACTTGGTAGACTATCTTATAAACCTGTATTTAATAAGTGTTTTGTGCAACATTTAAATGAGGACTTGTCATTTATTTCCAGTAAAGTTCATTTTGGAGCTGGAAGGTAAAATAGAGTATACTTGTTACAAAATCTTCATTCTTCAAAGAAAGAAACTGAGGCAGAGAGAGGGGTAAATCATTTATCTGAGAGTACATGCCTAATTGCTAAGCAGGTATGGGAAAGCTGACTGCTACTGCTCTCACTCACTTCTCACAAAGTGGTATTTACAATGATTATTTCACCAATGTTTTGGATTCTAAAAAGGCTATTTAAATTTCTAGTTCTCATAATTTCCTACAGAATACATTGATATTAATGTTTTTGATAAATGAGGCAAACATTCTAAAATTGTACTGTGTCATTTGTGGATGGTAATAGGAAATAAATGGGTGCTATGCACAGCAGAATGAAGGATCCAGCTGGAGAGAGTCCATGGTCCCCAGAAGACCCTTCAGCATGGTCCATAATGCGGAATTACTTCACTGTGTGTGTGGCACAGCTGAAAAATAGTTGAAAAGAAAATACAGTCCACTAGTTTTTGTCTTTTATTCATTTTTGTGTTAGAAACACCCAGGTAATGCAGCCACTAGTTAAGCTGGACATCCATTTCAATATTTTAAACAGAAAATAATTACATATAATCTATTAATTATAAGTAATATGTATTACTTATATGTATTGCTTATAATTAATATATATTAACTATATATACCATTGGTAGATAAACCCATACATACTATATCTTATAGGCAAGTACAAGAAGGAGAGATTATTAGGAAAAAATCAAATAAATGCTTTATCAATTGATAGATATTACAGACACACATACACATGTCTTTATGCTTTCTCATAAGCAGTCTGTTTCAGTTAATTTGCATATTTGCCTTCTGAGTTTAGGACCATGTATGGCAGCCATCTGGATTTGGTTTCCAAAAGCCCCCAAACTTATGGAACCAAAGTCACCTCTGAAGAAAGCCTTGGGGCTTATGATCAATTTGCTGATTTCTTGCAGGAATATGAGTGTTTGCAATGCATTTGATGGAAAAGCAGGATGCTCACTCTGAGCCTGCTAAGGAACAGTGAACACAGGGCAGCAGAACCACGCAAGGAAGATTGGAAAACGAGGCTCTCAGAGGCACTGACTCGCATCCCCCACGTAATTCCTGAGGCTATGACTCAAGCATCACCCAAAATGGAACCCAGTGATGGAGACACAGAAAGAACCTTTGGCTGTTGAGTCTTAACCTGAGATAGCATCTAGAACAGCTACGTGGCCTTGCTAACTCTGAAGTCTTAACATTGCAACTCAAAAGGGGCCAGTCCAGTGGCATAGTGGTTAAGTTTGTGGGCTCTGCTTGGGTGGCCTAGGGTTCACAGGCCCGAATCCTGGGCACAGACCTAGCACTGCCCTTCAAGTCATTCTGTGGCCTCATCCCACATGAAAAAAACAATTGAGGAAGATTGGCACAGGTGTTAGCAACAGTCTTCCTCAAGCAAAAAGAGGAAGATTGGCAACAGATGTTCACTCAGGGCCAGTTTTCTTCACACACACACACACAAAAAAAATCACAAATCGATGATATGTGTCACTCCTGAGATGAGGAGGAAGAGTGGAAAATAAGGAAAGATGGAGGCTTGCTATTCTCTTGAAGAAAACTTTTTTCTACAAGAAGGGCAAATCTCCATTGTCGTGAACCCAATAGGGTGGGAGTTAGAAAATGAAATAGGTAGGGAATCAAATGAAATAAGATGTACTTGTAAAATGTTTCAGTAGTAGATGTTATGTAAAAAGTAAAATGCTATTTAAGTTTACCTTATGATACAAAATTGTCAAAATCTCTTTAAGGCTGTCTCTATAAAATGTCCTCCTTTGATATGGAGGGGTATATAGTCCTTGATAAATCTACACATTTGTCATGTATTTTTCATGGAGACTTTAAGTTTCTTGTCCTAATATAGTTATTTAAATAATCTCCAGCTGGTTGGGGGGACCCATATATAACAACGTTTTGTTATACCTTGTTGATATACTAGCTTTGACTGTGTTTTTAAAACATGTCAAAATTTAGGAGTGACATTACAGTTTTTCTTAATTAGAGCCTCAGACCTTTGAATGATGCCAAAGCCTTAGATAAATATTCATATCTGGAGCAGTCCTCATATTTTCACACACTTCTTCAGCAGGTCAACTACAAGAGAAGTTGTACCCACAAAACCTGCCTCCTAGAAGGATGGTTGTGTCTACACAGGCAACTTTTAACCACTGTTATAAATAAGTCAATCAAAATAATAATAAAATTCTTCAAAATTATATATCAACTTTATTGTCTGATTTCCTTGAATGGGATTGACTGTCTTTCACCAAAAGAAATAACAGCTTTTATTGATCCATGACTGAATTGGTTAGTCTCTGTCCACACAGATGAAAAATATTTTGTAAGTGCAGAATGGTTAACTTACTAACTTGATAGTTTCAAATTGACTTGACTATTCCTTTCGTCTCCTCAGTTTGTTGGAAATTATTTTACTCTTTTTATTAAAAATAATTCAGAATGGTGGAACTTAGAACAATATTGTTTATTTATTCTCTCTCTCCACCTCAACCTATGCTCTATTTCAGTTTTCTCCCCAACTGCTTTTTTTAATTGTAGTGAAAAAAATGACTAGAAAAATAAAGACGTATAAAGTGCTACCTATTTTTTTAGATTCAAAAGTCATAAAAGTACTCATCAACAAGCTACTAAATTTTTAAACCTGTACTCTTAATTTCCATCCTTATCTCAACTTAAATGAGGGGAAAAGGGAGAACCTTAGCTTCTTTGAGGACCACTGCTATAGATCCATTATTCCCAAACCTGCCTGATCAGCAGAACCACCACTGAGCAAGCTTGATAAAAGAGAAGTATTCTGATTAAGTAAATTTATTCAGATGACTGAGGAGATGGGAATATTTTCTCATATAGACCACAGTGTGGAATGGATCATCTACCCACGCTAAAAGTAGCTGCAACAGGACTTCATGAAATATAGAAAGACTGGAGAGCTTACAAGTCCAAATTCCAGAATCCTTAGTCTGGAGGAGGATTTTCTGGGCTCGTGCATGAGGCTTGCATGCTTTAAGCACATAAGGCCTTTCAGTTGGTGCTCACCAGGACAGGCCATAGTCCGCTTACTTTCCAGCTGCCTTTGGCCACAAGCCTAGAAGCACCAGATGATCTGAGAGCAGGAGGAGGATTTTGGCCTGAGTAGTTTGCATAAACATGGTGTGATAATTCTTCTGGTCAGGAAGAAAGAGAAATGGGCCATATTATGTCATTAATCATCAAAATTGTATGTTCATGTGCATATTTGGTAATAAATTCATAGGCATCCAGGGCAATTCATTTGAAAGTATTTTATAACCAATGTCTTATTGGATCTTCTATTCAGCATCTTCCTTTATGATGAAGGAATAGATCATTATAATATTCTGAATGCTTACCTTAAACACATATACCATTTTGCAGCCATTTATTGGTTCAATGAGATGTTTCTGTGACCTATTTTATTAAATGTTCTTTAAATGCTTTGGTATCAGGAACACGGGACAACTGTTTGCTTATTACAATGTGGTGAATTAATGGAGCTTGAAATAGAACCTGAAATTTCAGATCCTCAAGACTTACCTCCCCAGATTGAAATGCAATAAATAAATCAAAGACAGTGTCAGTGTCAGTTGTCAAACGATAATATCAATATATTGGATTAGATTCAAGTTGATTGCAATAAGCACTTTTTTACCGTACATTGGGTAAGTTTATTTCATTTTCAAGTGTCAACATCTTTTAAGTGTTTTAAAATCACTTTTATAACTGGCTTTGGGAGAAATGGTCATACTACTTGACACTATTCACTTGGCCAGTTACCATGTTGTATTATTGGGGTAAAGCAATTTTAAAAGAAATTGACTCCTTTTATTCTGCCCCAAATAGCACTGGATTTCTAATGTATTGATTCTCTGTAACTATAAGAAAAATAATAAAATTACCCTGATAAGTGTCTCACCGTTAGCACAGCAACAGCATTAAGTGAATGAGACCTAATGCTAACATTGTTCTAATTGTAATTCCCTAACCATTCCTCCATGTTCTGTTCAGTTCACTTCAGCATGTTCCCATTTTTTCTTTTTTTTTTAATGAAATATTTCCTGTCAGTGTTTGGCCCCTCCAGGAGCCAGTGAAATACTTTTATTCCTAAATAATAGTAGAGACATCTTTACCTTTTCCAGTAATCTGTTGATAGCATCTGATACAATTTGAATGCCTGAGCACATGGCCTGGGCTGCATGGCTAATAGTAGAAGGATGTCTGTTGTAACAACTCTTTGCATTAGGATGCAGCAAATAGCTACTATTTATTGCTCACTTGCTATGTGTCAGGCAATGTAATAAATAATTCTAGCTGTTACAGCAGTCCAGCAAAGCAAGGATTATCTCTGTTAGCCAGGCCATTTGAGGCTACTTGCTCTTGACAAAAGGCAATTTTGATATTTTTGAATCCAGAAAAAGATAAAATAGATGCACACAAACACACACCACTCATACTGGTCTCTAAAAGTCTTGAAAAATATTGTAGGTATAAAGTTTTCTTGCAGGGTATAAATGCTTCCCATTGTATGTGTCACAGAAATTCTCTAGAAACAACTTCTTTCTTTGTTCTCCCAACATCGGTCCCTCTGGCCTTGCTCTGCTCTATCCATTTCCCTCTCTGACCACTTCTCCTGTGTCCTCTGCAGTCCAGTTTCATACCCTCCGGATTTCCTCATTTTTCTCAACTAGAGTAAGCCTTTCTGTGTCTTCTCCAGTTGCCCTCTTATTTCATACCTTTTCCTATTCAACAAAGGACTAACAACCTTCTGCTTTAGGAGACAGGAGAAGAGGGAAGAGATGCCAACCCTTATATTTGCGAATTCTTTTCTCTGTCACATTCCTATTTCACAGATAAGAAAAATGAGGATAAAAATGAGGTTCTGCTAGGTGAATTAGCCTGTTCAACTGCTAAGTAGTTAAAATACTACTAAGTATTTTAACGAGAATTTGAACAAGGCAGTTAAATTCCAAAAATTTATGTTTTTCCACTATGTAACACTGTCTTATTATGGTAGAAATTATATCTAAGCCCATGAGCTTTAAAAACCAAACACAGTTTTCTTGTACAGAGGATGTATCCTTTACTTGAAACACCCATTGATTCTCAAAAATCTTTCTGCCCCTTTTATTTTATCTTTCTATTTAAGCCAAGGTTGCATTGCTTCTCTAAACATCTAATTTGCAAAGAAGTCTGGAAATTTTTTCTCAGCCAATCTGCCTTCTGAATAATAGATATTATTGAACACAACTGACTCTTATGACTCTTATCCATTTCTGATAAGAACCTGCATTTTAGGCAATTTTTGTCTCCTAAAAAAAGTGTCGCCTTATATGAACCTTTTAGTTATATGTGTAGCTGGGATCCACCACCACCCTAACCAACTAATCTGAAAAACTGGCAGAGGATGGACAGGGAGGTGATAATCACATGACTCCTGAGAAAGGAATATTAGTGATTGCTTTCTGCTTCCTTGACCAATCTGAATTGTGGATTTTGACAAATAAAAATATTATAATTCATATGGAAGTGTTTATTCCTCTCTGAACTGGCTGCTCAAATAAATGTAAATTTTGATTGAGACCATAGCATATTGTGGAAAATAAATTTCTTAAAAGAGATAGTGTTCTATGTTTAGGCAAATTATAATAGGTTTGGAGCAGAAGGAAAAGGAGAACCACAGCTGGGAGGATTAGCAGAAGTTCTAAGGAATGGTTCATTCTTGGTTTCCATTATATAATAGACACAACCTTATCTTGTACACAATTGTAAGCAAGGATGTCATTTAATTTAGATCTGTGCTTTACTATTTTTTCCCAACAATGGAATTATAAAAAGCAGTATCATCATTAAAATATCTTGTTTGTTTTATTCCAAATTGAGATTTATCTAAGGAAAGATTTCTAAATTTGTAACCTCTCATAAATTAATCATCATTATGCAACCACAAGATTCTGGAAATATTTTCCTAAAGGATTAGAATCAGCCCAAAGTTAGCAGAGGTCTCTTGACCTTGGCTTTACAATTGGTTGGTCCTTAAAAAACGTTATGAATTGTGGCTCCACTTGCAACATCAATTCAGCAATGCCAGGATCAAATTCTCAGGACAAATTTTGCTCTCTGCCGTTTCTGTCCTTGGTAATAATTACACGTGTCCCCACAAACTCATTCTCAATGACTTTTGCTCAATTCTTAATTCCTCAGTGACCAAAAAAGCTAATTCATTATACAGAGTTGGAGTTCAAAATCACCAGGTTTTCTTGGGAAGTCGAGTGATAAGAGATGGTAAGAGCTGCTGAGTCTAAATCTGCTGAGAATTCCCTAAATTACCTTAGAAATAAGAGCAAGTCCAAATATCAAAAAATGAAGATAACTCTTACTTGGAGAAAGCCTCTGAGAATATTCGATTCTAGTAGTTCCTTCATGGTTCTGAAAACTACGTTAGAGATCTTTTCATATTTCTATGAATTCCTTTCCTCTTTTCTTCCCATATATATCCAATCAAACATTGCCATAGGTATAAACTAAATATTTAGATTCTAATCTTAGACGTGTTTTTGAAAGGAAAATTGTCTTGCAAAAGTAATTTTATTCATGCTGTCGTTATGTGCAGAACTTACTTCTATTTCCCACCTGTCAATCTCTGCATTTCTATATGCCTACCACTGCAGAGTCAGGCACTGAGAATGAGATAGGACAATCGAACAACAAGGCAGATATCCATCTTGCTTGTCTACTCTCATTGAAGTTAAGCCAGATTTCATAAAAAAGATTAGAGAGCCCAAACTGATTGAGGTTCATTTGAACATTTGAGTATTAAACTATATCTTACAGGTATTACATAAATAACAAAATGGGGGCTAAATATCTGGAGAAAGATTTTCATTACATAAATTACATGAGTAAAACCTCCTTTCCTGATTCTGTAAAGCTTTACTCTTTAAGATATACTGTTTACCAAGTTAGCAGTGAAAGTTGTTAAGGGGAAGGAATTGGAACAATTTCTGTGATAAATTAGCCTTATAAACAAATATATTTTTCTGTTTTTAACTTTTTCTCATTGATCTGATTTAAATTTCAGGTATAATCTGTGTAGAGAAAATATCCATTATTAGCTGGTATAATGTGCATTTCATGCTATCTTCTATGTAATCTTAAATACAAATATAGTATCTTTAAAAATTGTTTATACTCTCATGTTGTGGATTCTCAGTCGATATAGAACAGTATTCCTATATTTCCATTTTTATCCTCCATCTCGTTCTTCCCATGAAATCTAGATTCTGTTATCAAAATCAGAAATGATAACAGTCATCTTATAACCAATGTCCTTCAGTTGTTATAAACTCAAAGCCCTGGCACTAGAACCATAACAACTAATTGAAAATAAAGTATATAATATACATGAAGTTACAAGAAATTCATCTGGGTGCTCAGTAGTTACTTATATTTAAGTCTTCGTTCTGTTAAATTAAAATGAGTCTTAAAAGGTCAAAGATAGAGAAGCAAACTGTGAATGAATCAGCTCTGGCTAGCCTTGGACTTACTTGGCTAAAACTCCCGTGGGCTTGCATCATGAACTTTAATAAGAGCTCAGTGACTGAAATCATTCTCTATTCTTCTCTGAAGTTTTTTCTAAAGAAGTTCTGCCTCTGATTTCCCTTTCTAGGAAAGTGAGTTTTTGTGGGTCATGTTGTCCCTGAGTCTCCATTTTCTTTTCAGTTCTAACTGCAAAAGAATCTTCACTTCCCCCATTGCTCTGGCAAAATAACAAGCAAAGACTCGGGGATATGTTTGTTGCAGTCCCATAGAAGCTATTAGAACTCTCAGTTGCCTCTGCTTTTTCTCTCTGTTGTTGCTATTAAAAAGTCCAGTACACCTAGGGGTGATATGGATTTCAAAGTCAGCCTGAGGATGTGGATAAATTATTCACTCATCTTAAAAAAAGTACTTTACTTAAAATAACTCTGGGCAACTAAGAATTATGCTGTTCTTCTATGTTTAATTTTAAGTGCAAAAAAAGACTAACAGGTGCTTCTTGAATGTTCTTTGTATTGTCAGTGGTATAGAATGTCACCACATGATTGATGCTACATTAATACTGACTTGAGACTTGAGTAATATATTAAGATTGTGAGGCAGTCAGCTTTGTTCACCTTTATGTGTCCTAGAGATACAGCCTTTCCCAGGATGAAGAAAAGCAGCAGTAATTCAGAAAGAGCTCTGGCCTCAGACTCTGTCACAAGTTGTGTGACAATGACCAAGAGACTCAGTTTCCACATTTCTATATTAAGGCAGCTGTTCCAACTATACGACCTCTAAAGTGTTTTCTGCTTTCCTGAGTTCGATAAAGAAAAAGTGTTTCTCTAGCAGCAATTCTTTAGGTGCTCTAGAGAATTTCCTGAAAGAAGTGTCTGGTAGGATTTCAGTAGAGCATGCGTTTACCTGGGTAATCAAGACCCACTTCAGGAACCATAGGAGGAGTCTGGAGACTCATTCAGAATAGCCAAGCTCTCACTTCACCTAAGGAAGTCTGCCTTGTTTGTGACTTTTTCATAGTCTGCCTTATTTTGGATCAGAATGGAACTGACCCGAATCACAGTTAGGTGAAAGAGAAGAAATGGAGGGAGGAGGCAAATAATCTTATTTCTGATGAGATGAACTAATTGAAAGCTCTGCTGAAACCATCTCCTTCTTTTCCTTCTACTACTAGAGAGGTGAAAGGACTCTTCCTTAGTTTAAAATGGTGTTATCAGTTTCTATGTGTGGTAAGTTAGCGAAGTCTGAAAGCCTTGGCTCCTCCAAAATCACTTCCCTTCTATCCCGCCTTTCTCCTGCTGGCCTGCCTATATTCCCCAAAGAGATTGATTTCTTCTAGATCAAACAAGGGAGGTCTTGACTCCATAAAGCTCGTAGTGGGAAAGACGATTCCACAACAGTACCTTAGCCATACATGCTCGTTAAATAATTGTTGAATGAATGAATTAGAAAGAAATGAAGAATGGGGCTCTTGTAGCTTTCCTTCAGGAAGTATGCTATCAGATCCAGTCATCTTACCAGGGCCTGGTGAAGGGGAACTGATATAGAAGTTAAATTTCAGTGAGTGGGGAAAGGAGAAGGGACTCTTACCAGCGGCAAGTTCCGTGGCTCCGTGTTGCTCATGAAGACTGTAGAAAGGGCTGGACCACAAAGCTGAGCACCTGACAGGAGGAAAAGCAAGGAACACACCTTGGAGGACTGACTAAAGAGGGGTGTTTAGCTCATTGACCCTATGGCAACATTTGTTTCAATGACCATTTCTATTTGGTTGTGGCATTTCAATGTCATCTTTTTTACTAGACTTTGGATTCAAAAGAAGCACTCAATTGCAGGAACTGAATTTTAACAAGGTTGGTATCTTAAGAAAAACTGACCCCACATCCATTAAGATGTCAAAAGCCAGAGAAACAAGGGTTGACCCTTTGAAGTGAAAGCAGAAGCAGCGATCAGCTTTAGACATGGGGATTCTGAAGGGAAGGCACATTTAAACTATATTATAATTGAGCAATGTTGGAAGTTAGAAAGCATGCCATTTTAAAGGAGACCTCTATCGTGATGTCTGATTTAATAAAACATCCTCTTCTGTTCTATAGATCAGTCATGATTGGTAGAAATTAGCCACTTCTATTGAGGATACAGGTGAAATATGTAGAAAAGTTAAAGGGAAAGAAGAAGTAAGAGAGAGCAGGGAGATGGAGAAGAGAGTCATTTTCTCTAAGCATAATAGCACACTCCCGCTGAGGTTTCAGTCTTTGCACACTTGGAGTTTGTGTGTTGATTAACACTGTTATCGTGTATCTGTTATTACTTAACTGACATGTTGCTGCAAATTATAGCTAGAACACTATAGTGGGTTACAGATACAAATAACATTTAAAATAATTTCTTTCTTTTATACCTAGAGGAATTGTGAACTCAACAGCAGGTTTTCCCTTTACTCTAAAAGCATCCATCCTGCTAACTGAGTAAAATAGCTGTTTTTCGGTTCATGCTGAGTTTTAAATGTAATGTGTTATAAGGTGTTTATTCTCACACCGATTAGCTCCCATTATCATTAATGGGAGTTGCCTGAACAAGTACTCCATGAAGTGGTGAAAATATCATCTTCTCGGGATACTTTTTGAGGCAATGCTTTCTTTCAGAGAGAATTTTTTTCTTAACCTCAGCCATCATTGGTGTCACACCATTTGTTGTGCTGTGGGGTTTTGTTTTTTCTATAGCATTGGCAAAACAAAATAGAGATACCCTTATCAAAAATGATTATAATAAAGGGCATAAAGATAATAAAGGATAGTTGGAAAGAACAGATCAAAGCACAGACAATTTAGCAATCTCCCTTGGGTACAGAGCCAATCTCACACATAGCTGGAGTTAGAAGCTGCCTCTAAAGAGAGATTTTAGGTTCCCACAGCACCCATCTTCTCACCCCCCATAGCTAGCTCTCACTGGTTCTGCTTGTTCTATTGCCTTTTTTGGGACTGGTATTAAAATTGGAGTTAGTTTTCTTTTCTTTTTTAAAGTTTAAATACCCCTTAAAAGCAAAGTATATTATCAAGATAGTTTAGTGAGGCATACAGGGAATAAGATTATTATCCCTATTTTACAAATGAAAAAAAATGAAGTAACATGAGATTCAATGACACGTCAGAAATTGACCATAGATTATTATCTCTTGACCCAGTGATCAGAATAAAATGGTTAGAATTACCCCATCACTCCATTTCATATTTTGCTTAAAACAGGAAAACCCACAAGATGTGGCCAAAATAAAGATACAGAATTAACAATATCCAGTTCGTCAGGTCTGATTGTGGGCTGATGTATCTGCAGATTTTCCAAATGGTATTTGACTATGCTTGATTCCATTTTATGTTAAGAAACAGGAAATGGTTTTGCAACCAAGCATTTTGTAGTCAACCACAGGAAGCTCGCGCTGTTTGTATTCACACATGCTCTTCAAGGTCTCCAGGGAGCCATTTCAGGATTAAACATGCCTTCATAACTCTCTGCCTCTAGAGTAAGAACAATTTGCCTTTATGTTTGTGGAATCTTCCTAGCCGTCTGAGAGAGAACAAATTCTGAAGAAAGAGGCAAAGTAATGTCACTTTCATATGGACTTTCCAAGTCAAATAAACACATGAATGGAGTTGGAAAGGCAACCTTGAAATAGCACTTCTCAAATGGAAATACCTCATTTTAAAAGATTAAATTGAGGTGTTATGATCAGCACTGGACCAACTCTGAGGAGAAGATTGTATTATATTGGAAGCCCACAAGGAAAGAGAAGTAAAGAATAAAGAGAATTTGCAATTATTTATCGTAGCGAAGCTAAGATTGAAAAAATGCTAGTCAACATTCAAGTACAATAAAAGTTCATAGGTTTCTTTTCTATTCATTCAGAATTTTTAATAAACTTGCAGAACTCTAATAAAGTTCTTTTTCATACTATTTTCAAGAGATGGACTCTAGGAAAGAAAGGGAACAGAATAGTTACTTGAAAATATTTGAACAATTTAAGAAAAGAAAATTTCCACTATCTGTAAGCATATAAAAATTTCTATTAAAATGGATTACTGCACAATTATAAACCATTCCTGTGTATTAAAAGCAGGTCCTTAGGAACCCCCAGTAGTGAAAAGCTTACTATATGGCTACATATCTCCCAAGTTTTCTTTATTTCTTCATTTATATTTACTCATTCATTGATCAATAGTTATTGTGCATCTTCCTTGTGCCAGGCACTGTACTAGGTACTGGAGATATGAAATGAGATTGAATTATGCAAGGTGTATGGAGATAATTTGAAATTGCCTTTCTATCTGGTGATAACATTGTACCTGTGAGTCAGCGTTTTTCACAGGATAGAAATCATCAAATTTTCTCATTGCACGGAAAGACATGCTATCACATTTGCTTTATTGTAAGTTAGCTTTCACACTTTAAAAAAATTGCCACAGAATACTATTGTAAAAGCCACATAATTCCTTATTAGCTAAACCATAAGTGATCTAGATTTTTTAAGGCATTCTTACTTTTCCTCCTATCAACTTGGGTATACTTTTAAAGGGATCACAGTGTATGATAGCCATAGCCTCTAATCTGTGTATCCAGTCATTCCTTCATCTAATATTCATTGAATATCCATTATGTGCCGGGCACTTGCTGTGCTCAGGTATTGAAGAAATGAAGATGAATGAGACAAAAGTCTTGCCCTCAAGTAGCCTCTGGAGGCATGGCATTTCCTGGAGGGCATCAGATAACCAGGAGACAGAAGGCTAGTACTGGTTACAATGCATTTCTCTTCTAATTCTGCCTTCTTCAGGAATCATAACAGCCCAGTTTGACACAGGACACAAGAAACCAAATGGGAAACAGACTCTAAGAAAATAGATTGCAATAAATGTCTACCCTCAAGGAAAATAAGTTTCCTATAAGGTTATGCAAATCCTAGAATGGAATGTTTCCTTATAATCCCATAAATGTGAATTATAATGAGATCCAAATGTGTTAAAGTTTTGATTATACTGTACCCAAAGAATTCACAAAAGTTACTTTCTATTGCATTAAAATAATGAGCAGTGTCTTTATTTACTGGATGTGAAGGAGTAACTAATCGTGAGAGAAGATTTCTAAAATCCACTCTTTTTACAAGTTCATACTACCTTTTCCTGTCACTTACCACACCTTTGAACACCTTATCCTTTTGTCTGTAATATTTTGTTCAAAGTTTTACTTTGTTTTTACAACCAGGTAATAGATCCCCTGACTCTGTGGCTCTCGCGCCTATTACAACACACTCTGTACACTGGGTACTCAATGTGCTCTTTCGGCTGCTACAGCTGCTGATGAGGCTGATAAATTATCATCTCAATCCATCTCTAAATAGAGAAACGGTCTGCATCTGTTGGGGATGATTTTAGGCCATCCTGTGTGCGCAGAGATTAGATCACTAAGCAAAGGAAAATGATTCTCATGGTATTTATTGGCTGAAGTGAGATTTTAAAGAGATGGACTGGAATAAAGTACAGAAGAAAGTAGATCCTAGCAGTTATTTACACCCAGATCATATGGTTCAGAGACTGCTGTGAGTACGGGCTCCCATCCTGGACATTGCTAATTTTCTGTCTTTTCCCTGTAGATAAGGCACATTATACAGATAGTTTAGGCAAAAGCTGGAGGTCTTCTGGGATCATCTCATCCTCTGACTTATTGGCCTCCATAAGCAGCTCACACCCTCATGGGCGTCTACCTTGAATGTGCTTCGCATGGGAATTACTAGTGTTTTGTTATTACTCCCAACAGGGTTAGCCTACTTTCCAGTTGGGCTGGAGAAGGATTCAAAAATCAGTCTTGGCCACATTTACACACCAAATAGTAAAAAGTAGCTTAGGATCCAAGAGGCAGTCACTCACATAGTGGTTAAGAGAGTTAACTTAATTAGATCTTTTAGAATAAACACAATATGCCTTTCCTGCTATTCCTGGCCAGTTTCACACCACCTCAACTAGAAGTTAGAGCTGTGGTTCTCAGACATTAACTGGCATCAGAATCACCTGGAGGGCTTATTAAACACAGATCAATGTCATCTACCCCAAAGTTTCTGGTTTGGTAATTCTGGGGTGATGCCAAGAATTTATATTTCTAACATTCCCAGGAGATGCTGATGCTTCTGGTCTTAGAAGCACATATTGAGAACTGCTGGATTGCAGAAAGAAGACCTCACTGATCTTTGGAGTTAGCCACGGACTGAAACCTGGCTGGCTGCTGCTGCTTACATAGCAGGTTCCGCCCTTCCTTCTTAGCTATGGCCTGGCTTTCTCTATTTCTCCTTCTCTCTCCTTCCTCCATTCAATTACATACTCAAAGGCAGTGAATCTAAGAATAAAGCACTGAGAATCTATAAGGTCTTGATTGATCCTACATTTAGCTGTATGGTACTCTTCTTTCACTATAATGTGAATATAAATTGAAGTATGTCCTAGGGAACAACATTGCTGTACGTCCACCCAGAGATCTGCAGGTCCTTTATCTTCTGATTCTCTCACAGGGACGATGAGGCCACCCATTCCTGGTGTCTGCTGACCCCTAGTGGCTCATGATGCCATCCCCTACTCCTGTATTGATTTTTACAAAATAAATTGGGGGGGGGATTTTAGTTTGGGGTGATGTGAATTAATAGTGAATAATTCACAATATCAACTATAATTTTCAATTTGGGGAAAAACATGGACATATTCATTATTTTTTCCTGCTTTGTATTTTGTTGGTAGAAAGTAACA
Organism: Equus asinus; assembly: GCF_041296235.1. NCBI lineage: Eukaryota > Metazoa > Chordata > Mammalia > Perissodactyla > Equidae > Equus > Equus asinus. The sequence goes on from NC_091790.1 coordinate 176,599,685, forward strand.
ATGATTGGCAGTCTTCTACTCCTTGAAAATCAAATCTGTCTGGTCAACTTCTTACAAATTCAGGACAGTGAGTTCTCTACAAAATCCAGCTGTTTGCTCAGTAGTTTCATATAACTGAAGAGATTAAAATCTGGGTGTAAAGGACACTTTGTGTGATTCCAAAGAAATGTAATTTAAAGATGTGTTTAAATAGATATACAATGTAAATCAAATGTGAAGATAATGACAGTTATTTCAGAGAACATTTAAGTTAGGTTTATTTCCAACTGAGTTGCTCAGTATCCCTGAATATGAACATATCTGCCAAAAAATTTGCTGGCTTTAGTACAGTACATAGTTGTTAAATTAGTATACCCATAAACAAAATTCAGAGATATTTTTCCTTATGGACAAAAGTCATTTGAAGAAAATAGCTTAAAATTCATTAGATATACTATATACTTTGTATTAGGAATCATAACTCTTAGTGTTTAAACAAGGGAGTTGAAAACTGAGAAGAACAGTATTAGAAATTACTGGCACTTCAGCAATTCTTGGATCAAAGGCAAATTTAAATTGATGCCTGTGAGTAAAACTGGAGAACTGATTATTTATACAAACTCTTTTATACCATCATCTTGTGTATGACTTCAAAGGGATTCATTTTAAGTGAAAAATAGCGACCAAACAAAAAGGCTTCCAACATTATTTGTTGTCCTCCCATCCCTCTAAGCCTGCAAAGAGTATAAAGAACACTAAAATAAAGAAATTCTCCTGGTGAGCTGTAGAGAAGGCATCTTCTTCACAAAGAATAGTCTTTCCATCAAGTGCTGGCCTGACTGCCCCTGAGTGCAGACACGGAGAGCCTCCATCCAGTTGCAGCCAGTTGAAGGTGACCCAGCTATTCTGTATGGATCATTAGAAAGCAGAAGAGAGCAGACCCCAAAGGGGAGCCTCTTCTCAAGGAGCCCCTGAGAAGTCTGCTCAGGGGAGCAGAGGGATCTGGCTGTGTCATCATCTAAGGCTCTCTCCTTAGAAGAGGCAGATCATTAGCCAGGAATTTGCTTCTCTTTTATCACCATTACAAAGTGTTTTTCTGGCAGATTCTTTTAGGATCTCATCAGATATGTGACTATAGTCCTTTACTCACTGTGACATTTCAGTTTATTGGGATTCAGAATGAGGACTTGCTACTAAAGCACGGATTTGGAGGAGAGAGGGATTTATTGCACACATGTGCAGAGAAACAGTATTGCCTGAAAAAAGATGCGCTGGCAAACGATCTAGACTTACAATATTAATAAAACAGATTTACCTGTATAATAGACATGGAATATAAATCACTGTAAGGAATTTGTGACATTAACATTGCATAAAGCAGAGTTACCTTGGGTAGAGATCTGGCTTTCTATTACCTTCATCCCAGTTGGAGATTGCTCAGTGTTATTCACTAACATTTTACAAGTGTTATTGCATCTACGGTTAAATCAACAGGTGTGTTCATCTATAAAAGTTCCCAACTCTTAAAATTCGTCATCCACGATTTTACTTCTGAATCTTTCAGACTGGCTGCCAGTGTTCATTTTTCCTATGTACGATAACATATCGCTAGCTCTTGTCAATGAGAAATACTTTCCAGAGTGTTTTGTGTCCGTTTTTTAAAAAATTGTATATAGATATCTTTAAAACCATATATGAAATGATGGTATAAAACAATTTGTATAAGTAATATCTCAGGTCTCTTCCATGCCTTTAATCATGTGTTGGTCCCATTTGAAATCTCTCTTCATTTCCCTCTCCCGGTACAGAGTCCTTCTCCAAGGAGTATTCCCTAACCTCTCAACACCTACATTTTTCTTGTTTTTATGACTAATAACCTATTTACTATACTAATAGCATACTTACTAGTTTCCTACTAAAGTACATCCATATTTTTAGTTGATTTGCATGACTCTCCACCTGTGGCCTAAGCTCTTTGAGAGGTTCAGAACCTTGTTTTCTATCATTCCTGAATTCCAACTCACAGAATATTAACCCTTAATAAGTGCTCAGGAAAAACCTTTGCATTAAATTTCATGTCAACACCACAGCCTATTCCCAGTTTATATGGCAGTTGTAGAGGCACCAAAGAAATAATGAACAATTTAAAAAGAATAATTCTTGTTTGCTGGTTTTTAAATACCAAACTCCTGAAGAAATATAAGATTTGAATATTCCCAGTTGCCCTAATTGGCTAATTCCTTGCAACCTGGCTGAGAAAATTAACAACGTAGGCCTCTTAAATTTTTACTAAATGTTTCCTCCGATGGCTCTATTATTAATATTTTTTCCAGAGCTCTGCAAAATATTCAGAGGCCTTTAGAAAATTATCCTATAGATTTTCATGGCATGCTTAATTATGTTTCCATGTAGTTTGTAACTCAACAAAAGGGTACACCTCCAAAAAATGATGATCTGATTCTTACAAGGTAAGATTTATTCCAGGCTTAAATAATAAAAGTAACTGGAAAACTGTGCAAAGGAGAGAATATAAATGGCCCTGATGAATCACAAAAGGAGAGGCGTTGGAATCATAGGTACTGGGATAAGACAGTCAGAGAAGGACAACCATCGCACCCTTAAATTATAGCATGCTTGGTGACATTAACAGCTCTGAAACCCTATTCCTCCTCCACACAGTCACATCCTCATTCTAATTGTTCACCCCTAGAAATGGAGGGGGACATCAACACCTTATTTTCAGCTCAGAATTAAATTAATTTTATCTATCTGTGCATAACTTGGGATTCTAGGAAGAGCTAAATGGGATCTATAGGATACATGTGAACAACTAATTAGCCACTCTGTTTCTTATAATATCTTCACTTGGATGTTTCTTTCATTGAAAATAATGGTGTCTGTCATATGGTGAAACAGATTGAGTCAGCTGCTCCCTGAGCTTTTCAAGAGATGAGCTGATAAATTTGTCCTTTATTTGCAGGATAATTTGGACCTTAAATTTCTGGGTTTTTTTATAATCGTCTGTTCCCTCAAAATATCTGCTTCCTTTGTCTGTGTAGACCCAGCCTAGTCTGGTGAGAAACAAATGCAAATGTTAAGGGAATCATCGTATCCAACAGGGCACAATGGTATAAAAGAAGGTAAGTACTCCAAAACATCATGCCAAGACCCCTTGGTTTATAAATTATCTGAATAGATAAATGGTTAATAAGAGGTATAGCCAGAGTTCACAGAGTAAATACTTTTTTTTTTGTTTTGTACTACTGACATGTGGACCTAAGTACTGGTTAAAAAAATTGAAAGTGTTAATCCATGCTTCAGAAGTTGTCACCTTTTATGACAATATGATTATCTTTCAGTGCATAACTCTGTTCCTTAGTGAAGTGATAGTCCTAGTGCTACCATAAGCAAAATTATTCCTTTTCTAGTAACTTTTTGAATTCCATTTCCTGATGATAACCATACTACTACTACTGATATTAGCTAGAATTAACTGAGTACTTCCTATTTGCCAGGCATTGTGCACAGACCATCTCACTTTTGATCTCACAAACAATCGTCAGTGGTCTGCACTTCTCCTGGAGAGCACTCCTCCCATTCTACAGATGAGACTAGAAAGGCTTAGGCAGATTAGAGAATCTTCTCAAGATCACACAGGTAGAAAGGGAGATAGCTTGTGCTTCAGAGCATGCCATGGAATCCAGTCTGTGATACAGTGAGCTGCCCTACACTAGCATTTGGTTTAGTTAATTGTGATCTTTGAAACTCGATATGTTACTCTTCCACATCATGTATGAGTTCATTAATTAATTGTCTGATGACATCCATCAGAAGATTAATCAAGGCCTTAATAAATAGTAACTCCGATCTTGAAGGATGTATTGTGAAATATCCACAGTCCTTTGGAGCAGAAAGTTCTCAGATGAAGGACAACACTAACATAAAATAAATGATTTAATGTTACATTCAAAACAACTTTCTGTGGACTGTGATAGAACTGGAATGACTTTCTTATTTCTCTACTGAAATCATAATGTGACTGTCTTTCATAAAATAATAATTTTAAGCCAACAGTGCTGGTGGGCCAAAATTGTTGGGTCGTTCTCAGTTAAAATTTAGCATTAATATGGCTGACTCATAAATAATTCAACATTGCTATAAACACTGCTGGTTTCCATAGGAAAATATTTTTCCTAGGTCCCAGAAATCATTTTTGCAGTCCATTTTTATTACACAAAACCTTGCCATAGATTAATCAGCAGAAAAAATTTTAGATATTCAGTAGTTTTAAAAGACTACATTTAAAAGACTTGCTACTTGAAGTGGAATGATGAATCTAATTTGATTTAAAATATTTTGCCTTTAAAACACCTCCAGTGAGATAATCAGGGGAAAAAGTGACAATAAAATATTGGAACTAGTCATTTTCAGAAGCTCATATCATTTTAAACGATAGGGATTTAGTTTTCTATAGAGTCCTTTCTGGGCTCAAGGTCAAAATTTTAATGTGGTAACCAGCTTTAGCTAAAATCTTTTGCACTGTTTGGAGAGAAGGATTTGGTGTTTGAAATAGATGCAAATGAATGCTAAGACATGGGAAATCTTGCCGAATTAAATTTAAAAACAGTCTTTTAGAAAACCCTGTCTACCAGCGTGTCTCATTGAACTAAGCAACAGGCTGAGAAATCAAGGTCATTAGTTTAATATCCCCTGACTGAAATATTCTACATGGTGTGTTTCTCTCAGTGTCTCGTATTTCAAATGTTGAATAATTGCTCAAATCTATTGAAATCATAAATGTTAAAGGATCGCTTAGATAATTCTAGTCCAACTTACTAATTTTAGAGGAGAAGGGAATGGAGCTCAGAGAAGCTGTATGTGACTTATCCAATGCTACATAAATAGTAGGGAGTCAAATGTTCCATTGTTAGACTAAGTGTTGGTCAGCCTGTAAGCTAGCCGTTAGTACTGTCATATCAAACACTGAGACTGATTAACAAATACACCAATATGTTTGTGTCCAAATGATCGATCTTTATAACCAATTACCCTAAGCGGATATACAAACATTCCAGTGATTGCCAAAAATAGTTTTGGATTCCCCTCTTCAGAGCCAGATTTTACAATATTTATACATTAATTTAGCTATTACTTAACAGTGACTGACAGCCTACTATGCATTGGGCGTTGCAAATAAAGAGGTAAAAGCCACTATGTTCTTGTTCTCAAAGACAGCAGTAGAGGAGAAGATGGACAAAAGGAGAGTAGAGACACCATTAATAACATTGGAAGGTTGATTGGATTCAAGGCCTGCAAGAGAAGGTGGAGAGGGCGAAGGCTAATGATGACTTCCATATAGTGTATCAGGCACTGTTCTAAGGATTTATGAAAACTAATCCTCAAACCAACACTATAAGTATGACTGGTGTCATCTTTCCTTTACAGATGAGGAAGCCGAGACCCAGAAAGGTTGAACTACTTTCCCAAAGTCACAGAGCTGGGATATGAACCCCAGTAGTTCAGCAGTAGAGTCCACATTCATAAACACTAGGCTATCTGACTTTTATAGAATAGTTCTGATGGCTTAAGTGCTTAAGCAGATGGAAGTGTTTCTAAAGTAAATTGGATGTGAAGAAGTACAAATAGATTTATGAGAAAGGGAGAAAGATGGTCAGTTTCTTTATTTGGACAGACTCAGGGATCTGTTCTGGAGTCAAGCAGTTTTGCACATTGGTCGGGGCTGCAGACATCTCTTTGGGAGTTTTCAGCACAAAAGTAGCAGCTGAAAATAGGGATATGGGCAAGTTTGCTCAGAGAGAGTATACTGAGTGATAAGTGAGGTTCTCTGAAGTACAAACACCCATATTTAAGGAAATATAGCAGAAGATAAACCAGAAAAATTGATTGAGATGGAAAAGTCAGAAAGAAAAGAGAATAAAACATGACAATAGTGTATTAAGAGTAATCCAAGGATGAAGGCATGTTCCACAGTGTTGGCTTCAAAGGGAAGTCAAGGAGTTGAAGGACTGAAATGTGTCTGCTGAAGTTGGTAACAAGGAAGTATTTGAGCAGTAGAGGAAAAAGCTGTTGTGTGGAACATTGAGCCATGAATCTGAGGTGGTCAGGATGATGATGTGGACTCCTTGTTGAAGAAAACGCTGTGAAGTGGAGAAATAGTTGGGCTTGGGGGAAGCAAAATAATTTTTTCCAGGATAATAACATCTTGATATTTATATAAAAGAGACTTAATCAAGTTGTTCTCCCACTTTTAAAGGACAAGCTCTTAATTACATTCAAAAATAAAATCGTTTCTTAAAGGAAAATTGTGTGTCATCACTTAAGACATTAAACATTGTATTGTTAACTCTAAGATTAATCCTATAAAATAAAACTCAGATATATTATAGTAAATGTACATAACCCCAGGCATTGCACGTGACTCTAAAGATCAGTAATGAGCAAATAGGGACACAACCAGAAGTGATTTGGTGAACAGAAGTAAATATGTCAAATTACTACAAGATAATGAAAGATCATTTTTGTCACTAATAGATTCTGTGAGATAAAGTATCTTTGTGAAAAGGTATTTGGAAGCTATACTAATGTTCGGGAAAAATCTTCAGACTATTTGCAGTGCAAACAAATTTGAATTTGAAATGTCAGGCGATGTGAAATTGTTATGTTCTTGGTTTATCTTCAACCCTGATCAAGCCATGTATTGTTTACCATAATTAGAGGTTCTAATATTGCAAGTGTTTCTTCTAAAATAGAATAGTGGCATGTCTGTTACAGGAAAGCTCAATGTAATTATTTTCCCTAGTAATCAAAAAATTCTTCTTTATGAGAAAGCGCTGTCACTTAAAAGTTGAAAATTCTTTAAGGATACACATGATGTAATAAAGAAAGAAATGAAAAGACTGCCTCTCTAGCTCCGTGAACTCAATCAAGAGCTGGCTGAAAAATGCTATGACGTTATAGTCATATCCCCCTTAGAAATATAATTAAACTTTCCTCCTTTTCCACCATTAGGAAGAATATGCACTTAGTAAGTCCAAGAATAATTTAGAAGAAAAATATTGAAGCAGTGAAGGGCTTTTCTCTTACCATAAAAGTCTTTCCTCCTGTATTTCTTACCTCAGAGAGCAAGACTGTTCATTTAGTTGCCCAGCATGAGATAGCATTCTGTGGTCTTTATTTCCCCATCACCGACATCAATCACTAAGTCCTTTCAGTTCTAATCCCTTTCTATATGTTAAGCCTATGATTCATCTATTGTTCCACTGTCCCTACCTAGATTTGAGTTATCATTTTTTTTGAGCCTTCAAACTGGTCGCACTGCGTTCAATTCTGCTCCTTCCCAATCCGTTCTCCATACATAGAGGGATCATTCTAAGATGTAAATGTAGCATCTTCAGTGTCTTGTGATCACCAACAGATTAAAGTCCAAATTCCTCAACACAATGTACACAATCCTTAATGATCTGACTCCTGTTTTCCTCCCCCTCTGCATTCAGGCCAAAGTGAATGAATGCCTGCAGTGTCTCAAATACTCCAGGCACATTCTCACCTCCAAGCCTTTGCAAGAACTGTCCTTCTGCCTGGAATATCATAACACTACCTCTTCCACTTCTTTGCCTGGCTATTGCCTACTCTTTAATTTGTCCACATAGATGTCCCCCCCTTCAGGGATCCCCTGTGCAATGCCCCAAAACTGAGTTAGGTATCTCTTATAACTTCCCCTTCAAACCTGTATTTACCCCTTTGGAACATTTATAAAACTACATAGAAATCACCTGTTTATATATCTGTGTTTCTACTTGAAGCTACTTAAGAATAAAAGAGTGTATCTTCCTTACTTTTAGATGTATCCTAGTGAAAAAAAAATAAATGAATGGGAAAAATCTCATTTATATATATAATATACAAAAGAATTTGAACAAATAACTTTTTCTCTGCAAGCCTTTATTTTGTCATCCATAAAAGCACAGGATTACTGAAAAAAAATCAAAAAAGATAATTAAGCTAGAACTCACTAATAATAAGGCAAATATATAATATGCGCTATATTGTTATAATTTTTGTTGTTAATGATTCCTTGTGAAATTGATGCCTTGGACACATATAACTGCTTTTATGAGCAGCTTGTGACAGCACACTATGTTCTTCTTGTGCAGAACTCCATTTTGCAGATCTGGGCTCTCTCATCCACATTTTGACAGTCCATCAGTCAGAGGATTCCCTGGAGAACACCACAATAGTAGCCCATGAATTAATGACTACTTACTAAAAGTTTGCATCAATAAATTAGAGCTGTTTGATTAATAAAGATATTACTCACCAAGAATATAAATACATATGCTTCTGCAATGCAGTTCTTAATAGAGTGCAATAGAATTTGACTTAACCTCAAAAACATCAAAATTAATTTAAGTATTGGGGGTTTTCTCCATTGAATTAATGTGGGTTGAAAGTTTTAACTTAGGATGTTTTATATGCATCCTAGGAAAACATCTACAAAAACCAAGAGAACAAGTATGTTATTTAAAAAGTACAAGAAATGTCAAGAATTGACTCTAATAATCTTTATGTAGTCGTACAGACCTTAAGGATCTGATTCTCAGTTTTTCTGTGCCTAATTATTACCTAGGATTTATAATAAAATATATAATTAATGTTCCCACTGCTAGAAATTCTGATTCAGAACTCTTGTTGAGGGCTGAGGAATTTGCATTTTAATAAGAACGTCAAATGATTCTGATGCAGGTTTTAATCAGTTCACTCTTTAGAATCCTCTTTCCAAAATGTGCCCATCTTTGTTCTGATTTTCTTACCAAAGACGCTGTATTTTTTAATCATACTGAATATATTGCTGAACATGCCTGTTCACGTAGAGTAACGTTTGTAGACACGTGTAAGGGGAGTGAGGCTCTCATTTTCAAAATTTGTATTCATTCATACTTAATTCTACTAATATAAATAATATATTTCTCTTACATTTTAAGTAGGACTCTATATATTAGGAATAGGGACCCACTGAATAGACAAAGATAATACTGTTTTCATGAGACTGTTATCCTATTACTGGTATTATATTAGAAATGGAGTGGAAAGGCCTGACCTGGACATGAGAGCTGCTCTGCCAACACTTCCGTGACCTTGGGCAAGGCCCCTCATGGCTGTGGATCTCAAGGTCTATATCTGGGCAAGGAGATTGTACTAAATACTCCTTAAAGTGCTTTCCAGATTGAAAGTTAGACATTCTCATGCATGTTAAATTATTTTAATTTGTGAGACCAAGTTTTTTACATCTGACAATGGCTGCTAATCTGAATTTAAGCACAAAATATAGCATGTTTTCAAAGGCACGATTGCATTGTGTATCTTATGTATTACTTAGAGTCTGTTGATCACAGAAAAGAGGGAATAAGTAAAAACTGTCGTTTTAGCACTGTAACGGCCCTGTGGGTTACATCTCCAGTAAAGGGAATGATGGCATGGCCCTATGGGATATCCATCCAATGGATAAAATTATCAGTCCATAATAGAGTTGTGTTAACAGGTTTTCTGTGAGTGGCCTAATTAGGATCCAGTAAATGCTAAACACAGTTGATTTAGGTGACTCTGCCTGTCAGAGTCATTCTGCCTGGTTGTGAAATCGCAAACCATTCTCTGGACAAGAATGAGGGTTTCTGAGATTCCATGATTTTTAAAATGAAGTGCATGTCTGTTAAGTCAGAAGAAAAGAGGCTTGAGATTCTCTTCCTACAGTGTTCCTTCTTTATATGATAAAAAATATAACTGTACATCCTTGGAGAATACCTGAGAAGGAATTTGCAAGTCTCTGCTTTTATTTTAAACTTAAGAAATCAAAGTCTCAACCGTTGACAAATATTTTAACTTTCAGAAGTTCTGTCAAGGTGAGAATGATAGTCAATTTTCTTGTGATTTAACACAACTATTACACAATTCTTTGCTAATTCCTGAGTGTACAAGCCATCCTATTCATCAAAGCGAACTTAAAAGACTTATTATTAAGGGCTGGCAGACATAATAGCTGTCCACTGGGGATAGCCGATAGTCATCATGGATAGAAAGGGCCCCTGGGAACTTCCAGGACTGAAAAAGGATGGGCTTGCTCAGGCGCTTGCAGTTTTTTCTTTTCTCTTACTGACATGTTTGTGTTGAGGGCGCCACTTTGGTATTTGTCTTCTACTCTGAAATAGTAGAGCAATGCGTGGAGCAAGGAGAAGGGGAAGAATTCATTGAGAAAAGAAACATTGCTTTCTTCATTATTCTGAACTTGAGGTAAAATAGCCTAGCTATGAATACATCTTTTAAAATATCTGTCACCTCTTTAGCAATAATTTCCCATTACTATTTTAAAAGACTCACCGAGGCTCAGAGAAGTCCAACAAATCAGCGGAGCAGAATAGAATATACATATATATATATATATAATTATGGTTTCCAAATCTCATTCCCATATGTTTTATTTTGTTTTTATTGCTTTTTAAGACATGGCTTTTTTTCCTTTTTTTTCCTCCTCTTTTTGCTTGAGGAAGATTGTTGCTGAGCTAACATCTGTGCCAATCTTCCTCTATTTTTTTTTTTATGTGGGATGCCTGCCACAGCATGGCTTGACAAGCAATGCTAGGTCTGCACCCAGGATCCGAACCTGAGAACCCCGACCGCTGAAGCAGAGTGTGCGAAACCAACCACTACGCCACCAGGCCGGCCCCAGGCATGGATTTTTCTTAATGTTTGAGTTATTCATCTTTCTTCACACGTGATTTTCATAGAGAACTTTATGCAAATAAATTTAAATATATTTACATTTATACCTAAACCTCTAGCAGTAGGCTAAGTTGCTGGCTCATTTATGAAGTATATGATTATGGCTTACTAATGATACATTGAAAAACACCTAACATTTTGTTTGTATATAAACCTCTTTTGCATTTTTAGAAATAGGAAACTATTTTTTGTCCGAATGTCTATTATCAGACTTATGTCTCTGAAGGGGAAAAAAAAACCCTGTAAAAGAATTTCCATGTTCTTGCTCCTGTTGTGCTTGTCTGTGTTCAAAGACCATTAGAACCAACCCTTTTATTATCTCTTCAGCAATCGCAAGTATTGCTATGCTTTTGCATAGAACATGAGCATTCTCCTTTATAAAACTCTATAATAAATACAGCCATACTCTGCCCTAGCTAGCCGATCTGTGAACAGCCATATGTAATTGTATGTACTTAACAGAATGCCCTAGTAACCCAGAACTTCAGTAGAAATGGCATTCAGTTTATGTTTGTTATATCACTCCCTCCACTTGATACAAATGACTGCCTCAGGTATAATCATTGTTTGGAAATTCATGTGTCTGTCATCTGAAAAATAGCCCAGGATCTGAGAAGAAAATAAATTTGCCACAATTCAGAACTCAGAAGTCGATTTCCTTTCAGGTATCCCTACAAAGCTTGAGCTAAAGTTCTCCATTTGAAAGAACAATACGGTAGAGTACTTACAGAATTTCACCTACCAAGGTGAGGACATTCTATAAACTTCTGCAATCACTTGTCTTTCTTTATATGCAAATATTTTCAGAGAAACACAAATATCTAAAATGAGTAGATGCTTTTTTCCTCCCGGGATAAAACATTGCTTATAATTGCTTTCTGACATGATAATTATGCAGTATAACAGTTTCATTAAGATTTATATTTTTGCTTGCAAAGCTGGTGGCAGAGTTTAAATCTTGCACACTGACATCATGCATGCCATCATACCAGGAAAGAAAACCAATGCTTGGGGAATGAATAAAATTAGATATTTGCAGATAAGATCACAATCTGTAGCATCAAACGAGGTAAGCACTCATTTCTTTCATCTTTTCAGTTATATGTATGTTGCATCGATGATGCGTGTAGTGCTCTTGAATTTAACCAAGATATGCATAAAGGATTAACTTAGCACTTCCTTATGTATGTTCTTGGTAATAGACCTACAAGAAAAATGGTTGACACAAATCAGTTTCCAATTTAAAGCACTACAAAAATATCCTTGAACATTTACATAAGCCTTTTCTCAACATAAGTGGAAGAACTAAGTTTAATGACTTTGAGGCAGTGGCAAATAAACCCTTTCCTAACCCTGAAGAGTAATATTGTAGAAATTCAGTGGGTTTGCATGAAGACTGCTGTATATTAAACTAAAAATCTCAGGTCTAAAGCTCCATCAGTACTTTTGTGATGAATTAAAAATCGTTTGACTCTAGAACTACTGATTTTCTAATGACACTGACCAGATTCCTATTTATGCTTAGCAAAATGTGCGTTCCCATTATTAGCATAAAAGACTCATCAAGAAAAAAGTCTTATTGAACTTCAAATAATTCAAATGACTATAAATGAATGACAAATTAACGGATTACCATTCCTTTTAAAACACATTGGTATCTTACCTTAGGGCAGAGATTTTAATAAAATCAAACCCCAGGACTTCCAAAAGAGTTACTTAAGATATGTGGCAAATGTTCCAGCTGCAGAAACATTGCTTTAAAGTATAATTAATGATGAGGATTACAATACCTAAAATTAGTGTTAAGAGCTGGATTAGCATGTGGATTCTGGGCCAGGCTGCCTGGTCTCTAACATTCTTTGATTTTCTACCTTCAGCAAGTTACTAAGCATCTCTGTATCTTCAATTTCTTTATCAATAAAATAGAGGTATTAAGTGGATCTACCACTTAGGGTTGTTTTGAGGATAAAAGGAGTTAGTTTAGTGAGTGCTATGTAAGTGTTTGCTATGGTAGGGATGAATTATTTGGTATTTTGGAATTGATTATTCATCTACTCCATAAAGGTGGAGCATGTCTGTTTTTTAAATTTTTGTTTCCCCTGGAACTTCCTAGATAAATGCTTAATAACTTTGGCTGAATCAGTGAATGAGTCTTTCACTTCCAGTCATTCTATTTCTCTCTAGCACCACCGGCAGATGGAAAGGGTAAGCAAACAGGAATAGAGTAAAAAATAAAATGCTAACTCTTGGGCATAGTTCTCATTTCAAGTTGACCCAGGAGGAAGTTTGCATTAGTAAGTACATTTACTTTTCAATTTACTCATGCTGTGCTCATTCCTTCTATATAAAGATATTTCTAAGGTGACCACATTGTATGTTGTAGTTGGTATCTTCCTTAACCACAGTATTACTAAAGAATTTACAAATAAGTGGATGCTCTAATTCCAGACCTGCTTCCTTGATTAATCTTGTTTCTCAATTTATGATATGAGAAGCAAAACACCCTCCAGTGCCGTATTCCTAACAATACAATTTCTAATTGTTAATTGCTGTCTCTAAAAATTATTTATCTAATTATTTCATGCTTGCATCCCTTTATTTATAAATAAAACTTAATATCTCAAATTATTTATCTCATTTTGGAGATGTTATTATTAGTACAAATCAAAATTGAGAACTCATACTAAAGAAACCTTTGTTCTTCTGCCTGTTTATAAGCCTGTCTGCTCGCCACCCCCGCCTCCACCACACGCATGCGCAGTGCTCCTGCATCGCCAAAAAGAAATACAGTCAACATTTTGAAAAACAAAACTGACTTTCCATCAATAAATGCAAAATATTGTCAGAAGGGAAAATTTCCTCATGTTTGCCAATTGTATACCCAGCAAGTGTTACTTAAAGAAAATCTAGTTTAGAGAATAGAAAAAAAGAAAAAACTTAGGTTAAATTTTCTTTCCAGTAAAACACAGTACAATATCTCTCCAAGATGATTTTTTTATAAACTCTTGTTTACAAATTGAGGTTCTAAGATAGAGGACAGTTGAGGTTGTTTTGTAATTGGATAGCAGCCTGCACAGGGCCACGGGAGTGACAGGTTGATTGAGCTATAATGGAGACAGGGGACCTTTCAGATGGGGATTGATTTTTATTTGACAAATGCTAACGATGGTTGAAAAAAGATCAACACTCCAAGAACTGTCTCTGTTAGGTAATACGTTAAGGATATTTAGAGAAGTGTCAGTCTCCCTCTTTGTGTAAATACTTGTTTTAATTGATGTTCCTCCTACCTCTTAACATTTTGTATATAATTTGTGTTTGTTAGAACATCCTTTCAAGATATTTGCATAATACAAGGACATTAGATGTTTGGGAATTGATCGTTGAATTCTGGTGATATTTGAGTTTCTCTCTTTGATTTTTCTATTTCCGATAATCTTTATGTAATCTTTTCAGTTTTTTCTCTCAAAAGCAATTAGTTTTTTACTAAATGTCATGATATCCTGTTCTATATCCACATGTAAATAACATATTACCTTTCTCACTAAAGATAGTTCTCAATTAAGGATTCAACCATTCCTTTATTTATTACAGTTTAATTTCTATTATAGTTTCCTCACAGTGTTACCTTCATCTTCAGATTTCTTGAAATTCCCATCACCACGCAGCATTTCTTTCACAAATGTAACACCAGCAGTCCTCTTCTGAAAACTAGCTATAACTTTTCCTTTCCTGGCTAATATAAAAGTGGTATAAACAGTTGGTATTTCTTAAAAATATCTGTGTTAGTCATGTTAAAAAGGTTTGTAAGATAAAAGAGCCACTGTGATACAAATACTATCATAATTTTGTCAGTTCTAACGACTTACACCCTACAGTTCATTTCTCTAACTCCGCGCCATTTCTGTAACTATTCCTCCCATTCTTCCAGCACCCAGACCTACACCCCACCTAACAGCTTCACTAAAACACCGCTTGTAAGTTCCTCTCCATTGCCACCCACATTCAGATATTTATGACATGGTTGACTTATGGACTGCGTGTCCCCAAACATCTTTTCCTAGCTCAGCATTTACAATATTTAGTCTTTATTTGTGCCCAATAAATTTACCCAGCTTTGCAGCTTTGAATTGAAAAGAGAAGCTGACATATGAATAAAAGAGAGAAAAGGATTTGGAAAGAAAACATTATTAGGCTTAATAAGTGAATTAAAACTGAAATCAGAAAAAGTAATTTGGAGAGAATCTTGGCTCAACTTGGACACAGTTCTTCAGGGACCGTGCCTTGTGAGAGGGGTTTGTGGGAGAGAGGGGGGGAGAATGGGAGGGGAAAAGGGAGGGAGAGAAAGAAAAAGTCAAAAGCTAAGGCAGCCTGGCTCTTCTTGGAATCAGTTCCTGGACTGAGGGCAGCCTAGCTTTTCGTGCTTCTCTTACTCTATCCTAGAAAAACGGGCAGGAAACAATTTAAGTTTAGTTTTTCATTTTACATAAAGCCTAATGGCAAGAAATTACTCCTCAGGGTCCTTTTGCATGTTCAACATCTGTCTTCTCTTTAAAAGCTACGTAACTCTTTCTCAATGAACCATCTTCCTCAATATACATCACCTAAACATCTGGCTAAATAAAACCAATTAGACTATTAAAAATAAACCAGGATTTGTCAACAATAGGATCCGCTAGCCTAGTCTTCCTCAAAGTTAGATATTTGTATTCTAAACACAGTTATATGGATTTACTGGTTGCATTTTCCACTTAGAATATTTTTCCCCTTTTCTGTGATGTCATTTCTCTCTTATTTAATCTCTACTATCAGAAACCTAATTAAGGGTGGTAAAACTAGGGAATAGTGACAGAAAGAGGAACAGTAGTGAGCAGAAATGCTTAGCTTCCTAACTGGGATTTTCCCAGCTTTATCTTCATGACCAATTCCTTATTGGTGGTGTTTATCTGCTTTACTTTCATCTGTGTGCCAATTGGTTAAATGAAAAGAAGGATTTCCCTGATTCTTACCATATAGGCTTAGGCAGAACCTGAGGATAGAGCAATTGCTTGGTCTTGCCTATGAGAACAGTGTCTGCTTTTTTTTCAAGCAAATTAAAATATAGTTCATTGATTGCTTAAATAGTGTACAAAGCCATCTGTTCAAAAAATGTTTTCCTACATTAATATGAAATTAGTAAATGTGTAGATACATAGGTTGTGGTATTGGACTGGAAAATGGATTTCAAAGGCAATTCATTCTATATCATCATGATTTGCAAAACCAGTGCAAAGGTGTATGGTTTCTACATATATAGTTTATACTTAATTTATTACTCATGCAAATGCCTTATGCATACATCAGGCAGTACGTTGCCTTATTCAATGTGACATGTGATGACTTGTTACAGTCTGGCAGTTTGGGAAAGTGTGAACATAATCTATATAACCAGTCTAATAAAATAGTTGGAAATGAGAACTAAGGAGACATAGATTAATAATTATGCATATACACACCAAATCTTTTCCTTTTTAAAAATGCTGTTATCCTTTTGGTTTATTAAACATTTACATGTTTAACTTGAAATGTTTTCTGATTTTGATGAGAAATGATTTGTTAGTTAGACTGTAAGAATTCGTTTTAGATTGAGTCCCTCAAAATAAATTATTCTATCTGAAATATTATGATATTTTCTTCTCAGTTATAGTTCTTTAAATTCTGTCTGCTAAAGCAGCAAAACTTGATCCTTTAATCTCCCTCAACACTTAAATTTGCATGTATGAGAAAAATAACTATGTCACTCGTGTTGTAATGCTTCACTTTTTTTCCATTTTTTGTCTTATGTTACACATTATCAATCAGAGTTTAGATGCAACTATAAAATGAACATTGAAAGGTAGCAGCAAGTAGTGTCCTCAAGGTGTGACAAAAATGTTGAAAGTCTACCAAAAATGCAAGAAGAAACAAATTTCTAAGCTCAGCCCATCTGAAGTTCCCATAGCACTGCAGATGGAAATGAGGTTTTTCCGGAAACAATTGTTCTAACACTTGCATTTTCCCCCCTTAAGTTTATATAACAATTATTTTCCTCTAGTCACGTAGTGACGGCTGCTTCTCCTAGTAGTCCAGGGCACCTAAAGACATTTTTCTTAACAAATGAAGGGAAAGGACTTGGAAAATGCATCTTCAGTTGGCATTTAGAATCTTGTAACAAGTCCTATCTTCACTTTCCTGTATAGCATTATCATCTTTAAAGAACTTAAATTTGGGCATTATAAATACTTGTATGTTGTTTTAACACTTAAATCTCTGTGCTTTTGTTCCTGTGGTAGTATTAGACATTTAAAGAGAGGCTAAGTTAAAGATCATTTTAGAATGAGAACGTAATAGAACTAACTTAAGTGAATCCTAGGAAATGTTAAGGTTTAAGGTCTGATTATTTTCCTGTTATTTCTCTGATTAGAGGACAGTATTTATATTTTCCCATCACAGAATTTAATCTAGAATGTGAACAAAAATGACACTGTTGACAGTTGTTTATAATGCAGCTAAATGTATTCAGTTTTAAAAGCTAAAGAACTCCCTTTTAATTGCCTCCAAAAGGAGTTGATTTTAGGTGTAAATTGACCTGGGTAGCTTAAACTTAATCACTGTCAAATGTCTTGTAACCATATAAATGAACAGAAACACTTGTCAACAGCCAGGTTCCACACATCGTACGTGAAAATAAAAATGAAAGATTATTAAAAATGCCATTGAAAATACTTGAGAAGAAACAAATGGAAGCAAAAATAAGAGTAAATGTGCTCAATAATGCCTTTGGTTACAATATCTGATAAAGGACCCAAAAATTTAAAAGAAAGAGAGAACCTAAACATTTAGTTAAAGGCTATTGAAGCAAAGGACAAGATATCAAAGAAATAAAATAAATTATCCATAACTTCTAAGCTGGAGATTTTCAAACTTGGTTGCACTCTAAAATCACCTGGAGAGCATTAAATAAAAATACCAAATACCAATGCCTGAGTCCTACTCTGAGAGATTGTTCTCATTGGACTGAGGTACCACCTGGGCACTGGGATTTTTATAGCTTTCCAGGTGATTCTAATGTGCAGCCAGGGTGAAAAACCACTGTTCTAGACTCTGTCTCTCTTCCTCCCTCACCCTCTCTTTCTCTCTCCCTCTTCCAATTCAAATTAGCTTTTGCAACTTCAACAAAACAAATAGCAGTAGTTTGATCTTTGGGGGAGCTATGAATGATGGTCTTCTGCAGCTGTTTTTCTCTAAAGTACCCCAAATTTTCTTACTTATAAGATCCTTACTATGAAATGGATTCCATTCTTCACTCTTACAAAGAGATATATTAAACAAATACATAAAGACTACATATACAGAGTCTCCTTACAACATGATTCTGGCTACCTAAAATCTGTATACTTGGCTGGCTGGTGCTCAGTTTTCAGGACTTAAAATCAGGAGAATATGCTCTTATGCAGCCCTAAATCTCAAGCTGTGTTTGGTTGGAATAGAAGCAAGCTGGTAACTCTGGCATCGCTAATGTGGACAAGCATGCTCCTGACTCACATGCCCTTGGAAGAATGTTTTTCTCATCTCTAAAATAATTGAGTCTGACACAGTCACGCCTAAAGTTCTTAACAATTTTCAGATTATACACTTCATTTTTTTCATATCTTAGTGAATTTCTTTTCCTTTATATAAACATGGATACATTGCTCTGCTACAAAACTGGGATCATGGTATCTACAAAATTTTATATCTTGATTCTCTCACAACTTTATATAATGGCTGACTGCAAAAGCATAATGCACAGTGTGGAAAATAGAAAAAGTTATTTAGAAGAGTCAGTAATCAGGCTTGTCTCACCATCCAACGTTTTGGAATATGCTTATCCAGTCACTTTTCAAAGAATTATCTAGATTGTAAATGTATCTAGCTTGTATGTAAAAAAGTAATAACGTTCGTGGTAGGAAAGTTGGATAAAAAGAAAAAAATTGATGAATCAATAAATATCACCAATAATCCTACCACTGGCAATTAAATATTTTGTAGGATTTACAAAAACATTTTCCAATATGATGAAGTTTTAAAATACAGTATCTTAATTGCTCCACAATGTTCCATCTTCCAAATTTATTTGGCTCTTACCCTGCTGTTAAACATTTATGTTGCTTCACATGTTTTTGTATTCATGAATAATGTTGTGAAGAACAGCTTCGTATGTGCCTCTGAGTATGTCTAATTATTTCTTTGGGCTAGATTCCATGCAATTGCAAGTTCAAAGAGTATGAACATTTTTGGAGTTCTTTATTCATATTGTCAAACTGGTTTTCCAAAAGAAATTTTAGGAACTTTAACCTTCCTCAAACAGCATATAAAAGAGTACTAGACACCACACTATCACTAAAATGGAGCATCTTTTTTGTTCAATTGTGTAAGTGAATGAAGGATTTACTTCTAAACCTGTTTTCTTCATTCTCCCAAGAAACGGTGTCCTCCCTCCTTAGGCCAGTGGAAGAAGATGAGAAGAATCCAGATGATTACAGCCTGATAAAGACTGATGTGCTTATTGTATAATGTTTTACTATTTAAAAAAAAGATCCGTGCCATATCCTTACAAAGAATATATGAAAATGCAATCATGATTTTTTTTAATTTTAACATTGGGAGATTTTAATTGATTTCTTATTTTAAGAAAAACTAAATGGTAAGTCTAGGAAAATAAAAAAGAACAATAACAGTATAGCTGGAAGGTCATTTTCATTTTCCCTTTTGATTTATACAAGTTTTTTGTTCATAACTTATTCTGAATGTGCCAATTGTGAAATATGTCTTCCCTGGAACATACATCATTTCCACAATTCTGTTAAGTGACTTCCTCATGGCTGCAGGGATGAAAATGAAGACCTACTTGCCTGCTATTTCAGCCTGTGCTGAGCAGCACTAAGTTAACTATGCCCTTCTTAGACTTAAAAAAAATTAGTATTTTTAAGAAAAGCATTTCAGTTAAGTTTTTATTCATTCAAAAAATATCCTCTTGCAAAGCAATGAAAGACCACCTTAAAATTCAACTCGTTTTATATTGGCGTTAAAAAATGCTAATCTAGCACGTTAAATCTTATCACTATAGTTGCCCCACGAGCCTGCCGTTAGCCAATAATTGCTTTGTAATTATTTTCTATCCTTAACAAGGGGAGTAATCAGATACACTACTCAAGAAATAAAGTTTGTAAAAATCTACATTTGTTCTTCTTATAAAATGAAAACTATCCCTAGAGATCCACTCGAGAACGAGCACTTTAATAAAGATGATTTTCCAAAGATGTACGGAGTCCATATATTTCTAATTTTACTTCAAGTTAAATAAAGAGCATTTATTTTAACCATAATAAACCAGAAATAAACTATGGAAAGAGTATAGTACAAAATTAGGTAGCTGAAGAAAAGCTAGACATTGAGAGAATGGTGGGGAGACCCAGATAAGCAATATGCCAGCAAATCTGGGAATGACTTTAGTGGCCTGAAGCTGGACACCCTGGCTCCATCTTTAATACTGAGAAGTGTGTGGTTGAGGACTGAGTCTTAGTGTTCCCTAGATGATACCCATGCCCGTGGATAACATTTCACATGAAAATCCCCGTCTCCATCCCATTTCTCACAGATATCAATCAGGCATACTGTTTCTATCAGGGTTTGTGTATCAGTAAAGCATAACCCTTCTCAATAGGGCAAGGCCAACCTAAAGAGAGTAATAGTGAGAGAGGGTGAGATGGTATAGAAAACAGGTGGACTGTCCCTGCTCCTCACCCTTCTCTCCCCCGCTTTCTCCTTCTGCTCCCAAAGCAAACAGTCAGCAAAGAAGATCTGAAACTTGAGAACCAGCAGAACCCACTAATCAGAATTAGGGCACTGCATCCTCTAGGTGATAATTATGCAGACAGTCGCGCGTTGTTTACAAACACCTGCCCCTGTTCCAAATGTCTAATGTTTTCTTTTGATTCTTGAACACATTTATAATTCACTTTTTCTTAGAACTTGTGTTCTATTAATAAGAAAGACATGGTTTTCTTTTACGTTATAAAAAGCCATTTTTTATGTGTGACAAACTATTTTAATATCGTATGCTGTCTGCTTTGTAATAAGCAGCCAGAATCTGAAAAATAACTTCTATAACTTCAATATACGAGCTTGTGTTTATTCTGACATAACGATCAAGCTGAAAAGATAGTGAGCTCTCCATCTCTAAAAGCCCTCAAAGAAAGGCAAATGAGCTTCACGTCAGAATAGTTGAGCATGGATTCCTAAATCCAGCAGAAGAGTGGACTAAATAACTTCTCCATTTTATTTCAGCTCCAGGAATTCACAGCTGATACCTATTTCCAAAATTTTTTGAGCTGAAATACAGTAAAATATATACTATAAGTCTGCTAAACTGGAATTTGAAACTAAAACTTCTGAGAACTCAAGATTAAATGATTCCTAATGTAATGCCTAATAAGGCATTAGAAGACGTAGTAATGAGCAATGCTCACTTAGAGTTTTCTAAGCTCATTCATACTGTTTGGGACAAATTTGCTGAGTGTGGCAGTGTCAACGGTTGTAGTTTTTAGAGCCAGTTTAATGTTCTTCTTTCTAAAACTGAGTTTGTAGTTTGTTTCTCACTTGCCTACGGAAGCCCTATAGAAAACATTTAGTTTCTGGGTCTGGAGCATTTCTATCATAGGCAGCCCTTAACACAGACAGTACCGTGTACCCAGTAGGTATGACATAAAATGTATGGATTGAAATGAAGACTTTGGGACAGAAAGTCCTTATCCAATCCTATCTTAAAATGTCTTATCTCTTGCTAAATAATGAAATATATGTCCTGATGGAGATCTAATTCGATAATAAAAGAGGAATAAAACACAACAATAAGGAACAGAAATAGCAACAATTCAGTTCCTCTTTGTGTGGAGAAAAGCAATCCTCCACCTACATTTTCTCCTCACAGAAGAAAAATGTGGCTTGTAACTTTAGTATTCAGCTCAAATAGAGAGTAGGCAAGATAGAAGCAGCAAGCTATTTGCCTGGAATCCAAAATTGTCAGATCTTAACAATTTATCAAAGTGTAAAAGAAAAAGAAAAGAAAGCCTTCAATCCTCTTAATATTTAAGGATAATACATATCACTCTTCATCTAGAAAATGCAGTGTAATTGCTGTCTACCTTTTCTCTTTGGATTTTTCAGGACCTTGGCCTCTCCGAGCCCCAGAACTGCAGCAGTGTTAACCACTCCCCCCTTGCCGCCCCTCGAAGATCCCAACAGCTCTCTCTTATGATAAAAAAAAAAAAAAAAAAAAAAAATCATGTGACTCTTCTCCTGCTAGGTCCTCTTCAATTTTTTATTTCTAGCTCATCTAAACTTTTCAAATAATTTTTTTTTGCCATCATATTCACCCCCCTCATTTTAATATTCTGCAGTTAAGCTTCTGTCCTCATCTTGTACTTCTATTGTTTTAAGGGCACAAATAATCATCAGCTTGTTAAATTAGTCTGTGTTTTCCTTCACCTTTCTGCTATATGTTCTATTATCAGCCACTCCTTGCTTCTCCCATGCCTTAGATTCTGTCACGCCTCAGCCTTGAATCTCTTCTAAGCCCTCTGACTCCTCCTCCTCCGCCTCTTTCGCTAGTATTTCTCAGTCCTCCCATTCCATAAAGTGAGCTTTTCCCTCAAGATGCTGACTTTTCCCCTCATTTTGTTCTTTATACCTTCACCCTCAGAGATCTTATCAACTCCCAACCTCCCAAGGATTAAGTCAATGTGCCAGCAAATCTCTAATGAGTAATAAAAATGTAAATATAATATATATATATTTAAATAAATAGTTTCCCCCTGAAAACATCTCTTTATCTTTTGGTCAACTTTTGTCTTATCCTTGGCCCCAATCCTAGCCAGCAGGTATTTTATTCCTTCTATCGTTCATTTTCTTTCCTTCCTTTCTGGTTTCACTTTCACCCATTATGTAACTGGTGGAACTTTCAAGATGGCTTCCTACAGTTTTCTTAGCTTTTGACCCTAGTCTCTTGTCTCTCATCCTAGCTGGTTTTCATTGCTCTGTGTGTGTGTGTTTTATGTGCACATATCTTCTTTCCCAACTTCACTGTAAACTCTGCAAGGCAGAAAGTATATTGGATATTTGCAGTATAACCTATAGACCTAGCAGAGGGAGTTATTCACACTTAATATTGAATAGATACTTGCAAGCATAATGATAATAGATAAGAACGCAGTCACCATTAGGAGCATGGATAAGAAATGTAGTGTACCCTATATGTACACAAGATATATGTGTATATACATATATATGTGTATTAATATATTTCATCATTTCGCTAGTGCTGCCATAACAAAGTACCACAGACAGAGTGGCTTAAACACCAAAAGTTTATTTTCTCCGTTCTGGAGGCTGGAAGTTCAAGATCAAGGTGTTGGCAGCGTGGGTTTCTTCTGAAACCTCTCTTGTAGATGACTATCTTCTCCCCATGTTTTCACATGGTCTTCCTTCTGTACCTCTATGTGTCCAAGTTTCCTCTTCTTATAAGGACATCAGTCATATTGGATTAGAGCCCACCATAATGACCTCATTTTAACTAAATTACCTGTTTAAAGACCCTACCCTACATAGTCACATTCTGAGGCGCTGGGGGTTAGGAATTACACGTATGAATTTTGGGGGAATGAAATTCAACCTATTATATATATATCTATATCTATATAGATATATATATATAAAAGAAATTCAAGTAAAGAACATTAAACTTTGAGGAAAAACAAGAACCACACAAAAATTTAGTCAACCGTCCAGCCTAATGTCTGAAGAATTCAGCTGGGAAGGTGTCAACCACAGGACATCAAGGAGGTCATTGGATTCAACGCTGTCCTCTTGGTAAAAACAAGGAAGTAGCTAATAGATCCAATGGGATTTCAGAGGGTGTAATTCATATCAATGTTTATTCCCTTGAGACTTTTTCATGAAACTGAGGTGAATATCTGGAATGCACAATTGACAGAGACACATGGAGAGCAAGCTTTGGTAGTATAAATAAGCTTTCTGTCCTCTTCAGGGGTGTAAGTTACATTTTGATTTCCCTCAGAGCACATATTCTGGCCTTGTGTATCAACAGTTTAGCATTCCAGGCAGACCATCCCTAGGCCTGGGTCATTTATTGATTGTGTTCAGTCGTGGCTTTTACTGATCATTTTTAGTCTCATGTTCGGGTGGCTCTTTCAGCACATTTTAAAGTTTCCTTGCTGGCATCCCTGCTGTTATTTCTTAGGTGACTCATGTTGTAATTTTCCAAACTCACTCTCTTAACAGTAAGAGGAAAAGCATTCACTCAGCTAAAATGGATTTTATGTTCAATGCCATTCTAAACTATCAGTGAAAAAACTGAACACGTTAGTATTTGAAACAAGTACATTGAGAGCAATATAAAACTGTCCATTTAGGAATTAGCTGCCTACAGAACACTGTCGTCAGAAAGTCTTGCCCCAACTCCTCCCGAATTCTCACAGAAACATAATGTGGCTCTCAGCAATCCTAGTCCTTATGAAAATCTGAAATACATGGACCCACTTTCTTCCACATCTCTGTACATGGCATTCTGCAGACTGTGCGTGCACACCCATATACATACGCTCACTTTGGGTGAAAGATGAAGTATTAGCTAAAACAAAAAAAGCTGAAAAAGTGCAATTGTATTGGGTTTGCTAAAACAAGAATACTTTCTTAATTCTTGTGAACTGATAAAAATTTTTTATTAATTTTTCACTGTACTGAGAAAAAAATGCAATGTAGAAAAAGAAGGGAATCATAGGGAGATAGGATATTTTCGGTATATTTATATGAACTAGAGTGGTGATTTTTTTCACCTGAGTGAGCGTGGTCTTCAGGATGGCAGCATTTGAGAAAATTTGACTTAGACAGGCCTTTTTCAAACTATCTATGTACCTTAGAATTCCTGATACACACACAGTGTGCCTCCCCTTCTTGGGAATGACCAAGTGTAACAGTGACATTACTGTGCTTGCTTTTTGTGCATATGAAGTGTGGGGACATAAAAAGGAAAACATCCTGGGAAATATTATAGGAATACAAAACATCTATGTGAAAACATCTCTGTCTCTTGGATGACTCACAAGGAAAAATGGATGGAAGAACATAGGTAGAGAAAGGGGGAATGAGAGGTGAAAGTAAGGAAAGTCATCAAAGTTGGCAAAGGGGTGTGATGTGGTCCATATTGAAATTCTTAAATTAAAATATATGGATAAGGGAAGATTTGTGAATTTGCTCACGTAGTATGCATGACTTGAACTGGCAGAATAAATAAAGGAATGAATGCAGAGTAACTTATTGTGCCAAGACTTTGTAGAGGAAGCCAGGGTCTGAAATTCAGGTAGACTGGCAGAGGATTAGTTTGCACCATACTAGGCATCAAGGGAAAAAAGGACAGCAGGAAACAAGGAGAGGGCAGTGCCATCTGTAAAAGTAGGTAAAGAATGAATTCCAGGAAGCGGGTAATCAAGAAGCTGGACCAGGGGACTAAAGAGAAAATGTGGTCAGTAATACATCTCCGTGCTCAGCTGTTTGAACCAAGGACCTATACCAAAAGTGATATTTGATAGCAATGATAATGAATCTTAATCTCTTAAATGTTCATCTCTAGTAAATTAGATGATCTTTCTTGATGTCTTTGAGCCATCACTGGCTATTCATTTAGTCCACATTAATAAGAAAATCTCCCAGGTTCCACTGGGTTGAATTGGCAGCTTTTTAAGATTGATCATCCAACAGTCACAAGGCTCAGTCCAGCTCAATCTATAAATTCTGAGCTCACTCTTGTACTCCTTCCTCAAGAAAAATGCCAAAAGCTACTCTCTTTGATTTCCATGAGTTTTTCCCCCAGTATAAAGATTTTGTGATCGGATTCCTAAATATCTTAGATATCATGCAATATAAAATGTACAGTAGCTATAAATACACACAAACGTGTGTGTGCATGCATAAAAGCAGGTGATTATGAAATAATGACATTGCACCTTTTTCCTATGAAAAGCACTATATATTCTAAATATATTCTTAAGTTAAGCTAGTGATGTTTGCCCTCAATTATTTTTTACTGAAGGCTTTTCATTTCTCATTTTCTCTATTTAAATACTGAAATTCTCATCATTACTTTTGTCTTTGTTTTTGTCAGAGGACAAAAGAGATCTTTGGTTATGCTTAACATTCACCAAAATCTTTGTTCACAGTTGAGCTTGCAAGGTGTGGTGTGGTTATCAAAATTACTATAAATTGAACCTGCATGAGAAATTGTCAGGCACAAATAAAGAATGTTCTGTCACTTTTAAGCAATTAATTCTCTTTTCTACACTGTGTAAGTCTGTACAATTGTTGTGCATTTTGTAGACCAACTGCCAAATAGCGGAAGATATATTATTAGTGATTTGCAGTATTTTATTGTTAAGATTTTCACTGCTTTCTCAATGGTTTCCTGACTTTCAGAGGATTTTTTTTCCTCTTCTTCTCATTTCCTCCCAGGGTAGCATTTTAAATAGATGTTATAAATCTCTGCCAAAGGCACATTCATAGCTCTGCTTGAATGGTTTCATTTAGACCAGGACTACCCTTACTTTTCAAGTCTCTTCAAGATCTTTATCATGGTGAAATAACACTTTGTTTTCACTAAAGAATCAAGCACAACTTCCTAAAAAGCCCCAAAGTAACTAAATATAGATGATTTCTTTGATTTTGGAATAGATCCAATATTAAACCACATTATTAAATTAACTTGAAATTTCTACTTGAAATCCAAACAGGGATTTTAATTAGTTTTCTTTTTTTAAGGAGAGAAGGGAACGCTCTGAATATACATATTTTTCATACATCCACTATTTTAACTCTATAAATCAAACACGTTTGATGCCTGAATGCTGCAAAAAATTTTCAACAGAGGCAAACAGGATGCTGGTATCTTGTTTTGAAATTTTAGTCTAGTGTTTTCTAAAAGACCGGTGATGACTGTGGTGTGTTTTTTTTCTTAAAGCTTCCAAGATCTCTAAATCAGGCCACAAATATTTCTTTAAAACGCACTAAATCCAGCAGAGAAATATATTGAGTCAGAGAATCAGAAAGGGAAAATGAGAAATAGAAATCCTTCCCAAATTCCATTCCAGACAAGTAGACATCAAGAATACTAATTTTTCGAAAGGTGTCATAATTTTTCAAAATTTTAGCCTCAGGGTAGCTATATACTATTCTTCT
Organism: Equus asinus; assembly: GCF_041296235.1. Taxonomy (NCBI): domain Eukaryota; kingdom Metazoa; phylum Chordata; class Mammalia; order Perissodactyla; family Equidae; genus Equus; species Equus asinus. The sequence goes on from NC_091790.1 coordinate 176,626,760, forward strand.
TGATCTGTTTCATGTTCAGTAAGAATGGTTTATTCATGTGGTTATAAGCGACAGGGGAATGCAGATCCTAATGACTTACAGGATTTTTTCCCAATTGAATAGATTTCCTAACAGATATATCTATCTTTGGGGCAAAAAAAAAAAAACATCAAGTGAATCAGAGATAAGATAACCTTTCTTTTTCAGAATTTCTCTTGTAACATCAGTCACTCTGTTCTCTCCATATAACGATGAAAAACAACCACTTTTAGTTTTATAAAAGTGCCTGTCTTCACAATGTCTCATTTTCATGACTCATTAAACTGCCTTTATAATAATGCACGTGATCCATATTACAGCTCCCACTGTGTGCTGTCACATTTATTCTCGTCATTTTAATTTTTCAGTATTTCAAATAATAAAAAATAATAGTTTAGTAGTATTCTCAAATGCTAATCTGCAGACTGTGCCTATAGATTTTGTGGTAGACCCCTTGAGACCCGCATTTAGAAGCCAGGGGTATTTTCCATATACTTTGAAAATGCATGTTTGTATTCATGTTCATTCGTGAAGACTAAAATGTCAGAGAAAGAATACCCTCTTTGTCCAGTAAATAAAAACTGTTTTTATTTTAGCACATGCTCTCCTTTCCTCAGCTGAATGTTTATGTAGTTATAATTTGGAGGACATGATTCTATGGTCCTTGTGTAATAAAAATTCACATTAAATTTAAAAAGAATTTTACCCAAGTAAAGTGAGGAATTAGTGGCATTCCTGACTTTAAGTGCTTTTCCTATTATTTCATTATATTAACAGGTGTATGGAAAGTAATTTAAAAGTCCCTATCTCATTGCAACTCACATTTCGTAATCCTAAATACCAGAATTAAAATGTTATAAATGAACTGTATCCCTTTGAAGGGCATATACAGTGCCCTTCACTGTATATAAAATTTTTATTGCAGCTAGGAATGCTACTAGAGGGAAGTAACTATGCAAAAAATTTATATATTTTATATATATAGTTTTTTGCCTTTTTGACTTATCTATTTAATACCACCTTGTTGTACCAAAGCCTTGGATGGTCAAAAGTATAAAGACATTGAAATTGGGATCAAGAGATGGAAAAAGGCAACTGTTGCAAGCTCTTAATACCAGCGGTCCAGGCAGGTGACAAAATGAGAAGGTGAACCAGATGGGCCTGGAGAGGCCACGTCTTCCCTGAGGGACAACTGCTCCTGCTTGAGCAGGCCACTGCCTCTAGGGAACACACGCCCAAGATCTCAGTTCTTAAAGGATAGCAGAAATGCAGATTTCCTGGTTTATAAATGTCAGAAACTCAGTTTTTTAAAAGCTTCAGGTTTGAATCTCTGAGGTTAGAAGTCAATTGGTGGTTTTGCTTTGAGGGGTGGGGACAGCCAGGACGGGACGTGAGCAGCATTGCTTGGAATGGATATATAATAGTTCTAGCTTAGTTCTAGGATGTCTCAGGATTTCTACCCAGGGCCCTTGCGGAAACAATGCTGAGCATGTTTTTCCTGGGTGGGTCCCTCAGACTGGAATCTAGGATCAGAACCTTAGAGGCCACTAAGTTTGGACCCGTCATCTTAAAATTGAATTTAGTAGGAGGTTGCTTATAGAAAGCAGAGCCGAGCACTTTTCACCCCACTATTTATCTGGGAGGATGGAACATGAGTGTTTCACAGCTGCATTCACTCCCACCTCCTCCTGACATCTGTGGGCTACAGGAACCCAAGCTTGTGAAGAAAACTGCCTTCACTCACCAATTACAGTGAAAACTTTAAAGGGGGTGGAGGAGGGAATGGCAAAGTAGACAGGAACCGGAAGAGGGCTGAATTAAATTTATACTATCGCCTAATGTGTATTTTTAAATTTTCTTTATCTAATTTCTTTAGGTTTGGGACATAATTACCCACTGACCTGGGTGGCAGTATTTTATTCAGTATTGCTTCATGTAACAATATCTTGGGGTTTCAGAGCATTATCTCTTGTGCTAAGTTTAACAAACCAAAATTAAAAGGTGTGTAGTCATAAAGCAAAGTAACTTATGTGTTGTTCTAAAGCAAGGCAATAACACATTAATCAAAGAGCAGCTTCTCATAAGCCAGCCCAGAAGATTCTTCTGAAGGACACAAGTCAAAGCTGACAAATGTTATTTAACCCTAAAATTAGGAGCTAGCTCGCATTTGTAGGCAATGTTTATTTTCACAAAGCTAAATTCAGTCATACAATAGCTAGAGAAACTTCTCTCTTTCTAAAGTAACAATTCAGTTAACATAAATAATGGATAATAGAATTTTAAGCGCATGCTAGAATAAATGTGTACTAGGATATGATAAATTTATGGAATGAAATAAATATCTGAGGTGAATGAGTATGCATAGCGCAAGAATAAATAGAAACTTAAATTCTAAAATTTAATTATTACCACTACCACCAAAATATACATTTAATATCTAATATACATAAATATATTGAAGAATTTGGTAGAATATTTTGTGAGATAAGGCTGTAGATTTTTTTAAACCACACCTCCAAGAACATTTGACAAGCGTTTACTATTTGCAAGGGGACATACAGAGTCACTATTGAAGAGCTTTCTAGCTCACTGAGCCCAAAATCCTCAAATGCTAGGATAAGGCAGCATGCAGTGAAATAAAATTGTTACTTTGTTATTTTAATGTACATTCATTTTAATGCAAAAAGCTTGCCTTTTATGAGTTTAATTTATTCTCTAGGAAAAATAAATGTCACAATTTTTTTTTTTTAAGTAGAGAACTGAAATCCTTCCAGATGAAATCTGTTATTTCAGATGTCATGCCTGGAGTCAGACCTTGAGCAAGTTTTTAAACTCACTGTTCCTCAGTTTATTCCTGTGTAAAATGAGAATAATAACAGTACTAATTTCATAGAGATCAGTGGGAGCATCTAACAGCTCAATAAGTGGTTATTATTATCATTACTACTAATAATATTATTATTGGCATTTTAGACACTTCTAGTCAGAGAGAGGCCTCTAAATTTCATGTTTTGGTTGTGTTCCTGAATTTTCATAAAGGCTCTTCACAGTGGATTGTATCTCCCATTGATCAGTCACAAAAAAATACAGACTCTTGTCAAAGATTCCAACTTTTAAATCCTTGATATTAATCCTTACCAAAAGCCTGGTTGTGGCAAAATAATGGGGCATTAAAACTACCCATTCATCTATTGGAGGGATTCCAGATGTAAGGAATGGGCTTCTAGGAATAAAGAATGCCACTAGATCTTCAATTTTACATAGAATTTAGTTCATTAAATATGTTACAACTGTAATTTTGTGTCTGTATTTTTGGAGACAGAAGTTCCAACCACAGCTGTCATCTGATTCTCAAAAAGATATATGGGGGGCTGGCCCCATGGCCTAGTGGGTAAGTTCGGCATGCTCTGCTTTGACAGCCTTTGACAGCCTGGGTTCAATTCCCAGGTGTGGACCTACACCACTCGTTAGTAGCCATGCTGTGGCAGTGACCCACATACAAAATAGAGGAAGACTGGCACAGATGTTAGCTGAGGGTGAATCTTCCTCAAGCAAAAAGAGAAAGATTGGCAACAGATATTAACTCAAGGCAAATCTTCCTCAGTGAAAAAAAAAAGATATATGACCCCCAAGCTACATTTTGGTGAAATCTTCTGTATATTTTAATGTTACCCTTGGATCAACCCAGGCCCTCAGACAATTGTATATGTGGACTATAGTAGTTTGATCTTTCTTAGAATTTTATACTGAATTAAATATTGGAATTATGTCATTTGTATCTAGTTTCAATGGTTTCTTATGTAGCTCATTGTCTAGAATAATCTTTACAAGAAGCTTTTCCAATACTCTAGTTATGAAGACTTGATAAGATAAATTTTACTTATACCTCACTGTCATGAAAAGTTCCTGAAAGCTTTCTGTGTTTATCTCATAGACAGGTAAATATTTATTTCTTGGACTGCTAGAAAATCTGCACTACAAGTCATATATAGATTTTCCATGTTAAATTTATTATGGATTGATTATTTTCCTACCATGATACTGCTTCATCTGGATTTTCCACACATTTTCTTTGAAGAAATAAAAACTGAATAACCTTTCCCCAGTATATACCACCACCCATATTCAATGTCTTTCAGTAAAGTTATGCCTCAGCTTTCCACTCATATAGTTATGACTACAAATAAAACACTTGTTTACAAATGTGGTGAATGCTTATGAGATATTTGTGGATTTCAGGTTAAAAATATGTAGCAATATTAAAGTGTACTCTTTCATAGCTTGCTTTATTCTGAATGATTGCCCACTGAATTTCATAGATAGCAAAAGAATGGGTTGGCCTACATTGAGAGACAGTCTGGTTCAATGGAAAGTGCCTCAGTCATGGAGTTAGAAGACTGATTCTAGTCCAGGCTCTGCAACTTTGGGCAGAAATTTATCCTCTCCAGGAGTAGAAGACAATACCACTACACCTATACGCCTCCTAAGATTGTGTTAGGATGAATAAAATAACACTGTGCAAAGTGCTGTGCAGAACACTATAGAAATGCAAAATATTGATATAACCTCTAATGTGAAGAAGTAGATTTACCCAACCACTTGCTTAAAAAGGAATCATAACCATGTTCAACCTTATACTTTTAATCTGTGCTTACAGAGCTCTCAAGCAATATAAATTTATTCAGTCTATTATTTAGTCTGCCTTCACCACCTAATAGTTACATGATCTTGGGCAAGTTTCGGAGCCTGCCTGTCCTTCAGTCTTCTCACAGGTCGTTGAGAGGAATAAATGAGACAATGCCAATAAAACCCTTAGTGTAGTATTTGCCACTGTGTGTGAGGGTCAATAAATCTTAGCCATTGTTATTAACATGTAATTCCTTTGCTTAATAGGCATTAAAAAATGAAAGCCCATTTCATATATACACTAAGTGTAAACGGTTTCCTATAATAACTGGTGGCTGACAAGATTTTATAAACAATAATTAATGAGATTCTAGGCGCTGATTAAAATGTAATGAAAAAAGTTTTAATTTATAAATTTCTGTTCAAAGTATCCTAGTCACCCAATTTTAGTTTAATGGCAGTGGATGCAGTCGAGGGGTCTTAATGAGGCAGCTGCTAACGTGACTGTGCTGTCAGGTGTGCTCAGTCACCAAGCACACGATCCAGCTGTATGTGACAACGATGACAAAACACGATCCTGCAACAACAGAGCCGCGGTCCCCTTCTTACATAAAGCATATGGAGCGGAATGCTTTATTATAGTTTCAATTAGATAACACAATTTTAGAAACAGTGGACCAAGTTTCTTGTAAAAATCACAAAGGCATGTTGGTAACATCAGGCTTCAGCATGCATGCCACAGCCCTTGTGTACAATCTCTTTATTGCACACAATTATACAGATTGTAAAGACTAGAATATATGTGTGTCTAGGTCTAATAAAAATAAGTTCATTTTGGTCTGAAGAAAATCAAGATGCACTGTCACTAGAGTTCTTATAGTGCTACTCAAAATTTTCTCACTAGAATTCATTTCTTATAAAAATATATTATGCAGATATTTATGAATTTTGAAAGGAGAAGGAAATGTCTAGTGGGATTACAACATGATCCTGATAAACAGTCTTAATACTCACATTTTCTGGGAGAGTAGAGAGTTATCTGTTGTCAATACCCACAGAGAAATATAAAACATTACAAGCAAACAGTTTTTATTAAAATGTTCATAGAAAGTGGCCAACACAAATACCAGAAAAACAGTTTGACTGTATACAAACAAATATAAAATTGTTTCAAAAAGATTCTGGGGAAATCCTGTTTAACTAAGCACTAGGATGAAATGAAAGAAAAGCTTCTTCCTATCAAATATCCCTCCCCAGAGCAAGCATTGGAACCCAAATAAGATGCAGTACGTGACAGCTGGTCCAATCACATACTAATTTATCTCGTCATTGTTCCTAAGGAATACTTGATATGGGATAGAACAACCTCCTGATTGATTCCCCAAACAGAATTAACTTCAAAATGAACAAGAAAGGAGCTAAGTAAATTTCTCCACCAGATGAGGTCCTTAGGCATTGTCCTTTTACACATTGGAGGAGAATGTCACAGCACCCTTTCAAATATAAATTCCCTGTCACTTCCCACTGTTATTAAGACCAAGCCAAGAGACTGATTGCGAGAGAAAAACCAGTTCCTAGCCACAAATATGGTCACCAATAACCAAGTAAGAAAAACGCATCCTAACAATTTTGGCAGCAAGAGATCTTCGTACCACGGGCCTTATTAATGATGGTCTATAGCAGTAGATTTGTTGAATCCTAAAATGGAAGGGCACTGAAATATATATAAGTGACCAGACATAAATAAGCCAAAGGTGTAACCAGACCATTATCCACACCCACATGTGACACCATGGAAACCAAATGTTGGTTCTCTGATCCTTTGCCCACTTCTTTAGAAGGAAATCAGGCCTTTTGTCTGCAGTCTCACCCCTCAACCCATTATTCCTCGAGGAGGAAGAGGGGAACATTTTCTCATAAGTCGTCAGAGCAGTGCAGTCTCCCTACACGAATGCTCCCTTGACCACTGCTGCCTGCTGCCTCCGGATGGCTGCCCACACCAGTCCCAGCCTCCAGCAAACTGCCCACCTTTGCACTCTTCTCTGTGACTCCTGAGAAACTTGTACCCCTCATAAGCAGATAATTCAAAGAGCAGAGTTTTTGAAACTCTAATGTATAAGGGTATGCTGCCAGGGGACCCCAAACCTCATTGAACATCAGGAGCATCTGGTAAACTTTTTGAAAAATGGATTTGGCGATCTCACCTCCAACCAATTTAATGTGAAACTCCAAGAGTAGATCTCATGAAATCTGCATTTTGAACAAGTTCCCCACAATAAAGGCATATAGTAAGGGTGCAAAAAATAGTTGTTGAACTAATTCCTGGACAGATAGTACAACCCTAGTACACAGATTGGCATTTGGAAATTACAGTTTACTCAACGGCCCTTTTTTTCCTGTGGTAGAATACCTACTTCATTGCCCCAAACATACAGAGACAAAGACGTCCTTAAACATTCAATAACACACTGGATATTGGTGTGTCAGAAATACAGAAGTACCTCTAGACAGAGATGTTGCCAAAGTCTCCTGCATCCCAAGCGTAACAGGCCCACTCAGTCCCCACTAAAACCCACAATGGAAATCGGTACTTAAATTTCCCTCTTAAAGAAATTGTTCTGTCATTGTCAATATCGCAAAGGATACGTGAGTCTTAGAGATTGCTAAGTCAAAATGATTTCAATGATATTTCTTAATCCCATTTTTGAGAGGCCACAGTGTAAAAAGAACCAAACGTTAAAGTGAGCAAGTGAGTTTCCTTGAAACTACACTATGAGTTCCTCAAAAGGTAAAGCTTTGTGTCTATAGCACCCAGCACATGGAAGGCACTCAAATATGATGTGGAGGGAAGAAAGGGAGGGAGGCAGGCAGGCACAGAGACTGAGGGACAGAGGGAGGAATCTCTGAGTGAATGAATGAATGTATGACTCTTGTTAACATGGGCCTTATGTTTCCCTTTTTGCTAAACTTTATGTAACCAGAAGGTAAATTTTCTCACCCTGCTCATTATTATGATGGTAAATGAATTTTTCCAGACAGTCTGCTTTTTGATAAGTGCAACTTTGTCCCTCTATTTACTTAGATGTATTGTATTTCTCAAGAATGTAAGGCAGAATGTATCCAATTTTCCCTGAAGAACTCTTTCATAATTATGTTAACTTTTGGGCTTTTTAATGAATTAAGTATTAGCCAAACTATTACTAAAATGTTATTCATGTAGGAAAATTATGATACCAGCCAATATATACTTAGAAAGTGGTAAGGCAGAGATACATCGGTTTCAAAAACGTGAAGAATGAGTATGCATATTTTTAGTAGGCAGTTATATGTTAAAGGAGAAACTAATATTTTGTGTTAGTAAAAATTAGGGGCCAGCCTGGTTGCGTAGTGGTTAGGTTCATGCGCTCTGCTTTGGTGGCCCTGGGTTCACAGTTTTGGATCCCATGCACGGACCTAGCACCACTCGTCAAGCCATGCTGTGGCAGCATCCCAAATACAACATAGAGGAAGATGGGCACAGATGTTGGCTCAGGGCTAATCTTCCTCAGCAAAAAGAGGAATTTGGGAATGGATGTTAGCTCAGGGCCAATCTTCCTCACACACACACAAAATATTACAAAAAACCTTATTGCAGAGATTATCATGCCGATTTTTCAGGTAAAGGAAAGAGGTCCAGAAATGTTCTGAATCTCCAGAAAGTCCCACAAATTATATGTCCAAGCCAGATTTTGAGTTCAATGTGTTTGACTTCAAAACTTATGATCTTACCAAGTAAATATTATTAGGAATCTGGATCAGGATTGAAAAGAGTTATTTGCGTATGGCTGATAAATCAAATCTATATAATGCTACCCAATAAGTATTTATTGCATCCTACTGTGTTTACTATGTGTTAGTTCCTATTGAGTTGCTGCATAATCAAAAACCAGAAAGATCCAGGGGCTGGCCTGATGGCTTAGCAGTTAAGTTCACGTGCTCTGCTTCGGCAGCATGGGGCTCGCAGGTCCGGATACTGGTTGTGGACCTGGCACCACTTATCAAGCCATGCTGTGGCAGGCGTCCCACATATAAAATAGAGGAAGATAGGCACAGATGTTAGCTCAGGGCCAGGCTTCCTCAGCAAAAAGAGGAGGATTGGTGGCGGATGTCAGCTCAGAGCTAACCTTCCTCAAAAACAAAGTTAAATAAAACAAACAAAACCCAGATAGAGCCAATGTCTACCCTAAAGAAGTCCATGGTCTTCATGGAAGGATAAAACCAAGCTCATGTGATTATACTACGTTGTGTTAAGAATTGAGAGGGAAGTAATCATAGTTAACATGGGTTTGAGGACTGTATACCAACCTCACAGGAAACTCAGAAAACTGAGTCTTGCAGACACTAAGTAACTTATCCAAGACTGAAGTTCAAACTTAGGCAGTCTGTTTCTGACACTTATACTTAATTACTATTTTATATTCCTTCCCAGGTTAGAAAGTGAAGGAGAGACTGGAATAAGGGAGATCAGTTAGGTTACTGCAATAATCCACGTGAAGGATGGTGAGGACCTGAACTAGAATGACAGCCGTGGAACTGGAAAGGAATTAGACAAGAGATGCTTGAGGGAGAGAAATGAGAGCACTCGATGCCTGATTGGATGTGGAGGAGGCAGCAAGAGGTACTGAGAAGAGACAGGGAGGAGTCAAAGATCAAGGGCTCTAGCGAAACGAAGAGAAGAATGGTATATCCTTAAGGAAGACAGAAAATACAAAATCAAGAGAGATTTGTGGGGAGGAGAAATAGGCTTAACTTTTGACATGTTTAGTTTAAATAAAAGGTTTTATCGATGCAGTGAGATTTCTAATCAGTTAAGACTTGGAAATAAAAATGACCCAAAAGACATATTGGGCAGGAAAGTCAGCTGGTGAAAATTCTATTCATCATATTTGGAAGGATACATATGTTGCTTTGTTTCCCTTATTGAAACTCTCTATCACCAGTCAGAGTGCATTCCTTACTGGGATCTTACACTCTTGGGGTGTGCAGCACTTCCTGGACCTTAAAGGGCCCGGAAATTCTCATTATATAATGACTGACAAAGACTATCTTTCAGGAAAGCAAGACAAACCTAAATAATTTCCATCCTAAAGATCCTGGGAGAGTGTCCCAAAACCTAACTGTTTTTTTTTTGGTTTTAATTTTCACGCTGAAGAAAGCTATTTTGGAACTATAAATATTTTTAAATTTCATGACAGTCAAGCCCTGGTTAGTCTTGTTTCATGAGTTACCTTGTTTTTGTAGAAGCCAGCCTGTGCTAAATTGCCAGAAGCTGTGATCTACGTAAGGAAGCATCGGCCTCAGTCCCTAGAGGACGCCTCTTGAAGTCAAGAGGCCCATCTGGGCTTGATGTGGGAGATTTGTTTGCCAATGTTATAAAATGCCTCCACAAAAGTATTTAGCCTCCCCCAAATAACATGTGGATTTTCATCCAGAGAGCATGCATCAACCGCAAACCATTGGCACTTCCAGTTCTGCAGTAAAAGGCTTTATTTATTTATATTTCCTTTTTCTTTAGGAACTAAATTCATTTCATTGAGGAAGAGTTTATCTTCCTTTATGACAAAGCTTAATATGTTGATTTTTTTTGTAAAAACTCAAGAACATTTGTGGGAATATTAGCTCTAACCCTAAAAGGTAGTTCTTTTTATGTGTGAATAATGGAAATATCTTACTGCTTAGTAATTTTAATGCATTTATGTGGCAGCTCCATATTCTTCTGGTTAAATTATCTTTTCATACAGGGAAGAAACACGGTTTATGAAGTTCTTTAGGTAGGATTGCTGGGTCCTTTGATAGTGGTATGTTAAGTTATGAAACTGACAAACTGTTTTCCAAAGGGGTTCTGTATTTTGCGTGCTCACAAGCCGTGGGTGTGTGTTCCAGTTGTTTCCGTTTCTTGTCAAGACTTAATATTGTCAGGGATTTGGGGGAAAGGAGACAGGGGTGGTTTTCTTCTTTTTTTTTTCCACTTTAGTCAAATAGTTGTTCAGACCTTCTGCTAATTTTTTTAAACTGGATTGTGTGTGTTCTTATAATGAGAATTGAGAGTGCTTTGTATATTCTAAACAGAATACCTTTATAGTGTATTTTCCTGCAAATATTTTCTCCCAAGCTTCCTTTCTATTTTCTTAATAGTGTCTTTTAAAGAACAGAAGTTTTTTGTTGTTGTTGCTGCTTTTGCTGAGGAAGTTTCGCCCTGAGCCAAATCTGCTGCCAATCTTCCTGTTTTTTTTTTTTTTTTTTTGTATCTGAGCTGCCATCACAGCATGGCCACTGACAGACAAGTGGTGTAGGTCTGCAGCCAGGACCAGAACCTGGGCCACCGAAGCGGAACACACTGAACTTAACCACTAGGCCACCAAGGCTGGCCCTAAAGAGCAGTTTTTAATTTTTTGAACACCAAATTACGTAAGTTTTTATTCAATTCATAATCATGCTTTTAGTGTCATGTTTATGAAATCTTTCACTACCCAAGGTTATGAAGATTTTTTTCCTATGTTTTGTTGTTTTACATTTTACATTTCGGTCTCTGATCCATTTGACATAATTTTGTATATGGTGTGAGGTATGGATTGAGGATCATTTTTTTGAAATATGGCTGTCCAATAGTTCTAGCACTATTTAGTCAAAAGATTATCATTTTTTTCATTAAATTGTCTTTGCATCTTCATAGAAAATCAATTGATCGTATATGCATGGGTCTATTTCTAAACTCACTATTTGGTTCCATTAATATATTTCTCTATCCTTTTGCCAATCCCATGCTGTCTTGATTACTGTAGCTTCAAAGTAGGTCTTGAAATCAGACAATGAGTCCTCTAACTTTGCTCGTCTTCTTCAAAATTATTTTGGCTATTTTGTATTCTTCGCACATCCAAATAAATCGTAGAATGCACATATTTATTTCTACAAACAAATTCTGCTGAAATTTTTACTGGGATTGCACTGAATCTCTAGACAAGTTTGTAGGAACATTGACATTTTAACAATATTGACTCTTCCTCAGTATATTTCTCCATTTATTTAGGTCTTCTTTGATTTCTTTCATCAATCTTTTCTGGTTATCAGCATACAAATCCTGGACATTTTGCTAGATTAACACTTATATATTTCATGTTTTTTGGTGCTATGTACTTTTTAAATTTTTAAGTTGTTAGTATATGGAAATAAAATTAGTTTTCGTTTGTTAACTTTGCATCTTGCCAACTTGCTAAACTCCCATATTGGTTCTAGTAGCTTTGATGTAGATTTGTTGACGTTATCTGTGTAGACAATCATATCTCAGTGAATTGAGAAAATTTTATTTCTTTTTTTCTGATCTGTATGCCTTTTTTTTTCTTGCCTCATTGCACTGGTGTCCAGTAAAATGATGAATAGAAGTGGTAGAAGCAGACATACTTGCCTTGTTTCTGATTATAAGGAAAAAGCATTGTCCTTCACAATTGAGTATGATGTTAAATCTAGGTTTTCAGTAGATTCCCTTTCCTAGGTTGAGGAAATTACCTTCTCTTCCTGCATTCTGAGAGTTTTTATCGTGCAAGGTTGTGAATTTTGTCAACTTACTTTCTGACGTCTATTGAGATTAGATATGGTTTTCATTTTTCTTCTTTAGTCTATTGAAACTGTATTTCTTCACTTAAAGAACTTTGTAAGAGTTCATATTGGATAATCACAGGATGAAACTTCATGTCAGAGAGTAGAACCTCTTTCCAGAAGTTTACATACTGTATATTTACGGGTTGAAATCAGACTTCAAACATCCAATGCCACTCCACCCTTCTGTATACACTGAGCAGATAGATACAGAAAAGCCTTCTTAGTGTCAGTAAATCCTAAAGAAATCATACAAATATTAATTTTTTAATAATTTAGTTCTACTCTTTCAGGTTCAAAATTTAGCATACTAAAATTAAATATTGTCCCATCATCTCTTACAGTTTTATTGGATGTGTAAAATACTCAAAAATATCTCATTGGAATGAGCTCTACTGAAATCCAACTTCTGTGGACAAAGTATTCGATATTTAAGAATGCCAGCATTTCCAAATGGCCCTCAAACTTCATTAGCTTTTAATTTCAGATAATCTACTAAGTGTTCATTCAAAAGAAAATCAGTAGACTGTGAAAGTAAATTGTAAATTGATTTTCCAAAATAGAGGGGATGAACAATGATGTGTTTAATTACCAGATGAGCCTCATTGCTTATATTAAGACATCATTTGCCATCACTTATTAGAGATTTGAGGAAATTGATTGTAAATTTCCTTTGTTCCTAATTCTAAATAACTTCATATGTGATTTTCAAAATTTAGTATGATATACAGAAATGGGAAAATATCTTAATGTGGTTTATGTATTATCTCAATGAATGTTAATTGAAGAACTGAATGAATCAATGAGTCATGTATTGGTTTTTACTGAAAAAATGTAAATATTCCATTATGTATAATTCCCTAATTTTGGTCCAATTTTATTGACATTTTTGTATTAGTATATTTTTATTAAGATTTACCATTTATTTGACAAATCAGATATATGTTTTTAGCACTATATCTTCAATCAATAAGCACTTTAAGCAGTTTTTTTTTCTACGCAAATCCTTGTGCTAGGTGCTGCGAATGCAAAAATAAATGAAACGTTGTCTACCTTCTTGGAGTTTCTATGCTATTCTGCTGAGTGAATCAGATGCATAAATAGTAGTTACAATATTGTAAATCCCTTTAGAGTACGGAATACATTGTATTTACTTATATTTGTGACCATTGTGTTAAAACAATGCTTGCCACATAGCGTGCCCTCCCATGCCTCATGCTACAGTAATAAAATTCTAAAAAAAGATGGAGGGGACACAGAGGATCCAATGACCCATTCTTCCTAGAGAAGTCTGTTTAGAGGAGATGACATTTGAACTGAATCCCATAAGTGGGAGAAAGAAAGAAAGGACATTCGAAGTAGAACACCAAAAGCAAAGGTGATTGAATGCTGGGTAAAATGGTTTCCAAGACTCAGGTGACTCTACCATGTAGGACAATGGTTGTAGAATCGGGCATTCTTAACAAGAGCTAATCTGTGGACAGAGAATGGAGATTTGGCCTTCCTGCTTAGGATCCACTTCTCTGGAGAAAATGCAGGTGATAGCTGTAGAAACCTAACTCTATGTTATGTTGTATAGCCTACAGCATATTAAGCTGGTAACATATGATTCAAGAGTTGTACATCACAACAGTCCTGTAGTACTGCCAAACCACCCTGATCAATCCTTTGTGCCTTTCCTCACCCAAACTCCCTGTAATAGTCCACTACTAAAAGCATTAAGACTTCTCACCAACAGTGAGCTATACTATCCCTTGGAATACATAACCCCTTCTCACTTAGCTAATTTATAGGTCCACCTGCTCACATGTGAGGCCAATATAGAATTCCATTCAGTGGTTTTTGCAATTTGATCAGCTTGAAGAGGTGGATAAGGGAAATCTTCAAGTATAAAACTGTCCAATGAAGATAAGAGCATATAATTTAGGACATGCAGCACGAGACAGCGTTAGTTATTGCTCTTCCCTATGCTCTGAACAAAAGCTGCAGAGCTCCATACCTACTGACAGAATTATGGCCCCCACTTGAAGCCTTTTGTGGTACAGATGTAAATAATAAAGTCATGTAAACAGCAGTAAGGGAAAATTTCAAATCCTCTCCATTTATCAGATTTCCTCATTTTAGAGAATTCATGGGTGTTAAATGTGTTATTATGGAAAAATGTTAGACCTCAGTGATCATCTAAATGTGGCAAAATTCCTCATCAGTCTATTACCTCTTTTTTTCTACAAGTACACCTCCGAGCTTTAGTGTCCTTTTTTCTTGTTTGTTTTCTTCTTTGTCATCCCAGTCCAGCTGCAAGGGCTTGCTGCAGTCATCTATCCAGTATGCCTGGACAGAGCTATGTGGTTTCCAGTGTTCCGTGACCCAAACTCAGCCTTAGGAAGTTGTGGAGATGCTGAGCAGAGGGGGGGATTAATGCCAGTAACATAGATGAGAGCACCCCGCTTAAGCTACAGTAGTAAAACTTGAATGTTTCACAGTCTTCGGAATATTTCATTAAAATTATAGAGTATGAGTTTATAACCTAAAGCATGCAGGAGATGTGTGAAGAGAATCCCTTTTAGAAATGTCTCCTGCCTCATAAAACAACCATCTCAAATCTCTGGAGGAATAAATGTCCAAAATTCAGAAAGACATCCACTGAGAATGTTACATAGTTCATCATTTTCTTCTCCACTTGTTTCTATGGAAACATTTTAAAGGAATTCTTGAAATAAAGTAGAACAGATAGAAATAAAGACTCAGATTCAGAAGCAGTTTGTGCGAGTAAATATTGCTCTTAGAAATCTATTGAAATATTTCCTTCTACTCATAAGAGAAAGAGGAGAAGGAACTCAACACAAATTATGGGAGGGATTCATTTAGTATTAACCCACACAGAAATATTTTAATAGAACAAAAAGTTTCCTGGAAAAAAATTATATATTCTACATATGGAGCCTGGTATAGTAGAAAGAACACTTCATATGGAGTTAAAAGGCCCATGTTTTCCCACTCATTGACATGTGACCTACTAGAAGTTACTTAAATTCTCTGAATGTCCATCTCTTTATTGGTAAAATTAAATCATAATATAATCTGAATTATTATTTAGTGGGTTACTATGAAGTTCAAATACAATAATAAATGTGAAAGTGCCTTTTACAGCCCTTCAACCTGGAAGGAATCTATGGTGGGTGCTCCTTCTAAAGAAACAACTTCTCAGGGCCAGCCCAGTGGTGCAGTGGTTAAGTTTGCATGTTCCACTTCTGCCGCCCAGAGTTCATCAGTTCGGATCCCGAGTGTAGACCTACACACTGCTTGTCAAGCCATGCTGTGACAGGCATCCCACATAAAACAGAGGAAGATATGCCTGGATGTTACCTAAGGGCCAGTCTTCCTCAGCAAAAAGAGGAGGATTGGCAGCCGATGGTAGCTAGGGCTGATCTTCCTCAAAAAAATAAAGAAACAACTTCTCAAATATTCTCAAATATCCCAAGTGGGCTGAATGTGTGTTGGAGCCCCAGACCATTTCATTTCTAAGAGTTAGGCTTTCAGCTTATCTGAGCAGTGGGCAAATGTGGTCCTGAGTTCCATGCCCGTACTCTGTGGAAATGGTTGGATCTGGGGCTGGTGCCAAGCCTTGTTGTTTGATATGCATGATCTGTTTTGCATGATTGTGAGAAGCAGCATGGTGCTGTAGGAAGACCAAGAGTCAGCAACAAGATAGGCATAGGTTCAAATCTTGGCCCCACACCTATTAAGCATCTCTGACTTTGACCTCCTGCCCTGACTCTTTGTGTAGAGTCAGACATCAATGCCTGGCTTTCTCCAGACCCAATGTAAATTCCCATATTGAAAGTTTCTCTGGTCCCTGTCACATGAAACCCTATTTGCAAGATGCTCACCATAGTGATTTTTATCTCTGCTGGCAAAGATGGCACTGAAAATTCAGCTCTATGTAATAAGAAATGCAATGTGAATGATACCCTGTGTCCTACCCGATCCTTAAGACTGAATAACCTTTTAAAAATTTAGTAGGATATTGGTATAATATATGGGCATTGTAATTAAATAGGTGTGGATTCAGGACCCAGTCTCACCACTTGTTGCCTTTATGTCCTGAATCTTATTAAACCTCAGTTTCCTTAGCTGTAAAAAGGGAGTGATCCCTTAAGCCAATCTAATAGGGCCATGGAATTAAATGTAAATTAAAACAGGCAGTACCAGGCCTGACACATTTAATGAATTCTAAAATGTAAATGGTTACTATTCTGTGCTTTTATTCTGTAAGTTTCAGTGATTACTGTTGTTCTCTACTCTTATTCTTAGTAAGTGAGCCTTATTAAGGAAGCCCTGCCTTTTCTGTCTTTTACCTTGGTATTTTTAATCTAAGGTGGTGTCTCTTCTTTTAGAGAATCCAATCTAGAGTCCATGTTCTCTCTGGCAATTAAAATAGAAAACAGGTGCTCCTAGCATTCTCTTGTCTCGAATATGCAAAGGTTTGATTTATTTTTATTTATATAATTGTGCTTTAATCATTGTGGAGAAGAGACTGAATATTTTTCAGTACTCTGTTGAGTACATAATGTAACAGGAAAAATATCTTTTGTATGGTGCGTCATTTTTCATCTAACAATTATAGAAAGAAAAACATTTGTATATGTGACCTCTTAATCATTCTAGCATACCTTTGATGCAGGGAAAATATTATTACCTATTATTCATATAAGGAAATTATTTTTCCAATTATTTCTAAACTGTTCATTTGAAATTTGCTCCTTTCCTGAAGTACAAGCAATCTTTGAAATGAACATTAATGCGATTTTTTATTGTTCTACATTTTTTGTTATTGTAATTATTTATTAATGCGTCTTTGAGATCTTTCCACATCAGGACATATACGTGTACATCAGTGGTTCTCAGTGGAGCAATTTTGACCCCCATGTGACATTTGGCAATGTCTGAAATAGTTATACAACCACGACCACTATGCAATTCCAGAATGGCTTTGTCACCCCAAAGAAGAAACCTCGTTCCCGTTAGCAGCCACTCCCCACTATCGCCTTCTCCAAGCCCGTTGCAACCACTACTCTACTTTCTGTCTCTGTGGATTTGCCTATTCTGGACATTTCCTGTAAATGGAGTCATACTATATGTAGCGTTTTGTATCTAGCATCTTTCACTTAGCATATTGTTTTCAAGGTTTATCCATGTTATAGCATATATTAGTACATCATTCAATTTTATGGCCAAATGATGTTCCGTTATATGGATATACCACATTTTGTTTATCCATTCATCAATTGATAGACTCTTGGCTCATTTCCACTTTTTGGCTCTTAGGATTAATTCTATTAACAGTCATGTACAAGGTTTTGCGTGAAGATATCTTTTCAGTTTTCTTGGGTATATAACTAGGAGTGAAAGATGTCATGTGGTAACTCAGTGTTAAACTTTTTGAGGGACTGCCAAACTGCTTTTCAAGCTGGCTGCAACACTTTACATTTTTACTAGTAATGTGTAATGGTTCCAATTCCAGAAATCTTCACCAAGACTTATTATTTATCTTTTCTGTTATAGACATCCTAGCAGATGTGAAGTGGTAATGTGGGTTTGGTTTTTCCTTTTGTTTTTGTTTTTTGAGGAAGATTAGCCCTGAGCTAATATCTGCCACCAATCTTCCTCTTTTTGCTGAGGAATACTGGCCCTGAGCTAACAACTGTGCCCATCTTCCTCTACTTTATATGTGGGATGCCTGCCACAGCATGGCTTGACATGCAGTGCGTTGGTCCACACCTCAGATACAAACCAGTGAACCCTGGGCCGCTGAAGTAGGACGTTTGAACTTAACTGCAGCACCACTGGGCCAACCCTGGTAATGTGGTTTTGATTTTTGTATTCCTTATGGTTATGATGTTGAGCGTCTTTTCATGTACTAATTGGCCATTTGTATATCTTCCTTGGAGAAATGTTTATTCAAATCCTTTGCCTATTTTTTTTTCTTTTCTTTTCTTTCTTCCTTTCTTTTTTTTTTTGAGGAAGATTAGCCCTGAGCTAACTACTGGCAATCCTCCTCTTTTTTGCTGAGGAAGCCTGGCCCTGACCTAACATCCATGCCCATCTTCCTCTACTTTATATGTGGGATGCCTACCACAGCATGGTGTGCCAAGCAGTGCCATGTCCGCACCCGGGATCCGAACCAGCAAACCCCGGCCGCCGAGAAGTGGAACGTGCGAACTTAACCGCTGCGCCACCAGGCCAGCCCCCTGTGCCCATTTTTTGATTGAGTTGTCTTTATATTGTTGCATTGTAAGTGTTCTTTATATAGTCTAGATACAAGTTCCTTTTCAGATATAAGATTTAAAAATATTTTCTCCCATTCTGTAGACTGTCTTTGCACTTTCTTGACAGTGTCCTTTGAAGCACATAAATTTTAATTTTGATGAAATCCAATTTATCACTTTTTTTCTTTTGTTTCTTGTGCTTTTGGTGCTGTATCTAAGAAATCATGGTTTAATCTAAGATCATGAAGATTTACACCTGTATTTTCTTCTGTGAGTTTCATAGTTTTCACACTTATATTTAGATATTTGATCTACCTTGAGTTAATTTTTATACGTAATGTGCAATAGGGTCCAACTTCATTCTTCTTTTGCATGTGGATATCCAACTGTCCCACTAGTCATTGAAAAGATTTTCGTTTCCCACTGGAATTGTCATGGCATTCTGTGCAAAATCAACTGACTATAAATGTGAGGGTATATTTCTGGACTCCTAATTGTATTTCATTGGGCTTCATATGTCTATCTTTATGCTAGTACCAATGTCTTGGTTACTGTAGATTCTAAGCTTTGAAATCAGATAGTGTGAGTCCTACAATTTTGTTCTTCACTTTCAAAATTGTTTTGGCTATCCCAGGTCTCTTGAATTTCCATATGAATTTTAGGACCACTCGTCAATCTCTGCAAAGAAACCAGCTAGGATTTTGATAGAGGTTTTGTTGAATCCGTAGATTAATTTGGAGAGTACTACCATCTTAACAATCCAAACAGGATGTCTTTCCACTCACTTTGGTGTTTAATTTCTTTCTACGATGCTTTGTAGTTTTCAGTTTACAAGTCTTATACTTCTTTTGTTAAATTTGTTTGTAAAGACTTTATTCTTTTTGAAGCTATTGTAAATGGAATTGTTTAACTAACTTTTTTTTGGATTGTTTATTGCTAGCGTATAGAAATACAATTGATTTTTGTGTATTGATTTTGTTTCCTGCAATCATACTGAATTCATTTATTGGCTCTAATTGTGTGTGTGTATGTGTGTGTGTGTGTGTGTGTGTGTGTGTGTGTGTGTGTAGATTCCTTAGGGTTTTCTCTGTGCAGGGTTATATCATCTGCAAATAGAGATAGCTTTATTTCTTCCTTTCCAATCTGGATGCCTTTTATTTCTTTTTCTTGTCTTATTGCCCTGGCTAGAAACTCCAGTAACGTGTCTTTTTCCTGTCATTAGGGGAAGATTTCAGTATTTCACATTTAAGGATGATGTCAGCTGGGGAGTTTTCATAGATTTTCCTTTATTAGGTTGGACAAGTTCCCTTCTATTCCTAGTTTGGTGGGTGTTTTTATCATGAAATAGTGCTGGATTTGGTCAAAAATTTTTCTGAATATATTGAGATGATCACATGTTTTCTTCTTATTTGTTGATATTATGTATTAGGGTGATTGATTTTCATACGTTAAACTAACCCTGCATTCCTGTCAGGCTGCTAGCTTCCACTGTGCTTATAGGGCTGTTGGTTTTAAAGATTCCTATGGAGCCAGGGAGAAGGGAATGAGAATAGCACACGTTAAAACATGACAAAGCTCACTTTTTTTATGGAGATTCAAACATTTCTTTTTGTGTGTGTGTGTGTGAGGAAGATTGGCCCTGAGCTAACATCTGTGCCAATCTTCCTCTATTTTATGTGGGATGCCACCACAGTATGGCTTGACAAACAGTGCAATGTCTGCACCCAAGATCTGAACCTGCAAACACCAGGCTGCTGAAGTGGAGCATGCAAACTTACCCACTATGCCACTGGGCCAGCCCCCAGATGTTTCTTTTTTTAGTAAATGCTCCCCAGTTTTTTGCAAGCCTGTGGTAAATTTTCAGACTCTGAAAAAGTGTATTTTGACAATTTTTGTCAGTACTGTAATTGCTTTTGTGGAGGTGAGGTTTTCAGAGGTCCCACTTTGCTATTCCCACTGACATCACTCCATTAATGCAATCTTAAAGATGACATTGAATATTCCTGAATATTCAACTTAAAAAATTTGTATGTAAGAAACCTACAGACTCTCAATTTTATTTTCTGATTCTACCCACTCTTTCATAAACTATATTACTATTTCTCTCTGTTCATCCCTTTATTCCGGCTGAATACTCATTCGTTATATTAATTCCTTCAAATGTTCATTCGGTGGCTTCTATGCTTAAGGTACTCTGATAAACTTTTTGGTGGATACAAAATTAATAAATACGATTATTCCAAATATGATAAGCATGTGTATAACTAAAATATGTCAAACATGATAAATACAAAAGACTAAAATATATCAAATATGATAAATTAAAAAAAAAGATACAGATAATGGAATTTCAAAAAAAGGCTAAAGGAATCTTGCTCTCTCCTTGGAGAATAAGTTGGAGAGGCTACATAGAGGCTGTGCCATTTCTTTTGAATATAGTGTGATGGACAATATGCGAGATGGAGGAAGAGCATTTCAGACAAAGGAAACACTAGGAAGAATGGCATGAACTTTAAGAAAACACTAATCTTGACCAAGAAAAGGATGTAGGTCTATTTTGCTGTAGCTTACAGTATCTGAAAGAGAATAGTGACAGATACATTTGCATAGAGATTAAACCTAGACCAAAGAGTGCATTCAAGGCCAGTCTAAAGAATGTGGGCACTTTTTTTCTGTAGTAGGCTTAGAGCTGTTGAAGATTACATGATTAGATCTATAATCTTCATATGTCTATAAATATTTGAGAAATTTAGTTCAAAGATATGCTGTGATCAAACGTAATCCAGCGTCAAGATTAAAGATAGCACTATAGAAAGATAGAAAATTATAAATTTAGATTTAAAATAGCATGAAATGCAAGATGAAGAAGGGATGGGGCATCAGCCTCCTGATTCTTTTGGAACTTATTTTAGATTTACTTGCTTTTCAGAGGTTCTTAGAAGCAATATTTTATATTACATGGATAAGCACAACTGAAAGTTCCAGGTGGCAGAAATCTGAGCAGAGATCAATTATCCAGGCATTTCTGCCATTTGCAAGTATATAGAAAGGTTTTTAATGCTGTTGCCACATTTACAGAGCTATTCACAGGGTTCTTGGTTATGGAAACTTCCTCTAGTTTTTCTAGTCTAATTTATAGTACCTCTGATCTCAGCACAATAGGTTAATTCATCTCTCATCTTTTGTTTCCAGAAGTCAATGCTGAACTTCAATAGAGCCTTCATTGTCCTTCTGCTTTATTTTCCTCTGCCATCTCACTTCAGCTGTTTCAGCTTCCCGCAATCATCTAGTCTTTACTCCCAAACCTCCAGAGCCACATGATTTCTAGTACCTTATTCACTCAACCACAGCATCAGGAAGACTAGTCATCTTTAACACTTAAAGTTAAATATGACCACCAACCCCTCAAAACCCCTGAAAAATTCCTTCACGGTTTGGGCTAGTGGCTGATGTAGCACCGTCCATCTGCCAGATGTCCAAAGACCAGGTTGGCTTTCATGATTAAATTGCCTTCTTAAAAAGCAAAACAAAACAAGCGACTGACCAGTTAGATGGTGTACCCCCTAAGAAGTCTCATTTACACAGCTCGGTTGTCCATAACACAAAGGAAATCTGGCTCTTTCTGGGTTTTTTCCCTACTTAGGCTGGCATGCGACCTTGGTTTGTAGCCAGTTAATCATCTTTCATAACACTGCGCTGGTACTGCAAAGCAGTTCATGATATTCTGGATTTTTTTTTTTTTTTTTGCACAGTTAAGAATGCAATAATGCAACAGCTACTGAATCACTGTCTTGCAGACTTTGATAATGTCCATGGCCTATTAAGTTGAGGGAGATCAAGATTGCGTAATAAAAAAAGCTTCCATTTCCCCCTTGATATCTTAGCACATAGATTGACTGAAATTGTTAGCCAACATTTTTCACTTTCATTGATGAGAGGGAGAGGATTGCACAGCACTATGTCAACCCTGACATAACTGTTTACACTATCTTGGAGAACTTACTAAATATTTCTTGGCAGTCAGATTTACTGAGACTTTGCCAGAAATGAATCCACCGATGTGGTCAAACTGACCCTGGGGAAGGCTAATGCATATAGTGTGGATATCTTGACATTACCCACAATTTTCCTATAATTGCTGTGCACCAAAACCTTTTGTGTTTGAGTTTTGTGAACTTTTGAAACTTGAAGATGCTGCTGATTTTGTAGTACAAAGCCATTTCTGAAAAATGCTACCATCTAAAGTGTAGTGAGAGAACTTAAGGGTAGGATTTCTAGTTGGCATTTAAGTAGCTGACTCTGCTTACCACTAGAACTGTTACACACAGGTCCAGCTACGTAATTGTCAAAATGAAAATGCAGGGCTTATTACAAAAATTATTTTAAAACTTCAAGACAGTCATAGCTGAACTTTAAACCAAGTGTGGGGGTACTCTAAGCACAGGGCCCTGGACGACTGCACAGGTCGCACGCCCATAAAGCTGCCCTGCTTCCATTCCTTAACTAGGGATGAAAAACGATATGAAAATCATCCATCCTGGACTATGAAGTCCACATCCCATTCATATAAACAGAAATGCTGAATGTTTAAATATGCAGTGCAGTTTTGCAATAATTTGGAAAGAGTATAGTAATTATCCCACCAATAACACACATCTATTTGGGTGCCTACCATGTGCTGAGTACTTTCCAACATATTATCGTATTTACTCCTTATAAAATCCAAATACTCAATGGCATGTGTGACTAAACTGCATAATATATCTGACCACATTGCCTTTAACTTGAAGCTACAGAAAGGATAATGAAAATGGTCGAGGCCGCCTCTATAGCACCTCTTAGGTGTGTACTTTTGGGCTCCCTGAAGATAACGGAACCATCTTTGAAAATTTTAAGAATAAGAAGCCAGATCCTTCCTCAATAACTGAAAAGCTCCTGGTGCTGGAACCAAGTATTTGTGCATGGCAGCTGGGTTTAAACAGCTCGATCCCAAACTGAACGAGAATAAAGAACCTCCTGGACTAGGGTTTGTGCCCCTCTAATATGCTCATGAGTCCCTGGGAATCTCCAAAAAATGAGGAATCTGATTCTATTGTGGGGTGGGACCCGAGATTCTGAATTTCCACCAAGGTTTCCTGAGATGCTGTACTGCTAGTCTGCAGACTGTAGTTGAGAGGCAGGCCCTAGAGAAAACAAATCGATCACCTGCCCTGAAATCAACACAGAATAGATATACTGTGCAATCACTATTCATGAGGAAGCTAATTACTTTCAGAGCTTTGTATAGTCATTCCACAGTTATTTCATTTTTAAAGGAGCTGCATTCCCTTTTTTTAAAAAAAAAAATGTGTCTCATCATACTGAAAGGGAACATTAACAGCATGCTGCTCTTCTGCTCACCTTGTTTTTATTGCTTGGTTATGTAGATAAATGTGTATTTTCAGGGTTATGAACCAGCCTTCCCTTTGATTCTCCTCACCCACTCAGCTGTTGCTCTTAGAACATCTCCAGCCTCACATCTATCAAAAGCCATTTCTCACATCCGTTCTGGAAACGCCTATCTTGCTATCCCAAAGAAATCACAAATGATCTAAATTGTACTTCTATCATTAAGGGAGGATAATTGCTTACTAAATACAATGTCCTACAGCCTACAGCAGCCCTCTGGAAGTCTGAACCGTGCCATTAAATGAACGTTGGGAACAGCCGAGACTGCCCTGATGACTAATATCTGGTTCCTCTATGCTTGGTTATGTAAGCAACTCCAAACATGTTTACAGATACTGTTTAAAACCATCATACATGTCAGTTCTCATTGTATCTTTGTTGTGCTTTTCTAAAATGTGAAGCTGCAAACAGATTTGTTATAAATTCAGAACTTTGCATTAAGAAATAGAATTTTAAAGAAAATTGAAGAAATTGAACATGACCTTTCAAGGGAAGTTGTAGCTGTCCATAGACTTCTTCTGACCTGGCCGTGGAAGATCTGTGACTCTGTGCCCTATCTTTTCAGGGGATGTAGGTTGGTAGAAATACACTTTTGCTGAAAGGATGTGAGTGGGTTTTATGATATTTATTTGGTTAGAGTTGGAGTGAAGGGTGTAAAAGGGGCAGTGGAGAGGATTGTTTTTAAAACTCTAGTCTGTGTCCAGAAAACCCTGATTGAATTGGTGAGCAAGGAACAGATGAATAAGGATTCAGAGACTAAAACCTGAGAGATACCAATATAAAACATTTCATTTTCTGCTCTCCACAAAAAAGTGAAAAATGGACTTCATTCCGAGATGAGTCTCCCGATAAAATGACCTTTCGAGACTTCCTTTTAATGATATTTAAAATATCGTCAGAGGTTACAAAACCCTGGGATCATCACAGGGCTCTCGCCTGTGCATCCTTGGGAAAGTCACTAACAGAGGTTAGAAGAGAAAAGGATGTTTCTTAGGAAGAAATCTTTGGCCCATGGCATTTAGACCCCATGGGTAGTGCTCTGCCGTAACAGCTTAGTTGAATTTTCTTTTACCACAAAAATGTGTTTAAGTAGAATCAATCCAAGTTCCCCAAACTCTGAACTATGCCTTATCCAAAATGAATGCAGAGATATGGTTCTTACAGCTTTCCCAATCCACGCTACAGAATATTTAGCGAGTAGCTCTCTTTACCCGAGATATGTCTTTTGTGAATTGCTTCCTAGTAATGAGCAGATAGAGAGCTATTGCACCATTGCTAATTTGTTCCTGAATTTGTATATAAAGCACTGATCAACAACTCAGGCTGAATTTGAACAAGCAACTGTATCAGAAAAAAACACCGTAACTCGTCATTCAAATCCCCTATGCCCAAATACTTAAACTTAGACTTCATGAAATAAAGAGCTAATGCTGCACTCTGGTTCCATAGCTACATTTCCGCACAACACTCATTTTGTGGAAAGTAGTGTTTCCCATTATATAAAGTAATTAAAGATCGTTGAGCAGTGAAGGAAATAACACATAAGGGGTGCTGCTAAGGTACTGAATAAATTATGAAGGAATATGCTGAAAGTAAAAACAGCCATGTCTATTTTACTGCATTTCATGTGAGACATGCATATTTGTTTTACAAGCCTTTTCACATTATTTTTAAAATAATTAAGTTTTGCTCTTTTTATAATGTTGCATTGAATACTCAGACTCTTCACTGCAGGCGCACACTATGATCCCAAGTGTCCAGAATTCACTGGCAAACTGTAAGTCTTAGGAAACGTGCATTTCAATAGTGGAGGTGAATTTCTAAAAGAATGAGGCCATTCTTATTGTATATGTACCAATTTCTGGTTACTAGCCCTTATAATTTTTTAATCTATAAGAAACTTGATAAACTCATGAGTACTATAATTACATGGATCTCATTCAGTTACTTTTTTTGGCATTTGAAGAAAGATGTTAAATAATCAAATTTCCGTTGATTAATTGGAAAAGGGTTGCATATTATTCCCAGACCTTGTTTCACAAATTGTTCTATAAATTCAAATTATAAAATAAAAGAAATTGTAAATAAGCCACTCGTTACAGAATAATGTGCATATGAATCTAGGAAAAGCACAAAGATAGCCACAGAAGTTGGGAGAGGTATTCAGTACTTTGTACAGTAGAAAACTGGTTGTTTAGCTTAATTTTCAATTTCTTTTTTTGGGGGATGATCTTGGTTTAGGTGACATCTACCAGCTATTACACAGTGATTCAGAAAAACAGCATACTACAAAAATTCAAAAGGTCATTTGGTCTGACTCCCTGCCTGCAGATAGCCTGATAACTAAAACCTCAAGAAAGAAGATTGCAACCATTTACACAACTAAAGACAGTTATGATTCGGCATTTGTTTCTTTTTCTCTTCCAGAATGAACAAATTCATATTCCTTGAATTGTCCCTTACCTTTTACTATGTTATAATTCATCCCTGATGGAGGGGAGAAATTCTGGCTGAGAAGGCAGGTCCTTCATTTCCTTATGAGGTCCTTTGTCATTTTCAGGAGTAGAATTACAGTCTTCTCTGTATTTTCTTGATTGTTAAAATCCTTAAAAGGCAACTTCTACTTCCCTACAAAGACACTAACCAAAGTTGAATTCCACATTTCATATCCCAATACATTTAAACCATGAAACACATGTTCCCATTGTTGTTGGAGTCTAACAATTATTTGTATAGAAAAGCCTTTTAGATAAACAAGTCTCTAATAAAACATTTTAACCATTTTTGGAATAATTTTAAAAGATTATACTCAAATCTCAGTGCCTTAAACAGTAAGCAACAGTAGAGGATCATTTTGAGCTTTGCTTAATTTGAACCTCAGTGCTCCTTCATCTAAAATAAAGTCTATAGAACTAAAAACCCACCTCATCTAGTTTTATTTGCAGTTATAGAACTCTGCTGCTTCATTCAGTTCCTTTGCCAACAATCTTCCAGATTTCACCTCCAAACACCCTCTCCCCATACACATATATTCCTTTCCCACTTATATTTATATGTTCCCAAGCTAGACCCAATTAAAATACGATGAACATTGGATTGAAATTTCATTTACTAACCTGATATGTGCCAGGAGATAATCAACATCACAGGATAAGTATGGTACAAACGTTTTTGTATTGATTTTTTTCTAGTGTTAAGTAATTATATTCATCACTTTGTATTAAAATGAACAAGGATACCTTATGGAGCAAAATACAAGGCTTGCATAATTTTTAAGATAAAACAAGAGACTTCAAAGAAATTTCCAGAGGGAGATATTTGCCAGTCTGTGCCTAGAAAGCAATATAGTGGAAAAGTTTAGTAAGTACTAGGCTTACTATGTTATACCTTGACCTTTTCTTTTCAAACAACATACACTAACATTTAAATGCGTTTATCATAGGTGCAAAGAATTCAGAGTAAGAAAGGCTATGTCAGATCATCTAAACGAGCCTTCATCTACAGATAAGAAAAGGAAGCCCTGAAAACTTTAGTGATTTTTTAAAAATCAAATTCACACAAGTAGATAACTGTAATAACCATGCGAGAACTTATAACCCTGACTCTAATTCCCATTCTTCCAACTACGTCATCATGCTTCTTGGATATCGTTGTTATTCTTTGTTCTTGCTTCAAAAATCTGTAAACAGGAGGACTTACCAGAATCATCAATAATAGAAAGTAGCATTGCCATTGATAGTTATCCTCTGGAACCTGGCTCCAAGATCATTTATAAACAGAATGTAGGTTGGCAGAGAGTTAGTAAATCACATTGAGAGTGACTCAGTTTCTGAAGACCAAATGGCCTAATTATAAGATGTTTTTACATAGCAAGTGTTCGTTAGCCTAGCCCAGGAAGATAATGCTAGTGAAGAGGTCCAATGTATTACTCTTTTAAAGGACAAATAAATAACAAGAAACACTCTCCCTTCCAACGCAATATGCCCATTGTCTTCTGGGGGAGATGGCATTTGTTTTAGCTTTCTTGGATGCATCCTTATTTGATAAGGGCAACCCCATCTCAGAGTGACAAGATGCTAAAGTGTTCTTGTTTCTTCCCAATAGCCAAGATCTTCTCCAAGATGTTTATTGCTGTTTCCTTTGGTATTTCTCCTATAAATCCTGCCTGTGGTTACCAGAATTTAGTTCTACATAAATCACCTTTTTAACTGCCCTGCTATTGTACTAGAAAATAAGAGAGAGTAAAATGTGACAAATAACTTCTTCTCCAGGGCTTTGGTTTCCTAGTATTATAGTTTCATGTCATGATCTGAAACTGCATCGAACTATAAGGGCTCCTTTTCTAAAGGAACCATTTCCCCCCTCAAGATGGATTCCTTTGCTTTGAAGCTACTTGATGTTCAAGGATAACATGTTAATATGACTGGAATTGCCTTGACTTGAAAATCTTACTTATTGGAATTTGGTTCTGCATCAATCAGATAAGTTGAGTTTTTCACTGAGTTGAAGTAAACACGCTTTCAAGGCTAATGATGAGAAATATCTGGGATACTATTATGTTGTTTAAGAAGTTAGTTTGGGGCATGGCTGAAACATGAGGTGCATTATTGATGAGAAAGTGTAATATAATGGAGATAATCCTGGGTAACCTTATAGGGTCTTGAATGTCACTCTCATCTGAATGCCTCTGACTTTATTCTTTATGTTAGGGGAAACATAAATAGTTTACAGAAAACAAAGTGATAATACACTCTAGTAAGTTTTGTGAAGATGAATCTGGTGACAGATAAAGAGTAAGGAGGTAGCCACAGCACAGAATAGGAGGTGATTTATCCTTTACAATAATATAGATAAGAAACAACAGTAGTCATTCAACAAATGCGTTAGTATCTAATATGTGCCAGATTCTGTGTTTTGGTTACATGATGATAAAATAGATTGATATGACTTTTGTCATTGTGAAGTTTACTTTCTAGTATTGAGGGATAGATAAAAAATATAATCTAATAAGTGCTAGGAAGCAAATAAACAAATAGAGTAGAGGGTAACTAGAAGGATAGACTTAAAATAGGATGATGAAGAATGGGCTCTCCAACAGAGTATTTCAGCTAATGTGAATCATGGGAATCTCTACATAACCAATGAGAAGTTCACATTCAGAGGGACAAGAAAAAGCTTCTCTTGTTCAAAGAACTCAAAGGACCAGTGCAGCTGGAGCTCAAATGATTTTGGAGAGAAAAATGGGAGGAGGGCGGGGAATGAAGCATTCAAGGCCAAAGAGGGCATGGCCAAGACTTTAGATTTCATTCTAAGTGAAATAAACTGCAATTGAAAGGATCATTACAAGAGGGCACCATGCTTAGATTTACCCGGTAAGAGGATCCCTTTGCTACTGTGTGAAGAATGGTTTGTGGAAAGGAGGTGGAAAAGGAGAAATAGGTTAGGAGGTAACAGATGCAATGATCTGAAGGCTTATAAAAATAGATATGAAAGAAATTGCTGGATTGGAGATAATATTTTGTAGATAAATTGCTGATGATTCAGAGTTATATAGTTAGAAAAAGGGAATAATCCCAGATTTCTGGTTTCAGCAACTGGGTATATTTATTGAGAGGAAAAAGAATGGGAAGAACAGGTTTAAGGTTATGTTTTGGCCATATTATGCTGGAAGTATCTGGAGACATCCACAGAATGAGAGAAGCATCATCACTCACTTGATGGACAATGGGCCAGGAGATATGATCCCAGTCTTGGAGTTGGTAGAACCTCATCTGAACCCACACCCAAACATTCCCTCTGTTCCCCTGTTTGTATTACATAAATGTTCACTTGGGAACCCTTATTATTTTAAGTGTTTTACAACGTGATGTTGTCATAGAAGAAATTTTATCAACATTATCAGAATTTACATATCCAAATAAGTGCTTTCCCTTCAAAGCAATCTTTTAGGAGGCTTCATATTT
The DNA here is from genome assembly GCF_041296235.1 of Equus asinus. NCBI lineage: Eukaryota > Metazoa > Chordata > Mammalia > Perissodactyla > Equidae > Equus > Equus asinus. The sequence goes on from NC_091790.1 coordinate 176,656,716, forward strand.
TCTCTAGAAATGCTGGCTTTATTGACAGTGTTTCTGGAAACTTCCTTTGGAATTGCCTACAGAGCTTATAGAATATTTTTAAATGATAGTAAGTTTTCTTCTCTAAAGATCAATTTCAGAAACAACCAAATTTTCAATAAGCAAAGTATGGTGTATAAATCAAGGATCAAAAGTAGACAAAGCTTATAAAGGGACTGTAAATCAAGCAGACGTATTTTCCCATATGGCTCATAACTGACTATAAAGACGATTCCTAAAGAGAATTACAGAATAATTGAGACTCGTTGTGGCTTCCCATATTGACTCTTGATTTCCACATAATAATTTGATGTTTCCTTGAAATGTTTTCAAACATTTCAGCAGATAACACTAACTTGAATCAATTACTGTGAGATTCTTCACCTACATTTCACATATTCCTAATAATTATAACCAACATTAGCCACCATCTGTTGCAAAGATGTTTCTATTTAAATTTATGTGAAATGGAAAAAGGAAAGTAAGTCCTTAGCCTAATAGATTGAGTTCTGTTGTCCATTGTAATAAGGAATTTAGCCTTGAATGACTTTTTGTGAAGAGTTCTCTGTTTCGCTGTAATTCTGAATCTTTATTACATTTACTGTAGAGAAGTTGACAGGCATGTTGTGTATTTCATGAGTTACACCCAGACCTGGAGAATTTGACCTTTGCTACAATTAGTTTTGTGTTAGAGAAATGCAAGTCTGCACCACCTGTGTCCTTTTTCCATAATCAGGACACTACCCGTGACTTGGCAGATTTCTGGATAGGTTGCAACAACCAGCAATTGATCTCATATTGCAAACAGTAACCCTAGGATTAACAGGGAAACATTCAAGGGAATACACCTTAGCCTAAGCAAGGACCTGCCAAGGTGACTCAATGTGCAACGTATGAGTCTAATACCAAAAATTTCAAGATATTTAAAGTGCAGGAGATTTCTAGATTACATATTTTGAACCTGCCAAATCTAGCATTATTTCCTGCTCTAACATGAAACTTACAAAAGACATAATTGTTTAAAGAAGAATTTGTCTTAGTTTCATGGTCACCTTGTGTCTATTTCTGCTTTTCTGCCTCTTTTTGTGGTTTGGAAATGTCCCTCAGCCTTGACTTCTGTTTATCCTTCACTAGACTATAAAGGGTATCAGGACAGTCTTAGTTACTTTTATGTTCTCAGTATATGGCACGGAGAAAGTCATGAATAAATCTTTTCCTTGGAAGGAAAGAAAGAAGTTAATTTTACTGGATTTCACAAGCTTGAAAAAAAGAAGTTCTGGAGTCAAACTGCCTGTATTAAAATACTATTTCCCATTTACTAACTAAGTCATCAAAGGAAAAATCATTTTCTCCCACTGAGCATTAATTTATGCAACTAGAAAATTTGGATACAACTTGTACCAACCCGAAAAGGCTGTTGTAAGGAGAAAATGAGACAACACATAAAAAGGTGTTAGTATGGTATATATGTATTATGTACTGGTTTAACTGTAAATAGCTATATATTTTAGCTTTTATTGTCCTGAGAGGATGTCATGAATCCGTGTGAGAATCAATGGAAATGGACCATCTCCTCAAATAATTTCATGGCTTTAAAAAGCTCTTCAAACCTATCTAAGTACTCCATATTAAGAACCATTCATTAAAATTAGTCACTTTTTTTCCCAGCTACACGTTACAGCTCATTGGTGAAGTGAAATCTGTTTACTTTATAGGGACCAATAATATTTTTTAATGAAATAAAATAGAATATATCCTGCATCTCCTCTAATTAGGGTAAATAAAGATAAAAGACTTGTGAAACTTTGTTTCAGACGTGTGTGTGTGTGTGTGTGTGTGTGTGTGTGTGTGCGATAGGTAAGACTGTAGCTTGTGTTTCTCAGGATGGTGACCCTTGAGTGTCCTTCAGACCCTAAGGCCTAATCGCCTTCTTAGTCCTTCCTGTTCTTAGTTCCACCCAGCATCCTTGATTCTCAGCCCTTTCTGTTTTTTAGCTCCACTTTATCTGCTGTATTTTCCAAACATCTGAGCACAACAGCTATATTTGTGCATGCAACTGATCATAGGGTTAATTATTTAAAAAATGAATTAACTAACTTCAATGATCAAATTAATCATTGCATATTAACCCCACCGGCAACCTAAATGTCATGTTTAGAAGACAAGATATATGCATCTTAATTTCAGGTGTGCCATGTGGAGACTTATATTCCAGAGCTTCACTGTCATACTGCCCTTAGGCTATGACCTGGGAGTGTGTTATACATGAAACAGGTACTGCAAGGTGCTCCTAGTAATTGCATTCTTCTGGATAACATCTAAAATGCCAATTCTCTGCCAAACTTTGTGCTACAGCATGATGCCTTATAGTGAAATTGTGATGAATGCGTGTTCTAGATTTTTGGAATGAAACTGCTTTAAGCCAATTTATCTGCTTTCTCAACTTGAAACTAGAATCAAAATATGAGTCAAATAGGATTCAAGTGTTTCTTCTATAAAACATAATTCCATACTTACATGTAAAATATTTTCCATTTGAATTTTAGATACCGAAGATTGCATTCATAAAAGCCTAAAAAGTCTGCAGATGATGTAGACATCATCTAAACTCTTTCTCAGTGACCATTAATCTAATTGTCTTCTGCCTAAAACAATATCCCTTCAAAAAGAATAGCTTCTCACTGAGTCTCCGAACTGAATTACAGCTGTATTAACTTTATGGTCTCTAATTATAAATGTCTTATTTATTATAGAAGTTTATCAACTATTAATATAATTCACATTTAGCATTTTTTAAGACTGCCATTGTTTCATAAGGAAAAGACATAAAATTATTTTAGAAAAAAATGTAAGCTTTTATTGTCTTCCTCCTAGTATATACTTTCTCTAATTATCACATTAGTGATTGATTTACACTAAGTAAGAATGACCTTTCAGTTATAGTTTATTAGTATAAATAAACTTCAGTGAGCAACACCTTGCTCTATTTCAGGCAAGAGACATCAGTTAAAAAAGACATAAACAAAGTCTTTCTGATGTCCTCTATTCTCACATTAGAGATTTTAAGGAAGATCTGTGAAAAGAATCCCAGAAGTTGAAAGTAATTATTAATTTAGATTCTCTTATCTTAAATGTTTGTTAGAAAACTAAAGAATGAAATAGTTATCATAATAGGAAATGAAAACATGACTAAACTTTTTACTCTAACATTACCTGGCCTATTGACTAAGGATATATGGATGTTTCATGAGGGTAAACATCCTTAATAAGCTTTAAAATATAAATATTTAAGATGTGTAACTTCATATACACTATGTGTGTAGTTGAAATGAAGCAGCTAGCTGTTCATGCATGAATTTAAGAAATCAGAAAACTGATGACTGGTGTAATAAATAGTATTCTGTGCATGCAAACTTAGAAAATGTAATTTGCAGGCATGAAATAGAATTTGTAACAATGGCAACGGACACTAAACAACCAGAATATAGTCACATGATGTGGTTTCTTAAAGAACATTAGCCCAGGAGTCAGGAAGCCTTAATTTTATTTTTCTTGTTGTCATTACTGTTCTTGGCTTCTTGTGATCTTTGGAAAACTGAACATCGAATTATGAATTTGCGAAACGTAAATACAAAAGCAAGATTCTTATCTGCCTATTCAAGATAATATGTGGGAAAGAGAAGGCTGAAAGGATTTGTTTTGAGTATAAATACACTCATGTTGTGACTTTATTCATAAAGCTAATATTTAGGCAATATGAGTATGCTTCTTCTAATGTCTTAAAAATTAACATTTTCTAATTACATGAAAAAAACTTCATATTACCTCAAAAGAGATTCTGAAGAATAGTTTTATAAGTACAGAATTGAGCCTATTAATTATAAAAAGCAAATAATCTCAATTGAGCAATATTTAAAAATTGATATCATGAGTTTTTCATTTGAATGCTGTTATTTATTCTGTCATATGAAAAACTGGCAGAATTCTTGCAAAAAAACCTCTTTTACTCCTAAGAGGCACTCAGTAATTTTCATTCATTGACAATCCATCACGTCTAGTCCATGAAAGGATGTAATCTGGAGCTCAGGTAGGCACCGTGAGGACCGTTTTGGAGTTGAGGGCAGGGCCCACGCTGCTCTTGTTCACTGCTATACCTCAGCACGGTACCTAGTAGTTCTAGAAGTAAGAGTTCAGTTTATTTATTTTGTTCATATATTTTGAGTAAATGAAGAACAAAACTAAATCCAGGAAAACTAGACATGATAAAATTTTGTGGTATTAATATAGAAGAACAAAGATTCCTACCAAGTATTTTTCCTTGAAACATCCCAATACAAAAGAATTTAAATTTGGGGGGAAAAATAAGTGAGTTTTTATCAATTTATTGTCCAGAAATGTGTAAAAACTCATGGTTTTAAGAATTAGTCCACTTCTCTCCACTGGTAAGAAGAGGAAAAACTGATATGGTAAGTCATAAGGTCTGATACAAATAAGTTGGATGGTATTGGGCAAGTGAAAACCCTGGTATACAAGAGTCCAGATCCTGGGCAAACCCAGACTCATTTTGGGTAAAATAAAAAAGTGATTTTTTTTTTTTTTTTGAGGAAGATCAGCCCTGAGCTAACATCTGCTGCCAATCCTCCTTTTTTTGCTGAGGAAGACTGGCCCTGAGCTAACATCCGTGCCCATCTTCCTCTATATTATATGTGGGACGCCTACCACAACATGGCTGGCCAAGCAGTGCCATGTCCTCACCCAGGATCCAAACAGCCGTGCCCTGGGCCACCGAAGCAGAATGTGTGCACTTAACCGCTGCGCCATCGGGTTGGTCCCAAAAAGTGATTTTTAACATAACTCTAAGATATCCTGTCACCTTGGGCCTCTCTCCTGTTCTGCCAAGTCACGCCATAACCTTTCATTTGTGCTTCTGTGAAATACATTGAAGGATAAAGTGCCAAATGTTTGCGGTGACTCTGGGGACAATGCACCTGCCTATATTGTTTAACTCAGAGACTCCCAAATACAGGTCAGTACACTCTGAAGTCTGTGATAAATATTTTACTTATCATGGGGGCAATATTAAACAATCTGGACACTGAAGTGAGCTTTTCATTAAAATATTTTTTCAGTTTTAAGATCTGCTCTTTATTACACAACGTTATTTCTTTTATAAAGTAATAGTGATATTAAATGTTACGTTGTTTTTCCTAATAAAAAACGAAGTTGAATTTTGTTGTCACCCGGTACAAATAATTCAAAACTCGTAGACAGTTGGTAATAGAAAAACACATTCTGAGACTGAATAAAAAGAAGAACATAGACTACATTGAATGGCTTAATCCAAGAAGAAAACAAGTTTAAAGGAATAGATTTCAGTATCTCCATTTACAATTGCCATTGACTGATGAAGGCAGAAAGTCCAGGAGTGGTATGAGTGGAGTTCCTTCCTCTTTTGTTCATCGTTTCTGAAAGCATCCTGCTACCTCTGATACTTATGTGAAGACTGGAATTCGACTTTATTAAAAAAAAAATGAAAGGATGACTTTTTTTCTTTTTTTTTTTTTTTTTTGTAGGATGAAACTGCCTTGTTTTTCAAAGGCTCTTTTCTTTTTTTCATTAATTCATTATGACCTGACCAACTTATGATGGAAAGTCTCACAATACACTGTAAGTTTCACTAGATTATAAGAAAAAGAAAAATACAACTTATTCCAAAATAATCCTCTACTTAAGCAAATGGTTTGTTGCCCTGTGATATTGGGTTTTGAACAACCTAGAACTGATGTGTCTGAGTTTGTTTTAAAAGAACTCAACATATGTTAAATCTCTCTAGACGAATGGTTTAATGTGAATTCATGAACTTCAAAGTTTAGAGATGCATGAAGACTAATATATTTGCATTTACAGGATTCTTTTTTAAGAGAGAGAGCCTGATGCTACTTCAAAATAGGTATGACAGGTTTTCTATGGGACCCGTGAGCCTTTTTACCCAAAGATTATTTACCCAGGATTACTAGGTAATTCAATTAATTAATTAATAATCCAATAATCCATGCAAAATTATTATATATACAGTCTCATCATTTCTATTAATAAATAAACAGATAAATGCATATATAAAACATATCCTAACTTCTCAGCGTATTCAGGGGGTTATAGCAGAAACATGGAACACTGAAGCTAATGCCATTATTTTATTCTCTCAGGCTTTAAAGTAACTCTTTCTTTTCCTACACACACACATTTTAGACTTCCTTCCTTTATATCTAGACTTTTTTGGCTAAAACCAAGATCTAGACATTTTTGGCCAAACCAATGTATGCCCTATATTGCCAAACTTGAAAAATTTCTTCTTTGGAGAATTGCTAATTTTCAGATTTCATTGAAATATTTATTTAGTGTATTCAATCAGTTCTGTAGCAGAAACAAAGAAGCATAAAGTTGAAGACTTAAAAGGCTTTGCAATCAAGTTCAAGAGAACATATATTCAGTGGAAAAGTGAGTAATGATATAAATGATTACACAGGAGAATGTCAACAAATTGAAGGAACACAGAAAATAGACATGGATTTAAATCCTGACCTGGACAATAGTTGGTTAGTATATAACCTTTTGAACCTTTTTTTTTTTAATATGTGAAATTAGGATACTGATATCTACATAACATGATCATTGTGGAGACTGGAAACAAGGCATGTTAAATGCTTAGTACTAGACCAAGTATATACACAAGAATCAGCAAATAAATATTTATTATTATTAATGATACTTCAAGGTGTTAATAGTTACAATTGTATTTGGCTGTGATCTTCTCTCCCTTTGACATGCCCCTGCCCTCGACACTTTGTTTATACTCCTCTCAGGAACCTCACTTTCTCTCTGCCTTCATTACTTAATGTTCTGCTATTAGCCAGTGAACCCAATAAGGGCAAGTATTATGGTTTGCTCATATTTGTATCCTCCCGAACAGTGCTTCTCCAACTTTAATCACCTAGGGATCTTGTTACCCTGAAGATTCGATTCCGGCTCAGTAGTTTTAGGTGGGGGTTCTGAGATTCTGCATTTTCTTTTCTTTTCTTCTTTTTTGTTTTTTTTAAAGATTGACCGTGAGCTAAGATTTGTTACCAGTCTTTCCTTTTTTTCTCCTTTCCCTGAAGTACCCCCAGTACATAGTTGTATATTCTAGTTGTAGGTCCTTCTAGTTCTGCTATGTGGGACACCGCCTCAGCATGGCTTGATGAGTGGTGCTAGGTCCACACCTAGGATCCAAGCCGGCGAAACCCTGGGCCACTGCAGCGAGCGTGCAAACTTAACCACTCAGCCACAGGGCCTGCCCGATTCCGCATTTTAAATAACACTTCTGTTCCTCTGACCACACTTTGAGCACCGCAGCCCTACAGCACTGAGCTCAGCATATGGAAGATATTCAATAATATTTCTTGAATTAAAAAGATAGCATGAAACACATGGTTTAAACTGTCAAATTAATTACAAAAGCAATCCTTTTTTAAGATGTTCAGAGGAAGGAGCTACAGAAAGCTTCATGGAGCAGGTGAGAATTTACATGGGTCCTGAAGAACTACAAAAGTGTGAAATGATCAGAATGGAGGGGAAGCAATTCTAGGCTTATAGAAGAACATGCGCCAAGTTATGGAGGGAGCAAAGCCCAAGGAATGTTCAGGAATTAGTACCAGCCAGTGTGCTCAAAGTGTAAGATTTAGATTGGCTAAAAAAAGTTGGAAAATTTTGGTTGATGCAAATGTTTGTCTAATAAGCAGTGAACAAATGTAGAGTTTTTGAGAATTCTGTGAAGCAATCACTATGTTTTTTAGCAAAGTTATTCTGGGTGGTGGTGTGTAAAATGGTTGATGATGAGAAAATGAAAGATGAAATGTTCAATAGGCTCTTAACTCTACCTTCTAACTATGTTCAATTAAGCTTCCAGGATTTAAATTTGACATCAAATATAAGACATTCTTACATATCATTCCGCTTGCTGTGTTAAATCACATTCTAACTAAGCCTGAAAGCAATTAGACAGGAGTTTCAGTATATTCTGGTCTCAAGATAAATTTGTTTCATGGATTCTTCTACCAAGAGAACACATTAATTATGGTGCAGCTTTCCCAATTTTGAGCATCTCCAGACTTTTGAGATCTCCAGCCATTTTTCCATCAGAAAGAAAAACAACAAAAATAACTACATTCTTTTGGGAGACTCATATTTAGCACATATTGTCATTATTTTCTCGTATTTAATAATGTCGCTATTAAACAGTTAATGCATGAAATTATTAATAACCCATGAGGGAGGAGAAAGCCAATCCGATATTTTCCATGAGAAATTAAAATGTAAAAATAGAAGATGACATTGTCTAACAATATATTTAATGATAGAAGGAGCAAATAGTCATGCTTTTCAAAAGCAGTTTTGATTATATTGTAAAAGAATCAACACAAGTTTTGATTAAATTTATGAGGTTCACCACTGAGAAAATCACTCATTAATGTATATCTCAAAGCATCTAATTGCAATTTTGCCTATTATGTGATTCATTTCTGGAGGGGAAATAGAATGAGACTTGGCCCACATTGTATGGTGTTAACATCTAACTATAGTATATAGCTGCCATAAAATTAACTGAAGAGTAGCCCTCATAAGTGATGTCTAAGATCAAGTGATTTAGTGTATTGCATCACTTAGAACCAATGAAGCAGGGTAAGTAATTGGCAGAAAAAAAATGAAAAACATAGTAAAATAGCAAAGCAAGGCAACTGCTATTAACAGAAAAATGTAATGATCTCATTAAAGGCATTGCATGCAGTCTCCATTCCAATTTTCACATCTCTGAATTTTTCTCTAAGCTTTGCAAAAATGTTATGTACTATCACATAATTTTAAGTTTAATTCAAATGTGAAATAAGAATATACTTTAGAACTTTATTACAGATTTCAAACTTACGTTGCAGTGTTCCATATACAATCAATATTTCAATTTATTTCTCGTGTCCTTCCTTTTTCTAATCTGAGATACAGTAATTCATTCAATTCAAATGGAAAAGTCCCAAGGTAAGGGTCCATTATTTCATACTATATGTGAGGGAGAAAAATTTATTTTACTTGTGGAAAAAATAGAAATCATGGAGAAATTAAAAGATTACTGGAATAAGGCATATTCAGAAGCATATCCAATTAAGCTTTTTTTTTTTTTAAGGTACACTTTTTGGTGAGGAAGATTGGCCCTGAGCTAACATCTGTTGCCAATCTTCCCCTTTTTTTTTTCTTTATCCCCAAAGCCCCAGCACACAGTTGTATATCCTGGTTGTAAGTCATTCTAGTTTGTCTATGTGGGATGCTGCCACAGCATGACTTGATGAGCAGTGTGTAGGTCTGTGCCCAGGATCCAAACCAGTGAACCCCGGGCCACGGAAACAGCACGCAAACGTAACCACTCGGCCACAGAGCTGACCCCTAAGCTTTTTGAATTGTGAAATCTGACTGAAAACTTCATGGGAATAACTTTCTTATGGTAAATTTGAGGAATCCTGATGTGTCAGACAAAAACAAGAATAGAAGAAACTTGAAAAATTTTGGATTCATTGCTTATTCCAGTTTTACAGTTTACTATCACTGATTATGATAAATCCTCAATATTTTGTCCCAACCTTGCAAATTGAAAAAGAGAAGTTTTAAACTACCTTTCTCAAACTACTTTGGGAGAGTGTAATTTTAAATATGTAGGTAAAGACATATGAAAAGACAATGGTATGCTCTAAATTTTGTGACATTTTCAATCTAAAACAAGAACCTATTTTCAATTAGTCTAACAATGTTTGTACTTCTCATAGCTTTTGTTTTAAATTTAAGATCCCTATTAAGAATGTGTGGTTTGCATTAATATTTAATCATTTACTTTTTTTGCATTTTGTATTTTATTGTTTTATAAATAGTTTGTAAAAACAAAAATCCGTTTTTGTTTCCGCATAGAAAAATGAACTCTAAGAAGAGTATGTTAACGTTCCAGATATGTAACAAAAAGTTTATTGAAAACCTACTTTGTAATTAAGCATTCTAGTGGAGAATACATAAAAGAAAGGGCATGACCTCTTTTTTCAAGTATCATATAATCCTTTTAAGGTGTAAAAAGATTCATAAAAGTAACCACCAATTTTCATCGTGTATGTTACTGTAGATATTTCTAATGAAACACGGGTTAAAAGAGTAATCATAAACATGATGTAATCTACACAGAATTAGAAATATATTGCAATGTACATCTGAAAAACAAAAGAGTAATCATAGTTAGGTGGTACTAACCAAGGTGATTCCTGAAGTTAATGAGTTTTGCATGATATACATGGATAGCACTGTGGTATAAGTGCTATCATCAATCAACGCTATTTGATTCCACCAATAATAGCCAAAAAGATGACATATCTCTAAATCAGTCCATAATTAATGACACCAGTCTCTTCTGGAATACTGGAATTTATTTGAAAATAAATGTTACAGTAGTCTGCACTGCACATTAAGATGCAGTTGTATTCAAGATTCGAAAGCTTATTTGCTGTGTGACCTAAGGCAAATCATTAACTTTCTCTTTGAAAAGTTTTCTTCCTGTTTTTAAAAGGGAGACTATGGTTTCTGCCCTATGCAGCTCATAATGTTGTTTGGGAGTTCAAATGAGACTCACAGTAAATATGCTTTGAAAAGGGTAGGACACTAGAGAAATATATTGCTATAAAGAAACTTCTAAAGAAAACCTCATGCCTATTTTCTCATGATCCCTAAGTTCCCCTCCAGGGCTGTGATATGCACTACACAAAGTCTCAGTCTCTTTGAGTTTGTCTAATATTTTATCCAGAGTTGGTCAACATCGACTCCCATTTGTATACAGCATGATTTTCATCATACACCACAAGGCTATTATATTCCAATATAACTTCAAGTAAGCACTTAGTACAGCAGGAACCTGGATGGAACTGGAAATTGAATTCACTGTTTCCACAAACCCTTATTAAATATCTACAATGTGTCCAGCATTGTACTTATTACGGGAACACAGAGAAGAAAGTTCCTAACCTTCAAGAGCTTTTCATCTAGTTGAAGAGAAGGGCAAATAAACTTATAATAGCATCCTACTTTCAATGATTATTTTGAAAACGGATAAAGGAGGAATGTTTATTTTAGCAAAGAGATATTTGATTTAAAAGGTTACAATATGATTTTATAATGTTGATTTACGTCAATTTTTCAAATAAATGCCTATTTTGAAGAGTAAAGTTCCTATTAAATGTTACCCACTATAGTTTATTTCCGTTCTAAAAGAATTGTTCTTTAATTTGATTCACTTGTCAATGTCTTTCTAGCAGTCAAACTTATAAGCTTCTCGTGAGCTAACATCTTCTATTGAGTTAAAGTGATATGTTCTGGTCTATACTACAGTTTAAGGCAGGAAGATTATGACAATGGCCCAATAGTTTAATCAAAGATGTTAATGCTTATAGAATTGTGAATAGCCACTGTGAAAATGCATTTATAATACATTACGTATAATATTAAAACAATCTATTAATTTATTATAAATAGGTGAAGAAACCATCCATTTATTAGCAGACACGTAATAATTACTGTTTCCATCACCTTTCCTAGGAGGTCCTTAAGGAATCCTATGTTAGGATTTCAATAAATCTACAATAATTAGTAATTTGAGAAATTAAGGAAAAAAGTTTGTTAGGCCAGAAAGTTTGATATAGAAAATGCACACATTGGTTCTAAGGAATCTTTGGCATGGCATGAGGAAATATAGCAGCATATGGCAGCAAATATACAAAGATATGGAAAGAAGAAAAACCAGACTATGAGACACTGATGCATTAAAAAGAAGTAAACAGGGCCGGCCCGGTGATGCAGCTGTTAAGTGTGCACATTCCACTTCGGCGGCCCGGGGTTCACGGGTTCGGATCCAGGGTGTGGACATGGCACCGCTTGGCCAGCCATGCTGTGGTAGGCGTTCCACATATAAAGTAGAGGAAGATGGGCACGGATGTTAGCTCAGGGCCAGTCTTCCTCAGCAAAAAGAGGAGGATTGGCGGCAGATGTTAGCTTAGGGCTGATCTTCCTGAAAAAAAAAAAAAGTAAACAAAGACCTCAAATAATTGAAACAGAGGTTTTGATTATCTCCTTTCATGAGTTAAGAACAGTGAGAAGAAAGCAAAAGATATAAAATCAAACAAATCTGCACACCAAATATCCATGCTATTTTCTGAGCAATCAGGTAACCTTACAGGTAGAGCCCAGGTACTTGCAGAGTTACTGCATCAGACACAGAGGGGCAAGTCAGTGTAGACATTCCACAGTTCAAGGATCAAGGGAATATGTACATTACCAGACACTGAGGCAATGTTAGCTGTGATGCTGCCAACCAGCTGTGACTGTTCTCACAGGAAATCTCCTCTGAGGTCATTTTTAAGTTTCTAATGATTGTTTCTCCAGGTAAATGTCAGGATTTGAGACAAGATACACCTGCAGATCTGTAAATGAAGGGGCTAAGAATGCCATTTCCCTTGGCATATATCTGTCATAAATAAAAATACATTAATAAAATCAGAACTAACCATGTCCATAGGGGGAAAAATTATTTCCCTTATGTGCCTAGGAATTCTCGTGGCTATCGAAGGAGCATATTCCGTAAGCCCAAGTGCCCACTTCCAGCCACTACATAAATATATAGCACCCCAGGAAACTTCTGTAATTAAATCCACATTTACCACATTCTCCACACTATCACTTCATGCAACTTTTCTGAATTAATTCAATAAATTTTTATTGTGTTCCTACATTGTGCCAGGTGCTGTTCTTATGTGCTAATGAAACTACAGTGAAAAAACAAAGTCCCAGAACTCAGGGACTTATATTCTAGACAGAGGATGAAGAGAGTAAATAGGTGATGACTATTATGATGAAGCTATTAATAACAATGGTCAGGGAAAGGGAGTGAGTGATACAGGAGCTCACGGAAGAGCTGGCTGATAAGGTGTCATTTCAGGAATGGTTTAAATAAACCAAAAGAAAGAACCATGTGCATATCTGTAAGAAGAACTTTCAAAGGAGAAGAAATAAGTTCAAGAGGCCTGAGGCAGGAAACTGCTCAGCCTGTGTGAGTATCTGAAAGAAGTCTCAGTTGCTTGGTCTGTGATAAGCAAGGAGCACAAGATGAATTGGGTTTGGGAGACAGGACACAAAGCAAGTGATGTAGACCTTGTAAGCCATGCGTAGAACTTTTGACTTTGCTTTGAGTGAGGTGGAAATTAACTAGTCAGATGTATTTCAAATGAATTTCTCTGCCTGCTGAATGATGAACAGAGTGTAAGGGGTCAGGATGGAAGCTTCAAGTTAGTTAGAAGGCTATTGCAATAGTACAGGTGAGAGCTGTGTCGGCTGACATTAGGCGAATAGGTGACACGGTTAGACTGGACAAGATTCTAGATATATTTGGAGGCTGTTGGATGGACTGTGGTACGTGTGAGAGAGGAGAAGTAAGGAAGGATTCTAAAGTTTCTAGTGTGAACAACTGGAATAATGGAACTGTGGTGGAACAGATGGTTGGAAATTAAGTTTGGTTTTGAACATATGAAGTTTGAGATGTCAATTGAGCGTCTAAATGGAAATGTTAATTAGGCTGTTGGATATACGAATCTGGAGTTCAGGGGAGAAGTTGGGGCTGGAATTCTAAATTTGGGTGTCATCAGTAAAGATATCATAATTAAAGACCTAGGAATGAGTGCACCAAAGGAAAGAAGTCCTAGCACTGGCATTTAAGGAAGATAAAGATGAGCATACAATCTTGGCATTTCTCTCATTAAGGGGGAAGTTCCCAAGAAAGTTGTTTTGCCATGCTTAGCACTGAACCATGTGTAGATGTGCAATTAGCAAGATGCTTTCATAACGATGTGACAGACTCATGCATTAATGACCCCAGTACACTGAGACAGTTACTCTTTGACTAATACAAATTCATTAACATGTTGGAAATGATCAAAGGCACTGGAGTTCCTTAAAAAAAGAAATATGAGACAGAATGTTAGTGCATAGTGATTTGAAGAGTTAAAGTTGTTTGCAAAAAGTTTCATTTTTTTCCCCAAACTATCCAAAATTTTGGGTGTCAATTTTCATTGCTCTAGTTATAAAAGTATCCAACTATGATTCAACCAAGGTCATTCCATCAGACATGAATGGTAGGGAAACTGTTATACCAAAAGCTCAGATCTTTTAATTTGATAACAATTTATTAAGAGTATTTTTATAAATTAACTATTAGAAAAATATATTAAATAGAAATATACATATAATACTAATAAAATTTCTTTCTATTGCTTATATCATTAGGGAATTCCCAAACTACTGGAAGAATAATTGTGGTTATCTCGCTTAAAGGCTATTGTTCTAATATACTTTTCACAATATGGTTTTCTTGGATAAATCACATGAGTTTTAAAATGTCTAAGTTAAAGCTTTGCGTTTTCATTTATCGCTGTGTTAATATGAAAATTATTCTTGCCAGAAGCAGACTACAACTGTATTTCAGGGAAGAAATTGAAATTAGGTGGATGAGTCTGTTAATGTTATGAGAATAGTGCTAACTATATCTGCTAACTGAATACGTAAATTAGAAAATCTTTGGCTTAGTGATCACATTAGCCTTAAGGAGCTGCAGTTTAAAAGATACTAGGTGTATTTCTAACAACTGTTTCCAAAGCTGTTGGTACAAAATGAAATGAACACCTATTATCTTAAGAAACGTCTGAAAACTTTATTAAGTTAATATTTTTATCATTTTTTCATTCATATGGCATTAAATCAGATATAGGGTATCATAAAATACTGCTTTTGAATATTTAAATGTTCTTACAATCTTTGACTACTGAGTCGTTGTCTAGCCAACATTTTGGGGGGAAATACTGTGATATTTGTTTAGAACTAAAAATATGAATATAATGTATGAAGTAGCCCAGCATTCAGACAGTCACAATGTTTCCATTTGAGAGCCAGTGGTTTTTAAAATCAAAACTAGTGTCTAAAGTTATTGAAAGTCATTACTTTGCAAAGGCTTAAAATAATGCAAATATGAAAGACCACGTTAAAAATGCAAGCTTTTATATGAGTATTTTTCACTTTTTAGGAGGATACACAGAAAAATCTACATTAGAGCTTTCCTCTGGCAAGAAATAAAATTGTATAGTCTACTTAATGCAGTGCTTTTTAGAACAGCATATTAAATTATTTTATGGAGTTAGAATTCAGGACAATACAAGAAAGGAATGACTGTTGTTTGGATTATATATTAATTGCATATATTGTCTTTTATACCTATAAATAGAAAACATGGAAAATTAATTTTATATATGAATAATTTATTTTATCAGTTTATTTAAAAAATGTAAGTCCAAATATTTCATTATTTTCAATTTAACCTAGAAATGAGAATTATAAACTCTTCATTATACAAATGTACAAATTCTATATTGAAAATTCTTACTACGGAATAACAGAGAAAGATTAAAATGATAGATACCCTATGTGCTAAGCATTGTCCTCATTTTATTCATGTAATCAGTATGTTGTGGATTCACAAAATGAAATCATTAGGACACTGTCTCAATTCATGAGTCAGGGCTCCCAACTCACTTTCAGGTTCTTGTCATTACTCTAAGTAAGACCTTAATTTTCTTGGAGGATAAATGGGTTTCTATATATTTTTATAACCTCTCTAGGACCTAACGTGGTTTCTATATGATTAGAGAAGAGCAGTTCCAGTAAATTATATTCATAATGCAGCATCTGCTATTAAAGTCTACCAATTTTCTATTTCTAAAAAAAAAAAGATGGTACAGAGTATCTCATAATTCTGCAATTTACTATCATTAGGATGTAATCTCAGCAGTATATATGCACACATGCTGAACAGTGGGAACAAGGGCATACTTCCAGAAAATAAATAATTCTGTCTTGCATTTGTATACACCTTGCATCTAAGAAATTGAAAGCACTTAAAAGAAATGAATTTTTAAAGCCAGAGACAACAACCTATAAATGATACTACTTTCTTTAGAGAGGTGAAGTACACAACGTACAGAACAAGAAAGTGTCTCTTTCTAGAATTATTTGAAAAGTGAGAGGAATATTCTGAATATATCTTTACTACTGGCATATAGAGGTCTTTCCTTTTCATTACAAGATGAGAAAAAAAATTATACTTGACCAAAATTTCCCACGTCTGTTTTATTTTATTCATTTTATTTTACTAAGTAATAGTAATTGTGATATATTTATTGCGTCTACATAATATACATGCTACATAAATTAACCCACTAAATACTTACAAAATCACAAGATGTTATCTACCGTCTCACAGATCAAGAAATATGGGCATGAAAAGGTTAGGTAGCTTGCCACACATCACACAGTGAAGAGCTGCGGTTAATATCCTGCTCTGCTACCTTTAGATGTAGCTTTTGAACTTACAAGGACTCTGTGTTAGACACACCATCTATCTGATTGCTTACCTAGAGTCTATTTTCAAGGAGACACCAAGATTCTCCCATGACTAACCAGAACCCACTTTCTCTCGCTGAATTAGGGTGAATCGTCAATCTTGGCATAAGGAGAGACTTTAAAACCTGCAGCAATTCTCATACTGTTAGCCAAGCTACAAGAGAAATAATTCCATTGGTAACAGCACAGTTACAGGCTTGATTATCCATTGTAAATCACACAAATAAAATCATGATTTATTGTCATTTCAAGTATTGAGAGAAATGTCTCTTTTCGTTCTCAGAGGAAAGAGAAATTGAGAGGAGGTAGAGTTAAGGATGACTGTCTTTCATTTTAAGTTAATTGCCAATTTGTTCACTGTTGCTCTTGTACCTGGCTGCTCTTTCATAGGGCTGTTCAAAGGAGAACAATGCTACTGGTTATAAAGTTTCTGTTTAGGCAAACTTGGCAGGTCAGTCCAAAGAGATTAGTCCATTTGAGAAGGCTATTTATCAATGCAGAGAAAATCACTTTTCAAGTATGGACCATGATCCTGAGGCACAACTAGAATCTCCAGTGTGTGTATACAGAGAGAAACCAAGTCTAATGCTGGCACCTATGGATGATCAAGAAAGGGCAATAAACGTTTGGAAGAAAAAAACGTGCTGTTTCCTAGGACAGAGCTGGCCTATTCAGACAGTAATGAGAGCCAAACTGAAGTAAACACATATTTATTGAGATTATCTCAATTAATTCTCCCCCAAAACTCATGAGTGTCCTTATTTCCTATTTTACAGATGAGGAGACTGGAGTTAAGAACATTTAGGTGCTTTATCAAGATTATTTGCAAACTGTAGGCGCAATATTGGAACCCAGAGAATCCAATTCCAAAGACTATATTCTCAACCATTTTGCTAGTCTGAATTCATCACATGGTATATAAACAAGAAAGTTTAGTAGTCTCTTCTTACAAAATGGCAACTTTTGCATTATGGTTAAGTGAACTTATAAGCCTGACCTTATTATGTTGTTTAGAGCATACATCAAATTATAAATTGGGTAGGATAGCAAGGAGTTCAAATCTGAGCATCTGGCAAGTATTTTGAAGCTATGTGAGTATAAAGAAAATCAATTTTATTAAATGCGTGAAAGATGTGGTTATGAAAATGAGGTCAACTTTCCAAGTACAACCTAATAAGGATCACCATGATCCTTGACATTTGTACAATCTTTTCATTTTAGAAAATGTAATACTGATCTGAAGAATAGACTATAAAATTTAGAGGTACAGATTCTGGACTTGTATTCCAACCTTGGGCAAGAAATGCTTTTCAACTCTTTGAGCCTTGATTGCTTTATTCACAAAATAGGAATATTCAACAAGCAACAAATATTAATTGAATAATAATACTTATTATAATGCTTTCTTACAGCAAAATTTTGTTTTTAGGTTTAAGTGAGGAAACATGCTATGAACACGCTAAAATTCTGCCCAAAGACTGGATAGTATTATTTGACAGTTCTAGAGACTGCTTCCTTGTCATCTCTACGCAAATGTCTCAAATACATTTCATACTTAGTAAGACCGACTTCGAACTGCTTCATTCACCATGTTCTTTAGCACAGGAATTGGTACCAACCATACATTCAATAGCCAACCCAGAACCCTGGGTATTATACTTGTGACCCCCTTCAACTCACTTGCTACATCCTATCCATCACCAAATCTACTAAATGTACCACCAGTTAGCTCTCAAAGCCATCCATTTCTTGGTGTAAGTACTGCCACCATCATTTCTCACCTGACACTTGCAGTAACTCCTAAGAGAGCTTTATGTTTTCTCTTGCCCACCTCCTTTCTATTCTCCATTTTGCAGTCAAAGTGAAATTTTAAAATTACAAACGTGACAATGTTACATCCCTATCTAAAACCCTGTAATAACTTCCCACGACCTTAGAGAAATGTCCAAAGTCATGATGAGAGCCCCATGACTCTCCCTGCCCCCCAGTCCATCCTCACCTTAGGCTACTCCCCCACCTAGAGATCTGGATGTCAGCAATTTCAGAATTGCTGCAGAACTACCTCATACCACCTCTTCCTCACTTCTCAGCCACATCATGCTGTTCCCTTTTCCTGAAATATTCTTACCTCTTCTTCACTCGGATGATTTCCATTGACCCTTAAAATCTACTTATTGACATCGTTTCCTTAGCAAGGTCTTTCCCAATACCTCAAACCAGGTTAGATTCTCCTGCTGGTGAGAATCTAATACCTTTTACTTTCCTTCTGAAAATAGTCATGACATTTCAGTTTCTTGTTTTATAAATTGTCTGTCTTGTACACAACTATAGCCCTAGAGTCTAGAGCAGGTCATCCATAGATATATTGATATTCAAAAACTGTCTGATGTAACAGATAAATGAATGAATAAAATAACAGTACTAAACATTCAATTGGCTAGGATAGGAATCAACATACTTCATCTTGGGACCCATTCAGAGGACTCAGCATTGTCTATGGGTGCTACTGCAACTTGTCAAGTATATTAGTGCTTGATATAAAGTTTGAGAGCAAGGACAATGCCTTATTTCCTTCTCTCTATCCTGAGATGCAGAAAAATGCTGAGAACATCGTAAGAACCACACAAATATTGGTAGATATAAAGGAAAGATGAGATTGTTTGCTAAAATGTAAAAGATGGAAAATAGAGCCCATCTGATCAGATGAGTGTTTGTTACTCCCTTCAGAATAGACATTCTGCAGCACATGTATTTATGCCAGGATGCTTACATCTTTTATGATACTTGAGAGTCCTTTTTAAACAAATTATATTCAGGGTGACAAAAACTTTCTTTGGAATGTCTTCAACAATTGCAAATATTTGACCTTCAGGTGTACCTTTGAATTTTTAAACCATCCAACCTTAAGAGCTACAGATGTTGTGGATAATTGCAGGGGGAGAATATTGTTTTTGAGTTTAAGAAAAAAAAAGCAGGAAAATAATGAAACTGAATGTCTTGGGTGAGTCTTAAACTCTCCAAGAACAATTTTTAAAGAATTTCAAAAACATTTAAAGCAATGGAATGGGAAGACTTCTAACGACAATATTCATTTGCTTGCCCAGGGATAGGTATGTTTATTAAAAATAATTCCTGGACCAAGAGCACTATTGCTAAGCTCTAAAGCACTGCTGTGGTCTTCCTATTCCAGAAGCTTCTGTCTTATGTCTGAGTAAAATGGTTCCTGTGCCTCACCTCTAATTCCACAGTTATTCTCTTGATTGGTGGGTTTATTTGTTCACTTGCTTATTCATTTACTCTTTTACTTAACAAATATATGATGGTCAGAGATTACTGTTTGAGAAGGCATTTCTAAAAATGCCCTAAAACATCTTACTTGGTATGGTGGGAGTCAGGATAAGATCCAAGATTATAACCACAAACAGCAGAAATCATGGTGCATAAGAGTATTACAGAGGTTTAATGAAAGAGAGAACTCAAGCTAGCAGCAAAATCTTCATTCCTATTATGTAATAAGAGCTCTTCCTCATTATGAAATATTTATGTTTTCACTAAAGAGTTGAGAACATGTTTCTTTGTATTTTAATAGTGCTTCATGAGCTATGTTTGCTGTGAATGCTATTTTTTTTGCATAATTAAGTAATGAAGCAATTAGCACAGCAGGCACATGTCAACTAGATAGTGGTTAAAATTTGTGATTAACTAGAATTTTTTTGCTGTGTTTGCCAATGTTCTCCTTCTTACCAAATGAAGCTGTCCTTTTTCCACTGTGAAGAGATTGAGTTCCCATGTATTTGAAGCTCTGCCTATGTAATAATGGAACTAAATGGGTCTTAGCAAAATGTGTTGATGACATGAATCCATGCATTGAAGAGCTGTCTGTGAAGATCTGTGAAATAAACTACCAAGAACATCATTTAGGTTAAAAAAAAAAAAAAACGTATCGAGGAATAAGTATTTTGCAGGATTCCTAAATTGACGGCTTACTCCCCATAATCCACCAAGTAATATCATGACTTTTCAACTCTGTGCCTGTACACTCTCTGACAAATCGATAACCTACAGTCAGGGACTTGCAGAACTATGAGCAGGAAAACTGGCTCTTATAAATTTCATCTTTGTGGCTCCATTATGTAAACTAACTGGAGAGAGAAGGCAATCCATCCAGATTCAAAAATCCACCATTTAATTTCATTCAACAGGCATTCTTAAGCTACCGTCGTCCCATGCCAGCACTTTTCTCTACTCTCTGAGCCAAAGATGAGTAAGCACTGGTGTCTGCCCTTGAGGAACATACAGTCTAGACTAAGTGAATGACTAGATTTGATTCATAGTTAAATCACATTTCAAAACCTGCAATAAGTGGCAATAAATATTTGCTAAATTCTGATGAGATTCAGGAGTTCTTGAATTGGCTCTTCATAACCTGGAACCTAGCTTTCATTTTCTTTCCATGGCCTTATCAAGAAGAGTAGAATTAAAGAAGAAATTGATGAGGGTAGTAAAAAGAGTCCAGACATTATGTCTGAAGATCATGCTCCCCATCTGCTTTTTACTTGCTGGATAAATCCAAAACCTCTTTGAGTCTGAAATACATTGATGATGATGATAATACCTGTCCTGCCAGGGCACAGGGTTATAACCAGACTCAAAATAGATAACGGATTGAAAAGTACTATGCTTATTCAAAAGTTTTTCATTTCTCAATTATTTCACAGCAGTTATCCAATTAAGGAGTGAAAGACAACTCTAGTATAATCCTTTCATTGGTCATCAACAATACTGTACAAACACAGAAAAGATTTCATTTCTGCCCATTTCTGATATAAGCATTAACCTAAAGCCACAATTTCTCCAGTCATTCTGGTGCCTATTTTGTGTGTGGATAAGTAGATTAACTTGATTTAATCACTGTTTAGGTGAAAAAGAAATCCATCTATGGTGCATTTTTTACTAAGTCAGAGTCGGGAAATGTGTTCTTCAAATTTCTTAAGATGATTGAAATGCTTCAAGTGTCTTTCTCCCTATCAATAGTCCCGGGTGTATGATAGCCATCACAGAGTTCCAGGACCTAGTTTGAAGAGATTAGCTCCTGGGTAACTTCTGCTGAGAGTTTGAAAATGAAGACCCAGTGGAATACCTGCCTCAAAACTAAAATAAAGTATAAAGAAGCAAACACTGGAACAGACCCCATTCTTCAAAAACACAAACACAACTGATACAGGAAACAGTAAAGACAAATCAGGAAAAAAAATGCATTAAAACTGAGATGTTAGATTATATTGTCTTAAGTGGTGGAGGAGAAATAAAGTGGCTACAGTGAAGTCAAGGTCAGAGAAAAAGTTTGATAGGTAAATTTATGATTAGGATCTTTCCTAAGAATTTCTTAGATGTGCTAGTAAAGGGATTTTTTCCTACATGTTCACACACTGTTTTTATCTTTACCATTTTACTATTTAAATCTGAAACAAAGTAATGAAGAGTTGTAAAACATCTCCAATGTGGACTCTCCATGACTAGCACCCTATCTAAGATTCCAGACATTTGGGATCTGTAAGACACACTGAACCACAAGCCAACTGAGGGACATCTGTGTTTGCCATGTTCTATAATAGATGCAGTAGAAAACTAATTTGCAAAATGGAGCATTTTCCCTAACATCTGGGGAGGAATTTGGATTCTTTACCTAGCTAATAACTAGATATTTCCTTTACCAACTATCAAGTTTGTTCTCTCGAGGTTTACATTTCATACAGATCCCAAAAATATCCTTTGGACAGAATATGATATTACCCCTTAGGAGAGGGGTAGAGCTGATATATGTATAGTTCTCAATGTGATGATAAGTAATTTTCTCCCTAAGATTTGGAGAATAATAGGTCCTATTTGTAAATAGTGCTTTCATAATGAGGAGGCTTGCATACTTCCCTCTACTGCAAAATGGAAAGTTCTGTCTGGAAATCAAAAGAGTACTTACACCCAGTGGGTGCTTCATACATGCTTTGGGCTTGTATAGAAATGAAAGAGACCATTAAAAGTGTCGGGGGCCAGCCCCGTGGCACAGCGGTTAAGTTCGCAAGTTCCCCTTCTCCACGGCCCGGGGTTCACCGGTTCAGATCCCAGGTGGGGACATGGCACCGCTTGGGACACCATGCTGTGGTAGGCATCCCACGGATAAAGCAGAGGAAGATGGGCATGGATGTTAGTTCAGGGCCAGTCTTCCTCAGCAAAAAGAGGAGGATTGGCAGTAATTAGCTCAGGGCTAATCTTCCTCAAAAAAAAAAATGTATCAAAGATGTATAGATTATTTGAAGTCGTATTCACCATTGAGAGAGGGGGCTTGTGGGGTGTGAGTGTGTCTGGTGTGAGTATTTGTGTGTGTGTGTGTGTTGAGAGAGAGAGAGAGTGACATAAAATTGAAAAACAAAAATATACAGGTTGTCACTTTGCCAGGTTCCTCTTTAGTGATAATCTGCTGTGAGTGTTTTTCAGCTCATTTTCCCAGAATGAATTTTATAGAACGGTTTCCCTTTGGTGCCTCATTTATGCCTGAAAGAACTTCAAATGCTAGCATGCACACACAGCTTGGTATAACTGAATAAAGCCTAGAGAGAGAGACTACATCAGCTTTGATGGCATTGATTTGGGGAAGAGATCTCCATCTTGGCAGTACAAGATAGAAAATTTTATCAATTTTTCTGACTTTATTCACAGAGCAAATGCAAATGAAAAAGAAGAACTCTGGAAGAGAACAGAATCAGGTCTTCCTTTACTGTGGACTCTTAGGGAATTTCTCCTTTCAATATGGTACATTTTTAAGTACCAAAGAACAAAGTTTAAGAATCAGTAAACCTGGTCTTTGATAATCAATAAAATGATTCCTTCCAGAAGATACGAAAAGTGCAACTGTGGACCTCTCTCCTTTGACTTTAAAATATAATTCTTCCAGCTCTAACAGGGAGCAGTGCAACTCAACCCCCTGGGAAAAGAGCTGGATTTCCCCTATTCTTACTATTGCTGTTGGTCATTGACAACACCATGAGCATAGTGGTTTTTTATATACTCAGGTCAATATTTGTCTATCATGCTGAAATATGAGACACTAAAATCAGTGCAAACTCAGGATAGGGGAAATGTAAGCAAACTCCATTCAGTAGCAGATAAGAGTAATGAATGTATCTAATTCAACTCATCCATCCTTAAAACTGAAAAGTTTGTCTGCCTTGTTTGCTTGTGTGTTAGGGCTGTGTGGGGAATTATTCTGTGCCAGCCAACAAGTGCAGTAGCTGGAAACTAACAAACACTTCACACAAAGAGATTTGTCTACCAGCAGGGGGAGTTTGTGTCAAAGCCTTAGCATCACTAATGTCCCATTGTATTTTTTTATTTTTTTGTTTACCTAATAATCTTAATACTGAAAAATAGAAAGAAAGGTAAATGTTCCATATAACTCTCATATCCACGCATATGCATCACACTACTTCCCACACATTCATTTTTTAGACTTATGGATATTTTAAGTGTAGCTTTTTTAATAACATTGAATGCTTTCAAAGATTGATTATTCAACAGTATTTCTTCCTTCCCTCTGTGGTTTTAGTCTACCCTGTGGAGTGTGTTGATGAAAAGTCTTGTAATATATTGAGCCTTCACTGAAATTTATTGTCCTTTTTAGATGACACATATAAATATCCTAAATGAAATGTTGGCACCACTATCAAAGTACTAAAATATGTCATCATTCCTCTCCAGCAATTTCATATTTTACGTGTGTTTGATGTTAATGTGAATGTTATATTCAGGCTTAATAAATATAGGGTAAGAAGAAAAGTAAATGTCAATAGGCTTCTTGAACCCTTTCATTAAATGGTTGCGTTGCATAAAAATACATCATAAACATAAGAGGCATTGTAAACCTTGTTTATCAACATTATATAGTTCCATATATTTAAATGATTTATATTTGTATAAATGTATATTTCCAAAGAGAACGGGCTAAAGTTTTAATGCAAATTCTTCAAAAATGTTTTATAAGAGGAAAAGTTTTATGTTAG
The DNA here is from genome assembly GCF_041296235.1 of Equus asinus. Taxonomy (NCBI): domain Eukaryota; kingdom Metazoa; phylum Chordata; class Mammalia; order Perissodactyla; family Equidae; genus Equus; species Equus asinus. The sequence goes on from NC_091790.1 coordinate 176,681,342, forward strand.
TTGTTTTGTGAATTTGGTTATTACTGATAGCTCATGGTATAACATCTTCCTTTGGCTTCTTGCTCTGAAAGATATTGTCCAGGCATTGGAGAGCTCTAGCTGAGGACCAAGTTGGTGAAATGATTTGCATTTTTGCTACATGGGGTGCATTTCTCATAGGGGGATTATAGAGTGAAGGCAAGGGAAAGGGAGATAGTTGAGGAATGCTATTTCTAAAGCCAATATAGCTATCTAATTATCCAGAGAATTAAAATGGAATCTGATTGAAGTCCTCAGGGCTTCGTTTAGGCCAGCTGCTTAGTTAACCCAGCAGATCCAATTACCTAGACTCTGTGTAGATCTGGCATCAGTTCATTCAGGGACTGTCATTTGGCAGCCCCCAGCTAATCCTATAATGTTGAACCCAAGGAGAACACATGGGGAAAATGAAACAAGATAGTCTTTATGGAATGGCTACTCCAAAAGGCCCTGTGCCCTCTGGAGTCCCTGGAGATAGGCAGGCAAGAAGATTTCCAGCCAAGCTTTCCCCCACTGGCATGCTTTTAGAGACCAAACTCATCTGTGACCTTCTGTAAATCACATTGATAATGGACATTTTCTCCAAGTATCTGCCTCTCTTTTCCTCTGGGTACCTGACTCCTACTAACTTTAATTGGACTTCTGCCTGGGCACGCCAGGAGAAATGCCCCCCAGATGCAATGGGCTGATGGATAAAACTTCAAAGTGTCACTGCTTAATATCCATGCAAAGTCATGAAATGAAATACAGGCACTATTAATGTCATTATTACATCACTGAAATGGATTTCCTTTTAAAGTGAGAATCTTATTAAAGTTTTTCTAAGCATTTTTCTTTTTTTTTTCACGTAGGATACTTAAAAATCCAATTATAAAAATTTCCTGGAAAGAATAACCAGTGTTCTGTGTTAGGAAACTTAAAGATAAAAGATAATGAAAAAGAAAGAAAGAAAAGCTCAGCATTCTAGTATTCACCTACTTGCGTGTATACTGGAAAACCAGCCATTGTCATTTCCTCACAAGATGAGAGCTCTTAGAACTTCCTGGTCCTTACGATGGCTGGGATTTTGATGCCTAGTTCAAGTTCACATGACAAAACTATTATTGAATCAGAATCTAATTAAAATATTTCTGGATGTTTGCTGTTGCAAGCCTCTTTCTAAGGTCCTTCTTTTTCTCTATATCTTTATGAGAGCTGACTATTGCCAGGTTTTTTTTTTAACCCTTTCCCTATTTATATCACAAATACATCCCACAATCAAAGACACTGATCTTGCGCTCAAAGAGAAATCTGCATCCACATCTCTCCTTTTATATAATAAAAATATAATTTTGTTGCATAAAAATTATATATAATATATAACATGTATAAATGTAGTATTTTATGTATAAAATTTTTATCTTTTATAAAATATCTTTTTATATAAAATTTTCATTATATAAAATATACTACATGGCTTTCGTTAAATACTTTAAAGAGAAATAAAGATGTTTCAGTGCAGTTTAACAGGTTTTTTTTTTCTTTTCTGTTAGATATGCCACCTGTTTAAGCTGGGAAGAGTGTTTTATTATAATAAGGAACATTTATAAACTACCTCAGAGTTTACAAACATTTTCACATACATTATCTATTTAAATATAACCATCTCTCTATGAAGCAGTCATTGCAGATTAAAAAACTGGATCTCAAAGAGGTTAAGTGATTTGCCAAGATTACGTTTCTAGAATGACTAGGACTTTAATAATATTTTGTGATACCAAAATCACATGCTTTTTCCACAAATGTATCAGAATTTCTGTAATAAAAATTCCAACTCTACAATAATAATAACTTTCATTGTATGGCACCCTCCAGCTTCCAAAGCATGTTATTTCATAAGAGCGGTCACACAAATCCTTCCAGGTACAACTGAGCCAAGCTTTGCACATAATATTGTGAAAAAAAAATTTGGTAATTGAATAATAAATTCAGAGCAATATATATTTGAATCTTTTACAGAATAAGGCACTATCTTCTAAAGTCATCCTGTATTCCACATACAAATATTTTTTTGTGCCTAAGTAAGGAACTAACAATATTAGCCATGAGAATGCAGTTTTAATCTAGTGAGTGACATTAACATAGTAAGAATAAAATATAAAAGTAGACTTTATATAATAGGCTGCAATTTGTGAATGTCAACATAGAATAATAAATATTCTAATTTGTGAAGTTAACTTTATCATATAGTATTGAAACTTCCAAATATTTCTCAGAGCTATTAACTTAGAAATATGTAATAGTCAATTTTACAAGCAAGCTCTGTTGCCACAGGTGTGTATAATTTGATCAAAGTAATAGATATTTATATCTTAAACTATATACTGTTCATTTTAAATGTCTATGAGGAGTTTTAAGAGAATAAATGACTCACACTATTTCAGGCTTTTGAGGAAATCGTTTTAACATATTAGATGCCAAAGTCCTTTTAAAGACCAGTCATGCTTGGACGACTGGCAAATAAGGATCACAATAACTTTTTTCACAATTTATTTTAAATATACTTCATATTCTGTATTATATACACACAATTAATTGTTCAAGAATGGCTTATGGAAAAATTTACTTTAACCATGAATCAAACAGAAAAATTATTGCCACCTACTCTTAAAAATAGAGAATGTTTACATGGCATAGTCATTTTTAATGATATGAATTCAAGGAATATTTAAAATAAAATTATTTTATCATATGATATCAATATTATTTGTTGTATATGTTATTATTATTAAATTTTCAAGAAATATTATTAGGAAAAGCATAAGTAATCTAAGCTTATTTTCTCATGCTGTCTCAACAAAAAACAATTCAAAATGAACTTTGATGAAAGTATATATGTTTTCAAAGTGAGATATATTTAAAGATTAACTAACTTATATCCTAGTTCTTAAGAAACTGAATGAAATCTCTGTAGGGACACAACATACCTTGTGTGAGAATTTAGGGTAATATTTAAAGGCTAGGACAGGAATTTCAGAATATTATATATAAAGAGAATATGATAAGAGTATCAGATGACCATTATACATGGGAAAGCCATCCATTTCAGGCACATTCCTGTTGGCAGATCTACTGGAAAATATATCAGTCACAAACTAAAACTTAGTCCATTTCTGAGGCCCAGAGATTCCAGCCAACTCTACTACCAAATAAAATCTGATGATTCTAGAAAGGTAGACACTATAAATTATAGACCTGTTAACTTTACCAAGGAAACTCCTAAGATAAATGATTTAAAAATCAATTTCCAAACCTCTGGAAAAGAACAAAGTACCAGGAAATGACCATATTGAATTTCTATAATACAAAATAACATTACCATAAAATATATCAAAGCAAAGAAATCATTAGCAAAGATTTTATTTCTAGACACGATGACAGCATCTAGTTTCATCTCAAATAGATTAAATGTTCCTTGTAGGCAGAAAATGTTTATTTTTCCCACAAAGATAAGGATGTACACATCACAAAAATTCACTTAATAATTTCATGATGGCTTTAGGTTCGTTTACTGGTAAATTCTCATTACTATCAGAAGCCAGGTCCTGTCTTTGAAAGATAATTAAGAACATTTTTATTTAAGAGCAAGGGCTTCTACAGAAATTATTTGTATGTCTAATATTTATCCCTTCTCTTAATATATCCCAGACTAGAAATAACCTTTGTTGATAATTCTTCTAAACCCACAGGGTTGTGTTTGCTGGCTGGAATTTTGTCCTGTCTAAAGGTATAGGCTAGATCAGACTCTGTTTTGGCCACATTTGTATTGACATTTGTCAACAGTGTCTGGACCATGATAGACAATATTCATTGAATGGAATCACAGTTCTATTTTACGTGCTGCTAGTTTGTTTTTTCCCCTGTGATGTTCTTCTGCCTCTTTGTAAACTTTGTATGTGTCCTATATCTGCCTTTAATCTCTCTTTTTGTCTACTGCAATCATCTGCATTCAGGAGGGCCTTTGTCATATTCTGTTAAATGACTCAGGAAATTGGTTTAGTAAAACAGATATCAGTTCAGAAGTAATTCTAGTCCTCACAACTAAATGAAGAGATTGAACAGAACTGTAGCCCTGAACCCCATTGCTATAAAATCTGCCTTTCAGCTGGCCACATGATAAATGGCATGTTAACATGGGGTTATGAATCCAATGGATAACCGTATGATAGATGGCAGGTTAATATAGGGTTATGTGTCCAAAGGCCAGATATCTTAACATTTGTTTTTATAAAGCCATGAATTCAGTGGACACTTAGCAAGTTCTATTTTTCCCTCTATGTTAGGAGGAATTGGAAGCCCTCACATTTAGTGAGGTAAGAAAATAGATACCATCAAGTAGGCATCCGCCACCAGGATGTAGCTGTGTTATCTGTTTTGTGTATCTGGACCATGAAATCACTTCTCTTCAGAAGGATGAAAATGTGGTAGTAGGAAATTAAACTGAGATCTGCTGGAGACATTTGCCTCTGACAATCTGACCCAAAATTTTCTTCCTGCAACCATATGTGACCCATTTAACAGCCCGGTAAATGACTGTCTTTTTCTGAATGAGCAATGAAAAGAAATTTAAAAAGCATTCACCACACAACCCCCATGCTATGGCCTTGGCATCTTTGATCTCCATGGTCTGACTCCTGCCTAGGTCCTCTCCTAGAATTACAGCTCCTTACTTTGCCTGTTCCTAATATCTCAGACTTGTTTCACTCTTAGATGTAATCATGCCCAAAGACATCTTTTTAAAACACTAATTTCTCTATTACTGATTTTGTTGATTGTGACATTTAAAATTAGATATCTGTCTTTCAATTTTGATTATTGTTATTTCTTTTCTGTCTCAACTCTCATATTTACATTTGTTTTGTATACAGTCAGATCTCTCATCAACCTTCTCTCTGATTTCTATCCACACCAACATGCAGTGAAAGACCTTTCCTACCTCAAGATTATATGAATAGCCACATAGCTTCCACTTTATGGGAAGAAAAAATACCCTAGAGCTCAGTTTCTAAATGAAGAAGCTATTTAAAGCAAAATGCAAAGAAATCTACAAATATTCCACGAGTGGGGAGAAGAAATAAATAATTTTGTTTTAATCTCAGTGAAGAAATTCAATACTGAATTAGTGCAGATCATGTTTCTTTAGAGAGACAACAATAAGAAACGTGCATTTTCTGCCAACCAAAATATAAGCCTCACTTTGGTTTTTGAACCTTCCCTCTTGATTTTATTTACTCAAGTGTGTTTGATCTTATATAAAGACAACTCAAAGAGCCTTTTTCTTCTTAAACTTTCAGATCCATTTCTCAGATATACAGAGTTTTAAGAAACAGCCTAAATGATAAAGTGTTCGCTGAAAATGATAGTAGGTTGAGAGTATCTATTTCATCTGAAGTATTATCATGAAGTCATAATCTCTATACTATCAGGTCTTGAACTTGACTTCCAGTATGATTTAAGTTTTTTTCTGTTTTCAGACCTACTTTTGTGCACAGTGACTCTCACCATTGATTGAATATGTGTGAATTTAAAAGCTTGTGATCATAATTTGCCTTAAGTTAAACATCATATCAACCTTCAGGCCATAGGGTTTGCTTTCACTGTCCCAGCCCCGGGCTGCCTGACTGCCTTTAACCCGGCTCTCTGTGCCTGGCTACAGGTGTAAGAATGGAACCTTCAAAGAATTAAATCACAATTGCTGTGACTTTTAGGCAAGAAGAATATATCACCGTGGACAGTCCCTATCTATACTGCCATTCCACAACAACCCACGGACCACATGTCATCGTTTTTATTTTATGGCTGATAAAACTCCTTGTCTTCTGTGCATCCCACACTCCAAGATTCCTCTCGTCCTCCCCTCTCCCTTTACAAACACATTAATGTTTTGTTAGGAAAGTAATCTAATTAATTTGTAACCATATTGAAAATAAGGCTTTTTATTGTTTCTAGTCAATTTAAGAAGGCAAGAATTTGTTGGCAGATTTGGGTGTGGAACAAAAAGCTAATAATTTTCATTTACATGAATGGCTTACCATTCATGCCTAATTGCTGCTGAGTACGATACTGTTAATGCACTTTTTTAAATATCTGTCAGAGTAACTTTGTTGTAATTTTGCATTTGTTTTAACATTCAACTCTGTCTATATGTGTGTGTGTGGCTACTATATTGTATTTATAATTTTAGGCTGACTTAGCATGGAAATATACTCACAACTTTTAATAAATTTAGTGGTAACATTGACCAGAAAGTATAAATTTTATTCCCGTGTGTATGATATAAGCGTAGACTTACACATGCAAAATAGATGTGGATATGGTTCGTGTGTATAAATATATATATGTCGGTGCATACAAGTGTCTTGCTTTGCTTATGCAGTCATGTTCAAGTCTGTTTAACATTCAATTGTGATACTAGCAATGGTAGTTAGTTGCTTTTTATTTTTTATTGAATGAGTAAGAGGGTGAATGATTTCATACTTTTAACAAAGGAGGTGGTAAAAAAATTTCTTTTTCTTCCCTCCTAAATACTTGTTTTGTTCTCTAACATATTGTCCCCACAGAGAAAGACAGAAAAGCCTAATGGCATGTAGGAGAGGACCCATAAAGTCACCATTAAAAGAATAAATAAGTAAAGGTAATGATAGTCACAGATTGGGATGAATGAGTTTGTATAGTGCAGATCAGAAAAAGAAGACAGAGGAGGAATTAAAAAGATAATAAAGAGAAATGGGAGCTTAACCATGAGGTGCCTTGGAAATGGCAGTGAAAACCAAATGCAGGGTAGCAAGTAGAAGTAAAGAAGAAGAAAATAAAGGAGTATATATTAAGAGAAAGATATCAAAATAGAGAAGAGTGCGAGGAGATAGCCAAGGGGGTAAAAAGCAAGAGCACAGTCATAGCAAGATGGAGAGAGAGAGAAGAGGGATCCTGATGGAGCAACACACGTGAACAGGCATGAGCAGAGAGGAACTCAGTGCAAAACTGGAAAGGACACCTCAGTGCAAGAGGAAAGGAGCTGGGCCACTGTGTTAGCTCCGTGCCTCCAGTATGGATTAATGACTTTTGGGTGATTTTAAATTTCGAATTTGATATTTTCCTTAAGCCTTTTAAAATAACAAAAATCCATGTAGATTAGAGTAACCGAAAGCCTTGAAGAATTAGAGTTCCATGCACACTATATATACAGTCTGCTATAGCAACCCTAAAACGTAACTCACCCATTTGTTCCAACTAGAATAGCGTTTCTTATAAACGACTACTGTGGTTCTTATAACTTAACTTATACAACAAAGTCACTGTAAACTTTATTTTAATTTCTGAGAAGCCAATTTTTATTAGGAGATGTTAATGTAATTAAAAATTAGTAAGCCATCTAATTGTATTAATGAAGTTTTTTCTTAGCAAATTGAAATGCACCTATTATACAAACAAGTCATTTTGTAGACTCATAGACTGGGAGAAAAGATCTTCAAGAAACACTAATCCTAACCTCTCATTTAAAAGTTGAGGAAAGTGAGCCTACAATTAAGGGACTCTCCCAAGGACATATAACTAATTAGTGGCAGAATTAGGGACTAGAACTGAAAATAAGACTTCCTTTCTCAGTTATAATCAAGATGTGTAGCCTTGGTATGTTTTTCATGTAGGTCTATGTTATTATCTATGAAATGCATCATTACTTGCACATTAGCACTGATAGGCTTTTTTAAAAATGCTTTGCCATTTTTTGTAATATGGAGATAGTCAAAAATTGAAATTCATTACAGACAAGAAAAAAAATCTTCTAAAATAAGTAAGACAATAATGTTCAATAGGTAAACAATAGAATATACCAAGAATGCTTACTTTAAGTAAATTTTGGAGAGAAAGAGAGACAGAAAGAGAGGGACTGGGAAGAGAGAGAGACAAATCTAATAAATTATCTTTTCTCCAAAGAGCAAAGATATTTCATTGAGAAATAAAGGAAATTAATCAGCATTGGTCTTCGGTTGTATAAGCCTCCTGTTTACGAGTCCATAAAAATCAAACAAAGAGAAGTGGATCACCAGAACTTCACTTGACTAATGTTTCATATATTGAGTGTGAATTTTTAAAAGAGTAATGAAAATCATCAGGATTTTGGGAGTCATAAATATTTTTAAACCTTCTTGGTCTGTAGAATTTATTCAAGATTTCTTCTAATAGTGATATTCTAGTCTAGTTCACCTACAACCATGTCACACTTTCATGGGGGAAAAGGGAATGCCAGTGCATTTCATATGGATCTGTCATCTAGTTATTTTGATGGTCACACAGCTAGACATTTTCATTGAATAGAGTTAACATGGATTATCAATGTGGCTGAGAATTCAGAATCAACTGTTGATTCAGATATCTCATAGTGCTGTGACCTACAGGCCTATAATGAATGATACAAAATGAATATCATTCTGTTAGTTGGTAGAGCTTGATAGGCTTTGTATAGTGCTTTCATATCCACTATTTTATAATAATACTGTGTAGGACTGAGATAAATACCAGGTTTGAAAATGAGGTTAGGTGATTCATATAGTGCGTCTGTTTTGAAGTTATGATTTGAATCTAGTTCACCATATCCTACTTAGATCTTCTTTCATCCAGTGGAAAATAAACCCCAAGAAGGCAAGAATTTTTGTCTGGTTTATTTATTCCTCTGTCTCCACCTAACTGCTGGGCACATTATAGGTATTCAAAAAGTACCTGTTGAATTAATGAATGATAAATCTACATCATTCTGCTTCTCATTAGTATCCCATTTCCTTTTACTGAATTTAAATTTGAGTTCATAAATAATTTTAAGCCAATCAATTATTCAAGGCACATTTTCCTTCATCTTAAAATAAATATTTTTGTTTAAGTCTTCCCAAAAGGAAAACATTTGGTACCCATGAACACCTTACACATTTCTGACTTTATCTACCTATTTTGGGTGAATAATATGTTTCAATCCAGGTAATTGAAGAAATTGATAATTTGTTCATTTTGGTGTAAAGGAAATTGCCTCTCTACTTCCCAAATTACCCCAAAGCCCTCTGTTGCAGGTAGTGCAGCCTATGGAACATGGATCCGAGTAGGAAAGAAGATAATATGGGAAGGGAAAAGGGACAATGTGATTCTGCTCTAGATGCCCTCATGCCTCCTGACCTCAGCTGTCCATGTTCCTCAGTGATTAAAAAAAAAAAAAAAAAAACAATGGAAAGACCCATTATTAACCATAATGTAGAGACCATGATAGTAGAGATGACTAATCAGAAGCCCAGCTTTCCTTGTGTTGTTCAGGAGACTGGACCTTGAGGTCATTTCTGAAAATGATCTTAATTAGATTACATTTGGGGTAAATGGAAATGAAGTATCTCTATTGGACTCCATGGGCTACCTCCTAAGTTTGGTATTTGGAAGGTTCACCACCTCAAAACCGTTGTCCATCTCAACTCTAATTTCAGCTCTTTCTGCTGGAGAGATGTAATGAGGCGTGAGTTGAGCTTGGAGAGAGGAAGAAACTGAGATATCTAGATACCACAAAAGAAAAGCAGCTTTTAAGTTTTCCAGAACCTTTCTAATTTTCTCATCTTGTTATTACAATTTTTACCGCATCTTCTTTCTCTTAGCAGGAAAGCTTTTAGTCTATAGAGGGTGTATTTTTGGTGACGACAAGAACAGAGGTGGTGGGAGGAATTCACACTCTTTACAATCATTCATCATGGAGAAGAACCCCCCAGGACAGTGGAATAGTCAAAGCTCAATAAAGAAAAGGTTTCATCTCAGTGACAAATCTCAGTGATCCTGCAAGACTTAGATAAAGGGCCACTCAGTGGTCTGTTTTGGGCCTGAGAGACACCTTCCTTAGTTCATGTGTTCCTTATCAGGCAGTATCTCACCTTTCATCCAAAGCTTGGGTTTGGTGTCAGAATGTCTTAAGATAAGAATTCTGCCTTTGCAACTAACTAGCTATGTGACCTAGAATGAGCAATCCTTTATAGATGCCAATTAGCTCATCTAAAACAATTGTATTAATTACATCATAGATTTATGAGGATAAAAAGAGATGTTGCTCAGCATCTATTTATTCATAAAACAAGCAACAGTTACACACCTACTATGTAGCAAGTGTTATGCTACATATTGGGGATACACAAAAACTTGAGTTCCTGATCTCAAAGTCCCATAATCCAAAAGAATTGTTGTAAGCTCAATAGATAAACACAGTTCACAGTGAGAAGGGGTATAGCGTAAATAGGGCACTATGGGAAAATGGAAGAGGGAGTCATTAACTTTGCTAGGGGAAAGCTAACAAGCAGTAGACTTAACAAGGCGTATTTTTGTTTATATTGTCTCTACCCAACTTTACATTGTGACTTAAACGTACTCAGACCATGTTCAATTCTGAGTTCTCTCTACAGTGCTGCTTATATGATTATACTCAACAAATATTCATTATTAGCAATTGTTTTAATGCCCCTTTCCAATAAGTTGTATTGTTTTATTATGGAGTCAGGGGTAGTTGAAATCTCTCATGTGGTTCTTCAGCCAGTTTTAATAAGTTTTGCTTGATTGTTTCTTCAAATCCTAGGATGACTCCAAGAATGCAAGGCATTTGATAGTGTCAATTAGAAAAAAATGTGTTATTTTACAGAATGCAAAATATCATGTTCATATCTAATTAAGCAGGTATTTGGAGATACAGTACTTTCAGCATAAAACACTCTGTGAATTGAAGAGTAATAGATGCTTATATCCATTGCGGTTGGCATGTTGAATGGTACAATTTATATGGAGAGTGATTTGGAAATAGCAGTCATAATGTATAATTCACAGAATCTTTGACTCAGCAGTACTAATTCTAGAAATGTATTCTGCAGACATATGGGCCATCTGTGAAGTAACATATGTATAAGGATATTGATTGTAGTGGTTATAATAGCAAAAGATTAGAAACCACATAAATGTTCATTGGGATATTGAATTATTCGATACATTTCAGATAATGTATGTAATGTACATCCAAGTCGTTAGATACAATGGAATACTATGCAATGTTTAAAAAGAATGAGACAGCACAATATATACTGATATAATGTCAAGCAAAACAGCAAAGTGCACAATTGTGTATTATAACATCATTAGGACAGAAAGATAAATATATATAGATATAAATATAGATGTAGCTTTGGATATGGATAAACACACATACATGCATATAATCTTGTGTATAAATAACTTTCCTTAAAAGGATACACAAGAAATAGTCGCAATGATTACAGGGGAAGAGATTAAATAGAAATATTCACTTATCATTATATACACTTACTTTTGTTCTTTTTTGAACATGATATTATATGTATGTGTCACCTATTGAAAAACTCATTAAATGGATTAATAAAAGGAATACCTAAAACACAAAATGTCTCCCCGACCATATTTGTAATAGTCATCATGGTTGAAATTTTTTCTGTAAATTCACAAGTTATACATGGTAATCCATTTTTATATTTATGTAGAAGACATTTTGAATTTTTTTCTAGAGGGAGAATAATTTTTAAATTCTTTAAATTACTTTTCCCCCCAGGAAGTCAATAAACTTCAGTTACTTTACTCCAAAACAAGCAGCGTCAGCTATAAAAAAAGGATGAATCCTATATTTGATAGCATAAATGAGGCATAATAATCAAAGAAAAAAACTTTTGAAAAGAAGAATGTGTGAGCTACTGGATCCTTGGGACTCCAGCAGTAATTTACACACCGTTACTTATTCAGGGTTGCATTCCTAATTACTCCTTGGGAAAAAAAGATAATTATTATACTGTAGTGATTACTCCTTTCAGCATGCAAGAGAAACAATGCTGATGTAAGCACATCTTCAAGAAATATAACTCTAGTCTGTTGATAAAATTGTTTATATATCAATATTTTAAGGAGAATATATTAATGACAAAAATACATTTCTTAAAGGAACATTGAGCTTTCTGGTAAACTCTCATATTCAAGTATTTCTAGGAAAACGTACATAAACAAAGTCAATTTAATGCTAGATTCTAGATTGTTCATGACCTACTAGCTTTCTCACAGAACTTTGTTAAAGCACCTTTAAAATTTAATGGAGAGAACACTATTGAACTGTATACTTAAAAATGATTAAGATGGTAAATTTTATGTTTTTTTTACCACACGCACAAAAAATCACAACTAATCGAGTGTTAGAAGAAAGAAAAAGAGGAGGAAAAATGTGCCTCTTTAGTGTGAATAATCATCTAGATCCTAGTTATACAAAGCCTAAACACAAGCACTATTATTTGCCTACTATCATGATTGAGATTATCTATCTATATATCTACGTCTATTTAGCTCATCTAATCAATCTAAATATTCAGAGCAAGATTAAAGAAGAAAAGCTATGCCTGGTTTGCACATGCTCAAAACACAAACTTTCCTGGGTTTCTATCTGTTTAAAATAATATTTGGTTCATGCTTTTGCAGAAGTATTTTAACAAAGGGGGGAAACATTTGGTATTCTATCAACTCTTCTTTATCCACTCACAGATGACCTGTATCATGTATTTAATACCAAATGGAGTTCCAGACTAGCATGTATGTCTCTTCCTGACTGGTTTGGCTTTCCCGCCATCAGTTGAGGTATACTTATAAATACAAATTTTATTAATATTCTCAGCCAACAAAATTCAGAATGTGAACATGTAGAAAATACTTAAGGCTATATTCTAAAGGCAAATGAGTGTCATGCTTTTTCAGATGATGCTCATCACTGCCTCTTTACATTTACAGGAGACCAGACTTCACCTGTACGTATTTAACCAAGTGAACCATAGAAAACTATTTCCTTTCATAATTTGTCACTGTAAAGCAAATGTCTAAATTTAAGATGGTAGAAATAGATCTTTCATTATATTTTTAAATACATAGAGCATACTGAGATTAAGTTTTTAAAATTCATATCCAAGCGCATCTATAATGTATTTTAATAAGATCATAAATAATGAAGTAATTTTATACAATGTGGAAAGGCTGTGAAGTGTAGCATTTGAGTGATATTTATCTATGAGGTGTATCCATTTTATGGTTATCTTTTCATAAATTTCATTTCCATTTGTGGAGTTGTGACATATGCAGACTAATTAGTGTGACTTATCCTGTGGCTAAGCAGGAATGTTCCTCACTTTTCCTTTATCCGTTCACCTTGTACAAAATTATTATTCCTTTGAACACCTCATTTATTCTCCCATTCACCCTAGGGAGTCCCTCATGTGGAACGACTCAGAGGTGTATATGAGGAGCAACAATCTGGCAGGCTCATCATAAAATGTGATATGTTCGCTATTTCTCTTTCCAAGGGACCTATCCAGCTGAGACGGTACGAGGCCTCTGGGCCACACAAGCAAATGCAGCAAACTCACATCCCAAGAAAACTTTTTGCCAAAAAGGTGGAGGGAAATAGCTCTTTAGCAGAGCTTGCACAGAGGGGAAAAAAAAATTCTGTTTTCTGGGAATTTGTCATGTAGGAGAAATAAGCACTATAGCCTTGTGGCAAGAGGATATGTTTTTACTGGACCAGAAATGCATAGAAATGGAGCTGAGTTCTATGCATTCATACTGCTAATTCTAGGAATTCTTGTTCATCTTTCATACAGAAAGGTCATTTTGAAAAATTGAGTAGGCTACTATCGTAAAAACATATATTCTTAGAAGTAAATTATTTTTGCCCATAACAGATGTGAAAACAAGCATTGATAAACACATAGATCAAATTTTCTCTGCTCTTATGGTATTGGCCATTATTTGAGTCTATAGCTGCCTCTTGGTAGGTAGGAAGATTTTTACTCTTAATTTGAGTTCATTAGGCATGTGCTTTGCCTCATGGCTGATTTTCAATAGTGGATAGATTTATACAGGCTAATATTAACTCTTGACCAGTAAAACACATTCTGAAGGATTTTGCTAATACTCGTACTTTAAGCTTGTTCTGGAACTAAGAGAAGCTAACTGGCTTGGACACTGATTAACCTAATACCTAATCCATATTTCCATGAGAATTTGATCAATACACCTAATCAGCCTAACATGAAGAAAATTGCACATGGGCTCTTGACATTTCAGACAAGAGACAAAATTTTTTCTAGGGGAAGAGCTTCAGTAGTGATAGTTGTGAGATCCGAACAAGCAGGAAACTGTCTGCTTTGTTCCTGCTCTATCCTCAACACCTAGAACATTTCCTATATTTGTCCTCTCTCATGGTTTGGATGCAGACCTCTATGCAGAATGATCCCCAAAACATGAAACCAGATGAGTGATTTCATTGCTTTAATCAAACAAAGTTAATCTGGCAAATACTTATGATACATATAATGTCTACTGGGTAACATGGGGCTTAGTCATAAATGATAAGCAGTTCATCAAATATGTGATTTAAATTAGCATTATTTTAAATAACAAAATTGTTGTTTCTTATATTATTCTCTCTTCATTTGACCAGTCTTTTGGGGTTAATCTTCAACCTTGGCTGTTTTTCCTGATATTATGTGGAAATTATATCATTTATCCACATCAGCAGCACCATCATACACTCTGATGTGGAAACCTTAAAAGAAAAAGGTCCTGATTCTTTACCTCCAAACAGCCAGTGATGACTTGACAGTGTCTGGGTCCCAACACGCCAAGGACTGATGTTTCCTTTGCTCCAGTATTCACTCTCAATCATTATTATAATCCTCTTACTGCCTTACATTAAAATACTGTTAAAAGTCATTAAAATGTTTTAACTGAAGGAGTGCTCCTTACACACATATTCATTCCACAGTTGTGGAGACATGACAGGCATTGTGGGATGGATCTATAACAGCAGGAATGTGTTGAGTAGTGAAAAAACACAAAGATGAGCAAAAGTGAACCCTTCCTTCAAACTTAAACACCAGTAAGAGAGGGAAGGTATGTACAAAGATTGGAACTTTCCTGATTTTACATGAAATAATCCTCAATATGTGGCTAAAGGAATGAGTAACATCTTAGTTTGGACTGCTATAGTAAAAATAGAATAAACTGGGTGGGTTATAAACAACAGACATTTCTTCCTCACAGTTCTGGAGGCTGAGAAATCCATGATCAAAGCACTCGCAGATTTGGTGTCTGGTAAAAACTCCTTCCTGGTTCATAAATGACCATCTTTTCCCTGTGTCCTCACATGGCAGAAGGGGAGCTCTCTGGGGTCTCTTTTATAAGGGCACTAATCCCATTGATGAGGGTTCCATCCTTATGACCTAATCACCTCCTCAAGGCCCCACTTCCAAATACCGTCAACATTGGATATTGAGTTTCAACATATGAATTTTAGGAGGACATAAACATTTAGTCTATAGCAGTAATTTTTGCCAGGATTGGGGATTTATAAACCAGAAAAGCCCCAGGTGTCTAAAATTCAGAGGTAGACAGTAGAAAGGGAGAAGATGTAAATATGCCACCAACGGAGGGAAAGGGTTCAAAGAAAGATCATTCAAACTTGAGAAACTTCACAGTTTCCCTCTGGCCCTGCCTTATCTTCTTCTGTGCAAAGGTCTGTAGAACATACATCTTTGGGCTATATCTCTGAGATAAGTGGATCTGAGCTACCATATATCCTACAATAGAGCTGATAGGGGTCAGCTCCCTCTTTAAAACTCTTTACTCACCTTGACTCTGAGTCACAACTACTGCTATAGACGACACAACCACGTGGTCTCCTTGATCAGAGACCTTAATCCAACAATCATGACAATAATATCAAAGGCACCACCTGCAAAGAAGTATTTCTGTGTGGAATTATGTGACGTATTTAAATTCTGTATGCACAATAGCGGAAAATGACTGGCAAATGCAAGGTTGCCTCATACATTTAAATTGCAATTGTGAAACTTTTCTTTGATTAAAATGTTGTAGTGTTGATTGCACACCATGAGGAGAAAATAGTAAGTAAATTTTCAACTGCCTTTATACGTCAATCCAATGAGTCATTTGTATTTAAACAGGAAACGAATTTCCACAAGGCAAATATAGCAAGAAGTACTACTTTTGGATTTTCTAGTTGCTTCAGAGATCAGTAGGAAAAATTATCACCTCTCAGAGATTCTATAGGTTTCATGTGGGTGAGATATTATGGGTAATCATGGTTGAAATATTATGTTACAAGAAACAAAACTTGTTATAGACATTTCCCCTTACTGCAACATATGGGCATGGCATACTTTTAATTATATGATTTAAATTCTACTATTTTTTTTTAATTTGGTAAGTGGTGTCCAAAAGGAAAGCAAGTTTTGACTCTCATCAGTCCTGAAGTCTTCCTTCCAATTAAAAGCAGTGACCATTGTACATTCAGTCTTCTGACTAAAATGCATGTATCCTTTATTTTTTAATTTTCAAAAGAGAAACAATGTCTGGTCATGTGAAGAAAGCTTCCTAATCAAGAAAAATGTCTTTTCCCTAAATAAAACAAAAGTAAATGTGAAAAGGAATCTTCAATTAAGAATGGATCATTTCTTTTCCCTATATATCATGACCTCCTATTTCTTTCCAGTTGGTTGGATTTCGATAGAAATAACTTTTATGTTAAGTTTGTTTAGCCTTAATTTGCTATAAAAACACAAACCATACCATTATCATTGATTAGGATAGGGCTGCCAGCATGCCCTTGAAAAACCATTATGTGCTATTGTGCAAACACAGATCATTATAATATGAATGGCTTGCTTGCATACAAAGGTATCAATTGTATTAATATAGCTGTTAAAGATTTTTAGGAAGACTACATTGTAACAAGCTCTGTAGTTTCAATCAAGGAATACAGTGCTCTTGGAGTTGAATTAATGATGTATTTGTAAAAAATACATTCCTATCATATAATTTTTTTCCAGCCAGCATCTAGAAAGGGACCATCCAATAGCTTTATTCCTAGAAATGGAGAGGGGTAAGAGAAGGAGTGTTAAGTATCACTTTCTTTAAATCCTATTTTTGAGAAGCTTTCTCAAATGATTTTGGATGAGGCATTTTAACTTTAATACAGTTTATAAAGGCAAGTGGGCACATAATACCTGAACCTAAGATAATATTGAGGGAAGTGGGGTGGAGAACAGAGTGGGTTGACTCTCTAATCCCCAAAATCATCTGCATTGCTCCTAGATACAAACACAAAAACCTCTATTTGTCTAAAACTTTGCTGTCAAGAAGCAGTTAATTATTTTTTAGAACACAAAGTATTCTAAGATGCTGTTACTAATGATACTCACGGTCATGGGCTCCTGAGGCTTAGAGCGAGGAACATAAGCAGAACAAGAAGAAAGGAAGGCAAGAGGTCTATGAGATCTACACAAGCTTTCCGTGGATGGCGCCTCAAACCATTAAACCGAATGATACCTGAGAAAGTGAAATAATGTGATCAAGGATTTCTTAAGGATGATTTACTCTGTGACTGGACTTGAAGCTTTTGTCCATTGTTCAGATAGTTCTATAGTGTTCCTCCTGCGTTCCTACACAATGTTTGCCATAGAGAGAATTGGTAGATACTCGATACATTTTTCGTAAGTGTTAATTAAATAAGCATTATAATCTTCTTCCAAATACCTCCAAACATTTAGAGTAATGTTGCTTCTTAGTCAGGTAAAATCTCATTATAGCAATGATCATTTTGATTATCTGAAAGTTCTAACTAAGCTATTTCTATATCCCAGCATATCTCCCAAAAAGACAATGCTTCAATGATCTGATTGTATTTCTTTCTTTACAACATAATTTTATACATTGGCTTTTTCTATTGCTTGGCACTGTAATAGCCACACTTTACGAAAAAAAAAAAAAGTCTGCTATCTGTAATATATGAGGAGAGACAAACTGAGCTTACATATCAAATAGAAATATTTGTTCTTCGTTTATTTTGTTCCTAAATGAAGATGAAATTATCCTTCAAATTCTCTGAACCTTTCTTATTGCAAGTAACTCAACCACCTAAATAAAGTGCCCCTATGCACCAAATCATCCACTAAAACGAAAGAACCACAAAAAGATATTTAAAGCCAGAAAGTAAGGGTACACTAAAGATCTGGACTTGATCCTGATTTCTAACACGTTTTCATTTTCTTCAGTGGATTCCAAAGACTTTTAACTTGCAATCATGTCAACTCATTGATTCATCTGAATACTTTCAGGCTAGGAAGAAGTTTTAACAGGTGGCCCAACTTCATTTGTTTATAAGGGTGACTAACCAGGTATATAACTAGAACTATTTTCCTAATAATCAGGAATCCTTTGAAGCTCTCCAAACCGTCTGGGCCTGACCTCAGCCTGTGGAAGAGCAGGTTCCTCTAGACTGATATCTGACATGTAATATGACTTGGAAGGATAAGTTTGTGACATATGATGGTACATGATATGTTGGAAGTAGTTTAATTTCTTTCTCTTCTAATTTCTTGGAGCACTTTTTAAGTACTTGTCTTAGAGAAATAATCACATTACTTTTCTTACTACTGGAATAGTCTTCCTCAATTAACCATATTAACAAAAATGAGAGGTTACAAATGACATCAGTTTATGATCAAATTGCACCAATTAACAGTAAAAAGAGCAAAATAATTGTATGATTTTTCGTAAAATGATTTTATGCCCTCCCTACTTGCTTGATATTTAAATGTTTTCTATTTAATTATAATAATAGAGCAGTTAAAACAGCCCTCCAATTTCATGATGATTTTGCTAATCTCTGATAAATCAAACTTTAAGAACAACTGCAAAATTTTTTTTTAACTTTTACCTTTGAAATTTACTCAACTTTTATTACAAGAGCAAAACAGATATATAATCATTTACCCCCACCATTCTCCAGTTTCATCTCCTTGAAGTAGAAATACTAACCTACCTATATCTATATTTCCTCACTTTTCTCTATGCTCATAAAAATGTGTTTACGTACACGTATATGATTACAAATGCATGCTTACTTCTCTGTAACATTTCTCACTTAATACTACATCATGGATAAAATTCCAAGCCAATGTGGCTATGAGAGAGGTTGTGATGAAAACACACACTTTGCAGTATCTCTTAAGCTTGGGGTTCAGCCTCTTCCCTGTCTTTCATAGCAAAACAGAAGTCTAGACATGAGAGTTAGTGTCTCCATGACCTATGATGAACTAGCGTGATGGCCTTTTTTTCAATACTAAGCTTCTTTCCAGTATAGACACCTGCATGCAAGCATACACAGGCATGCTTGCACACACACACACAATTTGAATCATGAGTACATAATTTCAGGCAGTTTCTACTGTTACATTAGTGCGTGAGTTTTTTTGTTTGTTGGTTGACTGGGTCTTCAGCCTTCTTGGTATCGTGAATGGTTTTGCTCTAAAAATAACTACTTTTGCTTATTCAAATTACCAACCTGTTTATACTCCTACCTTGATCAAAATAGTTTATAAACCAATCATCAACAGCTTTGTATGTAGTCATTATACACACGCCTCAAGTCTTCACGAGACTAATGCAAATTTGTATCTTTGTATTTTGAATATAATACACTACTATATTTGTGATAGAATTTCTATAATAACTTATTGAATAGAAGAGAAGGGGGAAAGGAAAGAAGGACGGGAAAATAGGAAAATGAGAGAAAGGAAGATATAGGCCAAAGAAATGCATATTTAGCATCAGCATTTAAAAGTTGTCACTGTAGGTTTTCAAGTAGAAGTGCAGTCACCATGTGCCTGGGACAGTTATGTTAGGGAGAAAATAGAAATCGTGAACTCCTGCTTCTAACCCTAAAGCCTTGATTTCACATTTCATCTATGACTTTCCAGATGCCTTGGCTATCACATCAGTGATTCAGTGATGCTTCTAAGCCAGGGAACTCTATAGGAGAGCTATTTGGAGGTAAACTCTGCCATAACTCTCAAACCAAATAGTAGCAGAATATTTACCAATTTAGCATCCTAGAGTCCCAGGCCTCATACCCTGAAAAATTATAAAGATATCTATCTTCAAATGTATTGAATATCATACTTAATTATAATTTGTTCCAGATTATTGTTTGTTATTTTGCAAGATCCATGAAGCCATGTTTCAATTAGCCAGATTTTAAAACCCAGTGACCTAAAATGCTGACAGTCTTTCCAGAAAAGTTGAGTTTTGTGTGGATGGCAGTGGCTCTCCAGTTCATAATGTAACTACTTTTTTGCCACTCAGGTTATAGTGCAAGCAAGTAGATATTTAAGGGGATGATGGAGGAGGGAAATAACCTTTGTGCATCATCATCATAAAACAAACTATTGAGTAATTGCTGCAATAGTCTGATTTTATGAGTTGATGGTTGATGAGTTGATAATTATTTGTGTCTTTCTGTAGCCCTACATTTAAAAAACACACCGGATATTTAAATCGAATGTGACACAGCTACCTATCTGCTAGGCAATACCCAAGCGCAATTTGTTTTACTTGTGCAACTATACTTGATGTATCAATGCACTTTACATTATCTTGAGCTGAGTTAATTCTTCATTAACTAGTTTTATTTTACTGAGTTGCATGCCTAGTATAGCACAAAAACAGATTCAAGTCCTTTATTTTCTTCCACATATTGTCAACAGCTTTTATTCCTGCGGGTTATGGAGGAAAGGTGTTGTGTATGCCTATGGACTTGCTAGCAATAAAGCCAACATAAAATTAGTTAAGGAGGAAGAAGGGGAATTGGGAGGTTTTCTCCACTGCTTTTACTAATCTAAAAGAAATCACTGGAGTCATTTACTTTCCATTCTCTTTACAATAATTGACTCACACAACCCATCTCTTTTTCTTCAAATAGTTCTGCAACGATCAAACTAGATTGGATCTTTCTGTGGTTGTGTCTTTTATTTTACAAGCACAATTATTCAAATAACCAATGGGAAAATCATCCATAAGCATGAACACCCAATCAAGTATAAATCTGCAATTGTTCCATTAGTAATTATAGATATTATTTCAAATATGATCCATATTTTTGCAAATAACTGAATAGACTAAATATTAAGTTCTTGATTTGAAAAATAAAATTTCAAATCAACCAGAAAATAATACTTGAGGGAAGAACAAAATTATTAAGAAACTTATTATTGGGTCCAAGTCTCAGAAATTTGACAGGATTTTATTTTAAAAGGTCAAGTGGTTTTGACAAGCATTCACATGAGTGCATACTGCTAGTCCAGCATTTTATATATCATGAAATACTTTTAATATTGGGGCAGTTTGGTAGATTGTAAACCATAATTCTAAGTATTCCAGTTTTGGGGCGGAGTGGGGAGCATTTCAAATTTAAAGGACATTGTGATCTATGGCATTGAAAATCAGGAATGAACAGAAAGACCACAATCAACAATGAGAAAAAGTGAATTTCCACCCTTTTAGGATTGGGAAATGTAGTTGGTCAGTTTTGAATACCTATGTGCCAGATACCCAAGCAGTTTCTAAAAATTCAAAGGTAAAAGATGCAGTTATTTTACTTAAAGAATATTCAGTCTAGAACATTAACTAATGAAATTCTGATAAAACAGGGCCACAAAATGTAAATGATACCTTAGGTCACCCTTAGGAAATTCAGATTGGAGTCCTACCTGCCCATTTACTCAAGGATAAATTTGCATATGTGCAAGTGATAATGTCCCCATTTCCTTGTTCATTGTCCAAGTGTGAGATATGGGTAAGCTCTTGAAGAAACATCCCCAGTGCCTGCCATCTGGACCCAACCAAAGTTCACCGGGCTAAGTCAGCAACAGTTAGCCTCTTAACTACTAAGTCCCTCTATTCCATCCAAGATCAAAGTTCATCAAAGGATAATGCTTCAATCTGTCTCTCTCTCTCTCTCTTTTTTTTTTTTTTTTTGCTGAGGAAGATTCACCCTACACTAACATCTGTTGCCAATCTTCCTCTTTTTGCTTGAGGAAAATTCACCCTGAGCTAACATTTGTGCCAATCTTCCTCTATTTTTTATGTGAGTCACTGCCATAACGTGACCACCAATGAGTGGTGTAGGTCCACACCCAGGAACTGAACCCAGGTCACAAAACGGAGCACGCCAAACTTAACTACTAGGCCACAGGGCTGGCACCTAACCTGTCTCTTTTTACTTAATACTTATTTGTAGTTCTCTGGGTAATTCAAGGGAAAAAAATATCAATACTTAGGAAACTAACAGTAAAGGAATTTTAGGGCCAAATTCATTCAATAGGTCTCAATTCTCTAAATTGTCCTTTTTAGCTCCTCAAAAGGAAAAACAAAGAACAACTGAGGAAAGGGTGGGAGGAGAGGGAGGAAGAGACAGAAATATAGAAAGAGATAGAAGACTATGTAAGTCCTGCAAAAGACTTCATAAGGAAAAAATACATCATAAGCTGAACTTCAATAGACAATCAACTACTTAGACATAAACTAGCAGACGAATTTTAAGCTTACCATCTCTTTCCCCTAGTTGAGCAAGACTCTTACTATAGCAAAGACCATAGGCTTTGATTTCTCATTTTAAATTTGATAAGGAAAACTTATTATGGCTGCTAGTTAGAGCAATGTGGCCCATTTACAAAGATTATTAATTTGGGGGGACATTTAAGATTCTAGTAAAAGCTGTGAACCTCCCCAGAAAAGTGCAGATGCATGTACATATAAAGTCTTTTTTGTAAGGTGTGTTCACATTTCTGTGAATAGAAATAGGAAACCGTGGCCGAGTGGTTAAGTTCACGCGCTCTGCTGCAGGTGGCCCAGTGTTTTGTTGGTTCGAATCCTGGGCGCGGACATGACGCTGAGGCAGCATCCCACATGCTACAACTAGAAGGACCCACAATGAAGAATATACAACTGTGTACCGGAGGGCTTTGGGGAAAGAAAGGAAAAAAAAAATTATAAAAAAATATAGGAAACCAACCAAACAAGTAAACAAAATAAATATAAATACCCTCCTCCTGATGATAGTTCTTCACTTAGCATATTACCTCTAGAATTGGGATGAGCAAGTTCCACTTTATTTGCTGGTCAAAGACAAGGGTATTGGGATTCTTGATAAAGACGAGAACATAATTCCAGGGGCTTTTGAAGTCTTTGGTGGCTTAATGTTCAAATCTTTGCTTCCTCAAAATTAAGGTTCAAACACAATTTAGGTCAAATTGTGGTCCATGCAAGAGTCTTTTGCATACAGCTTCAAAGTGGTCTCAGAATCCATGCAACCATCCATGGATCTAGGTTGGGGTTAACACAGTGTCTATCTTAGTTGTGTTTCCAGTTAATTACAGCAATATGAAAGAAGAAAAATATGAACTCTATACTGCATGTATATAAAAATCTAAGAAGCAGCAAACTGGGTCAGCTTAATGCATGCATGTAATAGGAATCTCAGAAACACCACCCTAGGTGAGATTAAGGGGCCTCCGGGCCCATATTCAGTTTCTAAAAGGAGTCTATAGAAAAATAGGAGATCATAAGAAATACCTCATGGTTCTCATTTTATCTAAAAATATTAGAGTTCTTCAACTAAATATATCTAACTTTCTCTCAGTAATCCAATTTCTGTCTCTACTCGGTAGACATGAACATGCCCAAACTTGTCTCTTTATTGAACTTTAGAAAAAGAAGAAAGAAATAAAAATGGAACAAAGAGACAGCTTGGCCAGACATGTCACTCCACTTTGACCTCCGCTTCTTTCCCTCACAAGAAACACAAATCCTCTTCCCAGGTGTGAGAAGGTACAGATGACATGTGATACCAAAGTAAACTTACTGTCACTGACAGCCCCAAATAGAAGTAGAAAGAAAGTGCCTTTAAATATCTCAGTAACTAAGAAGTTTATCACTATGCCTGAGTGACCCCAAGGAAGAATATACACATTAAAATATGTTTTATATCCCCCAAATAAAATCAAAATTCACTGAAGCACTCTCAAATAATGGCTTACTAGATAAAAAGTTGTTTTGATAAATTTTTCATGGGAAGAAGTTGTACATTTAACCAGTGTGCCTATGTTATGAAAATGAATGGATTTTCTTCCTTGAAAAATTTCATGCATCAATGATAACAGCAAATTCAGTAATTGTCTTCTCTCTCTCCAACACCATGTGATGCAGTAATTCTTCTGTGTCAAGATGTAAAGCAGCTGGGAATTGAACAAAATTAACATACATTTCACATAGGTCATGATCTTAGAATACCTTTTTTGCCCAAGTGAAAAGAACTTGGTGGGGAGCGGGAAGGGGAATTTCCCTGAGAAAAGAAAGTCATTATAACAATAGACCTTTAAAATAATTATCCCTGCATTAACAATGCCAAAAAATAAAATTCTAATAAATTCTAATAGTCCTTCTAGAAAGTGTTTCTGATTTTTAAAAATGTTTCTTAACATAAAACAATCAAGGTGGCTGGTTGAATAGTAAAATTACGTTACATCAGTTTCAGGATATTAGTTCAAGTCTAATAAAATTTTAATAGAAATATGTTTGATGACTCTAACTTACTGCTGAATGAATAATACTGTGCAGGATTTGATAGTATATGACTCGAGAAAAGATTATTAAGAAGACATATAATGCACTTTTATAAAAGATATTTGCAGGAAACCATTAGATGACACAGAAAATCAATAATGCCCTACTGCCAATTTCAGCAACATTAAAATTACAGTGCTCGTTGATATTTATGATGATAGAGCTACCAAATCATTTCATTTTTGTCTTTCACTGCATTGGCATTTTTCTTTGTTATCTAGGACCAGTTGCAAAATTTGATCAGTTCCTTTATAAAGTGTTTTATAGATGATCCCATCTCTAAACAGCTCTTCTCAGGGAAGAACTTGAACAGTCCATTCTTTCTAGTTCAATGTATAAATAGATTGGTAAATCTCTTTCCTTTTAGGGAAGGCATAATAATTGTAAAATATTAAGACATTCAAAATGATTCTTCGCCAGAACCAAGTAAATAGGATTTAATAAACAGAGTTACTCAGCTTTCTTTATTTCCTAGAGGAGAAAAATGATGATCTAGACTCATTATCTCACATGCGTAAAACTGAGGTGCAAATACTAATGAATTATTCAAGAGTAGAATTCTATATAAGGTACAAATAAATCTCTTGAGTTTCATCCACGTCCTTCTCCAAGGTCACCCAAATTATCATACAAACAAAAATATACAGCTTACGTTTATTTGGCTTCTGAAGTGACTCTATGAGTTTTTCTAATCTGCTAGAATATTATTCTCAATGGAATTTGGATTAATTTATAGAACTAGAAGAGAAAATAATGGATATGGTAAAATATTGTTTCCACAGTTTGCTGACTTGGTGCTCTGGCTATAGGAAAATAGAAGCTATTTGACTACATTCCTGTTATTGGGCTTTCACAGGTAAGGAGATGCAAAGAAGCCCCACTGGAAGGTTGTCTAGAACTGCTGTTTCCAACTTCAAAAGGACAAGGAAAACTTTAATGATTTTCCCAACTCTGAGCCTCTCTAGTTGTAGAATATAGAAATAGCAACTACCGGAGGCAAAGTCTTTTCACTGGTGGCTTCCGTGAATTGTGAAGTCTGCAGCACTGATAAGAAGCTCGGAGAAAGCTTTCAGATCTCATCCCATACTGAACCTTCTGTGAATCATCCTTTTTCCGTTGTAACCAATCTGGTGTACATGAACACATGTAATAACAGCAACGATAATAAAAAGTGACGGTAAAAATTCACATCCACTCCTAATGGAATCTGTTTCAAAAGATGAGTCTACTGCCTATAAAAATAAAGATATGTTAATCAGGTATAAGGGTTTCTTTGACGCCATAGTCCTCTCAAGCTTAGAAAGTCATAGATAATATTGCATTTTGGTGTAAAAGTTTTCCAACTTCCTGTTCCATCCAGACTAGTTGTATCGTTTTTCATACTCATATAGAGTTCCCTGGATTTCATTTTCCAGGTAAAATCCTGAGAGCCAAGTGTAGGTTTTTACATTCTCCCACGGTGATCCTGTCTATTGTTAAGCTTCTTAAATTACCACGTATAGTCAATGAGTTGCAAATCTATCTTAGGATCAGATCTGTTATGGGCTGAATTGCCTCCCTCCAAAATTCATATGCTGAAGCCCTAACCACCTCATAATGTCACTATATTCAGACATAGAGCCTTTAAAAGATGATTAAGTTAAAACACTTGTTCCAAACTCATCCAATCTGACTGACGTCCTTATAAGAAGAGGAAATTTGGACACACAGAGAGACACGAGGGCACACATGCCCAGAGGACACAGGGAGAAGTCGGCCATCTGCAATCTAAGGAGAAAGACTTCAGAACCTCGATCTTGGACTGAGACTCCAGAACTACAAGAAATGAATTTGTGTTTGTTAAGTCATCCAGTCTAGTATTTTGGTATGGCAACCCTAGAAAACTAACACAAGATCCTTCTCTTCAGCTCCAGATCTAGAAATATAATAGCATTCTAGTTATCTCAAACTGGATGTTTCAAAACTTCCCCAAACCTAGCATGCTCAAAATTAAATTCACTTTATTTCTCTCAAAATCTGCTTCTCTTCTCTTCTTCCCATATGGATGATAAGCATCTCCATCTAACCAGTTGACCAACCAGAAATCTGGGAGTCATCACTGGTACATTGAGTTTCTTCAGCCGCCATTCCTATTTGGTTACCAAATAGCATTAATTCTACAGATCTCAAACACATCCTCCTTCTCCACGTCATTATTTCTCTCTTAAATGCTTCATCAGCTTCCTTGCTGGTCTCCTGTCTAGTCTTGCCCTGCTTTAGTCAATCCTTTGCACTGCAGCTAGAAGGAGCTTACCAAAATGTAGATCTTATTATGCCATTCCCTTGCTGTAAATCTTTAAGTGGTTCCTCACAGCCTAAAAAATAAAATCCAAGTCCTCGTTATGGCATAAAATGCCGTCCATGACCTAGGGACAACATCTAATATCATCTGCCTTTCCCAATCTATACTCCAAGCATCCTGAACCACGTGGAGGTTTTGAATGTTTACTATGCTTTCCTCCATGCCTAAGTCTAATTTCTCCTTCAAAAGTCAACACAGGTAATGCTTATAAAAAGCTTTACTTAAATGACCTGCCACAGGCCAGCCTAATCTAGGTGCCCCTCTAATGAGAGCCAAAAGCATTTTATGTATCTTACTTAATCCTGTAATATACTCTTTACCTGTGAATCTGAGACACTTGATTTAAAGTCTTTGAAAAACCTTATCTGTGTATCCGGAGGCTTTCTATGAGTTCAATCAATGTAAATTAATAGAAGAATAAATTAAGGATTGGATATATGAGTGCAAGTTGAAATACGTTAAATTTTATCTAGAATTTCCTGAGAGAAAGCCATTAGTAGACCCAGTTATATTCTACGTGTCTGAGAATTTTCTTGGAGAAATATTTTCGGACAAATATCCTGATCCCTCCAGTTATTAAATTTTCCCTACTGCTATTAAAAAAATACAGCCACATCCTAAACGTAATTTATTGGTATATCTTTCTAGTTGTACAGTTTCATAAACTTCTTCTAGCTTCACGGTCAACCACATGTGCCCACAAGGCCTAAGGACTTCAAATTTAATATGACTGCATTTTCCTTATAGTCCACTAGAGGTGGCTATGTAGGGGGAGGGTTCTTTTCTCAAGAAGGTAAAATAGTAAGGTATGCCTTTATAATAAAATTGATTTCAAAATAAATATACCTTCAATGTACATCACTTTGAAAGGCAATTCCAAAGAATTTTTACAATGATTGTTTACTAAAACTTCATCTTATGCCAGCCTTGCTAGCAGTTTTGGGGAAAAAAAACCCAAACTTCTCCTACCTGCAGCTATTTTTGAAAATATGACTTTATTTTCTTATCTCTTTTCTTACAAGTCTTTCATCAATCACAACTTTTTTGTCTACCAAGTTAGTCAATACAAAATTGTTCAACTCTTGTTCACCCCACTGAAGCTTGCTAACTCCTTGAGTTTTTAACTTTATGATTCTTTATTGAGTTTCTACTGTTTTTCTATGGTGGATGCATGCTTATATGCAGCATATGTCTGAGTCTCTAGAATATGTATAAGAATGAAACATAGAAAGACTTCCCATCTGCCACATACCTATTTCCATCTCAGGTCTATATGCATGCAGCTAGAACTGTTGACGTCAGGAATGAGAACGACCTCAAAGGTTATTGTGCTCTCATAACACTTTGCTTATTTCTCAATGATCTCATTTATCATAGTATTATAATGAGCTATATAGCGGTGTCACCTTGACTAGCTTGTAAGTTATCTGACTATAGCATCCACTTACTCATTTTTCTATTCTCAGCACCAAAAACAGTCTAGCATTTAGAGATGCTCAATAAATGATTGTTGCATTGAATTGTTTTGGCCAGGTGCTTTTCTATTGCGGATGTTGAAAGGATTTTCTTTGATTTTTTTTGTGGAGTCTTGTTTTAAATGCTTCCCTTTCCTTTTTGCAATTAAATGGAACTTTATCATTAACTGAAAACACATTTTGGATGTATTTCATTTTGTTTAATTGCAGTCTAGGCATCATTTAGTCCCACCATGCTCAGCTCTGCATCGTTGAATTTAACTTCACTGACTTTAGTTTCTAGATGTCTTTAAATTGAATGGATTGTTACTCTTTCTAGGTTGTAGAATTACCTGTAGTATTTTCTGTCTCTGACTTAACATTACGTTCATTCATTTTAGAATATAGGAATTCTACATTGGCCACAAACTCATATTTTTTAATAGTGTATTGAATATTATAACCTGATTCATTTGAAGATAGGTGTACTTCAAGATATCAAAGATGAGTTAAGAAGGGAGCAAAATTCTTGATCAATGATTTACATTTCTCTTGAGAAATACCGTACATATATTTGCCATGGTAATCAGGCTTATTTTCAAGTTTTCATACAACATTTCCTTCCCTTGTATCTCTTGCTATTTCAAAATATGATGACTAAAATGATTACAAATCCAACTGTTTGATGATGCAGGACTGAAAGGAGAACAGAGGAGACTGGGTGACCACAATCTACGTAAGAACTAAGAATGGTACCTTCTATTAAAGGTCTTGTATGAAGTAATCAAATTTGCTCTGTTGTTGAAGGACAGAGCTTGAGATCACAAAATCTTAACTAGTATAGTTGAATCCTGATTGAGCATTCTGTTAATCCAATGAGTAATCACTATGGAAAAATCTAGCAAGCGCATGATCACACTAAGCTGACAAATGTTATTCTTATCTCAGAAACACTGGAAGTGATCAAGGCTGCCAAGAGTTAAGAGCAGAGGGTGACTATAACAAAGTCTTTGGAACTGAATAAAGACAGAGGTTACAGGTATTGGGCCCGGTAGAATTTTCCTTTTTTTTTTTTTTTTTGAGAATTGGTATTAGTGGCAGTAGAGACAGTGCTACCAAGAGAACATCTGTGATAAATGGAAATATACAATATTTACATGACTGACACCAGAGGGTCTGTGAGTAGTCATTCACCTTGGAATGAATCAGTCAGGGAAGAGTAAGCCAATAAATCAAGAAACTGATAAGATCTAGGAAAGAATTAGGAAAATAAGGTGAAACAGACCACTTATGAGTCCCAAAGACTCTCTATCCAACTAGTCTTTGTGAAACTGTTAAGGAGGGATGTGGGTCTGCTACTGAGTTGAGTTTCCATGACCATCTATAATTGATGGTGAGAACTCAAATATATGTAAAGGATCCAATGCTGATCTAAATGTTACTTTAACTTACAGAAATTTGAATATCCAGAAGATAGAATTTAGGAACCCCTACTTCCAGAAACATCAAGAGCATAAATTAGATGAGGTCTGTCAGTCTTTGGGACATCACCTCCAGTTGTTTTACGTGATCTTAGTACTTTCATTTTTGCTTTCAACGTGCTAAGATTCTCCAAAGACAGGATTCTGTAGGAAAAGATTTCTATATGAATGAATTCTTTAATTCCTAAGTTGACTAATGTAGGCTTATGTTTTAAAAGAAGATTTAAGCATATTTCTAGGTCAGTAACAATATGTATAGCAAATGTTATTTTAGGAAGCATGAAACTAATCTGTAGTCCATATAGCTTAATCAGTGTTCCATCTACATATTTTATTGGAAATATAATCATTAATTTGTGAGCCATTTTTGTTGAACTGTCAGTGCAATATACAGCTTTAGTGAATTGAGACTGAGGCTGATCCTTCACTATGTTTATTGAAAATAAGCCTTATCTGAACAGAACACATGCACTGTGTTAGCATGAGATACATTTAAACTTCATTATGATTCTTGAACATTAACTCTAAGATGGTTAAGGGAATTTGACCTTAACAAGAACATCACTTACATTTATACCAGCTGCTAAGTAAGTATGGTGCTTTTCCAATTCCCTATTCCATTCAATTGCATAGGACTTATTACTACAAATATATATATATATATACATGTTCTTTTCATTCCCCAAAACTCTTATACCATGTATATATGTGTGTGTGTGTGTACACATATATAAAACTTTCATATCTATGCCTCTTATACTGCATGTCAAATATATAATACACACACACACAATGTACATATATATGTATATCTTCCTTCTTATCAAGGGCATATTGTGAATACAAAAGTCCAGTTTTGGGGGGAGGTGTGTGTGTGTTTTAGTTCGCAACATAAAAACTTCTGAAACTTGATCTAATTGTACTCAACTTGAAAATTAGACTAGTAAAGTAACAGTACTTTCTAAAAAATTCATATTGCACTTAGACATTAAGCCCCTCAAAAGTACTAAAAGTGGTAGAGAATATATTCAGACAACGTCATTAGGCAGTTACACAGCTTACATAAACAGTGAAGTTTCCATATTTGTATATATTTCCATCCTGTATATATTATTCCATCTGGTAGCCTACCCTGAGGCTTCATTTTATCACCCTACTTGTCCCGTAAAGTTTCTTGAGATTTTTATTGAAAGAAACAATGAAAATGCTAATTAGTTATATTTTTCATCATAATCTTTTTTTTATACCAAAGGATCCCTCTCCCTTTTCTGTTCCTGTTTCTATACTCTACTTCCAATGAGTTTCTTTGCCCCAAAGCTATCATTTTTAGGCTTCTAATATTGTTTTCTGTTCACAGGGCTTAATAACTACTTTTTAGTGGATTCTGTTTACCTCAGAGGCAGGCATTTTGGAGAATTTGGCTTCTATTAGGGCAGGATTAAAAACTTCTATGTGGCTTTCGGGGCTTCTTCCCTCAGAAAATTAAAATGGTTTAATCTTTGGACTGAAAGAGGAACTGAAATGATCCCTTTTAAAATGAAACACTTGGGATTTGAAAGAGATCACAAAAGAAGACGATCCTGCATGTACTTAAACGCATAGACAGCATATTTTATGCACATAACTATTTTCATTCTTTTAATTATTTTTTTTGCCTGCTTTAAAAAAGTGGCTACCTAACCAAGCACTAGAAGAGCAAGTTGTGTTGCTCCGATAAGAATAACCATTGGTCCAAGTTGTACATTTCTTTTAAAATCTTCTTTCCAAACTTAAGATTTTCTCTATTTCTCTGCTTCCTTTAGTCATGAAAAGTCCATTTCATAACTGATTTAAATAATACTAAATTCAATACCCAGAAAGAGGTCCTTTCATTTATTCATTTGTTCATTTAAACATATATTGCTCATGTGCCCCTAAGACCAACATAGATTGATGGGGCAAAGCATCCCCTCATCATGTGGCTACTGATAGACTAAGACACAGGAAGAAGTCGGAGAGGGTTTAAATTGGGTAGACATAGATAAGAAAATGAAAAGAGAACGCTGCACTTAGTTTTAGAAATGACGCATTTACATGTGAATAGTTGTCTCGTATGGGACAATTTAAAGGAGAGCAGTCACTAAGCGATGGAAGAAATAACATTCAGAAAAGAATAGTCATCATCTCCAAGAAACTTCCATAGGCCAAACAAGGCTCAAGCAGGGAAGGCACTGTGCTAGGAAGTTGAGATATGAAGAAGAAAAATATATCATCTCCCTCTCCTTAATATGTGACTGGGAAGACAAGAATAATACAAACAAGCATTCTCTTCCCTTTCTTTCTATCTTCTGAACTCCCTGGCACTTTACTAATATTTCTCTCCTACATTTACCGGTATCTGCCCTTTTTTAGCTATTACTGCATACACGTGTTGTACCTGTGATACTGGACTGTGAGCCCCACTAGGGCAACAGCTTGTGACTGTTTCATCAGGTATAATACCAGGCCATGTGCCTTACAGCAGAGGGCACATAACAAATATTTGATGAATGAATAATGCAAATCACGAGGCAAAATAACACGTGCTAAGTGCCACATACATGGAATCTTTCATGAAATGTCACATTAGAGAGGCCTTCTTTGGCCACCCAGTCCATATTTTTCCCCAGCCCATCACCTCTCTAATCACTTTGCTTCATTTGCAAAGTCTTTATTGCTGCCTTTCATTATATTAAATATTAATTTATTTTCAATCTAATCCAATACTGTCTAAGCTCCTTGAGAGAAGGGGATTTGTCTTTTTTATCCACTGTTGTGAAATCCCTTCATTTCAAAGCCCAACCTGACACAAAGAAGTACTCAATAAATATTTATTGAATGAAGAAATAAGGTCGTCGGGAATAGTGATGAGTTTAATTTTAGATAAAATGGATTTAAGGCACTGACAAGTCATTCAGATATAGTTAGTAAATGTCCAAACATTAGATTAAGAGGAGCAGGTCCCCCATGGTCTTGAGGCCCCTGACGGATATACTAACATGGTACTAATAAGTGTTGGTGTAGCTTTTGGGCTATTGGTAATGCCACGCTGGTTAGTGCTTTAAGGTGAAATCCCATAGTTCATGTCCAACACTAAGATTAATTTCACATTCTGAACAACCTATTCATGTATAGTGCATCTCAAGCTATCTAATAAGCAGTACTCCAAAGGAGATTTATTTCAAAGTAGCATTCGGATGGGATGCATGGTCCCTAAAGAGTTGAGGCTGTCCAGGACTGTGCATTTCAGAGTACTGGACTGAAATTAGGAGTTCCAGGTCCTCTGCTGCTACTCAGTAATTGAGGAGCCTTGGATTTCTGTGTCTCAGTTTCCTCGTCCCTGGATAGAACCGTGGGATGTGTAGAGGTGACATACATGGATTGTAAAATCCCTTCCAGCCATAATGCTTCCAGATTCTATTATTATCAGGGAGGAAGGCTTTGAGAGTCAGAGGAATCAGCAAGATGAGGGGAAGAAGCAGGATGATCTTGCTCTAACTAAACGCATTCCCTCTGTAAGCACAATTCTTTACCTGCACTGTCATCTGGTGACATTTCTGTTACAAATATTTAAAATGCATCAGTAATGAATAAATAATTTCCATATTCACCTCTATAAAATGAAGGAGCAAGCATTATGATTTTAGTAGAAAGTTACTAAACTTCTTTCTATTCCATTTTTATCAAACTATCATATGTACATAAATGAGTTCGGTCTTCATAATTTGTCTCTATCCTTTGGTCATAAATATTCACATTTTCATTGCTGAATATCAAGAAGCCTATCTGTCAGCAGTAGTGCTCAGAAAAAAACAGGGAGAGTAGGTGAATCCTGGTTTTATATCAGAAACTGAGGATTGTTTTTAATGCCATACGTGGAAATATCCTTTGCTGAATGTCCATATGAAAGGGTTTTATTTATGTCAAAATAACATAATTAGGCTAACTAAGCAACTAATACTAACTTAGAGATAATTAAATGAAGCTCCCAAAAAAGGCACAAACTTTAAGTAGATAATAGTGCAATAGAAAAGATACTGTTTAAAAGCAAATGATAAAATTCTACATAAAGTAATGAATATAAATTAGCTTTGATTGTAGTTTATTGCCTCATTTTCAAAATATAATCTCAAGCTATGCTAGAACATAAGTTATCATAACTTAAAGTAATACATTCCATCAATGTAATAGTAATCTTCCCTCATTTTTCTTTTTCCAAGTTAAGGAACATAAGCATAATTTCGCAAGTTTTCTGTATGTTTTCTCTAAGTGAATATTGTTTTCATTACATCAGTTATTTCCCTCAGAGATATATGGAGGAATAAAAGACAACATTAACAAATATGAGAGTAATAATACATCTGTTGCTGCACACAATAAATTATATTATCAGAACATTTAAAATTAAAAATCAGTAATCTTTCAGATAGATTTTCAATAATGGTCACCTTTCCTAAATGATAGAATAGAGAGTAAGTTAAAATCTAGGACAGTCAATTGAAATATAATGTAAAGTGGGTTAAGATTCCCATGGTCTGCTGTTCTTTCTATAAGATACCAATATAGACAAAAAGTACAAAGATTCCATGAAACCAGCCAAAAATTCCTGCAACTCTCTGCTAATAGTATAAAAACTCATCCTACTGATCAGTCATTTTAATGAATATTAAAAGACACAGTACTCTTTCTTTTGTAACATTATACAGCTACAGCTGAGAGAAGACCAGAAATGAAGCAATGACTCAGGATTATTTGAATGGGGAACATGTTTGTAACATATATCAGTTAAGATTTTTTAGCTATATATAACACAATGCCCAGCTAAAAGTACTTAAAGAAATAGTCATTTATTGTCTCTCTTAACAAGAATTCTGGAGTTAAGCATTTCCCTGGTTGATTCAGTAGCTTAATAATGTTTGTTCCACTTTTCTGCTCTGTCTTCATTTGGTATGTTGGTGACATCCCTATTTAGGGTTTTAAGATGACTATAGCAGCTGTAGGTATCATGTCTTCATGGAACAACTTTCAAATGAATAAAGAAGAGTCAGTCTTCCCCTGTGTCAGGGACTTCCAGCAGACTCCCCAACTATCCAACTGCTTCACTTGTCCATCGCTAAACCAAACAATGGCAAGGACAAATGAGATGCAGGACTGAATTATACAACAGATTGATTTAGCTCATGAAACACTGGTTGGATGCCATTTTTTCAAAGAAAAACTCTAGCCCATACCTAAGCAAAATTGGACTTCTTTAGGAAAGAAGGAGTATGACTGCGGAAAAAGAAAACACCAATATCTGCCATAAAAACTGCATATAATTGAAATTTTTCACCGAAAAAATCTGTTAAATTCTAACTTTTAATCAATTCCGAAAGTAGAGCAGCTAACTGAGGAAATTACTTCCTCCCCGCTTTGCAATCCAACCCAAGTTTTGTATCAAGCGCCAAGCAGAGTGCCTGTCATTCAGTGCATGGTTGATGAATAAATGAAGTCCTACAATTGTTGATTTGCTTTCTCTGATGACGACACTGCAAATGGAGATGGAGGAGGAACTTTAATCTACTATCAACTTCCTGTACTAGTTGACATTTCTTAAACAAGTCAGCAAGAGGACACACTAGTAATGATGAGTGTCCTAGAGACTCCTGTGGGGTACAGTGTGGAAAGATGTCAGTGGAACTCAGAAGTACTTTATACTCTGTGAAAAGGGATAACATCAACAGAACTAATTGGAAAGATGCTGATAGCATTTTTATAGTCAATGCAAGAAGAAAACGTCCAAAACAAATGTGAAAGTTCTGTTTTCTAAGATACTTAGCAAAAGTAATAATTATTTAAAGTATTTAAATAATATTATAACTGGCATATAATAAATATGTACAATTTGAATATGTATAACATAATTAGGACATTCTGTGCTCAAAGAGAAAAGATGATTAAGGAGCATGAAAATTTGACACAGATGACCAGATCACATTAGCCCAGTTATGACAAAGCAAGTTCTAGTACAGAAACTTCAATAAAACAGAGGGTGAGAACTCTGAATAATCAAAAAGTTAAATCCCTTTGAATTTTCTTTAAGAAGAAAAAGAAATCGGAAGTGGAAATAGCACTTCAGAGATTCAGTGGACTTGAGGTCTGAGAGCTGAAATGCAGATGGAGTGATGCTGGGATCGGTGGGATAAACACAGATGATTCCATTGCAGCTTGTATAAAATGACCTTGTCTTTCTCTTTTTTTTTTTTGAATGTTTCTCTGGCTTCTTACTTGAGCCATTTGGATAATGGGGACCATCTCCAAATAGAGCCTTTATTTAGTAAAATAGATGTAATAAGAAAATGGAGTACTTCATCATCACCTGAATGGACAAGTGATACTGCTGATTAACTAGAAAGCCTCTGTCAAGACAAGGCCTAATTTTGTACAAAGGATTTAACTCTGTGTGCATGCAAGCGTGGAGGAGGCTCACACCTGGGGGCTTCAAATATAGCAAGTTCATCTTTGCTAAAATGCGTCTCACGAAGTTCGAGTTAGCACACTCATTTCAGTGCCTCCGGCCTCGTGGCTTAAGCAACTACAGGTAAGTAGAAGTTATTTTCAAGGAGACAAAGATTAATCAAAAAAACATGTACAACAAGCACTCCTGGAATATTGTAGCAGGACATGTGAATTTCCCTCTTAGATAATGAGAACTGTAGCAGATTGGTTAATATTTTTCATTCTATTCCTACCAGCTTTCATTTTAAGAAGTCGGAGGTTTTACAATACAAGCCAACTTCAGCCACACAGGAAGTTACATACTCTGGGTAGAGCTTAAGTATCTCTAGGTGGTTATTTGGGGTAGACTCTGGTAAACTTTAAGGCTCAGAGGCAAGGCCCAAGGTAGCAACATAGATGAGTGCTGATAAAGGTAAAGTTTCTGTGTATGTCTAAACCAAGACTGGGAGAAAGATGAGACTCCCTCCAGTACACGCAATATCACTCTTCCAGATTTGGTTGTTAATAATTGGACACTTACATAAGCACCAAGCTCATGTAAGCTCTGAGGATTCTTCAGAGTCATTAGACCAATATACCAATAGACCGTGGTCCAGTATACGAACTGATGCAGGCATCTGGCCAAGTCCTACAAATACCTCTGACTCATCAGATTACATCTATAGGGACGATCATGTGACAATGTGTGCAGAGCACTTGTGGCATTAGAAAGTCTAATATGGTGGTATCAGATGCTACAGTGGTAGTTGACAGAATTTGGAACTCTGAGATAAATGCATAATCACACAGCTGAAGACAGAAATATCCAAATTGAAGAGTAGCCAACACCTGCTCTATGAGCTATTTATCACTGCAGAATCTGCTTTCATTCAACATTACAGCATCAGCTCCATATCTGCTGTCACAAAAACAGTTAAGTTTGTACTCCACAGCTTTATTTGGATCTTGATAAAATATGTTTTGTTCTGCATAAGGGAGAGAGCTCTTTGAAAAAGCAGTTTCTAAGGAACATTCTGATCAAGCCAATTTTTTTAGAATTCTCTCCTTCTAAGAAAAAGTAAAAGTGGTACCATTCTGATGAGAAGAGAACCTCTTCCTTGGTGGTCAGGAGTTGTCTTATTGGAATCTATTTCTGCCTTTCCTCTGAGTCCATTGTGGGGAAAAGAAAAAAGATTTCATAGATCTCAGAGATCCTATTCAAGAGAGTGAAAGGATTAACCATTCCCCTCCACCCCGCACACACTCCTGTACATTAAGCAGAAAGCAGTTAGAAAACTTTCTCTCTAGCAAAGCTCAAGACAGTAGTCCCCAGGGGCAAGTCTCCAGGGACCCCCTGGAGGGTCTTTACATCAAACATGTTTGCATTTCTAGAATCCCACATAATATCTGGATTCTACATAAAGATTAAACAGTAAATCATAATAAGCAATATTCTAATCAAGGTGTTTTCGTAAGACTAAGGTCTCATAAACACATAATCCTTAGATTTAGTGAAATAAGGATTGAAGCTTTTAAAACACTTCACCTTTTTAAAACAGTTTACTTCTTTCAAAAGTATCTCGTTATTAAGGTTCATCTATTTAATTATACTATTATTTATTGTATTAATCAGCAATTATAATATTAATTATATTTTTTAAAGTAAAATAATAGTAGACAGATCAGTGTTGCAAGGATGGAAATGTGGAAAGCATCCAGCATCTAGTTTGGACTATGAGGCTGAATCCCGACTGCAACGCTGAGGACGCATTCCTGAATCTTAGGTTCAGTCAAGTACACTGGTAAGCGTGGCTTTCCTATAAGCTGGGGCTGCAGAAACCAAAGCTATACCATGTAACATACATATTTATCCCTGAGTTTATATCTAATGTACAAAATTGCAAATGACTTACCTGTCAATTTTAGGGAAGAGTTATGTAAGTTAGACCAGGAGTCCACAAACGTTTTCTATACGGTAGCAGATAGCAAATATTGTCACCTTTGCAGGTAGTAAGTCTCTGTCCAACTAATCAACTCTGCTGTTGAAGCATAAAACAGTCATAGAAAGTAAACAAAGGAACATGTGTGAGTCCCAATAAAACTTCATTTATAGACACTGAAATTTGAATTTCCTACCATTTTCACTTGTCTTGAAAACTTCTTTTGATGTTTTTCAACCATTTAAAAATTTAAGAACTGTTCTTGGCCTGCAGGCTGTACAAGAACACGAGGATGACCAAATTTGCCAAGGGCTATAATTTACCAAACCTTGCTCTATGGATGGAAGTCTTCCCGGGCCCTGGAGATCCCACAGATAGCAAGGAGTAATCCATTGTCTTCATCTTTGAGAGTCTGAAAACCATGTCTGTCATGCTCAGTCTTTGTTTCAAGCCTCCATCTTTATTCCATAACATAATCCTTGAAGGAAAAAAAAAATTCAAGAATGAGACTTAAGCCTGGTTATGATTTTAAAAATAGAGCTACCTAGATCTTTCTGAAAATACTTTTGTCTATATTTCCTGGAGTTAATACTCTCAAAAAAGATCTTTTATAAGACTGAGCAAGAGGAAGGGCAGTCTTGCCTCCTGTATGCCAATACCAGATCCTGAATATGAAAAAAAAAGATTTTTTGCAGATGAAATAACTTAGTGATGGATCCAAAAGCAGACTCTACATAGTCAATCCTCTCTTCCAACAGGTGCCCCCTCTGCATTACTTTTCTTCCAGATACTTTAGAGAACCTCATCATGGTTACATTACACATAGAGTGGCACTATATTACAGTCTTAACTTATGAGAAATGGGTCTATGAGCTGACAAATGCAGTAGTGGGCATAACTAGATATTCACTTGTAATATCACATTACATTCTCACTTTCTAGACAAGAAAAATGCAACACAAGACACAACATAAAAACATGCAACAGGCACCATGCAGAATACCAGGAAGCATTGATATTGTCTTCTTTCCGCTTGTCATCAATTTTGAATCACAGTGAATAACATTGCAAAAAAATTTAATTCTCCTTTTTTTATATGTTTATGCCTTAGATACACACATTGAAATAGGTGTTTAATTTTGTCTTTGAACTAAAATGTTTCCAGGTCAGTAATCTGATTTTGCAGCTTGCTATATTTTGGTTTATAAAGAATGTGAGTCTGTAGTCACTCTGTATAGTTTAGACCTAATATTTACTTGAAATATTTATAATGAATACAAAATATTAAAATTTATGATGTGGGTTGCCCCTCATTTTATTTTTGGATCAATATTCTGGTTTAGTAATTATGATTTATATGAAAACTTGGTCATAAATCACCGCTATCTTTCTCTCTAAAACTACTTGCATAATGTACTTGAAGAATGCAATAATGTGCTTCTTTGTAGCATGGAATTTGTGTAAGTCGAGTTTATTTCGCAGGCCCATTTTTTTCTCCTTAGAGGCAAATAAATAAAATGAGGGTAGGAGACTATACAATTTTTTATTTTGGGAATATCCTCCAGTAAATAATTCCCCAGAGCATCCTTTGCCTAAACAGCAGGATTCTTGGGCCTCTGCACCAGTGTTGTGGAGGGGAAGAGCTTAAAGGGTCTTTCCTAGTGCCCATCTCTTAAGCCTTTTTTACCAACTGCCAGTAGACGTTCTAGTCAAATCACTGCTAGATGCCTCCTGATCTCCTGAGCGCCTTGTAAATCACACCACAAATCTTCCTACGTGATTCTGGCATTAGAAAATGTTCCTTTTTTCAATGATAATTTTTATCAAAACATGGAAATATTATTTATTTTCAATGATAGACAATAAACAAGTGTCCTGATGCTTGTTGATTAAGAGCTAATATATTATGCAAATCTAGGGCATGCAGAAAAATACCTCCTTTAGAATGAATTTTAAATTTGCTTTATTCTCTTTTAAATAAAAACATGCATATACACAAAGATAGTTCTATTACTTTTTCATGTACTACCCTCATAAAGGAAAGACATCCACAAATAACTTCCAGAGAGGTTCTGACACTCAGCGTTTAGTTGTTTCCAGGTATCACTATTCGCTATTCGGGTGGCCTAAGGGTCAAGGGGGAGAACCACATAGTTGCACAAACAAGCAGAGGCACCAGCGTGCCAACCCTGTCCAGTGACATCATCCTGTTTGCATAACCCCCACCGTCATCTTTGCCTACAAGCCATCCGGTGAGGGGCAGGACACTGCAACAGTACACGAGAAGCAGAAGGGAGTAGGCAGGAAAGTAGAAACACATCAAGCAGGGTGTGGATGCATTTCAGAGTCACAAATAACAAGTCTTATTTCTGACAATCACATTTATCCAATTAAGAAATATTTATTGACCACCTCTACATGCCAAGCACTGTTCCAAGCTATAGGAATACAGCAGTGAAGAAAAAGACAAGAACTTTTGCCTTCGTGGAGCTTGCATTTTAGTGGGAGGAAGGGGTGAGGAGGACAGATATAGGCAAAATAAGTAAAATGCATGGTATGTTAAAGGGTGATGCAGGATATAGAGAAAAAGAAAACAGAAGTGAGTATAAAGGATGTTGGGAGAGGAGTATATGTTGAAATTTTAAGTAGGCTGGTTAGGAAAATCCACATTGAGATGGCATTTAAGTAAAGACGTAAAGGCTGTGAGGGCATGGGCCTTGGGTATCCAGGGAAAGAGAATTCCAGGCAAATGCAAAAGCCCTGAGGCATGATCATTTCTGGGGTCTATGAGGAGCATAAGGAGGCCAGTGAGTGGTGCTAGTGCAGAACGAGGTCGGGAACTTACTCAACTGGGGATCAGATAGTGTATGGCCTTGTAGACCATTCCAGTGACTTTGGTTTTATTCACAGCAAGACTGGAAGCCAATGCAAAGGTTTAAGTAGAGAAGTAACAGCTGTAAGACATTTCTAACATCTGGTTTAACAAGATCTCTCTGGCTACTAGACTAAACTGGACTGTGAGGGACAAGGCAGAAGCAGGGACACCAATCAGGAGGCTATTACAAAAATCCAGGAGAGAACATGGTGGCTCAAACCAAGCTGTTGGCAGAGGAAATATAGAGAAGAGGTTGGACAGTAAGTATATTTCAGATGTTCAGCTGACATGGTTTCCTGACAGATTGGACAGTGAGTGTAAGAGAAAGAAATCTAGAATGGCTCTGAGGTTTGGGGCCTGAGAAATTTTGGAGAATGATTCTAACCTCAACTAAGCTGAGAGAGACAGGGAGCAACAGAACTGGAGGGGAGGATTAGAAGTGGAATTTTGGACATGGTAATGTTAAGATGCTTACCAGACATCTAATGGACATGACACATAGGCAGTTGGATATGCAAGTCTGGAATCCAAGGGAAAGACCTAGCCTGGATGATGCATTTGGGCATCATCCGAGTATAAGTGGTAGAAAGCCGGTCACTGGATGCAATCACCAAAGGAGTGAGTATGAATGTAGAGGAGAAGTGGCGCTGAGAGCTGGGGGACTCCAGTGCAAAGGAGTTGGATGCAATGTGGAGACTGAGAAGCAGAGGCCAGTGAGGTAGGAGGATAACCAGGAGAACGCAGGGTCCTAAAGCCAAGTGAAGAAAGTATTTCACAGAGGAGCTTGTGGTCAGCTATGTCAAACGCTATGATTGGGTCAAGTAAGATCAACGCTGTGAACTGACCTTCAGATTTAGCAACTTAGAGGACCTTCAAAGGAGCAGTTTTGGTGAAGAGGTGGGGAAGAAGTCTAACTGGAATGCAATGGAGAGACAATGAAAAGAGATTAACTAGAGATGGAAATACTTTCGAGGAATGTTGCTATAAAGGGAAGGAGAGAAATAGGGAGGTAGCTAGAGAAGGAAGTGGAGTCAAGAGAAGTTTCTCTTTTGTTTGTTTGGTGATGGGTAGTGGGAGAAGAGATAATGAGTGTGTGTGTGTGTGTGTGTGTGGTTTATTACATGAAGGTGAACTCTCAGTGCAACCATCACCACAGCTGAATAATCTGCACTAAGGGTGACTTCAGAAATGACCACGCTTGACTGTTGTATTTTGTGAAGCAGTTAATTCCAAATTCTCTGTTATGGAGAATAGCTGTATTTTGTTTTTCTCTTCCAGTTTTGTCCATAAAATAGTCACTTACTATAATGAGAGGAAATGTTACACTAGATTATGTTTATGTGACATAAACACACTGACAGGACCCAAAATCCCCAGCCTTGGCAGGCAGGGCAAGTGAGGAAAAGAGATTTCCTGGGCACAGTCTTTTAATAAAAAGTTAATTTTATCCCAGACTCCAAGGCCCCCTGTGAAGAACCCATCCCTTCTAGGATTAACAAGAGGAGAATTATTATCCAATAAAAGAGTGTCTTGCTGTTTGGGACCGCTGACTTTTGACACTTCGTGGCAAGAGTTCTTATGTAGATGGGGACTTTGAGTTCTCTATTCTGTCCAAGTCGCAGGGCCTGGGAAAGGCTTCAGCCGCTACAGGGCATCCCATACTGTGAAGCTGCCTCAGCTCTATTCATTACGATGAAACTCCTATGGGGGAAGAAGCCTTATTTTTTATTGAATGGTTGTAATGTGATTGAACATAGGGTTTCTGGGAAACCCATTATTTTTAACTCCAAAGTACATTTTTCCTCCAAAGGAACAAAGGAATTCCTATTTGTTTAATCAAAGGAAGTGTAAACCTATGAAAGTCTACTAAAACAACTACTCATCCCAAAAAAAAGCATATAACACAAATATGAACTAGAAATATGTTAGGTTGTGATGCCTCTTGTTTGACTTC
This sequence comes from Equus asinus, assembly GCF_041296235.1. Lineage (NCBI taxonomy): Eukaryota > Metazoa > Chordata > Mammalia > Perissodactyla > Equidae > Equus > Equus asinus. Next base: position 176,724,485 of record NC_091790.1, read on the forward strand.
CTGATTCCAGAATCTCAAAATGCCAAAGTACCAACATTCATACACTTTCAAGATCAACCCACCAACACATAAACATTTACATTATCTATTAAATTTCTAGGTTCTATTCTACTATAGGTTATTTTTCTGTTTATATCTGTAGAAAGGGAAAAAAGAAAAGATGGTAATAGTCCTATTATTCACTCTCATTATACCACGTACTTCTGCTTTATACTTGACAGATATAATTTTTTGCATTCACTGTGTCCTACTTTGATTAATGTTTGTCTCTTTTATTGGATGGTAAGCTGATGAGGGCAGGGATCATTTTTCTACTTTGAGGCACCGGTTTATCCCCAGTACCAAGCATAGTACTTGACAAATGGGAAGTGGTTTAAATATATTTTTCAATAGATAATGAATAAAGAATAAGAGGAAGGAGGCAAAGAAAAGAGAGATAGGGAGAAGAAATAAAGTAGGGGAAGAGGGCAGGAAGGACAGAAGTAGGGAGGTAAAATACCTCCCAGCGTGTGATCACTGCGTCTCGCTCTGTATCAGATATTTTATATGTGCTCCCTCAATGAATCCTCACAAAAAAAGTAAGTATTATCATTCCCATTTTGCAGAAGAAAAAACTGAGACTCAGAGAGGATAAGGTCACACAAGTGGCAAGTGGCAGGTAGAACACTGTCCTGTCTGAATCTCCAGTGCATCTGTGTCTTTCCTTTCTACTATACTGGGACAGCAGGGGTAGCAATTGGCAGAGAAAGGCCATAAAGCAGACGAAAAATGTAAACATTTGAAAACAGACAAGAATGATCTTCTCTGCGTACTTCCTACAAATTAGAATCAGTTCTTGGCAACTCATGTTGATGACTCCTTTCCCAACCTGATTTCTGCCAGTCCCTCCAGCTTCATGTAATTATTGTCTACAGGTCCAAAAACTTTAAATTTTGACTCTGTTTCCTAGCTTTACATTTTGATGTGGCAGGCCCATCCCAGCTTGTTATTTTAGAGAACAGCCCTTCATACTGGACACCTCTACCTAGGCACATTCCTCACAGATGGTCTTTACAAGGTATTGTCATGTTCATATGAATGTACAGTCTGGTGCCTGGGATTAATTAAGTCAAGCACAATCTACAAATAAATATTATGCCTTCAAAATCCTTTCTTCCATTGGAAATGGCCAGATAGAGACTCAAGTTGGGAGACAACTCTCTTTTTGTATGTGAGCCAGGCCATAGATCATGACAAGTCTGGACTCAGCTACCCTTTGTTCCAGTAGAACTATAGATAATTCTTCCATAATAATGTTGTACAGCCTCCAATTATGAAAAAGACTAAATCTAAAATGAGTTAGAAGAACCACTGCAGTTCTATTTCTTGTTGATATTACTGCCCACCGTGATGCTTACAAAGTTCTGAGGTGTTTGCCCTTGCCCTAGGCTGGTTAACTGATGACTGTGAAATTGATCCTCAGCATTGGGCATGCCTAGAAGTCATATGACTTACTGTTTCACGTGAGAAAATCTCTGTAAAATACAGCTTTAGTATACAACCTGGATTACCAGTGCTCCCTAAGCCATGTGCCTTTGCAGTCCTACCAACCGGCCTGTGTTCTACTGTGTTTCTCTCCCTTTGCTCCAGCTGGAATACCTTTGGGTATCTCTGTCGTCTTTCAAACTCTACCTAAGCTTCAAGGTCTAGTTTAAATCTGATCTCTTTCCACTGAATTTCTATGACACTTTTGGTCTCCCCATCACATTTTAGCACTTATTGAAAACTAGATTGATGACCGGATTCTTGTTTCCCAACAAAGTTTGCAAATTCCTCAGAGATTTAGTTCTTAACCTATTACTGAGTACCATGATGTTGAACACATGATGAAGCATAGTTTTGTTTTATAAAATAAAAAGGTCAGTTAAGGAGCTGGCCCCGTGGCCAAGTGGTTAAGTTCGTGCGCTCCGCTGCAGGCGGCCTAGTGTTTCGTTGGTTCGAATCCTGGGCGCGGACATGGCACTGCTCATCAGACCACGCTGAAGCAGCATCCCACATGCCACAGCTAGAAGGGCCCACAACGAAGAATATACAACTATGTACCAGGGCGCTTTGGGGAGAAAAAGGAAAAACATAAAATCTTTAAAAAAAAAAAAAGATCTCTTAAGCCATATATATCCCAGAAGTTTTCTGCCTTATTGGTTCACTTTAATTTTAAGAAACAACAACCAAATGCAGCCAAGAAAGAGTGTGTTTCACTCTAATTATAAAGACAGGAATATTTGACAATAGAAAATATGCTAAGTTTAATGTTTTATATTTTCTCTGTTTATGAGACAATGAGATTTCCTACTTTATGTCAGACAGATTTTGTGAGAATGCCAGTGTAGTCTACCACATTATCTGCTGTTTTTTAAGAAGGAAAGGAATTAGGCTAGATTTAAATTGGCAGGGTTTTTTTTTCCCAGAGAAGATTATTTAATTAAAATTTGTTGCTTGGAAGTCCAAATTTCTCAAAAATTTATATGTGAATGATGTCAGAGTGATGACAAAAAATGGTGAAGAAGCTACATATGTATTCATTCATAGATGGGAATAACTAGGAAGGGGTGACATACAATACTCTTGAGTATTTTAAAAGTATTATTTGTAACAAACAGAATATTTCTCCTTTTTTCCCGTTTTATTGAGATATAGACGTATAACCTTATATACATTTAAAGTGTACAATTTAAAGATTTGATATATGTATATTTTGTGAAATGATTACCACAATAAGTTTAGTTAACATCCATCACCTCACATAGTTACAAATTTGCTTTCCTTGTAATGAGGACTTTTAAGATCTACTCTATTAGCAACTTTTAAATATGCAATGCACGGTATTGTTAACTATAATCATCATGCTGTACATTACACCCCCAGAATTTATCTATGCTATAACTGGAAGTTTATACCTTTTGACCACTTCACCGAAATCCCCCACCCCTGACACTCTGCCCCTCACAACCACCAATAGGAACTCTGTTTCTAAGAGTTTTGTTTTTTAGAGTCCACAAATAAGAAAGAGCGTACAATATTTGTCATTCTCTGTCTGACTTACTTCAATTAGCATAATGCCTTCAAGGTACATCCATGTTATCACACATGGCAGAATTTCCTTCTTTTTTATGGCTGAATAGTATTTAATTGCATATATGTATCACATTTTACCATTCATCTGTCAATGGATACTTAATTTATTTCCTTGTCTTGCCTATTGTAAATAATGCTGCAATGGACATGAGAGTGCAGATGTCTCTTCAATACAGTGATTTCATTTCCTTTGGACGTATACGCAGAAGTGGAATTGTTGGATCTTATGGTAGTTCTATTTTTAATTTTTGAAGGAACCTCCATACCGTTTTCCATAGTGGCTGCACCAATGTAAATTTCCATCAGCAGTGCACAATTGAATTCTGTTTTCTTCACATTCTTGCCAGCACTCATTATCTCTTGTCTTTTTGATGATAGTCATCCTAACAGGTGTGAGGTGATGTCTCATTGTGGTTTTGATTTGCATTTCCCTGATGATTAGTGATGTTGAGCACCCTTTCACATACCTTTTGGCCATTTGAATATCTTCTTTGGAAAAATTTCGATTCAGCTTCTTTGCTCATTTTTTAATTGGTTTGTTTTGTTGCTATTGAGTTGTATGAGTTCCTTGCATATTTTGGTTATTAACCCTTTATCATATGTGTGATTTGCAAATCTTTTTGCCCATTCGTTAGGCTGACTTCTCTTTTTTTTGACCATTTCTTTTGCTGTGCAGAAGCTTTTTAGTTCGTTGTAGTCCCACTTGTTTATTTTTTATTTTGTTGCTTGTGCTTTGGGTGTTATATCCAAAAAATCATTGCCAAGACCCACGTCAAGACGTTTTTCCTTATGTTTTTTCTAGTAGTTTTATGGTTTCAGGTCTTACATTTAAGTCTTTGATCTATTTTGAGTTAATTTTTATAAGTGGTCTAAGACAGGGATCTCGTTTTATTATTTTGCATGTGAATATCCAATTTTCTTAGTACTGTTTATCGATGAGATGGTCTAAATTAGCATGTTTTTAAGAATTCTCAAATATGTATACCTTCAACTGAAACTATACTGAAGAAAAAGCAGAAAATGGCAAGTGCATGTGTGAACTTAATAAATATATTTATTGATGATGATGATGATGATGACAACGACAACAATGGAAATGGAAATTTCATTTTCTTCTGCTTATCCACAGACCCCTCCAGTTTCCCCCCTCTGCATTTAAAGCCCTTGATTCATTTATTTTTAGTAAAGTTTGAGATGATGTAAGACTAGTCAGAATACACATAAAATATCTCAAAGTAGAAGTACACTGAGTAGTTTATAGATGGAAGTTGACTGACCACACTGCCATGAATTGATTTCAAAAAGATGTGTAAAATGAAATGCCAAAATAAATCAAAGAATCAACTAATCCTCATCCAAGGAGCACTACTGACTGGAGTTCCATATCACATCAATGCTTTTATTTAATAGTCTCAGTGGAAACCACTTCTGGGGGCATCAAACAAGGCAGCCAGCCAAAACTGTCATTATCCCAAGCAACATTTCTATTGCATAAAGCTACCTAACTCAAACTGTAATTTACTTTTAGAAAAATCTGGTTTCTTTTTTCCTAGACAACACGATATGATGTTATTTTCCATAGGTTACAGACATTCTTTGTTGAGACTGAATAGGTAAAAGGAAATCATTTCACTATATATTTTTTCCTCTACAGAAAAAAATTTGAGCTGAACTGAAGGCTAAATTAGCATTTTGTTAAGAGTACCAGGGCCAGCTTTAATTTAGCCATTTGTATTGCTAATTAGGAGTGGCCTGCAAAGACCCCACCCAACATGTATTACTTCGATGGAAGTATATTGTGACCTGTTGGGTCATTTTCCCATATTAAAGTTGGTCGTGTTACAAAACTGTGTGGAGTGAACATAAACCCTAAACTGTCTTGCTTGATCAGTAAGTAAAATGATTATAGATTATCAAACAAATATAACTACTTAAATATTTTAAAAACTTCGAGTTATATATATTTGCAAATACTGACATCATCCTTTTTTTTAATCTGGAAGATATTCTATTTTATAGAGCTTTTGAACTGCTGAATCAGTGAAAGTGTTACTTTTCACATAGGAAGAGAGTCTATTGAGGGGATCAATCTTCCCTAAGCACTGATAAATGAGTGAGCTTGCATTTTAATTACAGATATGGTTTATGTGTTTTCTCCTTTCAAATGAGATTACTGTAAGGTACAGTAATCAACAGATAACTTTTTATACTGCAACCAATAATTTTTGCACTTCTTAACTAAACATCTTTCCAGTGTTGATTTTTCGAATGCCAACCTCTAAAAAGTTAATGTTTTTTCTGCCTAGATAGTGAAATAATTCTCTTTTGGATTTATCTGGGTATGAGAGGAATTTTTTATTATAATTATTGGTTTTAGAAGCTAAAAAAGAGCTCGAGGATATTGAAAAAGAACACCAAGATACCTCATAATAAACAGTCCCTAGTCTGATATGCTAAATAGGTTTTAACAGCTTTTGCAGAGTATAAATTTTTGCTGTATACTCTAATACGTAAGTCATGCGTGCGGTGATATACAGATTATCCTTTAGAGAGGTTTCATAAAAACGTGAGAGCATGTAAAATGCAAAAGAGTAAGGAAGCAGTAGATTTACCCCAGTGGAACAACTGCAAGATAATGAAAAGTAGAAACTGAGAGGCTAATGACAGGATAAAGGTAAAAATGACAGTCCACAAAGCTGTGAAATATAGCGAAAGTGGAAGTGGCCTGACACTAAACAATAAAGTATAGCCAGTGGGGCCTGAGATTGAAGAAATATTTTTAACACCATGTATCAACTGCTGTCAAATAAAATTACTGGACACTTTAGAAAATAGTAAAGAGCCTTTATTTATTGTTCATTCAATTGTGGTTGTGGATTTTTCAATATCACTATTTTTATACCCTGAAAAAATGTCAAGGAATAATTATCTAGATTACCCATGACCCTTGTATTTTAGGGAAACATATTTGGTTATGAAAATTTACTTTTTTTTTTTTTTTTTTTAAAGATTTTATTTTTCCTTTTTCTCCCCAAAGCCCCCCGGTACATAGTTGTGTATTCTTCGTTGTGGGTCCTTCTAGTTGTGGTATGTGGGACGCTGCCTCAGCGTGGTTTGATGAGCAGTGCCATGTCCGTGCCCAGGATTCGAACCAATGAAGCACTGGGCCGCCTGCAGCGTAGCGCGCGAACTTAACCACTCGGCCACGGGGCCAGCCCCTGAAAATTTACTTTTAAAATATGTTTGGAGCCCCTTTGTCTATCACAGAGCAGCTATTGCAGATAACGTAAGAGCATGCAGGCTGGAGCCAGACTGCTGGACTTAAGTTTCAGTTCTACTGCTTGCTAGTGGTGATATTCTAGACAATTTACTAAACCTTCCCATGGCTCAGTTCCCCAACTTGTTAAATGATAACAATAATAATAATAAATCTATCTTATAAAGTTGTTATGAGGATTAAATGAGATAGTACATAGAAAACAATGCATGGCACAATTTATGCTCTCAGGAAATGTCAGCTATTCATGATTACCATGAGTTATGAGCTAGTGCACATCCTATCTCAACCTGACATAATGGATGAAGTCATTTGTGCATAAAGTCATTCAACAAATATTTAGTGACTACCTACTGGTAGCAGGCTGTAGATTAATTGCCTAGACTAGAATTAATCCTAATGTCAGACCCAATAAGTAGGCTAGGTTTCTAATCACAATTACCCTATAAAAGGAATTTGGTATTGGAATCTGATATGTATTTCTCCCTCACAACCTGGGAGACAGTTGTGTTCTTTGGGTTCAATTATGGGGAAACAAGAAAATACTACTAGTGCAATTCTTCTGCAATTCTTTCCTATACACTTTGGTATTTCTTTTATGTAAAACAGTCTCTAAAATTAATAGGAATTTAACTTATGAAAAAGAAAGACTAGTTGAGATAGCAGATGATTAAAGCCTAGCAAATGAAAAATGGGATGAAATCAGTGAATAATGTATCCAAACTTGGCTCCATTTGCAAAGGTTGAGGAAACGTTCATTCATTTATTCAAAAGTATTTCCTGAGCTCATTTGGTAGATCCTAAAGACACGGAGATAAACAACCCAAAGCCCAGCTCAAAAGGAAGTAACAGTAGAGTGAGGATGATTTATAAAGAATTTAATAATGACAGCACAAGGTGAAGATATTAAACAGAAGTAAGACCTTGGTGTTATGGGGGCATAGAACAAAAGTACAGAAAAGGAAAAACCCCCATTAAAGTCAGGAACATTTCCAAACAGATGTGTGGCTCGAAGTTAATCTTAAAGGATGAATGACTTTTCCAAGGCAAAGAGAAATAGAGAAGGAAAACGATGATGCTACCACCCAGAAGAGAGAGTGCTGTTGGAGGAGAAGGAGGAGGTAACAGCTTGACATTGGAGGTGGATGAGTTCAGTCTTAGATTTGTGGATTCTTTTTTTTTAACAATCACAGAAGTACAACTTTAAATTTCAGGAAATAGAATGTACAATTATGAGTCATAAGAAAATAGATGGTATGCCAAGTGAGAAAGAAATCTCAAGATAGAATCCTAAGAAAAACAATATTTCAGGCATGGTGGAAGAAAAGACACAAGCGAATGAGAATGAGAGGTGGCTACTAAGTTGGGAGAACCAGGACAAGCACTCTTAGGGAAACTGAGAGTGAAGAGAGCTTCGGGGAACATATTGAATACAGTGGCAAATGCCGAAGGTTGGTAAAGAAAAATTAGATCAGAGAAACCCCGTGAAAGTAAGGATACAGAGTGAGTTAGACTGATCTTTCATGAAGTTTATCCCTAAAAGAAAGGAGATAAATAGTACAGTAAAGTAGATGGGCATTGAGTGGTGAGAAGAGATGGGGTTTTTTATGGAAATATTTTGATCATGTGTATTTCCTGCAAATAATGAGCCATTAGAATGGGCGAAGCTCCATATGGCTAATTCATATATGGCTAGTTATACTTTATAAAAGAGCACTTTTCTTTAAAAAGTGTATTAAAAAGAACGCTTGCAAAGCTATCTGTGTCCATACTAACTCTTTACCCTTAAGTAGCACTGTGCCTTGTTGAAGATGTGTGAGGCATTATCCCAAACTGAGTGATAAGCCTGTTCAATTTACAAAGCCACATTTTTATCTGCGGCCTTCTTATGAAACTATAACATGATAAATAAACTCTCTCTTAGTTTTTTTCTTTGTTTGAAGTCAATACTCCATTTAGATATGATCTTACAACCATGACATATATCATAATTAACACATTATGGCCCCTCTCAACATGCAAACTTTTGAGCACTTAAAAAATAGAAAAAATGATTTTTTAAAAGTTAAGACAACAATTTTAATCAGCTTGGCAAGCTCCTTAGTGAAGCAAACAAATTTTGAAATCAATTTTTTCAGTTCCATAGATACAGCACAAAACTGTCCTAGGATGGTTAAGATTCATTTACTCATTAAATATTTATTGCATGCAAAAAGTACATAGGTTTCTGCAGAATCATAAAGGGGAAGACAATAGCTAATAAATATAGTGTTTAAAAAAACTTCTGTAGAGTCCACTACGATCTCTATCAAGATTAGTTTTGACTGTGTAACTTAAACAAGATAGAAATATATTTGAACCTTACATAAAGGAAGAATAAAGATGGGGGCAGAAGACTGATAGGAAGACTCCACAAAGTCTTGACGGACCCAGGCTCCTTCCAGATCACTGCTTGCCCATCTTTGGGGTATGGCCCTTATCCTCATGGCCAAAGAAGGCTGCTAGAGTTCCAGTTACTGCATCAATGTTCCAGGGAGTAGATGGCAGAAAGGGGAAAAGCAAAGACGTCCCTTTCCAAAGTTATTTCCAGCATTTCTGCATATATTTCACTGGCCAGAGCTTAGTCTCATGGTAATACCTAGCTGAATTAATACCCAGTTGAATAGCTGTAATGCATAGCTGAAAACTAGGTTTCTAATTTTATCACTAAGCACAATACATATTAGCTGCATTGGCTATATAGCAATTTCTGCCACTTGGTAGCAATTTCTGCCACATGATTCCATTCACAATGAAGATTTAAAGCTTCCAAAACTCCTTCCCTGCCCTGTGGGGAGTGGGACAGGAAGTGAAGTAGGCACTGGGTGAGTTTAGGGTAGAAATTAGGATGGCTAATTGGTGATGTTCTAAAGCAGTGCTCCTTTTCCTAAAGCATTTGCCTGGGTAGTTATATTAGTTCACATTTGTGATTGTTTGTTGTCTTAGCTCTGTCTCCATAATTCCAATGTATCCACGAAAAGAGCAGGAAACTTAGCCTCAAATGTGGAATGTGTAATCTAGATGTCCTAATTTGTCCAGTGACTGGGGGTGCGAAATTGACATTATTGAGAAACTCATGAATGGCTGCTGTCAGAGAAAGCATCTGAAGATGAATCAAATTTTCATGCATGCCAATTTTCACTGGCACATGAGTTGGATACAACCATCACTGCAACCAACTGCTTATTCAATTAACAGCAAAATCATAGCTGCCTCTACCTTTCGTCACTAACTTCCTTCAGGAATCATCCAAGGTCAGTGCGCTTCCATTGCTGCTACTTCATAATGAGAGTCAGCATTTAGCCATCACCCTCCAGATGGTGATATTCAGGACCTTGGCAAACTGCCTTTCAAAGGTTGTGAACCCTAGTGGAAAATAATTGCCTGGATATTGAACGGATTTTTTTTTCACTCTTTATAGTTAAAATAATTGGGAGCAATGTGGCTGTGTTGACAGTGTTTGGCTGCCAATTTCTCCTTTTAAATAACTGCAAGTGGAAAATGATGTGAGCCCGCTCATCTGCTGTAACACTCAAAAGAATAGTTATCACACAGCACTAGAACCTAAACTGAGGCCCTATGTTCAAGAAAAGGAGAAAAGAAAGTGCCTCCCAGAGTGAGAAATTGGATATTTATTAGAGATATGTGGCAATTGCAAGAAGAAAAGTGCTGATACATTGCAGGTGGCACTGGCTGCACTGTGGTGTCAGCAATGTCACATCAGCAGGTCAGATCAAACTTCCGCTGTAATCGACAAGGGCTCTGACATGGCTGGCTCAAAGCCAGGTGTGACCCAAATCCTATCTTGTAGCTACATAAAGCAGCTTTTTTTCACCACTAGCCTAGCAGACTCAGATGTCTCATAAACATTTGAAAAAATGCTATGTTCGTTTTAGGAGGTCATCCACATCTCTGATGGCTTCTCTGGCATCTTTCTATAGCCAATAATAAATATAGCAATTGCTAACACTCATTGAACTTTTACTGTATGCCAGGCACTGTGCTAAATTTATATTTGTTTCATCTCACGTAATAATGGCTATTGGCCATTCTACTGTCTACTTTCCTTCTGATAGAATCCTGAGTGAAAAAGTCTAGATAAAGAATATTACCTTTCATAACCTCTGTTTATTCAAGACAGAACAAAAATCAATATCAGTGTAATCAACCATAACATAGCCAAGGAGCAATTTTTAGAAAGAGGCATTTCAAAAATATCAGAATTTCATAATAAATTCTGGTTTATATTTGGATGATGCATTATTCAGGATGGTAGAATTCCTAAGATTTTTTCTTTCTGGGGCTTAAGTAAGTCTTCTAAATCCTTGAACCTCAGTTTAAAATACAGAAATGGCTCTTAAATTTTAATGCTCTGGTCAGGTGAATTGTTTTCCTTATAATGTGTCTTCTCTTCAAAGGCTATTCCTGCTCCATGAGAAAATTCACAGCCCTGAGCATTTAAGTACCAAGGTTTCTGTTCAAGGAATATTTAAAAGCTATTGACCAGATCATTTACTTCAATGGCAAGCCATAATCATTTCACAGATAGTAAGAAAAGAAACACAAAATAACAAGGGTATAATATAAGCCATGTCTAAATGCCCATTCCAAATCTTATATATGTTAAAATTCAACAAAATTGGTAAAATATTTGCTATTTGTAGTCAACAAGACCTGGGTTAAATTCTGTTTTGCCGCTTATCATTGGGGTGACCTTGTATAAGTTACGTAATTTATCTAAGTTTCATTGTCCCTATAAATATGATACTATATTGTGTATGGATCAGAAATGATATATGTAAAACTCAGCAGGTGCTTAATAATGATAAGTGCTACTGGCATTTTTCTCTTTTTTGAGTAAACGAAATGACATAAAGAGTAAATCCTTTAAAATGAATGAACACATGAAATAAAGTTTAAACTCCTTTTTAAAGGAATTAATATTTTATTAATGTTTTCTTTTGGAATAAAAAAGGTGAATTATCACATGTGAATTTACCAAATAGTTTTTATTCAAGCAGAAATGGTATTAGGTTATGTTTGGGCTTCCCTTACACTATCAGAATAGTAAAATTTAATGGAAGGATGAGAAGAGACCCAAGTTCTTGATACTTATTCTGGAACTTTCAGCTACATCAATTCTAAGACCTCAATAACCTTAATGTAAAAATGAGAGCTTGAATTAGATAATCTCTATGACTTCTAACATCCAACAATCATGTGTTCAAAATCATGTCTAAAACTCCATCAGCAGAAATTAATTCCTTTGGCTTTAGACATTGTCAGGCAGTATGGTATAACAGAAAGAAAGCACAGTTTGGAGTCAGACAAAGCTGAGTTCCAATCCAGGTTTGGTTTCTAGTTACATGAGGTTTATCAAGTTACTCACCTTCTCCAAGGCCATTTTCTCACTTGTAAAATGTCCATAACTACCTCCTGAGGGTATTGTGAAGATTAGGGATAGTGCTAGGTATTCAGTAGTTTGGCTGACATTCAATTAATCATAGCTATTATTTTCCAAAGTCCTCCAATAAAATACAAATTCATTCAGAAGGATGATTTTTCAGGACTTTTTTTTCGTTGCCAGGAACAGAAAGCCACTGAAATCCCAATAAATGAGAGATGTGGAGCAGTGGTATTATAAAGTTGCATATAGTTCCATGGGTCTCGACAGGGTATTGAGAACTGGGAGTTGAAAAGGAATAAATCAATTTCTCTCTCTCTCTTTCTCTCTCTCTCTCTCTTTTCTCTGTTCATGTGACATATATCCTTCTATCAGAGCATCTGCTTCATTTCTCTCTCCTCTCTTTGCTCATTCCAGTTCTAACAAGCATGGCTCCATGAACTCTTTCAAAGTCTCTCTTGTACCCACAGAGGGTCCTTTATTGACTAACTTCTATTTCACTGCCAGCTGTGGGACAGAGGGTACAACCAGAGGGTGGGGTCATGCAGTCCCCTTTTCATAGAGTTTCTGTCCATTTCATAGAGTTAGGTTGTAGAAGACCCTTTGGAATGGGTACGTAGCAGAGGCTAGTACCTCAACATAAAACTACTACAAAGGGTTACATAAAATGCTTGTTACTGCCTTAACATTAATTTTCTGATGATAAGATATATAGAGTTGGAGTTGGAGATGGATATGGTTTTTGTGGCACCTGAAGCTTATACAATTTTGAGGACTCTCTTTAACACAAAGAAATAGTTATGAATGCAAAAGTTATGAATGCCAAGTGAATAGAAAAGTAAATATTTATTCAAAATGAGAAAAGAAAGTGCAACAAATTATACATTTGAAGAAAGTTGAATAGTCATAAATGTCACAAAATCCAGGAAAGATTTTATGAATTGCTTAACATACATCAATAATACTTTTTTCCTATATTTGTAACTTGCATACTTGTTGCTTATCTCTTTGCATAATAATAATATTTGTAATATTTTCAATAGAGAAAATATAAACATAATTCTGTCTTTTTCATAGCATGGTTGATCAAAATTTGGTTATTTTCTAATTGATAGTTGACATGCATAAAACAGACATTTATTTTTTGCACTACTATTACAGGTTGCTTCCTAAAAAGACAAGAATTTGTCTTTCTAGAATTGTACAGAAGAACAATTCTACTTTAAAATTTCCATTAAAAGTGTATGATTCCGTGTACCCTGCATTATCAACTCTATCTCTGACAGGAAACAGAGATAGACTTGGCATTTGTCTTTTGACTTGGCATTAATTAGAACTGAATCTTTTGCTTACCGGCTTACTCATCCAATGATTGGAAGGATTTTCCTCCAACTAGTCTGGGAGAAACCTAGCTACTTCCAGTGCCAGGTGATAGAGACCACATTTCTATATTGATATAGATTCTAGCCTTGCACCTTTGGGTCAGATACAGGGAGACTGGCACAGAGAGTGGTAGGTGTATTCCTGGAAATAATTCCTATGCCAGACAGCTATAACAGTAAGAACTATTCATGGAAGTCTCTACGAATCACATAAATGTAGCCCACTAAATTCAAACTAAATATATACCCAAGTGAACCCTTTATCTGGATCCCCAAATGCTCCAGTGCTCTCTGACCACAGAGGAAATGTAAAGGAGGGAATGTTGATGTGCAAAGAGACAGAAGCTCTAACCCATAATGGTTACAACATCTTAGGAGAATTCAATAAATATATACATGACACTACGAACACATTAGTAGACCCCTCTCAGGGCCCTGAAGTGTATGCCTTTTAACTTCACCATATATCTGCCTCTGGTTGGACAGAAAAGGGATTGTGTTAGGTCAAACACTCAAGATGCTGCTGAGGGATGACAAGCCAGGCTGAAGTAGATGGACACTATTCCTGAGGGGTCAGCTTGAGAGTTTTGAGTGATCAAGGAATGAAGGCTGTAAGAGGCCTGATGAGGTACGCGAAGTGACAGCAAAGACCACCTTCACCTGTTACAGTATTTTGCCCAGGGATAGGACATCTGCTAGCCTCTCCCAGATATCTTTGCTTTAGCGAGAAACTAGCTAATTTGACCTCAGACCTGGGAGTCCATCAAGCAAGATGACACAACAGGCTATTTTCAGATAAAAGAGGCATATGAGGGACATCAATTCCATGATTGGCAGAAAGGGAGAGAAGAAAGTGACAACTCAAAGAGAAGAAAGACACTTTTTTTTTATAACAGTTGTTAAAATTAATGACCTGTAAAACAAAACTAAACACAGGAAGGAAAGACCTTCACTAGCTTTCTTTAATTGAAATGCTAGTGTGCCCAAGGGGAAGCATGCTTCCACAATACAATGAACCAAAAGTGAGGCAGACAACATACAGATTCAGACCATGAATTACAGGCCTCCTGGGTAAATTCATTAGAAACTGATATGTGTGTATAAGAAAGGGCAACACCAAGGAGAGAGAATTAACAGAATGGAATTTTAATATGGACTGAAAGATCAGCTAAACATCATTAAATGAGTGACTGTGTTGATAATGAACTTTCTAGAAAAATATTTACACACACATTGCCTAACATGAATGGATGTAAGGAACAGCTAAAAATCACCTTATAGACTGACTAATATCAGCCTTCCAATAATGATAAAAGCTACTCATGTATTCACTATTTACCGTTGCCAGGACTCTGCTAATGTTTTTCATAGGTATCATATAATCATAGTCATCATAGATGCTTTGTGAGATAGTTGTTTTCATTTCTTCCTTTTCCCAAATCTTTTCCTAGTTACCTCCTACTCATCTTCCACGTCTCAACTGAAATATTTCACCACCCAAAATAAATTAGGTCTCAACACCCTCCTCCACTTTCTTTTTCAAAACATCCTAGTCTTTCTTCATAGCATTTATCGTAACGTGTAATTATGCATTTATTGTTTGTGTATTGGTTTAATTTAAGTTCCGCTTAGGAACTTCCCTAAGTTCCATCAGGGTAGAGAGAGTCTGTGTGTTCCTCATAGTATACCCACTGGGTTCAATAAATATAGGTTGGTTAAATAACCAAATGATGAGAAAACTGAGACTTAGAAAAGTTAAATGAATTCATGGCTAAGTAGCAGAACATGATTCAAATCAAACTTTTGGTGCCTTCAGAACCCTTGGAATAAACCACTATGGTACCCTGGCCATGCCAGCTAGGCTACCCAATTTTCAGGGCCCAGTGCAAAATAAAATTGTGAGCCCCCATTCATAAAGCAGGAAAATGTTCCATTAAAGGTATTAAAATATAAAGCTTTATCCTTTCTTCCCCAATTTCCCTTCACTTGTCATATTTTTGCTGCTTAATGTGGTTTTAAGTAAAGAAAACTTAAAACTTTAAATTATTACCATGAATTTCACCATTCTTCTTTATATTGTGCAATACTAGTTTTAAATATAAATATGAATATTCACTTTGTTTGCAGAAACACCGAAATTACACAATTCGTATTTCATAACTGGAACATGCATATGCATTTTGGTCTTATAAGAACAGTGGAAATGCTGCACAAAACTAACTCAATTATTTTTATGTCACTTTGAGATTATGCGCACGTTGTCTACCTTTAGCTTGCTGCTGAACAAGGAAGGGCTGAGAGGAAAAGGAGCTGTGGGCTCCCCTATCTTTCCCCTGTCCTTCTAGGTCACCATTTTCAGCATACATGGTCGGCTAATAGGGGAAAGTTACAGGAGTAAAAGAGGATAGGGTAGAGATTCTTTGGTTCTTCATGTTTCTTAGAATGCAAGTACTTCCTTCTGTGTTCAAAGAAAACTCTGGTTCAAGAGGAAAGCGTGGCTTTGCAGGGCTGTCAGCACCTCCATTTACTCAGGTGTAGGTGTAACACACTTGTCTTGCAATTGCTTTGAATCTTGCTGAACTCCCACTTATCATGGATCCACCAGAACTCTGTCCTCATGGGACCTGGTGAGTGGTATATGCAAATGGAGCAGCAAGGAACAGCTGACACACCTGCTGTGTGCATCTCCTCTGCTCATGCACGCACCTCCTTGTTCTGTGGGATTTCACTTACAAAACACAAAATCAAAGGATTATTAAGAATTTCAAGATGGCTGCCCCAGAGCCTAAAAACAAGCACGGGGCCTTTGTGAGCACGTGACCCTGCACTGTGGCACAGGTTACATACCCATTAAGTCAGTCCTCTATACTGTCTGATCTACTATGTGTTGCTGTTTTGTACCTGATGGTGCTATATCCAAATTCCAAACTCACAATAATGAATCATATTATAATAAGGTAAAGATGCCTGCTTTCAGTACACTGTGAGGACAACGGAGGATGACAAATAGTTCCCAGGTCTCCTTTCAATCTTCTGTTGTAACTGGTAAAGGAAGCAGATACATATGTTTGCACACCAGGAATAAGGAATTATTTTTATTTGCAGACATTTATAATTGCTTTGCCATTGACTGAGCTATTAAATATTCAAATCTGAACAGGGAGCAGGTAATTTAGCACAGCAATATTTTCTCTTCCACTTCATTACTAAAACTGAATAAAAGTTAAATTATACAATAAGGCAATTGCAAATATTTTAGCCAGGAGGACTCTGTATTCGTCGGCCTCTGCTGAAGCGGGAGATAATCATAAACAAGGTCAACCTTCTTCACAGTTCTTTGGGTCTGGGTAAATTTTGCATTTTTCTCTGGTTTCTTTTTATGAACCCCAGTTCTGAGGGCATGTGCTCCAGCAACCATACCAAAGACAAATTTTTCTTGTTTACCTTCACATCTTGGGACTGACTTGGCTTAAGGAGCTATTCTAAGATTGGTACTTAGACTGTATTAAGAAAATTAACAAACTGAGATTTTCTGGTCTGTTTAACAGACTAGAAAACTTAGTCTCATAAGGTTTAAGTAACTCACACAGCTGGTAAATGGCAGAACTAAAATTTGCACTCAGGGCTGGCAGAGCATGCATTCTTACCCAATTCATTCTCAATGAGCTCAGTAAGTCAGTTACAGTAATGATAATATCTGTATGTTTTTACCAAACTAGACCTATCACATTCTTTTCCCCTCTCTGTTTGATTTTTTCATTTACACTAATTAGTTGGCTCTGTTATGTTCTTAAACACTAGGGTACACATTTTTGTCTGTCTACACTGTTTCTCACATGTTTTTTACTCTCCACCACTATTTATCTGAAGATATAAATACACAGTACAGTTCCTCCGATACAAAAAAATGTTAATTATATATTACATTTGATATACCTCTATATACTGTATATAATTTACAATGATTAAATAAAAATGACAAAGTAGAGTTATCAGTTGTCTGAGTGATGTCATATCCTCTTGTCAAAGATATTGATTTTAGCATTTGACCAAAGATTCAAAGATACTGATTTCATATTATAGCACCTATGTACATTTAGATCTCTAAGTTTATGTTCCACAGCCTGTATAACATTATTATTTATTCAATAAAGCTGAAGGTCAGTATATGCAAAGCAGTGAATTTAGCATTGTTTTTGAATGACTTGCATTCGCTTTACCAGGATGCCTAAAACAGTTCAATGTTTGATAGCTACGAAGATGTTCTTTTCCAAACAATTTTAGAAATACCCGAAGTCCACAGAAAGAAATCATCTTCTCTTATGAAGACAATGAGAACCAGATAGGCTGTGGAGAGGGTCATACCAGGAAAAGAGACACAATAGGTTCCCTAAGTTAGATCACAACAGAAATAACCTTTCTGCTCACTGAGGATTTGACACGAAGTCTTTGTATTTCTTTAGGAATAAGTAAAAGGCTTTAAATGGTGTCCGTGTTTCATACAAGTTCTATTCAGATTTAGTTCAGAGAATATTCTGGTTCTATTCCTTGAGGCTTTGGTTTCTGGGCAAAAGCAGTTCATAATAGCTTGTAGGAATGAGTTCACTTTTTATTTTGGTTCATTTTAATATGAGAGTTCACCAAAGTCTGTATTTATAGTTAGGATCACAATTTACTTAAATCCAGGTTGTAATCAGGTAACTCAATAAATGAACAAATCAAAATACACAATTAAGCGGATGGTAAAAGAGCTTATTTTGTAACAAAGACTCTAATGTTAAGGGAAATTAAGAAGACTGAGTATTTACACTCTGTGTGATAGTTGATGTCCCAGGTGCTTCCTCCCAATTTAAAAGATTAGAAGCTGATGTGACCAGGCTCAGCTGATGCTACTTGCTCTTCTTTGTCCACATGGCCCCTAAAAGGCCTGAGATAAGCAAGCTATTTCTTTTTGGCATGGTAGGTCTAATTTGTACTTATATCTGTGGGGCCTATTTAATTTCTTAAAACTTCAGTTTTGTAGTTTTTCTTCGAATTTTGGATTTCTGAAATGTATTTTTTTTAGCTTGGCTTCTTAGTCTAGGAAGAATATTAGATAAGGAGAGCAAACAGAAACCCCTAATGAAAAGCACAAAACATTTCCACCTAAGGGTATAAATTTAATTTGATTTTAAAACAGAAGGGAAACTAAAAGAAATAGTAATCTTAAATTGAAAGTTCAAAAACCAGCTAGAGGTCCCTGAAGTGATGACTGAGCCCAAACGTCCTAAGCAGATTCAGGATCTATCCCAGTTGACTTCTTGAAAGACTGATTTCATCTGCAGGGTCCAGAACACCGGGGTTCAGATTTGGGCTCTGCCACTGAGAAACATTGCAACATCTATCTACATAGTATCATTTGTAAATAAGGTTGAAAGACTACATGTGAGCGCCTGACGAATACAAGGTCAGGCCCACCTCGCACTTCTCACCTCTCCTATGATTGTCCTTCCGGGCACTTCAGGGGAATCTCTACATTTCCTTTTCCTTATTTGTAAAATAGGGGTAATAATAGTGCCTACCTGATTGTGGGTTATGAACTTATAAATTTGTTTTTCCATATAAGGTTCTTAGTACAGTGTCCAATGAATGTTATTTATTCTTTAGCCAAGGTAGGCTAGAACTCTCCAGACTCACAGAAACTCAGTCCTTTGTAAGGGAAGCTTCTCATGAGTCTGTAAGATCTCCATGCACTGACTCATCTCCAACAGCAGAGTCCACCTGGATAAGACAGTTTGGAGTAATAACCTCCATCACATCCTTAGAAGTAGAAAGAGTGAATATGCTCATCCCCAAATTTTACAGACAAACAAACAGTCTCAAAGAGGTTAGATTATTTACTCAATGTCACAAGGCTGGTAGGAGATGGAGCTGAACTTGACTGCAGGAGTCCTGACTTTATGTCTTGCCCAGATTAAAATAACTCACCATCATGTTGCTTCAAATAAAATGGCATCAACTGGGAACCTGTAACAAGGGGCATAATACAGACGCATTTGATCATCAGTTAACAGTAGGCTCTTTCTTTTAGCAAAATCTATGCAGGTCACAAATCTGGGCAAATGTGCCATCAGAGATGGACATGGATAGTAACAAGTGCCTCCACGTAAAACTCTCATTCAAATGATCCTGTCATCTCTTGCTAATATGAAATTTATTTGTATCAGATTTTTCATGAAACAAACTAAAGTGCCACCTGGGCCTTGCAGACCTCATTGTCATTAGAGGTTTTGCTGTAATGTTATTGGTTATGTGAACTGCACTGTCTTAAATGTGAGGGTAAGGACTTCACAAGATCTGGATGGTGGTGACATACTATTCTTGTTTTGGTTTGGTTTAGTTTTTCTAGGATATCAGAAGCAAATTCAGACATAGCAAATATCAAAAAGCCCAGTAATAATATTGGCTTGATTGCAAGCATTTTCCTCTGTGCAATAGCTTTTTCCAGGAGAGCTATAGAACAAAAAATGTTTTTGCTTGTTTCTGGGGGGTAGTACATCTTTTACAGTGCTTTCTTGAGCACATCGATTATTATTTAATCTCTAATGCTAATAGATAGACAACTAATACAAGAATATCAAACATTTGATATATAATTCTGAGTACTGCAGTGCTTCGGTTTCTCTAAACAGGCTCACTTGTTTTCTTCATAAAAACAAGTAATTTTCTTCCTACATGCTTCCATTGAGAATGGTAGTAATATGTTCAATCATTGAGAATTTTAATTTACCGTCTAAAGTTGATCAGATAAAGCTTCTTTTAGATGATAGGGAAGTTCTGACAAAGAAAATAAATTACTATTTTTATCTGATTATGTAAGTAAAAACATGTGTTGGTTATAGAACACAGTGCAATTAACATATAAAAGGTGTTCAGCTGTAATTCATAGATTTGTTTGTACTACAGCACAGGATGAACCAGCATTGTGCTTGCAAATAACTATCCATAGAAACAACTCGTCACATTGATGTAGCTTATCAGGTGTTAGTTTCTGATCTTTTAACTCTTGTTCCAAGAATTGTGTATTAATTTGGAATCATAAGAATTTAACAATATTCAGATATATTTTGTTGTTCTTTCTGTATCATCCTGTTTGCTCACATTTGATATTTACAGCATTTACCTTCCTGTGGAGGGCCCGATGGCATAATGAAATAGAAAAATAAAATGGAAAATCTCATTACGGTAGCCATTCCTAGTCTTTGGGAATTGAGACATCCTTCTCTTCTTTATTTGATTTTAGAACATGCACCCATTTTTAATTAGAAGAGTGCCAGATATATACTTTTCAAGCAAATTATATGTAAATTAAACCCATGAAAACCTTTTTGGAAATACTAAATAGTTCTTGAGATAAAGACATATTGGGATATCAGAAATCAATGATTGTGATTCGAGAACTTAAAGCCTGAAGATAATGCAGACCAAATATACCTCTCACTCATTTCTCTGGCTTTCCACGGCACTCACCTTCTGGGGCCTTAGAGAGAGAGCACCGCCATCACTGACCAAACTTGACTGGTTAAAAAGGCTCTTGGCTGGCAGAGACCGTTACTGTGGATGACTCACATCTCTCTGGCTGCACCTGCCAGGCATTTGGCAGGGTCTTTAAAGTACGTGTGTCTCTGTTGTCCCCAAGGTTTGTTGTGTTTTGTTTTAGAGATGTTAAGATTAGTTTAGAAAAAAAGAAAAGTGATAGTTGTGTAACTATGTAAGGTAAGAAATTCTTCAAGGGTACTTTTGCTCCTCTAAAACTATTTGGACTTGATATATCCAATTTCTGAAAGAATAGAAAATATTGCCCCATTTACCTCTTTCTTCCAGTTAATAACCCTCAACTACTGGCTGCTCTTGTCTGAATGCATTACTCAGGAGAGTGAAATGCTACTGCTCTCAGAAAAAGACATTATCATGTGAAGGGTGGATGTTCTGTACACAAAGGCACAAGAATAGCTAAAACAAACTCATTAAAATGGTGGGCCCGGTGGTGTAGTGGTTAAGTTCGCACACTCTGCTGCAGAGGCCTGGGGTTCACCAGTTTGGATCCTCGGTGCGGACCTATGCAACCCTTATCAAGCCATGCTGTGACAGAAGTCTGTCATATCAAATAGAGGAAGGTGGGCACAGATGTTAACTCAGGGCTACTCTTCCTCAGCAAAAAGAGGAGAATTGGAGGCAGATGTTAGCTCAGGGCTAATCTTCCTCAAAAAAAAAACAACAATTATTCTCATGGTCACTTACTTATTATGTTAGGATCCTAGAATTACAATTACTGCAAGATTAGCTTTGTTTTTGAGTAGGAAAATTGAGAGAAGGTTAAAACAGCACATCACACATAGATCATAGAGCTTAAAATTAACTCATCCCACCACAGTCTCACATCCTCTTTCATTAATGGCACCATATTTCAGTAGATATATAGTGATGACTCTTCATAGGAGCCAAAACATCTTCTGGTTTTATATTAAACACAACATGTAACTTTCCATGTAAGTTCTCTACTTGCTATCTTTCCTGAAAACCACATGTAGATTTGTTTAGCTTTTGCCATTAATTAATAGTTAGGGAGTTAAACTTGTATCTGTACCTAATCAGTCTAGTTAAAAAAACTACTTCATTTTTTTTAATGTAAAATTTGTTTGAGTTCACTTAGACAAATAATTAGCTGACTAAAAGAATGTTCTTACTTGTCCATTCACCTAATAAGCCTAAGCAAAATTCCACTCAAAGTTGTCATATTTGTAGGCTAGCAAGAGCTCATAATTACCTAGATTCATTCTTATTTCAAATCTTCTATAATTTGGGGGGATATGTTTCAACAAGAAAGCCTCACTCAGGAAAAAGAAAACAAAACAAAACATTTCTCACATTTTATTTCTTCTAAAATATAAAATAATTGGCATCATCCTATGTATAAACAGTAAATCAAAAAACATGAATAATGTTAGGAAGTTACATAAAAACTTGCTTTTTTTCTGATTTCATTGACTAGAGTTTAATTTAAGTAAAACAACACATGTTGGCCACATTCCCTTTTTTACTTCCCTACATTAATGTGTTTATTAGGGTCTCTGCTCTCTCCTCCGCACAGAGGGAGGTTTCATAAATGCATATTGACATGGCCACTGTAGGCTTATGTGGAAGGGAGAATTAATTCTCCATTGTGTAGCAGTCAAGTCCTATTTAGTGGTTTGTTGTGAAGATCAATACAGGGTATCTAAGGCATAATGGCTGGCTCCGTTCACCCTTGCTAGACAAACAACTGCCCTTTTAAAAGTCGGTTCACGAAAAAAGCTTTTTCTAGACACAACCAGCCCTGGGTAAAACTTTTAAACACTGCAAGTTTGGATTTCAGTGCTGCAGCCTTCATTTCTGGGCCCTTTTCCCTTCTTTGAATGTGAATTCTCTCCCGTCTTTCCCCATTAAAACCTGCCTTCAAAAACAGTTAGATATATAAATTCAATCCCAAAGAGATACACACGAGTTCAAAGGCTTAATGTGTTACCACACAAGAATAGTTGTATTTTAGCAAAGACTAAGAATTCTTAGGCAGAATACGTCTCTAATAGTGGAATTTAAGTAATTCAAAGATCACGAGAGACATGGAGTTGTCAGGAAGCCATCTCAGTATCATAATAGACAGGGACTTACGCCTCTTACTCATAAGACCATCCCTGCTGCTAGGAATTGCCTGGAAGCCTCTTAACAACACATCCCTTCTCTTTATTGCTTGGCTAACTCCTTTTTATCCTTTGAGATTCAGTTCAAATCTTACCTCCTTGTAGAAGTATTTCCCAAGTACACTCAACTCCCAAGGAATCCCACAAACATTTCTATTACAGTAGTTATTACTCTTAATTGTTACTTCTCATGGTGCCTCTCTCCCTGCTAGAAGTCACTAAGAGAATGGACTGTTGCTTCTAATCTCTGCCTTTCCACACTTAGCACAGTGTTTGGAACATGATACATCCCCTTCCCACCCCCTGTACCAATATGACGTAAACAGTAGACAGCAAACAGGGCAATCAGCTCACTCGCCCTCTCATCTACTATATGCCCGATGATAACAGCATCCAATAATGGTGGAGACGGCAACAGTGAGAAAGGGGCAGATGAGCTTGGGTACAGAGGTTCCTCTACTCTCTTTCCCCCAGAAGACACGTTTCCCAAAGTCAAGAATTACAAAATGTTTGAAGAAATACATTTAACAGTATTAAGATAATGTTTTGTTGAACGATTTCTGACTCTTCTACAGGAAAACACAACCTTTCCAAAGCGAGTAGATTACACAGAGAAGGGTCCCTCTAAATCAGAGGCTGGTAAACTACAACCCACAAGTCAAATACAGCCCATCTCTTGTTTGTGTACCATTTGCAATCTTCAAAAAGTATTTACATGTTTATATGGTTAGAAAAATTCAAAAGAAGAATATTTCTTGACACATAAAATTATATGAACTTCAAATTTCGGTGTCCATACACTGTCCATAACAAAAAGCTTTTATTTATTTATGGATACTGAAATTTTTGTTGGATTATACTCACCCTCATTCATTCTAGGACTGTTATGCACTATCTCAACTAAGTTGACTAGTCATAACAGAAGCCATGTCCTGCAAAGCCTAAAATATTTACCATCTTGCCCCTTACAAAAACAGTGCTCCAAATGAGTATATTAGGAACAACATAGGCAATCTAATGATATTATTTACATCTCTTTTAAAAATAATTCAGAAACAATTGAGAATGAGGAAAGAAGGTTCACTTGGGCGTGAAGAGAGTAAGCCATTGGGTCATTCCTTAGTGTGAATAGCAGAGGTGTAAACAAGATAATTGACAATTGTTTCCAGTAGACACTGGATCAGATAGAGCAGGAATGTAAACAATAACCTTAGGCATCTTGGAGGTAGGAGAAAAAAATATATAAATGTTAGAAACCTGAGATAATGAGAGTTCAATTATTTGTTTGTTTCAACTTCTTCCTTATGTGGACTCTGAGGGGAAAAAAAAGAACCACCTATTAAATTTATTATCATTGTCAAAGTACCCCACTTACTCTAGGAAATAGATAAGCTTTTGAGGAAGAAAGAAAGAGAGGGAGAAAAGAAAGAAGGAAAATATATTTAAGAGGAATATTTGCTTTTAACTTTTATCATTTGCTTTATTTTCTATTTTATAGGAGGCAGTTCGCTACTTTAGGTGCTTTTATCTTTGCAGACAACTTTATTGTACTTCTAAAACCACTAGCAAATGTTTCAAGGAATATTTCAAGGAATGTTACTTCTACTGTTTCAAGGTTAAGCCTCGTTTTCTCATCATGAAAATCAACCCCCAGTAATCTCAGAGAGACTGCTCTCAAAGGTTGAGGCAGTGTATTGGGAAGGTTTTACCCCACAACTGTAAATAAACTGTTATCATGAACCCTCATTAGTGGTAGAAACATCAAGTTGTCAACAAATTTTACAAGTGTGTTCTAGCTATTCATGTTAATGACATCTATAATGGAACCACTATGTTCTTGTTTTTAATTTAAAGCACACGTCGTATATTTTCATGTTATTGCCAAAGCCCTCATCCACAATCTTATATTCTCCTTTAAACATAAGAATATTTTTTATTTGTTTAACTAACTGCCAGGCTCTGACATGTTTAGCTATAGACTTTCATTACTATAATAAAAAACAACAAAAGTAACAACAAAAGCAAAACTCCTCCAACAAAAAGGCTCATGAGCAACTGAACTAATTGTGGAACTATATTCATTTTTAAAGGCGACTTGGTTTTACGTATATTCACGTGCCCTTAAAATATGGTTCAATTTATTATTAATAGCATTCTCAATGATCTGTTGAAGGATACAACTTTGAAATGATTTATTCTAATTAAGATCCTCTTGCCAGCACTTAGTCACCACGAGGCTTGGAAGCCCCCTGGGACCAGCTTTGATTACCCATTGTGCCCATTTCATACAAGTAGAACATTTTACAATCATCAGAGCTAATTGGACATCTTTATAATATTGCTTCATGTTTAGCATCTTTTTTCCTCACTATGTCAAAATAGATAATTTGGTTCTTTAGCTTATTCTCAGTTTACAATGGACTGAAATTCACATCTTTGACAGAAACTGACAGGCCTCGAGCCTGCTCTAGAAGGTCCAACTTTCC
The DNA here is from genome assembly GCF_041296235.1 of Equus asinus. NCBI lineage: Eukaryota > Metazoa > Chordata > Mammalia > Perissodactyla > Equidae > Equus > Equus asinus. The sequence continues at coordinate 176,749,906 of NC_091790.1, forward strand.
CTTAGTCCTTAAGGTGGGAAGCCTGACATGCTTGTGATATTTCAGAAAATAGGATGACATGACACATGGTGCTGCTACTCAGAGAAGTCCTGTGAGTCTCACTACTGGGATTCTAATTCTGGTAAAATGTAATTTTCTGCTTTTAGGAGGAGGGCTGGAGTCAATCAACAAAATAACAGCTCTGTGTCTGGGTCATAACATCTTGGAACTAGAATGGACCTTAGCAGTGAACTGTGGTGAGGTAGGCAGAGCACAGCTTTTGGGGAAAAAGCCCTGGGCTCCAGTATGGTTATGCTTCTTCCTAACTATCCAGACCCCAGTGGGATGCATTTCCCAGGCTGGCTTGTCATCGGATTTTTTGCCAGTTTGGCCAATGGGAGTATTGGCAGGAGAGTGGAAGGGGGCGGGGGGAAGAGCCAAGGTCCTTCCTTCTTTGCATCTTCTAAGGCAGCAGTTGACTCGCCTCAGTGCCTCTAGTTCCTTCTGTAAAGGTCTCCTCAGGATCCAGCTTCCACCAGGGACTCTGCCCTTGGACTCAGAAAGCTTTCTCCTCCTTTGCCCTTCCAGCCTCATGGTGATAGTGGCTTACAGCTGCTGCCATCTCCTGGCTTATCTCTAGTCCTGTGATGGGCTTCTCAGCAACTCCATCTCCTATGTAAAGAATTTCTTTCATAATAGGCATTCCTACAGGTGTAGAGCAGTATCTCATTGTGGTTTTAATTTGCATTTACCTGATAATTAGTGTTGGCCAGGATGTGAAGAAAAGGGGACCCTTGTGCACTGTTGGTGGGGATGTAAATTGATGCGGCCACTATGGAAAACAGCGTGGAGGTTCCTCAAAGAATTAAAACTAGAACTACCATATGATCCAGCAATTCCATTTCTGGGTATTTATCCTAAGAAAATGAAAACACTAATTCAAAAAGATAAATGCACCCCAATGTTCATTGCAGCATTATTTACAATAGCCAAGATATGGAAACAACCTAAGTGTCCATCGGATGAATGGATAAAGAAGGTGTGGGGTGTGTGTGTGTTGTGTGTGTGTGTATATACATATACACACAATGGAATATTAGCCATACAAAAGAATGAAATCTTGCCTTTTGCAACATGTGGGTGGACCTAGAGGATATTATGTCAGGTGAAATAAGTCAGATAGAGAAAGACAAATATTGTATGATTTCACTTATATGTGGAATCTAAAAAACAAAACAAACAAAACAGAAACAGACAGATAAAGAGAACAAACTAGTGGTTGCTAGAGGGGTGAGAGGGAGGGTATAAGCAAATATGTGAAGGAGATCAAGAGGTAAAAACTTCCAGTTATAAAATAAATAGATCATAGTGATGCAATTTTCTGCATAGGAAATATAGTCAAACATATTTCGCTAATATGTATAATACCATATAACCAAATATTATATGGTGACAGATGGTAAGTAGACTCAACGTGGTGATCATTTCATAATGTATAAAAATATCAAATCACTCTGTTGTACACCTGAAACTAATATAATATTGTATATCAATTATAATTCAAAGAAAAAATTTTTAAAAAAAGGATTTCCTTCATTAAGTCCATTATGCTGTAAATGAAGTGGTTTCTATTTTCCTGCTTGGACTCTGAAAACAAAACTGTTTTAAAAGTAAGGCATTGTGCCTTTAATCTAATCTCATTTGCAGAAAAATTAAGTGTAGATAGGAACATACAAAGAGATGTAAGAAATTACTCATTTAATGTGCTTGGAATGTGGAATAGATCCTGGAATTTTTTTTTAAATTTTGATTTCTAGTTTCAAATTATTTTCACATAACTTCTTTCCTCATTTTCCTTAAAATCAAACTTCAGGAAAATATTTTTTTATAGGAGGTTCTTTTTAGTTGTTTTTTGTTTAAGCAGGTACACTTTTTTGTTTCGTGTTGTTGTTTTCATTTAAACTAGATACAATCAGAATGCAACCACAGGTAGATTTCCACAGAGAAATCTGACCAGTAAGAACTATGGAGGTAGAGACGTGAATTTATTTAAGACCCTCCTCATTTATGTTTTTAAGGCTCTGCCATAATTTACATAGTTAATAGGAAGAATGATCACTCGATCAATGTTTTAATCTCCTAAGAAGAGGTGAAAGGATCTAAATAGAAAATACATATAGCATCTTCATTTGATTTTAGGAAATAACTTTGTCTCACATTGAACAGAATAGAATTGTTCTCCAAAAGCATCTCTAAAGTAAATATAGGCCTTTGGAGTCTCATCAAAACAAAGTTTGTTTAAGGATATAGAAACATTCTAGGTTAAATTGAAGACCAGAATTTTGATGGAAATGCCTAGCTGTCTCTGGGAGGTTGAATCACAGCTTCTCTGGTCTCCCTTCCTTTTGTATTTAAACAATTGTGATTATTTACATGAAGCATAATCATATTAAATTATTTATGCTTTCAGATTTTTGGAATTTTCAGTTGGAAAGAAGGCCCTGGTCAGACTGGGGAGAATGATGCACAGATGAGGAAGGAACAAGGCAGGCATCCGACCTGGCTGTATGACTTGTGAGAAACTGCTCTGTGATGGTGAGCTCCAAACTGGACCCTCACCTCCACCACAGCACTGGAGGAGGCCAGGCCCTACCTGGGACGGTCAGCTGAGTGAAGGGTGCCAGGCCATCCATGGGATTGCCATTAGATCATGCCATAGACTGAATGTCTGTGTCCCCTCAAAAGTCATATGTTAAATCCGAACACTCAATGTGGTGATCATTGGAGGTGGGGCTTTTGGGAAATGATAAGGTCCTGAGAGTGGAGCCCACAAGAATGGGATTAGTGCCCCCGAGAGCTCCCTTCCCCCTGCTGCCGTACACTGTGCTTCACATGAGCACACAGTGAAAAGACAGCCATCTATGAAGCAGGAGGTGGATTCTCACCAGACACTGTATCTGTCAGCCTTGACCTTGGACTTCCCAGCCTAGCCTCCAGATCGGCAGGAGGAACACCACTTGTATTTGCAGCACCACCATCTCAGGCAGATACTGCTGCTGCCGAAACAGAGCCTAATTCCCTGCCCCAACAGGGAGTCAAGTCTTTTCTCCAGTACAGTTAGAATTTTGCACCTTCTTTTCTGTAAAACTTAAGAAATAGACAATAGGACTTCCTGGTCAGAATTATAAACAAGAGATGTGTTAGGTCATTACTGGGTGATCCGTAAGTAATTTTAAAAGTAAAGTCCAAAATAAATACTCGAAGACATCTTAAAGGTGTCATGAGGCCTATAATAGATAATACATTTTAGACTGTGCAAACCTAGGTGGAAAAAAACATGAAAACTTTCACAATAAACGTCTCTACTTCATGCTTTTATGCTGCGTAACTGAATTCTCCTCTAAGACTGGCTCTGCAGGCATAAGCCTCTGGACCAGCTCCTCTCTCTTCCCATGGCAAAGGCACTTAGGAGTCTTTGAATGGACTGTAAACAGTGAATAATTTTGGTGGTGTCAGCAAGTGAGAGAGGTGGCTGATTATAAGAAAACAGACTAATGAACAGAACTTTCGAAATGGCATTGGGATTTGGCTCCTTGGGTGACAGCCTGCAGGGCAGCAGCAGTGACTTGAACTAGGCACTATGGGGAGGTTCCTCCAGCAGAGTTACCTTTCAAAGGACGGAAGAGAGGGAGGCAACAACAGCAGGTAACTGAAGAAAGCTCCCAGTGTGAGAGCAGCTCTGACAGTGTTGAAGATGAGATCCTTTGGGATGCAAAACCAAAACATGCATCCTGTGGAAGCTGGGGCCATCAGCCCAAAGCCAAAATGACGAGGCATTCACTGGGAGCTTGATTTGCTTGATAGATTAATTTTCTTCCAATGGAAGACAACATACCTCCTCCAATATATTCCTAGGGCATAACCAGAAAAGACCTTGTTAAGAAAAATGGATGCTAAACAATGGAATTTTTTGAGAATTACTAGTGCTCAATAACTAAGATTAGCAGCATCTTAGAGACAATTAGAGTGGTACAGAAAGACTCAGCCAATTCCCAGGATGATACGTGAGATTCAGAGAACCAGGAGTCAGTATTCATTCAAATTGTTGGGCATTTGAGGGTTGCAAAATCTGTCAAATTTAAGGGGGTTTGTATTTTGACATTCTGGCCGGACGTATGTTGGTTAAGCACATGACAGTGGAAAACAAGTAGGAACTGGAGAAGCATTAGATCTCTCGGTTTCTCTGTTCATTTAAAATCATGCAGGTTAAAAATGATATCTCTGCATATGAAAAGTAAGATTAATTAAAAGTGTAGAACTAGGTTATTCTGGGCATGTCATCTAAGTATCCGAAGAGTAATTTGGACAAAGTGAGGAGATGAGATGGCGCTGGGCCTGGAGAAGAAAAGGAAATCTGGCTAAGAGAAAAAGAGCAATAGACATGTATTTCCTTTTTCTCTCTCCCATATTTATTGTTTACCATCAGACATCTCCCTGGAGGATTTATTTAAGCAATAAACATTTATTGAGTTCCAACTATTTGCTCAGCACTGGACAAGGTCTGTGCTAGACTTGGGTTTATAATAATGACATGATCCTTGACCTCCGGGACCTCATAGTTTAGCAGGACAAAATAGACCTGTAAAAAAGTAATTTTACTCTTATTAATTGCAAGCAGCACAGGAGGCATCGAAGAGGGAAAATATTACTCTTTTTGGACAGAAATATAATAGTCAAGAAATTCTTCAAATAAAGAGCTGATGCTTGAGATTTATCAATGTAAATTAGAAGTTCACCCAAAGAAGTTATTCAGTGGGAGTGGAAGGGGGAATATTCTAGAAAGAACCGTATATACAAAGGCATAGAGGAATGGAAAGACATAGTACATTCCAGTAATAGAAAGTTATTTGTTTCAATTAGAACATAGGGTGTATGTGGGTGAGCAGTGGGGGATGGATGGCCAAGCCATGAAGAGCTGTGTCTGTCATGCTAAGGAGCGGGAGCTTTTTCCTGCAGGTGATGGAGACACAATGAAGGCTTTGATGCAGAAGAATGACATGATCAGACTCTAAGATATATGAGGATGAATGGATAGCTCCAGGCAACAAAGACTAGGATCCCAAAGCGGGGGAAAGTATTTCCGGTGATCCCACAGCTGGGAAAACCAGTCCGCAGTGTTTTTTCATGTGTGCCTGACAATAATCGATTGTACATATATTTTCATAACTTTTTAAAAAATGAAGAATAAAGTGAGTGTTACAAACATCAGCTCTGAAAAGCATATTTTGAAAATAAAATATTCTTTAAAGGAGACTATAAAGATTTACTAATGGTATTCATTTAGGGAAAAAACGTTTTATTAGGATTTTAAGTCATACTCATGTTTCATACATAACCTCTAAAGCCTCATTTAATCATGTAATAGGCTAAAAGAAAGAGAAAAAATAGGAGACAGAAAATAATGTATTTCTGAAAAAAGCACAAGCCAGAGGAACACAGTTTAGTAAGCCCCACTGAAATCTCATGTTGAGAGCTTGGAGCTTAAACGTGAGCAGACGTGCTAAAGGCATCTTAGTCCTTTCCTCGATTTTCCCCTTTGCTGTACACAAACCCAATCCTTTAATTTCCCCTAATTTTCACACTAAGGGTCTTGGTCAAAGGGGTTCTTTTTTAAAATTATGCTTTAATGATATCTTGCATTACAGAAATTTGCTTATCTTTCTGAAAGAAACAAACAAAAAAATGCTGTCAGACTTCTTATGCATCTTTTTAGAAACACCTTGAAAATAGATAATCCATGAAATTGGTGAGGTTTTTTCCTGTTCAACTATTTCCAGAGGAATGAGATGCCTAAAATATATCCTAAATATTGAATGTGTGTAGGCAAAGATAAGGAATCGGTAGAAGCAATTTACTGGAAATACTTTTCTCTCAGCTTGTGAAAACCAGAAAGCTTCTGGTTTGCTTCCAAACTTTCATTTAGGTTTTTATGCCCCCTAGTGGTCATTTGCCATTTCTGCAGCTGTGAAACAACGCTGATATTTTTACAGCATTTCCTTTGTGCAATGTGTGTTCAAACTGTTTATATTGATAATATATGACACTGACATGCCCTTAAATATTCAAACCATAAAGTTTTTAGCAATATTTGATCCATAATTATGGTAATTTAATAAAATCTCTGAAAACTCTCAGGAAAATTCCGATGAAGACATACACTGTCATGGAGCTTCTGCCCCATCTGAATTTTATACATGAATTCCTTCCGCGTCCGTGGATTTCCTGCTGAGAACCTCTGATTAAAGTGGGGGATGCTCTAGCTGCCTCTCTCATTTATCAGATGCTAAGATTATTAATGTTTTGAACAGTGGAAAAAGTAAAAAAGAAAAATACACTTTTAAAAGAATAGTAGCTCAAAATTTGGCTTAGATTTGAGAACACAGAATACTTTAAATAACTATATATGTGAGGTAATCCAAAAGAATTCATGAGCTTCCAACCCGGCTAAGACCTGAATGATCCTACAGGCAAGAGAAGTGGAGACAAAATCAAGGCAGCTTTTTAGGCAAACATTGATGTTAAGATGTCAAAAAGAGAGGGCTGGCCCGGAGGCTGAGTGTGCTCCGCTTCATTGGCCCAGGGTTCCCTGGATTGGATACTAGGCGTGGACCTATGCGCCATTCATCAAGCCGTGTTGTGACGGCATCCTGCACAGAGGAACCAGAATGACTTACAACTAGGATGCACAACTATGTACTGGGGCTTCAGGGAGAAAAAAATCATGTCAAAGAAAAATCTGTCTGTTGTCTGTTGTCGAAGTAATACCAGGCCCCTCTGGCAAACGAGTTCTGCACCACAAGCAGGTGTTATATAGCAACACTTAAAAAAGAAAAAAGTCGTTTGCTATTTACAAACATTGCAGCTACTGTAAAAATTATCTGTCAAACTCTGATCCTTCTAGAATACCTAGCTGATGGCAGAAAATCCATGAATAAACACAGATACTGAGACCCTGAGGGATAGACTTATTAGTTGGGAAGTGATCCAGCTTCCAGGTCAGAAGAAATTATTTCTTGGACTTCTCTGATTAGCAGTCAGCTCTAGGAGAAAAATTCAAACACAAAAATCAGCAATTAAAATGCATGCACACAGACAATTAGCTAATAGCTTTCACCAGAGTTTTATTATACATGTCACTTACTTTCATCTAATTTTTTAAAGAATACTATCTTAGTCCATTTGGGCTACTATAGCAAATTACTACAGACTTGGTAGTTTATAAACAGAAATTTATTTCTCACACTTCCGGAGACTGAGAAGTCCAAGATGGCACCAGCGGATTCTGTGTGGTGGCTGGTGAGGGCCCACTTCCTGGTTTGTAGCCTGCCCTTCCTGCCGTGTCCTTACATGATGGAAGGGGCTAGGGAGATCAGAGGGATATCTTTTATAGGAGCACTAATCCCATTCATGGGAGTTTTACCCTCCTGACCTAATCACCCCTCAAAGGCACTAGCTCCAAATACCATCACATTGGTCATTAGGATTTCAACATATGAATTTGAGGGTGACGCATTGAGACATATCACAGCAGATACCTATTTTTCAAATACTTACACCCCAAAATGCTGATTTCTGTCCCATATGAAGTGGTTGTTGTTTTTTGTTTTTTTTTTAACTAATGTAACAATATTTATTGAACTAGCACCTGCCCTATACAACATACAGGATGCTCCTGGGCTTCTGTGCAGCTGTGCAGCATCTATTCACTCTATTCCTTATTTCTAGCAATTTAAGATTTTTTTCATTGTAAAAAGAGAAAGGGAGAGCAAGAGATTGAGTTGCAGTAAAATCAAGGTTTGTTTTCAAATCATCATTTCCTTGTTGTATGAAGATCTTTTCTACCTTCATGATTGTTTATAAAATACATGGTTTTTGTTTTCTCTCTTAGTAGCCAAGGGAAATAGTTTCACAGATGGAAAGTCATGCCTTAGCTGGGGAGGTTTGCCCTATGTAACATTTCTCCTTTATCAAATGAGCCTACATTTATCCTCTTCAAATAAAAAGAGAAGAAAAAATAGAAACTATATGAATTGGACTAGGAAGCTAACAGTATTGTGTTCAAACACTCTGTGAGAAAATTCAAGGAAATATTTCTCCAGTTGAGATCTAAAGAAACCACACTCTAACTATATGATTTCTGGAGAAATGCCAAAAAGGGAAAGGTTGAGTAGATATTAATAAGATTTGGTTTACAATGTATTGTGTTTAAAATTTTTGCACACTTTCAAACCTATTTCGATATTACTTGATAAATTGGCAAGATGGGTGGATGGATGGATAGATGATAGATAGACAGACAGACAGATAGATAGAAGATATATTCATTCTACTTGTTTGTCTGAATTAACCATGTTTTGCCACATTTTTGATATTGAATGCATGCCAGAATTTAAGTACTTTGCATGAAACTTTTGGATGATATTTGAGATTAAAATCTTTAAGAACAAACAGTTGAGTCACTTCTAAGGAATTGGCCCTCCACTCAATATTACCTTTAACATAAGGCAAGAGATGTAATTTTAACCAGGTATTTTTGGGTAGTGTGTGTAACTTTAGAACTAATATTCTTATGTGAATGACACCTCCATATTGCACCTTTTTAACTCACGTGAAGAGGAGAAGGAGGAATGAACATAAGGTTTGGCAGATGTCCAGGGTAAAAAAGAAGCAGAAAGAAACTGGAGTGGTTCTACATGGTGGATGTAGGAGGAAGAAGGGAACGTTAGAAGAAGCAGAAGAAAGGAGAAGGAAAAGTATGGGAAAAACTCCCTTTCAATTAGTGAAGTTCAAGTCTGCTCATTTTTATTATGTAAAACTTCTTGGTAGTTATTCTTTTATATCATGCAATTCTCTCTCCTGTTCTATTCTGTCTTTTAAGAATTCAATATTTATCTTATTTGACCTTAGAAACCCCTTATAGTCTTTTAACCAATTTTATTTAAATATGGGAAAAAATGTGACTATGAAAACAAAACCACATCTATGTAATGTTGTAGTGTAGCTCTTTTTGGGAAATGGATTTTTGAAGACTAGGACAGAATATTAAATTCTGAAGAAAGATAGAAAGAACAGAATATATAATACTGCTGGGCTTCGCATAAATTTAAGAACAAGGAGTCAAGAAAAATAAGGTACGTTTTTATATGGACTATAAAGAATGAAACACCAACTGGTAAACAAGTTATCTGGAATAGAAATAATCATTAAAAGTTGGAAGTACTGTAGGCAATACTTAAACTTTAAAGGATCATTTAGCCACAATGTGTCACTTCTCATGATAAAGCTTTCTGTTCTAAGCCTTTCTTCCACTGAGTTTCAGAGAGATCTGATTCCTGAGGATACAATGCTGTTTTGCTTGTTACTAAGAGTTTGAATACTAGTTAAAAGATCCTTTGTTAAACGAAGGAAAGCAGCAGAGTTATCTCCCATCCCATTCAGATTCTGTGCCCAATTACAAGTTTGCAGCTAAAAATTACCCATTTCCATTCTCAAGGTCATTGCTAAGTGAGAAAAAAGACAAAATGGCCAATGTAAGAACAGATGCAAATCACGCTGTGTATCTTTTTTAGGATGCTCCAACATATTCAAACTAGTGAAATATGCTTAAAGTATTACAAATATCAACAGCAGGCCAATCTTAAAAAGGAGAGGGGAACAGAGAGAAGAGCAGAAGGGATGATGGATACAAAACCAAGGGGTGTGTGGAAAGAGACAGCAGGTGCTCCTTGGGAATCAGCCAAGGGCTCAGGCTGTCCTTACATGAATAACTACAGGGCAGTCTGGCCAGACTTAGCATCCTGCCCATTCTACTCCCTTGTGCTCTCACCACCTCCCTCTGCCTTAGCTTCACAATGGCAAAGGCTTGGGGACCATCCTAATTTTCTCTAATGTGGGAAAGCTCTGTCTTTTTACCCAAGAGTAAAAAGATGAGAGATGGTGTCCCTGCCCATGAGTGCTTCATTCTCTTTCTCTTCCTACCATAATCTTTGCAGTCCTGTCCAGTCATCTCAAGCGTTCATCCATGCTTTGTTGATTGTGAAGGGAATTTGGATTACAAAATAAGTATGATGGAGGTAAATAATAAACATAATTACATTTGATGCAGATTAGCCTAGCCTTATGATATTAAACCACTTCAATGTATCTGTGAATTTGCTGTCGTTCAGCAGGCTGCTTTATATCCTTACTTTCTACTCTTTTGTCACAAAATGAACAACATATTTCACTTTACCCGTTTTTTCTCTCTGAGTAACAAGTTCACTTTCTGCTTTACTGATTTGTATTATAATCTCTGTTTACATTCAGAAAGAATTTGCAAGGATACTTTCCCTGATTGATACTTTCTCAAATATTGCTTTCCCAGGGAAACGTGCTTTTCATTTGGCCCAGAATCCCTTTAACTGAGTCCCTCAGAATCCATTTTCTCCTTTTCTTCTTTTCAGCATCGCCCTTCTGAGTGTACGACTACCCCTCCATCCCTACCACCACCACCACCTGCTACCTGGATTTACCAGTCTTTATCTTGTTAAAGTCTTTGCTAAGCTTTGGGTCATACCACACAGTTTAGCCCTTTATTTTCTCTAATAGTTACAAATATGCTATCCTTGTCTGCTCTAAGACATAGTGAGCCTAGAATACAAAAAGTAGTTAATAAATGCTAATTAAAAATATCTTAGAGGCAGGATAAACTATATGATGAATTCATTTAGCTATTTTATTTTGTTTCGCGTATTTCTGTTTTAAAAGGTTTATCTTAATTGCATGGACTCCATTTGTGTCTTCTCTGGCCTTGACAAATAGCTGAGTTTTATTTACCTTCCCTTTTGAGAAACACTTTCTGGATCCTAACTGGTAGACATTAAAATCAAATCCCTTTTTTGAAAAGCTGCCTGTATGCGTGCATGTACGGGGGGTTATGTATGGTTTAGACTTCTCCAGGGCCTCCTGCATAATCAGTGCAAAAGCAAAGGAGATGTGCATACAATATGGCCAGGCACTCAATGTGAACTGTGGCAAACAGGGAAATTAGCTCATGTGCACACAGCATTGTATAAAATGTTGACCTTTGAATTCCACTGATGTATCCCTATGATAGGAACATCCTAAAGCCTTTTTTGCTCACCTGATAAATTCGTTTAGTTTTGACTATTTCCTCACTACCATAATCTTCAGAATATGATTTAGCTTCCCCACTGGGCCACAGAAAGAGACCTTGTTTCCTTGTTTCATATGGACCAAGCATTCCAATTCTTGGGTTTTTGTGTTTTTGTTTTGTTTTTTTGTTGTTGTTTTTACTATAAATTAGTACTGTCATTCTGATACCAAATCCTTGTGGGAATTTTAGGTATGGTGAATTCACTCAACTCTGATCATCCACAAACACTGACAAGAGTGAGTAACTAGGCCTTCAGAACAGAGGACCAGAGCCTGGAATGGAGTCTCCAAATGCAAGGCTAGTCAGTGTAGCCTGTTGTCACACTCACCAGCCTTTCCTGGGCCAATTCCTCAGCAACTTCTATCCCCATATTGACATATATGCACTAATATAGTCAAAAGACCTCCTTCTTGTCCCCCTCCCCAGGAGAGAACTCTTGGAAGAATTCTCTATCAGTAAGATAGAGAAAATGTATTCATTCAACTAATATTTGTTAAGAGCCTGCTTTGTGTTAGTGAGACATGAAATAGAGCAGCCCCTGCTTTATCGAGGTTCTGTCCTAATGTCTGCAGGGCAGGTGGGGAGTCACAAAATTAATGCGTTAATCAATTAGAAAATATCACGTGTTAGTAAGTACTGTGAGGATAATAAAACGGGAAAACGTTACAGAGAATGACTGGAGGAGAGGATAAGACCACTATGGATAAGGTGGCCAGAAAATGACTTCTAGAATGAAGACGTTTAAGTCTCAGCCTGAATGTTGATGATCTGAGGGCTGCCTGTATGACAGAAAGCCAGATGGCCAGTGTGGCTGGAGGACAGTGAGCTTGGTGGAAGGTGGTACATAATGTAGGCAGGAACTAAATGAAATAGGCCCTTGGAGACAAAGGGAGGAGTTTGGATTTATTTTAGTTTCAAGTCTATTAGAAGGTTTAAGCAAAATAGCAACAGTCCAATCTCCATTATTAAAACCATAATTCTGGCTGCTAGGTTGGCATGAAATGTAAAGCGGAAAATGTGGGAAAGAGTTCAGGTAAGAAGCTGTATCCTTGGCTCCGGCAAGAGATGATGATAGTTTGTAATACTGCGGTAAAAGGGGGGCTGAGGGAGGAGATCCAAATGGGCTATGATTTGTTTTGGTCAGGGACAGCAAGACCAGCTGAGAAATGAGATGCAGGGACTGTGGATTCAGGTGGCTCTTTCAATTTTGATATGAGCAACTGGGCGGTTTGTGGTTCCATTTAATTAAAGGTGATAGACTGTGGGAGGAACAGATTTGAGGGGTGCAGAGGAAGCTAGCAAAATAAGAGTTCTTTTTTGGCTAATTTAAGTCTTAAATGGCTCTTAAACATCCAGGGGTAGGAATAATCAAACCAGACCACTGAAGATGTGAGTCTGACTTTCAAGATAGACATCAGGACTGTCGATGTCAGTTAGGGTATCAGCAGCATGTAGATGGTTTGAAGCTATGAGATTGGATGAAATCACATAGGAAGAGGGTTTATATGGAGAAAATAAGAGGACTCGAACTTGAGACCTAGATTACACCAAGATTTAAAAATCAGGAGAAAAGAACCCAGAAAAGATGATAGAAAAGTAGCAGCCAATGAGGTAGGAGGACCACTAAGGAAATTTTCTAGTACTGAAGCCAACAGAAAGTGTTTCAAGGAGAAAGAAGTCAACTAATCAAAAAAAGAGAGAGAGAGATTGACTAAGATTATCACGGAGAAATGGTCATTGGATTTCATAAGTGAAGGTTAATGGGACCTTGGAAAGTCTATTTTTTAAGTGATTATATCTGATGAAAGGAATATGATATACTGCTTTTGCTACTTCAATTTCATAACCAATCCAATGTTGAAAAAAAACTAAGTGGAAAAATGTGTTATCTAGACTATAAAATTCAGCATGGAAATATTGATGATTAAATAAATGTAAAGAACTATGCCACATTGTATAAAGGACAAATTGAAGAGCTATCATTACATCATCTGGCTTAAAATACTTTCCAATCAAAGAGATTTCTAAACGTTACAATCAATTTCTGCAAGGTTGAAAGGTAATTTTTTTATATTTAGATATTCATAATTTGTGGTTTACTGAAATCTTAAGCCATGTATATTGTAGTCATGAAGTACAGATAGATTCGTCCAAAAAGTCATTTGACTTAAAGCAAAAAAGCTATTTGTGGCAAGTGGAAATGACTTTCTGTGACTTAAACAATATATTTTTTTCTCTAACCCAGGTATGGTGACATGGTACCAAAAACAATAGCAGGGAAGATTTTTGGTTCCATCTGTTCGCTGAGTGGCGTCTTGGTCATTGCTCTACCTGTCCCAGTGATTGTGTCCAACTTCAGTCGGATCTACCACCAAAATCAACGAGCAGACAAACGGAGAGCACAGAAGGTGTGTATTCAGCATTGTGCAACCATGATTTAGCATCTCCCACTTTTTATAGTGAGCTTTAAAATCCCTTACCGGCTATTCAGTGTTCCAGATTTGGTCGATAGTTGCATCCATCAGCACAAGCTAGGTTCTATTACAGCAAAAAAGAACCTTAATTTCTCAGTGGCTTAAAACAACAAGGAATATGTCTCAATCATGTTGCAGGTCCCTTACTGGTCCAGTGATGGAAACTGCATCTTGACAATGTACTTCTGTCATTGTTCAAGCAGGGGTAAAATACATGATGAATCACACAGTGACTCTAAAACCTCCTCCTGGATGTGGGCCAAGCCCCTTCCATGTCTATTGCATTAGCCTAAGCAAGTCACATAGCCATGTGTAACTCAAAGCACGTGGGGAAATATAATCCTACTATGCAACCAGAGGCAGAAAGAAAGAAATATCTGGTGAACAGCACTAATCACAGTAGTAAAATGAAAGATAGGTCCTTGGCAAATTTTATTAGAATGAGATTTCTAGATCTGATTCAATTAGTCTCTGTCCACCAAGATCCAAGCTGGTTCCAGTAGACCAAGCCTATTAAAGATCAACAAAATGTGTCGCACATATTTTCCATAGCTGACCCAGGAAGTAACAGAAATATGCCCATTTGTAGCTGAGTTTTGTTCCTGGCCCAGCAGTTTACTGTTTCTCTGAACTTCATGCCAGTTAATTAATCTCTCAGAGTAAGTAATGTGCATATTCATCTGTAAAATGGGGAAAACAATACCTACCTCACAATAAGATTAAGATTATATGCAAATGGAGGACAGCCCTGTGGCATAGTAGTTAAGTCCGGCGCGTTCTGCTTAAGCGGCCTGGGTTCACGGGTTCGGATTCTGGTCCCAGACTTACACCCAGTCATCAAGCCACACTATGGCAGTGCTCCACATGCAAAATAGAGGAAGATTGGCACTGATTTTAGCTCAGGGCTAATCTTCTTCAACAACAACAACAAAAGATTATATGCAAACATATATAAATCTATGTAAGTATTTCATGATATTCACAATATTTAACATTTACTGATGGCTTATGGTATGCCAGGTATTGGTTTAACGTTTTTCAAAAAATAATTCATATAATCTTTACAAGTCTAGGAGTTAGTTACCATTATTATACCTATTTTGTACATGAGAATGCTAAGATACCCAGAAATTGGGAAAGTCTAAGGTCATATACCTAATAAATTGGAGAACATTCAATCAGCCAATCTGGTTCCCAGGTTCATATACTTCAATATTATGATAGGCTGCCTCTCAGAAAAACTAACTAAATGTTAGCACACTTCCCTTCCTCATTCTTTATCAAAATAGTCACCTTGAGAGTCTGGGCCTTTATTGATTAGAAATAATTTTGGCAATCTCTTTTGTAGTTTTCTCAAGACCGTGGTGCAGGATTTTCAGTATTCTTCATGGACACTATATCGTTGTCCTTCAAAGAAAGATTCATTTTTTTAATATCCAAAAACCATTTATAATCATGACTAAAGTGGATGCACAATCAAGGTAATGTGGTATAACTACAAAATACCATGAGAGATTTGGGCAGTCCATAACTGTCTTTGTAAGTAATTCCAGAACAGGATTTTAAATATGCTTTTGAACAATGTCAGTCTCATTATTAAAGTATAAAATCTCGTAAAATAACTCTTTGGAAAGTTCAGGTTAATCAGTATGGTCACACAGCATATTGTCCAGAGAACTTGTTCATGTTCGTCATCAGAGGTCTTCCCTTAGCAAAGAATCACTCTTTCAGCCTTGGAGTTTCTTGCTTGATGGAATCCCTCATTTTTGGATAAGTACCTAGCCTTTAACTAATTATGGTAGAGAATGATAACAAGTAGTCCCGTTATCATGAATAGATAGAACTGATAATCCAATAAACAGGGAGGGCTAGAAAAAGGCACCCCCTGGCAGTTGTAGAATCACGCAGGGCACACCTTTGGCAAGCAGAGATGGAGGAATTTAGCCACAACTGATCCATCCAGCAGGGACTTTCACGTACCACAACTGTGGCTCTGCCCACACGCTACCATCCCTCTACTGGGCACACAGGTACATCATTTAAAATAATAGAAATTCTACAAAAAGCGTAGCTCCTAAGCACTCATCCATCTCCATCCTAGAAATTCCTTCTTTAATGGAAGGGCTACCTATAATTCGTCTTTTCAGCAACAACAACAACAAAAAACCCAAAAACAAAAAATTGCTTTTATGAGAACTGTAGGAAGTAGAAATCTCATTTTTAAAAAAACAGTCTCCAGGGGCTGGCACAGTGGTGCAGCCGTTAAGTTCACACACTCCACTTTGGCAGCCTGGGGCTCACCAGTTCAGATCCCAGGCTTGGATCTACGCACGGT
Source organism: Equus asinus (assembly GCF_041296235.1). Taxonomy (NCBI): domain Eukaryota; kingdom Metazoa; phylum Chordata; class Mammalia; order Perissodactyla; family Equidae; genus Equus; species Equus asinus. Next base: position 176,765,909 of record NC_091790.1, read on the forward strand.
TTATCAAGCCATGCTGTGGTGTGAGTCCCACATATAAAATAGAGGAAGATGGGCATAGACATTAGCTCAAGCCCAATCTTCCTCAGCAAAAAGAGAGGACTGGCAGTGGATGTTAGCTCAAGGCTAATCTTCCTCCAAAAAAAAGCCAGTCTCCAGAATATCTGTATTTTGGGGGCTGGCCCAGTGGCGTAGTGGTTAAGTTCATACACTCCACTGCCACGGCCTGGAGTTTGCAGGTTCAGATCCTGGCCATGGACCTGGCACCACTCCTTGAGCCATGCTGTGGTAGCATCCCACATAAAATAGAGGAAGATTGGCAACAGATGTTAGCTCACAACCAATCTTCCTCACACACACACACACACACACACACACAATAGTCAAAATATCCATTTTAAAAAAAAAAATCTTGTCATCTGTAACAGGCAAATCAATAAAGAAAATCTAAGAATGTTCTAGAAGCATTTTTGCCTAAATAAATTTAGAATGCAAAAATAAATGTGATTTTTAAAAGTACATTAAATTGAAAAGCATGCTTTATGAATGCTGTATGTCATCTTTAAAATATTCCTCTAAGTTTCTGCCATAATGCCATGAGTTTTGTACATCATGACTACTAGAAATATTGGCTTAATGAAGTTGAATATTATCACCTACTGTGATATGTCCAGGTTCTAGTCTGTGAACAGTGGATATGGAACCAAAAAAGTTATCAAAGGATATTTCCTATTTTCCTTCCAGGGAGATTTAAAAAAAAAAAAACAGATAAACATTTATGAGGCTAACATAGTTCACATTAATCTAGAACTGGGCAATTTGACAAATATAAAAGTTATGCAAAAATAACCAGCTAATTAAGTCAAGCAAGCAATCCATTCAGTAAAAACATCAGTCAAGCTGAGTAATATTTTAAAATGTTTTTTAAACCAGAGTTTTTGGTGTTTAGTCCCATTTGCCAAGTCGAAGCTCAAGCAAAAGCACGAAATAAACACAATATGCATTTAAGAACATCCCCATTATCACTCTTTGGGGTACTTTCCTTCTTCTAGGCTCTTCTTCCTAGTAAGCACTCTTCCTGCTTTCACTACCTGCCCCACCCTTTAAAGGGAATGCAAAAACTGCCCCGTTTCTATAAATCCTTGATAAATTCTTAACTAAACACTGACATGTGGGTGAATATAGACTTAAACTGTGACATCTCTCCCCGACCCCTCGTTGGTAATTTACTGTAATAGATTTATTTATTCACTCAGTAATCCGATAAATATTTATTGATCAGAATGCATTTGCCAAAATAAAGCTAAATTGGTACAAAGACAGGTGGTAGGGTAGATACTTTGAAGCAGGGAGCCTACCTTGTTTTAAAATACAAATCACACCACTTAGTCATCTGTATACTTAGAAGGCTAAACTGTAATTATCATGTATAACAGTAATAGTAATTATAATTATAGTTTAATAATGTTAATAGCAACAACAATCCTCTCTAGAGTTTCTAGTACGTCCCAAGTGCTTTATACCTATTATTCATATTTTCACAATCAACTTGCAAATAAGTATTATTATTTCCATTTTACAGATGACTTGCTCATGCTCATAAACCTGTTAAGTCTAAAACAGGAAAATTCTGGCATTATTAGAATTATGAATCTTTAGGGATTTTTCGTTAGATGTTTCTAAATACAGCGAGAAGTTTAGAATCAATGAACCAACATATAGCCAATATACAATGTAAATAAATTTTTTACTTTTCACATGATGTTGATGTCGACATAGGAAGATGTTACCAATATTGTCTGCCATTTATCACACTGCTATGGTAGTTCTCAAACTTTAGATTTATTGGAATCATCTGAAGAGCTTGTTAAAATACAGATTTCTGGATTTCATCCCCAAAGCATAGATTCAGTAGTTTTGGGTTGGAGCCTGAAAATTTGCATTTCTAAGGAGTTTGAGGGGGTGTGATACTGCTGCTGGTTTGGGGACCATATTTTGAGAACCATGTCCTAACACATTCAGCAATGTCCAAATCAAAGAATTTCTTGCAGAGTTCTAGAGTAATTAAATGCAAGAAATAACTCCTTGCTAGAGCCTGAGAATGATCTCTTAGATTATCCACTATTAAAAAATATTACCCACTATTAAAAAATATTATCCACTATTAAAAAAAATCCACAGATCTCTGTGGATAACCTAGTTTTCAATTTGTCTGTGGTTTAATAACCCTCTACTATTAACTCATAGGAATCTTCACGTTTCATACTTCTCCATATGCACTCTGTGTTTCAGTCTTATTGAATTACTTACCTCTGCTCTCAAGTCTCCATTCCATCCCCTCACTACTGAGTGAAGCCAACTGGCAATCTCCAACTGAGGCATCAAGACTTAAATATCACCCATTCTGTGAATATTTTTCTGAGTGGTATGGACACCATCAGTTGCTCATTCTTCTCTTTGCCCATAATAATGTGCATACTCTATTATCGTGTGTTACACTGTCTTGTCCCTCTCCTCCATCGTACTGAGGACAGTGCCCAGCATGAAATAGGCAGTTAATATTTGTGTAATGAGTGAAAGAATGAATGCATGAACAATGAGATCTTGTTCGCCTTCATAGTGGCTTCCATCCTTGAGTAGGGTGGACATTCCTAGGACCAGTTGAAAACAATATGGGGAAGGATGATTTTGTCTCTGGCACCCTCCTACATCCTCTTTTACTTTTCACCTTTTCCCACTTAGAGTCCTCTGGTTGCTTTCTCATTCCACTGACCCTTCCAGAGTCCCTTCCACTGACCCAAATCCCAGCACTGTTTCTACCCAGCACTGCCACGTCCAGGAGTAACCAAGCTATAGAGCTGCAAGTCTGGCACTATCGCCCACTGCCTTCCTTCATCTCTCTTTTTATTTTTATTGGGCATGAACTTGTCTCATTTCTAGGGAAACTATTTTCCTTTGCAAATGGAAAGATTCCAATAAGTTCCTTAAATTTTTAAAAGCTTAATATGCTACCTCCACATAAGGCATTTTACTAAACCTTAAATGAAAGAAACAAGTGTAAGTAAAATTTCCAGAAGAGGTGGAACAGGGGGTATGTGGGCTGATATTTGAGGAGTAAGGAATTGCCTCATATTACAAAGGAGAAAGGTCTTCTCTACCTCACTTTTAAGTGTGCCTATCATACCTTCATTTTTCAAAAGTATTGCAAATATTTTGTGATTTGGTAGCTGGATGGTCCAATAATTGCTCTCAATCTACCTTATACCTCATTTAGAGATGGATCTCACTTAAGAAAATCATTATCTCAATGGTTTGGGGCTTATACATCTTTCTTTGATTGGCTCCTCAGCCTCTGTTGCAGAGAATACATTGTAAAGTTTATATAATGTCATTCGTTGCAATTAAAAAACAATCTACTTCCTAAAAAGCACTGCATACTAGTCTCTGAATGTTCCACAATAAAAGGGTTCCATGTCAAATTAGTTTGAGAAAAATTGCATACTATATTCCTCTTTCATCTTCACAATGAACATCTACACTATAATATGTTGTAAGGAATCCAACGCCAAAGAAACTTGTTTAACCGCTCACCATTTCCCAAACTTTTCTTGACCACAGAACCAGTTCTTTGTTTCATTTGATTGCCTTGGATTTTACTCCTAACACTTATTAGTTCCTTGGAACCAACTTGGAGAAACCCTGCTAAGTTTAGAGAGTTAAGGAAAAAAATGAATTTATGGAGAATTGGGATGCACAGGAAAAATGGCTTATGAGACAAACAATTTTTCCCCAACACCATCAGCATTTCTCAAGGCAGATGAAGAATTTGAAAATAACTGCAAAGCTATTTTGTACACTGGCAATATTTTTTAATTAAAATTTTAGAAACCTCCCATTTTCTATATAGCTAAGATAAAGTATTTACTGAGACCTTACTCTAATTTCCATAATATTTACTAGTATTTGGCCATGCCAAGAAGTTGTATTTCCTACAGGGCTATGGGTGGGGGGCTAGAAGGAATACGTTTTCTTACTAGTAGATAGTTTTCTTTTAACCTCCCAGTTACACAGCCAGAGTTGCTAAGATTGTTGTTCTGAGTGGGTCAGAAGTAAACAGATTTTCTAAAATATCTTTGTAAAAGAATTTCCCTCAATTATCTACTGGAACCAAAGATGTAATCACAGGTCATAAAGGCTAGCATTAAACAGACATTTGGTGCGGTGTTCCACAAGACCAATTAAACCAATTAACTTGTATTGTATTGGAGTAAAATGAAAGAAAAGTGGAGATTGAAATTGAGATGGGAGGCTCTTTTTCTAACACAGTACATGACTCAGCAAAATGGCTATTCTGTCTTTAAAACAACTGCTTTTTCTCTAAGCTTAGAACTACTTCTATGGTGGTGGCTGCCACCATATGTAGTCTTTCCATTATGGGAAGTACATAGATGTCATTTTCCTTTGCTGGACAGTATTTTGGGTTAATATAAATGTCTCATTTATGAAAGAAAGTAATGTTTCCTGATATTGCTGTTAAATGCTTGGAGAATGACATAGGTGAAACAAGTAACTATGATATAGGCAATATAATTACATGCAGGAGTTGCAAAGAAAGAAAGAAAAAGAGAGAGAGGGAGAGAGGGAAAAGGAAGAGGAGACTGGAGGGGAAAGTTGGGAGAGGAAGGGAACCAAAAAAGGCATTGAATGTTCCAGGAGACCAATGAGACTTTAGGACTGAACTTTCACAGTAACCTCTTTCTGGAAACCAACTGTATATTTAAATTACTTATTTCTGGATTATTACGTCAATTCTAAGTCATTTCCAAATGTGCTTGTCACTTGCCATTGTTTTATTGAGTCTGGCCTGAAATCTTGGCTGTACAGAGAGCTTTTGAAGTTGAAAATTTTCTACCTTCCAACTTCACTCTCTTGTATCATCTCAGTATTTTGAGTGATCTACACATTATCCTGCCAACAAAGAGTGAAATTTGTCTATTTTTCCCATCACTTATAAATATGATCTCTGTACAAAGTATTATTTTAACCTGGAATCAGCACACAGGAAGAAGAAATTCTCGGAGGAAGAGAGGAGGGGTGGAGTTGAAACCAGATGATATCTGAATGCTATTTTGAGAGCTTCCGATGTCTCTGTGCTCCTCTCAAATGCTGTGGGTGAAAGGGCATCTTGGCACAACTACTTTGGAAGGAAGTTTGGTGAAACCTGTCCCGCAAAGCACACACATACACATATACACACACACCCCCTTTGATCCTGGCATAATTCTGCTGCTAGAAATTTATCTTGAAGATAAGCTCATTGTGATGTTGATGCAGTACCAAAAGCAGGCAGCGTTGTATGTAGTAGCAAAAGATGCTTTAAAGAAATTAATTGTAGTTGCTTTAAAAAATTAATTGTTGGGGCTGGCCCAGTGGTGTAGTAGTTAAGTTTGCACAGTTTGCTTCTGCAGCATGAGGTTGGTGGGTTCGGAACCAAGGCACCAACTTACACCACTCATCAAGCCATTCAAAATAGAAGAAGGTTGGCACAGATCTTAGCTCCAGGCCAATTTTCCTCACCAAAATGATAGTAATGATAATAATAATAATAATAATAATAATTGTGCTCTGGCTAAATAAATAGTGCTTCATTTATAGAGTGGTACATTATATACCCATAAACAAATGAGGTGGATCTAAATATGTAGATATGGAGGGAGTTCCAAACTGTATTAAATGAAAACAGCTGAGTGCAGAAGAGTGAGGGCTATTCTCCCAACTGAGTAAAAATATATGTGTATATATATATGAATATATATATATATATATACTTGCTTTTATATGCCTCAAAAGTTTCTGGCAAGATTCTCTGGAAACATTACCAGTGGTTCCCAATGAAGCATAAGGATAGGGCAGCTCCAGCGTCCAGAGAGACTTCCTTGTTTTTCACATGCTTCTGTAGTATTGAAATTTTGTCTGATATATATTCATTTTCCATTTTGAAAGTCAAGATAATTGAAAAACTTTTATTATGAAGAACATTCCAGGACTAGAGACTAAAGATAGTATTTATCTGGGTTGTTTAGAAAGGGAAAGGAGTCTTTGTAGGGTAATTTTACGAGCAAGTTCTTATCCAAGCCATCCCAGTTGCTTCCTTACATACGCTTGCTTAGATATGCATGGTACAAATAGAGTGGTCACCAAAATAGTGCTCTCCAGGAGGTGAAAACCAGACTCCCTTCATGACAATTTAGGGCAGAGAGACACCAACACTTCTAAAGTAGAATGGAATATCAGAAATATGGCTGAACTGTCAGTTTACTCAGTAATAGCATTTGGGTGACCTCACTGTAACTGTGAACAATTTAAGTGACCACGCTAAACCCTCTGAATTGAGGAACATTCTCTATACATAAATTCTTTAAAAATTAAAAATAACGTTACAAATATCTCTGAAGTGGCTCACTGTGTTCTTCATTTCAACAAATTCAAGAGTGAAATAGAAATCAGTTGAGCGTACTGTTGTGTGGACCTGTGCCAGTACAAAATGGATAAACTTAGGGATTTTTTAAGAGAGCCCATATTGTTCAGCCTGGGATCGACATTGGTCAATATAGCAAAAATTACAAAAATAAAATTTGATATGGGGGTGCAGATACAACTGAATACTATCTTTTTAAAAAAAGAAAGAAGGGAGGAAGAGAGGGAAGTGAAGGAAGGAAGGAAGGAGGGCAATTGGCTCCTGGAACTTAATTACTAATTTTATAAAGGACATTAGTTTAAACGAAAAGGAGTTGGTAACTGTTTGCTGGGTCTTCATTTTATTAAATTACTCAGATTGGGGTAAGTGAAAATGTAAGTAAAGTTATATCACTATTTTTCTCTTAACACAATTGATAGAAACGATAGTGAAATAACTTGATCTTACTGTAAAGACTTAATTACAGTTCTTAAATGCTTAATCCAGCTGCAAAGCAGTTAATCAACCTTACTGATAAATGGTAACTAAAAGCCCTCAAATGGTGAAAATTTAATTTTCAGTAGTTTCATGTGAAAAGCTGATGTACTTTAAAAAATATATATGCTGATATTAGGATTATACAGGAGTGTGCTCACTCATTTAAGAAAACAATTCATAAGTATTAACAGAACATTCGTTTTTCTTCTCCTGTAGAAAGCCAGACTTGCCAGGATCAGGGCAGCCAAAAGCGGAAGTGCAAATGCTTACATGCAGAGCAAACGGAACGGCTTACTCAGTAATCAGCTTCAGGTATGGTTGAGCACTTCGCTGTTTTTAATGTTTAATTTATTGGTGTAATATTGATTTAGTTCTATTTAACCATACAGTTTTATTGTGGGTAATTATGAAGATGGCTACTGAAACCACAAAAGTGTCATTTTTTTAATAACCTCACCCTAAACAGTCTTGTTGGCTATAGCAGGTTAGAAACTAAGCTGTGAAATATTGCCAGTGAATCATGACTGTCATTCATGATTGGCCACTATTTCTGCAGGGTCTCATGTAAACATGGTGTGATACTGTGATTTTTAATAAGAAGTATATATTTAGTTCTCATTCCTGGAAGAGCTCCTAAACTCTTGGAATTTCCTAAGAGATGAGAGCTATAGAGGAGTCTATTGTTACGTTAGTGAGGTGACTTTTGGGCCAACCCAAAGGATGGGAGCTGGTTGCTAGAAGAATCAACCATGTGATTAAGGGGTTGGAACTTTCAGTCCCACCTCCCAACCTCCTGGAAGGGGAAGGGGTCTGGAGATTGAGTTCTATCACCATTGGCCAATGATTTAATCAATCATGTCTACATAATGAAGCCTCCATAAAAACCCAAAAAGGAAAGGGTGGTGGAGAGCCTTCAGGTTAGTGAATGGGTGGGGGTTTGGGGAGAGTGGTCCCCTTGGAGAAGGTATGGAAGCTGCATGCACTTCCCCATACCTTGCCCCATGTATCTCTTCCATCAGGGTGTTCCTGAGTTATATCCTGTCATAATAAACCAGTAATCTAGTAAGTAATATGTTTCTGAGTTCTGTGAGCTGCTCCAGCAAATCAGTCAAACTCAAGGAGAGGGTTGTGGGAACCTCTGATTTATACCCAATCTGTCAGAAGTACAGGTAACAACCTGGGCTTGTGACTGGTATCTGAAGGTGGTGGGTGGGAGGGACTCTCATAGGACTGAGCCCTTAACCTATAGAATATGATACTATCTCCAGGTAGGTAGTGTCAGAATTGAGTTATATGATAAGACACCCAGCTGGTGTCCAGAGCATTGCTTGATGGAATGGGGGAAACCTCTCCCCACTTTGGAATTGGGTCCAGAACCCTTTTTACATGGGAAAGGTCAAAAATTCTCAGTAACTCAAATACCTAATTATTTTTTACTTCAAAATTACTTAAATCTTCCTTAAAGTTCATTTAGGTGCGGGTAGTGGGTTATATGATGTCTTGTTTTATTTCTTAATGGAGAAGAAACACCATTCGGTGTTATAAAGATCACATGGTATGAAATATAATTTGAGAAACTTTACTTTTATGTCAAAACTTTCCTTGAATATTTAGGATTCCAGTCATCTTTACGTACAAAATAGCTTTCATGTAGGTGAGCAGGATAGTGGTTTCAGGATTCTTTAAGTACTAGATTAAATTTTACTATCCAAAAGTAATGGCTTCCAGGCTTTCAAAGGTAGTTGATAGTTGAATGATTAAAAGAGATTTAAATTTTCAATTCAGGCAGGCAAGTCCAAAAGACCAGACCACCAATTTCACGAAAATGTGAATGCTAATTATCAAACTTAAAAGGAACTGCACGTTTGTCCCTGTCAAGTTAAAAAAATAAAATGCTGCCCTTTGATCTCAAGAAATAGGCCAGATCTCTGTAGAAATGTGTAGCCGAGGTTCTCATTGTTTGCAAATAAAATAGAAAGCACTTCTGTCTTCTCTGTGCTAACAGTCCTCCGAGGATGAGCAGGCCTTTGTTAGCAAGTCGGGCTCCAGCTTTGAAACCCAGCACCACCACCTGCTTCACTGCCTGGAAAAAACCACGGTAAGGCAATGGCAGGACTGGCCGCCCCTGTACTCAGACCGTAATGCCTTCTGCTTTTGTGAATACTTAATGCTTCCAAGCATGATTTCACTGTCTGTGTTACTGGAAAATATACTAAAAACAAAAACCCACAATATTTGAAATTACTTTGAAAAATTGTAGTGACATTTCAACTTGGAAAGTATTTTAGAGACTGACTTAAAATGTTTTTGTCTTTAGTGGTTATCCCATAACTCTAGTCTAAAAAATGTTTTTTTTTTATCATGGTTATAATAGCTTATAACATAGTGAGATTTCAGTTGTACATTATTATTTTTCATATACTGTATACATATGCCCCTTCACACCTTGTGCCCACCCTCCACCCTGCTTCCCCCAGTAACCACTAATTTGTTCTCTTTGTCAGTATCTTTGTTTATATTCCACAGGAGTGAAATCATGTGGTGTTTGTCTGTCTCTGTCTGGCTTATTTCACTTAACGTGATGCCCTCAAGGTCCATCCCTGTGGTTGCGAATGGGACAATTTCACCATTTTTTTATGGCTGAGTAGTATTCCATTGTATATACATACCACATCTTCTTTATCCAATCATCAGTTGATGGGCACTTGGGTTGCTTCCACGTCTAGGCTAATGTGAATAACGCTGCAGTGAACATAGAGGTGCATACGTCTCTTTGAATTGTTGATTTCAAGTTCTTTGGGTAAATACCCAGTAGTGAGATAGCTGGGTCATATGGTATTTCTATTTTTAATTTATTGAGAAATCTCCATACTGTTTTCCAGAGTGGCTGCACCAGTTTGCATTCCCACCAGCAGTGGATGAGGGTTCCCTTTTCTCCACAACCTCTCCAACATTTGTTGTTCTTTGTCTTGGTGATTACAGTCATTCTAAGGGGCATAAGGTGATATCTAAGTGTAGTTTTGATTTGCATTTCCCTGATTAGTGATGTTGAGCATCTTTTCATGTGCCCATTGGCCTTCTGTATATCTTCTTTGGAAAAATGCCTGTTCATATCTTCCGCCCACTTTTTGATTGGGTTGTTTGGTTTTTTGTAGTTCATTTGTGTGAATTCTTTATCTATTATGGAGATTAACCCCTTATCGGATATGATTTGCAAATATTTTCTCCCAGTTGATGGGTTGTTTTAAAAAATCATTTTAATGCAGATGGAAAGTTGTTTTGTTACAGCCGACTGAAAGTCCTATAAAATAGCATTTTCCCCATGATTCTTAAAATGCTGATTAAACAGAAAAAAGTAATAAGTTCAAGTGTTCCTGACGTCTGGATAAAGGGACTATCAATAGCAATAACAAAAAAATAGAGAATAACTGAATATAAGCATTTCTCTCATTCACAGGCATGAATCACAAGAGATAGATAATAAAAACTAGCTGTTCTCATAAGAAAAATGGCACATTTAATCACTGGCATGCCCTGTGGGGCTGAGGATCGAGTCTGTGTTTCTCCTCCTATAAGCTCTCAGTTGGACCGCCTCTTTAGCAAAGGCACCCATTCCCTAGCTGTCTTGTCAAAAGGGATCACAGTCTGTGACCCCAGAGCAGAGCAAACCTTTCACCATATTTGAATCAAGTCTGCTCACTCACTCAGCAGGGATGCATATTTGTATTCTCAATTCCAACATATTGCTCACTTATTTATTCATTTACCTGTATAGTCATTCAACAAATATGTACTACGTGCCTACTATGTGCCAGACAGTGAGCCAAACCAAAGATACACCATGAAATCAGGTGTGGCCTCTACCCCAGTGGAGCCTCCATATATGGGACAAAACAAACGGACGTTACTGGAGAAGGTTAATGGGCAGAGGAAGAAACAGTAATGGGGCCACAGTGGAGCAGGGCAAGGATGGTGGAGCCAGGAGGGTACAGGATCAGGCAAGGCTTCCTGGAGGAACTTGAACTGAGACCCACAGGATGACCAGGAGCTAGGTAGGCAAAGAAATGAAGGAACTAAAAGGTGATGTAAGCACCTGAGGAAGCCTGGAAGTTGGCCTCAGAGGCAGTGAAAGAATTTGAGGGTGGTCAGAATGAGAGAGTGTAGCATAGCACACGAGGAGGCGGAGAGGAAAGCAGTGGCCAGATAATACGAGGTTTTGGAGACACGTCAAAAATTTTGATCTCTACCTTATAATAAATGGAAGATTATTTGGGGGATTTAAACATGGTAGTTATGTGATTATATTTGCATTTTTAAATAAAGATCTATAACATAAGATAAAGTCGTAACTTAGGATAACTCTTAGAAAGTTAAATGATAACATTAATATTCGGATTCATTTATCCTTGTCTTTCTCCTTCCTTTTCACCTTTTTACTGTTTCCCATTTAGGCCTTTTTTTAAATCAAAAATTATTTAACACCGATTAATATAGTTTAAATTGAGCTACCTACAAAAATATATGGTAACCAGCAACAGAACGACTTCTTCACTTCCAATCACTGATGAGATAAACTAGAATCTCATGCATTATAACTTGTATTATGTATGTGAAATGTGCATTATAAAAGAAAAAAACGGATTGTGAATCCTTTGTGAGCTATATTTTTTCTATAAAATTTAATATTTTACATGAAATTCTGTCTTATCTCATCATATTATTCTCTGGACTTTTAAACAGTGGAATGTTAAGTTTCATTTATTTCAAAACACTTGTCTCAGCAAAGAAATGACAAAATGAATAGCTGAAACAATCTATTTCCTATTAACCAGTGAATTGCTTCAACTGTTTTACTAATATTTTAGGATGAGACATGGTTAAGTGGAGTTGGGCGTGTACAAAGCCTTCCATTATAAGACTATCGCCACCCCCACCCTGACACCCACACACAAATCGTAATTCAAGTCATTCTCTAATTGTTCAAATAAAAAATGTTTTTCCTTATGTTTCTGAGGTAAAAGTCTTGCATAGGCATTTTAGGAGGCAATTCTTTATTAACTATATTAAAAGCAAAATTTACACTCTGTTTCTCTAAGGTGTGGTATGTGAAATGATGTCCATCACTGTTCGCTTCTGGGCTAAAAGAACTCTGAATACAGCCTGAGATCATGAGTACAGTCCGTGATCTATCACAAAGACGAGGAAGGAAACCTCAGAAGTTCAGTGCTGACCCCTTCTGGGTCAAACATAAGGAGATACATTTTGTAGACAAATGTATTTTGCTTATTTAAAATACACCATATTTTTTTATCTCCTGGGAATTTTATAGGAGCACCTAAAGAAATGGGAAGTGTCTTAGATATCTCATTTTCTAATTAAAAAATGTTTTCAATCCCATGTGAAAATATTTGCTAATATATAACAGACAATCTAACTTAAGGCATTCTATTAAAATAGTCCCTTTTCTATAACTTAAATCTGTTTAAAAAAATAAAGCAAATGTGGATTTACACATTCCCTGTGGGTATTATCTATATTCATTTTTAAGGGGTTTTTTTTTCATTAGCATATAACTCCTAGATTTTATGTGTAAATTAATAAATGATATTTCAAGATAAAGTTAGTCTATAAATGGATGTTAAATCAGCCTGTGTACATCAGTGTAGAGATCTACCTAAACAGATTTTATTTTCGCAGAGATGCCAACAAGAGGTGGCTTTGATATTCCAATCACTATGAAAATGGTAGTAGTTACCCATTAGATAGTCTAAATGTGTGTGGGCACATTTGAGTTCTAAAAATAAAGCTTTTCATTTCCTTCTTAAAAGTTAATAAGTGTTTCTGTGCTTTCTTCACATTTTCTTACAACTGTGGAACAGAATCACGAGTTTGTGGATGAACAAGTCTTTGAAGAAAGCTGCATGGAAGTTGCAACTGTTAATCGTCCTTCAAGTCACAGCCCCTCTCTCTCTTCACAACAAGGAGTCACCAGCACTTGCTGTTCACGACGACACAAAAAAACCTTCCGCATCCCAAATGCCAACGTATCAGGAAGCCACCGCGGCAGTGTGCAAGAACTCAGTACAATTCAGATCAGATGTGTGGAGAGAACCCCACTATCTAACAGGTACCTGAGGTTAATCTGTGTGTGGGCGCACGCCTCTGCTGGCTCCCAGAGCATACCTCCACCTGCACTCATGTCTCTACCTCTGTGGTGTGTAAATCCTAGCTCCTAGGGTTTAGAATGAGACAAAACTGATCTGTGGCAAGTAGGAAAATGGATCTACTGTCACATTCATTAATAGTCAAAAGCAGGAGTTGTATCAGTATTAAAAGAGTAGAAAGATGATAAGATGGTCAGGCACACGCAAATAGATTTCTCTCTCTTCAACACCACAACCTTTTTTTATTTGAGCAGACACATCTCTACTCAAGTGCCCCTTATGTAAATGCAAGTAGCCTGAAATGATAGTCAACACTACTAAATGAGACAAATTAGATTGACATTGATATGATTGAACAGTACTCAACAGCACCTAAAAATATATCAACATATTCAGTGTAACAGTGAAAAATAAAACTATGCCTACTCAAATCTCTTGAAATAATGCACAGTTTTGATCGTAAAGGTATTTTGGCCACAACAAACACAAAAATCAATCCAGTGCAAAAAAAATAAGTGAAATGCTAAAATCATCCACCTTTGCTTGGTTTATGGACAATTTCGGTGAAATTCTTCTGTTGATATTTTTCCTTTGCTTCCCTTTATTTGCTATTTGTTTTGACCACAAACACATATTTGTAAGAAAAAGTAGTACTTTAAACTATACAAGTCATTAAAAAGATTATTTCTGCCAAAATAATTTTGCTTTGTTCCTCAAATTAAATAGAAATATTTTTACATTAACAATCCATTAATTCAGAGCTGCTTCTTTGTTCATATTCATCAATCTTTGCGGAAAACCTGGATGCAATTCTGAATGCAGGCTATGTTGATTTACATAAATCAGATATCTCTGGGACCAGAATATTAAATTTTGGAGCAATGGAAGATTTCTGTCTCTAAGATATTGTACCTCTTTGTTGTTTTACATCCATTCCAAACCGAAGTAGAAAATGGAGAAGTATTTAGAGAGAAAATCCTAGGACATAAACATTTTAATTACGATTTTCATGAAAATAAAGTTAGTTATTAGTTTTAAGCTCCTATTGATACCCTCCTTGACCTTTTCCCTTTTACCCCCTCCCTACAAAGAAAATAAAACTCGTGCAAGAATACCACTTGGGAAAACCTTGACGTATTAGTAAACGCTAACTTTTTTGGGTTCTTAGCATTTGGCCTTCACTAAGTTGAGAGCTTTAATTGCATTGTGTATCCCGGGGACAAGATAGTAAAATGATTCTGTGGTCAAAAGAACTGAGGTATATCTACACGGTCTATCCATTTTATAACAGTAACAAACCTCTCAGAGATCCTGCCTTAAAGAAACCTATTTTACTTTATTCAACCCAGGTTTTCCAAAACTTGCCTGATCCCCTTCCTTGCATTTTTATAGAAAACACATTGAGAAAAACGATCGGACCAAATTAAACTGACTTTTAGACATTTATTTAATGTTAATGACCTGAATAGCGTCTGCTTTAACATATATTAAGGTTTGGTGCTTCATTTTTTTTTTAAATCATGGTGATCATTCTTAGACATTTAAATTGTTACTTATAAACATGAAAACATATTCCTCAGTTGTAGGGAAAAAAATTTTTAAGTAAATAACTTAATTTCTTCAATCTATTTTTTCCTCATCAGCCGATCCAGTTTAAATGCCAAAATGGAGGAGTGTGTTAAACTAAACTGTGAACAACCTTATGTGACTACAGCAATAATAAGCATCCCAACACCACCAGTCACCACCCCCGAAGGAGACGACAGGCCAGAGTCCCCTGAGTACTCAGGAGGAAATATTGTCCGAGTGTCTGCTTTGTAAGACAATGGGAATCAGGTCTGAGAATTTGAGCCCTGGATGTGGAAAGAATCTCAATGTGGAAGAAGGAAGAAACAATAAACCTTTTGCAGATGAAAATGGCAAAGCAAGAAGGTTGGTAGTGACACAAAACAACGCTTCCAAACTTGAGGATGGAAATAAAACCACCAAATGGCATTTCTAGACAGAGTTTGACCTGTTATACAGAGGAATAGTCTGTGGCCCTTTGACTTTGTGAATGAGCACAATGAAATGCCTCCTATTGATGCTTCTTATGACCAGAACTCTTTTTTAATAAAATAAATCTTTGAACACAGTGTTCCAGTTGAATGCAAAACAAAAAAAAAATGGAAAACATTTTGATAAAAATTTTTCCTGTTAAAACCATGAACATTGCTATGATGAAGATTATTACATATTGAAAAAAAACTCATACAACACATTTGTATTGACTGAAGGAAACCATCATAATGCATGCTAGAATTCTTTGGAGCAGTGATCTCAGTTTCCTTATGTTGTCTTCAGAATAGGCATGATAAACTGTAATTGTAGAAAGGGAGAATTTCTGTGCACTTACAACAAGCTGATTGTTCATGTTCCATGGTGGGCTGTGCAAATAAACTCCTTTTAGAACTGCAGTGTTTCTCATGGGGATGCTCATTAGTAAATCTAAAGTGTTCGGATAGTTCAGTATTAGTTGTCATTTTACCTTGCACCCAGATACTGTTACAACTGCAATAATTCATTGTATACCTGTTGTATCAGGGATCAGAATTTTTCGTTGTTGTACTTTCCAGATGTTCATAGATACAGTAAGAGCCACTCTGTAGAAAAACTTCTGCTGTGGCCAGGTTTTAGATAACTTTTTAATCCAAAACTCTTGTGCCATAAATGTTTTTCAGTAATATTCTTTGGTCCACTGTATTGCTGTGACACTGCATTCTTTGTTCCTGTATTTCTTCTATAGCACCTTTCTATTGGGTTTATCGTCATCAACTGGACTAACATTTTGTAGTTCAAATGACTTTCCTACTTTTGTATTCTCCAGAAAATTATCTTATAAACAGATTATCATCATCAATCCCCTTGTCAAAAGTTAGGAAAAAGGAGTTGACATCTATGAATTATCTCTAACCTGCTTGCTGTTATGGAAAAGCCCAGATGCTGGATATATCACTGTATGCATCATGAAAAGAGTTGGCTGGGACTAATATCACAGGATCAGTGATCCCAGAATCTCACTTGATGTATTATTTATTTTGCTTTAGATCTCAAATACATTTTGAGAATAACTAATGTGAATTGAAATGCAGAGATAAACTGGAGTGCTTTATGTAGCAATATTTGATGAAAGCACGCTTTCTACGCCATCAAGGAAGGCAGCACAAATTTATCTCAGAGAGCAAGGAGCAATTTTCTCCACTATATCAGGAGGACAGGAGTTTGATGATGCAAAGTTGATCTCTATGTACATTTAAGTGAAAAGTCTTGATACCTTTTCACCATTAAAATATATCAGCAGACGTGTCTGCACGTGACAGTGTAAAAAAGTTTTATGTCAAATGAAAAGTTTTGTTCATTCCAAACCACCACTGTAAGGAATAAAGTTTAGCTTCCATACATGGAAAGAGTTAATAATTATCCCTCTACTATAGAGATTTTAAAATACTTATCATAATTTATCATAAAAAAATTAATCCAACCATTTTCAAGTAAAGCCAGAAATTCTTGCTTCCCATTTCTAGAATAGCTTCTGGAACAATGCTGTGCACACAGTATAGATCTTAATAAACATTTGCTGAGTGAAAGTAAGATAAACTACTATCTCTTGGGAAGAACTGGCTTTATTCCTAGTATATCTTTTAACAAACTACTAATCTTCCTGGATCGTGAATGTTAATTATATTAACACCTGCCTCATGTCACTTTACGCTTCTAGAGCAAATATATAGTGAAACTTCTTTGATGGCATTTGTTGAAAAACTTTTTATAAAGTAGACTAAGGAAACCACAATCAGGAATACTTAGGTCTTTTGATTCCCAACAAGAAGTTCTATTTTCATGTTCTTAATATTACATTTTAAAAAACGCAGTTAGATTATTTCGGTTGACAATTCCACATCCTTTTCAACTTATCATTTATCCAAAACTCTTAATTTCTTTAGACTTTTGGAAAAGAAAAAAAAAACTTTTTGGTGTTTTAGGTGATTTAAAAATATACTGTGTTGGTGGTGAATGACTATTGATGACTGTGTTAAGTGCATCCGTATCGTAAGTGAAATGTAATTATTTCTGTGTACCATATGGAGTAACCAAGGTCATTGTTTTTGACAATTTTGTTTGAAATTCATATATCTTATTTCAAAGGATAGCATAATATCTGCATTATGCTGGAAAAAAATAGACCTTTGGAGAATACTTAAATAAAACACATGCATGCTTGAACAGGACGACATGGCTGACTGTTGCCCTTTTTTCTTAGGCTTCCTTCCATTCCAAAATCTGGGATGTGCCACGTTCATAATACACATTTGGGAGAATCCTGTAACATGCACAAACTCAAAGAACCCATTGATTGTGAGTCACCTTTAAATCTAGTCTAACTCAGTGAAGGCAGCAGCTTTCTGCCAGCGTGGCAATTTAGGCAGAGACTTCAATAGAAAAGTTCATATCATTTAAAGATAAAAGTGCCAGTGCTTTAAATGGTCATTTTTGGAAATATCTTGGCAACTGCAACTCCACAGCTACTAACTATGATAATTTAAGTATATTACCAGGTTTTTCTTGTCATTAGAAAAAAAGGTAGTAGAGTTAAAATCAGTTGTTTTTTATATGTGATTCTTTCAAATACATGTGATTCTTTCAAATACTTTTTTATATGTGATTCTCTCTGTGCTGTGTGACCCACAGTTTATTAGTCTGTACCTTACATGCCACTTGCCTCTTGGAGAGTGTGGATCAGAGAGAAGTGAGACTGGTGACTGGACCTTATATACTTCTTGACCACCACTACTTGGGTTAAGCAAAGGGAAGCTCTGAGGTAATAACGTTGGTCAGAACTCAATTAGATTCTTCGTCAAAGACTCTTTTCTATCTAGGGAAATAGACAGGGTGATTTATTTGTCTAGCTATATGTATGTGTCTATATAAGTGTATGTTTATATCTATATATATTTATTCATTGGCATATACATGGATTTTTATTCATTTCTTTGAAAATATGCACATACGATGGTTTCTCTTGAATAGGGGACAAAAAGCAAGGAAATGTTAAGAGATTATTAGAAGGGAAAAGACAGACTAAATCATTTAGTACAGAAGTGATTTTAACTGGTGATAACTAGTGATCCTCTTGGTGGCTAGTCTCCATTTTCTTGTTGTTGCTAGTTATTTTCCTTTACAGTTCTTGATTTATTAAGATGCAAATCCTGCCTCAAAAAGATTCCAGGGAGTCAGCCCAGTGGCATAGTGGTTAAGTTTCCGCCCTCTGCTTTGGCGGCCTGGGGTTTGCAGGTTTGGATCCAGAGCATGGACCTAGCACTGCTCATCAAGCTACACTGTGGCGGCATCCCACATAAAATAGAAGAAGATTGGCATAGATGTCAGCTCAGTGACAATCTTCCTCAAGCAAAAAGAGGAAGATTGGCAACAGATGTTAGCTTAGAGCCAATCTTCTTCACCAAAAAAAAAAGAAAAAGAAAAAGAAAAAAGATTCCACGCACCTCCCTATTCCTTCAACTTAGTTGCAATGTTGACTTGGAAATAGCCTCAGGGAGTTATATCAATGTCTGCCAGCAGCATTGCTCCAAAAGAATAAAAAGGGGTTCTTTTATTAAATAGATGACTCCTCAGAGAGGAACAAGGCATCTCCTCTTCCTTAGAGTGTTATTAGGGTGTTTGTTTTATTAACTCACGGGTACAAGAATGACTCTTGCTCTGTGCTGTGTAAACTTCATCAGAATTTTCAACACAATTGAGTAAGCACACAGTATTTTTTTAAAAAATAAGAGTTTAAACTGTGTCTACCTGAGCTGGTTGTGTTTAGGGTAGTAAAACATTCTCAAAATGGTAAAACTTTTTATTTTTAATGAATTATTACTTTTGAAAAGCACATTTGCTTAAGACAATTATAAAATATTTTTATTGCAAAAAGCTTTTGATGGAAATAATATTAGATCTATATTGTACCTTTTAGTCCCTTGCTTGACTGTCTGCCTTATTTTTCTTTCTTTCTCTTCAAGCACTAAAATCATTCTTTTAATAGATTATTCTCCTCCTTTCTCTAATCATTTTTTCTCTAGTTCTGCTGTGGAAACCTACTAGGTAACTACTCTTCATTCTACAGCTAACTCAAATTATTGAGTACACAGGATGGGCCAGACATTGTGATAGGTGCTGGAGAAATGGAGATTAAGAATTCAGTCCAAACCCTCCTCAAAGGGTAATATAGTGGAAAATAGCTTGAAGTACTCTGTTTCACACTGCTATTCATAATCTTACAGTACAAGTATTCTCCTTTCTGCCATACTGGCAGGTATTTTTCCTCTTCAATCGCCTGAAGACATCTCTTCAACAGAAGCTACATCAAGATATTGTTCTTAAAGTACTTTCTAAAATCTTCCCATCACATCATTAAAATCCTCTTTCTGTAGGCCATGGTCCTCTTTCTACGGGACGAGGGGATCCAGGAAAGAGCACATGAATCTCTACCTACTGCTTGGAGAAAGATTGGAAAACAAGACAAGACAAAACAAAACAGAAAAGGATGCAGAACTTCACACTCATGATTCGAGCATGGCAAAAAACTAGCCTTTCCCAATTACCCACTCTGCCCTTCCCAGCATAGTTTCAGGGGATGCAAAGAAAGCTATAAAAATAGTTTTGCATGAGGAGGACCACACAATGCTGCCGTGAATCCAAACACTCCACCTCAAATAAGTTCATCTGATTCATCCCTTTGAAACATCTGAGAGAATGGGGCAACAGAGTAGTCAGTCTAGAAAGAAGGGTAAGTTTATGATCAGCAGCACTCGCTAAAAAGGTGGGCTTAAGAGACCTATGTCAGTTTCAAGGCGTGGGGCTGGCTGAAGAAGGGTATTAAAGCGCGGTTACCAAAGACGCAGAGAGAAATTTGGAGGAACCCTAGCAGCAATGATGAGGGGGTTAACAAGGACTTCAAGGTGGTAGAAAGGTGTCCTTGGGCTTTAATTCTAATTGATAATTAAACATTCTTTATTTTGATCAAGTTAATTCCTTTGTTAGAGCTATAAATTGTAACATCAAAAAGTATTTATCTTAGCCTATCATCAGTTTTTAATATTCAAGCACCAATAAATTGCTCAGAGATCTTCCAGATTCCTTGTACAAAAGAGAACAAAACACTAAAAGAGCAGAATAAGGAACTGGTATTGAGAAATGGGAAAGAGAGTTGAAAGAGCCAAAGCATGGACCTTGACCTTGGGTAGATGAATCTGTTAAAATTTCCCAATCACAGGCACTGGACATAAAAATTTCAAAAGTAAAAATGTCATGCACATCACAATTTTACATAGGACTTAATCTGGACTTAATGAGCATTATTTTTATTTCCAGCCAACCTGGTAAGGAACCAATGTACAAACCACAGACGGAAAATCCAAATGCATCCTTTTCAATACACAGTTCCCTTCTTCTATAGATTCACAGTGGACACTAAATAATAATGATTAGAACAACCATGAAAAGATAACAACGACTGCTAACTTTTTTTTTGGTGAGGAAGATTGGCCCTGAGCTAACATCTGTTGCCAGTCTTTCTCTGTTTTGCTTGAGGAAGATTGTCACTGAGCTAACATCTGTGCTAATCCTCCTCTCTTTTGTATGTGGGATGCTGCCTTAGCACGGCTTGATGGGCAGTGCGTAGGTCTGCACCTAGGATCTGAATTTGCGAACACCACGCGCTAAAGCAGAGCACGAGAGAACCCAGACACTACACCACTAGGTTGGCCCCAGTGACCGCTAACTTTTATTGGGTCCTAAATATATGCAAGGCACTGTGCTAATCATTTTACACGTATCAGTCCGTTAGGTAATTGTATTAGCCACATTTCTGTTGAGAAAAACTTTAACAATGAAAAATGATGGGTCTGGATTTTCCTAATTCATATAACATAAAATTTTTAATTAAATCTTATATTTCTGTGATAGAGTTCTATTTTGTAGAAATATTGATGTTATGTCTTCTTTTAGAGTAAAACAGAAATTAAAGGAAACGGGGGCAAGAGGAAGCCTGGTTATGGCCATTATCTCTTGGTTGCAATGTCATTTTCAAAGACAATCAATTTTTTTTCCTATTTTCTTCTGTATAAATTTTTTTCTTATCATGAAAAATGTGCTGCTAACTATTCCTGATTGACTAATGGTGAATTAAAACAAAAATGGAATCTAGCTGGGAAATATACTGCTATCTTAATTGACAAAGATTTTTCCAACAACTCCATATTGGCACAGCATACACATTGAGTTAATTTTCCAGTAACAGAGAGAATTATGTTTGAGCATCCATCATCTCTCACTTGCTCCCCTTTTTGAACAAGGCCTGCCAAAATTTTCAAGGTTGTTGATCGGGGCTGTAGCTATAACCTGAGGCATCTAATTGGCCCATAGTCCAAATCCTGGAGGCTTATAGTAACGGAAAAGAAATATTTTGGAATTAAGGTCAGTAACGACAATTCCCATTCTTCATTATCTTTTGTATCTTCCTCAAATTCTTGCAGGCAAAAATTCCAGAGGATGACAGTGAAGTGCCTATTGGCATTTAATACCACATGCAAAATAAAGTGCAGAGAGATTCAGAGAGGCAAAAAAAAATGCATAATTCAGTATCCCAAATTAATATGATACAATTAAAAATACTCTTAGGTTTTTCCATCCTCACGAATCCAATATTTTTCTGCAGGTCATTGATATCTTTTATTTGCTCTTAATAAAATAGAAAGCTTCAATAAAGGTGTAAACACAGACATTTGATTTATACAGAACTGTAGAAAATTTAATGTACCTTTTAAAATGGTACTTGGGATATAACTACTTGTCATAAAACTTCTTCTTTAGATTTCATCGTTTGCTTGTTTTATGTTTCAAAATCACTTTGGCCTATTAATAATATCTCTTTACCTTGCATCTCAATCTTTCCTTTCCTACTTCTCAATAGGTAAATGTGTTATTCACCATGAGTATTAACATTGTGTCCAAAATTCTTTTTACAAGAAAACTTAAGGTGAAATAATGCTTAAAAAGAAATGCATATAAAAGTCAATAGTATATATGGTTTATCATTGTCAAATCCTACTGAAGATGATGATAAATTATAAAAATTTGCTTCAATGAAATAATAAAACTTCTTCAAATTGTCTTAAAGAAAGATAAAAATTCTCATTTCTGTTTTTTCCAAAGCAGGAATACATAGCAGATAAACTCTAATATAAAAATCAAACTATACTTTGAAAAGGAGATATATATAACATCAGATAGCTCCGCTAAGGTCTAAAACAAAATGCATTTATTTACCCAAGTGTGCACCAGCCCACTAATGAGAGACTAAAAGAGAAATGAGGCCATGAGTGATTGGAGGAACCTGAAATCATATATCATTTGGAAGACAGAGAGTCTGAAAGAACATAAGAATTCAATATCATGTCTGTTTCTTTGGCTATCTTACTTAGAATTCAGTTCATTAGCAAAGAATCTGAGAATTTAGTTGGATTATGCTGCAATTTTTTGCATTAGACATAGATTACGAATTTTGTAGGATTATCTGAAATTCATTCAAGACATTTCCCCCATCATCTATAGCCTCAAATTATAATAAGCATCTCAATCTAAACTTAGACTGAATCCTAAAATGATTATAACAAACTCAATTTTGGAGAACAAGGTTACGGCCATCATTCAAAAAGTGAGGGTATAAATGCCTCAGTTTGTGTATCTGAGTATCTCTGATTCTGATTAAATATGTTTCTATAATAATCCCTGACCGTAATCAAAATTTAAATACAAATGAACTTTAGAATGACTGTTTATTTCAAATTAGTTGTACTTCTCTTCCATTTCTTTTCATAACAGAGAAAAATATATTCAATGGCCAAAATGTATTATAAGAGCATAGCCTCAACAAATCGTTTTTCACAATATAAGAGAAAGCCAAACAAATAAGCTGACTTAAACATGCAATGCGTTTTGCATAATAGAAACATATAATGTAAAATATTACTCTAAAAATACAAGTTCTTAGGTAATTTCTTGTGTGTATATTTCTACTTTTAATCATATATTACCATACCATTTATATAGTGGTTTTGTTATGAAATCTCTTTTATGTCTCAGATGAAACTCAGGAGAGAAAATGTTGGCGAGACGGAGAGAAAACACACACACACACACACTGAGACAGGCAGAATGTCGAGTTCCATTTATTTAACTTCTAGATGAAAATAGAGTTTTAACGAACTGTGGAAGGAAACTTTCTTGCTCATAATCATTATATCTTCTGGTGGTTTTTTCTCTTGCTGATTGTAGAAAATTATAATGTAGATGTGTCTAGGCTTTTAAATGAATCTTTCTGAAAAGAACTATCAAAAGTAGCATTCTTAGGATTTCCAAACAGCATTATCCTTTTTCTAAAGCTTAAATGCGTAGAATGCCTGAACTTGCATTAGCTGATAGAGGGAAGAAATAAGATGGCAGTGATTTGAGGGCACACATGAAAGAGAGAGACTCATTGTTTATTACTCTGCAAATCTATTGAGAATCTGTGCCTTTTAGGTTACTTTTAAGTAAAGCAGCAGAGAGATGTTTTTAAAATTTAATCCATTTCTTAGCTAAATTTGTTTTGAACTTTAACGTAATTATATCTGATAGTGGGGTTGCAAAAAGCAAACTATCCTATTTTATTACCGTGAAATTAAAAAGGACACCAAGAACTTCAAATTCTTGTTTTCCAAATGTATCTGTGAGCTTCTTCCCTATTCTCCTCCCTACTTTTCAAGTGGCTAAGCCACTTTCTTTAGGCTTCCTAATTTATAAGGATTGCAGATGTGTACATGTGCCCACATTCTCCAGTCCGTGTTAATCACTGACTCTATGTGGCGAACTGGGGACACCAAGAGGAAGGAAGCAAGTCTCCTCACTAAAAGGGAATGTTAAATGCATCCTGAAAATTAAATAGTCTGAGATGCAACTCAAGAAAATTGTTTTAAGCTCCATTGATGGAAAAAGTGCCTGCAGCTTAAAATTACATAAATTTCGAGAGATTTTTCTAACAAGAAAGAGATTTTTTTGAAGGCATGATTCTTGCATTATACTTCAGCTATGATGAAAACAATACTGCCAAGCAGCATAATGAAATTCAGACCGTGGCCATCGCCATTCTACTCATTCATTTGCTTTGTGAGCACATTGTACACTCCAGGTACTGTACTAGGTGCTGGAAGAAACAGTAACAAGATCCCACCCTTGCTGGTATCCTGGGAGAGGAAAAATCATTTTCCCTCTACACTTCTGAGTTCTTGACTGAAATCCACTGTAACAAGCAGATTAACAAGAGAAAAACAAACAGAAGTTTGTTAACATGTATACCTCACGTATAGATGGGAGTTGCTCAGGGAAACCGAACAACTGTCCAAGGTGGCCTAGAATTTAGGATTAAATATCATCTCAATAGGGAAAGGAGAGAGGGGAGGTAGACCTCTTAGGGTAAGAGTAAATGATTTCCAGGAAGGAGGAAGAGATGGGAGGTATGACAGCTTGTGACAAAGTTTGTCTGGGTGTAGTGTTGACTTCTAGTCTTCCTCTCCCCTGACAAGTCCATCCTCCCTGGTGGATGAAACTCCCCCAGGCAGGCATCTGTAACAACTGAGGGCCTTTTGGAGGACTTAGCTCTAGGCAGATAAGGAGAATTCAGAGACAATCTCTCCCTGCATTTGTTGTTTTTCAAGTGCCTACAACTCAAAAGTATGGATATACCAAAGGGGCATATTTTGGGATGGCAAGTCTTGAACTCCTGCGGTCATATTTTGGGGTAGCACGTTCTACTACCCTTCAGGATTTACAGTCTACTTGTTGACTTGGACCCAACACAAGTAGAAATATAATTGAGCAAATTAAGTTCCTAGAGAGATGCATTCTAGGAAAAAACTTCAGGGTGTTGAGATCCACAGTGAAATGGTGGTGGGAAGAGGATGCTCCCCAGGTGGTGGGGAGTTGAAGAAAAGGCCTCTAGGAAAAGACACGTGAGACCTGCAGAAGGAAGCGACAGCCACGCAAAGAGCATTCCAGGCCTGGGAAGCCCACATATGTTTGCCCTGGGAATGTAAAGAACCACGCTATTTGATTTCAGTAAAATACACGGGTTTTCATTTTTCCCTTCTATTACATGCTTCAGGTCTTTACATGATTTGGGAGCCAAATTTTTCTGGATATTTTAAAGAAATCAGCTGTTTATCATTCTTCATTCTTATTTCTTTCACTTTCATGGTTAAGTCCCAAAATAAAGGTCTTTCAGTGAAAATGACAGCTAACATTTATTCATTAAGCAACCAACCCAAGCCATTCACTTCCTTGCAATTCTCTGCAACAACTTCGCCTCTGGTGTTAGGATAACCATTTTCCAAGGGAACTGAGGTCAAGGGAAGTTAAACAGCTTGCCTCAGGCCACAGCACTGGTAAATGATTAAGAAGGGATTCAAACCTAGGTCTGACTGCAAAAGCCTGGTACTTCCCCTCTAACAGAGTCTCTCATTTTGTTAACAACAAAATTAAGTAGTATTAAATCTGCATAAACACACAATTCTGGATTTCCTCACTTTTTAAAGGCAACAAGTTTAGGAACATCTTGTGACTTGCCGATAACTGTACTATTGGGTTTTCAACACTGAAATGAGTAGTATTTTTATCAGCCACGATTCATTCATTCTCTTCTTTTTTTTCTTTTTTTTTGGTAAGGAAGACTGGCCCTGAGCTAACATCTGTTGCCAATCTTCCTCTTTTTCTTTTTCTTTTTTTTTGTTTTTTGCTTAAGGAAGATTGCCACTGAACTAATATCTGTGGCAATCTTCCTCTATTTTTTGTATGTGGAATGCCACCACAGCCTGGCTTGAGCAGTGCGTAGGTCTACAGCCAAACCCCTGAAATCCAGGCCACCTAAGCAGAGCATGCAAACTTAAACACTAGCCGCTGGGCCGGACTCCATTCATTTACTTTATTAATTCAACAAATATTGGTTCAGTACTGCTCTTCTAGACACTTGAAATAAAACAGTGAACAAGACGTATATGATCCCGTCATCACAGTGCTTGTGTGTAGCTGAAAAAACTATCATTAAGCAAATAAACACACAGATCCTATTACTGAGTCCTAAGTGTCCGGTGACCCCTAAGTGGGTCCTTTGCCCAGAGCTGTGCATGCCAACAGAACAAGACCAGGTTTGGAATAGCAGAGAAAAAAACGTTATTCATTGATCAATGAATGGAGGAGGCAGAGCTGTGCTCTAAAACACCTTCTCCCTGAAGGGACGGTGAGCAGGGTTCTTATGGGATGTGAAGAGGGAGGGGTTTTGACATCATCGTCCGGAGCAGGGGCATTTGGGGCATGCGCAGATCTTCCCTTCTTGCGCCTGGCACCTTTTACACACATTTCCTTTTGCACGGCACCCCATCACCATTTTGGACCTTTCTGGTTTGGACCGATTCTGTGGTGTGGCCATCGGCAATGTTCTGCCTTGGTTCTTATAAGCAAACACAACTTGAAAACAAAGCATTAGATATGGAAATGTTTTAGGGACTTCCCTGGGCGACAATTATACGTAATTGCCAATTATATTAAGTCCCATAATGGAAAATAATGAGGTTCTACAAAAGAGATAACAGAGGGGTCTTCATTAAGATTCAAGGCCCAGAAAAGTTCTCTTGGAGGAAGTGACACTTATTGGGGTGCAAAGGAGAAGTGGGAATTATCCAAGAAGGGGAGACAAACACTCGAGGCAGACTCTAGAAGCAAAATTGTGATCCGTAAGATGGAAAAGTCCTCGTAACATTTGAAAACCTGTGTGGTTGAGCTACAGGGAGTGAGGCGGCGAGTGACCACAGATTGGAAAGTGGACATGGCAAAAGACGTGTATCAATTCATAGACCCTTCCACTTAAGGATTTTGGACTTTGTCCTTGGTCCAATGAGAAAGCATGAAGAATTTTGAACAGAGGAGTGATGTGATCCAATTTATGCTTCTTAAAGATCGCTCTAGCTGCTGAAGAATCAGGTGGAAAAAAGAGAAACAAAGGAAGCCACGAGACCAATTAGGAAACCATTTCAGTAACTCCAGGGGGGACGACGTGCGGCTGATTTAGGGTGGTACCTGAGAGGACTGGGTGACTTAATGGAAACTTTGGAGTTCAAGTTCAAGTTTGTAATGATCGGTATCAGCATGAGAAAATTCTAGGAAAGCTGCCGATTTCTGATTTAAGTAATTGAGTGGAGGAAAGTGTCATTTGCTGAGACGATCAGGAGTTCTGCTTTGAAAATGTCATGAATCATCCAAGAGGAGGGGGAAAATAACAGCAATAAGAAGGCTAGTTAGTAAACATTTTTTAAATGCTTACTGTATGCCAGGTACTTTAAATCTATCACTTCCTTTATCATCAGAAAAGCCCTATAGAGTATATACTCTTAGCTTCCCTTGTTTATAGATAAAAAGGGAGAGGCACAGAAATGTCACATAACTTACCTAGAGTCACACAGCAAATAAATTGCAAGATTGGGATTCATCCCCACGTTTCTGACACTGACTCCAAAACCTGAAAACTTAAGCACCCCAGGGATCTCTCTCTTTGGTGTTTCAGTAAGTAGTTAGATATAGGAGCAGTCGGCCCAGAAGAGGATTGGAGAGTTAATCATTTGGGAATTAGCATCATAGAGGAGGTATTTAAAGCCAAGGGAATGAAACAAAGTGTAGACTAAGAGAATGACCCCTGCAAAGATCCAGGAGGAGCTACACCCGAGGCTGAGCACAGTGGCTGAGAGGCGGGAGGAAGCCGGGTGAGTGTGGGAGGATTTCCAGAAGGGAAGGGTCAACTCATTGACTGCTGCTGAAATGTCAGGTAAGGGGTAAACTGAAAATGTTTGGGCCATCTGGTCATCATTCAACAGAACGAAAGTACAGGATGTGGTCTGGCAAGCGCAAAACCTAGACCCAATTAGAGATTTGTAGTATAGAAAATGGTCGGGAGCTGCTTGGCTCTGAGTACAGCTCAGAGATGAGGAGATTTCTAAGAAGAATATGGGGTTAAACAAGGTGGGTTTTTTATTTTCTCAATTTAATAGGATATAATTTGGTATGTTCTAATCTTGGTAA
This sequence comes from Equus asinus, assembly GCF_041296235.1. Classification (NCBI taxonomy): domain Eukaryota; kingdom Metazoa; phylum Chordata; class Mammalia; order Perissodactyla; family Equidae; genus Equus; species Equus asinus. The sequence goes on from NC_091790.1 coordinate 176,794,226, forward strand.
GAAAGATCTAGTAGATAGAAAACGAAAGGTTGAAGTTGCAAGAAAGAGAGGAGAGATGGAAAGAGTGAGGAAAGGGAAGGCATGGGAGGGGGGTCCCTGTGTGGTGTTGTGTGACAAAGCATGGAACAGTCACTGAATGTGCTCCCTTGCTGTCCTCTGCTTGTGCTCACCAAAGGGTAACTGTGTCTACTGTGAACAAGTTTACTCTTTCATTGTTCTGAATAAAAGGAAGAATGACCTTAACTCTAAAGAGCACCTGGAAACTTCTGAAGCACAAAATCATACCAGGCCCTTGTGGCACTCAGCAAAATTTGGGAACAGTTGACTTTTTCATCAGTTTCCTCTCAATTCTGTCTCTGACTTCTCCTCTCATTCCCCAGTGGTGGCCAATCCTACAGATGGGGCATATCCCAGGGCGATAATAAAGGAGATGTCATCTCAGCCAGCAAGCCACCCACCTGCCACCCAAGTGTCCCTGGGTTTCCTTTCCTGAGAACTTTGTACTCTTCTTATCTCTGATTGCTGTCAGTAAGTGCTAGGAGAAACACAATCTAATTATAATAACTCACATGAAGATTCAGATGAAGGATATTTGCAGTTGAAAAGAGATCATTTCAACTCAATGAATCTCTAAAGAAATATTAATATTGAGAGAGAAGATATGTGGTTTCTGAGTATTCTCAAGGGAGCTGTATATTCTGACCTGGATGGCCGTGTATACACAGAGACACACCGAATACACATACATGTGCATATACTCAGACGCACACTAATATGTCAAGACACACATACGTTATATACACCCACACAGCATGACACAAACAAACGTATACACAAACACACAACACACAGATACACGTGCACATAGTGTGTGCTAATACACCTAAATACTCTGTATTATTTTTTACATTGAATATACCTTTATTAATAGCACTTATATTACCATCTTTATCTATCAGCCCATCGTTGACTAAATTTATCAGCCCATCAGTCACTTATTGATCCCAGTCCTAGTCATGTTTTTTTCGCATTACACGGCACAGATAATCTCTTTCGCTTTTTTGTGATACTCCTGACTTTAGATTTTCTGTCCAACTGTTTTCCACAAATACTACACAACCCATGTGTTCTAATTTTTACGTTACAATTGAAATAAGGTTTAAATTCCAATTAGGCTTTTTTTTTTTAACCAAATTGTATTTTGTGTGTGTGTGTGTCTTTGTGTATGAAGATCAGTGTAGCTGGCTACTTGGCAGAGACAATATGTAAAAAATTCTAAGAGCAGGGAGTTGAGCTTATTATTCTAAGTGAAATAGAAAGTCATGAAGGGTTTTAAATGAAGGAGTGACAAGACCTGATTTCATTTTCAAAATACCACCATGGCTGTACTATGGAGAATACTTACAAGGACCAGAGGAGCAAGAAAACCTATTAGGAGATGATTACAGTGGTCCACATGAGAAGAGAGGTAGCTTGAACTAAAGTGGTAATAGTGGAGATGGTGAAAGTCTGGTACATCCAGGAAAGACATTGAAGGAAGTGCTGACCAGACTTGCTGAAGGATTAAACATGAGACAAGGAGGAACCTAAACAACTGGGTGGATTTACTAAGAAAGAAAGCTTGGAGAGAAGCAGGGAAAATCAAAAGCTCTGTTAGCCATGGTACATTTTAAATTCATGTGATCTGTGTGGAGGTGTCAAGGAATAGCTCCATGTATAAAACTGGAATTGCAAGGAGAGGTCAGGGCTGAAGATAAAAATATAAGAATTGTCATACTAGTGATGGTGAATAAGTACCATACTAGAGGATGTTAGTAAGGTGAGTGTGTATAAAAAGATGAGGCTTGAGCAGCTGGGGACCCTTCAAGATTTTAAGGTAAACAGAGGGGGAGGGGCAGCAAAGAAAATAGGAGACACTATCAGTGAAGGATGAGAAATAGTGGGAGAGTTTTTATCACTTTTACTAGTATGTGAATCAGCTGAAAAGGAATAAATCTAGGTTATGTGCTTTCTCCTGCAAAAGCTAAGAATTTGGGCACAAAATTGTGGTGGTTTTAAAGATATGTCCACGAAGTCCTTGAGACTCCTCCCTCCGCAAGCAGAACTCAATTTCCTTCCCCTTGTGTATGGGCTGCATTTAATGAATCACTTCTAGTTAACGGAATCTGGCAATAGTGATGGGATTCATGTCATGATTACATTATAAAAAGGCTGCAGCTTTTATCTTGGGTGCTCTTTCTTGCTCTTTCTCAGTTGCCCTCAGATCACTTGCTCTGAGCCAAGCTGCCCACTATGTTGTCAGATGACCCACAGGGAGAGGAACTGAGAGCTCCAACCAACAGCTAGCATCAACCTGCCAGCCATGTGAGTGAAGCAGCCCAGATCCTTCACCCCTAGTCAAACCTCTAGATGACTGCAGCCTCATCCGATATCTTCGTTAGAGACCCTGAGCTGGAACCACCCAGCCAAGCAGCTCTCAGAAACTGTGAGATAATAAATGCTTGTTTTTAAGCCACCAAGTTTTGGGGTAATATGTTAGGAAGCAATAGATAACAAATTAGTCAGCGCAATGGAGACAAACAAATGCTATGTAACTATGGGTAATAAACTTCCACTCTAATGATTTTATTGCTCTACTCCTAAGAGAAAAAATAAAATAAAATCTGCTAAATGTATTTGGGGAGACCAGAATCGATGTCATCTTTTCTCCACACAGAAATGAGATCTGTGGCATGGATCCACGTGTGGGTAACATCTTCCACCTCCAGCTATTTTGGTCAAAGCGCTGCCAACCTTGACTGGTATTTCTGGTAATGAATCACAACCTCTGGAGGTCAGTGTGAATACACTGTGGGTTTCATAAAATATTCCCAAAGGGAAATACTTTAATCCCTCCTCAAACTCCCTGAAATCGCAAGATCAAGACTAAGAGAACACATAGAGAATAAGAAGAATGAAGAGTCAGTGAGATGCTAAAGAAAAGGCACGGAAGTCCACGTTCTACCACCACATGGCTATGAGACCTTAGAAATGTGTCCAGCATTTTGAGCCTCAATGTCTGCATCTCCAAAATGAAGTTCTGCCCACTCACAGATGGGTGGGAAGGTTAAGTAAAAGAAAACATGTGAAAAGCCCTTTGAAATGACGAGGTTTTAGGGTGATCACACAGGCTCTCCCTGTCTACTCCCTCTGCTACTAGTATGTGGGATGGGATTAGCTGGATAGAGGTCAATGGTTTGTTTGAGGATAGAATACATTTACTCAGATGACCCTGAATGTTCCTTTTTCAAATTGTTCATATATTGTATGAGTTCAGCACATTTTACTCCAAAGCACACATTTATACCTACGTGTCTCTGTATAGCCTCGTACACCTGATTCAGCGATTCCTTTTTTACACTTTTATAAATGATTGTCGGGAGCTTGTTCTTTCTCCTTTTAGATAATTCTTGGTATGAGTTATTTTATCTGAATTAAAGACACACAAAATCTCAAGGACTAGCTGTAAAATCCAAGTCAGATTAGCTAGCATTTGCAGCATCAGTTTCTACACTCATATCTCTGTTGAAATCGTTAAAAAGCATCATACTAATCACAGCAGACAGCTGTAAGCAGATGATCATATGAAAGGTCACTTATACACAAAACCCACACTCTGAGAACCATCTTACAGATGACGTGCGTATAAACAAAATGTGCTCGTGGTTGGTTATTGACATAACTGTGGCATCAGACTTAAATTTTCCTTTTTTTTTTTTTATCTTCCTCCTCCCCTAACCTTTAACATAAAGGAGAAGGGCATTCCTAGGGGAAGCAGCTGGTCTCCAGAAATAAATGACCAAATAAAACCATCATAATGGCGGGATTAATCCACCTAACTAGCCAAAGAAACATGCAGAATTAGCACCTCTTCATTAAAAAAATTAAATTTCAGCCCTTTCTATCCATGTCTTCTTAGACATTAATTTTCTTGTAATCAATTCTTTTTAAGGGCCTTCATTTTAAGAATCACTTTTCCAAACTTCAGCAAATGTTTTGCAATGTGGTTGGTACTACAAATATGTTTACTTGCAACTGTTGGCTTCGTCTTGATTGTTTGAGATTTAAAAATATTTTTAATATGAAATATTTTGAAAATACTGAAAAGTAGGAAGAATAAATAAACACTTATGTTCGCACCACTAGGATCCAACAAATGTTAATATTTTGCTTCGTTTGTTTCAGATATTTTTCTTATTTTTAAGGAATCAAGCATTACAATTACAGGTGAAGCTTTCCAGATGCCAATTCCCGTCTTCCCTTTCCATACACAAACTTTACCCTGAGATTTGTACGTTACACTGCCCACTGATGTTTTAATACTTGTTCTATATGTATGTATGCAAATTAAATAAATTTGAGTTGCCAGAACGCCTCTGGTATATTGTAGATGCAGGAATTCGAAGGCTTAGGGAGAGAATTTGGGCTGAATTGAGCATGTGTGACTCCCTCACCCCTCCAGTAGTTCTGTCCCAATGGAGCACCCAGAAAACTACCTTTATCAATGTATTGAGAAATATACTGATTAGGAAAGAATCAACATCCTAGAAAGTTCAGGGTGCTTCAAGCCAGCGACGATGTTGAGAGATGCTCCCTTGGAAGTGGGCTCCCTGAATCGCAATCTTAAGGGACAGCTGGAGATGATTACCAAAATGGGCAGCAGGACTAGAGCAGTAATCAAAATGGTTTAACCCACAGAGATCTTCAGTAGTAGCTAATTGAATATGATGTTCCTAGAATAAATATAGATAATTGGACAATTGGCCTTCTAGTTTTCTCTTCTGCCTCCAGGAATCTTTGACTTGTAAATCAGGGAGTCAAATTTTATTTCTTCTTCATAATTTGTGAGTCTCATTGTTTTCTACTTCTTTCTTTGCAGCCATACCACAAACAATACTTCAGCTGTCATTACCCAGTTTCTGTATTTCTACGTTCAGGTCTGTCTATCTTCGGAGTATTTTTCTTTCCGTCTATCCTGCGCGCTATGCAAGTGTAGACTTCAAAAACACAGGTCTGCTAACGTACGTTCTCCACGTCCTCAGAAAAAGGCCAACATTCTTAGAAGGCCCTCCATTATCTGACCCCAACCTACCTCTGTGTTTTTATCCTCTCCAGTCATACACTATGCTAATACCCATCTCTTTGATTTCTTTATAGTGACCCTAACCTGAAATATTTTTCTCATATTTTTTTATTAAAATCTGCCCCATTGCCAGGATAATTTTTCCCTGAATACCAAAACTTCAGCCTGTTTTGATGTCTTGCTTTCTCTGAAATCCTATATCTGTACCACATACTTTGGCATTTAGCCCTACAGTATTTTTCAGTGTTGTTAATTCAGTTCACCATTGGTGTGTACCTTCAGCTTGCAGAAACTGTACCAGGCACAGGATAACTATTCCACGTCTGTTTACCTGATCTCTCCGATTAAACTGTGAGCTCCTTGAGGCAGAGATTATAGTTTATATTTTTTTCTGATGTTCAGTGTCCAGCCCAACTTATTCTATGCAGCAGATGTTCAATGGATCTTACTAAATTGAATTGAGTTGGTCTCACACTTGGCAAGAAAAATAAGAAGACGAATTCCAAGGAAAACTAGCAGAGAATAGAAGGGAACTACGAACCATCATTAGACATCTGATTGTCAGATTGATTCATATTGAAACTCAAGCAGAATAATAGCACATTATACCTTCATCACAGCAATTTTCTTCTCCAATTTTGCCAGAGCACAGCTTTCCAGAGGGAAATACATTTTTAAGCTATGCATGTGTAGAGAATTTAACAACACAGGGCAGCTAAATACTCGCATACTTAGTTATGACATATAGAAGGTAATAGTCCAAGACTGAATTTTTAATTCTGGAAAATGCATCTATTTTTCTCCCTTTTACTGTTCCAGCTACAAGACCCTGCTCTTTGACAAGCATTTGAACAATGAATTATAAAAAAGAGGCAACTTTCTCCTGCCCCAGTAACAGATGCTTTCTATCTTTCTTACTAGATCAATCAAAAATCATTATGTATAGGTCTATTTTGTTAAACCTTCTTGTAAGAATAAGAAAGAATAAGTCCTGAGAGCACAGCAGAGACACCCTGGGTTGGAGCAGAATGAAATCCCTGAGAAATTAAAGAGATGCTGCATCTGATTGCCTAGCTTGCTGAATCGTTGCAAGGCCCTAATAGATCAGGCTTAAGAGCAGGCTCAGTATCTGATTTGTTCAGTTCTGTCCAGGCGAAATTACCTTACATTAAAACAGGAGAAATTTAGTCAAGTGCTAATAAACTATTATGACTCGACACTAGGATTTGTAAATTGCTCGAATGGTTAATAGAGAAAAGATATCAGTAGAGCTCAACTCAGGACTGAGAACATTCAGTTCAAATAGGAGCAAGGTAGGAAGTGAACCACAGTCCAGACAGGCAAGCGGGGACCTAGCCTGTGGGAAATGGGGTTCAAACACTGAGTTTGAGACCCCTCTTAAATTACCTACCATCCCCACGACAGTTTCCTCAAGCTCATTTTTATTCACTCCCTCCTTTTCCTCCCCAAGGCAACCACTGATCTGCTTTGGCCACTGTAGATTAATTTGAATTTTCTAGAGTTTTACATAAATGGAACCATATAGAGTGCACTATTGATTCTTTAGCTTCTTTCACTCAGGGTAATTCTTTTGATTTTTACCCATGTTGTTGTGTATATCAATTGGTCATTCCTTTTGTTGCTAAGCTTCTTTCACTAAGTATAATTACTTTGAGATTTACCCACATTGTTTTGTGTATCAATAGGCCATTCCTTTTTATTACTGAGTGATACTCCCTTATACAGATATATTGCGATTTGTTTACCCATTTCCCTCTATGTGAACATTTGGGTGGTTTCCAGTTTGGGGCTATTGCTAATAAAGTTGCCATAAACATTCATGTACAAGTCTTTGCACGGAAGTTTACTTTGCTTTTACTTGGGTAAATAAATACCTAGGAGTGGAATGGCTGAATTGTGTGTTAGGTGTATGTTTAACAATTTAAGAAACTGTCAAACTGTTTTCTGAAGTGGTTGGGCCATTTTACATTAGCACCAGCAGTGTGTGAGAGTTCCAGTTCACCTCCACAGCCTTGCCAATACCTGGTATTGTCAAACTTTTTAATTTTTGTCTTTCTAGTAGGTGTGTAGTGGCACATTGTGTTTTTAACTAACATTTCCATAATGGATAATGGGATTTAGTGTTTTTTTATGTGCTTTTCTTCCATCCACATATCTTCTTTGTGAAGTGTCTGTTCAAATATTTTATCCATTTTTAATTGGTGTTTGTTTTCATACTATTGAGTTTTTCATATATTTTGGACACAGAATCTTTATCAGATATATGTTTTATAAATATTTTTTCTGTCAGTGGTTTGTCTTTTGATTCTCTTAATGCTGTCTTTCAATGTACAGTGTTTTGTAATTTGGGTAAAGTCCATCTAATTTATCAATTTGCTATTTTAAGGATTGTGCTATGGTCCCGTATCTAAGAAATTTTTGCCTAATCTGAGGTTACAAAGATTTTCTATGTTTTCTTCTAGAAGCGTTGTTTTAGTTCTATATTTAGCTCTGTAATTCATTTTGAATTACTTTTGTTCACAGTATGAGGTATGGAACAAAATGGGGGTTTTTGTGGTTGTTTTTGCCTATGGATATCTAATTTTTCCAGTACTGTTTGTTGAAAGAACTATCCTTTACCACTGAACCGTCTTTGCTACTGAATTGTCTTTGTACTTTACCACTGAGTAGTCTTTGCGCTTTTGTCAGAAACCAGTTATTCACATATGTAGGGATTAATTCTGAACTATTCTGTTTCATTGCTCTATTTGTCTGTCTTGACGCCAGTACCACACAGTCTTGATACCATTATAATAATTTTTGAAATGCAGTTGTATTAGCCCTCCAACTTCATTCTTATGTTTCAACTTTGTAAAAATATTTTAGGTCTTTTGCATATTTTCATATGGATTTTAGAATTAGCTTGTGAATTTGTGCAAAAACACCTGCTGGGATATTGATTGAGATTATACTGACTCAAAAGATCAATTGGGGATGAATTATCATCTTAACAATATTAAGTCCTCTCAGCCGTGACCATGCTGTAAAACTTCATCTACTTTAGTATTCCTTAATTCCTCTCAGCAGTGTTTTACAATTTTCAACATACAGGTCTTACACACCCTTTTTCTCCTCAGAACTATCCTCAAGTTTTATTACTTTTAGAGTAATTGTAGGTATTGTTTAATTTCAGTTCTGATTGTTAGTTGCTAGTGTATAGAAAACAATTTATTTTTTCATGTTGACTTTGTATTTTGAATTCTTCCTAAAATCACTCAGTTTTAGCACTGCTTTTGTAAATTCCATTGGATTTTCTATATAGACAGTCATGTTGTCTACAAAGAAAAGTCTAGATGCCTTTTCTTTCTTTTTCTTACTTTGTATAATAAGAAAATAGTCTTATATATTTACTCATGTAGAGGGCCCTCCATTATCTTTTAACATTTCTTGTAGTATCATTTGCTGGCAATGAATTTTTTTCAGCTTTTGTATGTCTGAAAAGTATTTTACCTTCATTGTAAAGATATTTTTGCTGGGGAGAGAATTCTAGTTTGACAATTTTTTCTTTCAATATAAACCACTGCCTTCTTCCATACATTGTTTTGTTAAGAAATTGCTGTTATCCCAACGTTTCTTCCTCTGCATATAAGATGACTGTTTTTTCCTCTGGCTGCTTTAAAGATTTCCTATGTACCACTGGTTTTGAGCAAATTAGTTATGTTGTGACTTGGTGTAGTTTTCTTCATGGTTTTTGTGGTTGGGGTCCTTTGATATTCTTGGATCTTTTAAAATAAAGCTTGGAAAATTTTCTAACATTATTTCTTTGAATATTCCTTTTGCCCCTTTCCCTTGAGGACTCTAATTATATTTATATTAGACCATTTGAAGGTGTCATAACTCATGATGCTCTTCTCACTGTTTCTGATTTTTTTTCTCTCTCTTTGGTTTCCTTTTTGTATAATTTGTATTGTTATGTCTTGAAATGCATTAATCTTTTCTTCCACAATGGCTGATCTGGTGTTAATTACATCCAGCATATTTTTCCTGCCATACTTCGTGGTTTTCAACTCTAAAAATTTGATTTGAGTCTTTTTTTTAATATCTTCCCTAACTCTACTTGATTTTTTTAACATGCAGAATAGCACTATAATTACTCTTTTAATATCTTTGCCTGCTGACTTTAACATATGTTCTGGATCTACTTCAATTTAGGTTTTTCTCTTTATCAAGTGTCACATTTTCTTGCTTTTTAGCTGATAATCTTTGATCAAATATCAGATATTGTAAATTTTCCTTTGTTGGGTGTTCTAGCAAGGAAATTCTTGTATTTCCTTAAATATTCTTAAGTTTTGTTCTGGATGCAGTGATACTATGTGGAAACAGTACGATAATCTAGGGTCTTGCTTTTATGATGTGTTTGGTGCCAGTAGAGCCATATTTACAGGGCTGCTTCTTCTCTGCTCCTGAGGTGGGACTTTCTGAGTATTCTACTCAATGTCCTGTGAATTATGAGGTTTCCTACGCTGGCTGATGAGAACAGCACTATTCCCCACCCTTTGTTGGCACCAGGCACTGTTTGCTCTAATCTTTTTGAATATGCTGATCAGTACTCTTCTGAATACTTAAAGGGGACATTCTACATATCTGTCAGGCTCTTTGTCTACCTGTGGCTCTCCTCCATTTCTCTGTCCTCCAAATTCTAACCGTCCTGGTCTTCCCATATTCTGAGCTCCACCTCTTAGAATATGGTGTCCTCCCTGCTGTACTTAGCTTCTCCCTCCCTTCACCACATCCTGGAAGCTCTCACAAAGCAACTTGTTGGGGAAACCATAGGGCTTACCTCATTGGTTACCAGTCTCTTAAAGATCACTGTCTTTTATTGCTGAATGTCCACTGTATTAAAAACCGTTGTTTCCAATACTTGGTTGTCATTGTTTATTCAGGCAGGAAGATAAATTTAGTCCCTCTTATTCCATCTTCGCTGAAAGTGGAAGCCTTATTTTATATTCTAATGTTGACGAAGCTAGATAGATTCAAGAATTTTTTATCTTGTAAAATTAAAGACAGGATGTACTTCCAAATTCTTAACTAAAGAAAAATTTTAAATAAATATATTTATGGGACTCTAGCTTGTTTTTGATACAATATCTGTCAAAAATGAATGTATTCCCACAGGTACACACACAAAAGCCAAATGAATTTAACTTTGAGGTATACACACAAAATTCCTAAAGAAATACTGATTGGCAAAATTCAGCAATATACTAAAATAGCAGTACGCCATGACCAAGAAATTAAGAATAATTTAGGAAATTTGTTAATACAGTAGCTCTCTCATAAAGTAGTTAAGAGCATGGACTCTGAATTTAAACAAACTTGGTTAAAATCTCAGCAATATCACTTACTTGCTGTGTAATTTTGAGCATATTTCTTAACATCGCTGATCCATAGTTACCTTATCTTTATTATAAAACTGACCTCCCTGGGATTATGAGAAGAGTAAATGAAACAGTGTATTTGATGCACTCAGCACAGAAGTTTTGGATGCCACATACTTTTTTAGTTTCTTTCTAGAATCGAATGGAAATTGCAAAGTTAGTGGTGGTATGCTCCAATCTCCAACTCTCCAGAGATTTCTTCAGCGATATGCACTCAGCTTTTACTCTGTACACACTCAGTTAAACAAACATAGATTTAAAAGCTAAAGGATTTGGGGTTAGGCATAAAATATTTTATACATCTAAGACACTATTATGTTATTAGACCACAAGTACAATTTGATAGTTCACTCAGACATTTACAAGACTTGACTGAGCTCTAAACACACTCTGCAGATCCAATCTACATCCATTTATAGCTAAATGGGTACTCCGCCCGTGATAATCCAGTGTCTTCTGTCCTAGTAAAGAACAGATGGCCTCCTTTAGAGCAGTTTCTCCTTATTGGAATCATTTTGGACAATGGCTTTTGATTCGTTTGCTAACTCATAATTCATGAGTGTAGTAATTCACACACATGGGAAATAGAGATGAAACTGATACATTAGAAACACTGCTGAGGCCTATGCAAAACGCTGAGTGGGATACAAAATAGCATAATATTTATTCTCAAGAGAGACCAGACAGACCAAAAAGAAAATAATAATATAAATGAAAAATAACATTATAAAATAGAAAACACAGGGATCAAACTAGACATCACAGCAACAAATAAATGCTGAGCTCAGGGGAAGAAGGCTTGCCATGGGCTGGAGTGGGCAGGGAAGCTTTGCACAGGAAGTGGCTGCTGAGCTGAGGCTTACAGGTTGAGTGCCGGGTGAACCTCTGGAGATGAAGGGATGTCAGGGAAGAACCATGATGTGATCAAAATCAGGAAGGCACAGGATACTTGGGATGTTACAGGCAATGAGTGAACCATGGTTGGTCCATCTGGCTGGTGCATAATGACATGAGGGAAAGTATTAGGGGACAGGGTTAGAAAAATAAGTTCAAGTGGAAAATTTTATTCTGCAAGTACTGAGGAATGTGGCAGAGATGGCTAATTGACACCTATACCCATTTTCCCCTCCTTCTGTTGTCATAGAACATCCTGGTTTGACCAGATACATGGGTGTCTAGAACAAAGACTATTTACCACCTGCCCTTACAGCCACAAGATGTGAATGGAACTGATGTGTGCTTCTGGCTGTGCCCTTCCAGGGAAGAGGCATGTCTCCCCCACTTTCACTGTCCCCTTTCTGCAGCCTGCTGCCTGAAGTGTGGAAGTAGAGGATGCCATGCGAGCAAGAGAAACACATTAGCACAGCTGATTGGCAGGAGAGAAGAGCCTGAGTCCCTGATACCTTGGGCTACTCACACAAGTATGTTTTATGAAATATAAACTCCTTATTTTATTTAAGCCACTGCACTGCAGCCAAACCTGTGCACTGAGCTATTGCTTCCTGTAGTCCTCATTTAGCCAGGCAAGGTCGAGAATGTCCAGTCACCTCTGACCTTCATTTACTCCAATGTGCCCTATTAATGACACATCCACTAATGAGTTGGGAAGTTCTGTCTTAGTTAAGACAGGGAGCCCCTGGAAGTGTTTGAGCAAGGAAGTGACACGATAAGGATTGTGTTTTGTAAGAATTAATTTGAGGACCATACAGAAGATTAGTCTTGCCTCAGGCTAAGAATGAGGACTGCGGGGCTTTACAGCAAAAAGGTGTGATGGAATTTTTTAAAATGACAAAATGTTCTATATCTTGATTGTGGGTTTAGTCAATATGAGTATACATATTTGTTAAAACTAATACTTAAAATAGGTGAGATATATTATATAAATCACCTCAACAAAGTCAATTAAAGAAATTAATTTGGCTGTATGTGTGTGCAAGATAGATCAATGGGAGGAGACGAGGTGAGGAGAAGAGTGAAATTTACGGCTTCAATCAAAGCTTTAGATAATTTGGACTTCTTCTTGGCAATAGTAGGAAGAATGAAATTAGAGAGACAGAGGAGTCATTTTGAAGGACAAAGTAACAGAATTCAGAGACAACTTGGGCCTGGAGACATGGAGTCACATGTTGGAGGCTCCAGCTTTTCTATGTAAGGCATCAGCTGAGCGTCACCACAGGCTGATGAAGATGCCATGTCACAAAACGGGGAGAAAGGAAGGTAGAGGATGGCCACCTTCACTTAGTTAAATACATTCCCTCAATCTCTCTGAGGCCCTCTTCTTCGTTTATAAAACGGGGTTAATGATACCTACAGATTGCAAAAAAGCTGTGAAGAGCAGAGAAAATATGTGTAAAACATCGAGCACCCTGTTCCCGGTACTAGTGGGCACCTGTGAATGCATGAGATAAAGAACCATTGCAATAACATATAATAGAAAATAAATGAGCTTTCAAGATGATATCAGAGACTCCCCCATACACGTCTCTAGGAGATGTTTGACGTGAAGAAGTAAGAACTCACCCAATAGGCGGGGCCGGCCTCGTGGCTGAGTGGTTAAGTTCGGACGCCCTCTTCGGCGGCCCAGGGTTTCACCAGTTCATATCCTGGGGCTGGACATGGCACTGCCGAACAAGCCATGCTGAGGCGGCATCCCACATGACACAACTAGAAGGACCCACAACTAAAAAAATACACAGCTGTGTACCGGGGGGCTTTGGGGAGAAAAAGGAAAAATAAAATCTTTAAAAACAGAACTCAGCTAATAGGAAAGACAAATCCACTTGTAAATCACAGGATGGTAATAGGAAGGGGGGTTGGGTGAAGTAACATGGCAGCTGGCAATATTTTTTAAAAGGAGGGCGGTTCCTTTTGCCAAGAAGATTCAGTGGTGTATTCATTTCTCTTTTCTTTACCTCCCTTGACTCATCCACAGGAGTGGGAATTCAGACAAAAGGAAGCTCTTTTAGCATCCTGCTTAAGATTCTCTTCATACAAGATTTGGTTCTCAGCCCACTTTCTGTCAGGCTTCCTGGGATCGGAAAGCAATGCATACACATTCTCCGGCTCGACAGTGAACTCTCCTGAGCTCCAGACTGGATTTTACAGCTGCCTGTAGACATCTCCATCTGCGTGTCCAGCAGGCATGTCCAACTCAGTGTGTCCCAAACCAAATTAATTACCCTCCCACACACCAGTCCCCCCTCTATTCTTCTGGCTGGTTTAATGTCACTTCCAATTCACTAGATACAAAATCTAGAAATTTCAGTTCTTTTACTTCTTGTCTCACACTCCCCAAGATCAATCTACTGCCAATTTTTGTGGATTCACCCTGTTGTAATCTGTGTCATGCACTCCACCTTTTGACTTCCATTGTCCTGGTGAGGATCCTTCTCTCTCTCTCTCAAGCACCACAGCAGCAGCAATCTAGCCAGTGTCCATGCAGAGTCGCCAGTGTCCCACAACTCAGCGGGCCCCAGACCTAGACTAGGTAAAGGATGGCCCACCCTGGGGAGTTGTGTAACGAGTGTAACTGTCTCCCTATGGGCCCCCAGTTTCTTACTTGGCTAATTCAGTTACATTTCTGAAACATGAGTCATTTCCCTTTCTGGAAATATTTCAATGACTTGCCATTGAATTTACAGAATGCAGTCTAAAAACCCAAATTTCACCCATTTCCTTTCGCGTGGTATCTCTTCAAGTATTCAATGCTCTGTCTAACCACAATGAACAACAGACCCTGCCCCCTGAGTAGCATATACTTTTTAAACTCAGAGAAGCAGCTCATGGAATGTTCTCCATAAGCTGGCTAAGCTCCACTCTTCCTTCCTCAGTTGAAGGCCATCTCCTCGATGTAGCTGCCTTAATTCAACTCTCCTCCATCTCAGATTCCTAAGCATGGCCCCACTCACTGTATGTTCCTGTCCTAATTTTATCTGTGGTTGGCATGAGTGTCTCAACCAGATTTTACAGTGCTAGAGGACAGGCACCATCACATTGCCATCTCTGAATCTCCAGGGCACTTTGAATTGACTATTAACCAGTCTAAAAATAATCTCCTTAAATTTTTACTTTAAAAAATAGTGAATTTTACAAAGGAAAGCTCTTAAAAATTCCCAAAGAAACAGTTAACAATTATGTTTGCAAAGTACCCAAACAGTGAACTCCCTCAGCTCTACCATATTAAATACACTTTTTTAAAACTCCCTTGCAGTTTTATTATTCCAGGTGCACTGCTACCATAAGAAGCCTCTGTAGACCACTGCTATAAATGTCACTTGTTCCCATTAAGTGTATAAGTTTATAAGATGACTGTCTAAATTTATGTTGACTATTCTAAAGAGTATTAAGTCAGGGAATATATCAAAATATCTGAAGTCTGGAAATATAGATATCAACTTTAATTTATAATTTGAAGATGTTTTTTTAACTGATATATATTTGTTCCACACAATATATATTTGTTCTTTCTATGACTGTGAGACACATCAAAAGAGAAACAGCCAAGTTTGACCATTATCCACATAATTCATATAATCCTCAAAGCTGTCTCAATTACTTGAGCATTTTAGGTGAAATTATGGGAGGTTGGGGTGTTGAGGAAATTATACAAAAGGGATGCTTTTGGCTCTGATTGAGCAAGTGATTTTCTGACTGACTTGGTTCTGACTGAGCAGTTTTCATTTAAGTCTATGCAAGATATGGAATGTGGCTGCTGATTTCAAATATTGTATTCCTTGACTCATTTTCTTTTGAAAATTATTTTTTAATGGGATATGAAAACATTAAGATAAATTAACATGAATGGGCATATTTTTATATTTTATCAAACAACTATATTATTTATCATTTAGCTCAAAAACAAACTTGAAAAGTAAGTAGGCATTTTTTTCTCCTCTCTCAGTGAAGATAAACGCTCTTAAAGATAAGTTCCAGAGTTTGAAATTTACTATTATTACTTTATTTAATCATTTCTTCTCATATTTTTTCTTGTTAATCTTCTCAAGTGGTAAAAGTGCTTATAATGTACAAGAATTAGACATAGACAAATTATTACTCTCTAGAAAATATTTATTGACACATTTCAATTTCCATTTTCTGAGAAATAAACATAATACACAAAATACAGTAAAATGCACTTTTCCCATTTCAAATAAATATATTTTACTCTTGTAAAAAATTTAATAATCTGTGTAATTCACCATAGTATCTTAATCAGTGAAATAAAGCAAAGAAAATCTCTAAATTGTCACTTATTTTAATGATTCTCACAATGTTTTGCTGGAGAAAAGGGACCTTATTACCTGTAGAATTATATTCAGACTTGGAGACTGTTGTTTCTTTTTTGGAGAAGGGAAAGATAAGCTCCTTTAAAAAAGTGTTTAGTGTCAAAAAGAGTCTTAGTTTGGGAGAAAGATAGCATCCAAGTCTTTGCCGAATGAATGAGGTTATGTGTAAGCTTTCCTGTTAAAACTTCCTAGAGACCAGACTACATTCTGACTTACTATGATTCCTGTGTATTACACTGGTAATTTTTCAAAATTAGTGGTTAAGTACTTAAATTAACAGTTGCATATGTAATATAAACCCAGGACAGAATTTTAAAGCTCTATTAAGAGGAAAGGTTAAAAATAATGGTGCTATACAGGATAAATTTATCCTTTTCACAATTGTTACTCTTAACATTATAAGAACTGAAATCTACTGAATTATACAGACTTAACACAGACTCTTATATACACATAGATCCCTGATCAGTTAAAGACAATGTGTTAGTTTGCTCTTCTAAGTAGTAACAATATTTTAATAACCAGCAAAAATCACATTTAGGTAGTCACCAATCTTCAGAGTTTTCTTATGTATAATCTATCCACCCTCAAAAGAATATCTCACCAAGGAATAAAAGTCATTAGTACTGTCTAACTTCCTATGTTAGCCGTTAATTGGTACTTCATATACTAGCAAGCTTATGGAAGTAAATCAGACTTTACTGTAGCTCCAATCCCACCATAGCATGGCGTGTTTTCATGGATGCAGAAATGCTGGTCAAACTGCCAAGGCATAAACCCCAGAGCATAACTGTGTTTAGCAAAAAATCTTACATAGTCTATAAAGTGGGTATTGGATCTTTCCTCAGCATTATAAAGAGCATCAACTATTGTCTAGGTGGTGTCTTATAACACAGAACTTTTCCCTCTTCATTTTAAAGGATATAAAGTTATATGCTTAGGCATCCTTTTATGGCAACATTTTTACTTTTACACATTTCTGAAACAGATAAGTATGTGCTCAAAAATTCACAAGTCCAATAAAATAAATTTGTAGCCTCCTTCTTTGACATTCTCTATAATTCCTCCATCTCAAAGTGTGTGTTAAAGCTGTTTGCCATGGATGTGTGTTCAAAGATCCTCGACAGGCTTGGTTTCAACAGTTCTACTGAGTGACATGACAAGTGCTGAGTGGTGTCGTTCTTCAAGGACATCATCTGGTCTGTCCCAGGTTCCCTTCTATCATAATAGAGAGCCCAGAGCAGAGTAATGGTGAGAATCATGGCCAGGATTTGTGTCACTCCAATGGAGATTCCCAGAAACCTTAGCACCTGCAGTTGTTTGGTTCCTCTCAAAAAGGAATACATTTTCTTCCCGCAACCCTGTAAAAAAATAACACAGTCAATATTACTTTGGATGTGTTACAAATGGTCAAAATAAGGAAAACAAAGGTCTGTATCAGTTAATGGAACTAAACTTTGTGAATCATAAGGTTTAAGACAGTGACTCTCAACAGGGAATGCCCATGAGAAGCTGGAGGAGACACAGACGTGTGTACTTTTTGAAAAGCCTGCCCAAGGTGATTCTGATGGACGTGCCCCTTTTTCTGTCTTTCTCACAACCTGAAATTAAGAACCACTGACAGAAAAACATAACATTTAGAGCAAGGGTTGGCAAACATTTTTTGTAAACGGACAGATAGTATATCTTTTAGGCTTTGTGAGCCATATAGTTGTATTGCAACTACTCATCTCTGCCACTGTAACACGAAAGCAGCCATAGACAGTGTGTAAATGAATGGATGTGTCTATGTTCCAATGAAACTTCATGTACAAAAAAAGGCAGTAGGCCAGATTTGGGGCACAGACCATACAGATTGCTGACCCCTGATACAGACTGATCCAAAATATTCAAAAATAATGTTTTATTATAATATTATTATTTGTATTCACTGTTAGATTATAGGTCATTTGGTCAAAGACTTTTCCCCAAGGACCAGGAATGTTTCCCTAGTCTGCTGCTGAAACATGCTGGTGCGTGGAACTCAACCTGTTCCCTTCCCCCACCCCCCACATGCACACACACCTGTGTCCACTGTTTATACCAGAAATACACATGGGCTGACTTCCCTCATCACAGCAACTTCTAGTTCTACCAGGTAAGGGTTTGAAGGGTATCTTTAGCTCCTCTACAGGCCGGAGATATCTAATCTAAAAAGATTATTTAAGTTTTTGTTTCTGTCTAGTTTTAAGTACAAAAGGCTAAGGAGTGCCTATGGTAGATATAGAAGAGAATTCTGAAAGAAGAGAGGAGGAAAAAAAGTAAAAGAAAGAGAAGCCATGACCAAGGAAAATGGGGGGTGGGGTGGGGTGGCATTGGGGAAAGGGGGAAAAGGAGGTAGAAAGTAACTAGCAATTGTCATGTCATCTCTCAGGTGACCAAAGCATAGGCTAGCTGCCATGTCTCTAGTGAATGCACAGCACAGAAACAATAATTCATTCTTCTGAAGGGAGGCTGATTTTAAATTAAGGAGAAAACCTAGAAGGAAGTTTACAACTATAACAAATTTCATGAATTTTGAAGATTCTGAGATTTCACTCTACTTGGAAGCTAACGATTAGCCTGCCACAGTTTCATGGATGCTGGCAGAAGACAGAGACAAAGGGTTTTATTACTTATAGCAATAGAAATAGCCAGAGTTGTGTCCGTTCCTCGAGTCCCAAGCGCAAGAAATGACAAAGGCCAGATGACGCCTGCCCACACCACGGGATGCATTCTGGGAGGGGAATCCCAAGTTTAGTGAACCCTAATCTTTTCTAACGGGCAGTAACCATACCTATCTTTTGCAATGGAGATATTATCTTTATTATACTATCTTATACTTTATTATACTATCTTATACTTTATTATACTATATTATACTTTATTATATCTATATTATACCAGACAGTAAACAAACCTGTTGTGAAGGCAGACACTATTCTATCTTCAAGGCTGTTTTCTATGCAAACATCCTTGAAAATATAGTCCAGAACAAACGCACCAGTGCCTCTGCTGTCAAGACAGGCAGAAGTGCATAAGACCCAGGGCAAATTATCTCCTAACAAGAACTTGACTTTTCAAAGCCTTTATTTTGAGTTTGAGGTAAAAGTGACTCAGGGCTTACCCTATTAAGGCAGTCATTTGAATAAAAAGAAATTAACTATTTAAATAACCTCCTCCTTGTTTCTTCTCCAGATTCTACAAAGAACACAACTAGATCAAGGAAAGCAAGATGACTGAATCAGTTGTTAATTTATACATTATATTTGAGAGGAGGAATGAATAATACATAATTCCTAGATTTCCAAAGATATTGATCAGTAACTGTACCCTAGTAAGGCATTATCCTCAACAAATAAAAATTAAAAATTATATAAAACTAGCCATAGACAATTTGAATAACTACCTTTTTCTGGTACACCATGTGATGCAAATTAACAGCAAAAGGTTAGCAAATGTTCATCAATTTCACCAAAAGAGAATTAAAATATTTATAACTTAATACTACTTAACATTGGTTTAATAAAATCTATGGCCATCTTACCTATTTAACACACACACAAATACACACACACACACACACACACACACAGTAGGAAATCAAAATAGACATCACAAAGACAATTTACCAAAGTTCAGATACTTTTCAAAGAGTTCCACTCAGGTAGTCTATCAGAGCCCATTTACTATTACATTTACACATAATTCTATGCATTTTGGATGTTGAGAAAATTAAATGAACAAACACATTTAAACACTTAGAATAGGATCTAATACATGGTAAGCGCTCAGCAGGTGTCAGCTCTTATCCGGTCTGTCAGCCCTCAGAAGATTAGAAAGCTCACATTAAAATAGATGGAAAATCTATGAAAAGCAAGTATTAATGGACAAGTATGAGGGACAGCACTTTTTTTTAAGATTGGAACCTGAGCTAACATCTGTTGCCAATCTTCTTTTTTTTTTTCTTTTTCTCCCCAAAGCCCCCCAGCACATAGTTGCATATTCCAGCTGCAGGTCCTTCTGATTGACAACACTTTTTAAGAGTATGAAAACACCAAAAACACAGTACCGTGTCGCCACTGAGTGTTGTCGAAACACCCCTTGCCCACAAGGGCCAAGGTGGTTGTGACTGCTTTTCCAGGACAGTGAGGTAACAATCCAAAATGATTATATGCCCCTGGGACGTTAGATCACGAGCCTCCTCATTAAGCAGAGAAATATTTAACATAGTTTGAAAAGAGACACATCAAAAATAGTTAAATTGAGAAGGTTTAGCTTCAGACATTTGGAAAATTAATTTATATGGACATATCATTTAACATCATTGCCAAGTAATGTAGCACAAGGTCATCATATCTATCTGTAAAGAAATTGATATAAAATGGCTTTGCATTATGTTAGTTGATTCCTTATCTAGGTTTTCAGTAATTATAAACATGTATCTTTAATAAATAAAGAATTAGCATGGGCCTATCAATATTTTGGGAATAATAACTGCAGTAAATTTCAGAATTAAATGTAAATCATTCAAGAAATACATATGCTCATGATTCAACACTGTGAAATGCTATTTGCCAATTATCATTTCATTTTTACATTTTTAGTACTCTTTGGTGCTTAAATTTTACCTTTTTGGTTCTTCCTATTGGTATAAGATCTCCCATCCCTTTAGACTAATTCATTCTAAACTGAAAAACTGCAGGAAAGGTAATATTTCTTTTTTAAATCTGTGAATAAGAGACTGATAACTAAGCTACAGTCTATTATGTTTCATATTTTCACACTGGAATCACATCTATAAAAAAGGTACAGTAAATTATATCATCTAGGTTGGTGTGGGAATGTAATACATTAGTTAACATTAAATTTTCTAGAGTGGGAGAAGACCTTGGAAGTCAATGAGTTCAACTTTTTATCTTTTAAAAATACGGCTAAAGCCCTTCTAGAGTGACATCAATAAAATTGGCAGAGAACGGACCTCTGAATAATCTCTCCTCCATATAAACAATGAAATACCAGCAAAAATTGTCAGAATCAACTTTCTTAGAAACTCTGAAAATTAACCAAAGGCTTGCAGCAACCTGAGGAGAATGTATCCAAGACAGGCACCTGAATCGCAGTAAGAACAGCAAGCTTTGTGGAATTTTAATTTACCCTATTCCCATCCTTTCTCCCCAGCTCTGCAGTCAGCCTGGAAAACCAACAGCGCACAATCATGGCTACCAGAGGCAACAGAATAGGGTTGGATCTGCTTCAAAACCCCATTCCCAGAGAATTGTCATTATTTGTCCTATTTGCTGGTTCCCCGGAAGACCTCTTGAAAGGCTGTTTTTATTTGACCTGACTAGAAGCTCAACCACGGAAATAGCATTTTCCCCCTACCCTGGAGGTGTTTGTCGAAAGCAGTCAGAGGTAACTCTTGAACACTGAGGCTGCCTAAAGTAGTAGATAACAGTGGCACACACTGGGCTAGTCAAAAAGCTTAAAAAGGAGAAGCAGGAGGATGTGAAGTCCATAGTGGGTTAGGCAAAGCTCTAACATATTTGTGGGGATCTAGAAAGTTATATACATAAGTAGGGCTGTGCTCCTGCCCAGGGCTATGCACCTAAGAAAGCTCTCAGATCTCACCTCTGCCTAACCTTGAGGCTCTGCACACCCTTGGCAAAGGCTGGGAGACTTATTGGTTCCAGGCACTTAAGGAAATCTCTGTTCACTCATTAGCTAACTGAGCAGAGACTTTAGTGGCCACATAAACATAAAGAATACAGACTTTACAGAATTAGTTCAGAAAAGTCACTAATGAAAAAACAACAACAAACTGAAGGGAGGGGGGAGATTCTGATTTCCAGAGGTGCCAGTTATATTACTTAAAATGTCCAGTTCCCAACAAAAAAAAACTATAAGGTGTGGAAAGAAATGAGAAAGTGTGGCTCAAATACACACCAAAAGAGCCATCAAAGAAAATTCACTTCTAATGAGAGGGACTCTTTGCCTCACCAGACAGCCTTGTCCACACAGCCTTGGAACTTGTCTTCTTAATGAGATGCATTGGTGCTAGTTCTGCTCTCAGACAATCTGTTTTCCATAAGGTAGAGAGTCATATTGGAAGAGTCATTCTTTTCCCTCTAACCATTCTCTTCTCCAGACTAAATATTCCCAATTCCCTTAAGTTTTCCAAATATATACACTTCATCATCCTGATGATCTCTTTCTGAATTGTGCTGATTTTGTCAATGTTTCTTTGAAAATATCACTGATTTTTAACTTTAAAAAACTAGAAAATGGAATAAACTATTAAGACAACCAAGGCTGTTGTGAATAGGTTTGGATCCCATGAAGAAAGTTTTCAGGTCCCCCAGGGAAAAGGACACAGGATTGGATCATATGGCACATAGTCAGGACCTGGCCTCCTTCTGGATCACTGGGCCCCGAAGATTATCTCCATGTCATAGAGGGCAAGGGTGGTTTATTCAAAGAAAAGGTCCTAGGTAGACTCCTCAATTTTTATAACAATATGTCAGTCTTATCACTTCCCCATTTAGTTTACAAAGCACATAGATAACCCCTCAAACAAGACAGAATTTTAGTACTTAAGTTTGTCATAGAAATTTGTTAAATTATATTTTTATGCTTCTCTATCAAGAAGAGGTGTTATCTGCAGATTATTTAAAACAAATGAAATCAACTGACATCTCTAGGTACTTTCAATGTCCAAGCATCAAATCAGACACCAAAATCTGCCACGTTGGAATATATGAGCCTATGCCCTTGCTATTATTCTCCACTGAGGAGTATTTTAATGACATGGATTGAAGAACACCATAAGAAATTGCTCTATAAAGTTTGTGAAAAATAGTATTGAAGATATTTTCCTAGGTACCTTAGAGTAGTAGATATAAAATCCCACTTGAAACAAATACTTTAGAATTTTGCTCCCTTTGAAACACTAGAATATTTGATGTCCTAACATTAAAGTCATGGAGATGATTATGTCTCCTTTTCACCTGGGCTGTGAGAAAGCTCAGAGGCAAATATGAAACTCAACAACAGCAACCCTGCTTGCCTTCATGTTAAGTATATCTACTTAGCTCTGACTTTCCAATTCTATTTATATTTTATTATTAATTCATTGCATATTTTTTGTTGTATGCTGCATTAAATCCTTTATTTAATAAAAACGATACAGGGTGTAACTATATAAATAAAAGCACAAATCCCTCTACACTGTACACAATTTAGTATTTCTCTCAAGACTCAGAAGGCATTGTAGAAACCTGGAGCACATTAGGTGTCATGCTGAGCATCAGTGACTTCTTTACACAATTACTTAAAGTTAAGGATTAACTTTCCAAAAGAATATTCCTCTTCTTGAGAAGACAGTCAATATTTTTCCAGATTTCTGTATATAAAATAACCGTTCTCCTCAGCCACTCTCTAAATTCTGCATCAGAACAGCTCCAGGGTTTACAATCCATTCGGCTCATCCTCACTGAAGTAATTCGGTCTGAACGCAAGTTGTGAGTTTATTCTGAGCCAGTCGAATAATCATGCATAATGTTTACACTTCTCAGGGTAAACTTGGACACTTTTGTTGAAAAGCAAGACACTAAGTCTAGAGAAGAAAAAAATATAGATGTGTTTCTATACAATCTATTGTCCTATTCATAGACATTTAGTTGCATAAACAAACATATCTGTTGAGTGAGTCAAAAGAGGAAATAGAAATTTTAGAGTTCAAAACTGCATTCTATTTCACAAAGGGTGTTTTATTCAGAATAGGAAAGAACCGAATTGCATTTATTTGCTTGTCTCAAAATAAAATGCCCTGAGTTGATTTACCTGGAATACGTTTTCTTCCTTAAATAAAGCTATGCTAGCCCTACATGAATAACGTCAGATAATTCAAAGGTATGAGTAAGACATATTGGCTGACCTACTTTATTTGCTGCAATATTAAAATTCTGGTCAACTATTAACTGTAAATAACGATACTACCTTTTTATCAGAGAAAAATCATTAATCCCTACATTTCCTGGAATCTATTTGAAGTCATGTCAGGATGGCTCATTTCACTTGAGGAAATTATACACTTGAAATTATTCTCTGATCTATCTTGAAAATGAGTTTCTAAAATTGGAAGAACCCCCATGGCTTTTCAGTACTCAATACTCACAGGCCACATCAAAAAATTAGGCAGACTTTGAACGTGCTCATGAAGATAAAGTATAAATAAAATCTAGGTGCCAATACATGCCAGTATTGATATTTTTGTAATCGATCTTTGGTAATAAACATGACTCCCCACTTTTAAATGACTGTTAATTATCAGGTTCAAATATATAATCTTCAGCCTACTTCTTTTACAAGTGAAAAATTGAATGATAGCAGTTCATGAGTTCAAGAGCTTTAAGTGGGTTAGATGAAAAGTTCTCCACTGATAATCATAAGCTCTGCAGGGAAATAAATGCCTCCTTAAAAAAAATTAAACAGCAAGTAATAAAATTCACCACAGGACTTTCTGTTCTCTGAAGAGTGAGGTTAACCAAACCCCTGCTGAGGAAACCCAGCAGAAAAAGTCTGCTCATTTCTTAAGAATGGCAGGCCCTCATATCTCAGGTGATCCTCAGAATATCCCCATTAGGCAGGCAAAGTCATCAAGTTTAAAAGACTACATTTACTGAACATTTTTCATTCTTACCAAAAAAATGCAGTTATAAAGAGACTACAGTCAGGAAACCCAGAAGGTGCCGCTCTCCCCAGGGAGGCCTGTTCCAGCAGCCGGCCTTCCCTGCCTGACGGAGCAGAACATTGACAAACTGCTCATTCAATCGCTGTCTCTCATCGGGCCCTTCTGTCCACCTAAATGTTCATCTCTATGAAATGGGAAGGCGTTAAAACAAGCAAAGTGGGAAACCACATGAAGTCCCCCCAAACCTTGCCCTGAAAATCTACCTTCAGCCAGCACAAATATATGCAACCAGAAAATGCATACTTTCCTGTTGTTACTAGAAAAACCAGGGGGCAATGTGGCTAGTTAAAAATCTAATTATAAATCGCTAATTTCTCTATTTACTGTAATAGCTATGCTAGTGAATTACTGTTATTATTGCCATAGCTACCATCATGCAATGAAGATTTGTGTTTATGTCCCAAGTGGCTTGCTACGGGTTTCTCAGTAAGTAGCTCAATTTATCTCGGTAATACCATAATGAGGTAGATACTATTATTATCTCATTTAATAGATAAGGAAATTGAAGTTTAGAAGTGAAAAAAATCTACAATCACTCAGCTTGCTCCTCACCACATATTCCACATCTCAAAATTTTAGTATCTAAAAGTATGGGTTTTGGAATCAAAGAGAGCTGAGTTCAGTCACTGGCTAGCTCTGTGAAACTGGGCCCCATTGCTTAGCCTCTTTGTGCCTCGCTCTTCCCATCTGTAAAATGGAGATAAGAATCCTGTACCTTCATAGAAATGTCTTAGGGCTTACACGAGGGAATGCATGTACAATACCTGCTGAGAGAGCTGTGTAAATGTGTATCCTATGTGAAAAATCTAATGTGTACTTTTCAGTCCCTAATTTACTTTAATTCTCAGTTATTACTGCTGGTAAACACTGCAAACAGCACTGTTCTAAGGGTTTCAACTATGCCAATTCACTCTCCAAACAACCCTGAGATGGGTACTCTGGTTATCCTCATTTTAAAGGTAAGAAAAATGAAGCACAGAGAGGTTAAAAATTTGCTCCTGCTCACACAGCTAGTAAGGAGTAGAGTGAAGATTTAACCCAAAGAGTCTGGCTTCGGAGCCTAGCCTTAACCTCTGAACCATGCTTCCTCACTAAGAAAAACTCACTTCGAAAAACCTCTCCTTTCTTGACTTCCAAGACACTGCTTTCCATTTCTTCTCTGCCTTCAATAGGTGTCTCCTCCTCTGCCCTTAAGTGTTGCCATTCCCTTCTGTCCTCCACATACACTACCCCATCTCTTTGTGTGCGCTTACCTCCTCCCACGCATTCAGTGCCTCACAGACACTGAGAACACCTGCAAACTGTTAGTCCCCACACCTGCCCCTTCTGTTCTCCACTTCTTCATTGTAATTAACGTCTTCTATGGGAACACAGCCTCCTAGCCAGAGACCACATTTCCCAGCCTCCCTTGCGGCTTAGCACAGCCATGTAAGCCCACACCAAAGGAATATGAGCAGAAGTGGCGAGTATAGAGCTTAACCCACTGGATGTTCTCCCTCCCACTTCCTCCTCCCCACTGACTGGAACTGGAGAAAAACAAGGGCAACTCTAGAAGACAGGTATTAAAAGAGATGAAGTTGTCTCACCATGCTGGGCTCCTGGATGAACCCGTGCAGCAGAGCTGCCTGGCAGCCTGGACCACCTCAGTGGTGGAGGAGAAAGAAACAGACTCCCACCTTATTCAAGCCATTGTATCTGGAGTTAGCTCTTCCCCTAGTTAGTACACACAAAATTCATATCTCTGGCTGAGTTCTGCCCCCTGATCTTCATATTTCCTACTGGGTTTCTGCACATGGAGTACCTGACAGGAACCTGAAACCCAGCATTTCCAAAATGGAACTCATCAAGCCCAACCATTCCCCTCAATCAATGGCGTCTTCATCCATCCAAGGGCCAAGTCCAACGTCCTTGTCGCTTCCCTATCACTCATTCCCCATAGCCAATCCATCGTGCTGTTCATTCTCCCTCAATACCCTTCACAGGCATCCTCTCCTCTCCGTCTTCACCAGCACAACCTGAATTCCAGCCTTACAAATCACTCACGTGAATTACCTGCAACAATTTCCTACCTGATTTCCCTGCCTTAAGAGCCAATCCTCACCTCAAATCATTCTCCACAAGGCCGACATAATGTATTGAGGCACATATCTAAAATTGTTCCTTTGTGAGGTACTTTCTTAGGTCCAAATATTCCAATGGCTTTCATATCAGTAAATTCTAAAGGCAAAATGTACAAGTCTCCACTCATAAAGCACAAGAGGAAAAATCGTTTGAAAAGTAAATAGGTAACAGGAACCTCACAACTGAACTGTGTCAGAAAGAGAGTGAAAGAAAAGAAGAACGCGTTTGTATACCTGAAGTAAAACTGACCGAATAGTTCAAGTTCCGATTAGATCAAGCAAAGCCCGAAGATAAAAAGCCCCACCAAGCCCAAACTGGTCCTACCAGGTTTTGAATGATAAAACAGATATCACCCCAAGTCAGAGTCAACCCGATCCCCGCTGGCAGTTGCTGAGGAGATAATGAAGTCAGCAGAGAGCCAGGAGGGAGTGTCTATGACTTTATAGAAAAGAACCCTGAGAATGGAACTTCTTGGGGGATATTCCATCTAAATAACCATGGAGCTTGAAAGCTGCCTGCAGTTTACTATCTGGGCAAGACATCCTATGTGTGTTTATCTGAGAATGGAGCTTCATTAATAATAAATCAGAGTCCCACAACTCCTCCATCCTCAGCCTTCCTTTCATAATACAGTAGTCCCCTCTTTTCCGTGGGGGATACGTTCCAAGACTCCCAGTGGATGCCTGAAGCCGCAGATAGTACCAAACCCTTCATACACTATACAAACATACCTATGATAAAGGCTAGTTTATAAATTAGGCACAGTAAGAAATTAACAACAGTAACTAATAATGGATAGACCAATTATAATTATATCATAACAAGATACTGATAACCAAGATGGCTCCTAAGTGACTAACGGGCGGGCAGCATATATTACATGGATACCCTAGGCAAAGCGATGATTCACCACCCGGGTGGGATGGAGCGGGAGATTTCATCACACTACTCAAAAGGGTACATAATTTAAAACTTATGAATTGTTTATTTCTGGAATTTTCTATTTAATATTTTTTGGACTGAGGTTGACCGTGGGTAACTGAAACTGTGAAAAGCAAAACCATGGATAAGGGGGGCCTACTGTAACACTTCAAATTTGTGAACACGTTTGCCTTTTTATTTGGCAACTATTGGCAGACTTCAGTACAAAATGCATGTGTTAGCAGGACAGACAGGGATCTTCAACATCCAACACCTGCTCGGTCCAGCCCCTCAACATGGTCCTCCTCACACCCCATGTTCCAGCTGCGCTGTCTTGCTTCTGACTTAACTTTGCACTATTGCATCTTTGCTTGGAATGCCCGTTTTTGGCCCCATGCCACCCAAATATTTTCTGCACCTGGCTAACACCTGTTTCTCTTTTAAGATTGGAAGCCTAATAAATACTACCGCCTCCATGCGCTCCCATGGCATGCCTCAAACATAAACACAACAACAATTAAGGACTGCCAATTCAAGGTCATCTAATCTCCACCTTTTATTCTAGCCACTGATGTGAGGATCGTTTCTACACAGACCTGACTAACTTTACATTAGCACCAACCGGCCAGTAGCTGGCCAGGGGCCTAAGCTGTTACCTCTTGCTTCCTCCCTTGGACTTCTCTTTCAACACTTGCCCCTAATTTTGTTTGTTTCCAATATAGCAATTTACTTGGTCCTAAGAAGAATCCCACTAGTAACTTCAGAGTAGGATTACTTGGGAGAAAAATAACCAATCCCACGACTACGTAGAGCTTGCCAGAAGGCCACACTCCATTACCTACCACGTCCTTTTGAATCCACAACACTCTGTCATGTCTCTACTTCTGGCTCAGAAGTGCTGAGGAAATATTTATGCATTTAGGATGTTGTGTGTGAAAATTACAAAATAAAAGTTCTTTCTATTAGTCAAAACAGACATATAATATTGACTCACCTTTCTACTTGGTCAAAGACATTAACTGGAGAAGAGTGTTAACAAAATGTGTTGAGGGCTGAAATACTGCTCAGAAAAAAAAAAAAACTGGACACAGATTATAACACAAACACCATTTTTCAAGGACAGCAGAGTCCAAAGGACACGGGTAGGGACAGGACCTCCATTCAGGGCGAGGGCTGAGAGCGTGAATTCACGACTCTCAGCTCACAGAGCAGATACACAACTGAGAGAATAAAAACCTCAAACAACCCATCTCACTTGCTTCACCAGGAGCTGCCCCCACCTCTAACCTGGGGGAGCACCCCTACATGTCCATTTACCTTCTGCAAGCGCCAGAGACCTATACTTATTTGCCATTGTCTGGGTTCTTTGTCCTGCAAGGCAAGACTCAGAGAGAAAGATCACATCCCTTCACACCCACACCCCTGCCCTTCCCCATCTCCGTGTTTGTAGACACTTTCTGTTACTTGGAGAAGAAATAAACACTCATCTAAAGAGGCAGGAATGGTTTGGGGCAAAATTATTTGTCACAAAGAAAATTATTACAAATATTTTATATTTAAACCCAACACCACATGAACATATAAAAACTAAGGTCTAAAGGAAAAATATCCCAAAGACACACAGCTGTGTGGAACCCATCTCTCTGTCCAGCCCTTACATAAATCTCTGTGAACACTATTTTTCTGATGAAGCAGTAAATACCTTTTAACAGCGGTCTTTCTCCTAACTACAAAACAAAGAAATGTGTCTTCAGGGGTACATTTGACTTGACTCTCTGTCCTCCTTTGTTTTATATTTTGAGCTGGTCCACTTGAAGTAGGGCCTGTTGTGGGCCTGTTTACTTCCATTTACTTTTCTTGAGGTGGCATACAGAGAGGGCAAATGGCCTTTCAGTCTCTTTGAGGAGAGGTTCATGCTTCATTTCTTATCTGAGATAGAAACCACTGCAGCTATTCTCTAAAAGCATGGTTCTACACACTTTTAAGGATGGAAGCCCAAGAAAAGTTAACGAAAACTATGGATCCTAGTCACCGAAAAAATGCGTACAAAGTATCCAAAACAATTTCAGCCGTATCACTCCTCCCCTGTAGCCCACCCAAGAAGAGAACAAGTCCATGGGCAGGAGGTTGGGAGTCCTTGCACTACAAAGACTTTTTCTCTGCCAGCTTTCTTTTTATTTTTTTGGAGGAAGATTAGCCCTGAGCTAACATCTATTGCAACCCTCCAATCCTCCTCTTTTTTTGCCGAGGAAGACTGGCCCTGAGATAACATCCGTGCCCATCTTCCTCCATTTTATATGTGGGGACCTGCCACAGCACGGCCTGACAAGTGGTGCATAGGTCCACACCCGGGATCCAAACCGGCAAACCTCGGGCTGCCAAAGCAGAATGTGTGAACTTAACTGCTGTGCCACCAGGCTGGCCCCTCTGCCAGCTTTCCTTCTGCTTCTTTCTCTCTGTTTTTCTTCTCCAGATCAAGTGTAGACACAGAACTTTAGTAACTAATATGGTGGGAACCCAGCAGGTGAGAGAAGGAGGAGATGCACCCTAGTCCTATATTTCACCAACTGATGTTTTGCTGAGGCCAAGTGTCACACAGGATTTAGACAGTGTGCTTACACAAACAATCCCAAAGAACAGGGAAGTAAGCAGTCAGTAATCATTGGTCCAGGCCACCTGCAGGTGGGCCTTTGCATTTGTAGCTCCTCGGCCAAAAAAGCCCTCTTCAACAGATCTTCACATGGCTGGATTGATCTCAGTCCAGATGTCACCTTCTAAGAGACTCTACTCCTAACCATCCTATCTTAAGTAGATCCTTGACCAATAAAGCCATTTTCCAGCATATTACCTATTCAGAGTCTTTAAAGTGCTTACCATCACCTGAAATTATTTTTTATTGCTGTTTTTCCCTTGTTAAACGTTTATATCCCTAACTAGAGTATAAGTTACACAAGAGGAGATATTTTTCTTTGCAACATTCTCCACGATATCCTCAGCATTTACAACAGCACCCAGAACCCAGTAGGGACTCATAGAATGTTTTGAATGAATGAATGTGATGGAACCAAATTGACGATCAGAGATATTTTCATCTGTGATTTAATCAGAGATATTTTCATCTGTGACTTTTTTTTTAAAGATTTTATTTTTTTCCTTTTTCTCCCCAAAGCCCCCTGGTACATAGTTGTATATTCTTCGTTGTGGGTCCTTCCAGTTGTGGCATGTGGGACGCTGCCTCAACGTGGTTTGATGAGCAGTGCCGTATCTGCGCCCAGGATTCGAAACAACGAAACACTGGGCCGCCTGCAGTGGAGTGCGCGAACTTAACCACTCGGCCACGGGACCAGCCCCAATTCATCTGTGACTTTTAAATCCATACTTTTATACAAGTGTGTAGCTCACTATGTATATTTGAGGAGTTGTGTGCCAAATCCAACAATACCTCTGATGGGAATGTTTCTAAAATGTGCAATTGTTGCTATATTTCTCTTCAGCATTTTTCACAGGTTTCAAATGCATCATAAAATATTATTGGGTCAGGGATCATGCAGGCCACCAGATGGTTGAGAATGATTTATTTCCTTGATTTCAGACTACTGAAGAAAGACTGCAGGAAGAAAGTCAGTTCTTATCTCTGAGCTTACAGAATATGAAAGATAAAAGGGAGCTTGAAGATTATCTAGTCCAGATTCACTCAATTTAAAAACCCATTCTGCCCACCAATGACATAGTTATCCGACCTTGACTTTAATATTTTTAGTGATGAAACACATATTTTACAAGAGAGCCTGTATCATAATTGGACGGATTTTGATGAGCAAGGTCTTCCTTCTATTGATTCAAAATTTCCTTCCTGTAACTTCTGGCCCTTGGAGCAACAATGAGTAAGTCCAGTTCCTGTTCTCAGCGATGAACTTTGAAATATTTGAAGCCATCTAAAATATCTCCCCTTGGTAACTGCTACATGAGAATAAATATCCCAAATACCTCCAGTCATCCCTCACTTGTTCCTCCTTCTTGATCCCTTATCTTCCAGGTGGGTGATCCCTGGGCACACTGCTGTTAGGAAACATATGCTCTGCAGGGCAGAGTGGAATTAAATCTTATTTTTAATGATGGATTTAATTGTACTTGTGCCATAAACTACTAAGTGATCCACTTTTGTAAGTCAACTATGCATATAATTATGCACTATATCATTACCAGTATCAGCATCTGTTATTAACTGTAAAATGCAAAAGCAGATTACTCTGATATAAAGAACCTCCATTTCTGCTGGAAGTCTGTCTAAAGAACGGCTCATAATTGACAATGCCAGCTTGCTATACAAAGTCTTTTGATGAAAATATGAAAAAACTTTAAAAATAATCTGGGCCATCAATTTGCACATGCACAATAGTGTGGCTTCCTTCGATCTTAAAATTCATGGGACAAGCAATTATAGACATCCTGAAAGTAAAGCATCCCATTATAAATACTACTAGAGGACATAATCTAAGACAAACTAGTAAAAATGAATTGTATTTTTACAACAAGAAATTTTATTAAATGTTTAATTGAATGCTTTTCAACTAAATAAAGTTGAAGTGAATTTGTCCATATTCAGACTTCGTGGAAAGATCTAGTAAATTGACTCATGTCTTGCCATTCTCATGATCAATATTGGTTAGAATGCTATTATTAATATTAATCACCAAAGAAGGTAAAAATTATTATACATGGTGTGTAGCCCAATAATTTCCCATATTGACTTGCCACTCTTAACTAACAAATGGATTAAGTTCACACTAGGAAAGTTGATAGGTTTCAATTCACTTGTCTACACTTTATATTATAATCATCTGTTTTTTTAAGACCTAGTGGTGAGTTAGAATGTATATGAATATCCACAATTATGTCTGCATTTAATATTATCTTAGAAATATTACGCACTGTTTTCTATTTTATGGAATGAATAGGACTTTGTTGAACTTGTTAGTTGACCAGCCCTGCTGCAGACATCAGCCAATATTCAGCTTTCACCCAGAAACAAAGATGTAGCATGATCACTGAGAAACTCAGACACCTTGACCCAATAAGTCTTTGTTCAATAGACAATACCTTGGATATTCCTTTTCATTCAAAGCCAGAATCTTATTAATCATATGCTTAAAATGTTATCATCCAAACACAATGCTTCTCAGTACTGTGAGGCACAACTACAAGTATTTTGATTCTTTTTTAAAATAAACAACCTGAGTTATTCAATTGTGTCAACAATACTTGTAATGAGTCAAACTGTGTCCCCTCAAATGCATACGCTGAGGTCCTAATCCCCAGGACCTCAAAATGTGGTCTTATTTGGAAACAGAGTTGTGGCAGACCTAATTCATTAAGAAGAGGTTGTACTGTAGAAGGCTGGGTACATCGTGCAACATGACCAGTGAAAAGGGGAAATTGGGAGATAGATGGAAGCAGACAGAATGCCACGTGAAAACGAAGGCAGAGGTCGGGGTGAGGCTTCTACAAGCCAATGAGCACCGATGACTGCCAGCAACCACGAGAAGCTGGGGGAGAGCATAGAACAGATTCTCCCACACACCTCTCAGAAGGAACCAACCTTGATCTCAGATCCACAGCTTCAGAACTGTGAGACAATAATTATCTGTCGTTTAAGCCACCTACTTTGTGGTAGTTTCTTACAGCAGCCCTAGGAAACTAATACAATACTTTATCTCTTAAAAAAGACTTGCCACTCTTCTTTGTGGCAGGCCTTCAGAGCCCAAAGTGCTTTATTTCGGATATCCTTAAATGTGACATAGTCTTGTCCTCTGAGATGAATTTTTCTTTTTCATGTGTGAGGAAGATTGGCCCTGAGCTAACATCTGTTGCCAGTCTTCCTCTTTTTGCTTGAGGAAGCTTGTCAAAGAGCTAACATCTGTGGCAATCCTCTTCTATTTTATGTGTAATGCTGCCACAGCATGGGTTGATGAGCAGTGCTAGGTCCACACCCAGGATCCAAACCTGCAAACCCCAGGCCGCCAAAGGGGAGCATGCGAACTTAACCACTACACCACCAGGCTAGACACTGAGATGAATTTTTTTAACAGCCAAAACGTCACTCAGATCTAAGACGTGAATACAATGAATCATTTGTGTAGGTAATCCAGCATCTTTTTCAAATTAGTTAATTTACATTATAAATTAATAAAACTGATTTTTGTGCACCTCTATAACTGATTTTGGCAGACAGCCTAAAAGATGTTTTCAAAAAGAATAGCATTTCTAGAGAAAGATGTATGAGCTCCTAATGTAACCATCTTGAAATTTATATCTTGAAATATATAAAAATGCATGTTTTCTCAATGTGTTTTGTTTCCAAGTGTCTTTCTTTATGGCCATACTATATATGTGTATGTGTGTGTATGTTATATTATGAATAGCGTAAGTTGTTACTTTATGTTAAGCCAGAGGTTTGCAACAGCACTTTATGGTACCCGAGTACTTGACGGGGGATGTATTTGGGAAATGATCCCAGGCCCTCAGCCTGAGCAGCTTCCCTTCCATCTGATTTACATCTTGAGCTTCCATTCTAGATTAAGACTTCCTGTAATGATGGAAATGTCTTATGTCTGCGTTGTCCAATACGGGAGCTCTTAGTCCCAAGCGGCTGTTGAGCATTTAAAAAATGGCTGGTGCAACTGAGGAAATGAAATTTTTATTTTATTTAATTTTAATTTAAATAGCCACATGCTGCTATTGGCTATTGTACTGGATGATGTCGTTCTAGATTTTAATTTGAAAATAGGATTCCACTGCTAACAAAGTTTGAAAATCAGTACTAACAATGAAGCAAGAGGAAAACTTCTGCTAACAAAGGAGTAACATGATTCTGATAAATTCTCCCGGAAAACACAATGGCGCAACTTTCTTGGGCACATGAGGATTGATTTGAATTCCAGTGAGCACCTAACTTCATGAAATCAGCTAACTAAAACTAACATCACTGATCATTAGCCAGCAGGGGGAACCGAAGAGTAGAGGACAGCATTTTCTCTGAAGAGTGGGATTTTCTTTTTTTCCTATACATATTTTACTCTATCTGGAGGCCCTGAAATACACATTCTGCTCAGGAACTCCCAACCTTGTCTTCCCAAATATCCAGAGTTAGGTATACATTCCACACGTGTCTGTTTTTAAAGGATTCCTTGGATGTGGCAACACCTTGGTTCTAGATAATACAGTTTAAATTTAAAATCCAATTAATTCTAAAACCTAGTCTTTCTCAATTTCCTTTGTCAAAATTTGATTAAGGTTCAGATTATTATATTTATTTTTAGCTTAACCTATTTCTTCATATATCAGAGGAAAATTTTAAGGGTCTTTATATTTAGACAGAAGAGGAAAATTTCATCAGCATGTTGTTGATTCTTTACTTAAAAGTCATTATAACAAAACTTTTATCCATGATAAGTTAGCCACATATGGCCTTACCTCTTGATAAAGGTCACTGAGATCTTCCTGGTGGGCCTGTTTGGAACATCCTGGGAATTCCCTGACACAGCAGGAATCTGGGGGCCAGTCCATCTCTGTCATTTCCAACCAGTCAGTGAAATATACCACTCCACAGCACTTAAACTGCAAAAGAACGACTCATCAGGCTCAGAAACTACAAAAATATTTTCTTAACTTACAGGAGATTAAACGTTAGATTTCTTAAATTTTTGTACCCAGAGCTAAACTCACTTCTGTCATCACCTAATGATATATGTACATTCTATGTTGATGACAGAAATGTAGTAAAGGACTCCATAATGGAACAATTCTGAATAAAAATGTCCATAACACATAAAAACAGATCAGGCATGACTGGGTCCCACTCTCCAGCCGTAAGATCCTCTACAAGTGATCATATGGCAGCAGGATTAGTAAACACACTCACAAAATAAACAAATGAAATCTTATATTTATCATTAAAGCTTTAGTCACTAAAGAAGAGTTGATCAACCTATTTGTATATTGCCTAGTTACCAATTAACTGCTTAACAAATTCAAATTATAAAAGTTTCCATAATCGCTATAGAAAGATTTGTTCACCAAAAGCCAACATCACAAAGATTACTCAACTTGAACCCATTAACCAGTAAGTTTCCAAAAATGTTTGAAATATAAACATAGGTTTGCCAACAAATTTTTATTCAACTGAGTGAAAGTCTTGAAATAAACTATCACATTCTATCACCACAATCTCAGAAGAAAGGATGTGCCTTTAACTTGAATAAAGTTGGATTTAAAAAAAAACAATATGGCTTTTTTTTCTTTTTTGTCTTATTTCAACAAGGATTAGCAAAAACTTTCTCTGGACAGGTTTAGAAACACTGCTTAAGGACATATGCAGACTAGATTCAGAAAATTAATCATGAAAATTTTCTACCCTTGGGGAGAAGGCAGTTACTCTCCCATACAGTCAAAAACAAGGACTGTGGGGAGTCACTGAGCAGAACTCGGCGAACAATGCCTGGCTCTGCAAATTATGTACCCAACAGATCAACCTGTGTCCAGATAAACACTGTATCATAAAATACCACAACCTACCATTTAAAAATTCAACTAAAATCAGCTTTGAAGAATACTGAACTTCTCATGTAGAGTAAAACAAGGAAAATACTAAAAACAATTTTATATTTTTTCATTTGCTTAAATATCTAACTTCAAAAGAGAAAAAAGTCATCTTAAGGGTACTATAAAAGACAAGTTATTGATGTCATGAGTAATACTAAAATTTCCTGAAAAACCTTTTTTATATTTTTAGTATTTGCCTTTTATAAACTTGTTCTAAAAGCCATGAATATACCATAAACAATTAATTATAGATTAATTACAATTAATTAATTAATTACAATTAAATACCATCACAATTAAGTCAGATAATTTGACATCATGTTTTCCATGTCATTGAATATTCATAAAAAACATACGTAGTAAAAAAGACTCTACTTTCTAAAAATCATGAACTACTACATTTCCAAGTCCATCTTTTTAAATCCTCGTACTCAGGGAAAACCTCCTTCTCTCATTTCCTAATGACATGTGTTTTTCTATGTTGATGACAGAAAGACAGTTCTTGGAACACTCTTACCCCATCCACAATAGAGCATCCCATTTATCCAGCCTTGTCAGGAAATGGGGTGCTTCACAGAAATGACTTTTCCAAATAACTTAAGCATATCATGTTCAGTGCCAAACATTTTTTTATTTTAATAAGTCACTGAAATATTTTCTCTTTTCACATAGTTGTTTTTCTTCGTCAACAGAAGATACCAAGTTGGTACTGAAATTCTTCCTGAAAACTCCCTTAAGCAAACTCATTCTTACGCCACACCTCACTGTGGTCTACATCTCTTTGTAGTTTCCCTGCCGCCTTTAAAATTGCCTTGTGAGATGGGGCCACTCTTGCTAACACTGTGGCAAACTAGAAATACCACCGCCATTTTACACATGAAGAAACTGAGGCTCTGATGGGTCAAGTAACTTGCCAAGATCACAGGCCAGTGAACGGCAGAGCATATGGTACTCCAGCCACTATGTTAAAATAAATAAATAAATAAATTTTTTCAAGTCAGTTTTTTTTAAAGGTATTAAATAAACATCACTAGGGCTCAAGCGAGAGTCCACTAAAGTGAGGTACACGTAGAGAACTGCACTGAACGGGCAGCCAGGAAAATTGGGGCCAGACAAGGTCACTTTCAGCTCTACCATTGATTTTGAGAGAGGGGTGTTATGGGCTAAATTGTGTCACCCCCCACCCCTAAAATTCATGTTGAAGTTCTAACCCCTAGAATGTGACCATATTTGCAGATAGGGTCTTTACAGAGGTAAATAGATTAAAATAAGTTCATAAGAGTCCTTATTTTATGCCACATACAGCCTAATGCCGTATAACTGATGTCATAAGAAGAGGAAATTTAAACACAGACACAAACAAAGGGAAGATGACGTGACAACACAGAGAAGACGGCCATTCACAAGCCCATGACAGAGGCCTCAGAAGAAAGCAACCCTGCTGGCATCTTGATCTTAGATTTCCAGCCTCCAGAACTGTGAGACAATAAATTTCTGTTGTTTAAGGCACCCAGGCCATGGTATTTTATTATGCACGCAACCCTAGCAAACTAATAAAAGAGGCTTTTAAAAACTCTTTCAGGTCCCCAGAGGTCTCCACCACCTCCTTTTGGGGGAAATAGGCCTATGATATGGAGGACAGAACTTGCTGTGCAATCTACAAATGCATGTGCCATTATTTGCAATGCTTGTACGTAGTCTAGGTGGAGCCCCTCTTGGACCATTAGAAAACAACTCACTTTGTTTTTTAGCCTGGATTATCATGGTCTACATCACAAATCCCAGAAAATAAAGAGCTCTGGGCAGCTTCTCCCCAGGACAGTAGCTGAACACAGCTTTTATAAATTCCCTAATGCTTCACTTATTTTCCCTTCATGTTGTTTTTAGTACAAATGAACAGTAAACAAACAAAGTCAGGAAGCATTTCAATAAACAGGAAATCTGTCTTACAATGATAATTTTCACCATCCCAACAACTGTAACAAAAAGAACCAGATTTGGAGATTATCCTGGACTTGAACCGTTGCCCATGTGTATCCAAGGCAAACTAACTGAGCACAGAGCTGGATATTGATCGTGTAAGACACTGATCCTCACATGCTTTGTGGCCCAGCTCTAAATGAAATTAAAGGAAATGGATACCCTTGGTCATATGGGGATGTAACCCCAATCACATGTAAACTTCTTGAGAGAAGAGCTTGGTTTGAAGCAAGATCAATGGTTAACCTCCAGTAACCAGATTTTAAACATCTAAAGATAATCGCTGTTTGAGAAGATGATTGGATATGGTGCTATATTGAAGTTAGGTAAGAAAAGCTAAAAGCACTTCTATTTTGTAACATTATTGTTAATAAGCAGAAGCTAAATGAGACCAAACTTATGATCCCATTTAATCTTCTCAACAACCTGATGAGCTAAGTACTTTTATTATTCCCATTTTACAGGTGAGGAGACTGAGGCTTAAGGAAATTAAATAAATTATAGCAGCTCATGTAATATTAAGCAGCAGAGCCAGAATTTGAACCAAGGTCTTTCTGCCTAGAAAGCTCATGCTTTTAATGATAGATTGACTCTTAATTTCCAAATGAGAACCATTATTTTAACATTTTAACTGATGCTTAAAATACAGATAGCTCTAAAAGTCATGAAAAATTATCTATTCAAATAGAACTTGGATATTTATCAAGGAATTCTCATAAAAAGGAAACTTCACAGTAGCTTAGCTAAATGGCTTTTAAGAAATTTTAAAATATATGTGAATCATGTGAAATGAAGGGGAAATGGTAGACATGGGAAGAAAAGCAGGACACGGAGTGACTTAAGGCAATTCTCAATAGACAATTACACCAGTGGTAACTGAATCATAAGCTTAACTTTCAGCACAGAGAAGATGACCAAAGCCAAAACTTTGAACACTTGTTTTGAAAGTGTGTCATTTATTCCATACCCTCTTTCTCAGAAAATGCAGCACTTACTTCTCTCTGAAAAAAATTCCAAGCATGAGTAAGCCACCGGTATCTAGGTAAGCCATAGTTTGTCATTCTGGCTTTCAAAGTGACCATGTCTGACCACTGTACTGGAACCTGGAGATAAAAAATAAAGTATCAACAACTGGAATACACAAACACACACAGTCAGACACAAATACGTTCACATGTTCACAGACACAATCACTCATAGACCCATACACATACTCACACAGACTCGGAATGTATTGCAATCGACAAATACTATTTTAAATTTATATTTGTTTGTGGCCTAAATTAAGCTCAAGGTTACTAAACACTTAATGAACAATCTCTATGTGTATATTTTCATACTAAATGAGGGGGTACTTCATATTAAGCAAAAAATGCAAAATCATTTAATGTCAATATCAGGCTCAAAAAAATCACAAAACAAGTGGTTTACATCTCTCTCTCTCTCTCTCGCTCGCTCGCTCTCTCTCTTAGATACACCTGAACTGCTCTTCGTACCAAATGATCCTGCAGAGAAATGCCCCTTGATTTGATGTCATAATGCTATGAAGTTGTTCTTTGAAGTGACTGCAGATTATGGTACTAAAATAAAGGGAAAAGAATTAAGAAGGGAAAGAGTTCAGCTCAAGTCAAGCCTCACTCTAGAACAAATTTGTAAATACCTTTTCAAAGTTGGATTTTGGAGACATGCTAGAATTTTAGAGAGAATAGTTCTCTAATAAAAGCATTTTTTCTGCTTCTATTCTCAAGTCACCTAGCATCATCTCCCTTAACGAACAGTTTAGTCATGACAGCGCCTCAGGTACACAATGCAACGGTTGGCCAGAAATCCTGTCAGCATTATCACGCGGTGTTTTATCTACAGTGCCACGGGAGAACTTGAGGCACACAAATCCTAGTCCCACCACTTATGTGGTATTACCTTTGGAATACGTAAGTGGGAAACTGGACAGACATCCACATTTGATCTATGAAGTAACACAGACCAGGCTCAGTTGAGCAAGCTTGATGCTGACTCAAGATTAGAATTATTGTGAAATCTTATTTATTTATTTTTTTGTGTGAGAAAGACTGGCCCTGAGCTAAAACCTGTTGCCAATCTTCCTCTATTTTATGTGGGATCCTGCCACCGCATGGTTTGATGAGCAGTGCTAGGTCTGTGCCCAGGATCCGAACCTGCGAATGCCAGGCTGCCGAAGCAGAGCATGTGAACTTAACCACAACATTGCCAGGCTGGCCCCTGAAATCTTATTTTTAAAACTAGTAATAGCAATAGAAGTAGTTTAAAAATTCCTGACCACAGAAATTCTTCATTTTTCTCCTTTGTTAATTTTCTTTTTTGTTACTTGGAAATGCACAATATAAAAGAAAGCACCCCAACACTTGGGCACACAACTTTTTCTCCAAATAATGAGCTGATTGGGTATAGTTTGTGTTCATATGATTTCAACAAAGTTTAGGGAACTAATTGAAGTTCAAGCTACTCACCATAAATTATTAGCTCATACCCTATTGAGCATAAAATAAATGGAAGTGAAATAAATTCTCTAGAAATATATAGTCTGAAACAATATTATTGACAGATTGCATCTAGAGAAGGACTAACAAATAGGAGGTGAACATGTATAAACAACAGAAACAGCAAAGAAATAGACTGTCAGTGTCAAATCTCTTGATTTGGTTATTAGAATAGTCTTATTTTTAATTTTATTTTCCAAAATAAACAAAAATTGTTTCTCCCTTATGGCCACAATCAATGTGAGACCAAATATGGCAAGAAATAGAGGAGATCAATGAGGTTCTGGCACAAAATACTGCGATCTGGCGATAAAGAAAAACACACATTTACTGGCTCTTTGCATGGAACAGCTAAGAGCACAAAGCCCATTCTATGTGAAGGCTGGGTTCTGCAAAATTTGGCAGATAATAAACTTTAATGGCACTTTTCATTCACACTGCTATTAGTGCAAGAGCAATAAAAATCTTCTGACAAACTTTTTTTCTAAAGGACTACTTTCCACATTTCACTTTTAAACAGTCCTTGTTCTATCCTGGCGACTTAATGGGGAAGATTTACGCAAGCAAAACAGTGATGTCTGCCCTCAACTGAAATGTCAGTGTGCACCCATCTAGTACCACTGGGATACTAAGAAGATATTTGCAGTTCACACCTTAACAGAACAGAAGAAAGTGTCTAAACAAGTATAAATTCCATTCCATTTGCTCAAGTTTCTTCAAATTATATTAGAATCCACACATTTCCTTTCAAATACCTTAAGTTAATTCATTTTGAACTTGCTATGACCTAGGAGATTTATCAAATATTGGTATGACAGAGCACTATACAAACTATTTTAAAAATCTACAGAGGGGCTGACCCCACGGCCTGGTGGTTAAGTTCAGCACGCTCCACTTTAGTGGCCCGGGTTCGGTTCCCAGTGCAGACCTATACCACTCGTCAGCCATGCTGTGGTGGTGACCCACATACAAAACAGAGCAAGACTGGCACAAATGTTAGCTCAGGGCAAATCTTCCTCAGCAAAAAAAAAAAAAAGAAAGAAAGAAAACAAAGAAAACGTTTCTTAAAAACATCTACAGAAATTAAACTCATATCTAAAAAGCTTTAATTATCAAAAAGAAGAATATCAAAAGCTGAGGGGAGGGGATCAAGAATTAACTACACAATTTACTATCTATTGCTTCAATGTCAAGGAGATATATGTATTTTTTGAAAACAGAAAAAATTAAGAGAGACCATCTCTTTACAAATAAAACAGAAACTGAGTCCCGGGAACCAATTACTTTTTCTCTCCCCTACATAAACAAAATTTCTAAGGATGGAGTGAAAATATGATTCTCAAAGACAGCAAGAGAATTTCTATTTTATTGGGAAATTTAGTTTTGAAGAAAATTCTTTTTTTTTTTTTTTTTTGAGGAAGATTAGCCCTGAGCTAACTACTGCCAGTCCTCCTCTTTTTGCTGAGGAAGCCTGGAGCTTAGCTAACATCATGCCCATCTTCCTCTACTTTATATGTGGGACGCCTACCACAGCATGGTGTGCCAAGCGGTGCCATGTCCACACCCAGGATCTGAACCAGTGAACCCCGGGCCGCCAAGAAGCGGAACCTGCGAACTTAACCGCTGTGCCACTGGGCCGGTCCCAGAAATTCTTAACTTTATATTAAACTAGTTAGAACCTGCTCTGACTTTTCAATTTTTAATAGAGAAAAAAATAATCATAAAGTCTGTCTTCTTCCTGAGAGTTGTCATACATTGGAAGCATGAGTGTTTTCAGAAGCATTCAGATGCGTGGCAGTCCCAAAGTGCCGTTTCCATGCAAATTGCAGTAAGCAGAGTACTCACTAGTCTGCAATTACTACTTCGTATTCAAGGCAGTCTCACAGTACAGTGGCAGATTCACCACAGAATCTATAATAACTGCATCGGTACCAGAAACGACTTCAATTTTCTTACAAAACTGCCGAAATGCCTCTCTGAGACAAATACAAAATAATCTTCTTCTCTTCTGAAGAGCTTTTAAATTTTAAAATATTGAAGACTCACCTGAGAAATATGTCACAAGTACAAATGCTCAGGCCCCGCCCCTCTCCCTCTGCCTCTCCCTCTATTCTGATTTAGTAGATCTGGCCTAGAACCCTACCATGTATTTTTTGTGTGGTTTTTTTTGGTGAGGAAGATTGTCACTGAGCTAACATCTGTAGCAACCTTCCTCTATTTTGTATGCAGGATGCCGCTACAGCGTGGCTTGACAAGCAGTGGATAGGTCCACGTCCAGGATCTGAACCCGTGAACTCCAGGTCCCTGAAATGGAGCATGCGAACTTAACAGCTATGCCACCAGGTTGACCCCTAAAATGTGCGTTTTTAATATTCGCCCTGGGTGACTCCTGCTGTAGACAATCCAAGGACTACATGTTGAAACACACCATCTTCCTGAAACAGAGTCATTTTGTGACACTTACGGTGGAAAAATCTGCCTGGCACCATGAAAATGGCCAGCAATCACAGACACGTGATGGTGCTTGACCTCATTGGTGATAAATGCACCAATTTTCACCAGTGAAGTTAGTAAACATTAAATGAGTAATAATGCCCAATGCGAGCAAAGGTGAAGCACAAGTGGTAAACCGATCCTGACCGGTCTTATCTGAAGACTGAGAAACTCTGATCCTTATTCGTTCCAACATAGCTATAAAAGTTGTTCCAGCAGTTTCAATTGATAAAATGAATAAGGAAAATGCTGAAGAGCTGTTTTCATGAAGCCAAGTCTCAAACTCTGAGAGTATTTCTAGAGTGAGGTAAACACACGGCAACTCTTCAAGTACACTTCTTAAACTG
Organism: Equus asinus; assembly: GCF_041296235.1. Taxonomy (NCBI): domain Eukaryota; kingdom Metazoa; phylum Chordata; class Mammalia; order Perissodactyla; family Equidae; genus Equus; species Equus asinus. Next base: position 176,837,820 of record NC_091790.1, read on the forward strand.
AAAGACAGGGGCCGGCCCCATGACCCAGCAGTTAAATTCGCGTGCTCCGCTTTGGTGGCCCAGGGTTTCGCTGGTTTGGGATCCTGGGCGCGGACATGGCACCACTCATCAAGCCATGCTGAGGTGGCGTCCCACATGCCACAACTAGAAGGACCCACAACTAAAAATATACAGCTAGGTACCAGGAGGCTTTGGGGAGAAAAGGGAAAAATAAAAATCTTAAAAAAAAAGTGGAAGGTGGTTCAGCGGGTCACAAACAGGAGATGCTCACTTCCCAGTCCTCAGTGGACAGCTGCAGGGAGCAGTTTAGAAGGCTATCATGTCGATTTTCAAGCTTTCTCAGATCCTGTTGCAAATGCGAATCTTTTCTATTATATACTCCGAAGTTGGTAAAATTATTTTAGAGCATATATTATTTTCAGTCTATTATATTCCTCTTTAAGCAATCTGTGGAATTAAAGATATATAGTATACCAAGTGAAATATTACAAATTATGGTTTGGAATTATGCTTTAGACGGAAAAAAATGTTACTTTTCAGAAGTATTGGGATTATTCACTATTATCATACAGTATAAACATTCAAATTAACACTCATGTGCCTAAATCCAAATAGTATCCAAAGTATCTGATTTAAAGGTTGGACTGGATATTGTTTCAGATTGGGATTATATCCCATTTTGAACTCACCATTACTTCCTGCTCATACGTCCAAACACCACAAGCCAGCTCTACACAGAAAATGACAAGCAAACTTCCAAAGTACTGTAGAAGAACAGAAAATGAATGCTGTTAGGATAGAGTCAAAGTAAAATATGCTCATCAGAGACAAGCCAAATACCATTCAGTGTTGTTTATCTGATGGACAAGAAAACAGAGGCACATAATCAAGAAGCTCCCTCGGGAGGAGAGGGGAAGAATTGGAGTAAATTTAGAGACAGCTGCAGACAACATTCAATACTCACCTAAGTGGGCCATTTGGATAGTGCTCTATTTATCGAGTACTTTCATAATTAACTCATTCAAGAACCTTGGGAAATGAATAGAACTACTTCATTTTACAAATGAGAAAATTAATGCAAAAAATACACAAAGTGATTTGCTCAAGAATGTGCATGGTAAATTCTGGAGAGCTGGACCATTGTGGCCGTGTGCTGGGTGCTATATCTTGACACCTCCAGTTGTGGGGGTAGCTTTACAGAAACAAGTAGTAAAAGTTTGGGAAAGAATGAGCTCTCTCAAAGTTCTCTTCACTAATTCCAGCAGAAAAACACAGCACCACTGCTTTCATGGATCTTCCACTCTGTTTATGGTGCCAGGTCAGAGTTGGGGTACTGGGTAGTGATTATTGATTATCGATTATTCCTCTTCACTGGAATGACTGCTCCAGTAAGGCAGGAAATTTCTTGTGTTCCTTATCACAGAGTAGGTGCTCAATAAATACATGTTACATAAAAGAATAAATGAAAACAAAGCAGAGTGATATGACAGTAAGAGACCAGCAGCTGCCTTGGACTGAGGAAAGGCCTCTTATGAAGGTGATCTTTAAGATGAGTCAGTAGTGACAAGGAGAAGGCAATGCTGATAAGACTTGTGGAAAAGCAATCCAGGAAGAGGAAATGTCAAGTGCAAGGCCACTTGTCTGGGTGAGCCAGTTAAGAACTCAGTGGAGCACAGAACTAACTGCAGCACAGAAGCAGGTGGGATGCTTACAGGGAGCGCAAGCAGAGGATGCTGAGAGGTGCAGAGAGCCAGAGCTTCCTGGGCCATAGAGAGGGTTTTGGGTTTTATTCCAAGTGTAATTGAAATCCATTAGCGGGTGACATGTTGTGACATGCATTATAAAAACATAATTCTGGGTGTTTTGTGAAAAATGATTTGTAGGGAAGCAAGTGTATGATCAGAGGAACTAAATAAAAGATTGCTGAACTAGGACATTAGCAAGGAAAGGGGAAAAAGCAGACCAATTTACAATTGTGAGCCATCAAGACTTGAACGTTGAGTTTCTTTGCTCATAATTTTTGCCAGAAAAGGGAAAGGGGAAATACAAGATATAGAAAATTGAGCTGATTTTCTACTACTTCCATGATATTTCCCTTATGATTTAAAAATATAAATCATGGGGCCAGCCCCATGGCTGAGTGGTTGAGTTCATGCACTCTGCTTTGGTGGCCCAGGGTTTTGCCGGTTCAGATCCTGGGCATGGACCTAGCACCACTCATCAAGCCACAGTGAGGTGGCGTCCCACAAAGCAGAGCCAGAAGGATCTACAATTAGAACATACAACTATGTACTGAGGGGCTTTGGAGAGAAGAAGAAAAACAAAAAAGAAGATTGGCAACAGATGTTAGCTCAGGTGCCAATCTTTAAAAAAAATATATACATATATAAATCACCACTATTAGTTTTCATTTGTTTCTTTCATATAAAAAACAAACAATACATAGCTGCATAATCTCTTAGACAACAACATGGCGTAAAAATAATAATTGGTTCAAAAGATCAAGTAATATTTTCTTAAGGGGATCCCATTGTTCAAGCACTTTTATTTTCAGTATAAGTAGTTCTCTTGGTCAGCTTCACTCTACTCAGATATTATGTGCAAGTGTTGCCTTACTTTAAAGATTTTAGCCTTGAAATGATGATTAGAAGAGATTTTGCGAACACGGGACTCCATGTCAGTTTTTATCCAAACACTCTTTAATGTTTAAGATGATTTTTAGACATGAACGATACTATATTTTCACCTTACATGACAAAGAAACCAAATGTTCAATAATTATATGCTCAATCAATTTCCTTTTCCTTAATAAGATCCTACAAAAGAATGAGACTCTAGAGAAAAATTACACTATGGGATATTTTTGCTTTCTCAGATCCCTAACCTAAATTCTTTGCAAAATTGATGTCTACTTACAATGAAAACCAAAACAGCCCCTGAAAGGGCAAGATTCCGCCAAGACAAAACACGGACATGAACAAGAATTATGTGTGCTGTTGCTGGAAAGAAAATAGGAGATACCCTGACTTTGCCCTGGGGATAAATAACCATGCAGATTTCTGGATTGATTTTATACCCTTTTAAATCCCACTTGAGTCATCTCTCTTGTTTCTTTGCCTCCTGGAGTCACCGACCAGTTTATGGTCTGTGCTGCACCGGCAGAAAGGCCCCCAACACAGGGCCACGGGCAAGTGCCCGGATATATGCAATACACGCAATATCTGAGTATGTCTGCCAGACCTATGGAGTCAAACCACAGAGCAATAACTACAGGCATGACATCACCTCTGACCTTGTAAGTGAGCTTCACAATGGGCTAGCATTTCCATAACTTAAGCCTCCCCAGGAATGCATATATATAGCACATACAGCTGAAACAATCTCTCATTACAAACTCAAAACTGCAATTACCAATATGGGAAGGAGGGGGTCCCTATGCGCTGGACACTCTCTTAACTCTGGAAAAACTCTAAAATGACTGTATCTTTCAGATTTCCAAAGGTCTCATTTGATGCTAGTTCTCTCATATAAAACAATTCCTCTGTCTTTATTCCGCTTACATTCAGGAGCACAGATTTACTTGACTTTCAGATTGAAAATCCAAGTTTCATCAGCATTATAAAACACTGCTGGAACAAACTAAATCTAAAACTTAATTCAAATAAAATTTTTTTTACAAATGATGCTGGAGTTCATGGTCAGCTGTCGTTGCTTTGTTGTCATTGCATGAGCCTGACAAAATCAGTCTTTGAATTCCAAGGAAAACTTTAAATGTCAAATCCACCCTCAATACAACATACATAGATCAACCCCATTTACCCCTATGTTTTCTTTTTCAGTGAGCTCTGAGTCCTGGATAAAGTTATCCTCATATTGATTATTGCACAGAGTCACTCTGCCACTACTTAGTCTAAGGGCTAGATCTGAGTGAGGCATCTATAAAACATGGTGTCAATCCATAGTTTCAAAAGAACAAAACTAGCAAACAATTAAGCAACAGCTCCCACTGAACTTGGTTATGGTATGAAGCGTACCTACATATCCCATTTCACTACAGAACTGTCTGTTGTCTTTAACATTACTGGAAACATTTATATATCTCCCCTAATGGTGTCAGCTTGTGTCTCTCATGCTCTGACTTTCCCAGTGCACACGGTTTAATGAGATGGTCTGTCCCAACCTTGTTTGCAGAGCAACTTGCCGCTCTCTTTTCCTCAAGTGCTGTCCTTCTAGAACGGTGGAAAGAGCTCTGAATGTGGAGTTGGAAGATTACAGTTCAAACCCCGCTCTGAAACACACTCTGTGATCTTTGGCAAATCCTTAAATTGCCCTGGCTTAAGTCTGCTCATCTGTATAATGAAGATAAAAATAAAGCCTCCTTTCCTGTTATCGTCAAGGTTGATTTGATACAAGCTTTGAAAACTTTTAAGTTTTAAATTTGTCAAGTATTATACAAATGCCCTTCTGAATTAGTTGGTGAAATACATCCAGCATCGACTTGTCCTTTCTCCCTGTACATAGCCTTCATTACCTGCAACGGGCCACAGTTTCTTCTTCATCACTGTTTTACAGTATTTCATCTCTTTACCCATTTTACTTTTCTCCTTCCCTCTGTGTATCAAAGCTTCCTTCTCTGCTGTACATCAGGCCCCAGCAGAGGCTTCAACTTTTAAACCAGTTGGTGGCCTCACCTACAAGTCACAATGCTCACTTAACTGCCAGACCATTGGTTCTGGCTGGCAGGGATCTTGTCCTTAAACAGTATTTTATCCCCAGTGCCTAAGCAGTACCTGTCACACAGCAAGTATTCAATAAATGTCAGTGGAAATAATGATCAGCTTCCCAACTAAAGACCAATTTCAGATTTCCTAGAGATTCTCTGACTAATTTAACCCTGAGTTTCTTGTTAATGTTGGACTCCCCTTGACTTCTGCTGACACATTTCTATTTTAAATATTGCCTCTCTGTATTACCATTGTCTTTCTGGTGGATTATTCTATGATAATCCAGTGTGCCTTTAAACATTTAAGACAATTTACCCTGCTAAAGAAAAGGAACAATACACAGACTCTCCCCATCTTTCTGAGCTACTAACTACTAAACATTTTAAATAAACTAAGAATGGTAAAGAGTGTGTTTATACAAGGAAATTAGAATGAAATTATTTGCATAACAAACTATTTTATTGCTTTAAAAATTATTCAGTGCAGAGTTCCCTAAAATAGCTAAGCTCCTCTAATGCAATTAAACTAAAATTGGTGTCTATGAATACATTTTATCCCTAAACGTATGTTCATGAAAAAACTGCATCAAGTAAAGCAAGGTGGTGATAGGATACACCTCCAAATGATGCAATTAATTAGTGATTTTTTCCAGCAAATCTCTCAAGCTAAGAATAATTACCTTTCACTTCAAGAATGAGTGCCCTCAGTGGGTTAGATAAAAGCAGATTAGATAAAACCTTGTAAGTGAAATTGCTTTGCTGACTGGTTTTCTTTGAAACCATACAGATGGGAAGAACCCAGGCTTTGAAATAAAACGGACCTGGCTTCAGATTCTGGCTCCTTTACATACCAGTTGGATGACCTTGGGCAAACCAGTAAGGCTCAGTTTCCTCATTCACAAAATGAGAATGCTAAAATTACCTTGCAGCGTTTTGCTAAGGATTCAATCATGTAAAGGGCTGTCACAGAGTAAGCACTACCTACATGGTAGCCATTATTAACCACACCATAGTATCTACTAGAATATAAACTCCGTGAGGACCAGAGGTATCATTCAATTCTAAACACTTAACATGCTGCCTGGGATAGAGCACTTACTCACTGCATATTTCTTGACTACCTGTAACTAGGATTGGAGGAGGACAGCGAGTAAAACTGTTCGCCTCATCCTAAAACTATCAGGGTCGCTCTCAGTCAAGGACATCTAATCTCACAAGCTATTTGATTAAATCTTTAGTAAAATCCCTGTCCAGTGAGAATATAGCTGGTATTTTTCAAAACATCTTTATTAGGAAACTGAAGCAGGAAGTGTGGGGAGGGTGGGGAATCTAACTTCTTTTTAAAAAATGCTGAAATCAATTCGTCTGTTATTCCAGACAAAGGTTGGCCACAGAATGGCAAGAATGGCATAGGTTCCTAGTCCCTTTGTCCACTGGAAGTATTCTAGGAGGAAGGGAAGGGTGTGAAATCTCACCTTCCTATTTAAGTCCTTGGTGACTTGCAGACAAATGCATCCCTCAATAGAAATAAAGGGGATTCATTCCCCCTATTAAAGGTTATTTCATCTCATTGTATGTATACAGACAAAACAGTAAAATCTCAAGGAGGTTCTTTCTTAAAGAAACACTTATTTATAAAAATGATCTGGCTCCCTGACACCCACACCCCCAAGATTTCCCCCTAAAGAAAGCAGATTAAACACATTCATTTATCCCTTCTCCCTTTTGAAACTTCACTAAAACAACAACAAAGAGATAGTTTAAAAGGCATAAATAAACCCAGAGATAAAGAAAAAGGAAAAGGAGACAACAGTAAATATATTTTGGAAGTTGCAAAGAAGATGAGTGGCAAATTTCCTAGCAGTCCCCCAAAAGCTGAAGGGTTGACAGTCGTGGGGAAAGCCGGAAACACCCTGCCTCACACTGCAGAGGCCCCAAAATACTCAGGTATTGGCAGCCCTGGAAACTTCTGGAAGTGTATGAAGATAGGGATAAAAATAGGACAAGTTGCTGAAAACTCGTTCAGGAAGAAGTTAGAGCCCTCAGCTCACCTTCCCCACACTGTGTAGCTGGATGACTACCCACGCCCACCAATATAGAAGTTGGAAGGCTTATTCTGTGGGGAAAGTAAAACAGAGTCTCGGGCCTGGGGACACTTGGTACAGTGGAGGATAAAGTACAGTACTGGAAATAGAGAAGTGAAGTTCAAATTTACATACCTTTTCCATAAAGGTTCAAAACTCAATTCAAATCAAAATTGCATTGGATTTCTCCATAGAATACCGGAAGCTAGAGGACGGTGGAAGAGTGTCTTCAAAATTCTGAGGGAAAAGTGATTGCCAACCTACAATTCTATAGCCATCAAAATTAACATGTAAGGGTATATAAAGCCATTTTTACGCATGCAAGCTTTTTAAAAAAGGTATCTCCTCTGTACGCTTTTGCAGGAAACTACTGGAAGATGTGCTCCCTAGAATGAGAGACTAAACAGAGAAGGACAATGACTCGGACTGCAGGAAACAAGGGAGACAAAGGAAATCCCAGAATGGTAGTAAAGGGATATCCCATGACGGCAACAGCTTCAGCAGGTCTAGACTAGAGCGGGGCTAGAATGCTCTAAGAGAATTCTTTTAAAAAAAAATCATCAGTAGGATGCCCAAAATATTTAAATACATAAAGAGAAAACTTACACTGGGGGGAGTTAGAGTTGAATTAGACAGAAATACACAGAAAACGGAGTATTAATTTCAAGAAAAACAAAGTACTATTCCAGAAAGAAGTAAATCCAGCATTTATGTGGCCCAGCTGCGAACAGCATTTACCTCGTGACGATCAGGTAAACACTGACCTAACCAACATTATGATACATCCGCAATGAGCGCCATAGGAAGCATGCATGGGTGGGGGGGCCTGAGGCAGGGAAGGGTGCCAGTTCTGCATCTTCCATAAGGAGTCAATGGATAGTGCTTAAAACGGAAAACTGAAAGAATGAGAAGAGTTACAAAAACATGAGATTTAGAGATGTGGAAGTAAATTCCAACGGAATCTGCTAAAAAAAAGTTGAAAGCGATTGCCTCTTAGGAATGGAAAACAGTAGGGATAAAGAACTACTATTTTTCATAATAAGCCTTTTAGAATGAAATTACCTCTGTGAATCACGCTAATAAAAGTAAAAACAAAATTAAAACAAACAATAGCCCCCCTGAAGCCTTGATACCAAGGAGAAAAAGGTTGATAGCTGAAGGATTTTACATAGTTTAATGTGGAAATAGTTACTCAAAAAAGGCTGAAAATTGTAAGTAGACCAATTATACTTCTTGGTTATTGGGACAAAGCGGGTGGGTGACTTTATCCTGAGATACCACTATTCTTCTGCTAAATGTTCCTTCAGTAGTTCAAAATAGGAGTGCTATAAAAGATACAAAAAATGTATATACTTAAATGTGATTTATAGACCCCACCCAGAGGTCTCTTTCACTAGACTCTGTTTGGAAATTTGGATCTCTCCTGCAACTTTGCTTATTAAAACCACACATACAATCTGCTCAAATCAGTATGAGATGGATTATTTTCCATAATAGTTCATTTTAGTCACAAAATTATAAAGCTCAAAATTCCAAGTTATGGGCAATTTCATTCAATGAGAAGGCCTGGATTTACTTTATTTGCAGAAGTGATATACATATATATATGTGTGTATGTATATATAATCAAGTATTGTGAGTATATAAAATTAAAATTATATAAAAACTATGGAAAAAATCAAATATACTTATATGTATATATGTATATACACAAACGTGTGTTTAAGAGTGAATACACACAGGTGTGAATGCACAAATCATTTATTTTGCCAGAGATTTACATACATTATATCATTTACTTCTCAAAAATATTACAAAAAATATCATTATCTCTATTTTTTAAAAATAGAAAATGGAGCTAGCTACATTCATCCATGATTGAGAGGCAATGAACACTAACTCTTTCAAAGCACAGGTTCTGGAGCCAAGCTGGATTCAGACCCCAGCTCTACCATGTAATAGTTGGGCAAATCACTTAACCTTTCTGTGTCTCAGTGCCCTCATCTGGAAAATGGGCACAACAATAGTGCCAGCCTCATAGCATAGTTGGGCGAATTGAATGAGTCAATACACGTAAAGCACATGTAATAGCGGCTGCCACAGAGTACGTATTACATTAGGGATGTTGTTAGTGGTGTTAGCAATGCCTCATGATCCATCCACTATAGATCCCCAGCTTCTGAACACCATGCACACAAGTACATGTTCACACAAGTACATATAAAACCTTTCTTGTCTTTGAACTAAGGAGGAATGACCAAAAACCCCTATCTTCCCATTTTTTACGTTTTCCAGCAGAAAAAAAGAAGACCACCAATAATATCAAAATTTTAAGGATGGCAAAAAATTCCTTTTTCCTTCCACCTAACATGGCTAGTTAAAGGCACACATGCTGCTTTAATTGCTATGGCAAAATCCTTGACAAATTATATCAACAATTCCACCTCCTCCATACTAGGTTGAACTTATACTAAGTCAGCCAGATCGGCTTCTTTTAAAACATTAAAATTAATTTTTGTTCTTATTCACATTTTACAATTTTTATAATGAAGTATGGTGCTGTATAGCCAATGAGCGCTTAACAGTTCATTAAAGGGAACTTTTAGAAAAGCACTAATAAATGAAAGTGATTTATTTTTTTACATATTTATTTCTTTACTGTTAATCACAGATATTAAAATTTCTAAGAAAGTAATATTAGCTTTTGTATAAAATATTCAAATAATTTTCACTTTGGGCAGAATAGATTTATGTTTAATTTTTGATTTCTAACTTTTATCACTGTAATAAAAACAAAAAGCAATCTGCCCTAACAAAGCCAATCAATTTATTGAGTGCTTACCTTTACTGAGAATATTAAACTTTACAAGCAGTTGAGAAATACAGGAAAAGAGAACTTTTATAGAACATATATTCTATTAATATTAAACTTATCTTCATTCTATCCAGCTTTATAGAGAAAAGACTCTGAGATAGATACTATCTAAAGGAAACAAAAATTCCATATCCAGCCTACCACAAATAGACAAAGCAGTTATTTTCCAATCTGTTTTTCTATATAAACGCCAAGTGGAAAAGAATTTTTACATTAAAACAAAATTGTAATGTCTTCCTTGAACACTTTTATACAAGTCTCTCTGTGCAAGCAAGCAGATAATCAATCTAGTATCACAGAACCTCCTCAGGAAGAATATATTCCACTGAGAGAAAAGGAAAAATTATAAACACTGTAAAAGTTATTTTAACCTGCTACTCTCTTAACTTATAACTAAAAACTCAGATTGTTTTTTCCTAAGTAACATTCAACATAAATTGAAACCACAAAAGTCAGATTTGCTTAGGAAAATTAATACAACCTGAGATTCGCCTCCCCAAAATAAAAACCGTTTTAAAATATAACATACTTTACTGGACATTTTAATATTTTAAAAACATGGTGCCTTTTGACTCCTATCTACATGCTACATAACCAACACTTTCAATAAACAAGAAGTTTGATTAAAGGCCTGCATTCACTAAATGATAAATGATAAACTCCAGTCCCCACCCTGTCAAATACTAAACTCTGCAAGTTTTCAGTGCTAAGTATCTCTATGGCAGTTGTTTATTTTTCCTTTCCCGGTGATTGGAGGTTTAAAAATATTATATTACTTATAGTTAGTAAATAAGAGAATTCCAGTGCCAAATATTTGTACAAGATAATGGAACAGCCGACATTCTGTTAAGAATCCACTGGGACTGAACTACTAACAGTCCAAGAGCACTTGCTGCTTAAAACACACATCCCCAGAAAGCCTGTGCTGTAACCTGGTCTCAGAGCGAAGTCATAGCAGACATAGGCTTGGTACTTTCCGAAGGCCAATTATTCACCACGTTCTATGTCTGTCTATAAATTTTTCAATGAAAAGGCATTAAATTAAATTAATTACCATTAAATATCCTTTCTTTTAAGAATCATAAATGGAATAAGCTCAGTCTAACTTAGAAAAAGCTAGAACTATAAACCAGTCTTTGAAGAAACAAAGTGTGTAACTCCTGAGCCCATGCAGAAATTCAAGCTAAAGGAAGAAAGTATTGGTATGCTGTGGTCCTTTGTTCATGCACCCATTTGAACAAATATACAAGAATATTTCAAATAATGTATCTTAATTTACTCCCCTTTTGAATTTTATTTACACTGTAATTGCTGAGCTAACTTCTTTATCAAAGATGTTGGTGAATTACTAAGTGTCAAATTAGTAAGTGTTTGCTTCATGTGCTGTTCCAACTATTACACAGAATTGTGTTACACCAGCATCTGAGGGATTTAGTCAGGGGCTATGAGTTCCCAGGGTCAATGATCTATATCATGAGAGGTAAAGCATTAAGGGCAAGGCAATAAAGTAGCTGGACAAGCTAGACAGGCCACCATGTATATAGTTTCTGTCGCTTTGCAAGCTAGGTCAGCTAAAGTCTGCATGCACAACCACATCTCAAAAGATTTACAGGGTGTTACTGGTCTCTGAAGGGGCTGTCTCTACATATCATTGGGCCATTCTTCAGAATTCGAGACAGGAGCCCCCATCACCAGAACCTGCACGGAAAGTACAAAGAAGGAGCCTTAGAAATATCCTAAGAAACACAGCCAAAATAACACCAGACTCAATTCTCCAGATTGAAGCCCTCGCTCAGACCCAACCAAATGTGGCCAGATCCCTTCCAAAGACAAGAAGGGCATGAGTTCATTATTGCAGGCACCTTTATGACAAGACCCTTTATAAGACAACAGGTTAGGAAATTGAATACTTTTAAAGATGATGTTTTATTAGGTAGAAAGGGAACTCCTACTTCAATATCTGCCAATAACTTTTGAACCTATCTATAACTCTGTCTGTGAAAGTTGTTTCTTCTAAATCACATTCTTTTCACTGTTTTATCTTTTTTTAGACAAGATAGACACTTTAACTTATTTTTGTATATTCTCCAGAATAACCACAAACATATCTCTTTTAAGAGTACTAAACGAAAATTTTCCTTTAAGTTTTACAAATCCACTGACACAAATATTACAAGTGGAGAGGTTTGTTTGTTTTCTCTTTTTTTGATAAGTCTATTCAAGCAAAAACACTTCCTTCCTGAACCAAAAATATATTTTCTTCCTTAAAAAAAGAAAGTATAAGAACATAACCCGATTCACAGTCATGCTTAATGTTCAGGGAAAGAAAACCACATGTGATTCATGATAAAATCGTTAAATTCTCACCAAAGTTGCCCAAACATCAGTAATACGGTCTAATTGACAGAAGGAACATTTTGAATTAAACAGCATGAATCATAGAACAATTTTAAAGAAATGCACTTTTGTTATAGTAAATATTTGAGCTATAAACAATATTGAAAAGCCAAGATCCTTGAATACCTCATTTTATAAACAGATCAACCATGGTTTGAAAGGAGCATATCCATTATCTGTAGGTAAAGGCTTCTAACAGGCTTGAAAAGTTTGTTCTCAAACAAGTTAAGCAGTTCTACCACAGTCCTCTGATAGCAGTCAATTGTTTATGGAACTTTTTTCCCCAGAGGCTGGAAAATGGCTGCAGCATTCCAAAGAACTCCTGTCCTAACCATCCACAACAGTCCTGGATGCTGGCTTGTCTCCCTAAGGGCATCTTAGCCTGGCACCCTGTGCCTGTTTAGCTTGACAACTATAATTTTGCTACTAAACCTGAACTAAACATCCAGATTAGCAGAATTTGTTTATAATGTACATCCGGAAAAAAAATTCTAAAACATTAGATAGACTTCTCCCACATGAAGACTTTTATTCCTGCATCCGTAAAGGCACATCATTAGAATAAAAGTAGTGTGTCTTCCATTCTCTCTTCCACCATTGAAAAGGTTCGCTAAATGTGAAGCCCCCTTAGCCCAGAGTGGCAAGACCAGTAGCTATTTTCTCCCAGATAAATGAGCAAAAAGGCCCAGAAGCAAGCAAGAAGAGACACTGCTACCAGGGTTATGCAGCAGAAGAGAAATCAGATCACATCACTCTTCAGCTCATGAAACTTCAAGCTGCAAAGTACGTAGGCACGATATTCAAGACTCTTCGTAATTTGGTCCTAGGTCACCCTGGCAACTCTCAGCCCTGCATACCTGGTACACATCTACCCTATGACCAACACAGGCCCTTCTCCAACACACCAAAAGCTTCCGAGTCTTATACAATTCCTCCCTCCATAGCCTTTCAATTCCTCAAAAATGCCTTGCCGCGCTCCCCGCAAGGCCCTTCCATAAACCATCGCCTAACCAGGTCCACCATTCACCAACCATCGTCACTTTGTTTCTCCTATTAGATCTCAGCTCAAACCCTTCCTCAAGTGCCTTTATTAAATGTTCTCAGTAGAACAAGGCTATTGTTCCAGAGAGTTCTTCTAAAGTACCTTTAATAACGCAAAGAGAGAACTTTTAAAATTAAAATATTTTAATTACAAAAGGCAATCCTCTCATGATCTCATTAAAAGTTATCAGTCCATGTCTTCAACTCAGCTGTGCAAACCCGGCACAGAACTTGAAATTTCAAAATATCTTAAATGTTTGTTTCATAGAAGAGACACTGCAAAAATTCATATTTTTACTTGATAGAAACAATTCTTACATTGGCAACTATCAACTAACAAAATTCCTATCTTCTTTAAGACAATGTTTTTAAAATGTCTTCATGGTTGCAATCATTTTGAGGAAATTTGTAGCTTCCAAATTCTAAAGTTTTAAAGCTAAAATAATGGTAATGTAAGGAAACTCAGGAATGACTACTTATTTTCGAATAATTCAAATGTATTGCTTAGCAGGAATACTAAATGATACGAGCACAGTGTTTACACATTTTAAATAAAATTTAAATTAGTGTTTCTGTCATGTGAGCTGAGAAGATTCATCTTAATCTGAGCATATAACCAGGTCCTGTTATCACCCTTTATCTGAAAAAGGGGAAAGACGTATGAATGATGATTCTGAAAAAGTAAGTTTTTTAAATTTATGAAATTTCATGAAAAAAGCATAACTTCAATTCATAAGCTATTATTTAGTCATCAAGTTCATTAGACATTGCAAATAAAGTAAATATTGAACACCATTTTTCTACAAAGTTTATCTGAAAGCTACTTTCCCCACTGGCCTAAACGACTTAATTCTGTCATCACTTACATGTGTTATTTGCGTCTTATTTTCACTCTCTGTAAACTTAGGGACACTGTTTCCTGAGTCATCTAGACAGCTATATGATTTTTTTATTTGTCTTTAATTTTTTATTATATAGTATTTCACACAAACAAAATATATACACACACACATTATAAGGTGTACAGAATAATAAAATAAACAGCCTCCTCTTCACCATCCATCTTAAGAAACAGTATGTTACCAATTAGACAGTTATATGAGTTTAAATGCATATTTACCATTTTATGTTTGCCAAAGGAAGTCCAATAGTCTGACAGGGTGGGAGCAGAGGAGAAAGCAAAAACACTTCACAATTACTGAATTTGCCTCAAGGTAGCATTTGCCGAACTGGTGGCCAGTATTCACAGCTGGAGCAAGCCTTTCAAAAGCATATGCTGCCAGAGAAATACCCGGCTTTGAACTCAGCACAGAGTAAGGACATTCATCAAATCAATGGATATAGAGTTATATGGCTTATATTTAACGACAATTATCTCAAATGTCTATATTAAGAAACAGAACATAATAAAGTTTACAATGCTTACTAATCACAGAGGACGCCTAAATTATGCAAAGAACAAAAATACAAATACTTGGCCCATGGATACTTCAAACTCTGAAGTAAGCGAAAAGTCCAATGAGTGCTCAAAATCCTGTCACAGAGACCCAACACTAAGGCCATGAATCTCACACAACTGTCCTGGTCCCTAGTCCCCAATGTGACATTTACTTTTAAAGACATCTGCTCACATGCTTTTACAGGGAACAGGTAGAGGCAGTCAAACCAACATCACTTAAGAAACAGAAACGGTCACGGAGTTCTGTCCTGGGCTCCCGTGCACACAAAAACTAGATGTGCAAACCGAGCCTCTGGCTCCAGAAATGCCTAAATCATCTTCAGTTCGCTTGAGGTTTTTGTGACTTTAACAAGTAAGTGTAAAAACGACAGCTTTTAAAAAATTCTCATTAATATGTCAAAATAAATGCATGTATTGAAGGGATATGTTTCTACTGTATGAAAAATGCATAAATGTTGAATAATAAACCATTTCCTGATGTCAATCAAGTAATACAAACATTACTATCAGGTGCAATTCTTTATCCATTATTCTATCTCAGCAAGGTCTACTGAATTCAGCCGCCATTCTCCAGTTCCAAAGTCTTAGTTCAGACCCCACCCAAGGCTTCTGAGGACTGTAGGTAACCATTAACAGGGCTTCCTAGTGCCACCAGCCCTAAATGTTCTCATTTCATCCCATGCTAGAAACACCCATTGGCTCTCGACAGTAAGAGGGATAACATCAGACTCTCCTACAAAGACCTTCCCAATTGGACGACTCCATGCTCTTCTCATTGCGCACTGATGCCATAGCCACCCTGAATTTCTAAGTTTTGCTAAACTGCCATGTTCCTTCACTCCTCCATGTCTTTGCATACACGCTTCATGTTGCTCTAAGGCCCGTCCCTCCCTTCTTCCACCAGAAAACTCTCACATTTTCAATATCTAGATCAAAGGAAGACTCTCCTATGAAACCTGTCAGAAGTCTCCAACCGCTCCTTATTCTGTGTTGCCACAGTAATTTATTTATAACTTTAATACTGTATTTTGCTTTGCTATTTTCTTTGTATTGTACCCTTTCATCTTTGCATTTCAAGTGTCTGTCACAGACTGGGTACTCAATATATGTTTAAGGAGGAACAAGGAAAGAAAAGGAGAACAGAAAGGAAGGAAAGGAGAAACAGTTTGATTCTTTGACAGGATAAGAGAGAACTATGGCAGAATTTTGAGTTCCTTTTATAATAAGGACATTAAAAGATTATATTTCTAAAAGTTAAATGACTACTGAATGCCTTGGAATTATAAAGGAAGCATATTTAAGTCTTATAGAAATAATGCCAGTAATTAATTAAGTGTACTGCAGTAGTGGTGTGGCGGAGTGAAACAGCATGGGCTTTGAGCAAATATAGTCAGATTTGAATGTTAATGACAGCAAGTAGCAGCTGCGTATCTTTGGGACCCCTGCTTCTCCCCATCTGTAAATAAGTCTAACCATATAAAGTTGCTGTATTTTCTAAGAAATCAGAGTAAAACACTGGGAAGATGCTGAACATGCGTCAATGATATGATGGATTTTGATTTAGAAATAAAGTTGTTAGGCTATCTCAATCAAAACTATAAACAGAAAATAGTAAAGATATATAACTTCATAGTTTAATTTTAACTTATTGGCTATGGCTAGCTAATAATGATAAAATTTATAACTACTTAAAAGAAGGCCTTAAACAGAGTCTGAAGAAAATTAATTACTACTTAAAGATAGTCCAGTTTTACATTATGATTTTAAACAACAAAAAACCGAGGATGATCAATAATTCCTTCATGGCCATTAAAAATTTACTTGATTTCCATTAAGAGAATCATTTCAAATCTGGGTCCATCACTGTATATTTTAAGAAATCTTTAAAAACTGCTTCCGTACAATCATAAGCCATATGCAAATTCTCTGGAATAATAAAATTGAAAAAAAAGAAGACTTCCCTTTTAAACCCAAGGCTCTGGTCTCAAACATGGGAGGGGTAGCCAACCTAATTTCTGACCAGCACTTGACTAGCTATGCTTTGCTGGCAGTTGAGCATATATTAGCATCAAACTGACAAACGACCTTCTCCTGATGGTGACATTCCGCTTTTGTCAATATTGTAAACATGTCTGTTCAATCTGTTTACGTTCCCCCTGAGCTGGCACCACTTTCTTAATGCCTATGTTAATAGCAAGGTAGAATTGCAATAACAAATGAATTTCATTTAGTCTACAGCTAAAAGCCTTGGGAAGTACCCATCTAAGGCTTAAAACCAATTTCCATTTAGCTTCAATTTCTCTGTTAAGGAGAGAAGGAATTTCTACTACTGAAATTACTTTGAAAGTCATGGCATATTCGAGTTTATTTTCCTAGTCATTTTTGGCTTGTTTTCTCAATATAATCAGAACTTAATTATTCTTGATGTCCGCATATAAATATATAGAAGTTTCTGTTCTATGACAGTTTCATATTTATTAAGAACAAATCTAGTTGGAGTAGGGTTGCCAGATTCAGCAAATAAAAATACAGAATGCCCATTTAACTTTGAGTTTCAAATAAACAATGTATAATGTTTTAATACATGTATATCCTAAATACTGCATGGAACATACTAAAATATTATTCATTGTTTATCTGAAATCCAAATTTAATTGGATGTCCTGTATTTTATTTGGGAAACTTAAATTAGGGTGTTTTAACAACTTGCATCAATAAGTCAATAGAAGGGTCAAATTCACGACCAAGTTTCACCAGAAATGTTTTCCTATGGATGGCCTCTTAGCCTGCAGAGTTGGTTTTTTGGGGGGTTGGGGTTGGGGTGGAAGGGCAAGTTGGTTATAAAGACCTGTTTTGAGGCTTTTTCACTTTTCTTTTTTTTTTTTTTTGAGAAAGATTAGCCCTGAACTGAGCTAACATCTGCTGCCAATCCTCCTCTTTTTGCTGAGGAAGACTGGCCCTGAGCTAACATCCGTGCCCATTTTCCTCCACTTTATACGTGGGACGTCTGCCACAGCATGGCTTGACAAGCAGTGCGTAGGTCCCACACCCAGGATCTGAACTGGCGAACCCAGGGCTGCCGAAGCAGAACATGCGAACTTAACTGCTGTGCTACCGGGCCGGCCCCCTTTCTCACTTTTTCTTGATCAGTCTGATGAATAAGGCCATTTTGACTGTTGCTTGAGCAGCACCATAGCCCAGCTGCCAGCTCGTCTTTTAGTAATCATTCAACAGATATGGCAGCTCTAAGATACTGGTTGTCTTAAAAAAAAAAAAAAGCTTCTGGTTTACAGGTATTAAAAGTGAAAAAAGACTTTGAATCCAGGGAACTCGAGAAGTCGGACTGAATACATTGAGCTTGTTTAAATATTTACATCCAAAATAAAAGTAAGGAACTTCTTTAAAAAGAAATTTTTAATTAGGATAAAAAGCTAAAGGACACAAAGGAAGAAACCATGAGAGTTGCCTTGTAAATATTTGCCAGAGACCTAATATCATGTCGTATTTTGCATTAGTTCCCACCCCCACTCCCCAACTCAACAAGCCATTCCCTTGTAGTCTAAACCTATTCAACAGCCAGGCTCCTCCTTTAAAATCTCACTATCTCATTATCAGCACATCTGCTAGCCGGTACTACTCACACTGTTCTAATTTCCCGTCCATTATTCAACTTAATAAAATTGATTAAAGCAATAGACAAGGTGAATGTTCATATTATCAAGTTGTTTGTAGTCTGGTAGTTTGGGCTAGTCATGAAAAAACGAAATTTAATAGAAATACCATATGACCCAGTTATCTCTCTACTGGGTATTTATGCAAAGAACTGGAAATAAACCATTCAAAGAGACTTATGCACTCCTATGTTCATTGCAGCATTATTCACAATAGCCAGATGTGGAACCAATCCAAGTGCCCATCAACTGATGAATGGATAAAGAAGGAGTGGTATATAGAGACAATGGAATACTCCTCGGCCATAAAAAAAACTAAAATCGTCCCATTTTCAACAACATGGATGGACATCAAGGGTATTATGTTAAGCAAAATAAGCCAGACAGAGAAAAACACTGTACAATTTCACCCATATGTGGAAAATAAACAAACACATGGACAAAGAGAAAAGATTAGTGGTTATAAGAGGGGAAGGGGGTTGGGGGTGGGCATAAGGGGTAAAGGGGCACATATATATGGTGACTGACAAATAATAATGTACAACTGAAATTTCACAATGTGATAAACTATTATGACCTCAATAAAATTTGTTAAAAACCCAAAACCCTCAATTCTAGAGTGGTCATGACCCAATTAAAAAAAACAAAAAGGAAATTTATAACAAGAGAAATGCACTGGACTTCAAAGCTTGAGAAGCCTTTATTAGAGACATCAGTAAAGGCCCAATGAGAGTGGGCTTGGCAGTAGGAAATGCTGAGGTCTGAATTAAAGCTCTATCTGTTACTGCTGAGTGACTTTGGACATCTTACTGAACCTCTCTGAACCTCACTTATAATTATCTATCTTGGATGATTATTGTCAGGTTTAACATGAAAGACCATAGGAAAAATTTTTTATACAATGTGAGATATGTTTATAAGCATTTAGGAAAAGGCAGCAATTATAGAGTAAAATAGTGAAGTTGCTACAAATAATCTTGTTGGAACTAGATTGCCATGGTCTGAATACCAGATTCTCCATTTACTAGCTATGAAAACAGGCAAATCACTTAGCCAATCTGTGCCTCATTTCCTCATCTATTATGAGAATTATAATACTATCGGTCTCGGAATTGTGGAGAGGACAAAATTAATTAATTCTTGTAAAAATCTTCATTAAAAAATTCATGTAAATCTCTACAGCATAAGTACCTGAGAAATGTTAACCAGTTTGATTATCATCATCACCTTTGTCATTATTATGATTTCAGGAGGTAGCATTTCAGACAAGCCTTAACAGGCTGGTAGTATCAAAACAAAAGTATTAAGAAGAAATTCCCAGCTACGGGGACAGCAAGAGTAAGAGCAGGGAAAAACAGAGCAACAAAAGCTTGTCAAGGGTCAGAAAATACACTTTGAACAGAGAATAATGAAGCATGTTAGAAAGCTAAAAATGATAGATGAAGCCTTGATTGTAGAAAAGCTTGATGCAAGATTGAGGCTTCTCTAAATACTTCACTACCCAACCAGGGGTCTTTCAAGTTTTCAGAACAGAGGAGTCATGTGATCATCGTTGCAGTCTATTAACGTAGCAGCATTGGTTTTGCATAAGTTAGAAGGAGACAACAGAGGCAGGAAGTTTAGGTAAGGGGCTCTGCACTGTTTCCGCAAGAAGTCAGGAGAGCCTGAACCTGAGCATTCCAAATAAGAGTCGAAAAGAGAGGACTGGCTCCTGAGAACATACAGGACTTTGCAACTGTTTGGAGAAGGCCATGGAAAGCAAGCCAGAGACGCAGATCAGGTGCAGCTTGGTTATGACTGACAGGTAATTGGGAGTTGAGACCCACAGATCATTCTTTAGCAAGGGAAAAGCTGTCAAAGGCTGCTTTGTGAAAAAGACCACATCCAACAAGCAAAGGTGGGGAGGGGCAGGAATAAAGCCGCTGCATCAATCTATGCTCATCATTCTCCTAGAGGAGGTGCTGACCCCTTAGGGCTGAGTTTGGAGCTCCTCCTCTCTGACCTCAGAGCACCCAGTGTAAACTGTATTAGAGATCTTATGAGGGAGTAATGGAATTATCTGTCTATCATACACACTGATCTGATGGCAAAAACCAGTAGTGCCTATATCCTCAATAGTATTTGAAGAATGAATGAATGAACAAGTTAGCTGCCCTTAGAACCTCAGTCCTCCAAGTCACCTTTGCATCATAAGGCTCTTTCCAGCCTCACAGACTAGCGTCTCACGCACAAGTTTCTATGACTCATCCTGCCTTGAGTAGAAACCAAACTACTTTGTTCTTTGTCAATCTACTTTACCAGCATTCAAGTAGCCTAATGGGATGCATAAATGGTTTTCAAAATGTGTTTCTAAAAGTCTTTGAGGTTCCATGAAATATGCTCTCCCACCCTACCCCATCCCACAGTCCAGGGACCATCCAGAGTCATACAAGCTGGGAGGGTTAGCAGGGAGAGAACAGCAGCCATACTTAAATTGGTTGTGTAAATGGGACATCACTGTAAGACTGCGATTTTAGAAAAGGATTCTGAGATTTTTTTTTAAGTTTAAAATACTTTATCCACCCTTTAAATTACAAGTTTCACATAAAGTAAATCCTTGGGGCCAGCCCTGTGACACAGCCGTTAAGTATGCACGTTCCACTTCGGCAGGCCAGGGCTCTCCAGTTCGGATCCCGGTGCCGACATGGCACAGCATGGCAAGCCATGCTGTGGTAGGAGTCCCATATATAAAGTAGAGGAAGATGGGCACGGATGTTAGCTCAGGGCCAGTCTTCCTCAGCAAAAAGAGGAGGATTGGCAGCAGTTAGCTCACGGCTAATCTTCCTCAAAAAACAAAAAAAGTAAATCCTTTAGTTTATCTTTAAATTATTGTCCAAATATCTTAAATTGCAAAATAAGAGCCCAATCCCTTCCATCATTCTCCTTCTCGCTGTATATATACCAAAATGGAGAGAAGTAAGACAGTGGGCCTGTTCCCCTTCTCTGAGTGTGGTTTATTTTCTGTTTTCCAGCCGTGGTCCTGAAGAGTTATCTTCCAAGAACCCAAGTAATACATTAACACAGGATGTTCCAGTGAAAGTCTTCCTCACAAAAAAAAAAGAAAGAAAGAAACTGAGAAGACTTCTCAGCTTCACGCTAAGACTGTTTTAGTTGGCTTGGGATGGGAGCCAATCAAGCACTGGTGTGCAGGAGCTGGCTCCTGAGAGCCAGTTTGAGCTCATCTCTCCCAACTCTGCAATCAATGATGCCACGTTGGTAGCCCGACACTGACCACGCTGGGAGTATTTACCCCACAGAAATCTTCAAATGCTACAAATCGGGGCTTTTTTCCTTGCAGATATCCAGCGTATCAGCACACTGTTAAAATTTTGTTTTCAAGTTCCCTACAAGAAATTAATGCACAGCTAGCGTTGAGAACCACTGCAAAGAAAGAACATACTCAATGAATTAATTTTTTAGGAGTCTGATATGTCTGCAATTACGTGTTAGCAGCCTTACTACCTGGTACCATTAACATGCAATATTTTATACACTCAATGTGCTGCAAAAAGTCTATATATAAGCTGTATTTTTAATTGGCTCAAATTTTCAATGTTAAAGAGAGCTTACTAATTTTTTAATTAAAAGTCTAATCATATTTTGGAATCTAAGAATTTGAGTGCTAAAGGGAATTTAAGAAGTAATCTAGTCCAACTCTTTCAGAATTAAAAGAAAAACCCACTAAGTTATAGAAAGTGAGATTTATATCCATTAAACTATGTAAAACAGTGCCAGGATCGTAAGGCCTGTCTGCTACCACACCAACTGAATTTCTATATGGTGGGTTTGTTTAAAAAACGAAGAGCCAGCCTGATGGCATAGTGGTTAAGTTCATGCGCTCTGCTTCAGGGCCCAGGGTTTGCCAGTTTGGATCCCAGGTGCAGATGTATACCCCGCCTATGAAGCTATGCTGTGGCAGGCGTCCTACACATAAAATAGAGGAAGATGGGCACAGATGTTAGTTCAGGGCTGATCTCCCTCAGCAAAAAGAGGAGGATTGGCAGCGGATGTCAGCTCAGGGCTAATCTTCCTCATAAAAAAAAAAAGAAGAAGAGAGAAAAAGAAACAGTTCCAATATGACCTTTTAGTTCTTGTCCCGAAGAGCCTAAGTAGTAATAAGGTCCATGACCCTAGAAAAACTCAAACTTTCAAATAAAAGTGTCAACACACAGCCTAAGGGAAATAATTAAATAGCATACCTATTTGCATACCTCATGTTTGAGTACAGCAAATACTTGTATTGAAATCATCTCTCATGGAAAGAACGCTTCCCTTCTCACAGGATGTTGAACAATTACACAGATTAGAGCACTGCTCTCACAGTTCCCTACCCACGTAACCTTGTGCACTGATGAAAAAATAATACACTACTGGTTGGTCGCTTAACCATAATAAAGAGGAGATATAAACACATACCCACGCGAGAAGCAACAGGTTTCTTTTCACTGTTCCACAGTATCCTAACATGCCCACTATGATAAGGAAACAGCAAACAGCGATCATGACCGGATGAACCACAGGAAAGTAAGTCAGGATGACAGCCTCCTCCACCCTGAAAGAACAACGGCAATGTCATATTATAAACAAAATATAGTCGAGATGCACCCAAGACATAGGAAGACACAATCGTGATTTGGGTTAACGATCCTTTAAATCATCATGCCTCAAAACTGATGACTGTATTCCTATTCTCAAAAGCACCAATGGGCTTGCTTGTTTTATTTTGTTTAGTTTTTTATACAAGTGGTAGCATTCCTACCTCAACTCATTTAAAATATATTTTAAGAGAGGAGTCCTCAATAAGAAGTCGATCTACAATTAGCTCCGAAGCCTTAGCCTGAGGAAACCCCACAGGACCCTTCGCTATCTTCCAGCTGAGAAGAATCTCCCTCTTCTCGGATCCGGGACTCCAAGTGCAGCTCTTTCTTTCTCCCTCACTACTGACCCTTCCCCAAAATGTGAAAGACTGCTATGTAATGGGAAATTGGTCTGTATTAAAAGAAAGAGGAAGGGAGAGAGATGATTTTCGTTAGAAAACTATGAAAAAATCGTTCACTAGAACTATAATAGTAAGGATAATAATAATTATATCAAAAATTACCATTGCTAAGCTCCATTGTGTTAAGGATTTTACAAAAACGCATCTCAGTTAATCCTTACGACATTTCAGAGTGATACACATATATTACAATCCCCATTGAGAGATGAAGAAACTCAGGGTGGGAGAAGTTAAGTAATTTGCCCCTTGCGATGTCAGTGGTTCAACTTTTGAAATTTGAGAGGAAAATGGCGTTGCTGGGTTTGGTTTTCACTAACTCAGGAATACGAAGGTAAAAAGGTTGGCAGTGATTTTCTTAGAGAAAAGTAGCTATGCTGTCCTTTCTATGCAAATATGACGTAACTGACATACTGTCAGGAGGACAGGCGACTGGTATTACCATACCCAGAAATGTTCTCTAAAACCAGTGGCGCACCTTAATGAGAATGCTAGAAAATGCAAGTGTCTGCAACAGAGGCTGCCATGGGCAGGAAACACTTTCCAAATGATCACGGAAGAGCACCACCGTCTAATCAGCTGAGAGCAATGGTAACAGAAACTAGCGTCTGAGGAAACCCGGTGAAAGAAATCAATCATTAACTGTAACGCCTACCTTGTTTCTGCAGTTAAAGTCAGAACATTATTTAGGTAGTCCCTCATCCAAGCAGAAACTGCCAACACACTGATGGACATTAACTGGGAGAAAAACAAATACAAATTGGTTACCAAGGATTTACGCAACATTCTCTGTAGGATTAACAATAAAAAAGTAAGGATTTTTATTACA
Organism: Equus asinus; assembly: GCF_041296235.1. Classification (NCBI taxonomy): domain Eukaryota; kingdom Metazoa; phylum Chordata; class Mammalia; order Perissodactyla; family Equidae; genus Equus; species Equus asinus. The sequence continues at coordinate 176,861,934 of NC_091790.1, forward strand.
TAATCATGATGCTTTCTCCTAAGTACCATTTACCTCCTGTTGCAATTTACTATTACTATAAATATCTGCCATTCCGTTGTGTAATCATGTCATAGCCACTAAATAAAACGTCACCTGATAGGATATGGATAGCTAAACTATTAAATAGCTAATCCCAGGTTCAGGACAGGAATTGGACAAGATGAGGAGGCAACAGAACGACTAAATTATCAAACATATAAGATGAGCCCAAAACATGCTGGCATACTTAAAAGCAAGGAAGCCATCAAGTACTACTGAGGTTGTCAACAAAAGTCAGAAGAGCCAACTCGAAAAGTCTTCCATTGGCTAATGAATGTTAGTTAGACAATTTAAGCATCAAAATAATAGTAATAATAATAATGCAATGGTTTGAAACATATTAAATACGCTAAAATCTATGAACTTATAATAATACCTAAACAAAACTCACTGGTCACCTTTGTAGGATGTTGGATAGTCAACTCACTCTTCAGAAAACTGATAAGAATCCACTATTCATTCTACCTTTCCTATACAAACCAAAGAGAGAACCAAAGACTTAATGAAAGTTTTTACAGAAGAAGTGCCGCTAATGTGTGCAGAAAGTATGATAGAATATGACTATTTAAGAACCCTTTCTGAAATAATAGACCTCTAGGCAAAGATTCCCCAGTGGCTGCCAAAATTAGCAGGTCAGTGGTGCTCAGTCCTGTCTGTAGATCAGAATCACCTAGGACTCAAAAAATTACTCAGGCCAGGTCCACCCTGGATCAATTCTCGGGAGCAGGGCCTGGGCATCAGAAATGTGTGAAGGTTCCTCAGATGTTCTAATGTGTAGTTGGGGCTGAGAACTACCGCATTACATGGATGGCTGATGGGGACTTTAGAACGGAGAAGACCAGGCTGATGGAAAATACCAGACCTCACTGATCAATTTCAGTATCACAAAAAGAGAAAATCAGGTACAATGTGTCCCCCAGTGTGACACAATCGGAAGTGCACAGAGATACCCTTGAAGTATTTTCACAAAAAGTCAAATCTGAATCTAATCAAGCCTCCAGCTCTATCAGTTTATAGGAAATATAGAAAATAGATTTAAACTTGTTAAATGCCCCCAAAGGGATGCAATCAGCAAAATCGAGAATATGAGAAAGTTTACAGGACAAATGATATCGTTTCTTCAACTAAAAAGACTGGCAAGTGGGGAAAAAACGAAGGAAGGAGAAACTGTTATAAATTTTTAAAGATTTAAGAGATTACCCAATGCAAAATGTTTACCTGATTTGGATCCTGATTCAAAAAAATCAATCACAAAGGGACAATTCATGAGATAACTGGGGCTCTTTTAACATGACTGGACATTTGAAAATATTAAGAAATTATTGTTTATTATTTTAGATATGACAATGATATCACAGTTAATTTTTAAAGGATCCTTATCGTTTAGAGATATATGCTGAAGTAATCATGAATAAAATATAAGGTGACTGGGATTTGGCTTAATCAATAGTCATGATACGTGCGGTTAGGTGGGAAGTGGAGCCTACATTGATAACTGTTGAAACTGGGTAATGGGTAACTGGGGATTAATTATACTGTGCTTTCTACTTTCGTATATGTTTTAAATTTTCCATAATTCAAAACCGTTTTTAAAAAAAGAAACTAGGGGCCAGCCCTGTGGCATAGTGGTTAAGTTCCTGCACTCCACTTCGATGGCCCGGGGTTCACAGGTTCGGATCCTGGGCGCAGACCTAGCACCATTCATCAAGCCATGATATGGTGGCATCCCAGATATAATAGAGGAAGATTGGCAACAGATATTAACTCAGGGCCAATCTTCCTCAAAGAAAGAAAGAGAGAGAGAGAGAAAGGGAAGGAGGGAGGGAGGGAAGGAGAAAGGGAAGGAGGAAGGAAGGAAGGAAGGAAGAAAGTAACTAGAACATGTTCAAAAAGAGTCTATCAGGGAAGCTTTTCTAAAAGCTGAAAGTTAACCTAAGTTCTGACAGTTTTTCTTATTTTGATGGAACTCTTTCTCAAATGTGCCTTATACTTATCTTCTTAAGCACAACATAGTGAAATTCAACTAACTTGATTTTTAGTAATTTCTGCCATCTTAATGAACATCAGTTCTCATTGTGTCTTACAGATTTAGCTGTAAACGTTGATATAATGAATATAAAGGTAGGAATGAATCTGTTCTGACTCAAGCAATGGCCATGAAACATGCTTTCTGGATAACAGCTCCAGAGTAAGCCGATCGCGTAGAGCTCTACGACCGCTTGTAACATGAAGTATGGCTGTCTGCTTGGAAAACAAGCGAATTCACTTGTCCACCATTAGATTGCAAATATATGCTTAACACCTACTATCTGCCTTGTACTGTCTGTATGAGACTCAGAGACTCAACAATGAATAAAAGAAGCAAAATCCCAGCCTTGGTGGAGCTTCTTGAGGGACACAGGGAATAAATACACAAAGCAGATAATTACAGACTATAAAAAAGTACCATCAAGCACGGAAAAGTGAAGTAACCTCCTCAAAGTCTCACAGATCCTAAGTGGCAGAGCTGGGATTCAAACCCAGGCCCTCGGGCTTTGGAGAGCTAGGTTTAGTCACTAACTGCCTTCCACGTTTAGAAACAAGCATGATAAGTTCCAGAGATGGTGAGGAGTCTAGCCTGCATAGCGTTCAGCGTTCCTTTTAAAAAAAGGAGGCAGTGCCAGGTGGTCTGTAGCAGTCAGGCTCAGTCTGAATATCTGAACCATATTCTTTGGTGAATGGGGGTTCAGGGGTCAATGGCCTAAGTCAGGTTAAGAACCCTGGGACAACAGTTCAGAGAAGAATTCGGCCAGTTATTATCCTCATTTCTGCTGGGAATGAAGAACAGATTGTAAATCTAATAAAAGTTACCCAGTGGGTCGGCCACAGTGTATTAGCCATGCTTCGAGCTTCTGTAAACTTGAGGCTTTAACATCTTTTCTACAGGCATATGCTGGAAACACCTTGGTCTAGAGAAACTAATAATATGCCTGAGTCACCCTGCCTTGGCTTCCTGCCTTCCTGGTTGTCCGCCTTCCACCCACCCTGAAGAGGAGTCCTTCTCCCTGGGACGGGACACAATTCTGATTTTCAAATACAAACCAACCAATCCAAAGCCCACACCCTCAACCAACTTCTTTATGGAGCTCTCTTACTCCAGGCCACTCTATATTGGCCCTAATCAACCCAAAGTTCAGGTGCCAGACAACTAGGGACAGCCCCTGTACTCCAGAGCCTGCTGAAAGTACTCAAACTAGCCAATCCTAAACTTAGTGACCCTGGCTTGCGCATTCCTTCTGAAGGAAACCACAATAAAAACACTTGCCCAGTCCCCATCTCTCTCTCGGCCTTGCAACCAGTGATTCCTCTCTTGCCCGCCCCCTGTGATGAGCATAACACACTATCTTCTCAATGGCAGTCGTCTCCTGTTCTTTTGACCTAAATAATGACACCTAGATAATAATAGAAGCTATTAAAACACAGGGCTAGCAGAAGCCCATGGACTACTTGATTAAATCTGAGGCTATATATTCTCTACTTGGCTATACGTGTCTTTCAATACCTTGTAAGTTTCATGAGGGACAGGAAAGTCCATTAACGTGCTATTTTATTTAATTACCTCATTATTTTGCAGCTATAAATAATTCTCTTCTCTCTTTATCACTCTTCAAAGTAATAGCTGATCTTGGTTTCTCCATCCTCTAATTTCTTACAGGCTGTTTAGCCAATTTTCAATATCATAGCTCTGAGAGTATCAATATTATCAGATCCTTCATTTTGTATATTGTACTGTGTATTGACCAGCTGCTCTCTGCCAGGTGCTATGGTATGTGCTGGAGATACACTGATGGGCAGTAACAGACACCATCTCTCTTCTATGGTAAAATTAACTAAGTGGACACACGCTAATCAACTCATCAGAGATTCAAATGTATAACTGCAAACTGTAATAAGTATTGGAAAGAAATAATACAAATTGTTATGAGAACTCTTTTTGGGGCACCTGACCTATTCCACGGGGCCAAAGGGACTTCTCTAAGAGAGCTGAGAACTGAAGGGTAATTATCAAATTAATTAGGGAGAGGGAAGTTGAAAAGAACATTCCAGTGAGAAAGAACAGCAAAGGTCCCAGGGTGGAAGGCAGCATGATATGTTCAAGGGAAATTGGCTGGTGGTGAGAATGGAAAGTCAGGCAGGGGGCAGATCACACAGAGTCTTCAAGGTCATTTTAAGGATTAGGGTCTTGACCATGATGATAATGAGAAGCCATCGGATTAAGAAGCCTTGTTTTGAATTCCAGCTCTGCTCCTTTTTAGCTATATGACTTTGGGCACGTCATTTAATCTTTCCTAAGCCTCAGTTGCCTCACATATAAAATGTTATAATAATAAGTCCTACTTTGTAGAGGCTTTACATGACAAAAATACGCAGTAAGATTCTTATTTATGTTACCTATATCATCTCTAGTCACTTCTGACCTCAGGGCTTCCTTTTCATCTTTCTCAGTCAGTTCAACAGACTAGACAACTCCTAAATCATCTCAGAAATGGAATCTTCAGACATCAAAGGTCTACCAAATGGATGAGGGAGGAAGCTCTGTGATGTGGCTACCTATTGGACTTCCACGGCCATTCTCAATTTGAACATCTCTAAAACTGAATTCATCTCCACTCCTCTGGAAGCCTGTGTGTCCCTTGCAGTTTTTCCTATCTTGGTAAATGGAATAATCAAGGCTTCAATCACATAAACTGGCAACTTGGCAGGCAGCCTGAGCCTCTCCCTCTTCCTCTGTCCTACATCTAATTACTTTCAAGTCCTACAGATTGTTCCTGCAACACATCTGGTGAATTCCTCCCCCTTTCCTGCCACTTCGGGCTGGTTCAGGCCCTCACTCTCTTGCCAGGCAATTATAGCCACCTTATCACAGAACTCTCCAGCTCACAGACTCCACCTCAAAGTCACCCTTCACTTAGCTTGATAAATCACAGATCAAGTTCTTCTGCTTAGAAAGCTCTAATAGCTGCCCCTTATGGCTCCTCCCCAACTCTCACTTCCATTTCCCCTGACTCTCTCCTAGAGAATAGAGATTAAACTCTTTAGTAGGACACACCAGGCCCTCTTCAGTCACCCATTAACTTGTCTCTTCAACCTGCTTCCTGCCAGCTCCTTCACACACACATTCTGTACTCAGACGACAAAAATCCGCTTGGACTTCTCCAAAATGCACCATGAGATCTCCCGAAGCCTTTGTCTTTGCCCATGCCGTTCCCTCTCCCTAGAATGCTATCCTGCTCCAGCCTTTCTATCCTCATGAACAGGGCAACCTTATCCTTAAAGACCAGCTCAAATACCAGCCAGAGTGTAAAGATTTTCTCCCAACTCCCTCCTCACCCACAGCCAATGCTCTTATGCAGACCTCACAGAGCAGCCGTCTACTGTTTCCTATTTGACCCCCCCATCTCACTCCACTGGAGGGTACAGACACTATTTAGAACCCCACCACACAGCAGAGTACCAGGCCCAGTAATGAGGCCTAGTATTTATTAGATGAATGAATGAGGAAATAATTAAACTAAAGGGAGATGATTTCAACTTGCTAGATAAGCTAACCATCAGAGATCTTTACCAAAAATTAGGAGATGCTTTAACTAAGCTTTCTATACTGGAAGTTTTCCACTAGAGAGATGCTTACTGAATCACAAAATCTAAGATTTATATATCAGGTCAGAAGCTGGCTTAAGTGTTCTAAAAAGTCCTTTAAACTTGGCCCTACTGGTTTACTGGTTTTTTCACAGGAGTTACCCAAGCATCATGGCTGTCCACAGAATGTTAGTCAAAATAAAGAATATCAGTACAAAGCTTTCTCTTACAGTAAACAAGCAACTCTGGGAATAAACATCTTTTTAGTATGACATGAATTCCAGCTGCATTAAATGTGTGAGAACAGTTGCATTCTCAAAGTGCCATTTTACTCACTGAGATTGAGAAAATAATAACAGAATCAACAAATATGCTGCATGCTATAGCAAGAAACTAAGCTAAAATGAGGCAAGGTCACCTCAATAACTGAACCTGATGTCAGTAAACCTAGAAGCACAAATGCAAGCCAATTCAAGACTCCTTACTAATAATGGTATTTTCTGCTAACTTTCCAAATTAAAATAAAATAATTCTTCAACTGTCAGTCATGACGATTAAATCATTAGCAACATTGTAGTTATCATATGTAACTAGGAGTATAGCTCCTTACATTTTCTCCAATATTGTAAAATATTATTTGTACTTCAAGGAAATATTTAGAAAATAACACAAGTATTACTTTATAGAAATATATTTAACGTACAACTTAGCAGGACAGTTGTCAGATTCTGTCTTGGAAAACACTTAGAAAATGCAAGCTCTCCACAAATATTTATAAATATGAAATTTACAGTGCTGGAGATATATTCTGGTTTTGCTTGCGTCCAATTAAGTAAAAATAAGTATTAAATCAAGTTGCTTTCTAAATCAGAATTTTATGAGTAGGCACATTCCCTAAATTTATTATGAAATGCATACCTATAGTATCCATCAAAGAGCAAGGTCACAGTCAAAAGCAGACTTTTAAATCCTTCAACTCTCTGCCATACATGCCATACATGATATACAGTCTCATAGAAGGTGACAGTGACACAAGCATTCCTGTTCAAGGCTGACAGATGTCTAAAACCACACACCTGAACTTTCCTTTGTATGTCAAATCTGTTAGTAAAGAGCAGAATGCAGAGATCACAATGTTAGTTACAGTTCTGTCTGTACAGACAACCAGGACAAGTAATTCAAACTCTCAGAACCTCTGTTTTCTCATCTTAGAAATGGAGAAATTTGGGGCTGGCCTGGTGGTGCAGCAGTTAAGTTCACACATCTACTTCGGCAGCCCAGGGTTCGCCGGTTCGGATCCCGGGTACGGACATGGCACCGCTTGTCAAGCCACGCTTTGGCAGGCATCTCACATATAAAGTAGAGGAAGATGGGCACAGATGTTAGCTCAGGGCCAGTCTTCCTCAGCAAAAAGAGGAGGATTGGCAGCAGATATTAGCTCAGGGCTAATCTTCCTCAAAAACAAAAGAAAAAAATTGGAGAAATTGGACTAGGTGCTTTTAAAATTCCCTTTATTCTTAAAAAACAAAAAAGGATTCAAATTGTTATTATTTATTGAAAGTAAAGGTAAATCAATTCTTGATTGTTTGGAGGCTGGCAGCCCAGGGTCAGTACTTCTCAGTAACATGTGTATTTCATGTTCCCATGCCTGCTCCCCTCTGCCTTTTGGTCAGTTCATGCCTCACCAGCTTCCCTTCTACCAAGGGACGAGCAGCGGAAAAGAGAGCAGACAGCTAACACTATTCACGAATGCTGTGAAAGAGCAGGCAACGTAAGTGATGGCTGAAATGAGTTCCGGAGATGACTCATGGGCATCATTTACGCATGAACATCTATTAATTAGAGCTGAATAAATCAATAGCACCCTGGAGCTGTTCTGACTAATGGTTTTTATAGATCATCACGCTGCCCTGTAGACAGGGAGACCATACATCCTGCTCTGACCGGAGAATCTGCTTTGAGCCTGCGTGGTTGTGGTTTAATTATTAGTAGACATCCTCTGCACTTCACTCCCACAAGTGTCCTGATTTCCATGACAAATTATCTGGTCACCTTGTAAGCACTGCAGGTAAAAGGAGGGTAAAATGGGTCCCTCGACAGAGCAGTTTCTGTGCAGTCCGGCAGCAAACTCCAATTCCACTTCTCCAGCGCCCCAGCTTGCGACTGCTCTGAGTGGGGAAGTATGAGTGAGGAATCTGCTGCTCCAGTCTGCAGCAGGGTTGTGCTGCAAAGAACTCTCCATGCCTTTCTCCTCAAAAAGCATTCCTTACGAAGCATGCAGTGGCCCCTTTGCACAGCTGACCCACACTATATTAAAAAAGTGAATCAGCTTTGCCCAGAGACTAAAGTTTACTTTAAAAAAGCACTAACATTCAGGGGCTGGCCTGGTGGCACAGTGGTTAAGTTTGCACACTCTGCTTCAGCAGCCTGAAGTTCTCGGGTTCAGATCCTGGGCACAGACCTACACACTGCTCATCAAGCCATGCTGTGACAGCATCCCACATACAAAAAAGAGGAAGATTGGCACAGATGTAGCTCAGGGACAATCTTCCTCAAGCAAAAAGAGGAAGACAGGCACAGATGTTAGCTCAGGGACAATCTTCCTCACCAAAAAAAAAAAAAAAAGTACTAACATTTGTTGGAGCATTCTCTATGATTCCACAGGAAAAGTTAAGGAAAACTTGAATGTCTTTCATGGTATAAAGTTGGGGGGCATCAATTTAAAAAGTAGTATTTTAATATGACATTATAAATGCCATGTGAATGCAAATATCCACTTGTCAAGAATCTCCTTAGAGTATGCTGGGTCAAACACCTAAAGTTCACTACAGATGGCCAGAGAAAAAGAAACACTGAGCCTTCTGTTTGTTTTGTCTACCTTGCATATATCCCCAAAGCGCAAACTAAATTTCCTGTCCACTTTTTAGGTTTTCTTTTCATATTTAATAATATGTTTAATATTTAATAATAAGTTTCTTTGAATAATATTTAATAATAGTTTTCTTTTCATATTTAATCAGGGCAGTCCCTCTCTATTGCTGCTGTCTTTAGCAATGGTAAGTGAGAAACAATGGCTCCTATCTATTGGTGAGAAATAGGAGTTTAAAACACAGACAGAATATTATATTTTCAAAAAATAATAAACAAACATTTTGATGAATGTTAAGTGTTTGACAATAACAGGAATGTCCAAAAAGAACCATATTTATCCATACTTCCAATAGCAGAAAATTACTGTCTAAAGAAGGCAAAAGTCTGAAATGGAGGAAGGTTTCATTTATTTAGATAGTATGCTATTTAAAAAGTAAAAGTGTGATAAATTTGAAATAAAAATAACCCATTTCCTCGCTCCATCATGGCCCGAATGTGAATCATGGTCTCCGAAGAGGTCTCAGGGCAGTTTACTCACATGCACGGTGTCCCATTACCAACCATGGCACTCATGACAAACCTAGAAGGCCCAGTGCTGCCTGCCAACCCCAGAACAGCTCCCGGGGATCAGGGTTCTTCACAACATGGACGAGCCACTCAGATGGCAAACCTAGGTGACTGGACCCATAGCAAAGAAGAGAATGCAGTGCATTTGTGATCTTGAATGTGCTGTGGATTGTTTCCTCTTACACATGTCTATGTCTCACATTTAAAAAAAAAAAAAAGCAAGATGTATTTTTTCAATTAAAAAAAATATCCCCCAGTTTGATTTTCAACTCCCAGAACAGCAAAACATAAATCCATAGGTCTTCAGTGTTTTCCCAATTAAGATTTTTTTTTCCTTTCCCTAAAATCCTTGTGGAGCAGAGAAGAGGAGAAGGGACCCGTATGGTAGAAATAGACAGGACAAAGTTCTCTTTAAAATGTCAAGTGAAGAGTAAACGGCTACAGCTCTTGATCTCAGAGATTAGGAGGGCAGGTTTCTCAGTCCTGCAAAACCAGAGACAGGAACAATCTGCCTCTCCACGCTAAGGATGTGAAGTCTGGTTTAAGTGAGGTCCATATGCCACACTGGTTCATTCTGCTCCTAATTTCAACGAGAACTAAAACCAAGGGCTGAAGCCTTGCTCCTCAAGGTGAAGCATGCCGACCAGCAGCAGCAGCGTCACAGAGGAGCTTTTCAGAAATGCAGATGCCCAGGCCCAACCCCAGACATACTGAATCAGAACCTGCATTGTAATGAGATGCCCAGGTGACTCCTGTGCACATGGAGGTTTGAAAAGCACCGCTCCAGAGGACTTGGAATGAGCAGGTGAACAGCTAATCCCTTTCTACTGAGGATGTTTACTTCTCCACAAATAAATTCACCACCCTTTCCAGTAGTACAACTTCCACCATACCTGGAGGAAAAAAATTAGACTTTGAATCCCTGTTCTAGTCCTTGCTAGCAAGTTACTGAACTTCTCTGAGTAACTTCTCTTTACCTAAAAAACAAGCGCTATTTTCCAGGGCTCTTAGGAGAATGAGATGAGAGAGTAGTGTAAGAATGCCCAGGCATGCGCCTAGCACAAGGCTGAAAACTGCTTCTGACTCACAAGGAAATATAGGATCTGCAAACATTGCTTTAACACTGAAAAAACAACATCAATTTTCCCAAAGTTAGCATGTACATTTCATACAAATCCAACAAAAATCCCGATGGATATCTGTAATTGTATAAAATAATGTTAAAGTCCATACAGAAAAAGAAACCTTAACCAAGACAAGAAAGGTAGGTACATTAAAAGAACAGAAGAATGTAAAATAATATATAAAATTCTAGAGAAAAATTCTATTAAAAACAACATATAAAAATGTGTTTATTACATAGCAACTGATAAATAAAATCAACAGACAAGAGGGCATACCTAAATGGTAAATATGAAATATTTAATGAATATGAACTATGCAAAGAAATGATATATATGAAAATATGTAAAGTGACGCTCATGTCCAATGGTAGTGGAGGAAGTAAAAAGTAAAGTAACAGTGACATAATGCTTTAAACCCTTCAGACTGGCAAAAGTTAAAAAGTGCCATAACGCCAACAACATGGCAGCAAATATTTGTGTACAGGTGATGGGGGTGTACTGGTGCTTTTATTTAGAGGACAGATTCCCAGGACAGGATTGCTGGGTCAAAGAAACGTAGCAGTGGCAGCGGTAGGAGCAGTATTAATCACAAAAACAATTACTACTATAAGGATTCCTTTGATTCAGCAATCCACCTCCTGGTAATCTACATGAGCATAATTATTGTAGTACTCGTAGTAACAGCTGCAAGTACTACTATGTGCTACTATTGCTTCTACTACTACTCCATACACAGCATTTCTTTTTTTTAAAGATTAGCACCTGAGCTAACATCTGTTCCCAATCTTCTTTTTTTTCCTTCTTCTCCCCAAAGCCCTCCAGTACATAGTTGTATATTCTAGTTGTGAGTGCCTCTGGCTGTGCTATGTGGGACGCCACCTCAGCATGGCCTGATGAGCGGTGCCATGTCCACACCCAGGATCTGAACTGGCAAAACCCTGGGTCACTGAAGCGAAGCGCAGGAACCTAACCACTCGGCCACCGGGCGGGCCCCTAGACAGCACTTCTTAAGTGCCACTGTTCAAGCGCTTTACAGACATCTAATCCTCACAACAACTCTAAAAAACAGGAGCTATCACCCTGATTTTACAGACTAGGAAACTGGGGCACTACATGTGCCTGGCAAACATAAGAAGAACTCTATAAATGTTAGCTGTTTTCTTGTCGTCCTTGTTACATACTCTCTGACACAGCAATCCCACTCCTGTGACTCTAACCCAGTGAGAAAAACAATTTAACGAAAAATATTGTGAGTGTACATATGAACGCACATAAATGGGTATACACGCACAGGTATGGGTAAATAGATCTTTGTACGAAATAAAAATACAGAGGGATGCTACTTAGACAGCTAACATGGATTATTCTGTTGGAGGGGATGCGATACTGGGAAAAGAGGAGGGCTGGAGAGACGGAGAAGCAATCTCAATATACAAACAAATGAGAACACACACACAGAAAGTGAGTAAGTTGAAGTACAGGGTGACAACAAAGAAAGAACACTTTACATTCTTTGGGGACACAAAGAGCCCTGAAAGAGTTTGAGGAATAGGTGTTCTTAAGCAAATTTCATTACTCGAAAGAGCAATATTTTTGTTAAAATATTTGGATTCCCCCCCACACACATAATACAGATTATTAAGACATTCTCCAAAGCATTATTCTCTGTTGAACAACAAAAAATCCTAGTAATTCCAAGGTTCAAAACTCAGTAATCATCCATGTAAAGGCACTATTTAGAGGCGACAAAGCTTGAGTTCTGCTCCTGGCACTGTCATCATTGGGCTATTTGACCTTTGGCAAGTCACTAACCTACACTTAGTTTTCTCCTCCACAAAGTAAGGGAAGTTCAACCAAGTCATCTTTAAATCCCCTTTCAGTTATAAAAATGTTATGATTCTACAATTTAAAAACATGAAGTAGAAAAGTAAAACCTAAGTAAATAGGAGTGATAATTATTACACATTTTAAAGAAACCAAGTCTGAAATCTTAATACTTTCTAGCTAAGCAGGTAATTTAATGAGCCACTTAAAAATGTTCATTTTTAGAATTAAAAACGGCAATAAGACCAATTAGTGATTTCACATTTCCAAGTGGTGAACTGAACTACTCAATGCTTTAATTTTCATCTTGAGAAAAAAATGTTGCCAATTTCAATATCTTTCAGATTGCTCACTGAAGTAAAGCTTAATCTGTCACCTTAAAATGGAGGCATCCATAAGGAGTAACTCAACCAAAATATCATCCTCCAGAGACTGTATGTAATGAAAAAGAGCTGTGAAAAAGCCTAGGCAATGCCAGCCAGTCAGCCAAATAAATGTATTATGCATTGAAATTTCTAACAGAATATTTTAAATGTAAATTATTAGAACACAAAATTGCAAAACAAAATTGTCTGCTTAAGCATGACAGCTTCCTGAAGCGACATTCAAAATTTTAATTTTTACATTTTCCTCATAAGTTTCATAAAGAATAACGTGATTATTAATAACACTTAATGAAAATTTATGCCTGAGTGCAAAGCATAAAAAGTCACTAGCTCATAGGGCATAAAGATTTCCATGAGCTTGTTAAATTTTATGTATTTTATTTCCTTAAATGGTTATGGGATTTTCCAAAAGCATACACAAAATTCCTTAAAACTTTGCCAACTTAGAAATACTTACATGAAAACCACCTTTTTAGACTGTATGGAATCTCCTGGAAAAATCTACCCAGTCTTTTGATAGGCTATCTGGGTATGAATTCCTACAAAAACATAATAAGACTGCTTGCCCCTACCAGGTTTTATAGACTAGGATGATGTAAGGAAACAATTTATGGCTCACATGGTTATCTGAAATTCCTCAAAACAAGCAGTTCCCTGACTAGTATGTCATAATTTTCTTATCTACAAGCACCAGCACGTGCATTTATTTATATCCCTAGATTAACTTCAAGTCTAATTTTACTGCCACTAGTATCCAGGGGTGGATTTCTTTTTTCTAATTACAAATGGAACTTGAGCTAGATCAAAGACATTTTAAGGTCAAAATTTACTTCTCTGAAAAATAGAGGGTGTGATCCTATGTAATTAATTAATGCTTAGCCATGCCCTTTGGCGTATTATGTGGTGGCCGTAGCAAACCGAGGCCAGCCGTCCCCACCTGTTGGTGCAGTGCAACTGTTTGACTTACCCAAAAGAGCAGATTGAGCGCGTAGAGCAGGCAGCGCAGGCACTTCACAGAATCTTCTCTGGCCATTGTGAGCCCCGGGAGGGAGAAGCTCCATCCTTTTACCACATCCTACCCCCAAGGGCAAAGCAGCAGCGATCTACAAAGGGCAGGGGACAGAAGGGGACTTATGACCGCGCTCCCCACCCCCAGCCCATCCCTCCAGTGCCAGCTCTCAGCTGGATCCAGAGTCTGGTCCAAAGCCGAGTTCATTCGAGACATCGCTTCATCGAAATCATTTGTTAAGGTTATAATAGTAACCTAAACTCCCAGAAGTTCCAAACCGGCTTCGGATAACACCTGCTGGGAAGAGAAAAGATTGACTCCCCTGATGAATGAAGGCGCACAGTAAACTCCGGTTCTCAGGGGACACGCGGCGGTGTCCTCTGCATTCTGATGAGACGCTCTTTAAACCTCCCTCAGTCCACGCTTCTCCTTGGGGACAGCTCTGCTCGGAACTGTCCCGAAGGTTAGAAACCCCACTACCAGCCCCCCACCCCGGACGTCACAGGCGCCGCCGGCGAGTCCGAGGATGCGATTGTCGCTCCCATTAGGACAGTTCCCGGGCCCCCCAACTCCGCAACCCCAACCCCATCCCGCAGCTCGGGTTGAGCGCGGGGCACTGGAGGGGGCGCAGCGCTGAGCTGGGATTCCGCCCGGCGACTAGGGTTTCTTTGGGAGAACGTGAGAAATGATGTTTCGGCCCCGGAATGATGGATTAGCCTGGGGCGGGAGGGTGGGGAGGGGCGCAGGGGAATTAGGGCCGGTGCAGCTGTGCTGACGCCGGGTTAGTCATTCACGTCCCCCTCCCCCGGCCCCGGCCGCCGCCGCGACCTCGCGCTCCGCGCTGCCCGAGGAGCACAAAGCCGAGCGCGGTCACCGGCCCCGCCGCCGCGCCGCGCCGCGCGCCCCCGGCAGGGCGCGGGGGGAAGCGCCGGCGGCGGCAGCTCCGAAGCCAGCCTCGGAGCAGTTCAGCACACAGCGCCCAGGGCAGCCGCCGGCGGGCTGGCGGGACAGCGGGCAGGAAAGGCGACAGACGCGCGGCCACTCACCGTCGGCCCTGGGCTCCGCGCCCCAATCCCGCCGGGGGACAGTCGGCGACGCACGGCGGGGGCTCATCGGGGCAGGGACGTTCCTCCCGGAGAGCCGAAGGGCTGCATAGACTCAAACTGGAGACGCTTCCTTCTCTTCCTCTCCCCCCCCGCCGCCGCCGTCGCCGCCTCCTGGGAAAAAGAAAAAAAAAAAAAAGAGTCCTGGGCAGCAGTTGCTGGAAAGTCTCTGCTAAGCCACCTCCCAGCGCCGCTGTCCCTCCCAAGTCCTCGCCAAGTCCGGACGAGGCAGCGGCAGCAGCCAGGGCCAGCTGCACAAACTCTCAGCGCATGCTCCGGCCGCTGGCTGCCGGGTTGGAGCCTAATGGGTGTTTCTTGTCCCCTCACCCGGCGTGAGTCCCCAAAGGGACGCCTCACCTCTACAAGGTCCCGAAAGGCATGAAGCCTAGGGACTTTGGAAAAGTCCGCGCAGTAAACCCCTGTAAAATGGTGGTGTCGAAGAAGGGGAGGCTGGGTTATAGCCATGGGGAAACAGGCTTTTATTATATGAAAATATTTGTGTTTGAGAAGGGGGGCGAAGGAGTGGCCCAACCCAATTCCTGCAATGAGAAACTAGTTTTCACAACCTTTCTGGAGCCACCTCCTGTGATTTGTCGCTAACATAGTGCCCTGTGAACCTTCTTATTGCTTTGTTGCCCTCCCTGATTTTTAAAAGAACAGTTGTTACCCACTTTCCAGTGCACTAATAGCATTTAGGTAAACACTAGAGTAAACGTGTCCAGATCTGACATCCAGAATAGGAAGAACATTTTTAACTCTTTCACAAGCAACCCAGAGTTTCCAAAATTTTCTCCTAATAGAATTAGTTTGTGTTTTAGCTGAGTGATTTATCTTGAACTGTGTACATATTAATGAGTTTTGATTTTTTTTTTGAAACTAGAAGTATTAAAGTAATAATAGGAGACTATCCTTCCAAAAGTACCTTCCCTTGGAAGTAAAATTTTACACTTAAAAATCACTCATTCATTTTTTCCATATGAAATTTTGATGTTTTATGCCTCATGACAGTCCACATTTCTATGATTACTTTTGTGTGCCTTGTATGGCAGATAAAACTTCACTAAAAAATATGAATTACCTGAAATACAAGCAACATCTTTGAGAAAATCTAATAATGGGAGTTCTCCTTAAATTTCCTTTGAGGGAAAAAGAAAATTGGGAGTCCTGTGTCCATCATCACCTGTCTAGGGTCAGTTGCTGCATGACCAGAGTGACAATGAGACACACACACTCATGTGGGTAGAAGTAAAATGAAGACCGAAAAAGAACCTGAGTGTTCTGGATTAGGGTAGAAAAATTCTTGGTAAGTCTCTAAGCCATACATAAGGCAGCAAGCCCGAAAGATCGCAAGGGTTGCCATCCACACAAAATACCAAGAAAAATGTTCAGTCATCCATCAGATGACTCTATCTCTGGCAACAAAGTATCTTCTGGAACATGGAGAAGAGCAAAGAAACCCAGTTTTATCTTCAATCAGTTTCTGCTCAAATGACACCGGTTCTAGGCAGAGGATTGCCAAAGCAACCAGCCATCAGATTGCCATTGGTGCCCGACGTTCCTCTGAGTTATGGAAACATCCCCCCACATGGAGCTGCGTCTATGACTGCCATTAAAACTGACAAAAATGGTGCAAATAAATCCCATATCTCTGAACAGAGATCCTCTTCTACTTCTAGAACGCAGTTACCTGTCTTTTAATCATAAACCTTTAAGGACCCTAGAATAATAAAATTTTAGAGGAAGCTGCTTTAGAAGCATGTACACCCTCCTTCCTTTTAGTAAATAAGGAATATGGAACCTAGAGAAGTTAAAGGAGTTGCTCAAACTTACATACCTAGTTAAATCAGATTCTGAACTAAAATCCAGAATCATGCTCTCTAACTAGCATTCTAGTTCAGTGATTCTCAAAATTGTTATATATTAGAATCACTTCGGGAGTTTTGAAAAAACCCTAATGCTCAGGCAATACCCCACCAATTAAGTTGGAATCTACAGATATGGTCTGGACATCCAGACTTTTCAAAGTTCGCAAAGTAATTCTAATCTGCAGCACAGTTTGCAAACCACTGCAACCAGCACTTGAGAGACGCCTGAAAACGAGAAAACGAGTCTCTTCAGGTTTCGCTGGGTCAAATTCCTCATCCGTGAGGTGAAAAATTGGGATTAATATCCCCATTTTACAAGTTAAGACAAAAGCAGAGCTGCAGTTACTGCTGTCACGGTCCTGATAAATGGTCACCAGAGCCTGTGAATCGGCATTTCAGTGGAGGAGCCCTCGCCGTATTTGAGGCATTGCAGTTCTAGACAGTTGTGCTGCTTACACCTGACCCTGCTTCGCTTTAACTTCTACCTTCAACTCTAGTCCTGCCTTTTGGAGTCCACAGCATGAACGATCCTTCTCCCATCTCATGGCACTTCAACTCCTTGAGGGCAGCTGGTCTTCCTTCCCTCTCCAATTCTTCTCTTCTCCAGGATTACAGAAGCCTGGCAAGACTTGACATCACAGCTGTCATTCTATGGGCTCTATATTTTTCTCTGTGAGAATAACTTTTTTGTGCACCAAGGTAAGATAGAAAAATCCCAAAATGGACATGACAATTTGAGTGTAGAATAACACATTAAGAAGATTGTATGGTCTATTTATTGCCCATGAAATAGGAACCCAATTCTATGGCCATAGATGCTTCGTTAAGTACCTTTTGAGTGTGTGGCACCTACCATGTCACTTGGAGAAAAGGCAAAACTAATCTTTTCAGTTTAGAAAATAGTAACAGCCACTGTTTACAAGAAATCTCATATGTGTCGGTCCCAGAGTCAGGAGTAAACTCCAGCTGGCTATGCAACAAGGTAATACATGTTCCTCAAACCGCAAACCAACTCATTTGTCCATATCTTATTCCACTCATTCTGCTTAAGTTGTGCAGAGAGAAGGAGCTGCATAGGTGTTTGGTAGGAGGAATGAGTTTCTTTTGCTTCTTAGTATCATACCCCTACAATACACTTAAGACAGTTCTTCACAGTCAACACAGGAAAGAGATCTACTATATTTTGAGCAAGTCACGTGTGCCTGACATAATAGGAGTTTCTCATAATGTATGTTATTAGTTCCTCATAACTACACAGCGTGTTACTGAGACTCAGACAGTTGATTCCTCCAGGGCCATACTGGTGGTAAGTAAAGCAACTGAGATTCTAAGATTTGTCTGACTCTTTCCACTGTTAATCTGCCTTACAATGATATTTCACATCTGGGTGGGGATTCATTGATGAGCCTCAAGAGGAAAAATATTCTAGGCATTTTTCATTAGTTCTTGAGAATAGGAAGCTGAATTTCAAATATGTATACTCAAACTATGTCTGGTAAATCTACTTCACCTTTTATTTCTGAAAGAGTATGCCCAATAGGACCAGAGAAAAGCCCTTTATCATCAAATTAGGTAGATTTCTCTCAAATACAAGCTTAAGGTTGGTAAATAAAATATAGAATTCCCAGTTAGATTTGAATTTCAGATAAACAGCCAACCATTTTTTTGGTATTACAAGGATGCCCCAAATATTGCATGGGACAAATATCACATTGGACATCCATATACTAAAAAATTATTTATTGTTTATCTGAAATTCAAGTTGAACTGCACATCCTATGGTTTTATTTGCTATTTCTGGCAACCCTATGCAAATAGGAAATTCAACTTCAAGTGCCACAACAATAAGGATATAACTAAATATGTTATTTCACATAACAATATATCCCAAAATAGCAGTTCATCCACTGAGCAATGACTTCAAGGAATCAGTTATTTTTCTACCTTACTTTTCTGATATACACAATGTGTCAGCTAATGTCCTTGGGCCACCTCCTCTCATGATCACAGGATGGCTGTGCAAATCCAGGCATTGCATACAATTACTAGCTCCTCTACAGGAGGAAGAAACTATTCCTCCTATGGATCTCTCTTAGGATGAAGGAAACCTCTCCCAGAAGTTTTGCAGCAGGTTATTCTTCACAATTAATTAGCTAGAATCCCATCACATTCTCATGGATGCACCAATTATTGTGCAAGGAGTGTGGGTCTGCTGTGACTGGTTTAAAACAGTCAGGATGCGTTCCCTGTGCCTGGAGCAGCTCTTCTCTGAAGCACATGGCCAAACAGAGGAGGATAAAGACTGAACACAGTCAGATCTTGTTTGAACTGAGGGGTGGAGAAAGGAACGGATGCTTTGCTCATCTCTCCTAGTCGCTGCTAAAACAACCCAGCTTTCAGCCAGCTATTTCTGTGGCGCTACTCAGCGAAGCCCCTTAAACTGAGAGAACCACTGAAGCAAGAACCTACTGGCAACAGCAAAAGACCCTAAGAAAACTCAAATCACATCATTTCCCTCCCATGACATAAGCTTCCATCCTGCACCCACACTTGCGTTTGTATACCGTACTATCGATTAAAACACTGTCCAAATCGGAACCCTCAGAAAAACCCCCAGAAGACTTTCCTCTTAAAGTTTATCCAAACCCAGCCTCTGTACAAAGTTCAGAGACTTGGACTCATTTCACCAGCTGACATCGGTACAAATAATCCAGTCCTATTCAATAAATATTTATTGAATGGTTACTACAAACTCAGAACTGTGCTGGGAGATACCAAAAGTTCGAACATAATTTCGACTCTCAAAGAATTTATAACTCTATTAACATATTTCCTCTTCACAAAGTGAGACTTATAAAACTTAAGAAGTCTTTCCCTTTGTAAGAAGTCTTAATTTACAGTTCTTTGAGACAAACTGTAAAGAAAAGGAAGGAATACAGGCTCCATTTACAAACAGCTGCCAAACTCTACTTTTCTTAGAAAGATCCCTCAGGAATTATTCCATTATACCACTACATCAGCTTCCTGTCATGCTTACAATACAACAACTGGGAGAAAGATAAACACGTAGTTACCATGAATATGAGACATGTGTCTTCATCTGCTGCTCCATCAATTCACTTGCTGTGTTTTAAAACTCTCAGATTACTCCAACACTGAATTAATAAAACATTTCTTTATTTACAGTAGATAAAGATATTTAATTTTTACTATTATTTTCAGTTAGCTAATCCAAACTCACAAGTGTCCTCATCCTACCAGGTATAAACCACCCATTTTATGTAGCATGAACTGTGATTTTGTGATTATAATTCAGCCTTTACAAAAGTTTTATCATGGAAACTCAGACTTTCTATTCCTATACTATTACTCGTATGCATGTGTATTAGCCATAGCCATGTATGGCAAACTAGAGATGTGAATTTTCCTTTCATATTTCACAGTGTGAATACATAAGTGATTGATGGATAAGGAAGAAAGCTAGTGTCCTTGCTTTCTTTTAGTGATAGTCTCACGTTCTTTTTCATTGCAAAGAACTAACAATTGCCATTATGTTTTACAATCTTTGTGTTGTCAGTATTCTTTCTCAGAAAGCAGTATTAAGTGATTACTATTCACAGTAATAAAGGAAGAGATATTATGTCAGGGACATAAGATATCCATATACAACTCATACAGTTAGTTTTAATAACTTACAAACCTTTGTATTATTTTACTACCTTTTTTAGCTTTATCAGTAATGTTACTCACTGTGGCTGACTAGAGAACAGGACTCGGGATATGATATGTTTGGTTTAGAGAACATATAAATATATTTTTCAAAATGACTAGTAGGAATTAAATGGTGTGTGTTTTATATTGACAGTGTTTTATGAGTCATCGTCACCTTAGCACTGGGTCACAGAGAGAAATCTTTCCAAGTCTGCCAATGCGGAGATGAGCTGGTTCTTACTTCAAGGGGAAGGTGGCCTAAAATGTGGCAGCAGCCAGCTTGGGGTACAAGGCTGACCATATGTTAACTTATTTACTAGGTCCCAACAGCTATTCCTTACATCGGACACAAAAACCAAGAATATAGCAGTAGAAAATTTACGCTACATAGATGTACTCTCTTTCTTGATCTTTTCTTTATTTTACTGTCCCCAAATTGCACATATACTGATGACATTATAAGTCATTTCCCATCTTGCCTCCCTTCCACAACCTTCACTGTCTTCAGGCCAGTATTGCCAACTATCCCATGAACTTATCACGTTTGCGATACATCCAAAGTTTCACAGACGTGCCTCGTTCAGTTATGGGAGCAGGCGGGGAT
The DNA here is from genome assembly GCF_041296235.1 of Equus asinus. Classification (NCBI taxonomy): domain Eukaryota; kingdom Metazoa; phylum Chordata; class Mammalia; order Perissodactyla; family Equidae; genus Equus; species Equus asinus. Next base: position 176,882,677 of record NC_091790.1, read on the forward strand.
GGCCAGAACCTAAAAACTAGACCAATCCATTAGGGTGTGACTGGAACTCGAGTGAAGACCCATCAAAAGGCACTGTAAATTCAGGCAGTGGAGCGGAACCAAGTATGAGGGGAATGTGTTGGCAAGCCCGAGGTGGAAAGCTCAGCAGGAAGACAGATGGCAGCATCAGAGAGGCCCAGCAAATGGTAGCAGGCAGGTGCCCTGGCAGATGGACAGAACTCAGTGGCACAGGAGTTGGGCAGCAAAAACATAAAAAGGTTCACAAAAGTGAAGAAACACCCCCTTAGTGTCAAGGTGATTTGGTCACTCTCTGCCAAGGCCCAGTTGGTGAGGTTGGCCCAGGGAGACAAACAGAGGTCTCCAGAAAAGCAAGATTCAAGAACAAGAACCACAGTCCCAGAGAAATTCTTCTAGTCCCTAGTTTTAAGAGTCATAATGTTTAGGTTAGAAAAGTTTATGGTTTCCAGATTAAGGGAGATCTTAAATGCTGGGCTGAGGAATTTGAGCTTCATTCAGAGGCGATGGCAGCCACTGAAGGGTTTGATGTGAGCAGAAGAATAACATAAGAAGCAACAGTAGGGGTTTGGAAGTCAGACCTGGATTTGAACGCTGGCTTCATCACTTACCAGTAATGTGATAATGAGCAAGTGACCTCACCTCCATAAGCCTCAGTTTCCTTATCTGTATACTTACCTCCTAAAGTGGTCATGAGTATTATGCAATATGGTGAGTGGTCTAAATTTAGCTGGGGTCACACTGTCCTTTGAGGTTTAAATAGAATAGGCTGAGCCTCTTTTCCGCAAGCAGTGGGTGAACTTGTTTTCCCCTTGTAATCTCTCTGGAGATTCTTGGGATGGGAAAGAAGGGGAAACACTTCCTGCAGAGTTCTGAATCAATTTGTGGAGCATCTGATCATCTTGTGCATGCTGTTCTTTTCTCTAAAGAGATTCCTTCCCTCTCAACATATTGCCCAGCGTAAGCCCACATTGGTAGCCGCCTTTGACTGAAGTCTCAGAAAATCTGAAGGCATTTCTATAGCAGCCCCACATACAACTCAAAAACAAATATTAGAACTCCTGTGGCTGCCCTAGTACTACTTCTTACTTTCTTTCTTTTTTTTGGAAGATTGGCCCTGAGCTAACATCTGATGCCAAGCTTCCTCTTTTTTTTTTTCTTTTCTCGCCAAAGCCCCAGCACATAGTTGGATATCCTAGTTGTAAGTCCTTCCAGTTCTTCTACATGGGATGCCTCCACAGCATGGCTTGATGAACGGTGCTAGGTCCACACCCAGGATCCAAACCAGCAAACCGCAGGCTGCAGAAGTGGAGCACGCAAACTTAACCACTACGTGGATGGGCTAGCCTCCTACTTATTTCTTCCTGGTTGTCTTTCTCTCAAGTTTCCATGTTGACTGAGTTCCTTCCTCTCACTTCTTCTCTTTCACTGTCTACACTCTACACTCAAATTCCTGGTAACTTCTCATGCAGACAACATAGCTATTTTTTTTGTTTTATAGTCTTCTTTCACACTATGCCCTAGAGATCTCAGCTTTCACACAATTCTCTCTCTAAGAGAAATCTTGGTGCAAGGCAACTGAGAAGAGATCTTTGGATCTAAAGAAGGTGCAGCCTAGACCATAGACTAGTTTCCAGAAGAGAACCTGTGATTAAGACAGCTGGGAGGAGTCATGCTGGGATCAGAACAAATATCAAATACTGTCCTCAAACACTATTCCTTCCAAGGAGCCACATTTTGATTGGATCAGTTTGTGGAGGAATATATACCCAAGGGCATTGTTGAGAACTACACAAGAATCGGCAGGTAATTAGCTGAGTTCACCAGCAGGCTGTGGTCAAGGAAAGAGTGGAAGAGGGCCCTTGCAGTACCACTGTTACCCTAGTATGGCTGTGGCATACCCAAAACTGTACCTCCCCGAGGAACGACACCAGAGGCTTAACACCATGGGGAGAAATAGAGTCACTACAATAATCCAGCCAACCACTAAACAAATAAACACGCAAATAGCAATAACAAGCCCCAGAGGGGCAGGGGGTACCAGTACCTAGAGTTGCTACAATGTGTTACCTAAAATGTCTCGTTTCCAACAAAAAGTTTTGAGGAGTGAAAAGAAAAAAAGCAGACCACAGAAACTGACTGTGACAGTGACCTGATGTTGGATCCAACAGAAAAAGATTTCAACGTAGCCATCGTATATATTTTCACAACACAAAAGGAAGTGTGACTAAAGAAGTAGAGAAAGGTGTGAGGGCAATGTCACAGCCTATAGATAATATCAGTAAACAGATACAAATTATAAAAAAAGAATCAATGGTTCTACATGTTCTAGACCAAACAGTACATTTTATATTTATACATATAAATACATTTTACAAAATAACAAAAATATGTGTGTGTGAATGTATACATATACATATACATATATAATGTATCGTTGGGCTTATGGCATATAGAAATGTAATATAATTGTAATATATTGGCCAATTTGCTTGGAATTTTCTTGATGTTGTGCCCCCCCACACACGTTAGTTTTCATTGGTTGGTTTGTTATTTTTGCTGGTCACAGTGTGCTTGCTCTTCCCTTCCCTATACCCTGCTCTTTCCTGGCAAAAGCAAAGGAAAAACTCTTTTCTGGGCAGAAAATCAGGAGACCAAGATGATAGAACAGAACTCAAAGAGGAAGTACGCTCTAATGAGAATCTAGAAAAATCCAGGAACTTTAGTGTAAGGATTTTACGACGTTTGTTTTTGCACAAGGATCTAATGTAAGGATTATGTGTGTGCGTGTGCATGTGCGTGTTTTTTCACTCATCTATGTTCTGGGTAAAGTTGTAAGATCAGTGGCCTCTGGTCATGAAAGTATTACTGAACTAACCTTTTGAAAAAAAAAAGAAAATTTAAGGGGAATTTTACTTTTAGTAGATCATAATATTTCCAAGTCTAAATTTGCATCTGAGCTACTTCAAACCTATATAGTGAGTGAAATGACCAATGAACTGGGAAGTAGAAATCTGAAGTTCTAATCCAGATTTTCCTGAGCTAGAAAACCTAGAGTTGTTTAATGGCTCTTCATCTGGAGAGACAAGAAAGGGGTTTTTTTTAATCCCTAACATTCTATTAACTTCCTTAACTTTAACATTATAGTTCCAGTTTTGAGCAATTCAATCTCATATTTAAAATTCTGTCCTGGGGCCAGCCCAATGGCCTAGTGGTTAAGTTCAGCACACTCCACTTTGGCAGCCCAGATTTGGTTCCCAGGCATGGACTTACACCACTCATCAGCCACCATGCCTTGGTTGCAACTCACATGCAAAATAGAGGAAGATTGGTACAGATGTTAGTTCAGGGTGAATATTCCTCAAGGAAAAAGAGGAAGATTGGCAACACATGTTAGCTCAGGGCCAATCTTCCTCGGCAAAAAAAAAAAAAAAAAAAAAAAAAATCTCTGTCCTATCTAGTTTGACAAAAATCACTACCCATAATAAGTTTTTCAGAGGTGAAATATTCAGCGCCTAACATCCTTTTCTTATATCTAAACACTAAGTGCTGATATGGGAATATCTTTCAATTCCATTGATAACAACTGTTCAGTGTTTTGATATTGTTATGACAAATAACATCTCAATTATTAAGGTTAAAGTTAGGTTTACAATATCAGTTTACATGTTATCTATGGTTTAAAAAGCAAAAGACAATCTCCTGTTTCTAAGAGAGCTTTAGAAATGGTCCTTGTTTTACATAAATCAAATACTCATGTCTCCTCCAGGTGTGTCTTGGCATGACAAGTGTTAAATTTGCTTTCTTTCTTATTCTTCTTTTATCTTTCAAGTTTGAAGATGGTTGTGATTAAAACATGCAATTATATTATGCATTCATGTTCATACTTAGTCTTGTAATTGTTGTACATTGGACATTCATAGAAGTCATAACAGTACTTCATTAACCTGTGCTAACTGATAGCTCCTAATCTCCTCTGTTCATTCAGATTCAAGACCATAAATCACGATGCATTTAACCAATGATTCTTTCATTTACAAGATAAAAATAATATTGTATGATTTTTATGACTTGACAGTCATCACAAAATAATTAGTACACTAGTAATCAACAATAGCTCAGTACAAGCACATTTGAGATTCTCAATTGAATAGAAAGAAGGAAAGTTGTGATTTTCAAAAGATATGTTTTCTGCTAAAACTAACGGTAGTGCCAAATGTCTTAGAAATTTTTGCAAAGCAGATAGTAAAACTGAAATGAATTGGACGAGAAATATCAAACTCATTTCAATATCTGGCTCATTCTCAAGTCACAGTCCCCACTTTGCACTATGCATTCTCAACATGAATACTGAACAAGAAGCACTTAACACGCCCTGATGAATGCAACAATTAGAACACAAAAGAAATCGTTAATGCATCAGAACAGAAGAGGATGGTCTGTTAGTGTCTAATTAGGCTTTTGCTGTAATTATCCTCCATTTGAGAAATTTACTTAATGTAAAAATGATAAAACAAGTCATGAGTATTCACTTAGTTTAATTAGTTAGCAGCACTAAGGCACATTTACTTTAATCTGTACCCTTTTTATAGACTTTGTTCTAATGATTTTAACTATAGAAAAGCTGAGTAATTCACCACTTAAACCTTTTACAATACCAACATCATAAAATCTTTCTTATACACCCTTATCGCCTATCCCCACAAAGCTCCCTCAGACAAAGTTCCAACATTGTGCTTGGTTATTTCTGCTGAAGGATTAAAAGAAGACGGATAGGATTAAAGACATAACGTGTGACTGGAGTTAGGGCGGAAAGGGAATGACGCAGGAAATGCACCAAGGGAGGGGGAGGGAGGAGAGGAAGAGATATTGAGAGAGGAAGGAAGAGAAGAGAAGGAGAAGGGAAGGGAGGAGACAGGAGGGTATGAGCAGGGAAGTGGAGGAGGGGAGGGAAGGAAAGAGATCAAAGTACAGAAGAAGAAAGGAGGAATCAGAAAAGGAAGAGTTAAAGAGCTGGCTGAACTAGAGAGAAGCAGGACACAGAGATTGTCTTGCACACATATCACTCACTGGGGATGGAAGCCTGATTCTTAAAAGTTCTCTCTGTTTCTCTCTCTATCTATTCACCTATCTATCTATGTGCCTGGTAGCAGATTTTTTTTTTTCAATCATCCTTTTTCTGGGGAAAAAGTATATGAGAAGAGGACTAAATTCTGCCCATAATTCTCTAAAATAGAAAATTTCCAAAGTTCCCTAATAATTTTTTTTCCCCTCCTTCCATAACCAAGGAAACTCTGGGCCACCCAATTGGACTGACAGTCAGTTTCTCAGGATCACAAGTTCTTGCTGCCCCTGGAAATTGGCCCTTATTCAACAGAGGGCTCGTAGGAGGGGAGGAACAAACCACCTGGGCACTGGAAAGCACGTTAACGTGCACACTCTACTTTGGATGGCCAGGTCATCCACTCCATTTAGACATGCTGGCAGAATTGAGTTGTATCCAGGTCAGTTTTTACCCATTTGCATCAATGGCAAAAACAAAACAAAACAAAAAACAATCTTTCCTATTAGTAATTTTTTTGTAATTTATGATTGGCAAAGCTTATTTGCTATTCTGATTACCTTTTTAAAAATCATGCTTGGAAATGCTGTGCTAAATGAGTTCTTTCAAAATCTTTATGTAGAAAGGTTCTGAGATATTTCAAATGCACGTATACGCTAAAACGTTCTTTCAATACATGAATGAAATCTTGATTTGGACCTATAAAACCCATTTGATAATAATTCAATTTTGATTAAAGATCTGAAGTATAAAAAAAGTTTCAAAATAAGTAGTTCTAAAATCCTTTCTATCACCAAAATTAATGTTTAGTAAAATAAGTACTTGATGAACAAGAAATCATGCTCAGATTCACTGATTCAACTAAAACATAAAAAAAGTAAGCTGCGCACCATTGATTTAAGCTTTCAAGAGGGTGGGAACATTTGGGAACTGTTAGCTAACTTCATCAGAGTTTATATCCATCTGGCAAGCATTGATATGGCCATACTAGTCCTTAAAATATTAAACGCTTCTAAACGACTTGGTAAATAGCTGCTGCTCTGAGCTTTTGACTCCCCAGCCACATGGTTTACTCTCCCACAATCTTTGCACTACCTAGAAAATAAAGCATTAGGATTGAGGCAACACGTGTCCTCCAGGATCTGTTCCAAGGCTTTGGAACATCCATTCTAATTTGTCGTTGTCTGGACCATAATGGTATTAAGTATTTTAAGTACCATCTCTGAATGGAATACATGTTGCCAGTTTTCATCAACATGAGAGAATATGTTTGCAGGGGAAAGCGATGATATAACAGCTATAGTCTTTTGTTTGTTTCTTTTTAAACTGCAAAGCTGTTATACCCTTCTTCCCTTCAACAGGGTCCAGCCTTTCTCACCCAGTCTCTGGATATCATTAGAACTTCGTTCTATAGACACAGGTGCCAATATAGTGACTCAACTTCCATTGCCATTGTTGATCCATTTCACTAGCCTGTTACTCCTGGTGATGTAGGCAAATCACAGCAGGACTGCATTGTCATTATGCTTCTGTCTTCCTAAGGTCTTTTCCACTCCTCCTCTGGTTGAATAGGAAGGATGTGCATGAGGAGGAGTGAGCCGATCTCCTCTAGCAGTATAACAGTTCTTTCAGTACGTTCATGGTCAGTGGTTTGAGACCCCAGTATTTTCCTGTACAAATTTTTCCTGTGGGTTCTTGATTGAGCTTCCTGGGGCAAGCTTCCTTTGGAGCTGGGTTGAAGGTACCACAATTAACAGAAGTCAACTCTCCTTACTAATAATTACATTCATGGGTCTAAAATGAAACATTTTTACTGTCCCCTTTTCAAATTGAGTTCCATGGGACCAGAACCAGTGTTGAGAGAAATCCTTCTCTGCTCCAGAGGCTCATCCCAAAAGCCTGTTTCAGTTCTAGCTTGTCCAGACATCACATCTCTTCCAGGAAGTAAATAAAGCCTTCAGGGGACATCTAAGTGTGAGATGATGTTCAGGAGGTGAAAAGCCATTTTGACCTCCACCGCATACACACCATGGGGTGGGCTACAAGAATGTACCTCCTTTCCCAATCTACCTTACTACATTTAGCATCTTCTTTTTAGTTATTATCTTTAACTGTTCCAACATACTCAAAAACATATCCAAAATAATTGTGTGAGTCTCTATTTTACATGAAAAAGTACACAGGTGCTGAATAAAATAGCACCATCTCTTTCTGAATTTTATGAGAAAAAAAAATTTGTTGATGAAAACTTCCTCATTTGAAATTCATTATTTTATTTTCTCCCTCTTCTCTGAGTTAAAAGGGCTTTGGATGAGAAATGATTGAACACTGATGTGTCACATGAAACTTTCCCTTTTCCATTCAACACTAATAAAAATATTTGCCTTCTACTTAACTAACAGGTCTTTTCTTTAAAACTTGCTGAACTTGTTTTTTAACTTAGTAACTTCAGTGCAGACCATAACAGGGATGCTTTAGATTTTCATCTCTTTCATTCCTTAGGAAAAAAAGAAAGAAAGAAAGCTAAGCTTACAGGCTGAATAAGGAGAATGAAGAAAAGTTTCTTAGTTCCTAAAATAATCATTTTAAAACTCTCATTGGCTTATAAATTATTGCTTTCCATTAAATACCAACCAAAAAATCACAGACAGAATATATGTAAATTGCCAGTAAAATTTTATTTTATTTAATAACAATACAGAAAGCTCACACAGAAATGATCACTCACCATTAACAGGTATTTAGTGCTTTAGAACTTTAACAGTAATATTTGCTCGTTGGGCTAACTCAGACTGAACACGTGGCATATCCAAGTTTTTTTATACCCTAAAAACATCTCAATTCTACATGGAAATGCCCTTCTGTAAATCTACCTATGCAACTAAAAAAAAGCATTGGTAAGATATAAAGGTATATATAATCAGCAAAGGAATATTTTAAACCGTTTCATCTACTCAACAAAATTATTCCACTGAAGCTAAATAAATAGTCATCAAATTACTACCCAGAAGAATCAGCAGCTGCTTCTATTTAAGGCTTTCATATATGTCTTTACTGTCCCCTCCCTACTCCGCCAAATTAACCAGGAAAGAGACAGCGGGATTAATTTCAAGAGCTCTTTCTCCCTTCAGGGCACTCGGAGCTGACGGAATGGGGAGCAGCTGCATTTCCTGAGCCATTCTGGCCCTCCTAGCTATTTTTCTTCCTTTCCTGTTCCTCCACAGTGTCTCCCTTCCCCTATACAGTCTCAATTAGTTCTCAAGCATTAAATTACATCTATATCTTGACGATTCCTATAAGGACATCTCTAGCCCAGATTCCCTCTACTGGGAACTCCAGATTCTAGTATCCCACCAGCTACAGGGTATTTCAAGCTTTAAGTATGCAAAATGTTGCTCTCAGCAATGGATGCCACACCACTTCTCAATAAGTAGTAAGTAGAATCACCATTCATTCATTTTCCAACCAGAAACCTAGATTTTTATCCTTGATTCATCTTTTTATCTTATCCCTACACTATATTGGCTCTAATGGAAAATTCCATCAATTCATCTGCAAAATATACCTGTTATCCATGTGTCATTCTGTCTCCCTTGCCGATAACCTAGTCAAGAAAATGGCAATCTCTCAACTAGACTACTTCCTCAGCCTTTGCCTCATTGATATTTACTCCCCTGGATCCATTCTCCATAAAAAAGTAATAGGAATTATTGTCCTGTTACTATGGATAAGGAAACTGAGGTTTCTGATAGTAAATAAATTTGCCCAAAGTTACATGGCAATAAAGGAGAGAGCTAGAATTTTAAGCCAGGTGAACCAGCTCAGAGGTTCAACAATTTATCCCATTCCTTATAACTACAAAGTGGATCTGGCTAATTCAAATTTTGAGTTCTTTTTACTAAACTATATTGCAACTCTATATTTATAGGATTAGTGACCAGAGGAATACTTTTCATATCTCCAAAATTAAAATGGATCATAAAACTCACACATTCACACGTGTGTATATAAATATTGTAGAAAATATCAAAATGTTAAGAGATTACAGTTGAGGGAGTAAGAGAGAGGTGAAATTATGAGTAATTTTATTTTCTTCTCCTCTATTTCTTCATTTTTTTCCAAATTTTTTCCAAATTTTTTTCAAATTTTTTCCAAATTTTTTTCCAAATTTTCTACTAAAAACATATACCAATTATAATCAGAAAATCACAATAAATTTTTAATTGATCTGAATATAATTAAAATATGTATTTAAGTAAACTAAGTTAAACTGAAACATTTGACCTTTTATATTAGTTTTATGACCAAATTTTCATTACTTTCATAATTTTAATAGTTTAATTGATTTTTATTAATTTTATAGATTGTGTTATAGAGATTAGTAAAAAGGTTCTTTGCAACTGACATTAGAAATTATAATCTTCTAAGACTTTGCTTCCTCTCTCTATTTTCCTGACCAAAGCTATCATCAGAAGTCTTTTTATGTTAATTCCTCAGCCACCCTAAAAAATATTTTTATACTTAAACTACATTTTCATGTACGCTTGAAATTAATCATAAGGCATAGCACAGCATTTACACATGAGTGACAAATGCTTTTCAGAGACATTTGATTTTTTCATAATTGTGAATAGTGCCTAGAGTTCCATCTACAGCCACGAAAGGCTCCAAAATTGAAACACCATGCATCCAGCTTCAATTGATGACTCGATGGCATTTTCAACACAGGAGGCCTAAAACTGAACTCTTTGACAGCCCCAGGCCGACTTGGGTGCCCATCATTGATGCTCTCATAACACCTTTTGTAACCTCTTTTAACATGTAAATTGTGTATTATAATTATTTGTCAGTCTATATTCTCCACTAGACCATAACCTCCTTAAAAGCAGTCTCTATCCTTCATCTCCTCAGTGTCTGAAAACATTCTACAGGCTTCTGTAAACATATTTTCAAATTAAAAAATTAACTCCTCTAAAATAATATGATAAAAAGTAATGGTTTTACCAAATCAAATCTATATCATGATAAATAGTGTAACTAACTCTTGAAGTCAATTTAAAGGTAGCCAACCAACATATATTTTAATGTCTAAAAGATTCAGTTTCCTCTAGATCAGATTGGGAAGAGTTCAATGCAACAGTTTATCAACTGGAAAATTTTAACTTTTGGCCTACCAAACAGAAGATATTAACAAAGTGTATTTGGGATGATGGTAAAGTGTTTGATTTCAATATTCTTTACTTCATGGAATCAGTCGTCAGTTTTCTTCTGTTATTCGTTAGAGCCTATCTCTGTTATTCCACTTAAAAAATGTCTTCAGATGTACAAAGCCTTCACTGAAAAATAGTGAATTTCAGTAAGGCTGTTAATGGAGGAGATCTTTTCCATTTTATACAGCTCTCTAGACTAAAAAAAAAAAAAACTTCACTTTTTTTTGCACCCAAATATTGTCATATTGTTAACATCTTTTCTCTCTTTATCTCTCTAAATTCTAGATCATCCTACTTGATTCTTTTAACATTGTCTAGTGTTGGAGACTGATACAGAACGTCACTTCAGAATTTCATCAACCACAACAGTATGTAGAAGACAATCTTTTTTGCAGTTTCCACAAGAGTTTCAAAGTCTGATATTTTGCATCTAATAATCACAGGCGGGAAAAAAGTATCCACTGGATATATGAACAAAACTAACACGAAGGCTTGTGGCTGGTAAATGAAGGAGACCTTAAGGAATTAAGCAGGCAGCCCTAAATCTATGTGGACAATTGTTGGGCCTAGAGACTTTTCTCACTCCCGTGAGGTAGAGGATATGTGATCTCTAGGAGTTTGTAAGAGGCCAGAACTTCAACCCCATGAAGTCTGAAGTTAGAGTTCTTGCAGGGTATCATTTACACGATGCACATCATCGCCTAACGTTGCAGAAGGGTTCTTGGAGCCTCAGTTTGGCAGCCAGCCATGAGTCACTGCAGCAGCATATTGTCAAGGCAGCTGGTCCTTCATACAAACACATGCTCAACCCACTGCAGAAATTAACCCTTTCTCGCCCAACAACACGCACCTTTGTTTTTACACGACCCATAAGAATCACATCTTATTCATTGAGAGCCAGTCGTGTATCAACTCTTTTTATATAACATCTCTAAGCTTTACAAACAACCTCATAAGGTAGATATTATCATCCCACATTTACAGATGAGAAAACCAAGAGATTGAATATCTTGCCCAAGATCTCAGAACTAGTATAAGTTGAAATGTTTCAAACCAAGATCTGTCTGGTTCCCAAACCCTCTTGCCATTGGTATCTGTTCATTCATCACAGTGGGACCTAGAGAAGGGATAAAAGCTCTTTTGAAGTGCAAACTCATGAAAAATCATTAGGAAGTTTGGTGAACTCTATTATTAAAGTTACAAACCTGTCTTCATTATTGTCAGAGCTGACTTGCTTGAGAACCATAAAAACCTATCATTACTTAAAGCGTGTGCTTTATTCTCAATGGTATGTTGCATTTTAAATGTTCAGTACTTTAAGGAAATAATTTATTTTAATAAAGCACTAAAAAAGTTGTAGAAGTTCCAAAAGAGGAAGGGGCTTGCCAATCATGTGGTCAGAATGCAATCTGTTAAAGGTCGTTTGCCTATCTCCAAAGGCCTATCCTAGGCTAGCATTCTCTAGTGAATATACCACAGCCTAGTCTACACACTGGCCTCAACTTTTGATATCAGAAGTTTGATTTGTATCTGACACTAAAAGTGATTTCTGTTCAATGAGAGTTTCAGTTCCTCCATACTGGTTTTTATGTGGAGAAAAATCATTAATAGATTATTAGTTTTTAAAATATTCAATTTATTATAGTTATAAGTAAAAGAAAATTAGTTCTTCTTTACAGTTTCAGTTCATTATATGAACCCTATTATCACATGTACAAAGCTAGCAAATTTTTACAGTCACTTTAAAAGTGACCCTTAATTACTATCTGGAGCCAGTTATAAACTTTGTTAATTAAATTCCTTTAACGTTTTAAACTGCATTAATACATTGAATATACTCAATTTCTTTCTATGTATACATAAATTATATAACAAACTTTCTAAAGTATTTAACATTACTTGTAAAATTAATATATGAAACTTTAAAAATAGTTGTTGTTTTCTTAAATCTTCAAATACTATATATAAGATTAATTATATTCTGTCTAGACACACAATTCTAAATCAATTCTCAATCAGACATTTTTAAATGGTGTTACAAGGCTGACCTGTTATTCTAAAGGGTTAAAGTCTTTTATACCTTTAGATACTTAATATAGCAAGTATGCACACATTAATTAATGTAAAAATATTAATATTACATTTTGGTTCTCTTAAATATTTCTACAATTAATTCTAAATCTTCCCAGATATGAAAAATTCTTTTCCACAAAGGAAATACACCATCTCACAAAATGTTAGGAACTAATCCCCATATAATTTTTGGAGCTACCTTCTTAGCTTCCCAAGACCTGAGGCTAGTCCTGAGGTAAGATTGGATTCTGTCTGTGACAAGGATGGAACATACTGAAGCCTGTAGGTTATAGTAGACTATAACAAGGGCTTCAAAAGTGAAAGAAGAAAACTTCATGGGGCTCATGTCCATTAGACATGAATCACATCATTACCTAGTTTTCAAGTCGGGTTAGACTCTCAGCCAGGTGGCCATGCCTCTTAATTGGATTTTGCTTTTCTTCATTCTTAAGACAAATAAATGTATTCACATCTAGGTGTAATGGCATTTGAATGGAAAGTAATCCTGCATTTTCTCACATTAATCAAGCCACTCAAATTTCCTAGTATAAAAACCACACTGGATTGAATTCTAAAACATCTTGGAGCTTTGACAATCTTACCCACAACTTCCAAGGTCGTCCAATTGAGAGACTCATCTCTTGAGGGCAGATGCACATTAACCAGGCTCACAAAAGTACAGTATCAAAACAAAATGCCCATGTATTAATTTACAAGGAGAAATAGAACTGGAAGCTGGGCACTTAAAATCTTCTGGTGCATGCATTATTTTCCTAGAAACAAGCCTCATAAAGAGGCAAGTTACTATCTAAAGGCTACTTGGTGAGTGTGGAATCAGGACAAGACAAATTAAATATATGATTTGGATAATTAATGAGATCACACAAGACAATCTGATATATCTGCCAGGGTATAGGGGAGCCTAATAGATGGTATCCCTGCCTACCCAGAAGTTTGGCACCAAGTGAAAGGCAAATATAGATGGAGCTCAAAATGTCCGCCTTATAAGAGATGAAGGCTAAATTAGAGACACAGGTCTAACTATGCAGCTAAGCACACTTGATAATATTTCTCCATCAAACAAAACCAACTGACATTGTTGCTGGTACAGCTGCTGAATCCCACTTGCCCCCACAGCCCAGCCCCTGACTACAGGGAGGGAGAGAGACCAAACGCATGCATCCTGTGGGAAGGCTGACTTCCAAAGAGGGCAGGGAGAGACAGAGAGAGAGAGAGGACGGAAAAGAGTGACATCTTTCTTTTCCAAATTTCACCTATTAGATAAAATATTTCTCCTCATGTGGAAAGGAGTAAACAAGAGAAAGAAGGGCCAAGAGTTTTTCTCTTAGGGAATCCTTCCACATAACAAATGGGCAATAAGTGCCCCCCAAGCCTTGGCAACATTCATCTCCACAAAAGGGATTGATCTGATTTGCCGAAGGGCCGGGAAAGGGTTGCGTGCCTGGATCAGGACTGCTTCTACTCGTGGTGGAATCAGGATGGGTACTGCCAGTGTATGCCTCTGTGATGCTCATCTTTGCTTTCTTCTATTGCAAATCTATCACTTTCTCCTTTTCAGTGTGCGTGTGTGTGTGTGTGTGTGTGTGTGTGTGTTTTAAGTTCTGTTAATATATGAAGTCAGGTTCATGTCAAGTTTCAAGGACTTGAAGCTGTTCTGCTTTTCTAAACAGGCTTCACATGTCTCTGCTCTAATCCATTATAATATCTCAATCTTGATTCTCTTATTTCCAAATTCATGAAGGTTGATCCAGTCCCTCCACAATCATAATAGAAGTACTGACTAGACTCTGTGGAGCTGAAACTCCCCTTTGAGACTGAGAGATTCTTTTCTGTTTACATTCTCCTGGGAACCTTCATTTAATAGCAGTAAGTGCTTTCTTTTTACGGGTAAGTCTGGCTTCCTACTCAGTTTTTCAAAACTGAAAAATAATTGTTTCAGAGTAAATACATTGGTGCTGAATCTATTATTTTTAAGCAAGGGAAGATTAATATAAAAGTCCAAAAATGGTTTATTTCTGGGAGAAGAGGAGGGGAAATGCAATCGGGAAAAGGCACAGGGGACTTTCTAAGTACAGTTAAATGTCATATTCCTTAATCTGAGTGGTAGGTGCACAGCTGTTTCTTATTATTATGTATACGTTAGTTATATGTCTTAATATCTTTATGTATGAATGATACATTTCAAAAGAAAAATATTTTTGTCTGATTAAAAATGTCAAGTGTAATGATTCCATTTATGAAAAACTTCATGCATGTGTATGTATGTATAAAAATAGAGATGTGTGGGGCTGGCCCCGTGGCCTAGTGGTTAAGTTCGCGCGCTCTGCTGCAGGCGGCCCAGTGTTTTGTTGGTTCGAATCCTGGGTGCGGACATGGTACTGCTCATCAAGCCACACTGAGGCAGCGTCCCACATGCCACAACTAGAAGGACCCACAACAAAGAATATACAACTATGTACCGGGGGGCTTTGGGGAGAAAAAGGAAAAAAAAATAAAATTAAATTAAAAAATCTAAAAAAAAAAATAGAGATGTGTGAAATGACAACCATCAATGTTAGTGAACAATCTCTCAGCATGGTGAGATTTCAGACGACTTTTGGTTTGTTTGTGTTTGTTTTTTTTTTTTCTGCATTGCTCCTATATTGTTAATATAATTAGAAAAACCAATAAAGCTATTTTCACTGTGAAGTAAAAAGAAACATAACTCCCGCACAAAAAAAGTTATTAAACGGAATTGTATATGTAGCTTTATTTTTTCAAATTTCTTATTATTAAATTGTATTCCTAGACAATCATTTTTATTTAGTTAAAGAAAAGATAATACCTGGTATATTGTATGCTGCATGGGTTCAAATCTCACTCCTGGTACCAAAATCTGAGTTATTTTTCTATTGCTGTTGTAACAAATCACCGCAAACTGACATAAAATGGCACAAATTTATTATCTTACGATTCTGGAGCTCAGAAGTCCAACGTGGGTCTCAGCGGGTTGAAATCCAAATTTTTGCAGGGCTGTATTCCTTTCTTGAGGTGCTGGGGATGGTGTATTTTTTTGTCTTTTTCAGCTTCTAAAGGCCATCTGTACTTGTTGGCTTATGGCCCTCTTCTTCCATCTGATTCTGTCCTCAGCCTGAAAGGGTCTTGTAAGGACTCATGTAAAGGTTGGGCTCGCCTGGATAATCCATGATACTCTCCTCATCTCAAAGTCCTTAAGGGTAATCATATCTTCAAAGTTGCTTTATCTGTGTAAGGTAACATGTTCACAAGCTCCAGGAGTTGGAACAGGGGCATCTTTGGGTGGCCATCGTTCTGCCTACCATATTTGGCTTGTAGATGCAGAAAAATAACTCTGATAATTCTATATTTACCCATATATAATTTTCCTCTAATTTTCAAAAATTATATGGAAATTTATTTTAATCTTTGGGAAACACATCGAATATGAACATAATTTTAATTTATTCAAAATAACTTCTAAAGAAAAACTGAAAAACATTGTTTATGATAAGGACCTAGTTGAAAATAGGTACTTTTTTAAATTGTCAAATAAAAATGCTGTCATGTAAGTACTGAAAGCCCAAACTTTACAGATAATTTAGGAATTAAAAAAATAAGGTTTCTTCGACAAACTTTTAAAAAGCCAGTAAAATTAGACTGCCACAACGCAAAGGTAGAATTATTGTGCATATTGTGTATGTCCCTCAACTAGGGTCAGCTTTCCAAAGAAGTGACAAGAATGCCAGTGGGGGTCAGTTGCTGCAGACTCTTCAGGGCCACTTCTTATGCCCCATCTAGTACCTGTGTTGAAAACTCCCCCATAGGGATTCATTGCTGTGAGTTCAAAACCTCTATTAAAATGCCAGCTCTCAGAATATAAGCTAAATATTAGCAAAGACCTTGGCCTGGATTTGTTAAAAACTCAGATAAAACTTGACATTTGAGGAGGGATGTGCACCAGAAGAAATCTACCAGAAGTTAGAAGTCTGTCATTAAGATGGAAAATACAACAATCTAACTTTTCCTCTTTTCTGTTTTTTAATGCACCATCCTCTACCAATAATAAGACAAGTCATATCAACCAGCCAGAGGAAGATAAAATGTATGGCTATAGAGGCGTTTCTATTAAATTTAAAAAATTTAATGTCCTGGCCAGAGAGTAGAGTGACAACAGATTTTTGATGAAATAATAGGAAGGCTAGATGTAATTTTCAAGAAATGGAAATGGAGATATGCAGCCTATCATAAATCATTGATCATGTTTATGCCTAATGTCGTATAACATTTTCCCTGCTGTGCCCATTGTTTATTCATATTAATCAAAAATAACGTGAAATTAATGCCAAATGCCCTGTGAAAATACTGCAAAGCAAGGATATTACTTACAAGATTACTTCTGCTTCTGCTCAAAAGAGTTTGAAAGCTTTATATCAGTCGGTGGCGTATTTCATTTTAAGCAGCCCAGTCTCCTTTCATCTCTGTGCTATGTATAGCATGCTGAACTATCTTCATGAGATCAAAGGGAAACTCACTGTACTTTATTTACAAAGGCAAATTTAATGGGTAACCAAGGTACTTATTTTACTAAACTGACTAGTCCCTTTGAACTACTATCTTCACTGATCCACAGACCATGCTCAAATGTGAAGAAGGCTTCCTTGAATCTGGAAAATGTTCTTAGCCTAATTGGTGGACTTTCTTTGAACTGCATGCCATGGATTTTACTATGCTGTAAGTGCACAACAGAGGTTTCTTCAGGACACATGAGTGCTAAAATCCTTTGGAAAACAAAAAAACAAACAAACAAAAAATATGCCAACACAGCAAAATTGAAAATATTTTATCTCAATATCAACGGATAAGAAAAACTCATCCCAAAGCACATGATTATGATACTGTAGTTTTTACAGTAGTTGACACACTTATCTGTGTTTATCTAGCTATGGAGTAACTTATAATGCTCATTTCTACATTGATTTAATGAAAAATCTGCCTGTTCTGTGTGTTACATTAATATAAACTTGAAAGTGAATATATGTGAAGAGAGATGATGCAATGGAAAGAATACAGATTTAGGAGTTTTGCATTTCAATACACCATATAGGAACAGGGTATTTTGCCTAGTTGTTACTGTCTCTGAATCTCAGCTTCCTCATCTTCAAAATAGGAAATTCTCTTTTGTGATAGACATCGATGCTGTTCACCAGTTTCTAGCGCTCGTGCTTTGGGGCATATGAGGAAATTGCATTCTTCCCCATTGAGGTCACTCATGGTGCTGTAACTTTCTTTGGCCAATGAAATGTGAGTGGAGTAATGTCATTTCTGGGAAGAAGCATTAATTGATGAAACGTTAAAGAAGTACCTGTCTTTTCTGGAACAGTCTTGGAAGCACATGTTGATATGATGTGGAGTTGCAAGTCTGAGCCACCACATGGAGAAGAGCTGCCTTTGAGAATTATGTGGATCGAAAATCTTGCTGTTTTAAGCCACTGAGAGCTGTTATCACAGGGTAACTTACCCTATCCTGACTAAACATCCTTGTGGGATTAATGAATGAATTAAGTGAAATAATATAAACAAACCACGGAGCTGGGTGCTTAGCACATAATAGTTGATTAATAAATGTTAGTTCTTTTTCTTCTTTTTCTCATCTTTTTTTTTTAAATGAGTCTGCTGTTATAAGCTTACAGTAAGATAAAGTTAATAAAGTTTTCTCCACACCCCTTCCAATCCTTTCCTATCACCTTTGTACTTCTCCAGCCTCTTTCCCTGGCTCACGACAACCAGCTATTAGAGAGAGAGGTAAAAAAGTACTTCATAACCATTTCCTCACTCCTCATAGTGGCAGCCCCAAGAAAGAGAATTTCAAGATTGGTTAAAATCACTTGGAATTGGTATTTTTGTCCCCAGAAGCTGCAAAGCCAGTCCTCTCTGGATTATCTTTCTTTGAAGCTATGGCCTTCGCCTGCCTCCCAAGAACCATGGAAGTTCCGAAGAGTATTTTCCACTACGTTTACTTCAGGGTCATAGCTTCCCTTGGTCTAATTGGTCTGAGAATTAGCTATATTTCTGTTTAAATTATCTTGGTCTTAAATTGGTTTTCTCAAATTTAATGCCAGACCTAGAAAATGGAAAGATACAGAAATAGAACAAAACAATTTTTTTCTAGTTCAGTGGATGCAAGAAATGGCCCCAAACATACTTAATATCATTAATGACTAACATAGACCACTGACTTTGCTAACTACTTTGCAAGCAACCCTTTATGTAATCTCCTTCACAGTTCTACGAAGTAGGCACTGAAATCACGATTGCTGAAGCTGAGTTTAGAGAAACTGACTCACCAACACCTCCATCTAGTAATGAGTGGAGCAAAAACAGGTACCCAAGGAGTTTGACCGCAAAGTCCACAGTCTTAACCAATTCCCAGTACCTTTACCACATGATTACAGTCTCCCAATAAGCCATTCTATAAGTTATGAAGTCATGTGATTATAAACATATATAAGCAGATCATTGTAAATTGGTTTCTTACATACCAAGCTCCATTTTCAATCCCCATTGGCTAACTAGACCACATCCCACATTCCTCCACAATAAATGGAATTCCTACATCTATATACAGGAATATCACACATAGAGAATATTTGTATCTGTAAATTTCCTGGAAATCAGAGGGAGGAAGAAGAAGGGAACACTTTTATTTTCTCTTTGTCATCCAGGGCTCAAGTAGCAACTATTTGTTTATTATGCTCTTGGGTTATTGACAGAAAACATTTACAGGGAGTTTTTTTTTTTTTTGAGGAAGATTGGCCCTGAGCTAACATCCGTGCCCATCTATATGTGGGACACCTGCCACAGCATGGCTTTACAAGCGATGTGTAGGTCCACACCCGGGATCCGAATCAGCGAACCCTAGACCACCAAAGCAGAACGTGCAAACTTAACCGCTGTGCCACCAGGCCAGCCCCTACAAGGAGATATTTTGCACCCCGTAATTTTTGAATTCTTAAATGTGATTGCATAGAAGATACTATACCAGGAAAATTTATGAAACGCAGAGGTCTGATCCTTGCCTCCTCAAACTCAGTTTCAGAAGAGAAAATAGTTGAAATGTGTACCAGATTTTTGTTGTTGTTGTGTAGCTCTGCTCACCTGGTGTGATGGGGAAGAGAAGAATCCACTTCTAGGTTTCTTTGCAGAAGGCATCAATTTCATTCCATATTTATGTTAAATTAAAACTACTACAGAAAATTCTCTCTGGTTCCTTCTATTCTCATTCTTTTCTGAAGAGGAAAGGAAAGACATTCATTACTTCCTAACCTCAACCTTAATTTTTTAGTGTAAAGAGCCTGCTTAGAATACTTCATAAGTTCTGAGGTAGAAAGGAAATGTTACATATGTTGAACTGAGAGAGCAGAGGGATAAGATCAAAGAGAAGCTGAATAGTTATAAATGTGGTTTCCCAGATTAGCAACAATATTGCTTTAAATGGCAATTAGTTTCATTATTTTGTCACATCATGTTTATTTTGAACTCAATTTGCTCATATACGTTTCTAGTATTTGTCAATATATGGATGAGGAATGAAGGATTCTCAAATTGTACATACATGTATTCATGGGAATTTTCTAAATCAAGAAATTTCTTGTAAGTCTGTCATTCACTTGACTCCATTGTAAAACAGTTTCGAATTCTACAGAGAGAAACATAATTACTGGGAGAAAAGTATTTGGGGCTAAAATATGCTATATAGTTACATATAATTTAACATAAATGAATAAATGTTCATACAGATATAGGTATACGTGCAGCGTCAAAAAGAACTTGAGAGAACATCTAGTTTATACCATGCCTCAAGGTAGGGGAGTCCTTAAATTATCAAAGGTGGACAGTTACTAAGAACTTGCTTGATTAACTGTGAATTTGCTGCAGGGAGAAGAGCTGAAAATGGAGTGATAAGTCAGCTGATATTTCCTCAGACAGCAATTTTAAATTTTAATTTCATTAAATGTCTATAAATTACAATAGTAACACTTGCTAATTATAGCAACTGACCCAAGCACAAGTTCTACAAAGACCAAGGAAGATACGCTACCCCCTGTTTTAAATACCCTTCTGCCCACGTGACAGAGAAAACCCGCCTTTCCACATGGTGATACAAACCAATGCACATACACACACTCACACACACGTTCTCCCTGCTCTTTCCCTTTCTCTTTCTCTCTCTCATATACACACACGCACAGATTTTGTTTATTATTTTACAAAATTGGAGTAATATTATGTAACATTAATATGCAATCTGGCTTTTTTTCCTTTAAAATACATCCTATACATCCTTCTGAGTCAATAAATATAAATAGAATTCATGCTTTTGAATAGCTGCATTGTGTCGGAGTATTAAAATTTATTTACTCATTCTTCTATTAACAACATTCAAAATTTTGTAGTTTTTGACCATTAAAAATGTTTCAGTAAATATTTGCAAACTGATTATCTTTATTTATTTATTTCTATACAATAAATTCCTCAAGGTGATTTCAGCCTAGTAACTATTTTGTGCAACAAATACTCTCAATATTAGTCTCAGCTCCGTGGAATCCATGTCTCTCCCACTAATTCACCTCTAACTGGTTTGTTCATAACTATGTTGCTTAATGACCAACTTGTCTAAAACAAAGCCAGATTGGAACTCATAGTATATCACATAAGCTCATCATTTCGCATCACTTACTTAAATATTTGTTCAATATTAATTTTGTGGAAGACTATAATTTTTAACTAAAGATAATTAAATACCAACTTTAGGTTCGAAAGAAAGATTTATTATAGATCCTGACTATCATAAAGTGTCCTAATTTTTTGTAACTGTCTTGCATCCCTAAATTCCTTTCCCATCATTCTTTTAATTGTATTTTACTTTCACTTGAAAGAATTTCTCCAAAATATAATCAACTTATCGGGGGGTATTTTAAGGGTTTTTAAGGTTGGATAATAAAATAAATTACTTGTTCCTGAACATGTTATGTGTCTGAAGAATTAGAGCATGGAAAATCAAAATAGAAAGAAGACAGAAAAATATTTAAAGTCACTAACAAGTGCCACTTACTAATGTGGAAAATGAAGTAGAGTGAACTATAAGATGGTGCAGTGGTGTTTCTTCCTTGGGGCTTGCTGTACATATGTATATGTATGTGTGCATTGTGACTTAAAAAAATATTGAAACCATTCTGCACAAAGCACTATGCTACATGATGTGGAGTCCAACATAGCTTAGAAAGCATAGACACAGTCCCATATTTGTGTTACACACGTATAGGTTAACCTCTCTTCCATTGCCTCACATAGGACTGAATTAGTCTTGGTCAAAACTGCTCTTAGGAAAAATTTATACTATCTTTCTTTTATTTTATGTGTGTCTGATCATTTTGTCATTAAATTCAATTTCCCCTAACTAAAGCTCTTCTGATTCTTATCATATTGTTTACTTGTTTTTTAAAGAGCAGACATGGAATTATTTTAATAGTTTATATACCTGTTATGTAATCTGAGGACAACTATGTCCCCAGTGGAAGTAGGATCATGCTCTGGGCCCAAACTAGAGCGGCGAAGAATTTCTGGATGACAAAGATATCAGACAAAAAATACTTACCTATACTTGATCATAGGTAATATATTGTTTTGTCAGGAAAATATCCTCAAAAGAACTATGTTGTAATGCTTTGATAGGAGTGAATTGTTATACCATTCCCATTTCTATGAATTCATTTTCGCCCTAAATGGAGATTTAAGAATACAGTAAGAATAAATTAAATGTTTACAGCAGTTTTACGTAATTGACCAAAATTGGAAACAAGCTACATGACCTTCATCTGATAAATGGATCAACAAATTGGCACATCTATCAATGGAATACTACTCAGCTATTCAAAGGAATACACTTCTGACACGTACAAAAAAGTTGATGAGTTTCAAAGGCATTATGCTAAGTAACAAGAGTCTGACTCCAAAAGTTACATAGTGTCTGATTCTATGTGTATGCCATTCTGAAAATGCCCAGACTATAGGGACAGAAAACAAATCAGTCATGGGTTTTGTATGCCAGGGACTGAGTATGGGGAGAGATGATAATGACAAATGGGACATAAGTGAATTTGGGAGAATGATGGAACTGTACTATATCTTGATTGTGGTGTATTTTTCAAAGTACAGAAGAATGACTTGCGTTGTATATAAATTACACCTCAATAAAAAAACAATATCATCACCAACAAAAATATTTTCAAGTACCTACAAAACATACCATAGTTAAGTGGAAAATACTAACTCTACCAAAACCTGACGTATTAATTTTTATGGATTTCCCTGAGGTGAAAAACATAACTATAGTTTGACACAGAACCTTTTTTGGCATTTAATTCACAAATGTCTACATAAACATGATAAAAAGCCCATATGTTCGCCTCTTTAAAAAAATGTAGGTTTTGTATGGCATAGCAGAAAGTGGATGGCTTGGCAGCTGTTAGCATTTGTTCATTTCATTATCTGATGCACATGGGAAATAAATCTATTCTTTTTTCAGAGGTAGCAAAAAGTTCCAGTTTTATTAAATAATTAGCTTAAATAATATTTCTCAAACTGGAAAGACCAAGCAAAGTTGTGTCATGGTTTAAGTAAGGGAATTAATTAAAAATTGTATTTAAACTAAGCATACATGACAATTTTAATGACGTGAAAATTGAATCTTTCCAGAGAAACTAATATAAAATACAAATAATTGCTATAAGATACAAAGGATATATACAAAAAAGGCACTTGTTTCATAAATCTGTTAGGAAAATAGAAGTCTCACTTTAGAAAGAAGAGATAACATGGAATGAGCCCATCAAGAATAGGCATTCATTAGATTTCTGGAATTTTTTACCCTTTTCTCTCCTTAAACTGATTGTGTGAGCCATTGCCAGCCAGGGCCTCAAGCCACACAAAGATAGGTAATACCAAATTCTAATCTGCATAAAGCTTTTCTGGCAAAGCATCCTTAAAAATACTTTCATGACGTCTCACAGTGATATTATTAAAAAGAATACCTAGGCATGCATTAATCTTTTTTCTTTTCTGAGTGTGTTCTTAAGAAACGTATCAATGAATTAACTTAGTTAAATAAAATATTACTAGCATATAGATTTATTTATTATTTATTTCCACTCGTGACTTTCAAAAATTTTACGATCTATTTCAAATGAATATAGATCAAGATAAATGATTATGAATCTATTTTTCCATTAACAAATTGATTCCAAAGGGACTACACCAAAATCTAGCATAGGTGATAAAATGAAATTTCTTACATATATTGAGCTTATTCATGAGTCTTTCAGTTTCTTTAAAAATAAATTAATAAAAAATGTTAATTTTCATTTTATGACTTTTTAAGCCATTTAATGATCTTTGTTTAGTAACAATCTTTTAATTGAGAAAAGAGAGCATGGTAGATAAAATATTAGGGATTAATTCTTAAGGAGACAGTGGAGAATGTACTATATAGATATTCTGTTCTCTGAACTGCTTTAACATTGTAGTGAAACAGGATATATGTAAGTGACTCATTAACGCCATGCTAATCACAGAGAAGAGGGTTAGTCTCTTATTCAGTGGTGACTGAATTTGGACCTGAGTGACTCATGTCTCAGTTAAGTAGGTAGAATCTGCGGAATGTCTCAGTCTCTCACTGCTTGCAAGTCCCAATGCAGCACTGAAAGTCCGAAGGCCTTCACCTCAACATGGGAGGTGAGGGCATGATGCCCGTTTATCAGATCTGGGCCTCTGACTTAAACCCCACTCAACTTTAGTAGAAGGTAATGGTCTCAGATCCTTGCAAGAGGTGGAAAATACTGACATGGGCCCACAAAATTCAGTATAAGAAAGCACTATGGACTTCTGAGTGGCATGGCTCCCTACTGGAGAGAGGTATGAAAGTCATAATTAAATGTCATGGTGGCATTTACTTTTCTTCCCAGAAATACCATATACACAAGGACATTGGAAATAGGGAAAATGGGAAGTCTGATGGAAAAGTGAAGCTGCATTAGGAAACAAAACTAGAAAGACACATTCTCATTAGAGGAAAGACCAAAGAATGAGAGATTATGCTTCTAGTTCAGCTGGACAAAGTTATCCCCAACCCAACAAGTGTTCTGCCGGGAAAACCTAAAGCCTCTGGGGTTTGAGCTGTGTACGCTCAGGAGGGAAGAAGAGGATCGTTTGTAACACTATATCTGTCCCTCACCAAAGGTTCCAAAAGCTGTGATGGTCTGGAGTGGGACCTTGAGCACAATACAGCGGTCAGTTCTCTGCCTCTGCCCAAGGCTAAGAAAAGAACTAGAACTCTATCTAAAGCCATTCCAACAGTTCTTAATTCTCAAGGTAGAAAATCATCTTCCTGAAAGTGTTTTTTAATAACAATTAAGGCTGAGGCAAAAGATTGTATTTTTGAGGGTGTGATGAGTAAAATTGAACTGAACTATGGAGCATATCTCAGCGAAATTTTCCAAAAGGGGATATTGTGGAACTTTCCAGGGAGGATTAGAAATTTGAGTGTAAAGAAAGGCTCTCGTCAGGGAGAGTAAAGAGTTCATCTTGGTTCACAAGCCTACTCTTGTGGAAAAGCAAAAATTAGGGGGAATTGGTTTAGTTAGTATTTCTAATCGTGCAGATCAATTGGTCTCACCATCTTGATGAAGGTTCAATTGCCTAAGAGGATTGAAGGAAGAAGAAATTTCCAATTGCAAAGTCTGTGTTCATAAAATACATCAGAGAGAGAATTTGGGGAAGCTTCTATATTCGCTATCAAGAGCCCAAAGGAAACTTGATGGAGGTTGACTTTGTGTTTGGGACTAATGGAAAGCGCAAACTCTGGAGCAGCCCTTGATATTTACCCTTTTGAACCACATACGTCGGTCACAGAAGATGGGTGTAGATGCAGATGACTTGTCCAGTTTATACTGACAAAGCTTCTCTCCACGACTGAACTTTAGTCAGGCTCTTCTGTCCTCTTTCTCAACTAAGCCTCAACTTTTGGGCTTCCATGTTCCTCTCTGCATTGTCTAATTTTAGCAAGAATCCTGTTAAGTTGTTTTAGCCAAAATCCCCCATCCTTGATATGTGATCGCCCTCAATATTTAATCAGATTCCTCATCCTCCACCATCCCCCAAGTGATGTCTGATCACCCTGGCCTGCCTTCACCAACAATCCTATTAGGTCAGTTTAACCAGAATCTTCCAGTACTCCTGATACTTTCTTAGTAATTTTACATCCACCAACCCCAGCCTGCTCCTTGGATAAAAATTCCCATTTTCCTTATTATATTCAGCATTGAGCCCAGTTCTATACTGAGGTGTCTTTCTCCTATTGCAATAGGTTGGTTTTTTTTTTAATAAAATCTGTTTTTACTGCTTTAACTACTGTCCAGCTCTGGTTTTTCTTTGACAATGCTACCCAGATAATGAGAAGGCTGCTCTACACTAGCCGTTGCTGTTGGAGAATGGACCTTGCAAATAACTCTGGGCTGGACCTGATCACGTACTCCTCCGAATAGTTGGTTCTCCAGCAGGGCTCAACCAATGCTAAGTCAGTGCTGTGTTTCCCCTGTAGCATTTTATAGCATGGACCATCTTTATGTATTTGAGATCCAAGTAGTCATAAATATAGCCATTGGAAGCTGGACTCTTTAGCTATAGGTAGGTCTCTTATCAAACTTACCCAGCTCAGACTGCAGCAGTATTCAAGTTGCATTTTGCCAGGATATCTAGGCCTTCACTAACTATATTTTAAACGATAGAATTTTTTCCTAATGGCTAAAACTGTGAGGATTAAAGAACCGCCATCAACTCTGTGGCTTTGGCCAAGGGAAATGAGTATTAATCTTTCTTATTGCCACCTTTTTAGCTGTGCCAATAAAGTGCACGTGTAAGACAGAGAAAAACAGAGACAGATAGACGGGGAAGAGAGGGAGGGTGGAATTAGGGTGGGTGAGCATACCTGTATAATGTTTGGCTATTTATATGTTGATGTGTCTGTGCGTCTGACATCTATGTGTGGAGGGAGACATGAAACTGTATGGTTGAGGTGAACAATAAAATTTGTGAAAAGTAATATTTCCCAAACTATAATTGTACCTCCCTAACTTAGAGGTCATGTCTTTGAAAATTTCTGTGTAGGAGAATTTGTAGTTGAGAAAAATAAAATAGGGTAACTAAAGTCAGAAATAACCAATTAAAACTGTTATACTCTTTTTTTCTTTTAGATTTTATTTTTCCTTTTCCTCCCCAAAGCCCCTCCGGTACACAGTTGTATATTCTAGTTGTGGGTCCTTCTACTTGTGGCATGTGGGATGCTGCCTCAACATGGACTGATGATTGGTGCCATGTCCGTGCCCAGGATCCGAACCCACAAAACCCCGGGCCCCCGAAGCGGAGCGCACAAACTTTAGCACTCTGCCGGCCCCCAAAGCTGTTATACTTTTATGTTCACTACACAAAGCAGAATAGAAACTATTATCATTCAGGATGAGATCAATGACAATTAATGAAAGCAAGCAATAATTTGTTTTATATATTGTTTTTGATGTACTATCTAAATCACTAGCAAGGCTCCCTCCCTTCACTACAGCTTCAACACGATATATGCACAGCAGTTGGATTAAATCGAGGATTATCAACAAGCTAATGTACTGTTTATAGAGTCATAGTGCACAGTCTAGGCTCAGATCAGCAATGCAGTCAGAATGCAATCAAAGAAAATCATTTTAAAATAGTTTAAGCTCTTTGTAAGTATTTCCTAAAGTTCATGAAGGAAGCATATATCTACTGCAATGCTTAAAATTCTCCTTCCCTCTCTCACCAGCTTCTCTCTCATATAGTAACTTCTGTGCCTGTCCCTCCAAAATTCTTCTGTAAAACTTCATGAAAGTTTAGACCTCAAACCACTCCAGAACTCAAATTCTTCTCTCTCTGTGCACATTCCTTCTTCTAATAGTGCATGATGATAGCCCCAAAGATAAGTCGAACATGACAGGACCTTTTTTGTAGAGAAGTAAAAACTGACTAGACGAAGCCAGATTTATTTTAGTAGACAAGGCAGAAGAGAAAGGCCAGTGTCATTCATCGTTTAATGCATTTGCCATCTCACACTGAGAAGACATTTGTGTTTCTTTATCTAAATGCTTAAGGCCTTTCTGGTTTGACGGCTTGGAGATGCTGACATCCGCATGCCAATCCCTTCATCTCTGCTTCCGTGTCCCCATATCCTCAGTTCGTCTCCATCAGCCTTTTTTTGTATGTAACCTGGATCACTCATGCCTCTTCTAAGGACTAAGTTTTCTTCCTTTTAACATTCTTTATCTTTTCTGAGTCTTGACTGCAAAAGAAAGTGTTCTTTTTCTACTATTTGAAGTGTTCTTTTCTTCTTTAATTATCAACAAGAGTGAAAAATCACATATGCTAGAATGTCAAATTAGGTAATTGACAGAAATGTATACATAAATAAATTAACAAATTCTCAAGTTTTACCAAGGGAGAATTTTTTATTGAGAAATGACTACTATATTTCCAAGTCTGCCTTAGCTTATACAAGTAAGCTCTAGAAGATTATATTTTGTTCAAGACATTATTGCATTACTTGAACTTGGTTTGCACAATTTGCTATGTGTTTCTTCTGCTCAATGGTTGCAAATGCCCCCTTTCAGCTTACTGCAACAGCTGCTTCAACATCCTGTTCACAGTGGTGTTGGGTTGCTTCACGAATCACTGAAATGCCAGAAGGCTGGCTGTGGTCCAGGATCTCGGTAGTGGTGATATTATCTGGTCATTTTAGATAAAGTTTGGCTTCAATTGATGGTGATGAAATATATTAAGGATAAGATACAGTAACTATGACAGATGAGATCTCACAAATATGCAACAGGCCACAATCTGCCCCTGTTCTCTAAACCTTTAGTTTTGTTACTAATCTGAAGCCAATGTAGTAGACCACTCTGCCTTCCAGCCCAGTGGATTTTGAGAGACTACTTCAGTTAGTGCATTATTTCACAATGCAGTCTGCCTAGGCACGTATGTGGTGATAGCCTTAATTCCGCTTTGGCTGATACAAAGGTTCAATGCATGCAATGTATCTGTGTATCCAATCCATACTACATTAACCCCTTAAAAGTGGTTGTTTGATGCTAAATTAAGTAGCCTGAACCAGTTTTTGCATAATTATTGCCATGCTTTGTGTCACATGCCCCTGGAAACCTGGCCAAAACATATTGGATCATGCATAGATCAATGCCTGACCCAAAGAGGACCTGGCCCAGTAATTTCTAAGAACTCTGCCAGTTGGAGAAACTGTTTTGGATGAGGACTAACACTGATCATATGACTCTTCTTGGGAATGTGAATGCAACAAAGGGGCTACAATTAGTAAGAGCAATAGAAGCAGACACCGGTGCCATAGAAGTAATGGAGACAAAGCATGGGGGAGAACAGGACTACAGAGCCCAAGTTCAGACAAAGACCGCCATTTACTAAGGCTACAAGTAGGAAGGAAGCAGGAAGCAGCCACAAATTCAACTTCCTTGACTGGCCGTCCTAGCCATTATGGCTTATGCCTAGCGATTATGGTTTATGTCCACCAAAAAGATGATGGATTTTATGTCATAAAGCACATTGAGCATGGCAACATCTGTGATGTTGACTTATGAATGTTTTTTCCAAATAACGAAAAAGTTGGCAAAACTTCTAAAGCTTTTAAAAATGAAGTATTTACTTCTATTTGTAAATTTTTGTGGTTAATATACATAACATAAAATTTACCATTTTGACCATTTTAACTATACAATTTAGTAACACTAAGTACGTTTAAAACATTGTGCAAACTAAAGAGGAGCAGGGTGGGGGGGTAAGATTGGTTTGAATAACCTCCTCTTTATGGTTGTACTATCAGGGCTTTCGCTATTAGGCAAAATGTCAAACTGCCACCTTTAAAAAAAATACTTATGGTAATTAAGCCACTTATTTATGATTTGGCCTGTGTCCTGTTTTTATCAAACTGAAAATTAAATTAGAATTTGAGACTATGACTATGCTGGAGAATATAGCTCTTGATCAGAGCAGTTTAATTCATATATATTTTAACTACATACATAATTATTCAGGAAAAAAATATTAACTCAAGTTCTTTGTATTTTTCCAACAGCTGTCTCATTTTTTAAAATCAAGCACTTTTTAATTGTTTGATTGGAGGCACCTTTTCAAACAATCACAATTAGAGAATTTGAGATTTAGGAACACAATTTTAATTTTTAAATGATGCTTTTATGAATCATAGTGCTAGGGAGCATTTTTTTACTCTTTTGAGAGAATAAGTCCTGCATCTATAAAACAGAATTGCTATCATTTACACGTATTCAAATTTCCATATCTATTCAAATCTCTTAGATGCGTGGTGGTGGACACTGAAGCATGTATAGTTTTGAGGCCCCCCCCCTTAAGAAAAATAATACAAATGTAATATTCAATGTGAAAGTCAATATTCATTCAGAATAAAAAAGAACCACAAGTTTACTTTTTTAAAAAAGCAACAAATATCACAAATATTACAAAATCCAGAAAAATGGGCTATTTTTTATTGATTAGTCTGACCCGTTTCTGAATTATTCCTTTTTCACTGTATTTTTGGCTATATACACTTTTGGTTTGCTTTTCATATGACGATAATTTTGTAATATCGTTCTTATAGAAAAGATAGAAAGATAATTCACTTTTTTCTCAAATGGTTGATCAGAATTTGTTTTTTCTATTAGCTCTATAGACAGGAATCTTGTAGCTTCACAAAGCTTTATTGCTAATAACACGTAAATGTTTAGGATTTTTATAGAATTTGAGAAAACTTCTATCAAGCTTCTGATTTCATAAATGAGTCATTTGATTTCAAGAAAGGTCATGTTTTCTTGTTTAGTTCCTAATCTTTTTTTTTTTTTTGAGGAAGATTGGTCCTAAGCGAACATCTGTTGCCAATCTTCCTCTATTTTTTTTCTCCCCAAAGCCCCAGTATACAGTTGTATATCCTAGTTGTAGGTCCTTCTTGTTATTCTATGTGGGATGCTGCCACAGCACGGCCTGATGAGCAGTATGTAGGTCCCCACTCAGGAGCCAGTCTGGCGAACCCCCACCGCTGAAGGGGAGCACACGAACTTAACCACTTGGCCATGGGGCTGACCCCAGTTCCTAATCTTAAATGCTCTTTATGTTGACAATTCTCATTAACCAGGTTGTCACTGATCTTCATATAAGTTGTGTTTTTCTTTATTCCTCAAATCAATTTTTAAGTTCCTATTTAAAAATTTGCTCATTCTCATTATTTTCTTTTTCAATGTTGCTGCATTTGCATGTTTCATATTTTCTTGGATATCCTGATTCTTTTCCTTGTCTTCATGATTTAGACCATCAGAACTTTTACTATGAGATAACAAAAGACTTTTTGAGATTTTTAAACTTCTTTCATTCTTCTTTGCTTTGGTTTAATTTTTTTTCTTCAACTAGAATACTTCCTGACAATCATATTTGAATTTTGGTGGGATCAATAACTCTGAAAAAAAGAAACAAAATTAATCTAAAATTACTGGAAATGCATATTTTTTAACTGCCACTACATTGTACTGAGCTATATAACTGTGTAATCAAATTACTTTAATGCTACACGCACTGACTTATGGATGCATATGGGTAGGAGTTTTGTCACTGGAACTAGTATTTCATCAGGTCATTTCACTGAGTCAGTAGCAGTTTGCATTCTGTTTAGGTTGTGACAGCCAGACTTCTTCAGTTTATGATACAGCAGACATGCTAAGATACAATCTGACATGTTGGAAAGCACAAAATGTGCGCCTTTACAGACAGTTACACTAACCGCTTAGCCCTTCAATCTGTGGAGTCTGACACTAATTTTGGGTAGTTAGCGTAAGAATACTGAATTGTAGAGCATCCAGTTGATGTGAGAGAATTGCAGAATTGCCTGGTGTCAGGAAGACCTCAGAGTAGGAATGATCCCGTCTCCCAAGGGCTAGACACACAGAATTACTTTATAATATTTTATTAAAACAAAAAAGCCTTTGAATAAAAAATAGATCTAAGATGAAAATAGGCTCAACAATCCTGGACAGTAAAGGAGAAGCTAGGAGGAAGAAACGAAAGTAAGACACAGTTTTACCTTTCATACCTGGTCCTCAGCCTCACGCCCCGTCTGCTGTTCTCAGGATCTGATGATCCACCCAATTCTTCACCAAATTGTCATGGAAAATAAGATGACTGAGTCAGAGGCCTGGCCTGTGGCTGAGTGGCTAAGTTTGTGCACTCCGCTTCGGCGGCCCAGGGTTTCACCAGTTCAGATCCTGGGCACGGACACGGCACCGCTCATCAGGCCATGTTGAGGCGGCATCCCACATGCCACAACTAGAAGGACCCACAACTAAAAATACACAACTATCGACTGGGGGGATTTGTGGATAAAAAGCAAAAAATAAAAAGATTGCAAGTTGTTAGCTCAGGTGCCAATCATAAAAAAAAAAGACATTCAGATTTCACAGCGGGACTTTGTCAATTACAAGGATACAAGAATGAGAGAGAAACATATGAGTTCAATGTGACTCCCTACCAAACCTTAGCTCCTTAACTGGACTCGCTAGGTGTGCAATTTATAGTCAAAAAGAAGTTAAGGGATTTTCTTTAGGTACATTAAGCCATAAAGCAAACCGATTCTGGCACGTAGTGCTAACTTATGATACGTTAGCAAACTTAGAGAGTTATGTAAAAGAGTACTGGTAGTGCATTTTAAAAGGGACTACAGTATGTCTGCTCAAGGAAAGTAAAACACAAGGATTTTATCAGTTCACTGAGCTTGTAACTACACACGTGACTAGGTAGTTTGGACTATTGTGGAGACTGATTTTTTTCTTCCTGAGAAAAGAGGAGAGGTTGAGTCATAGAATGAACAAGATTTTATGCAAAACAGAGCTACATTTTTTTTTTCTGAGGAAGACTGGCCCTGAGCTAACATCTGTGTGCATCTTCCTCTACTTTTATACTTGGGACGCCTGCCACAGCATAGCTTGACAAGCGGTGCATATGTCCGCACCTGGGATCTGAACAGGCGGACCCCAGGCCTCTGAAGCAGAACGTGCAAACTTGCTTGGTTATGGGTTTATAATAAGACCATTGGGCTAGCAGAAGACTAAATGATGTCACTTTGATTGATCAAGTTTAAGGATATTTCATTGGTTGATATAGCCTCCTTTTTTCCACCCTGTTGCATCCATACCAGGTTCCTTGCTGTTCTTATGTGCACCAGACATGCTCCTCCCTCAGGGCTTTTTACTATCAGTTCCCTCTCCCTGGATCATTCTTCCTTGCGGTATCTGCCTATATTAGTCAGCTTGGGATGCTATAACAAAGTACCATAGACTGGGTGGATAAACAACATTTGGAGGCTAAGTCCAAGATCGGGTGCCAGCAAATTTGGTGTCTCGTGAGAGCTCTCTTCCTGATATTCAGACCGCCACCTTCTCACACAGAGGAGAGCAAGGGCTCTCCTCTTCTTCTTATAAGGGATTAATCCCAGCATAGGGCCCCACGCTCATGACCTCATCTAAACCTAACTACCTCCTAAAAGCCCCACGTCCAAATACCATCGCATTGACGATTAGGACTTCAACACCTGAATTTGGGGGGAATACAAATATTCAGTCCATATCACAATTTCTAAGCAGGTTCTAATTGCTCCAAGTGAGCCTCTTGCCTGCTTCTTCATCACTTCCTCTTCTTGTCCCCCTTTTTATATGATCTTACCCTTGTTTATCTCTTCCTAACTCTAGAAGGCAAATGGGTAAAAGACCAGCAGGAAGCAGATTGAAAGCTTAGAGCTAGTGGAAGAAAAGGGGAAAGTACCTCAGTTCCTTTCTCCCCTGGTATCTTCAATTTTTAATTCTGTGAGTTTCAAGAACACTTTACTCGAAATTACCAGAAGTAAACTCATATGGCTTGCCCAATGAGCTGTGTCAGGAATTTTTAATGGGAAGTGCTATCTCTTGTGAATTTCACTGGGTCATTGATATATAGTTTAATAATATCTTCTAAGGATTCCAACTTTAAAGCAGGGAACTGCTTCTTAAAGAAATTTGTTTTGCTGTACTTTAATGTGTATTAATAGATTTTTATTGAAATTATAGTAAATAAAATTAATTATAAGGATGAAATAATTTACACCAGGTATTGTACACTTATTATAAAATATACATTTAGAATGATTTTATGCCATCAGTTACTGTTTAGTCAGGTTTTAAAATTTGATATCTGCTCAGTAAGTCTAGAAACCTAAATCCAACATAATTCATTTACATAACCTACCTTTCATTGCAATTCTTGTTTTAAAGAATAAAGCAAACCCAAAACTGCGTTTTGTTCTAAACGTAGAGTATGAATTACGACATTCTTTGTATAAATATCTCTGTTTATAGAATTCTGTGTCATTAATCATGATGCTCTTTGGTTAAATCAGTTATAGAATTATCATTTTACCACATTCTTCTATCAGTACCTTGGCTTATAGAGCTATGTGCCATTAATCATCCCACTGTTAGGTAAAATTGCTTCTTATCAAGGAAGACTCATATTTGAATCAAAGAGAGTACCAAAAAACTTCCGCTTGACAAAAGCAGAAAATAACCTCTTCCATGTAAGGCTTGTTCTCTACAGCAAATGGGGAGTAGAGAGTGACGATCTATAACCCAAACAAATAATAGTTTTAAGAAAAACAAGCACAGGAGTACAGCTTGGAAAAACAAAAAGTTCCATCATTATGGTTAACCAGACAATGTACATTTCAACGAGGTTAACATTCTTTCTCCTATTTCCATGCGTATTTTATCCAACAGAAGGGAATTGTATAAAGCTCTAGTTGCCGATGAACAGGCTTACACTGACATGTATAATGCTGTTCAGCTTGGAAAGGGAAAAGGATACTCTTAAGTTCACCAGCTGATGACTCACTGTGAGTCAAAACTGTTACTAACTCCTGGGTGATTTACTTGAGAAGTGTATTTCTAGTAGGACTTGCATTTCTTGGGCTCTAGCCTAGCTGGATTGTGAAGACTGAGGTTAGTTCATACAGGGCTCCGTGGCTTCCGCCTTGCTCTCTTGGATTGCTTGTGCTGAGGGAAGCCAGCCACTAGGCAGCATGGATACTCAAGCAGCCCTCTGGAAAGATCTATGTGGAGAGAAACTGAGGCTTGCTGCTAAAAGCTGGCACCAATTTAAAATCCATGTGAAAGAGCCACCTTGGAAGCAGATCCTCCAGCCCCAGCCAAGCCTTCAGATGACTGTAGCCCTGGTAGACATCTTGACTGCAATCGCATGAAAGACCTTGAGCCAGAATTGCTGCCCAGCCAAGCAGCTCCCAAATTCCTGACATAGAAACTGTGAGAGATAAGAAATGTTTATTGGTGTTTTAAGTCACTAAGCTTTAATTTGTTGTGAAACAATAGATAAATAATGCATATTGCATTCACTATTAAGACAGTAAAGAGGTAGGCAGAGCAATAACAGTAAATCTGGAACATTCAATATTCAAAGCACAAGTGCTACTATGACAGTGACCCAGATCCATGGCACAGGGTCAGAGTACATTAGCCTCAAGAACTCTGAGAAAGAAATGCCTAAATACGTCTTATGCAAAATGTTGTGCCTTGACTGAAGTACCAGAAGGAGGGACAGTACAGATGAGAGGTTAGTAGCCTCATTTATGGAGAGAGAAGAAATCGATGACACTGAATTACTTGTAACCATAAGAACTTTTCTAATATGTGTCTAGTATAAATACAAATCCAAATTATTCCTCTTGCTTTTGCAGATGGAAATTTAATGTGATTTCCGTGAGTCATGTTCCTATTTGTACTGACCTCTAGTCTTGAATTTGGGCTTTTTATTTCCCAAAAGGTTATTTTTAGCCATTGTAAAATAGGAACTATTTTAAAGTTATGATTTCTTGATCTATAAATTTAAAAAATTTACAATAATTCTAAAAGTGTGTTCAATTATTTTTATTCCTGCTGTGTTTATAAAATATAAATATTTACAAAAACAATAATTTCATTTTGCATTTTAAATTTAAAGAAAATTATATTTAACATTCTTCAAAGGCTGTTACTTTCTGAACTTGCTAAATAGATTGCAGCCTTCAGAAAATCAACTGGGTTTTTAGATACTCTTTCTTTTCTTCCTCCTTCAAACTTGACCTTACGAAAGCCTACTCCTCACTTAGCTGTTAAGAGATAGCAAATAAACCAGTTCATGAAATACACTCATTTCTGACAACTCTCAAGGAATAGCCATTTTTATAAAGAATAATACATTCAGTGGTGGCTTGTTGTGAAGAAACTCCTTTTAGAAGGAGAGCCAACCTGCAAGAACTCAGTCCTGGGCATGAGGGTCAGCATGGAATTAGTATGTGGCTAGAAGAAGACATGTAGACCAATTGGGCTTTGGAGTAACGAACGAGTGACACAGCGTGGTATTAATTCAAGTCAAACGGATTTTCATTCTTGTCTACCTCCACAGACTGGCACTTTAGGAAATTATATTCTTTGTACACCTAAATATACTGTGGAATATAAACTAACTTTCTTTATTGTCTTTCTTTCTTTCTTTCTTTCTTTCTTTCTTTCTTTCTTTCTTTCTTTCTGTTACCTCTCTTCACCTTAACATGAAAATTTGCTGTTTGGTTTCTGTCAAGAAATATTTAAAAGACTTCTAAGACATATTTGGAGTTTCCTGGTACCATTAATTGAGTGCTTCCCACCTGGTAGGTATTGCCCTAAGCCCTTCATCTAATGTAGCCAAGCATGTACTCTTACTCTCAGTTAACAGCTAGGGAAGATAGGTGCTTGGAAGAGAGAGAAGACAAATAACTTGCCAATGCCTCTCTGACAGCATGAGGGAGAACTGAGATTGGCCCCTAGGTCTGCCCAGCTCCACCGTCTGTGATTTAATTACTACACTATGTATTGGGGGAAAATATAGCTAACATTACTGTAGTGCTTACAAATGTCAGGCCTTCTTCTGAGAACTTCTAAGAACAAAATTTATCTCTAATATTGCCATACCATTAAAATCAGTAAACTATGTCTAATCAACAACTTTGAATAAGAATCAGTCTTTGGAGACATTTCAATATTTTAATAATCCAAAAGCAGCCTTTCAAAATTACATTATATTTTAACTCATTTAAAACAATTGCAAAGATGAGCTTTCAAAACTTGTAGTTTTTACTGCACACACAAATAAAATGTTGTCAAAATTAATCTTTTTAATTTTCACTTGTCTAAGGGTAACCACTTTTAAAGATCTTTGTTCTAACAGGAATAGGTAATGAGAACATAAATTAATTCAAACAAATTTTTGAGAAAATGGAAATTAAATGGTTAATAGCTGATGATGTTTTTGTAGACTGTAAGGAGACAAAAAGGAAATTATGACTAATTCAGCTGTGAATGAAATGAACTAAAGACAAGGTGTGCATTTGTCCAAATCTGGGCTAAAAGTCAAGTTTGAAGATACACGGAAATTCCATTTTCCTGTTGATGAACCAAGTAATTAATAATCTTGATCTTCAAATAGATAGGTTTCCAATCATAATTTATTTCTTCAGTTGAAAATATATGCATAGCTTAAAGTAAATTTTTTCCTAAGAATAACACCTTAATGGAAAAGCACTACTTATTCAGCATTTATCATCATCAAATTGCATTTATTGACATAGCTATCTCTAAGAGCTTCCAATGAAGATGGATAACACTTATGCTTACTACTGAGAAAAGAGTGTATGATTGCCTAATTCTAAAAACCAACTTGGGTATGAGTATGCGTTTTTAACGTAGACAGGAAAAGGAAGATGGGGGAGAAAAGAGAGACAGTTTCTATTAGAAGTAAGTTTGTATAAGTGGTGAGATCTTAAGAGAAATTAAAGGATTTTCTTAAATAATTCAATGAAGCTTGATTTTAAAGGTCTGAGCTTTAAGGGAATGAGAGGAAGGAGACATTTCAACAAATAACTCAACACGTAGGTCACCACCAACCCTTTTTCCATTAGATTATACTACACGGTTTTGAAGCAGAAAGCATTGCAAACAGGAGAGAGAAAGAAAACAATTCCCCCCAAGCAGAAAAGTTAGTTGGGAGCACTTATAAGGGAAAATAATGTCTTATATTTGATATGTCAGCAGAAAAATATCCAAAATGCTAAATCAAAAACCAGAGCTAGGAAGCCAGAGAGATTATACATGACTGTTGGAATTTGACACTAAGAAAGGCTCACAGTCAGTTTCTCCATAAGGTAGAAGAGAGAGCCAAAGTTAAGTAGTAATTGTTGTAACTAATGACTGGGGAGGAAACAATTTTTTCAATATTCTATATTTCTTTAAATTATGCTCTAAATCTTTTTTATTTGGCAAATCGTAGGAAACACTAAAAATAGGAAACAATCATGTGATTAGAACTAAATCTCAACACATTTGTCATATCATAAATGAGATAGAATGCATTAACCTGTTAGATTGGCTGTAAAATAATAACCAACCAAATGCACGAGACATTTAAAATAACATGACTCAAGGAAGACTGCAAGTAAAAAAGCAAACAGATGCTAATGATATGGAAAAGAAGTGAGGCATGCAATATGAATATCAGGCAATTAGTAAGTCAAAGACAAAGACATTAAAGAAAAAAATGAATACTTTAAAATAATACAGAATGCAGTCTACAATAAATATCTCTCGAGGATCTTTATGCACCAAATCACAGCTTCAAAATTTAAAAAGCAAAGCTGTAGGAAATACAAGTACACATAGAAAAACAATAACAACAATACCTAGCTGAGCACATGCTAGATTAAGTAGATAGAAGAATAAGTAAGCATATGAAGGCCCTAAGCAACAATATTGTACAACTTATAGGTGGATATTGAATTTAATATTCTCAAAACAAAAACAATTTTTCAAAAATTCCTTTAAGCATTTACAAAAATTTACCATACATTAAACCACAAAAATTCAATAAAAAATACAGAAACAACACAGAACACATTATCTGATCAAAAGGTAGTAAAATTAGAAGTCAGCAAAAATAGAAAACAACCACCACATAACATCCTCACAACCAGCTCAAAATTCAAAACTCTCTAGTTAAACAATTTTGGGAGTGAAAGGATATCAAAACCAAAATCTTATAATATTTGCAACATACAGTAATGACAATGAAAAAATAAAGCAATCCTTAAAGGAAATGTTAGCCTTATGCACAGACAGTACTACACAGAATGAATGAAAATAAACGTGTTAATCTCAAGAGTTTGAAAAGGCACAATCAAATAAAATGAAAAAGAAAGAATTTTTTCAGTAAGATTTTTTTGGTTGAAACCTATAGATAGTAGGTCTGATAAATTTAGGCAGTTAATGAATTTATCAGAGGAACCTTAGGTAGCTCACCAACCCTCTGGCAGGACCCATGAATCAGGCATAGAAGCTTCACAGCTAAGAACAACATAAAAAAATCACAGCACTGAATTGAACATACAGTCACGACTGCGAAGTGTGGAAACTGCAGCTCTGTACATCGCAGGCACTGGATGTGGACACCACTACCCCCATCAGAATGGATTCCTCATGGTGCCGGCTTCAACATTAGTTTCTGTTTCCTGATTCTGTCCGTTGTGAGTCCATCTGATTGGCAGAGCTGAGATCACATGTTGTAAGGAAATCTGGGAAAGCAATCATCCCTCTGGCTTTTATTCCCGTAAGATAAAGAATTCCCCCAACATGGGGAGTGCATTCGAGGACAGATCAAAAATATGACAAACATCACCACAGTCCACTGCATTAGCTGCCCAACATTACACACTCTTTTTCCAAATCTGAACTTCTAAAAACGACATCGATAATAACAAACTAACATAATGCAACAATTAGACTTTCCCCTCATATAAGTGAAAACAGGTTCACCCTCGAATTAAAGAGAGACCATGTAAAATCTTTTAAACTACTACATCTAAACCAGCAGAGCCAGAGGGTTGGAAATCAAATATTTGGGAAGTGGGTCACTCCCACTTGAATTGCATTCCAGGACTCATATATTCTGCGCATTGGAGAAGCAGCACCAGATGAAGGTCCCTGGTCTAGTGCACACAGTATATCCTATAAGACAGTATATCAAATCTGAATCTTCAATTGGCCATTCTCCCAATCCTTAGGGACAGATTCTTTTACAATTGTTGTATGGTAAGACTTGTGAATCCTATGAACATTATTTCATTGCTTGACTTATTTCACTTTAGAATGAATTATTGAATCAGATGCAATGACTATAATTAGGTATTTAGTCAATCTGTAGTTGGTGGTATTGACAGAAGTATGGTGGCAGGGAAAATGAATCAAAACTGACTTTATTCCCTAAGGAAAAAATCATTGCCCCTTCTAATTTGGAAGATTTCCAACATATTCACTCTATCACAAGCTGACTGGGCTTCACAGGCTAAAAGCTGGTTGCTGCTGCTGTCAAATTTGGCACATAGTAGTGGCAGTACCAACTCAATCTTGTTGAGGAAAAGTTCTTATTGTTGAGTCCAAGCAAAATCTCTGTCCGTGCTACAATGCCCGATGAGCAAGCCTTGGGACTGAATATAAAACGTAACTGATTGACATCCACAGAATTGGGCATCTTGCTCATCTGGTTATGGAGAGCTTCTTTTGCTGTGGACGTCTTTTTGTGAATATTCATATGAGACACAAATATTCTCACATTTTAGATCTATTATCCCAATCCCCTTGTTACCAATCTTTCAATCTGACTTTTTCCAAGTCCCATATCATTTGGTGAAACAATGAACCGTATCCATGAATTGGTATATCTAGTTCCCTACCTCCAGTTATCCCACTCCACAATTTTTATAATTAGCGTTGTTTCCATTCTGTTCAGTCTCCACAACCACAGCCCATGCTAATGTTTCATCTTCCATCTGACTTTACCGCAGGAGAAAGTCTCAGTAATCATGATGATACTCCATGACAGGTGTTATCACCACCCGTCTTACCACCCTCTGACCAGCTAATAACCAATTCCAAAGGACGGGCTCTTCAGGGTTACTTCTGGTACTAATTGTCTTAGCCTGGGTTTCCCAGAAAGCAGAGCCTATGGCGTAGATGGAATTATACTATTAGGTAAAAAATTCCAAGGGAACGGAAGTAAGAGAAAAAAGGTGTGAGGGAAGGAGGGAGAGCCAATAGGAGGATGAGTATTTGACTTGGTCACTGTGTGTTCTCAAGAAGTCTATAAATTGCATTTCCAAATAATCACTTGGTGGTTTGGGAGATGGAAAAATCCACTGGTTGCCATCCTTCAGTGGTCAAAGATTTTCCCTGTGGGGTGTTAAGTGTTCTGCAGGGTGCGCTTGCATAGGCATGATCACAGAACAGAAGCAGGAAATAAGACGCATGAAGCATGGGCTGGAGGTAAGAATTACACGATATAGGCAAAACAGAAGAAGCACGCACATTGTGTGTAAAGGATGCAAGGCACCGATTTTGTTATACCTTAGGGAGGTCAGTCAGAGCTCAGGCAGCTTGGAACAGAAACAAGTGATGCCAGAGGCTCTGAAGTAGTTCATAAACTGTGTCCGATACACAAAAACTCTAAAATATCTGTAACGTCTAGATGTTCAAATCTTGGTAACATTATTCCATCAATACAGTGAGCCAGCATAATATCTAGTAAGACTTGAATTGAGATAATCAATGTCCCTACGAATTACATGTGGCATGGAGCTGAAGCAAGATAGTGAAGGTGCACTGCTATCCCTTCTAGATGAACCCTAACTTCTGACGTTCTTGCTTGAGATATAGAAAAAAGCATTTCACAGATCAATAGCTGCACACCAGGTACTGGGAGACGACTGACTTTCTCCAGTAGATAGACCACACCTGAAACAACAGTAGCAAGTTGTTACCACCTTGTAATTAAACTTAGGCAATTCTGCTTTCACTCTTCCAAATGAATTTGTCTTAGGCTAAATAGCAAAGTGAAAAGAATGACAATCACTAAGCCTCCCACTGTTCCATAATAAATAATTCTGGAAGTATTACTCTGTGCCAGGTTATTTTTTGAGTAGTTGGGATAGGCAGTGAACAAAATAGGCAAAATTCCTACCTTCATGGAATTTATATTCTTGTGAGAATAAAGAAAAAAATCAAAATAAATAAATGAAATATATATATAAATTTCATATATATTCATATATA
This sequence comes from Equus asinus, assembly GCF_041296235.1. Classification (NCBI taxonomy): domain Eukaryota; kingdom Metazoa; phylum Chordata; class Mammalia; order Perissodactyla; family Equidae; genus Equus; species Equus asinus. The sequence continues at coordinate 176,924,433 of NC_091790.1, forward strand.
TAGATATATATGAAAGAGAGAATTTGCTCAGGGGAGGGGTTGGGGAGGAGGCTGAAATTTTAAATAGGGTGGCTACAGAAAATCTCACTGAGAAGCATGTAATCTGACTGACATCCGCAGAGTTGGAGGTGAGGAAGCAAGTTATGCATATATCTGGAGAAACAACAGACAGAAATAGTAGACTCATGACAGGTGTGTTTAAGGAACAGTAAAGAGGACTTCGTGATTATAGTATAATGTGTGAGGTGAGAAGGCACAAGAAAATGACAATGGAAGGGTAACAGGACAGATCATTTTGGACATTGTGGGCCATTGTAAAGACTTTGGCTTTTATTGTGATTGAAATGCTAAACCATTGGAGGGTTTTAAGCAGAGGAGAAAAATCATTTGCCTTATCTTTTAAAAAGAAAGATAACTCTGCCAGTCATATAGAGAATGGACTGTACAGAGGAAGAGTGGGGGGAAGCAGAGAGGCCTGTCAGCACTCTTACAGTCACACAGAGACGATGGTAAATTTTTCCAGAGTGAACCAGAACAATATCTTTCCATTTTTAATGATAGTATTAATCTGTCTGATATTTCTGAAGCATAATATCATTTTTGAGAATTGGATAGTTTGTGGCAGGGAGAGATAAAGTGGTTTCCATTTGACCCTTCCTATCGTTGTTCCAAAGTGGGGATTCTCCCAGTTGCTCAGTAGATCTGTTTTAATATTACATTAAGGAATAGGGGAAGTTATCACAGATTGAGTTCAGACGAGCCCTGGACCCACTGTAAGGCAAAGTCAGTTGAAAACTCTACTAATTACATGAATTGTGTAAGTACTTATTTTTAATTTGTGGACCATAGAATTCTCTGTAGCCAGAGATTAACAATTAGTTGAGAGAGGTGTACAATAGTCCCAGAAAAGTTAGGTGTATTCCCTTAAATGCCTCTTTGGGGAAAGTTAGAAAGAAAATTGATGGCAATGACTTATAATGATGCAGGGTCCCTTCTCAAGTGTACCAATCTGTTCTTCATTAAAGGGATTCTAAGTCTAAACTGACTCAGGTTTTGGAAAGTAATATGGTGGTCCAGATCAGGCTCCTGTTCTCCAGGCCTTGAGTTTTTGGTTATAGAAAATAAATAGGATGTTAGTGACTTGCCCATCTATTTGACTCACAGGGACTTGATGAACAATTAGCTATCACCAAAGATCTTTGCAGGTTAGCTCATTCAGATTATCACTCAGGCCCTGGTGATGATTAAAACAAAGCCCAATCTGCTCTTTTAGTTAAATGCCCTATTTGAATGCTCATGCCACCTTGGATCCTAGCATACTCACTGTAATCAAAGAGTTCATGTCAACTGTATCATCTCTCACCAGCATTTCTGGCATTCTGGGTATTTTTCAAAGTTACTGGTGTTGTCCTCATAAATATGTTTCTCCATGTCTTGGTAAAGGGAAGATCTTCTGGCCTACTCAGCAGACATGATTAAGAAGAGGATGAAAGAATCACATTTGATGAGTCCTTTCCAACTTTCCTGTCTCCCTAAGTTTTAGATTCTTCGAATTAAGGAATTTTGGCACCTCAATCTCACTCAGTGTAGGCCACTGTTAAATACATCATTAGTCAACCACCGAAAAAGAACTATTCCCACGAAAGCTGGCCATTTGTGACAACATGGATGGACCTTGAGGGTATTATGCTGAGTGAAATAAGTCAGAGGGAGAAAGTCAAATACCATATGATCTCACTCATAAATAGAAGATAAAAACGACAAAAAAAAAACCCCACATAGCATTGGAGATTAGACTGGTGGTTACCTTTGGGGAGGGGGAGGGGGAGGGCAAAAGGGGTGATTAGGCTCACATGTGAGGGGATGGACTATAATTAGTGTTTGGGTGGTGAATATGATGTAATGTATACAGAATTCAAAATATGATGTACATCCGAAAAAAATTAAAATTAAAATAAAAAAAAAGAAAAAGACCTATTCCCAACTGCTTGTCTACAATGGACCCATATAGACAAATTTAGCTCGACCTAAAATTGTTTCTCCTTTCTTACTTTAGCATCTTCACAATCCATTTCCAATTCTGTTCTCGTCATTTTTCTTATATAAACTCATGTTGCAGGCGTGGGTGCATTAGCCTTCTCTTCTTGCGTTTGACGTTATGCTTGGCCTTCCCGGAGTCAGGCTGGGATTTGAGTCTAGTTGCGAGTTTAAAAACAATCAGAGGAGGGGTCTGTGAGAGATGAGCAGAACTGGGATCCTTTGAGAGGTAACTGTGCTGGGCAAGGTCATTATCCAAGTAAGGCAGGAACAGCCTTATTTAACCAAAAAAGGAGGAGTTGTTTTTTCTGGCAGTGGAAGCTCAGAAAGATGTGGGGACTTGGGTTACCTGAGTTATCTGAAACTTTCTGTATGACCCCATTCCTATTCTTCATGCCCTGCTCTCCTTTTAAAAAAACACAAAAAACACTGTTCTCACACAGGAGATCTGGTAGTGCTGTGAATTTTTCTGATGCTGTAATCCTAGAACTTTTAGGATCAAATCTGGCGTTTACTGGTTGCAAAACAATAAAAAATTTTTGTCACGGTCATTTTGACTTGCACAAATGATTTAGAAGTTTTCTATTGTTATCTTTTTTTAACTTCTCCAGCACAAGCAATACACTTGTTCTCGAATTCCTCATGACCTTTACATTTGAGACTAACATAACCCTGATACCAAAATCTAACATGAAAAAGACTAGAAAAGAAAACTACAGACCAATAACCCTCATGAACATAGACACAAAAGTCCTCAAAACGTTCGCAAATCAAATCTGTCAATATATAAAAACTATTACTGTAACAAAACCAGGTGGGATTATCCCAGGAATGCAAAGTTGGTTTAATCTTCAAAAATCAATCAATGAAATTCACCACCTTATCAGAATAAAAGAGGAGAATCATATATAGTATCACTAAATTTAGATAAATCATTTGACAAAATTCAGCACCAATTATGATTTTGAAAAACAACTTTCAACAAACTAGGAATAAAAGTGAACTTCCTCAATTGGATAAATGCTAACTTCAAAAAACCTACAACTATGATCATATTTAATGACGAACTATTGAATATTTTCACCCTAGGACTAAAAATAAGGCAGGAACATTTTCCTTACTGCCACTTTTCAACATTGTTCTAGAGGTTACAAGCAGTGTAATAGGGCACAAAATAGACAGGAAGAGGTAAACTTATCTATATTAGTTTGTGAGGGTTGGTATAACAAAGCTCCACAGACAAAGTGGCTTAAACAATAGAACTTTATTTTTCTCACAGTTATGGAGGCCAGAAGACCAAGATCAAAGCGTTGATAAGACTGGTTCCTTCGGAGGGCCATCTTCTCTCTGCGTCTTCACATTGTCTTCCCTTTGTCCATGTCTGTGTACAAATCTCCTCTTCTTGTGAGGACACCAGTCCTATTGCAACAGGACCCACCCTAATGACTGCATTTTAACTTCATTACCTCTGTAAATACACTATTTCCAAATGCAGTCACATTCTGAGATAGTAGGGGTTAGGACTTTAATATACGAATTTTGGGGAGGACATAATTCAGCCCATAACAATGTCTTTGTTCACAAATGATATAATTATATACACAGAAAATCTTAAAGTCATTTACCACAAAAACCCCATACTGAAACTAAGTAAATTTATCAAGGTAACAGATTATAAAGTCAATATTTACAAATTAATTATATTTCACACACCAGCAGGAATAAAGGAATGTTCTAGGATGACAACTGTGCAGTAAGCATAGACAGCAACCAGTACCAATTACAGCAGAATATAAAAAGAAAGGTAGATAGTATGATTGAGAACTAAAAGGTAGTTGAGGATATAGCATGAGAAAAATAGAAAAGTAATTAGAAACTACAGACAGAGAGGGAAAAAGGGCAACAAGCAATGGTCCAAATATAAAACAAAGTAAAAAGTGGGACGCTTTTGAGCTCTTGATGGAGTGTTATAAAATGGTGTTGAAAATATTTTCCTTCAATTGTTTCCACACAGTTGTAATATTGGACCCCAAAAGAAGAAAAGGTTCTTTGCCTAAGAATTAAAAAATACTTATATAGTCATAATGATGTAAATGTTGCTTATTTTTAATTTTTTAGATTATCCTATAGACAATGCAAGAAAGATTACCCTGTGGTTACAGAGCAAAACTTAATACTAACAAATACAACAATGTAAAAGTATACTTGTAGAAGGTGGGAAATTGAAGGGGAGGAGGTAAGACAGAAAACAAGGGAGGCACTCTAGTCACTTCATCTTCCAAGGAAGGAGTAAGAGATGCTGTCTCAAGATGATGGAGCTGGGTTAGTGTTAGTTAGCGTTAGGGTTATACACTTGAAGTGTATAATTAGCATTACAAATTTAATCAACGAAACAACAGTTACATATCAAACCCTGGAAGCAAGGAGGGAGTGTAGCATTATATATTCTCATCTTTTGTGTTGAAGAGGCAACATATCTTATCCAAAACAAATAACTTAAGAACTTTATAGACATGAAATTTTGAGTTCTGAAGGCAACTACTAGAAGAATTGAAAACAGAAAAAGTAATTACCTCCTGAGACTGAAAGTGGGCTGAGGATGAATAAAGGAGAGTCTGTTGCATTTCATTATAAGCTGTTTTATACTATTAATTTATTCCCACATATAGGTGTTACTAAAAAAAAGCCCTATCTATCTGTCTATCATCTATCTATTTTTATTTCTCTCTATAATATTTGGGAACAATTGAATGACCATTCAGAAATAATTATTTTAGATGACCTCTCTCATATAGTAAGTTGAAGCCAAATTTCAGATTGTTTAAATATATTAATAAAGGAAAGAAAGAAATCATAAATAACCAGAAGAACCTAAGGTGAGCATTTAAAATCCTGAAATAGCAGGGTTTTTATTGTAATATAACATAAAATTCTTAAACTACAATGAAAATACTGATAAATTTGATTCAGATTGGGCTGATTCCCTGTCTTTCATTTTATCACAATTTTTGTTATTCTTATGAATACGATAATGAGGAATATTATTATTATGTTTACCAAGAGGAAGGATAATAGTATTGAACATAAGAAATAGCCTAGCTCAAGCTCTCTTAGACTTTTTGTTTTTTTGATGACTATTTAATTTGGAAAAAGACAGGGATATATTTTAAAAGTTTCCTTGAGTACGTAGACTCTCAGGATAAGGAGAATAAATGTCTCTGAATTTAATTAAAACAACTACAAAAAAAATTATGCTTATAGTAAAGAGTGTTGGATTTAGCAGTTCCCAAAAATAAGAGTTAAAAAATAGTAGAAAAGTCTGCCAATAAAAGGTATGATCAATTATACATTGGTATTAGGTGACATATTTCATTTTCTTAATATTTAGATGCCACTGATAATTTTTTTAATGAGTAAAAAGTTGCAGATATTAGTGCTCAGGGTATAAACTATGAAGATAAAAGAGCCATCGTTCCTGTATCTGTGGAACTTTTATTTTAAAATCCTTAATATACTTTTGCATAAAATGTGGTGGTTTTTTCCTCCAAAAATACAAAATTATTTTCTGTATTTTTATTGTTTTGCTTCTCTTGTTATTTTTTTTTTAAAGATTAGAGATGTAGAAAAAGGAAGAAAACTATGGAGGACAAGCGATAATATAACATAAAAATTTGTTTATCACTGCCCTCTACTGTATGATTTTCTCAAGCCAACGCTATTTGGTTAAGGAAGTGACAATGTTACTGATAGGCATGGAACATTGACCCAAGAATGTTGGGTACATCTGTCTGCAGCAGGTGATGTCAATCTTGGCATTATCAATATTGGATCCGATGACCATTTGCTGTAGGGGGTCCTCCTGTGTGTTGCAGGATGTTTAGCAGCAGCCCTATCTCTACCCACTAGGTGCCAGTCGTACTTCCCCAAGTCATGACAACTAAAAATGTCTTAAGACATTGCCAAATGTCCCTTGGGAGGCAAAATCACTCCTGGTTGAGAACTACTGATATGCAGGTTGGCAATCATATCTGTAACGTGGTCTCATTATGAATCAAAGCTCTAGGCATCCAACAATGTTATCTGTTCCCATGGATCCACTTACAACCTATGTCTGGATGACATTTAGACTCACTCGTTTACTCCATCCGTTCAGTCCTAAAAACACACTCACACACTGAGCTAGATGAGAAAGCAACTCAAGTGATTCCATGACACTGATGGTGCCCTTCCTCTCAGTATCATCCTCGCCAGCCATCATCACAGCATGAGTAGGTGCAAAAGCAAGACTTAACCCGACATTCAGAACAGATTCTCCTATTATTAATTAGTTCCAAAACCTGAATTATATTGTTTCTGCTACCTCAGCTGACCTTAACTTAGCAATTTGCATGTTGTCCTGTGTTCCAGGATTTAACTTGGTAAATAATTCTTTCCTCCTTGCATTCTTGACCTTATTTCCTTTTGTGTGTCTGCTTCCCCCAGATCCTGACCTTTATGCGTCTGACCCAAGGCCAGTAATGGGACTAGGTAATGGGACTCAGAATCCCAAATGCTTCCTTTGCTTAATGACTTGACTTGGTATATTGGAACTTGGACACCACTTTAACCTTGATAATAATATTAACTTAGTATGAAAGGCTTTTGAGAATAAAATTGATTATTCTAAAAATACTTGAGATATTTTTCCAGTTTTATAGAACTTGGAAAAATTTGGGGGCACAGATACAACACATTACATAGGTTACCAATCTGATTGTCTTTATTTCTCAGTCTCTGTTTCTTTCTCTCACTCTCTCTCTCTCTCCATATATATATATGTATGTATATATACATATATATGTATATTTCTGATTATAAAATAATTTTACAATAACCAAGATGTGGAAGCAACCTAAGTTCCCATTGACTGATGACTGCATAAAGAAGATATGGCGTATATATATATATACATATATATATATATATATATATATATATACACACAATGGAATACTACTCAGCCATAAAAAATGACAAAATCACCCCTTTTGCAACAACATGGATAGACTTTCAGGGTATTATGTTAAGTGAAATAAGCCAGACAGAGAAATACAAACTCTGTATGATTCCACTCATATGTGGAAGATAAACAAACACATGGACAAAGAAAACAGATGAGTGGTTACCGGGGGAAGGGAGGTGGGGAGTGGGCTCAAAGAGTGAAGGGGCGCACCTATAAGATGACTGACAAATAATAATTTTCAACTGTAATTTCACAATGTTGTAAACTATCATAACCTCAATTAAAAAATAATTTTAAAGTTTGAAAAATATAGAAATATGTAAAGAAAATATAGTCACCTATAATTCCACCATCATTTGGAAATAACTAGTGTTAACTTTCTAACATAGATTCAAGTCTAAATTTAAACATATCTGTATGTATGTAGGTATCTATCCATGTATACCTTGGTTTTTTTTTTTACAAATTACTATCATATTCCACATAGTATTTGTAACGCATTTTTTACTTCATAATGTATCCAGGAGTGGTATCCAAAATAATCAACAACTCATAGCAGAGGCTGGCCTCACTTGGGCAGGGTTCTGGGTGCCATGTGTTAACGCTACAGTAGCTACATAACGAGGGAGCCCCAGAGAGTCTCATAGGAAGGGCCAGGACAGTCAGGGTGATATGTGACACTCTGGTGGCTCAGAGCAGCTATTATACACCAACCAATAGAAGTATCTCATTTTTTTATATGTTTTATTTATTTTTTACTAAGACTTTATTTTTTCAGAGCAGTTTTAGGTTCACGGAAAAATTAAGGGGAAAGTAGAGAGATTTCCCATACACTCCCTGCCTCCACACATGCACAGACTCTCCTATTATCAACACCCTCCACTGAATTGGTACATTTTTTACAACTGATGAACCTACATTGATACAGCATCATCACCCAAAGTCCATAGTTTAAAATGTGGTTCACTCTTGGTGTTTTACACTCTATGGGTGCGGACAAGTGTATAATGACATGTATACATCATTATAATATCATACATAGCATTTTCACAGCCCTAAGAATCCACTGTGCTCTGCCTGTTCATACCTCCAGTCCTCCTCCCAGCCCCTGGCAACCACTGATCTTTTTCGTGTCTTCATGGCTTGGCTTTTCCAGAATGTTATATAATTGGAATCATGCAGTACGTAGCCTTTTCCGATTGGCTTCTTTCACTTAGCAATATGCATTTAAAATTCCTCCCTGTCTTTTCACATCTTGATAGCTCATTTCTTTCAGCACTCAATAATATTACATCATCTGAAGTACCACAGTTTATTTATCCATTCACCTACTGAAGGATATCTTGGTTGCTTCCAAATTTTGGCAATTATGAATACATCTTCTATAAAAATCCACATGCAATTTTTTAATGTGGACATAAGCTTTCAAATTCTTTGGTAAAAAATACCAAGAAATGCAATTGTTGGATCATATGACAGAATATGTTTAGTTTTGTTAGAAACCACCAAACTGTCTTCCAAAATGACTGTACCATTTTGCATTCCCACCAACAACGACTAAGTGTCCCTGTGGCTCTACATCCTCACCAGCATTTGGTATTCTCAGTGTTCTAGATTTTAGCCATTCTAACAGGTGGTTAGTGGTATCTCCTTTTAATTTGCATTTCCCTGATGACATGTGATGTGAAACATCTTAGCTCAGTATTTTAACAACTAGTTACGGTTATATCAGTGTAAATCAGCTGATTAGCATTCCTGAATATATTGTATTTTAATATCCGCTTTGATAACAATACAAACATAATATTTAATGGCTGCAAAGTAGTTGAATTTGTTGACATTTTAACCACTGCATTTTTATATTGGTCGCCAGCATTTTATCCTTTTGTTGAATCTCTATGTTCATTATGCACTGAAGAAACATCATTTCTCCAGTGAATTTATGTAAATTTCTCTTAGTCCCTTCCTCAAAACTTTACCATATTATAGCATCTATCACATTGTACTTAAATGATCTTCCTAACCATCTGCTTCCCTTACCAAGCTGTGCATCCTGCAAGAACAGGAACTGTGTCTCAGTCATATTTTGTATTGGTGGTATTTGCAGTTCAATAAATGTTTACTAAAATGAACTGTAGTAACATTCTTTTTCATATTCCCTAGGAGTCTTATTTATTCATCTAGATTAATATTTAGAACTTCAAAGGATATTTTAAAATATAGAGCATCATGAATTACCATATTACTTTCATTTTCCCTCTGCTTACTCTTCTAGGCAAGCCTAATTAAAAACCACTTTGGACGTCACCTGTATTTCAAAAATTTTCAAGGCCTTCTATTTAGAAAATTCTTCCCAGCATTCCAGTCCAATTACTTGAATGACCACTGGAATCCTATGTTCTTCACAGAGCTTGGTAGTTAGCAGTCGTGATAACTTCATCTTGCCCCCACCACCCCTGGTCTGAACTCAGAAACTTTGGAACTTGTGCTTGATGCTCATGCATTTGTTCATTCAATAATTCATTACACCTTCGTTGAACTCATATTACCTGCCAGATCTGTGGATCAACAGATGAATAAAACAGTCTCTTCCCCTGAGGAATTTCAAATTAGTGGGGGAGGCAGGCTCTGTACTACAATGTAGTAAGTCTCATAAAATATTTATGTACAGTGTTTAAGAAGCACTGTATTGTCATATTTCCACACTCTATTTCCTCAATGGTAGGAATACTCTAACCAAGTTTAGAAAAATACTTTATGCCTTTTAGAAAAATAAGGTTTCCTAAGCTTTTTTATTTTTTTACTTTTTTGCTGGGAAAGATTCACCCTGAGCTAACATCTGTTGCCAGTCTTCCTCTTTTTTTTCTTGCCCTGCCCAAAGCCCCAGCACATAGTTGTATATTCTAGTTGTAAGTCCTTCTAGTTCTGCTATGTGAGCCACTGCCACAGCATGACTACTGACACATGAGTGGTGTGGTTCCAAACCCCGGAACAGAACCCGGGCCGCCGAAGAAGAGTGTGCCAATCTTTAACTGCTAGGCCATCAGGGCTGGACTTCCTAAGCATTAATGATTTGGATTCATTAAAAAAACAAGTTTTAAATAAAAAATTTTAAAACTCTTGAATTTTCCAAACACCGCTTGTCAATATCATACAGCACTGAGTGATAAGGAGGGAAGAAAACGAATAGTAGGATCTTTGAAGGTTTTCCAGTAATGTTAAAAAGTCTTGCAGTCACTGAAATATTTTCATATTGCATCACAAAGAGAAGATGCTTGATAATTTTCTTTACATTACTCATCTCATGAAAATGAATGTTAGAGAGCCTGAGGTTTTCAAAATCAAACACACAGAAATATAGACGATAATGCCATTGTGTATAAATAAATTTACACTTGGCTTCTGTGAGAAGCCTTTAAATAAGAATCTCTAGCATATCTGAGACCTAGAGCAGATCATTTGCTTAATATACCCCTTCTCCTTAAAAATATCACAAATTATTATTTTTTTAAAATCCTTTAATGAAATAAATAATGTAATGGCCAGAAAAGTATAAATTTTCTTTTATTAAACTTCTTTATATAATCATGCTTGTAATGAATAATTAATTAATTGTACAGTACAGAGTAAAGGCAAAAGGTAATGGATTAATCCTTTTTAACTATATTTAAGCACTTTTTTTGAAAAGGGAAAAACAAATTGATTTCTTGCATGAATAAATAACTACATTAAAATTTAATAGCAATTAAATACCAACTACGAATAACAATTTTAGGGGCCAGTCCCATGGCCAAGTGGTTAAGTTCTCATGCTCTGCTTTGGTGGCCCAGGGTTTCGCGGGTTCAGATCCTGGGCGCGGACATGGCACCACTCATCAGGCCATGCTGGGGCAGCATCCCACATGCCGCAACTAGAAGGACCTACAACTAAAAATATATACAACTATGTACCGGGGGCTTTGGGGAGAAGAAGGAAAGATAAAATCTTTTAAAGAAAAAAAGAATAACAATTTTAGAAAGAATACATTTTAATTTTCAAAATATTATTCAAATTCAGTAATGTTTCATGTATTAACTAAAATTTGCACTTGATAAGCAAAAATATTATACCTAGCAGTTTGTAGTCTGAACTCCAAGTGATCGTATATAATTATATAATTGAAATACCTCAAGTTCTGTGTCCTTGTCCTGGAATCACTGTGCTTTCAATGTTTATTTCCAAGCCACTATTGAACAGGAATACATAGTGCCAGTTGTTAAAATTCAACTATAACTTAAGGAATTGTTTAGAGCTTAGACCAACAAAATATTTTTTCAGGCAGAAATATTTTATCACTAACATTGTTTAGAATTGCTGACACATGGTGATACTAAAAAGCAGACTGTAAAAGTCAGTTTTATTATTGTTTTTAAATCCTCTAAAGACAATGATGCCCCTTATTTGCCTGCTCTGGAGCAAAGGCTCCCATTGTAAAGCCCCTGGAACGTCACTTGCTGGACCATTTACCTAACGGTACAGTCACTTCTACAAATACTATTGTCTTACGATTTCATTTCTGCACTGGGCCCTGTGCTAGGTGCCCTTATACATTATCTCCTCCAAGCCTTGCCACAATCTGACCCTTTCTTTCGTTTCACAGATGAGGGAACAATCTTAGAGACTTTGAGTAACTTGGTTCAGATCATGGGAGCACATAACTGAGAGCGTTCAGCCTCAGGTCTGTCTGATTCAAAAACCCGAATCCACCCCATACTGCTTCCATTTATTCAGGCAACAAGCAGGAATTGAGTGCTTTCTGCAGTGCACGAGAAACAGTCCCAGTCAGCAAAGGGTTATAGGATCAAACACCCCACTTTCCTGAGGTGACCACTCTCTTATGTCTATCACCACAGATTAGTTTTATCTGTTCAGAAACTTCATCTCAATGTTGCCATAGAGTATGTTATGTGTATCTCTTTAGTTTCTCCATTTTTTCTGTTCTCTCTTCTCGGAACTCCTATTAGTCAGGTATTGGAATTTCAAGATGGACCCTCTAATTTTTTTGTCTTTTCTATTTTCTCTCTCTCTTTTCCTTGTTTGTTCTACTTTCTGGATTGATTTCATCCATCATGACTACCAATACTTGCATTTTTAGAATTCCCCTGTTATTCTATCTGCTAACAGTCTCTTAGAGTCTTCATTTCCTTAAGTGACTTGTACTATCTAAATGTGAGCTCATTTCCAACAGAGCTGCTCTTCTTTCTGTCCTAGCACGGGGAGCAACCCTCATGAGTACTAGCGTATTTGGCTCTACATGGGCCCCCTCATGTTTCACCAGGCCAGACCAATATTTACCACCTTAGTAAAAGGGCCCTGCACCTTGTGAGGAGTCTGAATTTGGACTCCACACCCACTTGTGGTACAGGTCTCGGGTCTAAATTCCTCTGGGTTGCTTTTCACCTATGATTTTAGGTGGATGGACGGCAAGCTTCTTTGCTGTTTCCCCAGTCAGTTTCACAGAAGGAGCAGCCCTTGAGATTACTGGTGTTTTGCAAGATGGTTAACTTGAGCTCCTTACAAGTATACGACCTGAGGCTTGCGTTTAAAAAAAATGACTAAAGACAATGTAGGTGATACGAACTTTAACACCAAGAAATGAACAGTCTCCATTTGGAGAACTGTAAAATGGGGCAGAAGGCAGGAAGTTTTAATAGGATAAAGAACAAAGAACAAGGAAAAGAAAAACAGAAAATACCTAAGTAGCTGAGGTCACACAATCAAACTTGCTTGGGGTGAGAAGGAACAAGGAAATAAATATAGAGCCCAGAGTTAGCTTGGCGTTTGGGGATTGGCTGGCTGGATATCCAGTACTGCATTTCTGATCAAGCAGAGCATTTACAGGGACATAAAAGTTACCTAAATTTGGGTTTGTTGACATAGCACCCGAGGCAGGAGCGGCTCCATCTTGGGCCTAGAAATTTATTCCAACACTTGTAATATTTTCACTCTACCACAGTCAGAATCCTAGGACCCAACAGTTAAGGCCTATAAACTCTCTAGCTCTTTCAGTTCTGACTCTTGTTCATTATTCTGACTTTGAGTTTACTCTTCATTTCTGGCACCCGGGGATTTCATTCTCTTAGTTTCAAGCTTTTTTCTTACATTTTATCTAGAATCTCCATTTGTTTTGAGGGGATGGTTTTGTGAAAGCTTCATATCCAGTAATCCATCATCCTTCTCAATATCTTCCCTCTCCCACCCACTGAACCCCATACGGCAATGCCCTCTGCAAAATCTTAACTCTCCTCCCATTAGTTACTTGTCTTCTTCCCCTCTCTCCGCTTCTCTAGATTCTCCATCACAAATGTCCAGGAACCAGGTCGGGATGGTAGAACCTTCCTTAGAGGGATCCTTTTAGTAGGCATGGGAGTGCAAACGGCTGGAAACATCCATAGACAGGTAAAGTGAAGACTATTCTCCTGCAGCTTATCACTGATCCAGTGAGTGACTCAATGGATTTTAAAGATGTAAAATTAGAGAGGTTCCTGTAAAGACAGCATTTTGTTCTGCTTTCTTCCCATATTACAGAGGTCTATTAGGGAGGATACACTGCTTGGCACAAAGTGAAGACAACATTTCATTTCAAGTTTTACTAGCAAGGTTTCGAGATGGTAGTTTTCTTTTTAAGACGGGGAGGTAGCAGAACCTTAAGGCATAAGGCAAAAGTCTCCCTGAGAACATGCTATCTGAAGGATTTAAATTTCCATTTTTCTAGGACTCCTGCTAAGTCATATTTTGCATCCACTTTTGAATCCTTCCCCTACATTCTAACTCCTTCTACCGAGCCAGTAGCCATCAGTGCAGTACTCTCACATAGCCTTCCCAGCATCACCGCCCCTCTGAATTTAGTATGACAGTGGCAGTACAACAGTCAGAGGTGAGATAGTCCTAGAGTTCTAGGTGGTGTCCAGAATGAAGATAAGCGAGGGCACAGGGAAAGCTAGGAGTAGCACAAAGAAACGCCTGCAACGTGGACAACCTAGGAGGGACTTAACGGTATTGACGACAGCAGTAGAAGGTAACATTTCTTGCATCATAACCTTTACCTGGCATTAACCTAAACGCTTTGCATAGGATATCACTTCAATCTAACACTCCTAGGATTTAGCTACTATTTCGATTTCCAGTTTACAGATCAGAAAATGGAGGCACAGAGTGTTAAAATAACTTTCTTGAGGTCACATACCTAGTGTTAGAAGAAGTGACAGAGAAATGGAAATAAGCACAAGGAAAAACCTAGAGCTGTCCTGGGGGATCTCAGCAGCAGGAGCTTGTGGACTACGTATTTATCAGGCTGTAATGAACACATTTCTGCCACCATGCTGTCAGTCTTCATGTCTCTTGATTCCCAATTTCAAATCTCAAGAGAGGGCATCTAGTAGGCCCAGCTTTGTTCTGTCCCTGATAAATTAATGAGCTACGATCAGGGAGCACAGTAATGTAATACAGATATGGTCACCCCTGTATATGAGGGGCACTGCCTAGAACAGTGGCTCTAAGTGGACAGCCACTCCAAGTGGCATCTACAGTATGACCTGATAAGGTAAGAAGCTACCACATTTGTGTGCCTATACAATTTTCTGCACCTGATACACAGCCTAAGAATAAGAACTACATTCCTTAATTAAAATACAGAGTGTGTAAGATTTATTTATTTATTTATTTTTGTTTCTCTGGAGAGCATATGTATACGGAGTGAATTAGGAACCATCTATTATCTCATCTTCCTTACTATGGAAAACTCCCTGAAGAAGCTCAGTTTACACTGAAATGATGAACTTCTATTTCTGACAGTTATGCCATTTTAGCTACTTGGAATGAGCCACCTGCTGAAAACAACAAAAAATGCTTGGTTAAAAAAAATTAAATACGTTGACAAACCGGTAGGAAATGAAGGAATTCGCAGAGGGGATAAAAGAAAGAAAAATGAGACTATCCTGAGAAATAAGTGAGGTCCAAGATGGGCTTTTCCTAAGAGATTATCTGTCAAATTCTAGACACCTAGAGCTCCTGCTTTGATAGCTGTGCAGCATGCCAGGGTCAGGAAATAAAGCCAAGGACACATTTAAAAGGAGGAGTTTAACAGGAAACAAAAATCTGGGACCCCAAAGGGCTACACTGCCCATGTTAAGGGTGAATGAGAAATAAACCTGCTGCACAGGTCAGTAAGGAAACATACCTGTCTTGACTTTGGAACCAAGGGAAGGTAAAAAAAAAAAAAACAACTCCTGAGAATCTATAACAAGTCGTTTAGATTTGAGGCCCAAATTCAATCTATCTGTGCAATGCAATGAACCTCATGTGGAGAATTTAATCTGGTCCTAGGGTTGATGGCGCCTTCAAGCAACTGGCAGAGCAAGTTTTAATATTCTCTAGGAAAACTCAATTTTAACTCTGGCCTCAAAGAATCACCACAGTTACAGCCCCCAGAAACATGAGTGCAGAGTCCAAAATCGCAACCCACAAGGAAACAGGCACCGTGAACAAAAGCTGGAAGAAACAACAGACAGCACCAAAGACCCACAAAATTTTCAGTATTGGATTTAACAGACACAGAATACAGACTATGTTTAATTTGTATTGGAAATTAGAAAACGCTTCGAAAAGAGAACCAAATAAAACTTCTAAAAATGAAAAGTATTTGAAAATTTTGAGATGGACCATATATAAGAAAGATTAAGAGAAATGGATGATAAAGGCAGAAAGTCTTCCAAATGTCCTATAGATATTCTAAGAGATAACAGAGAAAATAGGAAACAAGTAAGCCTGAGGAGAGAATGGTTGAGAATTTTCTACAACTATTGCAGGATACTAATCCTGAGATTCGGGAACGCTTTCAAATCCTAAGCATGGCTTGACATTTTCTTTTTAAGGAAAAAAAGAAGGAAGGAAGGAAGGAAAGAATGCCTGCATACCTAGATTCATCAGTGTGAAACCACAAAAATATCAAAAACATCTTAAACGCAGCCAGAAAAAGAAAAGGGAGGGAGGGAAGAAAGACGACAGAAGGCACTAAATTTTAGATGAAAGTACAGAGAATAAATTACATAATTCTTGTTAGCACTGAGGTAAGTTTCTTTTGCGATACATCAGTATGACAGGTAAGTATCCTGATTAAGAACAGCGAAAAAGTCTTTAAGTCTCGAGTACAGGAATACGTGAAGGAGGGGGAAAAAGGAAACATACAATGCATAGTGTTTCAACTGCAATCTGAAAAACATAAATAGAACATTAAATTATGAACTCAAGACAAATTTCCCCAAAAAACAAAGTTAAGACAGGTGGAAAATAACAATACCCAACCTTTACTGAGTGCAGATGTTTTCAAGAAGAAAAACTGAGCAGTGAAGGACTAAATATATCACGGGCGAACCTTTGCCCCGAGGAGTCAAAAGGTAGAAAAAGACAATGCCCAGGACCACAGACATCTAACACAGGCTATTTACCCAACTTAATCTAAAGTTACTGCTAGCACAGCCCATTAGATATTAAGACTCCATCCATTATATCATCATTATTATTATTTTTGCGGGTGCAGGTTATACGTATAGCTCAATTACATTAGAAGGACGCCAGGACGGACCGCAAAATGGAATACGTAAGAGACTAATGACAATTTCTTGTGCATCTTTTAATATGGGAAATACATATTCACTCCGTATTCTATTATAAACTATTTTAGTTACATGGAAGCCAACCAGACGTCCCATTTATATTTTTAGAAGTAGACACTAAGGATAAATTCCAGCAGAGTTCCTTCTTAAACAATCCAAATGGCCCGAACTTTGCGTTAGAACTTTGGTATTTGCCTAGCATTGTTTGAAATCCATGACACACAAACGCCAGGGCATGGAATCACACCAGAAAAGAACAGGTGAAAAGTTGTTCCTAGTTGTGTTAGGCAGACGCATACAACTCCCGTCACTCACCCTGCAAAAATCAACAAATAAACAGTGGCGCCGTATTTCAGATTCTGTTGCGTACCGTTCGCAACGCGGCCTGGTTTTTGTAGTTTCCACGTGGAGACGGGCCAGTGTATTAATTCTGGCTGGGGAGGGAATAAAACTACATTTCCCACAAAGGCGCGGGGGCGGCCTCCGGTCGGCTTACGTCATTGCTCCAACCAACCAATGACAGCTCCGGGCGGCAGTGAGGCAAGCGCCGTCAGGCGCCAAAGTGGTTTTTTTTTTCTTTTTTTTTTTTTTTTTCCGCCGAAGCCGAGCGGGTGCTGCTAGCGGAGGCGCCATATTGGAAGGGACAAAACTCCGGCGACAGCGAGTGACACAAATAAACCCCTGGACCCCCTCGTTCCCCCAGCTCTAAGGGCCGCGATGTTGTACCTAGAGGACTATCTAGAAAGTGAGTGGGCGGCGCCGGCGGGGGCCGCCGGTGGGACCGGCGGGCGGGAGCGCGAGTGGACGGACAGGCGGGATGGCGGGAGGGAGGGGGAGGCGGGGGATGTTTCTTTCTCACGGTAACTGGCAGCCTCGCTGTGGGCCGCCGTCTCCCTCGACCCCCCCCGACGCACGCACGCACGCAGCGACGTAGGCGCGTCCGTTCGCCGTTGGCCCCGCCCCTCTGACGGACTCTCCCTTTGACAGTGATTGAGCAGCTTCCAATGGACCTGCGGGACCGCTTCACGGAGATGCGCGAGATGGACCTGCAGGTGCAGAGTAAGTCCGCGCGTGTGCCCTTGTTCGCCGCGCGCTCCGTGCCAGCCTGCCTTGCCGTCGACGCCTGAGCCTCTGCTGTTTGACTGTCGTCCCGCTCAATGGCTAGTGCAGAAGGAGTTGTCAAAAAGAACTGGCGATGATGAGCCTTGCATGTTCTTGCTAGCTTCCCTCGCTAGTTTTCTTTTGGCTTTTACAAGAGAAAGAAGCATTAGGGCACACGTGTTCCTTTCTTGAATTTAGGACTGTGCAATAAAAATTTCTATACCTTCATGGAGAATGTAGATGTATGTTTTAATGCACATCGGCATCAATGTTGAGAAGACTTTGACTTAAGACTTTATGTGTAGAACGTAGATTTGAGCGTTCATATTTTTGTTAAAGTTCATTCTATTCAAAATTTAAGAGCAGAAAACTCATAAAAGCACAGGTTGTGTGTAGTTCTTTAGAAACCCTGGTGAACTTGGAATGTCGGATTGGAAAAGTTACTCATTATATAATACATTCTCAATTGTCAACAGTGTGGTATTTTCTCAATCAAAAGGAGTAAGGGAAATAAGATTTTACCGTAAAGCTTTTTGTCTGCTGCAATAAAAATTTTGGCTTTTCTTCTCTCAGTGATAGCTTTGTAGTCCAGTGACTTTCTCCCAAAAATAACCTTGCTCTTTCGTAGAGCAGTATTTAGTTTATATGATCGTTTTTTTCTGTGAGGTTTCCTTAAAGAGTTTATGATTCAGAGAAGGTAAAAATCAGTACCTTTGGAGATGAGAAGGTAAATACTTACAGCAAAACTGCCCTTCAAAACAAGAAAAAGGTGCTGAGTACCAAATTTATGTACATCGTGCTCTGAAAGAACCTCACATACCTTCTCCCTTTGTGAAATGAATATAATATGGCTCCTCCAACTTGTAGAGATACTATATTAAAAATTAAGAGTGTGAAATGAAATTTATGATACAAAATTAAAGTGTGTAATCAAGTATATATTATTGGCTGTGTTACTCCTTTTGTTTGGAGAAATATAGGTATTGCTTAATTAAATAATATTAATGGCTGACCCTCATGGGGTTTATCCACAGATGATATTTCTTGATCCCATGTATTCCAGCTATGTTTAGGCCATAGCTAAAATGTTTCTTGTGCTGACAGGTTTTCTTAGAAAAGTAGCGGTGGAGGAAGATCTGGGTTTGGATGTGTGATGGAGAGGAAAGGACTATCATGGAAAGAGATGAGAGAACCAAACATTCCAGAGTGTAGGAGTCTTGAGGTAGATAAGAACCGTCCTTCCTACCCCCTGGCCTCTCTGGCCCCCCCACCACACACACTTCCAGACCCCTTATTCGTGCTTGTGCTTTTCTCAGCCTCCTGTCCATTTCATGTGGCGCATAATACAAGGTGGTGTGTGGTGGAAGCCACCTCCTTCGCCACCTCCTTCTATTCCATGGATTGTAGTCTGAAAGTCTGAATCATGTGTTTCTCTAGCTTGCTCACAAAATTCATTTTAACTTTAATGTAATTGACATGCTAAAGTAGTGTTTTCTACAGGATAAGCATAAATTTTGATGTTAGATAGATATGAGTTCATTTTAGGGCTTCACTAACTTCCTATTGCCCTTTATTACGTTCCCACTTCGGAGGGATTTTTATTGTCTGTGAAATGAGAATCATTTGAGGATTAAAAATAACACATATAAATTAGAACACATAGTACTTGATACAAAATACACATTCAACAAGAGGTAGCTGTTATTTTATACTTTATCATTAGAAATTTTAAAATCTCATCTAATGTGGACTTGATCATATAAATTTTAAAGTTGCATTTTTTAGCAAACATGGAATGAGGTAACTATTCTTGGCCCACTTCAGGAAAAGTTTATCTAGAATAAATAATATAATGTATTAAATGAATAAATGATTGTACCTACTACCTTCAGTCATGATACGTGATGATGGGGATGCTTAATGCCATAAAGCAAGAAGTTAAAATCTTTTTATCAATTTTTCGTATTAAAAGAAATGTGAGGATTCTCTAGTGGTACTTTCAATAGGAAATTGTTTTGGCACACTTGGCTGACTTAATACCGTTAGCTTTTGACCCCAAGGCTTGTGCTATTCAAAAACCATGATATAGAACCTATCTGTATTGTTGACTACTTTGACCATTGGAAGGAATTTTGAAGTGACAACAACACAAATAAACTGTCAGTAGGGGAAATTGCAGCCTTTTTTGCTAAGGCAATTAGGGCCTCATATATTTACATAATTAAAGCATGACGTATTTAAGTTATTCCTCAAGTCAAAGACTGTATATTGTCAGATGTTTTTCCTTTTCCTAAATCAAAGCATTTATGTTCAGTGTATGAATTTGACTATCTAAATATGAAATGTTTTTATTATGTTGTAGATGCAATGGATCAACT
The DNA here is from genome assembly GCF_041296235.1 of Equus asinus. Taxonomy (NCBI): domain Eukaryota; kingdom Metazoa; phylum Chordata; class Mammalia; order Perissodactyla; family Equidae; genus Equus; species Equus asinus. Next base: position 176,944,604 of record NC_091790.1, read on the forward strand.
AGAACAGAGAGTCAGTGAATTCTTTATGAATGCAAAGAAAAATAAACCAGAATGGAGAGAAGAACAAATGGCATCCATCAAAAAAGTATGTTCACCACTCTGGATCATTTATCAGTAAATATGGGGGCCCTCTGAGAAAGATAATTTTCAAATTAAATAGTTTTCTGGGTATCAACATGAGGGAAAGTTATCAATGACTCTTTAGGATTTAAATAATTCATTGCATTTTAGAGCTCCAGGTATAGGAATTTTAATCACTAAAACATTTTGGTAATTTAAAACATTGTTTCAATAATAATGACTTTTATTAGAGAGTTACAGAACCATTAAAAACGTACATTTTTTCTTTTAATTTGTTTTATTCTAGTTATAGGTAATTAAAGTTGCCTTGTCTAGAGATATACTGTCCTCTGATTTTGGCCACAAACTGGGGTGAAAATAAGCAGACCTTGAGGCTTTTTTTAATATATATTTTTATTTAAATATATATTTTAATAACATAAATATATAAAAATATTTTTTTATGTATTTTTTATATATTTTATATATTGCTAGGTACCTAAGTTGGTGTAATGACAGAAGAACAGAATCTTCAGAGTTGAAAGAAACCTTAAAAAGTCTTTTAGTTTAAAACTCCAAATTTGTACATGAAATGAGCCTAAAAATACAGAATTCTTTGAGGTTTTGTTAGTTTTATATCTGTGAGTAATAATGGCTCCCCCACTCACAGCCTTCACAGAATTGTTCAAGGATCAACTGAGAAAGAAATTTGAAAACTATCAATTTAAGAGTAGTTGTGTTATTTATTTTACCACATGGGGGGAACATTATTTCTGTTAGGAGAAAAAAATTTCAAAATCTCTAATAAAATTGGTTCTGGCTTGGAGGATACCTGGAGGAGGCCCAGGTGTGTGAGGGTAGGCAACACATGTATACATCCCAAAGTCATTCATCAGTGCTTTAACCAATTAAGTGTTTGATGTAGTGCAGCTTGGATATACCCTGAAAAGTCTGGTACTTCTTGGAAATTCATAGAATCCTTTTTTTAAAAAAAAATAATTTGCTTTATACTGAGCAGAAATCTAAAGTCTAGGTTGAGTTGTATGAATTGATACCTAACTTAAAATGAGAGTTATGAAACAATTGGAAAATAGGGACGTGCATGTCAGAATCCTTTCAATAGTTGTACTTCTGTAAACAATTTTTAAAAATGGAGAGTGTGAATGTTCTTTAGAAATTAGATGAATCTTAATTGATATCTTTTTTTTTTTTAAAGAAAAGAGCTATTCATTAGCTCACGTAACTTTTACTCATATGGAGGCTAGATTTGGAATGGTGTTTATTTTTATTTATATCTTTTCTAGGAATTCTGAATGTCTTCCTTTAATTCTTGGCTGTTGTCCTTAATTTCTAATCTACCCCATCCCCACCCTATCCCTTACTGGGTTTTTATTGCTGATGTGGGATGACTGACAGTGACAACAAGGTATGATGATGAAAATGCAGTTATATGTCCTGGATACACATATTTTTAAATTATTAATTTATTCTTGAAATGCAAATGTTTTTCTTCAGGATTACTATAAAGCTTTGGAAGATGCAGATGAGAAGGTACAGTTGGCAAACCAGATATATGACTTGGTAAGTAAACTAATGTGCATGTTATGCCATAAGTACTTGACTTATGGATTATGTTTTAAATTTTGTTGGCTTAAATGTAGTAGGAATAACAGACTAAAACTGAGGTGTTGCTCTCTTTATCCCATTTACTTTGAGAGTTCGGTGTCTATTGTTTAGTTTCGTTGCGGAAGAGAGTCAGAGAGAGTCCACAGTGTTAGTTAATAGGTCAAGAACCTTACATTTTAGCCAAATCTGCATTGCTATAAGATTGTAGTTGATGTTAGGCTTTTTTTTTTTTTTTTTCTTGACAAGAATAGGTGTTTAAGTTTATTTTACTAATCCTTAGCTTCTTGAGGTAGTGTCTTTGCTTGCCTAAGTCATCCTGAGATTGTTTCTGTGGTAAAATGCACATAAGAGTCCTGTGTTGACCAGAGTTCTTGGTAGTCTGATTAAAAAGAAGAGGAGACTCATTTGAATCAGTGTTAATAGAGAGTACTCAACTATCTATTAAATGATATCAATAGATAGCGTGCAACAACTGGCTCCAGTGGCAAAGATGTCTGGGAAGCACTAGATTAAATAAACTTTAAAAAACGGTTCTTGTCATAGTAGCACTTCTTAAAGATTGAAATCACCAAGAAGACAGATTTACACAGTATTTCTCAAACTGGTATACTTATGGTGCTCTTTTTTATGTAAAGCATATTCTAAAATACATACTTTAAGAAATACTCATTTTGGTTTTGTCTCAAAGCAAGTTAAAGCTGAAAACAAATGCTCACTTTTGGTTTACTTTTGCATATAGATTTCATATCTTATTTTTATAGTCTTGTCTGGATATAATTTTATTACTGCACAAGTGCGTGCAAATATAAGTGTCATTGGCGAGCAAGACAAAGATCAAAGGTACATACCACATATGGTATGCAGTATAAGTGCTATACTAAACTAGAAAACATTTGTTATTTAATGCCATAGAAAATGTTTAATTCTTTTTATATGGTGAAAATATTTTAATGGCTATAATAGCCTAGGCTTTTTTGTTCGTAGAGTTATTCTAAAAACAATTTCATAAAAGATATTGCCTAAAGTGTGCTATATCTTGATTTACTGTGGAATGAAAACAACCAAAAAGTTCTTAATTGTTTTGGTCTTGAGTTATGTGTATAAACATGGAAAAAGACGTTTATATTTGAATCCAAGACTAATTTGTTTAATAACGTTCTTCTGTATATTTAATGACTGTATGTATCAATCTTTATTGAGAAACTACTTGCTTTTTAAATCATATAGCTCTTGGTTCTGATCTTTTGTTTATATTTTTTTACTTTACTGCTTTTTACACCTTTATTAAAAATACTTCATGCATTTGGAAAAAATATATCTAACGTAAATATATGCTTTTTAAGTATGTGTGCGTGGTGTGTGTATCCATCTGTTATTTATGAACCACACTGTTCATCCACTCTGTGCTTGGTATGATGGAGTTTTACCGGGGTATAATGGAGGAATAAAAACTAAATACTGTGTATGGCTTCTGTCCTCTAGGTGTCTGCAAACTAGGTGGGAGGACATGCCCACAGAGTAAAGTGAAGAGGCTATACAGAAACATGTAACAAATAAAGATTAATGCAGCTGAATATTAAGGGGTATCTGGTGAAAGACCAAACTAAATCCTGCAGAGTTAATGTTGATTTCTTAGAGGGTGTGTATGCATTTGTACAGAATTTATTGAGAGGCTCAGGGGCCTGGATTAGGTGTTGTATTGAGGGAAAAACATTTCACTCAGAGATAATGGATAAACATAGAATGAAAATAAAAATTAGTAAATTCTTTGAGGAAGATAGATTACTTAGGCTAGAGAGTAAAGTAGTAAAAGGTGATGTAATAAATTTAATAAAATGTAATAAATGTAATGAAAAGCAGGTGTCCATAATGGATCCATACAGATGTGAGTTCAGCCACTTCACGAACAGCAGAACTTTGGAAAAGTTATTTAATCCCACAGCCTGTTTTCTTATCTGTAAAAAAAAGTATTACTTTGTGCCTTAAGGGGAATTTGAATCTCTCTCTATTTATAGCCACACACACACCTCTGTAGAAAGAGAGAGATGTACATGTGTAGATCTGCCTATGTATGCACACAGTGCTCTTAGCTTGGCAGGTAGTAGGCCCTCACTCCATCTTATTTCTCTAACTGGAATTTTCTACTTTCCTGAAGCCATTGCTTCCCTTTCAGCTCTACCAAGTTAAACCTGTTTTTTCCCATTCCCTCTGTTTCTAGGACTGCCTTTTGTTTTTTCTTTACTCTTTTCCTCTCTTTTCCCTTCCCTTCCCTCCTTTCTCTTTCCCTCTCCTTCTCTTTGATGTGTTTTTCTTCTCCCCTCCTCCTCCCCTTCCTTCCCTTTTTAATACTCCACTGCTATTTCAGGTGACCATAATATTCTTAATATAAAAATCTATCTTCTTTGGGACTTAATGTTAATCACCTGTATTATCCTTTCACCTTTGTGGACGTTCTCAATCTCCTTTTTGGATATTGCTCATAATGGCTACTGTTCCTCAGGCTTCTGTCCTTGACCTACATTGTTTCTTACCCTATTCAAGTGGGTCTCACATAGAGGTAACTCTCTTCCCATTTTCTACCCCAGCTCCAGAGGCAGTAAGACCAAATGCCACATGGTGAAAAACTGTTCTATCAAATGCCAGTTTTACCTCCCTCATCCCCACACACACCACCCAAGTTGAAAAACATTCCTCCAGTATTTTTCCGTGTGTATTTTTAGCTTTAATGATTATATAATTATTCCTCAAGCTCAGACTTCTCTGAGTCTATTTGTCTTATCAGAGAATTCCTAGGCCCTGGAACTCAGTGTATTAAAACTTAACTCTTAGCCTCTCCTTATACTTCTTTCACTAACATCACTTATCATGAATAAATAATTATTCAAATGTTAAAGACAATTATGCACCCTCCTTGTGCTTGGTTGGTGTGTGGCACCATATTGCCAGAGCGGCTTGTGGTGTCAAACACTTTATACAAGTAATTGCAATCGAACATAAGGGAATTATTGACTTGTTCAGTAGGGAGGTCACTAAATGGATTTACTATCTCAAATTAGTTATGCTCCCTGAAATATCAACAGTAAACATCTGACTGAAAGTCTTTATAAATATTAAACAACAATTAATTTCCTGTAACATTTAACATTAGAATTAACATTAGAATGCTGCATGCTTCAGAGGTGAGTGGATGGGACATAGTATAAGTATAAAACTACAGTAATTTTTATTCATAGATCATTTGCCCGATCTTCTGTTTATATAATTCTACATATTGGGACAGTATAACTTTGATCCATTCAGTAAATATTTATAGATCAACTCTGAGCAGTCTCTGGTGCTGGATGGCCAGTAATGACACGGACAGGTAATGAATACAGGCAAACTATTAAATAAAGATCATTTTAGATTTTGATAAGTGCTCTGAAGGAAATAAACTTTGCAGAGAGAAGGGAAAAGAACGAATAACTAGGGGAGGCTGTTAAGAGTATAGTCAGGATGAGTGTAGTCTAAGAGATGACATTTGAGGTGGTACTTGGAAAATGAGAAAGAGCCAGCCAGGTAAAGAGCTTAAGGAAGAACATTTCAGACAGATGATGTACCAACTGCAAAATGTAAGGTGGAAAAGGGCTTCACAGGTTGAACCAGAAAAGAAGCCATTGTGGTTGATGCGTTGTGAGAGGAGGAGAGTGGTGTGAGAGGAGGCAGACAGGAGCAGGCACATACAGGGCCTTATAAGCCAATGGAGTAGTGAGTGTGAGTTTGATCCTGAAAGTAGTGGGAGGCCAGTGAAGGATTTTAAGCAGGGCAGTGAAATATCCCTTAGAGGAAGTTGTATGTGTGCCTTTGCTTAAACATATTACTATGCTAATTTCAAGTGAGCGTGTATTATTTTTACAGATTGTAATATACAATAATTTTGTATATAATTGTGTTTGATTTCTCCCCTCAGTGTTTTATACTGCATGGTATTTCGTTGTATTATTTTTCATTAAAATATTTTGAAGTCAGTAGTAAACTTTCTATTCCTATGACCAGCACTGTACCTCACTGTACCAGACTGCCTAAATATCCACAAGGGCAGAAATCTGTAGAATTAGTTCAGTAGAATAAACTGACGATTTATTTCAGTAGCTGTTTTAGTGAAATTTGACTGAAAGAAAAAATTTATCCTATTAAAATAATTTCCTCTAGAATCCTGATACTCATAGTCATTAAACATTTATTTGTGTTCCTCAGCCAGATGTCACTGTCATAAGGCCATATTAGATTACAATACCTAATAAAGTTGATTTATGTATACTCTGATAAAATTTGTGCTTTTAGTTAATGCTTGAATGATTTTAGCAGTCTCTTACAGTGCTCAATCCCCTTGAACTTCCTTCTTTTTTATATCCTAGCCTATTCCTGAGATGATTATATTTCAGGCCCGCATTTTAGCTGTAAATTTGAGAATTCTTCATCTGATACTCTAATTAAGGAAATATATTATGTGAGTTTGACCTTTTGATTTGTCTCCTATCTTTATTGTCTTTTGGAAAGATGATTAGATGTAGTTTATGTGCTCAGGCCTCGAGTATCTGACTCAGCCTAAAGATGGATCAAATTTTCATCTAGTTTAAATATAATTCAGAGATGTGAAGAATCATTTTCATGACTTGTCATCAGAGAAATAATTTGCCATCCTGGTTCTTTTTTCTTCCTCCAGTTTATTCTCCTTATTCACTATTACCAGATCTTTTCACAGATAGAAATTTATCTCTTATTGCTGTGAATTTCAAGTTAGAACCTGATAGACTGAGTGCTCATTCTGAAAGAGCAAGCTAGACATCTAAATTTTAGAATTTGACAGGCTTGGAAGCCATAAAATCATGTAGGAACTTTTAAAAAGCTATATTTAGTTCAGTTTGGGTCTATTAGTGACACATTTTAAAATTTGAATATGGGAAAACTAGGAGAGTCAAAAGGGAAAGAATAAAGGATTACAACTGTGCACAAATGTGAAAGGATGAGGATTTTTTGTTTGTTTCATGCAGAGGGGTCAGGTATGACTTAAATTTTTTTTTTTTTTCCCGAGGAAGATTAGCCCTGAGCTAACATCTGCCAATCCTCCTCTTTTTTCTGAGGAAGACTGGCCCTGAGCTAACATCCGTGCCCCTCTTCCTCTGCTTTATTTGTGGGACGCCTGCCACAGCGTGGCTTGCCATGCGGTGCCATGTCCGCACCCAGGATCTGAACCAGTGAACTCCCAGACGCCAAACGTGTGCACTTAACTGCTGTGCCACCAGGCCGGCCCCTTAAATATTTTTATGATCTTGAATTTGTTAACAAATAATGTTTACAGAATTTCTTTTGTGTCTAAGGAGGTCAGAAAAAAGATAATAGATTTAAACTTAAAGCAATTATGATTTGGGGTTGTGGGATGATAAAAAAACTTGTGGCTGGCATTTACTGACATTAATTGGGGAATAAATCAATTAGACTCTGTGGTCAGCCTTGTCTTAGGAATTGATGGTTAATGGAAAATCTCAATTGGATCAGTACCCTCGTTACTACTATAAATCACTTGTAATGAGTAGGTTGTTTGTGGAGGGGTGGAGTAATTTAGGTTTTTGCTTTGCGTGATACCTGTGGGGCCATTGTGGTGATCAGCTAGAATAAGTGCTTTACCTATTCAGAATCAAGTGGGTAGAGGAAATGCACTCGATAGGTTTCCGTCAAGGTCAATTCAGTTCTTGCTATGGCTGTTTAATACTGTTTAAGTATCCTGTCGCTTCATAGCTTAAGTTAAATCTTGTGGTCAACTTACTTTCCAGCTTCTAATTTGACTTAGTAAAGCAGTAGTGAATCTAAGAAAAACAGTTCTCATTGCCTAATAATTGCTTATAATATTGATCAGTTCATAATCCTTTTTACATACCAGGAAGTGAAAATGCTTGGAAGTTCTGTTACAAAGCTTCCCACCACAATGTGATTAAGACTTTTCTGTCTTTGTGTATTTTAATTATGCATTTGGGTTTTAGAGTTATTAATTCTTTGGGACCCATTGCTTTTTCCGAGCTATCTAGCATTGGAAACTCCATCATTATTTTCTGTGCTCTCAGGTGTGATAAACCTTATCAGTACTATCTTTACTGCAGTGAAGCAATTCTGAAATGCAGGGGTGGAGTGAATTAGGGGAAGGTGTCTGGTGTCTTCATCTCACCCCCCCCCCCAACAGAGATTCTAACACTCTTCCTGTCTATATTATATGTACCTAAAACAGGCCTCACCATACTTTGCTTTCTTTTTCTCTGAGAATGCTGTTTGTCTTCCTGATTCTATGTTTTTAAATTATTACTCCTTCTTTCCGTCTATTTGAAGACAATCCATTCTTCACCCTTTAACTCAATCATGCCTCCTTTGTGTCTGCCACAGCCCAGTATTATACTTTTTCTTTCTGTGCCACTTCTGACCCTTTTCAACTGTTGCTCATGTGTTACATCTAGGGTATATATTGTTTTAAAGCTTCGTTATGTTAAACATCTTATATAAATCTTGATTTTTCAGTTAAATTCTAATTCCTATGAAGGTGAGGATTCTCTCTCATTCTTTGTGTATCTTCCATTTAACCCAGCCCCAAGCACATAATAGGAACTCAATATTTATTAGTAATATAATTGTAGATAAGAAAGGTGATGTGGAGGATTTTCATTGCATTAAATTGTCTTGGAAGTTAAAAAGGAGTATTTTTTCTGATTTCCCTTGAGATTAAATTTTGACAATGTAAGAGATTCTTGAATAACTGAGGTCTGTGTTCACACTTTATTATTGGAAGGGAGGTTCCATTAAAGGATGCTCAATTACCTGCAGGTTCTTTGAATAGGAGCCAGTGTCCACAATGTGTAACCTTATAGGATTTTAAATTTGTAATTACACCTTCTGCCAAGCTTTGACAAATAACTTGTGTGTGAAGATGGAGGGAAAATTGAGCTTTAACTTATTGAAAAATCACAAACAAACACCCCAGTGGTTGCTGTTAATATACAAAATACAAATCATAAGACAATATTCCTTTTTTTTTAATTTAAATTATATTTCTCTGAGTTAAAAAACAATTACAGAAGTTCAGAGGGCAATGTTAGGTACAAATGATAAGCACAATTTATTACAAATATATCAGTGTTAAATCTCATTTCTGTAATTTCACTTATGAAATAGAGACAGTAATAACCTATCTCAAAAGATCAGAGTGAGGGCTAGAAAAGATAGACGATGTAAGGCACCAAGTGCATTACCTGGCATCTAACACACACAAATTGGCTTTGGCTACTTTTCTCCCCTTCTCCTTTATTTTAGATACACATTATTTAATTGAAAGTCTTATTTAATTTTTTTACCCTCATGCTGTGTGATAAACATTTTGATATTTGTAAGAAAGTTACTCTTAATTATAACAGTGATCCACTGGGAAACCAGAGTTTGAAAAGAGCTGCTGTCGATAATATAACATGAATATTTTTCAAAGATTTCGTGTTTTTTGGTTTTACTTCAAAGTAGCAAATTAGAAAAAGTATTGAACAAATCTTTAATATTAACCTTAGAAAATACATTAAGACTCATTGCTAGTTTGAGGTGTCCTGTAATTTTCTGAAAGCAGTCAAAAGATGTCTAGGTGAATGAGAAAAAAATTTTTTGCCATCTTTACAAGGGCAGTAGTGTTACAATAAAACATTTTAACTAGGCTCTTTAGGGAATGGAGTTTTCTGGCTAAAATCCCCTTTTGTTTCAACCGTTTACATAAATGTTTACAAGTATAATGGTCCACTTTCCTGCCTTAGAGAAATGTATGTATAGACTATAGTAGCCTCTTTGTTTGTGGACTGAAGATCTTTCACTCCTCATTCTAAATAACACTTATTACGGTATGGCAGTGTGGCTGGCCTTGTTATAAGTAGGAGGAGATTAGGCTGAAAGTAATCCCGCACTATGAAAAGTTCCCAGCCCTGCTGCACCCCCTCCCCACCTCAAATCCCTCACGTCAGTTTTGCTTTAGTTTTCATATCTCACTGCTTCCGGACATCTCCTAACAAATTGTGATTCTGGTTTCTTAAAACTTAAAATTTGTTAAAGGTGACTTGGGAGATTATTTAACCTAGCACCCTCATTTGATAGATTAAAAACCTGAGGTGTAGGTTAATTGACTTGCTCGAGGATACAAAGAAGTTTCACTAAAAGAAACAAAGATTTAGGTTTCCTCGTTAAACTGACACTTTAATAGTGTCCCAAATTTTGGTGGTTATCTTTGATCTTCTTTGAAACAGGTAGATCGACACTTGAGAAAGCTGGATCAGGAACTGGCTAAGTTTAAAATGGAGCTGGAAGCTGATAATGCTGGAATTACAGAAATATTAGAGAGGCGTAAGTAAAATTTACAGTTTTCCATCAATGTTGGACAGTACATATGCAAACACTGAGGAGACACTTGTCCCACAGAGAATTCTCAGATGCTGTACTAGGTGGATGGTGGTGACTGGGTTGGATAGCTTGGACCCCAGCAATTGGAACTAAGAGAGATAATCAAGACATTCCACTTACTCTTTATGAAAATAACATATTAAGTCATTCCATTATTAAATATGCCTTTGTGCTAGTAAGGTTAATGATAAGAACAAAGAGTTAAAGAAATGCAACTATCTAGAAACAAGCTAACCATCTGTCATTAAAGATATTGACTTTGCCCTGTCTATTTACACACTGAAGCTTTGTGGAAGGTTATTTATTCTTCTTAAGAGCTGCCTCAAGGCTTTTCCTCAACTGTATTCCTAAGAAAGATTTTCATTGGTTCCACAGCACATCCTCTTTTTCTCAAAGAAGTGTTTCTTAAGCTTTCCCTTATCAGCAAGGAGCCATTCTAATATTTCTTTGCAAGCCTTGATTTGATATCCTGCTATAATTTATCCTTATCACTTCTTGGATTTAACTCGGGAGACTTCCCAAAATGGAGACATGAGCTCTGTTTCTTTAACCCATTTAGCATCTCTTCCAACCTAAATAGGTTATGTCCATAAAAGTAGATAGTGTGGTGCTAAGCCCAGAGTAGGCACTCACTCAACGTTAGTTGAACCAAATCAGTATTATGGCTGATTTCTCCTCAAATTTAATTAAAGGTTCCAACATGTTTTTTTTCGCTTGGTGCATTTAAACAGCAAGAACATGTACCTATTTCTACACACAGATGAAAGGTTTCTATAGAGTGTGTTAGGTTATGTATCTCTGTTTATGTACTCACTAGAAGTCAACTAGAGAAGCAACCAGGGACAAATCTATCTTGGTATCCATAGTTGCATTTTTGTATTCAAAAGTATATCCAGCACTTTAGATGATCATCTAATTTATTTGTTATACTTCTATTCTGGGGGAACCCTATTTGAGAATAATAAGTATTTTGAGACAAAATAAAATATTCTATAGCTGCTTTGATTTTTTTGAAATGCTGATAATAGCTGTAACAATTCATGCCTATTCAGTACTGCAGGAAGGTTAATGAAGCATCCTCTGTAAGGACACAGACATATGAACCTAAATCGGATCAAGTTATAAAAACTGCTCTACCCTGGGCCCTGCCATAATTTCATCTCAAGGGATCAAGATAAACCCATAAAATTTCTTTAAAAGTATTTTAAAGTTTCATGGTAGAGGTTCTATTTCTCACTTTTCACAAGCAAAATCCCTGCCTTCTTTTAGGAAGTCTTTACTATCCTATGTCATTTTAATGACTAGAGAATTTTCTTTCATGTAGTAATGTCCCATCACTTAATACTTTAGGATCTCCCATTAAAAGGTTCTAACTCAGCAGAAGTAGGTTGAGTTTTTGAGATCTTATCAGTAATGGACTTAAAATATCCGTTCATCCACTTACGTGGTACCCACTGGCATGAATTCCCTAATTAGACATTAGCATACCTTCAGCCCTTTTGTACTTAAGGTGAATATTGAGAAATGGATTACTTACTGTTTAGAGAAAGGATGAAATTGGCTCAGGGTGCAGTTGGCAGTGAACCCTCTAACATGTCTGGCTAAAATGATACAGGCATATGCATCAGAACTTGCCAGTCCTCTGCTGGGTGAGGGTACACAGTGCCTATAGTTGGTTGACATGTAAGTTTCTGTGGTGACTTTTAATGGTGGTGTATCTCTGTGCCTCTCTGTTTTAGGGTCTTTGGAATTAGATACTCCTTCACAGCCAGTGAACAATCACCATGCTCATTCACATACTCCAGTGGAAAGTAAGTTTGGTTTAGTGCAGCTAAAACTTTAAATACAATTAAAACTTATTGTATTAACTATATATTTTCTTTTATTAGCCTTACACAACACATTGCTTTACACATTGAGAAGCAAATATCCTTCCCTTGCTTTCATTTTGTGAGATATACTTTTTATTGCAATTACTGGCAGGCTTATCTTCTTCATCTGGGAGAAGCATATTTGATTTGGGATTAGTCTGTTTTCCCTGGAATGCATAGGGGAAGAGTGTATGGTACTAATAGCAACATTTATTCCATACACACAGATAAGTGATTCTCTCTAGAGAGTGTTATAACCAAGCCAAATAGTCAACTACTTGATGGTGAACTCTGTCTTTTTTTATCTACTTCTCCAGTGCTTAGACAACTGTTGGCATATAATAAAGTTTCAAATGATTGGTGAGTTATTGAGTAAGTGAATCCCTAGTCAGATGGCTGGCTTGCTAGATGACTGTATTGGTGCATATTTTGACAAATCAATTGGATATGAAAGAATTTTTGATTGAAAACTATTCTCGATTGTAGATTATGTTTTGAAAACAGAATTCCCCTTGTATTATATTTGAAACCATAGTGCATCATGGGTTATTTTCAGTACTTGCTCCTGAAGTTTTTTTTAAATATTTAAGCAGTCTGCTCCTAAAAAACATGTGACACAGAGTTCTTTTTGTCCTGTCTTCTAAGAAAACATAATGTTCTGTATTCCATGAGGAACTCAGATCATAACTATACTGGTTTATAACTGGATGGAAGTATTATGCCTTGTCTGTAGGTCTCTGAAGTTTAAAAATACGTGAATTCTTTATTTATATTCAGAAAGGAAATATAATCCAACATCTCACCATACGACAACAGATCATATCCCTGAAAAGAAGTTTAAATCTGAAGCTCTTCTGTCTACCCTTACGTCAGACGCCTCAAAGGAGAATACACTAGGTAAGTTTAGTATCTTAAATATGACTGCTTGCTTCTTCTGTTTGTGTTAAAATGAGGGGAAATGAAAGCATTCAGGATTAATGAATCACACAAATTCTTTTTCTGGTTAAAGTCTATGTATGGAGGAAGAAGAAAAATGAAAAACGTGACATGAAAATTTTATAGTGATAATGAAAATTTAAATTTCATGATTATACCTCTGTTGGGAAATAAGGTATTTTAAACTCACTGACATTATGTTCTTTCCAACCATTTTTATTTCTTCTTTAATTCTACACAGGTTGTCGAAATAATAATTCCACGGCCTCTTCCAACAATGCTTACAATGTGAATTCGTCCCAACCTCTGGCATCCTATAATATTGGCTCATTATCTTCAGGAACTGGTGCAGGGGCAATTACCATGGCAGCAGCTCAAGCAGTTCAAGCGACAGCTCAGGTAAAAAGGAAAAGTTTTGGAAATAGAATGTTACATTTTGTCTAAATCATTGGCCAACTCTAATAGAAACAACTAGATTTGAACAAAAGAATTTTCTTACATACAAAGTTTCATTTTTAAATCACAGTTTTATGATACCCAACATTTTATTTAATGAAATGAATATGCAGAAATTACCTGATTGACAATGAAACGTAAAAAATAAATTCATAAGTGGCCTGCGAATCCCTTCTTGTGATAATTGCTTATGATGCCCCTGTACTTGACTAAAAGCCCTAGTACCTGCTGGGACAATACTTCATCCTCTCCACCTGTTCCAGAGCAGTCTCTGTAACCTCAGAACTCAGGTTGCCTTGAGTTTGTTCACTTCTGTACAATTTATCTATATTCCAAATTAAGTTGCCCATCCTATAGTTAGTTCATAACTGTGTAAAACCTGATTTTAAATCTTTATAGCTTCAATTACAATGATGAAAATAATAGTTTAAACAAAATAATATTGGATAAATCAAAATAACGCTGTAACTAGTAAGACTTGAAAATCTCTATATATTGATGTATATTAATAGTATCAATGAATGTCTGTTTAAGATGAAAGAGGGACGAAGAACATCAAGTTTAAAAGCCAGTTATGAAGCATTTAAGAATAATGACTTTCAGCTGGGAAAAGAATTTTCAATGCCCAGGGAAACAGCTGGCTATTCATCATCTTCAGCACTCATGACTACGTTAACACAGAATGCCAGTTCGTCAGCAGCCGACTCACGGAGTGGGAGAAAGAGCAAGTGAGTCTCATTGTTACAGTAGCCTGCACCTTACTGAGTATGGTCTACCTGGCATCCAGCTGGGCTTCCATATATTAAACAAAAGCAGCTTATAATGGATCAGGGTGAACTTTGGGCAGGTGCAAAGACGTGACATTTTCATTCACACTGCCATTCTTTGAAGGGGTAAAGTCTTTAAAAAGTGTTAAGAGTCTTTACACTTTTAAAGACTCTTTAACTTAGATTAAATTAGATTTGTTAATAAATTGCTTCTGTTTACTTTCTTTTGTTCATTGCAATAAGCCATTTTATGGAACTTTTTTCACTTATAACCCATGTATTTATAAGTCATGTATTTCAAGGTAAATTAATGCATAAAATACAAATTACATCCTGGGAATTTTTTTAAAATAAGATTCTTCATTTTGATTAAGAGCAAGTTGTCTTAATGGTCTCATGTCCCAAAAATTGAAATTATGGAAATTTTGAATATGACACTTTTAGGATGATTTTATGAACTTTAAAAATGGAAACTTAACAGCATTTGGCACCATGTCTCCCAGATATCTGCATCTGCTAGGTGTTTATACATAATGAAAGCTCAAATGCTAGGCCAAAAGAATTAATTACCTAGTAATTGTATTATAATTTATTTTTTAATGTATTGTATTTTCTCTAAGTAAATCCCTCAAAGAATGATCAGTGTAAAGTTATCACAAAAGTGCTAAATATCTTAAAACTTAATTCATCTTAATGACTCAAATTTATTGTAACTGCTGATGATAAATTTCTGTATTTTAAAAATTCATTAGTGTATTTTAAAATTGTGAATTTTAACACTCTGTTTCCTGTCCTACATTGGTAAGTGTTCACATGTCGCTTGATGGTCATGATAATTTTCACCAAATGCTTGTGTGTATTTGTGTTTTAGATTTTGATGAAGGGTATTCACTTTGCTTGAAAATATACAGAATGTCTGTAAGGTAGCCATGACTAATATTAATTCTTAAAAGTACTACCTGTAATTTATGTCAGGGTAAGTAGTGACTGATTAGAAAATTATTTTAAAAACCTTGAAATATTTTGAAAGAATTTTCTTTAAACACCTTTATTCTGCAGAAAACAAAAAATCTCAAACAAAAACCATTATGAAAAATGTTACTCTTTGTTGCTCTAAACAATTGTGTTTTCAAATCTGTTTATCTGATTTCTTCAACTTAGTGTTAAACATTACTTTATACATTTGATGTCATTTCATTTCTTACCACTTATTCAGGAGGTGTTCTCAGGTAGCTTCTTCTGGATCCTAAGCAATAAAACTGGTACTGTCATTTCAGAAACAACAACAAGTCTTCAAGCCAGCAATCATCGTCTTCCTCCTCCTCCTCCTCCTTATCGTCGTGTTCTTCATCATCAACTGTTGTACAAGAAATTTCTCAACAAACAACAGTAGTACCAGAATCTGATTCAAACAGTCAAGTTGATTGGACCTATGACCCAAATGAACCACGGTATTGCATTTGTAATCAGGTAAGAGTCTGGGATATGTCTATAAAAGCATAATCTGAATAAACTGGGAAAAAGAGAACTATTTCATTTTTTTAAGTGCTCTTTTTGCTCCACTTAAAAATACCCTTGCTTTTTGGTATATCTTCTCCTGATTCTTATAAAAATGACACGTTTGCTATAAATATAAAGAGTATAAAGAAACATGAGGTCACCCATACTATCAGCCCTCAGGTATAACCTGCAGTTAAACATTTTGGTGTGCCACTACTGCGCACCCCACATTCATATTGTCTTAGTCAGCTCAGGCTGCCGTAACAAAATATCACAGACTGGGTGGTTTAAACAACAGAAATTTATTTTCTCACAGTTCTGGAGGTTGGGTAGTCCAGGATGAATGTGCTGACTGATTCTGTTCCTGGTGAGGGCTCTCTTCCTGGCTTGCAGTTAGCTGCCTTTTTGCTGTGTCCTCACATGGTGGAGAGAGAGCTCTGCGATCTCTTCCTCTTTTAAGGGCACCGGCCCTGCAGGATTAGGACTCCATCTTTATGGGCTCATTAACCTCTGTCACCCCCTCACAGGTGCTGGCTCCAAATGCAGTCACATTGGGGGTTAGGACTTTAACAAATGAATTTGGGAGAGGGACACTAATATTCAGTCCAAAGCACATATGCACACACATATGTACACCGTGTGCATGTGTGTGTATATGAATTTGACAGTTGGAGTCATGGTGTATTCTTTTATATAACTGGCTTTTTTCACTAAATCATGTATACCGAACATGATTTTTCTTTAAGGTCATTTTTTGCCTCCCACAGTTAATCTATTATACTGTGTACTGTAATTTATTTCACCAATATTTAGCTATAGATTATTTTAGTGGTTTTCATGTTTTGAAATTACAGATAACATTATGATAAGCATTTTTTTTATGTAATCTATTTCATACATCTAATTTTTAGGATATTCCTTTAGAAATAAAATTAGGTTGTAAATACTGGTAAAGGCTACTAAACTATCTTCTAAAATTTATTACCAAAAATTGATGAGCGTACCTGTTTTCTAAACCCTGTCCAACGCTGGATATTATTCTCTCTTCAAAGCCATGTACCATGGGGCTAGCCCCATGGCCTAGTGGTTAAGTTCAATGGCCTCCGCTCTGGTGGCCTGGGTTCAGTTCCTGGGCGTGGACCTATACCACTCATCAGTGGCTATGCTGTGGCTGCAACCCACATAGAAAATAGAGGAAGATTGGCAACAGATGTTAGCTCAGGGCGAATCTTCCTCAGCAGAAAGAAAAAACAAACAAACAAAAACTATGTACCAGTTTGATAGTTTTGTATCAAAACTAGTACTGATACTGGACCATTTGCGCTAGTACTGATACTGGACCTGTTTGGCCATTTTGGTATCTTTTATGAATTGACTGTTAATGATGTTGGCTGATTTTCCTATCATTTATGTCGTGTACATTATAAATATTTTGCTTGGTTTAGTTTTTTTTAATGCTAAAATTCCAATTTTATGTAGTAGTGACTGTCAGTGTTTTTCTTTGTGAAGTCGGCCATGGATTGAATGCTTAGGAAGGCCTCTTCCCCTTTTCCTCTCATAAGCGTGTATTGTTTCTTCTAATTTTTACATGATTTTGTCTAGCTCTTGATATGCTTCAGTTTCTTCACATTTAAATCTCTAATCTGTCTGTCATTTATTGTGCTTAGTGGTGTGAATTGCCAATCTAATTTTTAAGAATTTGCCATTTAATGGGGCTGGCCCCGTGGCCGAGTGGTTAAGTTTGTGTTCTCTGCTTCAGCGGCCTGGGGTTTCGCCGGTTCGAATCCTGGGCGCAGACATGGCACCGCTCATCAGGCCATGCTGAGGTGGTGTCCCACATGCTGAAACTGGAAGGACCCACAACTGAAAATACCCAACTGTGTACCAGGGGGCTTTGGGGAGAAAAAGGAAAAATAAAATCTTTAAAAAGAAAAACTGAATTTGCCATTTAAGAGTCTACTAGTTGTTCTACTGTCACCTGATAAACCTTTTTCAATATCAATGATTAAGAAGAGAATATCCTGACAATAAAAGTAGATTACCCACAAAAGAGCAAAATCAGATTCACCCAAAATTTCCCCACTATAACACTAAAAACTAGAAGTTGATGGAATGTGTCTGTAGAGCTTTGAGGAAGAAATCTGAGTTTCCCCCAAAAGTTTCAAATGCATAGAACTATATACAGATGTTTTTACTCATGCAGAGAATCAGAAAATATGCCATCTGGTTAACCTGTCTGAAAAATTATTCAGTCCCTTGAGAACTTAAATGAATTAAAAAATTGCAAGTTGTGGTACAAATTGCTGGTGGTAAACAGCAAAAAGAAAAATGAGAAAGGACATATAATAAATAGGTAATAAACTTAGAAGTTTCAACGAAATGGACTATTGACTGCAAAAATATAAATGACCTAACAGGACCCAAGAAAAAGTAAAAACTTTAAGTAGGAAAATAACCAAGAAAGAAACTTAAAATTTTTGCAAAAGGAACCACCCACAAAGGTGCCTCTGTGAGGGGGTTTACAGGGCCAGTTCTTTCAGACTTTCAAAGAGCACACAGTTTCTGTGTGTCTCTTGCTGCGCCCCTGCCCAAAAAAGTCTTTTAGAAGAAAACTATAAAGTTTATAAAACTATATACCCTGTTTCTTAATGCAATTGTATATTCAATGTATTTTCCTTTATTTTCTAACAGTATCATAAACAATTAATTTGGATTTAGATGCTTGTTATATGTCGTAATAAAAATATTTAATTTTCTTTTAACTAGGTATCCTATGGTGAGATGGTGGGCTGTGATAACCAAGATGTGAGTATTAAGTTTTTCTATTTAGGAATGAAAAAAATCAGACATTATTATTACTTGAATATTTTTCTTATTCACTGTCTCTCAGTCTAAGAAAATATGTATACAGTTATGTTGATTATGTTATATTAATGCTAGAATATTCCTCTCCAAAATAGGGTAGTGTTCTTTGTGTTCCCTATTTTAACTTTTAAAGCTAATTTTATGGTTTTGAGTGCAGATTATATTTCTCAAAAGGTGTTATGTTGTATGAAAATTAAAAATACCCTCTTCCTGCTTT
Source organism: Equus asinus (assembly GCF_041296235.1). Classification (NCBI taxonomy): domain Eukaryota; kingdom Metazoa; phylum Chordata; class Mammalia; order Perissodactyla; family Equidae; genus Equus; species Equus asinus. The sequence continues at coordinate 176,963,356 of NC_091790.1, forward strand.
GCTAAAGAGTCTTGTGTTTACTAGAGTCCAGTTCACTTATCACAATGAAGAATTGGAACTTTAAAACAATACATTCTTTCCGGAATAATGATGCTCAGGTGAAGGGTGGGAATGTTGAGGATCTACTGTGAGATTCTTTCCCTCCCGTCAGTGTAGTATTTCCTGCTGTACTCTGCAGCGGTCTGCTGATAAGAGCCACTTCTGATAGAAAAAATAAAGGAGATTTGAAAGAAATTAATTCCTGTTTCTGTTTTATGAAGCTTAATTTTGGCTGGAGATCTGTTTTTAGTGAATGTTGAGAATATTTTTGTCCAGTCGTTTTCACTCCCTCCTTGCTTTCATATAGCTCCACCCCCTGTTGTCTGTCTTTTACTCCAGAGCAGTAATAGAGCCCTGAGTTCTTTAGAAGTACTCAGAATCCTAAGGTTAATACTGAGAGTTTTAAATTTTTGAAACAATCTGAAGATTGAGAAGAGTTGGCTTGGTGCATTACAATTTGTACTTTCCCTGAGCTGACAGAGTCCCAACATGTTCCCATAGATGGAGAAAGACGTCTCTTCCGCTTCCCTCTCCAGAATCGCTTGTGGGCTGTTTGTGGTTATTGCAAAACAGTAGTGCCCAGCCATTTCAAGAACACCACTGGAAACTGTCTTCTGGGGCAGTTAGTGAAAATGATGCTTGAGACTTCTGTGAATACCCTGTCATGCTCTCTAATCCCTCTCATTCCCAGTTGTGCTCCTCTGAGTGCTAAGATTTTCTGTAGAGGTGTAGAACTGCTTAATTTGTTGCAGAGTGGAATACTTTTCTCTACATATCTAGGAAGAGAGACACCCAGAAAGGAAACCCAGGGTGTCCCTTTATATCTTTAATTACAGCCAACGTATTCCACTTTATGAGGGAATGAATAAGGCTGAATATTACATAAAATCTTTAAAATACACTTCCCTTCTATGTGAGAGAGCCATCTCACTTCTTATCCTTGAAAGCTGGTGTCAACTTACTCTCCAGCTTAATGAAAGTTACTGAATTTTACTTCATTATTTTGGATTGTGAGAGCAGATTACATGAACCTCAGAGTTAAAAAAGATGCATAGTGTCTGTGTGCCTCCAATTGCCTCATCTCTGAAACTCATCGGTTGGACTAAATGACCTGTAAATCAACTCTTAGATCTAAAAATTCTATTTCCATGAATCTAATTATTAATATTCAGTCTACTGGGTATATTTTAATATACTTCCTAATCTTTGGAGATACTAAAAGCTGTTTCTTCCATTTTGCTTTCTAGTGCCCTATAGAATGGTTCCATTATGGATGTGTTGGATTGACGGAAGCACCGAAAGGAAAGTGGTACTGTCCACAGTGCACTGCCGCGATGAAGAGAAGAGGCAGTCGGCACAAATAAAGGTGGTCATTTCATTTGAGGAAGAAAAAAACTTCAACTAAACATTTTATATAGGACTTTAAAAAAGAAGAAAAGAGAAAGAAGAAACAATGCATTTCCAGGCAACCACTTAAAGGATTTACATAGACAATCCTATAAGATCTTGAACTTGAATTTTAGGGTTGTATTTTAATAATGTAAGTAAATTATTTATGCACCCCTGGTGTGCTATGAATATTATTCCAGTTAGCCTTGGATTCTTTCAGTGGCCAACATATGCAGACATTTGTACTCCTCAACCATTTTCTCAAAGTAATGGGCATTCTATAATTTAGACCTCAAAGAATTCCAACGATGAAGATTTTAAGCAAAGTATTTTATATTCGACAGGTATGTTCTGCTGCATGTACTGTACTCCAGAGCTGTTACGTAACACTGTATATAAATGGTTGAAAAAAAAAGTCAGTGCTTCTAAAAAGAATCGAAGATAATGGTTTTTTAAATGCCTTTATAATAAGCTTTGTTTCTTTGTGAAACTAAATTCAGCAGGCTGAAAGAAATGGTTCATGTGATAGAGTGGGCTGGTGTCCTCTAGAGTACCTGGGTACATAAACAGAAACTCCTGTAGGTGAAAACGAATCTGTGCCATTAGTCTTTATATGTTTCTGCATCCAGATAGTGCAGCTCACGAGGGTGGGAGGGGGAGGGGCCGAAGGGGAAAGGATGTTAAAGTGATACATTTTTATACCAAATGTGTTTATTTTTTTGTGCGAGTAATCCTTAAAATTGGAATTGTATTAGGTGTTAAAATAAAGTTTTTAAAAAATTACTTGTATTTATACTTTACCCACTTAATAATGAAAATTTCTAAATTCCAATTAACTGCCAATTTTCATAATCTGAAAAGGACAGAGGCCCAAGACACGGAATGCTGTGTCATCTGTGATTTCTTTACGAATGCTTGAAATTTGTGATGTGAAAATAAGGGAAAGACATTTTTAATGTAAATTTGAAATGCAAATTTATTTTTCTAGAACATCTCTCTGGCTTTTCTTTCAGTCTAAGGGACATGAAGAAAGTCTAATTACAGCAGATAGAACGAAAATACTGGTTAAAGATGTTTTGACTTGAGGCAGTGATGCCGACTTAAGTAAAGAGATCCCCTGGACTGGAGCTTAAAATTCAGTTCTAGTTTTGATTCTACCACATGCTGGTATGACAGGTAATTCAAATTTTGAGTTACTCTGGGCTTTATTAAACCAGGGTGATGCTGGCTGCAGGGTGTCTGTGAAGCACTCCTAAGGTTTTATTCTATAGGTGCTATTTAAATTATAAATTTTGTGTAGTAGAGGTTTTATTTAAGGTATAATATCGAGTCTGGTCAGTATAAAAATCCTTAAAATACTTACTATGTCATATTTCTTTTGTATTGAAACTTACTGGGTCCATCAGATTTCTGCTTTAATCAAAACCACTATGAGCCTCTTAGAACTTATTCAGAAGACTGTAAAATCTATGCAATGCTCCCCGAAGAGTATGGATTAGATAGGGGATTTCAAAGGTCTCTTCCAGCTTCGCAATTCCAGAATTCTGAGCTGCTACCGTCTGATTTTATAACTAGACAGCCCATGATTTCATGATACTCGGTATTTTCATGGAGATTTTATAAACCTTAAAGAAATAGTATATAACGTAGTATTCAGTTAGCTTATTAGCATGTTGCCTGGAGATGCTCAGTGGTGGTACTGTTTAATCTTCTAATTATATACTATGACTTTTCCAAACTCATTCATTTTATAGGAATTGGTCAAAGGAAAAAGCCTTATGTACAGCCTTATTTTAAGAGAAATTCCCTTATTAGAGTCAGGAACATCCTTATTTCCAGCTGCTACAGCCCCTTTCAGTGTGTGAAATTCCACTGCTTACCAAATCACTTAGAAGACATTTTGACAAATTTTAAACTCAGACATTGAATATTTTATGAAGCATGTATAAAGAAGTAAATCAAAATTTTGTGCAATTATTTAGTAATAGGTGAAATTTGTTAATATCTGAAAAAGAGAGAGATATATAATGGGTCAAACATGGAACTACCTCATCAGAAAAAAAAAATGTGGCCAACTATTAATATTCTTTGTGACACTTACACCAAGGGGTATAATGAGCATTTTTGGTATTATAAAATACACATTCAAAATCTGTTGTACAAAACTCGTGTAACAGTTGTGGGCACAAAAGATCCAAATGTGGGTTCACAATTTATAGGTGGTGAAAACTGAGGCCTTATGCTGTGGAGTGTATATTAAAATGTTCATGGTGACACATTTGAAGCAATAAATGGCTTAATTAAATGCCTAAAGGAAGCTGAGTGTTTGATAAACATACGATCATTCTTTTTAAGGCCACTTCATTTTTTTGCTCTTTTCTCCTTTAAAGCAAATTCCATGCATTTTAGATTTTTAACCATGCACTGATAGTGACCTTTGTCCTTAGACCTCAGAAATGGTCTTCTTGATCTAATTAATTATTTTAATCTTAGAAAAATAAATGTCTTATATACTTGGATTGGAAGGGATAAGATACGTTTTGAATGTGTAAACATTGCAATGGTTTCCCTCAACTCTCACATGTTTAAAAAGAAATCTTTCAACAGATGGATTTTAAGAGAAAAAGAATACCCTAAAAAACATTTATTTTTAGCACTTGTATGTGTGTTTGTCTTGGTGGGGGAAGTGGAAAGGACAAACATGTTAACAAATAGTTGCCATGTTTTAATAAATGGTATAATAGGTGGATGCACGACACTCTGGGAACACTGGGAGACGTAACGTGGGAGGTGTCAGGTGAGCTGATTGCTAAAGACAGATGAGCGAGGGAAGGCTTTCAAGGCAGAACAGACTGTTCAAGAGCCACGTACATTCGCAGCACTTAAAAGTAGTCTAGAACGAATGGACATGGGGTAGATGTGGCAGGAAAACGAAGTGGGAAAGCTGAGCAAGAGTCTGTTTGTGAGCATTTTACACTGGGCCATGGAATTGTTTGTTAATAGGCATGGTGACATTTACATACTGTTGGTTAAATGCGTTATGATTAAGTTTAATGAAATCATAGTACTTTCTTAGTAAGATTATAAACTAGGGATGATAAAATTAGTCTATAACTAGGAAATGGCTTAAAAATTTTAAATTTAAGGTGAATCTTTCCTCCCAGTTTTTGAAACTACAAATTAGAATTGCTAGTCAAGATTTTTAGATTTCCATATTTAGATGATAAAATCTAAATTACGAAACGTAATTTTTGACTCAGGATCTTAATATTCATGAATTGATTTTGCTGCAGAGAAAAAGTTTAACGTGATTTAAAGATGAACTGACTTCAGAATTTCCTTGTTTTGTTTTTTAATTGAAGTTTGGCAGAAGGTAGGGGGATACCCCGTCTGGTCATTTCTATTTTAAAGTAGTAAGTCATGGATAATTTATAAGTCAATATTTTAACTAATAAATTATTAAAGACATGCATATTAAAATGTTTGTTTGAAAGAAATTGAATAATTTCTCAATATATTCTTCAGAGCCATAAGGCTCAGTTTTCAGTTACTCCAGAGCTGCCTTTTACTTTTTTTACTGCTGGCAAAGGAGACATTATCATCATTCATTTTTCTGCTCCTTATCAAAAATTCAGAAGCCAGTGTGGGAAGTGCACATGGGGAGTGTGTATGCTTATGTGCATGTTGCTTGTTTTCAGTCCCCACTTCTACTTGCCTATGTTAATGAATAGTTTTTCTTAGCGAGGGGTTTAATTGCTAGTCTTTAATGATGAACTAATTTAAAACATTCAGAAATTTAACATCAGTTGTAGGGAAAAATAGTGGTCATAGCTTAATTTTTTTTGCATTGTTAAATCTATTCCAGTAGAGGGACCCTCCATGCTGATATGTTAAAATAAGAACAATTGTAATAGGTACCAAGTTACTTTAAAAAGCTGTCTAGGTCAAATGTAATTCAAGGGGCCAGCCAGAAATATTTCTAAATAGCCCTGAACATAAATATGAGTCAGTTGGCTAGAATTTTACTAATATTATAACTAGTTATTAGAAAGTATGACCTTCCCAGTATTCCTTATTAGAATTTATCAAAATGTATGTTCATATCCTTGTAGCATGCATGTATTTATCTTTAATATGACAAATGACTAGTTTTTTGAGTGGATTTCCAAGGTGTGCCAAAAGATGGTTTCACTTTACCAATGATTGGCACTTATAAATGTTTTAAAAAGAGTCCAGTTATCTTGTTGAAGACAGGAAAAAAAATTGTTCATATATTAGAGATCATATGGTGTCAATATAGAAGTAATTTTTTGACATTATGTGGTACACATGTGACCAATCATACTCTGTCAAAGACCGTTTCCTTCTTACCCACCCAGAATAGCTAAATGAATGCCAGCTTCCATTGGAGTGAAAAGATAAAACCCACGCCCTCATCTCCCAGCACACACATCACTTTTTTAGGTAGCACATTTGATGCTGTGAAAATTTTAACATAACTTTTGTTTTCTGAAAATAAAATTGGATGATTGGATTGTGATTACATTAAAAAAAGAAAACAAGCTAAACTATGTGGCTGTCTTGAGACAATTTTTGAAATGTATTATGGTGTCCAAGAAATATATTACAAACCTACAGTGAAGACAAATGAGATTTCTAATTGAGTTAAAGAACGTAATTTGATACTGTGATATAACAAAGGAAAACTAAATTTGTTCATGTTTATTGATTGATAAAAACTTAAGAGATTTGGCTCCATGCCAAAGTGTAAATTTGTGTCCTAAAGAAAGTAAAACAAATAGCATAATTCGTTGAATTAAATGTTTGCCATTCTACCTGTGTGGTCACTGATTTAAGTGATCCTATCTATCTGTATGTTTTTCAGAATGTGTGTGTAAATATATCTATGTGTGTATATATACACATGTATCTAGATTGTGTATGTATATATAGTCTTAGAGGATGCAAATCTTAAAGCAAATTTGAGAGGCTTAAAGGAAATTATAAGCCAAAGTTGCATTTGTTTTGGAGAGTGGTATAATTACATATCAAGAAGTGGTTAAAATTCCATGAAACTTATCATGTCACTGCCACAAGCTGCTCAGGTACTCACTATTCTAACAATCTTAGGCAGCCACATGTAAAAATTGTACAACAATCATTCCTTCAGTTAAATTTCAGCTTCCCAATCTCAGCACTACTGACATTTTGTGCCGGATGTTTCTTTGCTGTCAGGGGCTGTCCTGTGCTTGTAGGATGTTTAGCAGCATCTCTGGCCTCTCCACACTATGGGTCAATAGCTGCCCCCCCCCCCCCCGCCACCCCTGCACTCCCAGCTGTGACAACCAAAAGTGTCTAGACATTGCCAAATATCCCCTGAGGGACAAATTGCTCCCACTGGGTTAAATGTTACCAAGATGTAAAATATTTCTTGTGGGAAAAATAGAAATAATATGGAAAATATTTCAACCTGTGATGTGTAGACCTATTTAAATAAGAATTTTTAAAACAATCACTTGCAAGAAGACGCTGCTAGATGCTGCAAGGGTGTGGAGATGAGTAAAATCGTTTCTGTCATTAGCAGTTTATAACGTAAAGAGATATAAGTACACTAGTAGCTAAAATGCTCTACAGAATATAAAAGTAATTCAATACAGGTGCAAGCAAATTCAAAATGCTTATAAAGAGAGAAAGTTGTGAAAAAATAAGTAAAGTGAGAGTTGAGAACCATGGAGAGCTGGAGAGTGACGTATGTCGCTTTTTTAAAAGGCAGCACCAAGTGTTGTCATAAGGGATCTCCATCCAGGTGATTTATATGCTCAGAAACATGGGTCTAGTGGGCAATTTAAAATGAAAACCATTTAATTTGGAGGATTTAGTCTAACTGGACTGTTCATCTAGAACTTACAGAGATGGTAGAAGGTGTCTGTTAAACATCAAACAGGAAAAAATAGAAAAATGAAGACTTTTCACTGGAGCATTGTATTTCCAAGTGTGAATTGAACAGATGCTGTGCCTGAGGGAAGTCCTGCCCGCTGTCCCTTTGTACCCTTTAACACGATTCCCAGACCTCTGCCAATCCTGCTCTCACCGTTCACCAGCCTAGAGTGGGTTTAGATAGAATCACTGCAAAGGAAGAAGAAAATCTTCAATTTTTTTTAAAACCCATAGAAAGCTCCATAGAAGGTTCAGTGATCTTAAACTGAAATCCACAGATTTGTAAAAGTGATTCCACTTAAGTGAGATGATTCGGAGAAAAGCAACATAATTGAGTCAAAAGGAAATTAAGCAAGTTTAAATGTTGACTGCATGAGAAAATGCAGAAAATTTGCAGAATTGTTTTGGGATTTCTGTTCTTGCTCCTCCAACATATCAAGAACATACAGGAGCCTGATTGTAGACCGAACTTTTGATGTGTCTTTGTAATGAGTGGAAGATGTAAACTTCTAAATACAGGTGAAGGATATATAATCCTAAACCTGATATAAATGAATGCTCTGTGTTTGTAATAACTTTGGGACAATATACAATCAGGTGTATCTGCATAAACCTTAACTGAGTACAGCATTTTCCTCCTGAGGGACAGTGAGGGCTCTAAGGCAGGAATCTAACACTGCACATAGAATTTTTTTTTTTTGAGGAAGATTAGCCCTGAGCTAACATGTACCACCGTTCCTCCTCTTTTTGCTGAGGAAGACTGGCCCTGAGCTAACATTTGTGCCCATCTTCCTCCACTTTATATGTGGGACGCCTGCCATAGCAGGGCTTGATAAGCAGTGAGTAGGTCCACACCAGGGTCTGCCGCCAAAGCAGAATGCACAAACTTAACCACTATACCACTGAGTCAGCCCCTGCACATAGACTTTTCCAGTAAATCTTTTATATATTTTGCACCATTGAGAGCAGCCACATGAACTTGACCTATGTTGTCCTTATTCTATCTAAAAAACAAAAAAGATTTTGCTTTGTGAGTTTACAATTAAAGTTAGTGGTGATATAAGAGCATCCTCAGCTAATTGTAGATAATGGTCATCCTGTCCTGACAGCTCTCATGATATCTTCATTAATAAATCTGGGGAAGAAACTTTTCGGACTCCTACTGTCTGCAGATAAAAGCTGAAAAACTCTTTTTCTTGGAAATTATAGCCATCCTTAATCTGGACTTATTTTCCTTTCCAGCTTTTAGCCTTAGTGGTTTTCCACTAAGGCATAAAACTTATATTTTCCCTTTGAAATCTTCATGACTCTTAAGGCCCAGTTGAGAAGAGACGACTTTCCTGAAGCTTTCCTGATCACCTCCCAAAAGATGTGAACTCCCTGTTTGGATTCTCTAAGGCACCCGACATCTCCATCTTAGCTGTGGCTGGGACTGCTATATGTTTATCAGGCTCATTTCTGTTTCCTCCTGGGCATGTAGCTAAACCTCATTTCCCAGCTCAGTTGGGTGAGTCCATGTGATTGGGCTCTGACCAACAGAATGTCGATCAAAGGATATATACTAGTTTGAAGCTTGGTCCCCAAAGACCTCCCATCTAATCCTCCATGCCTTTTTCTCATTCCTCATTTGCTAGCGGGATTCAGAGAATCCAAGGGGGTATCCAAGATTCTAGAGTACGGAAAGTCACTAGGTGGAAGGACCCTGGGTACCAAATGTCTTAATGGAAACTGACAAACACTCAAAAACGATATGAGCACAAATGAGTGAGCTTTCATTCTATCAAGCCTCTGAGATTTAGAGGTTGTTTGTTATAGTGGTTATCCTGTCCTGGCCAACTCATTTTCAGTCATTTATAGTATTTGTCATATGTCTTCTGTCTTCCTCAGACCCTAGGATGATGTTTTTGTGTAATAGAGATGCAATATGTGATTTATGATTTTAAAACATCATTTTATATCTTATATTCAAAGCTTCTATGGAAAGTTCTAGAGTCAGTATTAGATGAAAGGTGGTAGGAGCTGATAAGAGGGCAGACTCAGTAGGTCAGAAATACTGGAAGGTGAGTGCCCAGGTGTTGCTGACAGCACCCCCAGGAGTTAATCCACTACTGCATCACCCCTAAGCTACAGCTGGACTTGACATCATCATGGTCAGGAGACTTCTTGAAAGAGAAAGGCTTTCCTCTGCAGGAAACCAACAAGTGCAGAACTTGAAGATTTCCTCTTCTTACCAGGTCACAACAGAGAGGAAATGCATGTCAAAAATGCATCCCTAGGGGGCCGGCCCGGTGGCACAGTGGTTAAGTGCGCACGTTCCGCTTCTCGGCGGCCCGGGGTTCTCCAGTTCGGATCCCGGGTGCGGCCACGGCACCGCATGGCATGTCGTGCTGTGGTAGGTGTCCCACACACAAAGTAGAGGAAGATGGGTACGGATGTTAGCTCAGGGCCAGTCTTCCTCAGAAAAAAGAGGAGGATTGGCAGCAGTTAGCTCAGGGTTAATCTTCCTCAAAAAACAAAAAAAAAACAAAAAACAAGTATCCCTAGAAACAGAACTTTGGAGCCTCACGCGGCCTCTGAGGTTATCTCATGGTCACTGAAGCCCCTCCTCTATGAGAAAGCTGAGACTCACAGAGATAAATTACTCTCCCAAAGTTCCTGATCTAACACTGGAATCTTCTCTGTTATAGACATCTTTATTTCTCTAGTTAAAAAAAAATAAAGTTTTAAAAATACCTTCTTCGAACAACGATTATTAAATCCATCCTCTACCTCATTCTATACAAAAAACTAAATGAAACGTGTGTGATGGAAGAGTATATTTTGTCTTGGAGAGGCTTGAGGAGAAAGATTGTTCTGTTTGTCCAACCTTGAAATTATAGACCTTTAAAAGGTCTATCACTCTATTGTCCCAGGTTGATGCTGCTTAAACACAGGTCCTTGAATGTGGAAATGATTTAGTGGAAAGGGTGCTTTATAAAATTTTATGCACAAAACATTCAGTCTGAAACCCTGCCAGAATCCACAGGTTCCTAGTTCTACTGCATATTTACCCTCCCACTCCCCTCACTGAACCGACATACTCTCTGTCTTCATTGTTCCCTGTTCTGACGCCTTCAGAATCTAACACATGCTCCCACTAGCCTTCCTTTGCTACTTGGGCATAAACACCTCCCACTTGGAGTCTCCACCTACTACTCACTCCCCTCCCACTCTTGCTCTCATTCTCCCAAACCAGTCTGCCACCCACCTGCATCTCACAAAGTAAAGAGAAGACAACTAATACTAAGTGCTTCTGTTTGCTTTCGGGGCTTCTGTGTTTCAAGAGGCCCATTATTTGATAATTATCTGTTTGCACATCTGACACCACACCAGACTGAGCTCAGCCTCAGCATCATAATGGACATGTATTCAGCATGCATTCTTCCAACAAACGTGCACAGAATGCTTAGGTGCTTTCCCTACGTTATCTCACCTAGTCATGCCACAACACTTCAAAGGAGGCATTGGCATCCTCGTTTCACAAATCACTGTTTAAAAGATTTGATAAGAGGCAGCACCATGATTCCACCCTGTTGAGGTAATTCTACTATCAGATGTTGTCTCTGGCCTCCCTTAGTCTCTTTGGTGATAATTCCTGCTGTATCTTTTTCCCCATCTCTTCTTTCCACTTTCCCACTCTAACTATCCCTTTTCTCACTTCTGCAGATATTCCTTTTTTTTTTTTTTTTTTACCATCTTCTCCCACTGCTTTGAACTTAGGGGTTAGAATGGAGAATTGAGTTTTTCATTCTGCCAGTATCATTTCTAGAACATTAATTTTCCACCTTCTGTCTGATTCCTGTTATTTGAAGTCTAGCTATAAAATAATCAATGCTGTTGTCTCTCACTTCTCCCAGCCCAAAGGCAATATGATTTTTTTTTTTTCTTTCTTTCTTTCTTTTATTTTTTTTGAGAAAGATTAGCCCTGAGCTAACTACTGCCAGTCCTCCTCTTTTTGCTGAGGAAGACTTGTCCTGAGCTAACATCTGTACCCATCTTCCTCTACTTTCTACATGGGACGCCTACCACAGCATGGCATGCCAACTGGTGCCGTGTCCGCACCCAGGATCCGGCCTGCGAACCCCGGGGCCACCGAGAAGCCGAACGTGCGCACTTAACCACTGCGCCACTGGGCCGCCCCGCAACACGATTTTAACATCTGATTTATGCTTTCTTTCATACCCTGTACTCAACAATTTAAGGATGCACAAAAATGACCCTTCAGATTCCTCAAACGCTCAATTTTTCAGACTTTTTGCCTTAATAGAAATGCACGTCCATTCCTTTCCATCTGGTAAAGAACTTTGTCTTACCCTGGATCTCATTAACACAGGAACAAGTCCTATTTAGAGATCTTGTAATTCTTATTCTCTCTCAAATCACCTCGCACCCACCAAAACCGTATCTATCATTTAACCAGTTCTTCTTTAAAATTCTCTTGGCTTCTACAAGTCAACTGCCACTTCATTTTTCTCTACTCCTTCATTTGTCGTGGAATTGAGGACTCTGAATCTATAAATCAATAATATTAAGCACACTGGAGGGGATATACGCAGATTCAGGATAAATATAGCTTTAGTCTGAATACTTATTCTGTAAAGTTTTAATTAATCTAGTTTGTAAGGTGTAAAAATAGTTTCTTACAAGCAAGGAACCCATAGATGCCCATGTCTCTGTCGATAATAGCTGGGCACCCCCAGGGGGCGCTCCGTCTCACAAAATATAAGTGACTGACAGGAGCGTGCCTAACGGATAGGATCATTCTAGGGGTGTGGCCTCATAGGAGAGCCTCAGCCCACAAGAACGAGTTTGGGTTAGAAACAGGTTACAAAGCCTATGTAGGTTCACAGCCTTTGAAGAATGTCTGCCCTGAGCCCAAGCCGGTCCTGGGTATCCAGAGTTCGCAAAGCAAGGATTGGGAGAGGTGAGCAACATGCACTAGCCAGATTGCCTTTCTCCTTGGCGTGCCCTCAGCTGACTCAGCAGAAGTAGATGGAGTTTGCAGTATTGCCCTACTAAGGGTGTCCTTGTGGCGGGCTGTAGAGCATTAGATTGAACTGAATTCTGGACAGAGCCTGCTGTGTACTCCTTCTTGTTGAGCAAAACTTACCCTACACCTGCTACTGTAGGAGCAAAGTGTCAGGCAATTTTGAAAGACTCAGGAAAGGAGTAATAATAGCAACAGTGATAGGAGTTCGGTCCTGGAGCAGAAAGCTCGCTGTCAGTTATTCTGGTGCATACAACAGGCTTTCCTGTTCTAGGGTCCAAACAGTACCGTGACTCTCTTACCCCCAAGACTAACCACAATTCCCTCGAGTGAAGAACCTCCCAAGTCACGCACGGAGTCGGCTTTAGTCTCACCTTCGACCTTTGTCATCCATCGATTAAGGGCGATTTGTTTTTCCAATGCTGGATTAGGAAAAAGAAATTACATAAGGGATCAACCATCAAACACGTATTTAAAATTCTGCCGCTCTGGGGAGGCTGCCGCCTTTCAGGGGAAGTGAGAAACGCTGTTTCCAGTCTGGAAGCCCGGCGTTCCTGATCCGGGGCTGACCGCGCCGCTCCAGCTGCCCCCGAGGCCCCGAGGAGCCCGGCCTCGGCCCCGCCCCGCCCGCCGCCCGCGTGGCTCCCTGCGGGGCCGCGGGCCCGGCTCCCTCCCGGCCCGGAGCGCGGCCGGCGCGCGTGCGGGGCTGTGCGGCTGCGTGTGGGTCCCTGTGTGGGAGATGAATTGGACCCCTACGACTGGGTGTCTCCTTCCGAGTGGTTTTGATCAGCAATCCATTAGAGGATCATGGAAACTTTTTTCTGGCTCAAAGGATGAAAACTGAGTAAGTACATAGAACTTTGAACTTGCAATGAAACAAATACAAGCAAAACCCTAACAGTTAATCACGTCCATTCAAACCGTTTATTCCCTTTTTATGTTAAAGGCCGTGAATGCTTACAGGAAAGTGGCAATTTAAAACAATGAAGGGAAGCAGTTGAGAAACAAGAAGGCTAAGCGGGACGGCTTTAAAACCGGAGGAAAAATGAGGAACTGCTAAGGCGAGCTGGCCTGCATCCAGCTATGCAACAGGCTGTTTTGGGTTTAACCTATTGCCTTCTCCAACGCTGTTTTCGGGCTCCAGATTTACTTTGGTGTTGTTTTCTCTTTTCCTGTAAAGCCTTTACTGTGAGTTTAAGGATGTTGTGAAAATAAGGCACTGCTGGAAGCAACAGTTTGGCAGCCTGAGGTACGCTCGGGTTATTAGTTACAACTATTATTATTTTGATGTCTTTTTTTAACCCAGGCCAGCCACTTTTTACTCTCATCCATGGAAGGGCTATTAACCGCCTCAGACTTTTGGGACCTATGATTCTTTGGCATGACCCTTCGGAAAGTTCTTAAGCGGGGATGGAGCAATCTTGATTTAAGTTGTGGAGAAAGAAGACAGATTTGTATTTTTCATGCTGACAAAAAATAGCTGCTATGACTTTTCCGGCAACGTGGACAGGGGCCAAGTGAAGCTGAACTGGTCATGGTCTGTCGTCCAGTGTTGCTGTGTCGTCGGCGATTTTGCCCCCGGCCCTTCTTGGTGGGCTTGGTGGTGGCAATCTGTCTCTTCTACCAGACCCTGACGCTCCGAGGGACGAGGAAGCTCACAGCCGCTGTCTCTGGGGCTGCCCCAAACACACCCACCGACACCCAGGCAAGCAGATGCCAGAAAGGATTCTCTGTGGAGGAACAGTGCTTCCTTCTCTCCGGTAATGCACAGGAAATCAGAAAGGTAAGACGGGTGATAGCTGAACCTTGACATTTTCTGCAAAGATAGCAGTTTGCGTCTCTCTGTCCTCTCTGTAAAACTAAAATTAACTTCCATGAGGTCTGAAAGGGATCCAGAGTCTCCAGGACAGCCCAGAGAGTGACCTTCTGACAGTGAACCACGTTAACTTCAACTTCTTATGTTTACTTCCAGAGAGTCCTGGCCATTATTTTCTCTCTCAGAATTTCACTTCATTTCAGCTGAGTGGAATAGCCAATTTGGAGGAGGTGGGAGTCATGTAAATTCTTTCTAACATATTAGGATTCTAAAAGATCTAAAGATTTACAGTTCAGGAACGTAAATCAAAGAGTCATAAAAATTGATAAACATTGAGTATGTCCTCAAGGCCATCAGTATGAGGGCTCAGACCATTTCTGACTCAAAGATATTACAAAATTCCGTTTTACAATTGGTTAAATCAATTTTTCACTGGTGAACACATTTCTAAAACAATGTTTATTTCTGAAGCATTTAAAAGAATGGTATAATAGGTTTCTTCGGAAGAATTGACACACTGCATTTTATTGTTTATAGAATTAGGGAAATATAGACAATTCTATACTTAAACCTTTCTAATTAACTTTACTAATGTCACATGTCCAATGGTTGGAGAAAATACAAAATCCAAAAAAACCCAGAATTTCTGTTTTCACGAACCGCTTTGTCTGTGCCTGTCAGTGAAATGATGACCTTCAAAACAGTCCAGTCTAAAAAAGAAGAAAAAAAAGCCACACACACACACACGTTCGTGGTAGCAAAGCCACTGATTTTCATGATACAGCAAGTAGCATAGCAAGATAATTTAGTAATCTAGAAGTATTATCTTATATCTGCAGTAGAATTAGGTAGATCCAGTGATCGTGGTTGTCATTTGGAGCAGAATTTCCTGCTGAATATACACTACTGCTACCATTATTGCTAATACCTCTAGCACCAGTACCACTGTGTTTCAAAAATTTTTTACCTATTTCTTGTCAGATTCATAACCCTGCGAGATAGGTAAGGAGGTATCATCCTCATGATCTTACAGATAACATGACTGACACTCAAAGATGTTCAGGTGGGCCAGAGGGCTAGCATTACGACATGGTACCTCCACCTGGTTCCTACTGCAGGCTGATGCATACTTTTATTTATAAAAGTAAATTCAAAGCTCTAATAACAATTTGTGAAACCACAATTGTAAGAACTTATTGAAATACAAAATAGTATTATGTTAGAACAAAGAAAATTTGAAAACTTTTGAGTGACTTGTTTTATGAATGTCAAGAAACATCTGGACGAAGAAATATCTCATGACAAAGAATAGCAGATCATCTAACTAGAAACCCATCTAAATCAAACTTCAATTGCAAGTGTGAGTCAATTATTAAATGCTCTAAAATCATTGATGAATTTGTATTTTTTTCATTTATACTAGCATTAACTTTCATTTTCTTTTTTTGTGATGAAGAAGATTGTCCCTGAGCTAACATCTGTGCCAATCTTCTTCTATTTTGTATGTGGGATGCCGCCACAGCATGGCTTGATGAGTGGTGCATAGGTTTGGACCCAGGATCGGAACTTGCGAACCCCAGGCCCCTGAAGTGGAGCATGTGAACTTAATCACTACACCACTGGGCTGGCCTCTTTGTTTTTTTTTAATACATCAAATTTAGGATGGGTATAAATTGTGGCTTTAAAACTCACTTCTTGTTTGTTTCCAATATTAATACACATAATTTCTTTAAAAATAGTTAGATGGTTTTGTGCTTTAAGTACCTAAAATTTTTGCTAAGAATTTTGGAGAAAAAGGTTTTTATTTATTAACTTACAGCCTTTTTTACTCCCTACTTGACGTTATGTGACTCCTGCTTTTGCCTGTAACTTAGACATATGTTAGCTGTTATTTGTAGGCTGTCACAGAAAATTCCATTTCAATCTTGGATCTCTGGCTACTTATAAACCATCTGAAACTTATTGGCTGCTTGTGTAAAACATTCATTCTAGAATTTTCTTAACAAAAAATGCCAAACATTTGATGATTTTTTTCAAATTGTTCACAGTCTCAAATATTTTAATCATAAGCAAGATTCTAAATTCGCAATTATAATTCAGAAGCCCAAACATTTGCCATGTACCTCTATTTTTAACTTAACCTGTGCCAGCCATTGGTTTAGAGCCAGTTTTTAATAGAGATAGAAAGGAAGCTAGAAAGAATCATGCGAAAGTTGGTTAAAATCAGATATAAACTGGTTTTCCTTGTAATGTATGTTCCAAAAAGAATCAAATAATAATCCATTTTTGAAGATTAAATATTCTTTAAGATAGCTACAGTGAAGAAAGAAATGTCTTTGGGGTCAATATATAGATCATTCTCAAAAACAGCTCCTTATGAAGTTCATTAAAAAAATAACTGAGGAGATGCTACATAGATTTTCCTCAAGACCTAAAATACAGCTTTTAGGCATTTTACAGAAGAAGCATTGTTTCTATCTATAAATTTGGGGTTTTGTTATTACTTTTATTGGCAAACTAAAATATTCATGTGACTTGGGCTTTCCTTTGCTGGTATCCATCCATCTTTAAGTGATTTTTAAAGTTACTTAAAACATCTGATTTTGACCTATGGTTCAGGGATTCCAGAAAGTATCTGATTGTATGAGATGTCCCCAAACCCAGGCATTTCATGCTAACTATTGTGTGTATGAGTATGTGCAGTTCTCCGGGAAAAAATCATAATCCCCTTCAGATATTCAGACCTGAAGAAGTACTAAGAAACATGAAAAATGCTTAAAAAGCAATGCATTTAAACTTTACCCCTCCAGAAAGCATAAGTTGGGTCTGGATATATAAATCTAAAAAAGGAAAACAAAATCTTAATTAAGGAATCCACCTGAGGACATTTGAAAAAGTGTTTCAATGAATGCTGTAGTGTCTGCAGGGATAAACATTCAGAAGCTAAAATATGCTCACAGTGTATTTCTTGAATCATAGTTTTCATACTTTCATGAGTAAGCAGTAAGTATTTCTTAGTCTTTTTGGTTGTGGTTGTTTCTAAGAGAAGACCTTTTGTACTTTTCCAGCCTAGCAACAGAGGGTTCTGTGGTAGCAGATATTTAAAGGTGAGTGACTGACTGTGCCCTTTACACCTTTACAATTGGGATCTGGTTCAATGTCCAAAACTGCTTTCAGTACCCATTGAGATCATGGTATAGTATATGCCAACTTTCCATAGTGAGGAAGTACTCTCCCTCTTCTGGCCAAATTTTAATTCTTTTTTCCACTTGAACTTTCCAAAGGGCCTTGCTAAGCAGATGTACTTTTGTCATTTCTTCTGGGTTTTCTCCCAACATTAGTTGTTTGAATTTTGGCTAGTAATCGCCATGTCTTAAAATTATTGCAATTTAATATATAAACTGAAGACAATTTCGGTTTTCTTTACTGAAGTAGGTCACTCAGTAGATTTATTTGTTTTCCTGGAATCCAACACTTTCATATTTCATAACATAGGAAGCACATTAAATTATAAACAGACACAACGAAAGAAAATCTTCTGTCTATGCTCCTTTAATGGAAACTTTGTTATCTGGGGAATACATTTATACTCACCATAGGCATGTGTTTCTGATTATCTCCTGTTGATGCTTCACAAGGAGAATTACTATTTCTTTGTTGCTTGACTATCCGTTTTCCATCTCTTCTTGACTCTCCATTCTTCAGTGACTGTTCTCCACAACTACTGTTCCCAGCATCCAGCCATAACCCACAATGCAAATAAATGACTGCTTGCATTCTAAGTGTTTTATTTAATTTTCTTTTTCTTTTTTTTGTTTTTGTTTTTTTTTTGGAGGAAGATTAGCCCTCAGCTAACTACTGCCAGTCCTCCTCTTTTTGCTGAGGAAGCCTGGCTCTGAGCTAACATCCGTGCCCATCTTCCTCTAGTTTATACGTGGGACGCCTACCACAGCATGGCTGCCAAGCAGTGCCATGTCCGCACCCGGGATCCGAACCAGCGAACCCCGGGCCGCCGAGAAGCGGAACGTGCGAACTTAACCGCTGCGCCACCGGGCCGGCCCCTTTAATTTTATTTTTCTAATTGTGCATAATATATTTAATGTTTGAAAATTTCTAAATAATTACTTGTTTAGCCCAGGTTTTTTAGAACTAGAACCCAAGGCTATAACTTATATGCTAACACTTTATTGGATGGTGCAATTCCAGGGATGAAAGAGTAGGGGGAAAAGGGGATGAGGGAGAGCAAATGAATGGGTGAATTGTGGGAGACATATGCAGAGAGGCTGTATTAAATGACTGCATCTCGGAACAGGCACTGGGGGAGAGGGGCAGGACGGGCAGGCAGTTTATCTCCTGCCTTCCCGCTCTTCTGTCTTTCCTGGTTAGAGTTGTCCCATCCTACTACCAGGGAGTGTTACCTGGACTCCCAGGTCAGCCCTTGGGGAAGCCAGGGCCTCAGTGGGTGCAGTCCTGCCAGGGCAAAGGTGAGGTGGTCCCTCCTTTTCAATCTGTACTGTGCGTAGGAGCTCCCAGGTCTTTGGTGGCCAGGGTAGTGAAAACAGTGTCCATCGCTTTATGACCACAACATGGCATGAATAATGCCCACGGGAGGGGTATGTGAAGCAAGGTGATCCAGTATGTGGTACAGCAGTTGTGCTAATTTTGTTTTCTAAAATTCACAAAAATGTCTAAATACGCTCCCACTCTTGGGAAATGGCATCACTTCCTTTAAATGAAATGTTTGTAATTATCTCACTTGAGAACTCTCCTCTCCAACTGAAAAAAAAAAATCCTCTCACTTCATCTCTACCCTTTCTCCTCCTCATCCCTTTCATTCATTCTTTAATTTTCTTCATTCATTTAGTAAATATTTATTGAGCGTTTTATGTGTGCCAGACACTGTACTAGGCACTGGTGATACAGAAATAAAAGCCATTGTCAGACAGACAAGTAAATAAATATAGTGCTAGGGAATCCATAACTTTAAGACAACAGTTCTAGATGAGCTAGAAAGGGTAAAGAGAGAAAAGAGTATTACAAGCAGAAAACGCCACATATGCAGAGAAGGAATTAAAAAGCCTGATACATTTGGAGGTTTCAAAGTATTTGCTATGTGGTATGAGTGTGTGTGTGTGTGTGGTGCACTGGAAAAAGCAGAGCAGGAAGGCAAATAGATGAGGTAAAACATTCAGTGGGGCCTAGATATTGAAAATATGGGCATTAGAAGGGTTCTCGCCTGAACTCAACAGGGAACCCCAAAGAATGGTAAGCAAATAGTGGCTTGAATAGATTTCAGATGTGGAGAGAACACTCCAGAATGCACATTGCAGAATGGACTGGAGGGGACAGAACTGAAGGTAGGGAGACCAGTTGGGCTGCTGTTTCAAAATGCCTCTTTTTTGCCAAAACTTACTTTCCCCTTGTGTTCTTGAACACCCCCTTTGACCTTTTCCAGAAGTGATTCGAGAGTTACTCTCTATTAGTTATAATATTGCCATTTACAACCTTTCCATTGGACCATCTCTTCTGCCAGTAAACATGCTTGTAACCAGTAACACAACAATAAGCTTTCTTTGTACCTGTCAATCCTCTTAATCTAATGTTCTCCCTGATTCTCTTCTTTCCTCAGAGAACTTGTAGCTTGTTCTCTTTGGATATGCTTCCTAGCCACCTCTACCCATACCATATCCTTTTCATTTGGCCTTTTCTACTGAAACTTCTCTCCCAGTGACATCTTGGCTACCAAACCCAATGATTTATTTTCAGTACACATCCTTCTTCTCTGAAGCATTTTACTCTATTGGCCAATAACTCATTTTTGAAACTCGCCTTTTGAATTCTATAACACAACAGGGTTGTTCTCTGACCTTTATAAATGAACATTTCAGGGTTCATTTCCTTGGTCTGGTGCTAAAAGTAGACATTCCCAAGCTTAGTTCATGAACCATTAATTGTCTTGTTTTATACTTTCCCTTGGTGATTATATCAACTTTGCATATTGTTAATTTTCACCCTTGTACAGATAACTCATTATCTATATCTCTAGCTTGGATCTCACTCTTGAACCCCTAGATTTGCATCTCCAATTTCCTGTTATCTTTTATCAAGTGGTACCACGAACTGAAAACTCAAATAATTTTCTCTTGAAATTTTCATGCCAATATCAATGACTCCTCCAGATCACTCTATTTCCATGAATGGGACTTCTTCTTCCCGCATTCTCCTAGATTTTAGGTTTTAAACCTCAGAGTTATCTTTGATATTTTTTGCCCTTTCTCCACATAGGCTCAAGGTCTTTATTTTAAAAGTGAAGAAAATGAAGCTCACAGAAGAAAAGTGCCTCTCTCAAAGTAACACATCAAGCTGGCAATGATGACAGGATTGGACTGAGACCTGCTTTTCTAACTAGCTCCATATACTAGCTCCATTTATTGGTGTTATGGGTTGAATCATGTCCACCCAAAAAAGATATGCTGAAGTTCTAACCCCAGTGCCTCAGAATGTGACCTTTTTTTGGAAATACGGTTGTCACAGATATAATTAGTTGAAATGAGGCCACACTGGAATAGGGTGGATCCCTAATCCAATATGACTGGTATTACAAGAAGACAGTCTCATGAAGACAGAGACACACAGAGAGAACGCCATGTGCTGATGAAGACAGAGATTGGAGATATCCAATAATAAGCTAGGAAGAGGCAAAGAAGGGTTTCTCTACAGGTTTCCGAGGCAGCATGATGCTGCTGACACCTTGATTTCAGACTTCTGGCCTCCAGAATTGTAAGACAACACATTTCTGTTGTTTTAAGCCACTCATTTTGTGGTACTTTGTTATGGCAGCCTTAGGAAATTTATAAAATTGGGGAGGCAGAATATGCAGCCCATGAGCTCTGAAGTCAAATTAATAGCACTTGTTGCCTTGGACACATTGCTTGATCTCTTTAGGATTTTGTTTTTTCCAGCTGAAAATGGATATATTATCATCTACCTTACAAGGCTAACATGAAGCTTCAATGGGATAAATTACGTGAAGCACTTAACGTGTCTGGCAGATAGAAAGTGCTCAATAAATATTAACTATCAGAATAATTATTGTTTAATCTCCTTGAGGATTTACCCATCTCTGTAGTCCTTACAGATCTTAACAATTGGCCTTCACAAGCAGGTGAGTCCTAAGTAATTGCTGCGATGAATGTTAAGTACCTGGGTCAGGAGACTCTGAGGTGAAAGCCTTGTTGAGTTTCTGGCCCTAGCCTCCAGCCTCTAGGCTGTCGTTTTTTCAAAGAAAAATGAGCCTTTAGAATCAAGACAAAACGTAGAGATGGTAATATGTCACTCAGAGTCAGGCCTGTTTATCTGTAGGCAAGATCTTCAGTTTGGACTGAATCCCTTTTTTTTGTTTTGTTTTAGTTTGAGATGCTGGGATTAACGGCATGCTATAGCTATGGATGTGGAGAGATGACTTACAGGGGCAGTAGGGGAAAGAAGTTAAGAGTTTGACCCTGAACAAACATGTATCTATTTATTTGTTTCCTGTCTGTCTCCCTACATAGAATTTCAGCTCCTTAAGAGCAAGGACTTTATTTGACTTGTTTACTACTACATTCCTATTGCCAAAACAGTGTCTGACAGATAGTGAGCGCTGAGTAAATTTCTAGTCAATGAATGAATAAATAAATGACTCATCAAGTTCAGGGTCAGGGAAGGCCTACTTTAGAGCAGAGGCCAGGAAATGAGAGGAACAACTTCTTGCCTCTCTTTTTCTCTCTTTGTTGATCTCAGGTCCTCCACTCCATCTTTTTCCTGTACCAGTAGCCCTTGAACTCCTTTCTGTACCATTTCCTGCACTACTGGTTAATGCTAATCATCCTGTCATTTTGCTACATTGAATTGTTGCATCAATTATCATCCATCATCCTGTTCTCTTCAGCTCGTTTGTCTGGTTGGGATCTTTATCCCCAAAACATTCTCAAGTATCTACTATATTAAAAACAAACAAACAAACAACAACATCCTTTCCCAATCAATGTGCCTTTCTAACTACTTCTAACCTTTCTTGGCTTCATTGTCACCATCATCTAACCTCTCTTTGTATAAAGCAGTTTCCATTTTTTAACACTGATTTTACTAAAAATCGACCTTTTACATGTTTTTATATTTTAATCAGAATTGAAGGTAAAGAGTTCAAAATTGTGCTGATAGCATCTAAATGCACTGATCTATGTATAGGAGGCTCCCAGGAGATGTTGTCAGCATACCTAACAGGTATACGACTTTCATAGAATTAGTTGGACTGCCTGATGAGGGTTTAATGCCTGTGGATTTCTCTGAGATTGTTGATTAGAGCAATGTTAAATTTTTATAATGAAATATACACATGGGTGAAAAACTGTGCATACTGAAGTTTGCTTATGTTAGATAAATTTTAATGAAGTCTTGATGAAGCTCATATTTAAGCAAGTTATGTTAAATTTCCTGTGAATCAAGGAATTAATCAGTATATAGGTGTCATTCTCTCTTGCTTTCTCAAGATAGTGGCAATAACTTCTGCTTCTTTCTCCCTCTAAGCAATTCTGTTTCTTGTTCTCCTGGAATTGGAAACTCACATAAGATAAGCCCTCCTTAATGGAAACCACTAGATACACTGACATTATAAAAAGTACTTCCTGTTATCAACTTTGAGTGTGTGGCCTTTTGGGCTGAAAGGAATGTTTCGGTTTCATTTATCCCTTTGGTTTCTTTTGGATATTTTTTCTAGGGAGCCATTCTCACTAGAAGGATGAGCTCATGTTCTAAAATAGGATTTATGTTCTCTAACAGAAACTGTACCAAAGTTGGAAATTTGCAAAGTAAACAGTACTTTGTCAACTTCTGTACTTGTTCAAAATGCAAAACAAAACATCTTGACTTATCATGTACAGGGATAAAAAAAAGTATACAGTGATAAAAGAGGCATTGAATCTTTGCTATATATAAGAATCTTCACAAAAAAATTTATTCAGCTTTCAATTGAATTCACTAATGGAGGGTAAGGATACTTATGATTCAAAATAATAGATGAACCAAAACAATTATCAAGAAGGGCACATGGATTTGGAAATGCAGAATGGGCCCCATCATGTGTTCTGAAATATAGCTACATTTGGTATCTCTAATTCTTACTTGGGGACTCTTGATAGAACCCCCACCAGTCTGCTCATAGTGCATTCCAATTAGAGCAACTTGCTAAGGGGATGCTCAGAGACTCTGCATGCTGCTGATGAGATCAGACCTAGCTATCTCCAGCAAGGCTTCTAACCCCAAACCTGTTAAGTATATTGCATAAGAAGTTTAATAGAACATAGGTATGTTGTGGAACAAACATGAGCTTTGGTACATGTTGGTTCAAATTCCAGTGGTGTCATTTACTAGCAATAGGACATGGGTAAATTTTATGTAGATTTCTAAACTCTCAATCTTCTCACTGGAAAAATGGAGCTAAGTCCTACTTGTGAGAACTGAATAATTGTCTGACAACACCAAGCATGGTAGCTGACCAGAGTTGGCATTCAGTAAATGTTGGTGTCCTCCCTGCCCTGAAAAGCTAGCTTTAAGCTTTGACCTCAAAAACAAGCATTTAAATGGCTTATATTTGTTTCAAGAATACACCTACTGTATATATTTTGATCCTTAGCCTACGTGCTTTCTTCATTAGCTTTTGCTTAGACAAATGTTTACAGCAGCATGCCCTGTGCTAGCGGTCTTCAGTCACTCTTCTCTTTGACACCTCTAACTGCAATCGAATGGAGGCACATTCCACTGGTTTTCCAGGGATATGCCTCATACTTCCTTCCTCTCCCGCTCAAGACAGTGTTTGATTGCAATTAGTGGGAATACAGCACATCTTCCCTGATATAAATATATAAAAGTGTAAATGATTTACAAATTTTAATATTTTAATTCTTTCTGTAGCCAATTTCTTATAACACACCTCACAGCTGATCTTGGCAAAGATGATATCTACTGCCCTAAGTATATTCTGACTGTGCTTAAGAGAAAGATCTGGGAAAAATTGGCCAATTCAGGATGGGAGAGTCAGGAAAGGAGAAAAGCATGATGACAGGGAATAATCTATGGGGAGAAAAGAGAATTTATTTAAAGAGCAATATTACTCTAGTGTCCTGGTGTTTTTATTTGTTTTGACATAAGAAGAAGTGGACAGCGTTGGGATGGTGGTGCTGACTTCTGGAAACCTCCAGAGCCACCTGTCAAAGGTGTGCATGCCTGAGGCAGATCCCGCTGTGCCCCACGCACTCTCTCCAGGCGAAAGAAAAAACACCACTGGGGACCCAGGTCCACTGCTGAAGAGTTGAGTGACCATGCACAAGGGATTTCTTTGGGTTTCATTTTCCTGGAATATGGATGGAAATGTCTGTTGCAGAGATGTTATGGGATCAAATTAGACACTGTAGCTCAGAGTGCTTTGGAAAACATTGAGATTATCAAAGGCAGGGGAATAAATATTATCACATCTGTTAAAAGATATACTGAGGCATATCAACAATTTTAAGAGTTTATTTGAGCAAAAATTGATTCGAATCAGGCAGCACCAAACCAGAAAGTTTTAGGAGTGCTCTGCTGGCGGGAGCACTGGGAGAGACTTTTATAGAGAAAAAGTGGAAGCAAAGTAAGGCAATTATTGATTGGCTATGGCTTAAATCTTTGTTGACTGTTTGTGATTGGTTGTCCTTAGGTTTCAATTTGTCACCTTGAGGTACTTACAAGCTGAGATTTTTTATTTGCTTGCATAGACTGCCATGGCATTAATGCCACCTCAGTCTAATGGTTTCCTTGTTTAATTAACTTAACACACCCCAAAAGATAACGTCATGAAAATATTCTCATTGCATTTGGTGCCTCTTGAGGGAAAAGAATGCAGATATGCAACATAACTGTGAGTACCGAGAATACCCCTTTTTTTCATTAAGAAGTTAGAGTATAGCCTTCTATACAAATGTTAAGTTATGCAGCCATGTTTCAAAATGCCACTAGGAGTCCAAAATTGCTCTGTCACAATTGAGTTTCCTCTGGATGTTTCATTGCTTCTTTAACAAGCAATCGGAAGTATAATAGCATTCCAATAGCTTCAGCCCTGAGCCTGGTTCTTCCCTAGTGGACAGTCTAGCATTCATTTAGCCAAAGTGCCCCAATGCTTCAGGAAAAATGGAACAGGAAATTAACTTTTCTGTAGCAGTGCAGGAACTACCTGACCTTAGCCAAGCATCAGCCAGGAAGTCGGCTTTCACAGTGAGCAGTAAGCTTTTCCTACTGGACACACCCAGAGGGCAGAAATGATATCAAACAGTCTTTTCCTCACTCCTCCTTTTGTTATTAACCCTCTTTTTTTTCTGAGTAAACCAGGGAAACATTAATAACACATCTGAAACTTCCTACACACAAGCTAAAACTATTTTTCCCAAGTATTTTAGTGCTGCATAAGCTATTTTAAAAGCAGATAGATTTGAGGCACAGTTAATTTTCTTTTTTATGGGGAAGTAGATAAGGATTGGGTAAAAGGAAGTAAGCTGATTATTTTTCTTTTAAAGAAACAATAGTTAAAGTGATACTGTCTGCTTTAAACAAACTTGTTTGCTGAAGAGCAGAAAAAATGCACTTGTGGAAATATATTCTGTCAGAAATATAAACTTCTAGAAGCTAGAATTGTCTCTTGTTTTTGCTCTAAAATAATGACATTTTAAAAGGAAGTCTCTTTTCTGTGATATAAATGGGAGGATGTCACATCATCTAATGATGTACACACAATCCTAAGCACAATTCTTAGCAAAACCCTGAAGAAAGTAACCAAGCATTTATAATAATGTAACCGCTCACTGTGAAGTTGAGCATTTAAACAAAACCTTCTAATAAATTGCTGGCAGTTGGATCAGGGCAGGGATCAAGTTTACACAATGCCTGGCACATAAGAGCTTCGATGAATAGATGAATGGGATCCGGTATAATTCATGCTGTGTGTCCAGTATAGGACTTCCTGTGGTGGCCAGCAGTCCTTAAATTCTTCTTTTGTTCTTTCAATCGAATTCTTAAATTCTGCTCTCCCTGAACAACCCATCCAGGTCCTCCACCATTTATAACATGTTCTCACCTCCTCCTTTCCTGAGAAGACCAAAGCAATGCGTTGTGTTAGAACAGATAATTTCTTCTTTAGGCTTGGCCCATGAGACCTTCTGCTGGACCCTTTAAGAATAAACTGGACCTTGAGGAAGGGAACTCGCTTTTCTAGTCAGTCACAGAAGAAAGCCAGATGCCATTCTGCAATATGATCCATCCCCTAAGGGAAGGGTTATAGAGTTTAGGGAGTTGAAAATTTGATAACAGTTTACTGGATGATGTCTTATTCTTTCCTCTAAAGATAATGCTTCTGCTATGGTATTACTAGATGTTGTCATTTCCTGTCAGTTTTTGATTTTTAAGGCAAAAAACTGTCCATCAAATACTTAAACATTCTAGAATAAGTGTGTAATTTGGGGCACTCTAAGATAGACTTTGAAGGAATATGTGAGATTGTGTTATGATGTGTGGTGTGACAGGGCAGCTTCTGGCAACATAAGCAGGATCAGGGTAGACTGGGTGGAAGTTTCTAGAGGGGAAGAATGGAAAAGAGGTTTCTTGGGGCTGGGAAAAGTGTTACTCAGTGTAGTCTCCAAGGAGAGTCAAGGTTGTATATTAGTCTGGAAGGGACAAGATGAGGAGGCCATGGAGATTGAACAGCCATGAGGGTGCTCAGAGTAAGCAAGAAAACAGCATGAGTGCCAAGGCATAAATGTGTGTTTAAAAAAACTTGGTCTACAAATTTGGTATAAGGCAGGATGTTTCTTTTATGCGGAGTGTGGTGCCTGAATAGTTAACACTCGTTTTCCCATTCTTCTTAACACTTTGTCCCCCAACATGGGTAGGATGAGGCAGAGCTCTTCTGGGTTTGTGAGGTGTGTGCCTCTATCCTGTAGCCTTTCATTCAACGGAGAACTGGAACTGACCTTCGCTGCCCTGGAGATGCAGGGCCACCTGTATGGAATCTGTTGTCTTTCCATCCTTAACCATCTGTGTGGTTCATGGGGACCTTGGATTTCTGGGGACAGTCTAAATGAACTGGTTGCTACAGGGGTGTGAATGCTGAGGGGAGAAGTCAGGAGCCAGAAGTACTATCTGCATGGGATTGATAATATTAGACACTTAATGTGGGCTTAGGAAATAATCCTCTCCTGGAGGTTATGAATGTGGTGATAGGCAGTGGATGGAGAATCTTAATCCTAACTCAGTGCCTGAACTCTCCCCTTACATCTGGCAGGTGTTTTACTAGGCCAGACTCTCTGTCCAGAGTAGGGCACGTTCGCTGTGATGCTAAAAGAGATTCTAGGTTGGCCACCACAAGTTTTTTGGTGATGGCTGCTGCAGAGACCTGGGGTCTGTGTGTGTGCAGTGGTGAAATGTAGAGAGGACTGCAGGGCTAGGAGGAGAGCGGAGGTCGTAAACCGGGCAGGATGGGGTGGGAGGATGAGCAGCAAGCCTGTAGTAGGGAGAGTGGAGAGAAGAGAATGAGGGTTGAAATGGAGAATGAAAAGGGGAGTTCAGGAACTTAATAGGTGAATACTATGGAAGGTCCTGAAACTGGACAATGGTGACCCTGTTTTCTAAGCCAAAAAGAGCAAATGCAATGTGACAAAGGGCTTTTTACATCCTGATTGCGAATTTATTTATAGAACATTATAACAAAGTATAAAATTAAATCATATTTCATTGTGCAGTTAACATACTGCCTAATTTTTATCTAGCACCCAAATCTGAAAAGTCTGTTCATTGTATATTTGGTATCAATGGCCATATTTTTTCTTATAATGATGTATTTGCTCTAACACTGGATGTTTGTCAGAGAAAAATAGCAGAAATGGTGATCCATTGATTATTTTAAAATGTTTTAATGTCCCTAATTCATAAACACTACCGTTTCATATTCCACTTGCAATTTGACAGAACCCCTATGAAATTACGATTGAAATTTTTAAGGTTTTAATTTTGTTAAACTAATTAAACAAAGAGGCCGTTAGACTGAGGTGACTAATGCTGAGGCGGCCTACATTAGCAAATCAAAAGCTAAGCATGTCAATGCCTCAAGGTTACAAAATGAAAACGCAAAGGACAACCAATCACAATCAGCCAAGTAGGCTGTAGCTGGGGCCAATCAAATAGTTTCCCTGTTTCGCTTCTGCCTTTCTTATACGTTAGTCTTTCCTCTGGCTCCTGCCCTCAGTGTTCTCCTAACCACTTCCGGTTTGGCGCTGCCGAATTGGAGTGGATTTTTGCCCAAATAAACCCTTAAAGTTTTAAATATGCCTCAATTTATCTTTTAACAATTTAAAGTATTTTAATTTGTCAAGAGGTTCTCTTGACTTCTTTAAGAGGTATTTAAAGGCGCCTTACATTTATGAGAGGCTGTTTATTTTTGAATGCTTTTATGTGCACTGTTTGGATCTCCTTTGATCCTTACGATAGCGTGAAATGGCATGAAGAGTAAGATGGACGGTTGGTGCCTGTTTGCAGATGAGGAAAGTGATATCAGCAGATAGTGAATTGGGGGTTGGGAATGAATAGGGCGGGGCCAGGAGTAGAGGGGAGACCCAGGATTCCGAAGGCCCTGAGCTGTTGCTGGCAGAGCCTTGACCTTCGATTCAGAGTCTGGCATCTCTGAAGATGTTTGGCAAATTGTTTGATGTTTAGGTATTGATATCGTTGTAATGACCCCAGCGTTCTTTCCTTTCTGTTACGTTTCCTTTGTAGGGACTTACTATTTTAAGACTCAGTTGCTGAATTAACTCCTTGTTTTGGCATCAGGGGACAGAGACTTGCTATTATTTAAACATTTTTCAAAAGAACAAGGTCTCTCCTTGTCCTCTGCTTGGTTTTTCATAATTGTGGATTGTCAATTTTATATTTTCTTCATCACGGATGTCCTTTAACTACTGCTAACGCTGAGATAAGATTCAGGGGGCTGGAGAGCATCTACTCTGCAACCAGCAGATGCGATCAGGGCTCGAGGATGGAAAGAAAATAAATAACTTCTTCCCCCTCTGAAGCTCCATGTTGAGTGTCTGAGAGACAGCCTGGAAGGGGGAATAGTGTAGAGAAAGCAGAAAGCAGAGGGAAGGAGAAGAGACAAAAGAGGGACACGGGTGTGATTTTTATTTGCTCCAAACTAAGAAGCAAAATCAAGTGTGCCAAAAGAAAAAGCAATCTACATTCTCTTCTGATCGCGTTTAAATTAGCTTCTTCTTTAAAGCTATCTTGAAGGAAGCTATCATGACCACCATCTCCCAGCTATTTCTGTGTTTTTGTAATCTCAGCTGGGTCTTTGTTGTGTCTGTAAAGTTACAGCAAATAGTACACTGATGACCCACAGCTGTGCATCGTGGGTGGCACCTCAAAGAAAGGAGTCTTGGATTCATCGAAGGAGAAGCCTCCAGAGGAGGCTGAAAAAGATGCTTAATATGATTTTCAAAACAGCTAGAAAAGAGAAGAAGAAAAATTGAGAAGCAGAGAAGGAAATAGAAGTTTCCCCACGTTGATTGAAACGGATAAGCATTTAATGGGGGTGGGTAGAGATAGGCAGCCAACTACTGCATGGCATGGGAAGGTGAGAGGTCACAGCCGGAGACTAGATAAGGACTCGAGGAGAAATCGCTGTTCCTGTGCTGTTTTTAATTTCTCCCTGTCTCCAAGATCCCTGCTATGTGTGAGGGTGATCCTGGGAAGAATGAGAGGCGCACAGCCAATGCTGTGCCCAGCAGGACTGTGCATTTGCTGAAGTTTGAAGATCTGAGCTGTTCAGTCTTTTCCTGTCTGGTAACTTGCTCTCCTTCAGTTTCTCCTCTTCTCTCTCTCCCAGTTGCACAAGCTCTGTACTGTGCACCCCTTTTGGAAAGGTGCAGTGTGATTCCAGGTTGTGAGTGTGTGGAATGGGCATTAAACATAGAGGTGACCTGGGAATTCTCAGCATTTACCTTCAGATTATATGCTTACTGGGGCTGCGGGTGGTGTAGTGGTTAAATTTGTGCAATCCAATTCCTGCCCCAGTTTCACTGGTTCGGATCCCGGGTGCGGATCTACACACTGCTATCAAGCCATGCTGTGGGGGTGTCCCACATATAAAATAGAGGAAGGTGAGCACAGATGTTAGCTCCGGGCCAATCTTCCTTAGCAAAAAGAGGAGGATTGGCTGTGGATGTTAGCTCAGGGCTAATCTCCCTCAAAAAAAAAGATTATATGCTTACCATTTTCTAGATGTGGTGGGAAGTCTTTTCTGATAAGCAAAAATCCTAATAGATCCCTTAAGACTCAGTATTTCAGACATTCCCAGTGGACTAAGGCAAGTTGATATTATTGATCATTAAATATTTTCCAGCTTAGGATGGCCAGGTCAGGGTCTGTCCTGCTGTTCCCTTCTGTTTTCCTCTTTTGTGCCCGCCTTTCTTCTAATAATGGCAGTCTTGTAGACTCCCTTTCTGTTGACTTGATATCTTCACAGCAAATCCCTTCCTCGGGACTTTTCTCCCTACTTCTGGAACATTTTCATCCTCTGTACTTACCTGTCTCTCAGTTACACACACTGTGATTTGACTGTCCTGTTGCTGCTGCTTCTTGCTCTTTTTACACCAAACCCGGCTCCACAGTGCAGTACTTACTGCTCCTACCCTCACAGCGCTCTCCCTCCCCGTGTCCCCCGGGTGATTAGATGCCTCCTTAGCACGGGTCTCAGGGCTCTCTCTCATGGTTTGATCATCTAGGTCGCTGAGTGCCTCCATTTTTAAACAATTTCTTTTCCGCATTATGAGAATGACGGCATATGCTTCTCAGGAAATCCTATAATCTAGGTAGCAAAGGGCTGGCCTTCTGGAATTCTGTCAGTGTACATACAGAAAACAAAATAAAACAAGAAAACACCCTCCCTCTGTCTGTATACTTCCATTTCTCCTCATCTGTCTCCTCCCTGCCGTGGCTTTTAGTAAAAGCAATCAAAGTTCATCAGAGTTGGACCTCTGTAGAAGGACCAGCATAAAGTTGCCAACTTTGAAATTCTCTGCTACTTGCTAGGTTTTGGTTTCCTACTTGCACTTAATCGGATAATAAGAAATGTTGCGTTACCTCCACTTTTATCCTCATTGCTAGTTATTTCCTGTTGCCTACCTGACCGTATTTACCACTCACGATAAAAAGTACCTATGGTGCTGACTTTCAAGGACTTCGTTTTAATTTCCCTTCTCATCTTTTCTCTCTCTCTAAGAATTATCTTTCTTCTCTCATTTTCTTTCATGCGCAACATTCATAACACATGCAAGCAACAGCACCACACCATCTCAAGGAGCGCTGCGGCATTTTTTAACTCTTTACCCTGACCAGAGCTCTTACCTCTGTGGGAGATTGCTTTGGATGATTTCATTAACTGTTGATTGCTCTTCCCGCTGAAAAGTAAGCTCAGTGAGACTAGAACTTTGTCAGGGTTCTTTACTGTTGTCTCTCTCAGAACTCTATGCCTATCACATACAAAGTGTTCACAAATATTAAATAGATAAATGAATGAGTGAATGAATGTTGAGAAGGAGCCAGTGGGAAAGAAAGGGGAGGGGATATTGAGGATCCAGGAGAAGAAGCAAAAGATGGATGAACTTCTCAGGGATTTGAGAGTGGCTATAGGGAGGAGGTTTGTTGCTTGGGGGGAGGGGGAGTGTGGATCTGGAAAATAAGCAGAGTGATTAGCCATAGACACAAGAAGGACAGATTTCGTCTATGGAAATCAGAAGAAAAGAGGAAATGTTAATTGTGCCAATAGGCTATAGGTTTGTCAAAAAGAGACTGTCTAACTCAGTGTGTTTCCTTCTACTGGTGCTGATTTCCTCTGTGAACGGGAGGCAGTTATCCGTAGAAGTAAGGAGGTAGCTAGAGAGTAGAAAAGTTTGTCACCATGGAGGATATGAGAGAGAATTGTCCAGGGAAGCATAGCAGGATAGTCTGGGGAACCTGAAGACTGCATTGGCTTTGCCAACCAGCATCTGTCCAAGTGGGTACTTTCCTTCAGCAGCTCTCAGCACCCCCAGCCTAGGTGCAGAACAGGCAAGCTGCTGAGATCTTCCTCAGGTCCCTCAGCTCAGAGTTTCCACAGCATCCTATTCCTCCCCATTTACCTGGCACATCACAATTTGTTATAACTAGTTGCTCATGTCTGCTTTCCTTGATGGGCTGTTAGTTCTGTGAGGGCAGACTTGGCTGTCTTCTTTACTGCTGTTTCCCTAGCTCTTCCATCCTTGAGGCTTTGCCATGTGAATGTGATGCAAGTACAGGGAGCAAGGGAATTTAATATATTGTGTACAGGGTGATTGGGGTGTTGGACTATGGAATCTGAGCTGCAGAGAAAGAAGGTGAAAAGGAAGTGAGTAGAAAGTTGGCATTAGAGGGAAAGATTGGTGGTTGAAGAACTGATGTGTTGGGAAAAAATGAGAAGAGCTGGAAATATATAAATGTGATCAGAGAATGGAATACATAGTTCATTTTATAATTTCAGAGATGGGACTGTTTTGGGGACCACAAAGTCCAAGATGTGGCCATTGGAGTGGGTGGTTGCAGTGAAGTGAGGCAGAGTCATTAGCAATGAAGAGATCATGGATAATTTATGGCTTGAGATGCAGATGTCTAAGCCTCCACTGAGACTGTTTTTTTCTTTTAAAGGTTGGCCCTGTGCTGACATCTGTTGCCAATCTTTTTTTTCTTTTTCTTTTTCTTCCTCTCCCCAAATCCCCCCAGTACATAGTTGTATATTCTAGTCATTGGTCCTTCTAGTTCTGCTATGTGGGATGCCGCCTCAGCATGCCTTAATGAGCAGTCCTAGGTCCACTCCCAGGATCCAAACCAGCAAAACCCTGGGCCACACAAGCAGAGCACATGAACTTAACCACTCAGCCATGGGACCGGCCCCTCCACTGAGACTTTGTGGTGGATTTTTTTACCTCATAGTGAGTAAAATAATTAAAGGGCATGCATGTATTTACAAATAATGAACTCATACTTTGCATTTATGCATTCATTCATTTGCTTATTCATTCATCTATTACCTCTTATTTAGAACCTGGCAGTAAGCTGTATGTACAACAATGACCAAAGCAGATAAATTGAGGCCTTCATGAAACATACAGACTTATAGGAGTGGCAGATATTACACAAGTAATAGACGACTGTAAGTTGTGAAGAGTGCCAAAGGGAAAATTGGATTGAGGAAGAGGTGATAATGGGTTTTGGCCATGGCTATTTAAGCGGGTGCCATTTCATTAAAGCTATATTGGGGATACATTTTTTATATTGAAACTTTATTGTTTTTGTTTCTCTATTATTTGTTTAGAACTTAGGTAGAACCACAGATGAGCAAACTTGCCTTTCATTGGATGTTGAGTGTTAGGATAGTCCCCAGGTACAGTTTGAGAGTACGGCCAGAAGGTGCTCAGTGTTGTGGAGTGGTTCTGAGAAATGTACCATCATTCCGTGATGGGCTTGAGATTCAGCTGAGGCAGCTATAAGACGAAGGCAAGTTCACTAAAGGGTCACTTAGGTAGGGAACATTCTTACGAGGTTCTGCTTGCATATCCAGGGAAGCTGTGGTCCCTAAACTGTCCTGCAACTTTAAATAATTTTTAGGTAGAAATGTGTAGGATATGCATCCTAGAAAACTCCATCCATTTCATTTCCTGAATTCTCTAAAATAGGTGTACCATTCATCAGTGGAAAAAATATCTCTATTTTATTCTTACAGTGGAAAAATTAAAACATAATTCACTATGATAGACTCTGCAGTATTTCTAAAACACCAAGAATCTAGACCAGCAAGGCAATTTGACTCTTAGTTATATATGACACTCATCCGAGGTTTACGGTATGATTTGTATTTGAGCATCAAAAGATGTCATAAGTACACAGCTACTTTCATAAATCCAGAAAAAAATCTTTCTGTCATGTGGAAAAAAACAAGTTTTATTTTTCATCCCTACTATATTTTAAAGAGCTGTATTTCTTGCTTTTGTGGTAAGTCTTGGTGAAGACTTTTTAGTAGTGTAAGTAACTGAGAAATATAGTTCTTTTAGAATATAGCTCTTTATTTACCTTTTTTACTATAAATTCATTATTTTGCTCAAATCTTTAACTCTCTTTTTGTCATTCTTGCTACTATTCAAAATTCTACTGAAATAAATTTCTTAATACAAATTTTCACCTCTTTCTATTCTCAATCTTCCATGGTAGTATTTATAACAAAGACTTTTACATATTGAAGATAAAGATATTTGCTTTCATTCATTCAAAGTATTATTATGTGTCCACTATGGGCCAAGTACTGTTCCTAGGTTGGAGAAGCAAAAGTGAACAAAACAGGTGAAAATATATGCTTTCATTTACTGTCCTTTATGGTGTGGGGAGACAGACAATAAACACAATAAATAAATAAATAAATAAATAATATTTTTGCATTTAAAGGTGATGAGTCCCACAGAAAAAAAACATATATCAGGGTATATGAAAGCATATAGTTTATTGTAGAAGAGCTTTTTATGACAGAGACCAAAATATATTAATTGAAAATCTTATAGAATTCCTAATATAAAAACAGAATTATAATATAATGTTATTATTCAATTTTATTTGTTTATATTTAACATCATTTATTGGTGGGACACTGTGTTGGACACTTTTGTATAGAAAATTTGTTTAATTCCCAATACAATCTCTTGAGGTAGGATTTGTTACTAGACACATGAGAAAACTCTGATGAGGAGAGATTAAATAATTCACCCCAGTGGGTGAAGCAAACAAGTGGTGGAACCAGAATTTAAGTCCACATTTTTTATTCCCAATCCTCCTCTTCATTCCTGTATCTAATACTCCAAGGAGTTTATCACAGCACTCTATCCTTTGCTTTATCTAAGGTGGTATGAAGGTTTCAGATTTTGAAGTCCTTCCAATAAAAATAATACATGTTCAGTTATAAAACAACTTTCATGTAGTCTAGCAAAGTGATTTCTGAGGAAATATTCTGCAGATCTCTCAGGAAGAAGGGAACTCAGGGTTCAGAGTGTATGCATCCAGTTAGCACTCACTCTTTTCTAACTTCTCTTCAGCAGGCCTGCAACTCTCAAGTTTAGTTGTTGTAGTGGTGGCCAGGTTAAATGTATTCTCCCACTAAAAATATAGCTTTGAAATTGTAGGAGTAATCAGGAGCTCTCATTTCCCAAAGGGCTGCTGTTGGCACTTGATAGTCCCGCAATTGCTGGTGCGGTTGACATAATTGTTCGGGTAGTTTTTATTTCACATACACTGGGTGTGCACCTGTTGTCGGACCAGCTAAAACCATTCTCGCCCCTTGGTATTGGGCCATTCTGCTGATACAGTGTGATATAAATATTACAAGGACAGGAGCAGTTTGTATTACAGGATAATACAACATAATTTGACGGACAAGCTCATTTCCTATTTATTCTCTGTAGTCTGAGACGTGAGTTAAAATTTCAGTCTCTGTTGTCAAGGTTATTACAAAATATGGCCAGTAGCTACACTTTCTTTGGAATATGCTCCATATAAGATATACTGGTAAGAGCTGCATTGCTCTTGTTTAAACTGATCCTAGTTGAGGGGCAAGGAGGGGTGGTATCTTTCAAAATAATAATAACTTAAAGTTTGAAAATACACTCTCCTCATGTGAAATCACTGCTATGCTTGAGCCAGCTGTAATAGAGAGGAGCATCCTGTGATTACGAAAGAAAATAATGTGAGACGGGAATTTTGGACACTGTGTGTTTTGCTTGAGTGACACTGATATATTTGGAAGCATCTGTCTTCCCCTTTCACCTAGACGCATGTTTGTTTATTTTGGCCTCCTCTGGGCTACTGGTTCTCTCTAATGCCTTGTCCACAAGCTCGACCTGTATTTGGGTTCAAATACTCCTTCTTATAAGTTTATCATTACCAACAATTCCAACATTTGCTGGGGAATCATGTCCCAGTTTGCAGTTAAATTCTTGAGTTTAAATAGTTTCACTATCAATAAAAAGCAATATCTTCTTAACTAGGGAAATATCTAATCATGTTTTCCCAACGTACCATGCATAGAAGGTGTGATTAACTAGTGTTCTGTTCCTTTCCATTACATTCCTCACACGCATATTAAGCATCTAAGTTAGCTAATGCCAGGCAGAGCTCAAACTCAGAAACGCTTTTGCTGACTCTTTGCTCTTCATGATATATTATTATTTTAAAAACACATATATAGTGCTACTTATATGTCAGGCACGGTTCTAAGCACTTTACAGAGATTAACTCTTTAATCCGCACAGTACGCTTAGAAGGGAGTATTGTTCAAGGTCACACATATAGTGCTGGTGGAGCCAGGGGATTCAGACCCAACAGTGTGGCTCCAGAGTTTGTGCCCTCCTGCACTACACTATGCTTTGTCTATTCATTTTCAGATAGAGATAATTTATATGCATTGAAAAATAGGATATAGTTCCTGCCCTCACAAGGTTTACAATCCAAATCCATTACTTCTTTCTTTCCATTCATACCTTCAAAGGTCTTGATAGAGCACTACAGCTCATTAATTTACTAGATACCTTCATTTATTAAGCGTTTACTGTGTGTGCTGGAGACACACAGACAATGCAGGCTGCCTGTTAAGGAGCTGATATCAGGGAGGAGTGCACAGTTCCTCTGGTAAGTGCTAATGGAAGGATGTATTTCAATTAAAACTTTCCAAAGGACGTACGTTTGATTTGGGGTTTGCTAGATGGACAAATGGAGAAAGAGGAAGGAATTATAGGTGGAAGGCACAATGGTATATTTATATGAAGGAGCAGAGTGGGAACGGGAATGGAAATAATTAAGAGTGTGATATGACTCTGGTCTTATCCAGATAGGGTCTAAGTTTGAATGGTCTTGTATTCCTTGACAAAGATGTGGAATTGATTCTATCAGAAGTGGGAAATAATTAAGAAATTTAAGTAGTGAAAAGACATGGTACATATTGTGTTTTAGATCTGTTAAATGGACTGTTTGATTCAGAGCTGCCAATGAAAGCAATTTGGATTCTGAATTTTGTTTTTTACCTCTTTCACCTCATCTTCCTCCTCCAACTCATTTGTCTCCTCTTCTTTGGTCTCTCCCATTTTTTCCCCTAACCCTGATCCAATCTTGTCTCCCCTTCTAGTGATAAAAAATGTCTTTACTTAAGGCCAGCCTGGTGGTGTAGCAGTTAGGTTCTCATGTTCTGCTTTGGTGGCCTGGTGTTTGCCAGTTCAGATCCTGGGCTTGGACCTACACACCACTTAGCAAGCCACACTGTGACAGGCATCCTACATATAAAATAGAGGAAGAGGGACATGGATGTTAGCTCAGGTCCAATCTTCCTCAGTGAAAAAAAAAGAGGAAGATTTGTGGTGGATATTAACTTAGGGCTAATCTTCCTCAAAAAAAAAAAGTCCTTATCAAGATTTGATCTCAAATTTTCAGGAATATACCCAGTATCTGCCGTTATACCTTATAATGAATTTAAACATCAGCCTTCTTTCGACTTGTCAATTCAAGGATTCCCTTTTGTTAATGGAATTTCAAACTTCATTGTGAGAGAGAGGAATATTTATTTGGAGGAGCAATAAACTATTGAACGAAGAACCTAAAATTATGATGCTTTTGTTGTTCTCTTCTCAACGAAGATCCATCCTGCCTCACTGAGATGCATTTGACTTTTGCTGTGTCCTAGTTGAGAGAAGCATCAGCAATGTATATCTCCAAAGAGCTCTGAGATTCCTTCTGAACTCTACCTCTTCCTGAACGTGTCCTTCCAGCACAAAATCCATCTTCTCTGAGTCTGTTTCCTCTACCGTGTTTACCTAAAAGAACTGTTAAAAGATAATGCAGCTGGAGCTACTTTATAAAAGCACAAGGCAGATGAAAGGCAGTGCTGTTAATTTATGCTTTCAGCTAGAGTGGAGCTCTTCATTTCCATGGAGCAGTATTCCTCTAGGAGCTCTATTTAATGGCCTAAAATTTTCATCTTTCTGTAATAGTGAGAAAAATTCAGTTCACCTTCGGTTTTTGCATATGAGGTCACTTTGTTCTTGTCAGCCTTTTAGAGAATCTCTTTCATTTCTGGAAGGAAAGGCTAACTTTCTAAATGGCCCTTGATTTGCATGAATGATGTCCTTCAAGGAAATGTGCTTTGTTCCTCTTGAATTTTTATTCCTTCTTTCTTTCTTTAGATTGAAGAATCAATTGAGACACACTTTGTCAGCCATGGCAGAAGGGCCCTACTCTACAGGCCTCCTTTCTACAGCAAAAAGGAGCTTCGACTCCTCCAGCACATTCTCACTCAGCATCGCTACACAGTTCTCATCACTGAAGAAAGACTTGATGCTGACCCTGGCCTGGGACTGCTAGAAAAAGGTCAGAATAAGAAGTAATTACCAAAGTTGCTTGACATGTATTGTTAAATAATTTCTAGAATGTGCTACTATCTTCCTCTAAAAGAATTCACAGAAACAAATTTTTACCTATGATCAACTTTCTTGCATTGTAGAAAACTTGGCTCCTTTTCCACTTCCTCTGTTTTTCTTTAGCTACATTTCTTTATTCCTGAGATGATTTTGTTTATATTTTTGTAGCATTTTGGAGTTGCATAGTTCATGTTTAAATGCTACATAAAAAATGTTTATGTTTATGAGCCTGAATACATGTTCTGCCCGGCACCAAACGGCTCCATATTTTAAGAAAATTGCCACTTCATCTGACTGCAAGTAGAATGTGCTGGAAATTGTTTTGAGGAGCCAGCTTAAATGTGATTCACATATTGGCTCTCAATGTGAAAGAAGTATGGATATTTATTACACATGCCATTACTAGTCAAGTACTTTTATTTCTATCATTTGAAGTGAAAAATAAGAGGTAGGTTTTTAAACAAGTTATTTGGAAAGAAAGTTGAGTAGATGTTGGAGGTCAAAAAGGGCAATAACATAACAGCTAACATTTCTTGAGCAACTAACCATGTGACGATACCATTCACGACCTCATTCAGTGAGGACTGAAGCCCCCTGAGCACCCTAAGATTAAGAAATATTAATTCCCTTCCTCCTACCATATTCCAGAAAAAGAAGTTGAGGCTGCAAGAAGTGAAGCAACTCACCCTTATCTTAAACCTGGGGTGAGGGAAGGGCAGGGTTTGAACCCCTATGTTCTAGCTCTTATTTCTGTGCACTTCTTCACCTCTTTGTTGCTCCAGTCTCTCTTTTGGCCCCTTATCCGGCGCTACTCTATCACTGTTAGAGCTAGAAGGATGTGGAACACTCATTCAGCATGAGCCAATCAGATTTTTCTCTTTATGATTGCACAATATATCTATTTTCCTATTTAATAAAAGGGAGGAGAGGAAAAGCAACTTGAATCAATGGCTGATCTCAGTGGTTTCCTTTGGGAGAAGATAGTCAGATGCTAGTGTCACAATAATTTTCATTTTTCGTTTAAATTTTGACAGTCTTGCCATCCTCAGAGGACTTCTTCAGTTAGATGCCTTCCTTGCTCTTTAAAGTGCTAGTTAATGCTGGTGAATGACTGAGATTTCTGGAGACATTTAGCCATGATCATCCTTTACCACGTTCACCTTTTACCATGTTGGCAGTAAAGTTAATAGCTTACAGCTAGCAACTAACTTAAAGCTTGGCTAGTAGCTAGCAAAGCTCTCAGAGAATAGAGCCCCAAAATATCCACTTTGGTGAAAAGAAAGGTCTTAAAAATGTGCAGATTGTGGGCCATGCAGGGCAGGTCCAGGAATGCGATTTGCTGGTCCTTGCCCCTCAGTGGAAGCATGGAAATACAGAGCACTGGGCTTCTGGAAGCAAATGAGAAAAACAAAAGGGAAGGTGGAAGCTCCGGAATATCAAGGAGGATTGAAAACAAACTTTGCAGGGGCTGGCCCCGTGGTCGAGTGGTTAAGTTCGCGCGCTCTGCTGCAGGCGGCCCAGTGTTTCGTTGGTTCGAATCCTGGGCACGGACATGGCACAGCTCATCAAACCACGCTGAGGCAGCGTCCCACATACCACAACTAGAAGGACCCACAATGAAGAATATACAACTATGTACCGGAGGGGCTTTGGGGAGAAAAAGGAAAAAATAAAATCTTTAAAAAAAAAAAAAAAAGAAAACAAACTTTGCAAACCTCATTGGGGTTGGTTCTATTGAGAAGGACCAATCTAAAGTTCTGGAATGCACATAAACGATAGTGTCAGAAAACCATTTATCAGAATAGCTGTCTGTGTAAAGGAAAGATATAAAAAGTTCACTCTCCCACTCATCCCGTAAAATATTGTAGCCCATCCCCGAACCAGGTGATGGACTGTGTAGCCCCGGCATGCATGCCAGGTGAGCTGTGCTCCTAGAGTCGTGCAAAGCATTGGCCCTGATAACACACCACTGTTGTCTGAAATTCCTATGTTCCTCTGCATTGCAACTTCAGTTTTCAATTTTCCCCAGTTGCAAAGCAGAAGGAATATGTCTCCCCTTTCCCTTGATGTCCTTGGATCAGTTTTACAAGGAAAAAGAGGATTACTTTGCAGCTTCCAAATACCCAGGAAGTGCAAAGATAGCCCAAAGGCAATAGAATCTGGCAGCCAAAGCAGTTGCTGGGCCCCGTGGCACAAGATAACTAGATGGTGTCACCAGAATTTGTCAGTGTAAGTGCTGACTTGGTTCCCCTTTCCCACATTCCCACAGTTTTTAAAACATCCACTTCCCAACTCTTTCTTGGTATTCTTCTACTCTGTATAATAAGATATTATTCCTGGATGGGCCTCAAGAAAGGGTAGCAATTTCACAATTTCATGAGTGTGGAAAATTGATTTTTGGTTTTTCATTTGATTTTGCAGTTTTCACGGTGAGAGCAATGTGCATCAAATACCTGAAATGAAAAAGTTCTGTGACCGGAATCTAACATTTCCTTGATTATCCGACATAAAAAAACACCACTTTCCTATTGCAGCTTATTTTTGGTGGCTACAAATTTAATCTAAAAATTATGTTTGAATTGAGGCACTCACTACAAAAAATATTTTCTGGAGATTTGATTCTTGTCGAATTCGTTTGTTTAGTCTCACATATTCACGCCATGCTTATTTTACCACATGTGCAGCAGCGGAAATTATGAAGCTATATTGGCATGTTTAAACAATCTCCCCAGGTTGAACAGCTTGGGGGAAGTAGAAGCAATTCAGGCTGATCTGGAGACCTACCCCACCTATCATTCACTTTATTATTGCAGTTTCTGCTGTTTGCTAACCTGAAATTAGAATATTACATTAAAAATAAAACAGATACTCCCACAAATGTTACTAAGTGCCCAGGTGCATATTTGACACATTTGTAAAATACATTCTTGGTCATAGGAAAATAAATATAAAATGCATTTTTCTTATTCTACCTGTGTATTCCACCTGCTTTCTGCTCCTCTCCTGACCTGACTCCAATCGCGTCTGTTGACCTCTTTTTGTGCCATCCTTTGAAGCACAGATGGCCTCTTTCCAGTTTGGGGCCACTTTTTTTTTTTTTTTTTTAAGCTGTTGAGGCCAGAAATGGATAAAAATTAGAAAAAATGAAAGAGTCATAGGCCAGGCTGGCAACATTCCACTATTAAGCATAATCTGTTCTTGTAGAGTAACTTTGGGCTTTATATTGTATTTAACTTTTCTACTACTTCTTTAGCAAACATTTATTGAAAGGAAAAGCAAAGCAGTCTGGGGTCCTAAATTAGA
Organism: Equus asinus; assembly: GCF_041296235.1. Lineage (NCBI taxonomy): Eukaryota > Metazoa > Chordata > Mammalia > Perissodactyla > Equidae > Equus > Equus asinus. The sequence continues at coordinate 177,005,435 of NC_091790.1, forward strand.
ATATTTTTTCCCTGGTTAATTCCATCCTGGTGACATAACAGAAGAGTTGGTGGCTCTAGCAGGAAAGACTATAGGGCCGTGGATATATGGCCTTGAGCAAGTTAAGTTCTCTGAACCCTGGTTCTCTCATGTGTTAAAGGCAGTAATGCTGTTTCCTTCTCAATAGTATGTGGTGTGAATTTAATCACTTTGTGACCCCCATCAGAGTTCTGGGAGGAGACTAAGTAAAGCCCAGCCAATAGTTTTCTTATTCAGCAGCCCGGGAGCAGGGCCCAGAAATTTACATGTTAAAGAAGGACACAGATAATTCTGGTATATAGCCCAGTTTGGGGAACACTGTCCTAAGAAATATACTATTGGTGCAAGGAATAGCAATTTTTAGAGTTAATTTTGGGAATAAAACAATGCAAAATCTGTTGCTGTAATGCCATCGCACTACCTAAGATTTAACTGTATAGGTATTTACAAAGATTTCATCCGTAAGCTGATTTTGAGAATAGGAGGACAATCGAGGGCAATTGTCTTCACAGATTCAGGCGTACAAAATTTAGCAGAGTGTAAAACATGTACTTTTATGGTCTTTCAGTCCCTTGCTCTGGAAAAGTATATCTTATGCCCCTGCATTTGTAAGAACATATAATTCTCTAAAGGAAAAGATAGAAGCACTGACCAATTATTCCTTTTCCTAGCATCTAGGTGCTATTTAGCAAATCAGTGCTTTAGTATGGAAGAGTATAGTGGCCTGAGAGAGAGTAGATGTTTTCCAAAAGTTCTTACCTCTTTTCCATGGTAGCATCCAAGTAGCGTGTGGTCCAGAAGACTTTGACTCAGTAGATTTTATCATAGGGTCAGAATGATTTATGTATGCTTGAAGGGTAGTGCATATTTAGCAATCTTCTGTCCACCTCTGTCTACTTTACATTTTCAAATTAAATGTATAGGTAGTTCATATGAAAAACAAATGTCAACCTGCTATCTAAGTGACGGAATTGGAGTCAGTTTTATGGTTTCAAGTTGCTCTTGTTTTTGTAACTTGGGGTTTTACATAGAATGGTGTTTGAAGAAATACAAAAAGTGAAAGACCATACGGATTTTCTTGCCAGGGGTCAGCAAATTATGGCCCACTGGCCAAATCCAGCCCCATGCCTGTTTTTGTAAACAAAGTTTTATTGGAACGTGGCCATACATTTGTTTTTGTACTGTCTTTGGCTGCTTTTGTTCCACAATGGTAGAGTTGAGTAGTTACAACCGACACTGTGTGGCTCTTAAAGCCAAAAATATTTATTGTTGGAGCCTTTCCAGAAAAAGTTTGCTGACCCATGTATGTAGACTAATTCTATGTCACTTGATCCCATACGAAGCTGATGATTAAACTCTAGGATGGAGACAGTTTAGTTTTTTAACTTATACCAAACCTCATTCAAAAAGGATTTTATGGTTTACAATAAAACATAAAATTACCAAAATGGAAATATAAAATTAGGGCTCAAACTGGATATTCCTCTTAGCTACCACAGTTTAGGCTTAGTTTTGGCTTGAACCTCCAAGTGCCCAGAGCAACAAGGGAAAGAACAGAAGTTTTACTCTGAGGAAGAAGGGAAAACTACAGTTCCCCTCCTCTAACGTCCCACATGCCCAAGTAGTGTGTGTGTGTATATATATATATGTATATATATATATATATTTTTTTTTTTTTTTTGCTGAGGAAGATTCACCCTGAGCTAACATCTATTGCCAATCTTCCTCTTATTTTTTGTTTGGGGAAGATTAGCCATGAACTAACATCTGTGCCAATCTTCCTCTATTTTTTTGGACATGGGACACCTCCATAGTGAGGTTGGTGAGTGGAGTAGGCCTGCGCCTAGGACCCGAACCTGTGAACCTGGGCCACCGAAACAGAGCAGGCAAAACTTGAACCACTCGGCCAGGCTCCCAAGTAGTATATTTAAAACAATTTTCTCAAAGGGATTATTAAGTAGACAACACTAGGTTATGTAATGGGTCAAGGACCAGAGCAACATCTGTGTTGCAAATGAAGTGGATGTCATATTTTGGTTCGTACAACTTTCCAACTGGAGCTGTGAGAGTAACCTGACAGTGTGGTATAGTGAAAGCATTTCTAGAATGGGCTAGAGTTAATACCATAATAGATAGTATTTATCAATATTTGTATTGATATTAAACTTGATATATTGTGTTCTGGAGAACTGTATTTTAAACAGTGTTGCTTCACAGCTTTTCCTCCCTAATAAGAACACCGTAATTTGCTCTACTGTGTTCTTGGGAATCACTATTAAAAGATACAGTTATACAGCAAGAGATACAGATCACTACTCAATGTTGTGGGAAATATATAAAAAAGAAAAAGCCTATTTGCTTCCCTGTGTATAATTTGAGATTTCTTTCCTCCTATACTTTTATTTAAGTTCACTTGTACTCTTAAAAATGTCCAACACATCCATGTATCATTTGAAATTTAATCTAATTTTGAAGGTTTATTTATAATGACTACTTGCCAAAAGCTGTTTCTGAAGTTTGTGTGGAAAAGAAACATCTACTAGACACCAATCTTCACTTTTGTAATGGAAAACATATTTCAAATTTTTCTTCCTTTTATTTGTATTCAAAAAGAAGCCATAAGGAAGTTGAGATTTAAATTACCCATAAGTAAGGAGAGCTTAATCACAATAATTGCTTTTTCGGGGAGAGAGTAGATTGTGGTAATCAAAAAGAATTAGCTTTGGAGTAAGATGGAACCTGGGTGGGAGCCCCTGGGGTTACCTTTTAGTGGTTCTATTACCTTGGGTAAGTTACTTAACCTCTCAAAGCCTTAGTTTTCTTTTCCTCAAATTGATTGTTTTGAGATAGTTCTGAGAATGGCACATCGTGGACGCTCCAGAAATGAAGGGTAATATTGTTATTTCTGTCAAGAACTAGTTACAGAGAGGAGATTGGAAAGATTCCTTTGTGGAGAGGTCCATCTACAATGGGTTCTATATGAAGTAGCATAAGGGTGCTGTTGCCAAGTATTTTGGGTTAAATGAACTTGATAGGTGATTTCAAGTCACTTGCTCCCAACTTACATGTTCTCATGGAAAGGTCTGTGTTGTAAATTCTCCTGAAATTCCAACACACAGTCCCATGGATCATTCCATTAGGAAAGAAAACTTTACTTATAAAAAATCTATTAAGCTCCTTGAAGTCAGGAACCATGTCTGTTCTGCTTTTGACTTAAAACCGTGCCGCTCACATAGGGATACACAATAAATATTTATTGGATACATGAATAACGAAGATAAAATAGTAGACCAATATTTGGGTCCCTTATATAGTGAACTACCTCAGAGAAGTCACATTAAAACTTAACTGATAAACCTTTTATTTGTATATAAGTTTGTAGGAACATTGATATTCTGTTCATGCTCAAATCTGGTCTTAAAAATAATGTGACCACAAATACAGTAGTATATAGGGCTAATTCTTTATGCATCAAATGATTCTACACTGTTGAAGTTTTTAATGCTTTTGTCCATTTTCCAGAGTTTGTCTCTTCTCATGCTCTCCAGACTCTCCTGTCACATTTACCAGTGTTTCTTGGCCTGTTGGTTTTGGGGGGAGTGCGGCTGAGTTTAGTTCTAAACATCTTCAACGTCAAGTGCCGTGAGCTTTTCATCTGGATGTGTTTAGCAGAAACTGGAGCGAAGGCAGGGGCCAGGACAGGAGATGTAGATTTGTGGATTATCTGCTTAGAGGTGATAACTGATTCACTGAAAGTCTAATATTCCATAAGACAATGGAACACGTAGTGTTACCTAAAAATGCTGTCCAGTTAAGGAGGAGGAAAAGTAAGCATTTAGCTTCTGGAGCCTGTGAACATAGAAAGCATTAAGGGTCAAAAATCCCATCACATCATCTAGGTCCTGTTTGCATCCTCTACATTACGTTCTCTAGTTCTTTTCTTAGCATAGTGTAAAATACTCACTTTTATGCTCTTCCAATCCCTTGCTTTGGAAAAATATATTATACGACCCAGGATCTTTATAACATATATATCTCTAAGGAAAAAGATAGAGTACCATCAAATTATTTTCTTTCATATCATCCAGATACTATTTAGTAAATTATTGTTTTAGTTCATAGAATGGAATAGTGGCCTAAGAGAGAATAAATGTTTTCCAGAAGTTTTTAACTTGCTCCCAGGGTAGAGTCTAAATAATATGTCATTTAAGAGACTCTGACACAGAGTCTATTTTATCATTGGGTCAGACTTATTTATGTGTGCTCAGAGAGGGCATATTTCTACTGTTGCAGCAGGAACCAGAACTTCAGCAGGAACGAGAAAATGGATTGTTCCAATTGAAAAGGATGTTTCTGGGAGGCCCTGCAAGTAGTTGGACCGATATTTTCGTATTCCCACTGTTTAACAGGATGCTTGAGTACAAGATTTATTTGAAGTAGCTCTAGAAGGCGTAACTAGGACCAATTTAAGGATGAACATTTTATCAATCAGAGTTATCCAGCAATGGAACCGTCCATCTCGAAAAGTAAGAAGTTTTGTTGGAACAGAAGCAAGTCAGAGACGCCGCTGGGTGAGTTACTTTATTACTCAGGAGAGTGAGTAAAATCACCACCAAAGTCTTTTCCAAATGTGCACTGTTACATTTATACAAACAGAATGAGAGAAAGCACGACAAGATTTTAAACTTCTGTCATTCTAGGAATTCCTTTTCTTTAGTCTTTGCGCTTAGTCTCATTTCCTATGGGCAGAAGAGAGGAATGGGAAGCCAAGAAAGAGTGGAGAAACATGGATCTGGAGGCCAAATTGGAGATGGTCCTTTTGGCTAGTGGTGCATGTTTATAGCAGATATGCTTCTCCCGATCATTGAAAACTTGAGAGCCTAATGAACTCCTCTTCTCATTCCTTTTCCCCTCCAGCCCCGCACCAGCAGCCCCGCTGCTTTCCTGAGTTTAATATGCTGTCTGACTATTTAGCAGGAAGACCAAAGAGGAAAGGTCACGTTTAAAAGGCAGAGTGTGTTTTCCCTTGTCAGTATTTTGCCTAGAACACATTTGACATACGTTTTTTATTATGCAAGTAATAGGTTTTGGGCGGTATCAGAAGTGCTTCTGTGCCCTTAGTTAATCAAACTGAAAAAAAAAGAAATTGAATCAAAGAAACTTATAAGCCTGCACCATTCTATTTTATTGTATTATGACGCACGTAATTGTGTGTTCAGTTTTGTTGTTATTTTCCTCAGTGCTTATAGAATTGCTGATGTATTTACGACCAAACAGAGTTTGTTCTTTAATTGGCACACTAGAGCCGAAGGAATGTTTATTTAACCTCAACTCAGTTGAGTTGTTTATACTACAAGGATTTGAGTTCAATTTACTTTAGTTTTTGAAAAAAGTCTTTTTATTTATAAAAGTTGAGCTTCAAGTGACCTACCCGTTCTGATGTTTCTTTTACCCTCCACTGTGCAAAGAGCACAAAAAACCAGTGTCTCATTTTTACTCCAAAGAAACTAAACTGCTTCCTTAAGTGGGTTAGTTCTTACAATTGAAAATAGTAACCAGATGTTTACTGAAATCCCTAGCATTTCTCCTTCAAGCCTAGCTTCTTTCTAATTGTTTGATCTTTTTAAGTTTCATAGAAACCAGATTGGGTATTTGAATTTTCCAAAGCTGGGAAATGTTTAATATAGCTTTGAAGATGCTTTCTCTGAACTGTTTTTTTAAAGGCACTTTTTGCTACTTTCATTTTTTAAAGGATACAGCGTTGACATTTTTACAAGTAATTTATTTCAGGTCATTGTTCTTTTCATATTTCTGTAGAATTGAAAAGACTTTTTTTTTTCCCTAGAAATTAGATATTTTTGTTTGGTTTTGATGCAGACTAAACTATACCTTGAATGGCAGATTTAAGTTTTAAAAAATAAATAATTTTCGTATTATGTTTAGATGGAGGAAAGACTCCGGGAAAGATAAACAAACTCCTTCATATGGGACCTTTCAAGTGACAGAGTGTGTGGATTCACTAAAAAGCAGGCTTGGGGACTCCAGATGTAGTGTGTTTACTATGCTCGTGTCTTATCAGATTTAGCTGCTTGGAATATTTTAGACATTTTCCTCAATTTGGGAGGAGTTTGGGAGCATCTAACCTATTTCAAGACCACCTCTTAATTTTTGTACCACTTTTACTTTCTATTCTCCATATTGTAAATATTGTTGAAACCTCCAGAATCACTTCCTTTTAAGACTTGACTTTCCCTAAATTAGTTAATACTTCCCTCTGGATCTCCTCCATGATTTTTCATCATCTTTTTAGCTAAAGTTGCTTCCTCCTAACAGCATCTCTTTGTGGATGTCCAAAGTACAGAGTGGGAAACAAAGACTTAAGGAAAAGTAGATATTTTTTCCTCAGTAATCTCTCTCTAATTAACCCTCAATAGTCTGACTTTCACCACTCCCCACTATACCCCCTAAATTTAATTATCGTTTCAAAATTTACCAAGAAACTCCGTTTCGTTACAAAATTCAGTCATTATATTAATGGCTGCATAATTTTTAGAAGAACAGATTTGAGCAAGTTATGTAAAAAATTTTAAAAACTATAGATTAAACTTTAACGTGAATTCACTGAGGTAATTTCTCAATTTCCTTGATCTTACTCTAGTAGTGTTTCCCAAATTTGGTGAAATGTATGAACCAGAGTGGAATAAACACCTTTCCTAGCACTGAGTGTGTGCTACAGCGTCCAGAATTTTCTTACGAACTCTTTTCTCTTTAACTTCCTTATTGCTGCCCTCTCCTGCATCTCCCACCTTTCTGACCCCTCTTTCTTTATGTCCTTCCTCCAAATGGAGGCATTCTCCAAGATGTTATCCCCCATTATCTTTTTTCCCCTGTCTTAACACTGTTGCAGATTCGATAATCTCCTCCCGGGAACAGATTGGTGGTTGCCAGAGGTGGGGATGGGGGCGGGGCATGGGATGGTGTGAGGTGGTCCAAATGGGTGAAGGTCAAAAGGTACAAACTTCCAGTTATAACTAAGTTCTAGGGATGTAATGTACAGCATGGTGACTATAGTTAATAATACTTTATTGTGTGTTTGAAAGTTGCTAAGAGAGCAGATCTTAAAGTTTTCTCATCACAACAAAAAGAGCTGTAGCTATGTGTGATGATGGATGTTAACTAGACTTATTGTGGTGATCATTTTGCAGTATATACAAATATGGAATCATGTTGTACACCTGAAATTAACATAGTGTTATATGTCAATTATATCTCAATTAAAAAAATATCTCCTTTGGGGATATAACCTCTAAACGATGTCGAATCCTAATGTGTCTCTTTAGGGAGAATTTTGAGGGAGTCCAGATTTTACAGGCATCTGACAGATGTGTTCATTTGTGTATCCACTGCCTCAACATGTATAGAACTGAACTGATCATCTTTCACCCCAGCAATATCTGTGGATCTTGCCCACCATGTTCCTTTTATAGTACCACATTCCCTCAGCCTCTCAGGCTCTAAAGCTCGTCATCAGGTCCTCTCTCTCCTTCAGCTGCAACACACATCAGGCACCAAGCCCTGTAAAGTATGCCTCCTCTCTGCCATGGCTTCACGTTCATTACTGTTACTGTGCCTCTCTCATGCTGTCACCATTGCTACAAAATACTCTGCCAGCTGCTGGCCCCTTCCTTCTTCAGTACAACCGCACCACAACTGCCACTTTAATATTATATTCCACAAGCACAGCTCTGCTCACATCACTTCCCTGTGCAGAAGTCTTCAATGATTTCTCATTTTCTCCTAAACAGAGAAATTTTTTTCTTAGCCACATATTTCTTAGCCCGGCATTCAAAGCTTCCCATGCCATGGTGTCAGATACGTCCACATCCCTGCTGTAGCATGGTTCTGAGGTCTGTCCTCACACTCAAATTACCCAGGGAGCTTAAAAGTTAGAAAAGCCAATGCCCAGGCCCCACTTCAGAAAATTATATCAGAATTTTGGGGGTAGAGATTGGACCTGGGCATCACTAGTTTGTTAAAGCTTCCCAGGTGATATTAATGTGCGGGCAGGATGGAGAACTACGGTTGGTCTACTCACCTTCACCTGATCACGTTTCAAGGCTTTCTGCTTTGCATTGCTATTGAGGTTTTTTCCTCCTAGCACTCCCTCCTTTCTGCCATTTCTTAAAATCTAAATTAATATATAAATTCCCCTCAAACTAGAAATGGTAAACAAGTTCTCTGAGACCTCATCACACATTATTCACACATCTCTGATGCCTGGAGTATGCTTGTTGTATTCTTTATTTTTTGTTTGTTTAATTTTTGTTGGTTCATCTCATCTGCCTTTCTATATTAGAAACTTCTTGTAAAGCAGGGAGTGCTTTTTCATCTGTTTGTTCTCTATTCTGCATAGGGCACTGCCTTGCATATACCTAGTAGATACACAATTAAATGAATGAGCAATTGAAAAAATAAAGCTGCAAATATACTGGTAAAAGAGCTGAGTCTTTCCTTCAGATATTTAGATACCATTTGCTTTTTTGAAGTTTAGGGAAGAAATAGTGAGTGTAATAGGAAATAGCTGTATGGTAGAGCAGAATGAAATGTGTTCCAGGCTGTGTCTGAGCAAAACCAACCGAAGAATAGCACTCACATACATTCTGCCCCTCGTGAAGGTTCTCTGGAACCTTGTTTCAGACTCGGTCAAGCCAGTCCTGTCTCTGTTTTCAGAGAAGGAAGAATTCCACCAAAAGTTAATAACTTTTTAATAACGATAACTCATGTCAGCTCTTTCTCTAAGGAAAAATATGAAAGTCATATGTGAATCTCATCATCTGTGCAACAAAATGGTCTATTTAGAGCAGCTCTTGGAATTTCAAAAATCTGTTCAGCATTCCACTTTGTTATCACAGTGACCAAATAAAAGATTAAGGGGTGTGGAGGGCGGAGATGACTGTCAGGGGGTCCTGCTTCTCTAATAGCAATCTCTATATTTTGTAATTATCAGAAGGTAAAACGAATCCTTGTTTGAATATTTGCTTAAAGAACATAGTTTGGGCAAAGCTCCACCATAGTACCTACTGATTTGCTAGGACTATGATTCTCAGACTTATTGTGCATCAGAATTTCTGGAAGTCTTGTTAAATAGCAGATTGCTGCGCCCTACTCTCAGTAGATCTAATTCAGAAAGAATGGGGAGGCAGGTAAGAAATAAGTTCCCGGATAATGCTAATGTGCTGGTCCTGGACCACGTGTTGAGAACGACTCTGCTAGGTACTTTATTACGAGTTTTCAGTGTTTCTTCCAGACGCACAAAGTTGTTCCTGTTTACTATTTAAGTAGTTAATGGCAAAACAATTTTCCATTTGCCTCAGTAGGACCCTGAATCAACCTTCTACATTGGTGAGAAGCCCCACTCTTAAATTTACATAGATGTAAAACCCATTAATTATGAGTCAACATGTAAAGCCTTTGTACTTGTTAGCTTAACTCTTTACAGTCAAGGCCAATCATCCCATTTTAAAATGATAGCAATAAGCAGCTGAATTTAAACTTTCTTTGGACATGTTGGGCTTGCTTGAAGATGGTGGGATCAAGGTAAAAATACATAATTTATCCCAAATGAAATTATATGCCCCCAATGAGGAGCGGGCTGGTACTATGGAAAAGAGGAATATTGGCTTGGGTTGCATTGTCTATGTGAAACCATGACCAAGTTTCTTAATTTCTTTAGACTTCTTTCATTTTACAGAAGATGAAGATTTTTGCATGAGATGATCTTTAAGATTTATTCCAATTGGAAAATACATACAAAGAACAATAAAGAATGAGGGAGATTACCAATAAGGCCACCAACAAAGACAGTTGATTTAATATTTCTTTACAAATTTTGTTTAGGTTTTATACAATTTTCTAGTTTGCTTTTTCAGCGTACTGTTATATCAGAAACACATGCCATAAAAACTTTGTAAACATTATTTCAATAGCTATAAAATTATATTATATGGCTGTATTTAATGTTTAATTTAATTTCCTTAATCTTTCTCATATTGTTAGATATTTATGATATTTCCAGTGTTTTGCTATTGTAAATAATGTACTCACAAAATTTTTGTCTATAAATCTTTGTCTACTTTTCTAATTATTTCTTTAGTATAGTTTTCTAAGATTAAAATTGCTGGAATGAAGAGTGAGAATCCTGTTCGAAGTTTTTCATTCATGTTGTCAAAATTCTACCTGAAAAGGTTAAAGCATGTCCCACTAGACATGCAAGAAATTTCCCATCTTACCAAACCTCGCCAATGTTAAAACTCTATTTTCTTTCTTTTTCTGGGGGGGCGGGGGGAAGATTAGCCCTTAGCTAACTACTGCCAATCCTCCTCTTTTTCTGAGGGAGACTGGCTCTGAGCTAACATACATACCCATCTTCCTCTACTTTACATGTGGGACGCCTACCACAGCATGGCTTTTGCCAAGCGGTGCCATGTCCGCACCCAGGATCCAAACTGGTGAACCCCAGGCCGCCAAGAAGCAGAACATGTGCACTTAACTGCTGTGCCACCGAGCCAGCCCCTAAAACTCTATTTTTTTAAGTAAGGTTGTTTTAAGAATGAGAACTTTATAGCCAGCCCTGATGGCCTAGTGGTTAAAGTTCAGTGCTGTCACCACTTCAGCAATCCCAGGTTTGTCTCCTGGTCATGGAGCACACCACCCATCTGTCAGTTGGCATGCAGTGGTGGTGACTCATGTAGAAGAAATAGAAGAACTAGAAGGATTTACAACTAGGATATACAACCATACGGTGGGGCTTTGGGGAGGGGAAAAAAAAATGGAGGGAGATTGGCAACAGATGTTAACTCAGGACAAATCTTCCCCTGCACAAAAAAAAAAAAAAATAATGAGACCTTACCTGTTGTTCTATGGAAGTATAGCATGTAAATCCAAGTTCACAGCCGTAGTGTAAAACAGATTAAGTTGCTGCTGGATTTTGGTACTTGAATCATAGTAGGAATGCTGGGAATGCCAGAATGGCAGGCACATTCCGTGGTAATCTGAAGGCTCATCCAGATAGCCAACGTATCAGGAATCATGAGTGTTTGCACTTCCATTGGTTTGTTTGCTCAAGGATTCCGAGTCATTATTTGTCCATTTTTTTAGAGATAGCATATTAAGTTTTATCAGCAGAACTTTTTTTATGTGGTGCCTGAAATCTCTAACTCAGAACTGTACACAGCATGACTATGGCATGCTGAGACAGATTTTTTTTCTTGTCTTATAGAAAGAAATCCTGTTACTTTGTCACACTGAGTATTTTACATCAATATTATATCAGAGACATTTTGAATTTTAAAATGATCAAGATCTGGGTTAATTTTCTATGTATTTTCATTCCTATATAATAGTTAATTGGTATTTTCCTGTATTTTGAAAGACACACTATGTGTGAAAAGACTCAATGTCTGTTTTTTTCTCAGAGAATGGTATTTCTTGACTTGGACACATAGTCTAACCACATTTTTAGGAAGTAATTTTTTCATTTATAAAGATGTTATATGTTTATGGTAGAAATAATTTTTTCATTTATAAAGATGTTATATGTTTATGGTAGAATATTAAATCGAAATTTGCAAACACAAAGATGAAAGTGAAAATGACTCCAAATTCCATCACCGAGAAATAACACAGATAACAAGGTTGTGCATGTTTCAAGCATCTCTCCAAGCATAACACACACAAACACACGCAAGCACATACATACTTACCTCCTGCCCCTTTGCCTCTTGCTTCTTTATACAATAGTTTATCCTACATGTTTTAACAGATAAAATTTTAATATTTTGATACTATGATAATAAAAATCTCACCATATCAGCACAGTTTTTAACACTTTTAGTGTTTTTATATCACTAGTTTTAAGTTAGCCTCTTTTGAACCTTAACTAAATGCACTGTGCTGTGCACTTTATGTACATTAACTTATTGGATTCTCACTCCTAGTCCGTAAGGTAGGTGTTTCTCTTTTGCAGATGAGGAACTGAGCAGTGCATCTCACAAATGATGGAGCTGAGGGTTGACCCAAGGACTGTCTCTCTCCAAACCTGAGCCTTTAACCACAAAACCATACCAGTTTCTTGCAAGTGTATGAAAAATATTGCTCCATTCTTTTCAGTATTGTAGCATATAGTATACCACATTTTTTAACTAAGTTCTTTTTGATAGATATTTAGAATTTCTTCCAGCTTGTTATTATAAACTACAACTTTGCTACAATATTCATTTATATTGCATTTTGGAGATTTGAATGTAATGCTGAATTATTGTGAAATTATTAAAACTGTGGTTCTCCCTGCAGCATTCCTCTACAAAAGGATGCTTCCTATTTTTACTTTCATCAACAGTGCTGGTCTCCATGGATCTTCAGTATTAAGTGTTATCACATTTTTTAATCTGATGAAGTTAAAAATGTCACATCTTTTTAATAAAAAGGAACTTTTACTTGCACATCAATTAAAAATATTTTTATTATACTAAATTCTGCTTTTTAAACTTAATGTTTTACCTTTAAATCTTGTATATAAAAGGGTATGAATAGGCAGTTTATAGAAAGCAAATACAGGGGCTTTCCTGGTGGCGCAGTGGTTAACTTCACACGTTCCGCTTCGGCGGCCCATGGTTCACAAGTTCAGATCCCAGGTAGGGACGTAGGCACCGCTTATCAAGCCATGCTGTGGCAGGCATCCCACATATAAAATAGAGAAAGATGGGCATGGATGATAGCTCAGGGCCAATCTTCCTCAGCAAAAAGAGGAGGATTCATGGCAGATGTTAGCTCAGGGCTAATCTTCCTCAAAAAAAAAAAAAAAAAGGAAAACACACCACCAGAAATATTAAAAAATAAAAAAAGAAAACAAATATAAATGGCAAAACAAAGAAAAGATCATCAAATTCACAAAAAGTTATGGAAAGACAATTTAAAGTATAGCTTATCACTCTATAGTCAGAGGACTGGCAAAACCCAAAATTAGTGATATCACCTACTACTGGTAGGAATTCTGAGAAAGGAAGCTCTCATACATTGCTTGGGGAAATGTGACATATTATAATGTTTTTTGGAAAGCAATCTGGTAAATCTATAAAGTTTAAAATACTTATACTTTTTAAGACAGCAGTATTATTCTTGGGAATCAATTTGATAGAAGTTAAACCATCAAAACATAATCAAAAATTTACATATAAATCTTAAAATTAACACAATGTCAATGAAATAGAGAAATGATTTTAAATAAGGACAATCAAAATAAGGGAGATGAGATTACTATACAAATTTTGAGTAGTAATAATTAGAGAAAAAAAATAGCAATTTATGTCCCAAGCGTCTCTGGAGAGATGGAAAATGAATGTTATGAGATTAGAGGAAACTATGATTTGGTAGAATTCTGTTAAAATATGTGGGATAAAATCTGCTTCTTAGATGCGAAGGAACAATACACTTATATCAGAATTATTAGCCTCAGGAGATGCTTCTGATATCTCCTTGGATTCCGGGAGCAGGACCAATTTTAAGTAAATTGTGAAGTGGATGAAACTTGTCTTAGGTGATAGCTCTGTTTACCCATTATCCAGGTCCCTCCTTACCTAAAGCACCCACTTTAGGGTCCCACACGTTTGGCCTAGCCGGTCAGGTCACACCTACCATTTGGGGCTTGTTGCTACTCACTCATGAAAATGTGCATTCCTTCATCATTAGTTTCACTGCTTAAGGTGCCACCGATTCTAGCAAGTGCACTTGTCGTGCCAATGAGAGAAAACTGCTGAGCCCAGTTCTAGATAATGTACATGCATTTTAACTTAGACCTACTGTTGATGAGGTCCTTTCTTTTCCTTAAATTGAAACCACCAATGAGTGTCTGTTGAGTTAACATATCCTTCTCCTATTGTAGAAAGGCCTATTGAAGAAACATGATGGGTGCTACAGACTTGGGAAAGAAGATTGTTTTCAGTGTTTTCTAAATTACACTTGTATCACTCTATTCAGAAGCCCTAAATAATAGGCTGCAAGACACATGGAAGATGTCACATTTTATTTCTTGAAAGTTTATCCCCTAGATCTGGAATTTATCTGCCTGTATATACCTACCACCCACCCATTTATTCATTAAACAAATACTTATATAAAGCTTATCAAGTAGTAGGCACTGTTCTAAGCACTTTATAAATATTAATTCATTTAATCCTTATAACATCCTCCAAATGTCAGTATTATTATTACTGGGAGGTCTGAGTTTTATGCCTCACATCTGCTTTTTGGAATGACCTTGAACAAGCTCATCAGATTGTCTATTGCTTGATTTGAAAATGGAAGATAAGACTTGCCCCATAAATATCTCACAGAAATATCATGATTGGTTTAAATAAATCTCCAAAGATTATTGAAAATAATGCTTTATGAATAAGGCTGTGTAATCCTAAAATACTTGTAGCATTAAGTAATAAGCCATTGAGAGAGTCGATTCTTTTTCTCATGTTAGTGAATTATATTTTCTTAAGCCTCAATTCTCATCTGTGCTGAATTAGTGTGGAATTATTCTTAGAATAAATTCTAAATCAGTGACTCCCTCCTCCCTTTCAGATTGCTCAGAGTCCCCAGTGCATCATTATACGATGTTAAACCAGATATGACTAGGTTTTATTCATTGCATTTTAAAGAAGTCATGCAAAATAACTTTTAATAAAACAGGAAGAAGGAATAATATTTGGTTAAATGAAGTGTCACAGTGCTAATTACACACTAAAACCTCCTGTGCCATTCTGTGGAATTTGGTACAAGGGGTGTCTATCAAGAACTCATGTCAAGTACTCAAGTAATAAAAGAACCCAATTTAAAATACCAACCTCATAGCAAGGATTACCAGGAGGACATTATAGCCAGATATCAGGATATTTTATAATTGACACTAAACACTCAAGTTTTATTCAACACATGGTTATTAATCAAGAGCTATGTGTAGGACGCTAAAATTGGTATGGGTGTGGGAGAGCATTACAAAGGTGAATGAGACCTTTCAAGGAACCATAGGGCAGAGGTGTATATCGTCAGGGCTTCTCGAGCTTACATGTGCCTATAGAGCACCTGGGGATCTAATATTGGCAAATTCTGATTTGGTAAGGTCTAGGTTGGAGCCTGAAATTTTTCGTTTCTAAAAGCTTTCAGATGATGAAAATGTTGCAGGTCCAAGGACCATTTTTGAGTAGCAAGATGCATATGTTTAACTATGATATAAGATACAATAGAAGCAGTATGAAGGGCAGAAACAAAATGTTCAGGGAGAACAGAAAAGAAAGTGACCTATTCCAAATGTGGGGATCTAGGATGGTGTCACAAGTGGAATACTTAGTATGTAACAATGATTCCTCAAGCAGGTTTTGGAGGAAACAGCATTCAGCAGCGTGCTAGAGGCACACAGGTCTATAAGTGTTTTGAATCTCAGAGACCAAGAAGGGGTTGGTGCTGCTAAAGAGGAAAGGAGGAAGCTGCTTTGAGGGAAACGAGACTAGAAAACTAGGTTGGGGCAGATGTGCAGAAAACTTTGGTTGCTTCGCTAAGGAATTTGATCTGCATTGTGGTGGGAATGATAAGATCTGTGTTTTCAGAAGATGACTGGCTGTAGGGAGGAAGATGGGTTAGAGCGGGAAAAAGAATTAGAAGCAGGGAGAATAGGAGACATTGCAGAGATGGTGAGATCTTAGATTTAGAGAATGAGGTAGGATTTGGAAAGATAAGTAAATATTTAAGGCAATCTAATTTAAAATTGATGGGAATTGGAAATCCAGGGGAAGCAGGAATGAGAGACAAGTATGAGTTGGAGATGACCTCTTATGCTTTCTAGCTTGAGGACAAAAGAGTGGCCACATCCTTGACAGTAAGGAAAGTGGAAAGAGGGCCAGGTTTTGGGCAGGAGATGGTGGGTTTAGATTTGTACTTGTTCAGCAGGGTATCTGTTCTAGAAGGTAACTAAAAATGCCTTTCTGAAACATGAGAAAGATGGAGGAACATAAATTTGGGAGTCAAGGCAGAGAAGCAATAGCTAAAGCAGTGGATGTAAATAAAATCATCAAGGGAGTTGAATTCAGAGAGAAATAGTAACAAATGTGAAGAAAGGATAGGACTTTAGGGGGCTGCATATATTAACAGGAGGGTCTCATACCCCAAATTTGATCTATTTTTCAGTCCTCTGTATTTTAAATACTATTGGAATTTTTATTAGTAGAAGAATGCATCTTGCATAAAATGTAATTCTTTTTCACTTTCTGCACTGTAATGCTGATTGGTTTTGTAATACAACATTCTTAGTATAAAGAATAAAATATTTAGTATAAAATACTTGTGAAATATGTAATTAGTATTAAAAGTTTATGTCCAGCTACAGTCACATACTTAACAATTGTCATCTTATTTCCTCTGGAGAATTTGTTCATTCTGATTTCTTAAAAACTAAAGTCCATACTTTATTCAGAATTTCTTAATTTTTACCCAATGTCCTTTTTCTCTTCCGAGATCCTGTCCAGGATACCAAATTACATTTAGCCATCATGTTTTCTTAGGCTCCTCTTGGCTGTGACAATTTCTCAGACTTTCCTTATTTTTGATGACCTTGGCAGTTTTGAGAACTGGTCCAGTATTTTGATATCCCTCAGTTGGGATTTGCCTGATGTTTTTCTCATGATTAGGTCGGGGTCATGGGGTTATGGCCTTTGGGAATGAGACCACAGAGATAAAGCATCACTCTCATCACATAATATCCCCGGTATATACTATCAACACGGCTTGTCATTGTTGATGTTAACCTTGATCACCTGGGATTCATTGGGTTTTTCCATTGTAAAGTTATTCTTTTACTTCCCTTTCCATACTGTACCTGTGGAAAGGTGTCGTTATACACAGTTCACTCTGAAGGAGTCGGAAGTTGTGCTTCACCTCTTTGAAGGAGGAGTAACTGCATAAATTATTTGGAGTTTTTCTGCATGGGAGATTTGTCTCTTCATGTTCCAGTTATTTATTTACTCAATCATTTGTTTATATCAGAATGGACTCATGGGTATTTATTTTATGCTTTGAGTTATAATCCAATATTTCTTTACTTATTTTCTTGCTCAAATTGTTTCCGTTTTGATCCTTGGTTCCATGTCCCTTTGATACAGCTCCAAAGTGATTTTGTTTGTTTGTTGTTCTTTTTGGGTTTCTTTTTTTTTTTTTTTTTTTGGTGAGGAATACTGTCCCTGAGCCAACATCCCATGCCAATCTTCCTCCATTTTGTGTGTGGGATGCCGCCATGGCATGGCTTGACAAGTGGTGTGTGAGTCCACTCCTAGGATCCAAACCCAAAAACCCTGGGCCGTGGAAGTGGAGCGTGCAAACCCAACCACCACACCCCCAGGCTGCCCCATGTTTGTTTGTTTCTGAGCTTTTCCTTACTTTCTGTCACTACAGTGCTCTAGACTCATCTTTAATGTTTACTACTCCAGGCCTTGAATCAGCCATTTCTTCAAGGAACTCTGGTTCCTTTTATTGAAGAAAGGTATTAGAAACCAATATCTGGGCAGTAGGAGTAGTCTGATTTTTAAATTGCTGCAGTGTTCATTTCTTTTAAGCTGGCGAGAATTCTAGACATTAGATATTTGGCAAAAATGCAGTGATGAGAGTTTTCTCCCAGACAATAATCTTGAAAGCAGTAAAACTTTAAACACACACACATACAATCACTCAGTTACACTTCAACAGAAGACTACAAAAGTGGCATGCAAACCTTAAGAAAAGTCAATTTGAAAAACCTATGGAAGGAACTTTAGCAAACCTTCTAAAATAAATATGTCTTGAGTTTATTTCATAGGAATAAACTGACCTGTTTCCTTTCCTGCTCTTCTTAATGAAAATTTTTTTCAAAGCAGGAGTTTTTTTAAACTTTTGCAATAGTTTAAGCATAATATTGCTTTCTTGAGTTTATGAGTAGATTAGATGAATTTCAGGAGCTCAGAACTCTTCACAGAAATGATCCCATTGATCTTCACAACCTCTCATAGGGTGGAAAGAGGGTAGATATTAGGAGAGGAAAGCTTGAGCCCTAGTGTGGATTTAGAACATCAAGGGAGAGAATGGTTTAGAATTCCTCTGTGGTGAAACACGAAGTTTTCCTTATCAGCTCTTAAGGGATGTAAAGCCAGAGGCATAACAAGCAACAGCTCATAACCGGGGAAGGAACCAGACTTAGATTTTGTGATCATGTTATATAATTCATTGAAGATCTCAAGGTTCTATACATATATGATTTCTCTTAAAGTGAATTCTGAAAATTGAAATATTCAATCCAATAAAAATCTTCTAAGTGTCTACTGTAATCAGTGTTAGATACAAGAAAGTGAATGCTTTTTGTCCTTAAAGAAAAGCAATGAATAAAATTAGCTATTGGTGCTATGTTATTGTTCTGTAGATCCACCTTATTAAGAGTACAGTTAAGGGAACTGGTTAATGCAACTTGAAAGATTCAGGAAAAGGTATAGGTATTTGCAATGGCTAATTTATATCCAAATAGTCTTGTAGTGGAATCAAGTCTAGAACCTAATTTATCATCAATGAGTTAATACGTTTGTGAATGTAACATCATCTACTAATTCCGGTAAAAGATGGATACAGAGAAAGTAAGACTTTGTTCTTCAATAAGAATCTTATAATCTAGTTGTGCAGAGAAGGATATACAAATGAAGCAGTGAACATATCAAATATCCTCATGCTGTATCATAAAGGGATATTTTGTATTATTTCAAAATTAAGCATTTGGGCTGGCCCCATGGCCAAGTGGTTAAGTTCGTGCACTCTGCTTCAGCGGCCCAGGGTTTTGCCGGTTCGAATCCTGGGTGTGAACATGGCACCGCTCGTCAAGCCATGCTGAGGAGGCATCCCACATGCCACAACTAGAAGGACCCACAACTAAAAATATACAACTATGTACCGGGGGGGCTTTGAGAGGAAAAGGAAAAATAAAATCTTAAAAAAAAAAGTTAAACATCTTCAGTATTTCATGCTAAAAGAAAACAAATTTTAGAAAATCACCCTGGTTGTATCCTCATAGATTAGGATAGTCTAATACTGTGAATAAGTAAATGAGGTTTGGCTTTTGTAGCAATGTAGCCTGAAAGCTCTTGGACAAGTTTATTTTCCAAGCCATACTTAATAAATCCTTTTTGCTTCAATCTAATGTATGTGTTCACAGAAAAGTTTCCCGTAAGTAAAGCACTTGGAATCGGCTATTTTTTTTTTTTTGTAATTTCTTTAAACACAACCAATGGTTAACTTTGCTTTTCTTATGTTTACTTCTCCTCCCTCATCCTTTCTAGTTAAGAACCAAAATATATATTTATGTCCTTTTTTAAAAAGTACCTTAATGTTTTTCTCACTATTCTTCTATTTTTAATTCCTACGAAAGCATTTCAACATGCTGACTTTTTACTGAGTTCTAACTAGTAGTCTGCTGCTCACATTCGGTTATTCATTCATCTATGCATTTAACAAATATGTAATGAAGGCTTCTTACATCCCAGCCATTGTGGTAGGTACTGAGAATACAGCAATGAACGAGAGACAAAGTCCTGTCCTTATGGAGCTTACATCCAAATGGGGAGAGACAGATAATAAACAAATAGGCAAGAAATATATAAGTCTGGCAGATGATGATAAATGCTATGGAGAAAAATAAAGGAGAAATAGACTTAATATTCTTAGGTTTTATACGATGTGGTAGAAAATCGAAGTTGTGATTCCTTGAGAATAAACAACATCTTGTGAACGATGCTATCTCAGAGCTCTCGGCTGTTCTCTGGATTGAATTACTGATTTGGTAGACTTTCTCAATGAGGGAGGCATTTGAGAGTCAGGAAATGATTGTTTGCTTTACGTGGCAGCCTGCCTGTGAGAGACTGGAAATATTCTAAGGCAGCTTCACTCCTTAGGGCAGATGCTGGATTAAAACAAAAACAAGAACAGAAACCTTTAAACATAGCTCTTACTTTTAACAGTGAGATGTTAGCTGGTTTCTGAGAACACTTAGAGAAGGATAAAAACTACAATCAGGGCTATTTCATATCTGCATTCATAAATCTGGACCCTAACAACTCCTTCTAAAATTGTCTTTGGAGTCTTCCTGGTTTCCAGAACAAACACTGTGGAGACATGACAGTGAGCGGTGTTAGCAGCAATTTGGTTTCACAGTTTATGGAGAGACGCCTGTAGATTGTTCATGTTTTTCTGATTTTGAGATGGCAAATGGAACATCTCCATCCTGTTTTCCTAGAACCATGCCCCATGACCTCTCTATTCAAGGGCTTAACGAGCCCAATCCAGGAGCTAGTCCTGCTCTGGCTTCTTTGTGACAGGGAAAGAAATTATTTTAACCATCAAAGAACCTAAGAAAGTTTTGGAGATTTCTTTTTAAAAGTAGGTAGGGGGCAGGTTTATATTTATAGTTCCTGAGTACATGTGCAGTTCATTACTGCCTCCCTTTATATATGAAAATTTAACTTTACCAATGGTATTGCCAATAATGTTTTGGGAAGCGATTGCTCAGCGAGGGTCTAGGAGTGCCTGGTTTACACCTGTTATAGTCGTTTTTTCCTCCAAGCTTCCAAAGGAAAATAGATGCACTGGACAGTAATTGGAAAAATACCAAAGCTAGATAATTCCTCTCTGTCTCAGTTCCCTCTCTTGTATAGTCTGTGTAATAATCATTTCTACCCCACAGTGTTGTTGGAAGTTCTGCATAAATTAATACACATAAGGCATTGAAAGCTAAGTTTCTCTGTTACCTCCCTGTTTTTTGAAGGGATGATGATGTAATAGTTGTGAACATGGCCTCTAGAGCTAGACTTCCCGTATTCACCACTAACTAGATGGCTGACCTTGGGCAAGTTATTTAGCCTTTCTGTGCATTTTAAAAAACAGAATAATCAAATCCAGTGGGGTCCTTATTGTGTGGACTAAATGGATTCATAGAAATCCTTGGAACAGTCCCTTGCATATTATAAATGTTCAAGAACCCCTAGCTGTTGACATCATTACTGCTCCTACTACTACTATCACTACTTCTTCTACTTATGTACTAGTGTGGCTGTGGCACCCAAATCCTAGTGTAGGATTCTAAAGAGCTAGGCTGAATCACATAAAGGTCCGCTTTCCCTTATGCCAGCCAAACCTAAGAAGCCACCACCAAAATTGGCCAGGGCCTGCTTTGCCTGCTTTTTCCCAAATCCAAATCTGATTTCTCAGCTGTTAGACCCTAATGTCAACCTTCTGAGGGTGGAAGAAATCGAGTAAGACCAACACTAAGAATGTTTGCCCCAAAGCCGAGAAAGAGCCTGTCCTAGGCCAATTATAATTGTGGCAACAGCCCTGAGACAGGCTCCGTGTGGAAAAGAGTCCAAAGAGAGAGTGTGAACAAGAGAGAGATGAGGGCAGGCCCACCTAGAAGTGGAACCTGGGCCACTTTAGCAATCCAACTGGAGAGAAGAGACATAAGTGAAAAAGATGGCCACAGGTCACGCTTGATTTTTCCAGGCTTCTGAGAGAATGAAGAACTCTAAGAGACCACATTTCAGTCCTTGCTAACTTTAACATAGCTAATAAAATGTCTTTGGAGTTGAAGTGACCTTACTCAACCTTGTGGGAGAGCACGGCCAAATCTGGATATCAAACGGTATGTTCAGACATCCTTTTAAGACCAACTGACCACGTATCAATTTGCTTAGAGTCATCTCAACAAAACCAATTTACCTAATGAACAAGTCTGATTCATTAAAAGCTAAAACATGGAACATCAGCTTGCTGAATGAGCAATTCATGGAAAACTGACACATCAGTGTTTCACCAGGTCTAGGGCTGTTTGCTGCTACTAGTGGCAGAGCCCATTCAGAGTTAGGACCAGGCATGGCCACTTATGGCAAACTGGAGAACATGTGGGAAGCTGTAGTCAGCTCCAGCCGGTGGCTGCCTTGTAGGATACGGACCTCCTGTTACCAGAGCTTCCAAGTTTTCAAATGAGGGCTGAAATCTGGATGTTTATGTGAATTGTACTGGCATTTGCATTTTGTCAAATACTTAAAATTAAAAACAAAAACAAAACAAACACTGTGCAGGCCAAGTGCACCCCATATGTGGGCTTGACTCTCCCTGTGTGCCTGTAGTTTGCAATCTCTGCTATACACCCTGGGCATTTGCTTACTAAACACTCGTGATTTCAACCAGCTCAGCCTGGCCTCAAAGCTCCATAATATATAGTAATTTGTAATTTTGCTGAGGCACAAATTTGCATCCCAAATGCTCCAAGGTTGACTTCTGAATGTGATTTACTTAGCTAGGAGTGTGTTTTGTTCTCTGCCCAGTTTCTACATTTCAATGTGGCTTTTGGGCTTTTCAAAACCAAGTTTGAGTACATAGTACCTCTTGTGAAACAAATAAAGATTTTTCTATAAAAAGGGCTGTGGGAGTGGTGAGAGCAAGTTGACTTCTAAGGCTGGAGATAGAAATGAAGAGAAAATGAAAAGGTCTACTAAATATTTAACCAGAAAACAGGGGTTTGGAAGTTTGAGGTAGAATTCAGGGAAGATAAAAGGAATTTTGAGTGGAAACAATTAGCGTTTTTCAGGCCATAGTAGCAAGAATTAGGCACGAAGTATATGAGAAGATCATTTGAAATTTTCAGTTATACTTGATGTTCAGGGGAAATGTATGTGCTATAGAGTTTTTTGAAATATTAATTTTTAATTTAAAATATTAATTAAATATTTTTGAGAGATGAGGGGTTACCCTTATGAATGTCAGGAAACTGTGTGATATGCTTTATAAGTTATCCTCAATTCTTTTTAATGTTTAGGTTCTTCAAATAGATTGCTAAGGGCAGTGACTGTCTGCTCTTTTTTTTTTGCTATTTACTTTTGTATTTCTAGTACAATGTTCTGCTCATAGAAGGTTCTTAGTAAATCGAATGCTTTGAATTATTTAAACATGTCTTCCACTTTTAAACATTTATGGCTTAAATATATATTTTTTTCTATCAAATCTCAAAATTATGTATGTGCCTTGGGTAGTCAAGGGAGCCTGCCTCAGACTTGGAGGAATATAAAACGTACTCTGTTTTTAACACCCAAACAATACAGTCTGTGATTTGAAATTCTCTCTTTGCGTATCTTTATCTTCTTAAAATATTTAGCTGCATATATTATAACAGAAGGTTGCTTCTAGGGTTTTAATGTTTCCTGGGCTAGAAATAATATCGAATGAAAGTCTTTGTGTTTTCACACTGAATCCGTATCAAAAGATTTTGGCTGAAAATGCCAGATACACATTTAAAATAAAGAACTGGCATCATCATAGAGTATTTGGTTTTGACTGTAGGAATCATTTGTAGTTTCCTTGAAAGTGAGGGTGCGTGAAACAGAGTAGACCCTTGAAGCCTAAGGCCTGATGGCTCTTACATGGAGCGATTTCTCCCACCCACAACCTGCCTGCATCGTTTCTCCTTGTCCCTCTGAACTATTGTGCTATCTTCGAGCATCTTGCGATACATCAAGCAAACAGAGAAACTCAATAGCTCAGATGTTAACTTGAGTTCAGTTGTCTGAATCCTTTTGTTCAGCAGAGAGGTTTGCCTTCTAACAACAGGACAATTACGGAGAAACCAATAGCTCAGACAGCACAGGGCTTGTCAAATGGAAAAGAACTTGATTAGTGGGGAGTGAAATTTTCTTTACTAATTGTCGTAGATTACTCTTTTGTATCGATCTTTTTTCAATCTTCCCTGCCATAAGGCCTTTCTTTGACAGCATTATGCTCTCAAGTGAGAAATTCTTCTGGGAAATTTTTAAAAGACAGGCTTTGGAAAGATTTGTTATTTTCTAGCTTTCTAGAAGCCATTAATACCTAGGGAGATGACTTGTGAGGTCTGCCATAAATAGTTACTTGAAGGAACATTATCTCAAGATTGCTCAACAAAAGATGCATGTGTACAGAAATTGCTTAATTCTTTTTTAACTGGATTTCCATCCGAGATGGGGGTAGTTTCTCAAGTAATACCAATTCTTTTATCCATTGCTTAGTGTTCTTTTCTGGTTATTTTTGAGATACCTATTTCTATATCCTCTCTGACATAATGTGTTTACTACCCTATCATGGGCTAGTTATTCATTCATTCATTTAACAAATAATTATAAGGTACCAGGGCTGGCCCAGTGGCGTAGTGGTTAAGTTCGCGTGCTCCACTTCAGTGGCCTGGGATTTGCAGGTTCGGATCTTGGTCATGGACCTACACACTGCTCATCAAGCCATGCTGTGGTGGTGTCCCACATGCAAAATAGGAGATTGGCACAGATGTTAGTTCAGGGCCAATCTTCCTCACAAAAAGAAAAAAAAAAAACAAAGGAAAAAAATTATTATAAGGTACCAATTACATGCAAGGCACGTTGATAAAAATTTATATAAATAAATCAAAGAGAATAAGGGAAAATAAACCCATGTATACACACAAATGTTAATTTTAAAGTGTTTGAATATTGCGTAAGAATGTACTCTTCTGAGATTATTTTGACAAGTTACTAGGAGTTTTTGGCACAGAGCTTTGCCCTTGGTGAAGTAGCTGAAATGTCCTTTGCTATGGTCCATGTTATACTCTGTATTTTAAACTCAACTCTGCTGTTTACAACTAGACCACAAATTCCTTTTAGACAAAACCTGTCTTGTAAATTTTTCATTGAATTTTATTTTCTGTCCTCCACAACTTTTTCTCTGTAAGAATTCATATAAAAGTATATTCAATGTTTAAGATCTGTGAATAGTAATGGTAATGGTGATACCGAAGCCCAGAACAAAATATTTGGTAGTTTGACTTCTTATCATTATTTGATTTCACTGCTATCTCCTATCTTAAAAGACTTTATAATCTTCTTTTCTCCCAGTCTCCAAATAAGACTATAACTTTACAAAATTAGTGACTTGAAACATTCTAATTTTAGTCTTTCAAAGGAATTTTATGATATCACTTCAAATAATTGAATTTTCCCAAGGATACAAATACTATATATAAAAATGTTAGGTCTGGTAAATTTAAAAAGTTAATTTTAGTTACTTTGAATGCTGACTTTTATTTTTTAATTTTTATTTTTGGTGAGGAAGATTGGCCCTGAGCTAACATCTGTTAACATCTGTTGCCAATCTTCCTCCTTTTGCTTGAGGAAGATTGTCGTTGAGCTAACACCTGTCGCAACCTTCCTCTATTTTGTATGTGGGATGCTGCCACAGCATGGCTTGATGTGTGGTGTGTAGGTCCGTTCCCAGGATCTGAGCCTGTAAACTGCAGGATACCGAAGTGGAGCATGTAAACTTAACCACTAAGCCACCTGGCCAGCCCCTGACTTTTCTTTTAAAAATATCCAAAATCATTGTTACTTGTCTTTTAGGATTTAAATAATTATATTTTTTAATCTGAAGAAGTAAATCATGTCTTTAAAAGATCTGACAAAAATTATTTGTTTTTCAATACTCTTTTGCTATTAGGTGATTTGGGCTCTTGGGATCTGCTCATTTGCCTGTCTTCTAGGAAAACTGGTGGAAAACCCTGCATATCCAAGGAGGACATCTGCCAGTTAGGTTTACATCAAAAGGTAAATGTTCTTTTTCAAAATGTGCACAGATTTTATCAGCCCTATTGACACCAGTATTTTTTGGTCTATTATGTTAAAAAAAGCAGTCTTGGAAAATAGGAACTATTACATCTTAGGAGAAATTTCCAGTGCTCATGCTTATACACTTTACCATAAAATGGTCGCCATTTTTTGTTGATAGGATCCCCCTCAACTTCAGCAGTTAACAATAAGGACCCAGTTTTACCCAATAGGACCTAAAAATTGATCTAGAAGTCTCTAGCCTATGGATTGTTCCTTACCCTAGCCACATATTCATTCAAAGTAGCAAAGCCTCTATTTTCTAGATCAGTGTTTTGACTTTTTCAAACTTCACCTGGTATCCCGAATTACAATAAAATTTATATAATTTCTTATTAACTTTTAAAATTGACATCCAATATTTACTATTTTGTGTGAACTTTTATAAATGCTTTTATAAAAGTTAACTAAAAATTATCAAATGCCTATAGTGTGCTAGTCACTGTGCTGGAAAATTTACAAATGCTCTATTTTTGATACCTATAACAAGTGTGAGAAGTGTCAAAACCAATAGTTATTTTTCAGTAGTAAAAGAGTTTTTAGTAGCAACCCTGATCATCTGCTATTTCTACAATTGACAGTCTGGATAACTCCTTCCTCCTTCTAACTCTTCACTCCCCTGGCCTTTGGGCTGAGCACTTTCTTTTGGTTCCTCTTGCATGTCTTTGGCCATTCCTTCAGTTTTCTTGACACCCACCTTTCCTTTGCCCAGTCTTTAAATGCGTGTGTTCCCCAATACGACTCTCAAACTTTCAACTACCATTTGTCATGGATGATTCCCAAATCTACATCTAAAGTTCAAAGCACTTTCCCAGGCTTTGGGCTTGCATATGTAACCACCTGTTGAACATCTCCCTTTATATGTCACGCAGATGCTTCAAACTCAACATGGAGAAGACGAACTCGTGTTTTCCCCAGTAAATTCACTGCTCCTCTTGCGTTCAGATGCTCCACAGAACTTCCGTTCTGTTGGTCATAAGCTTGATCAACTACTCTGTCACCTCCTAAGATAGAAATCTGGCCTTCACCTTGAGCTCTTCCTCTCCCTTGTCATCTGCCTTCTATCAATCACCAACACTAAGGAATTTAACTCCTAAATATTTCTCGAATATCTGTACTTACTACCTTTATTCCAGTCGGACAATCACCATATCTTACCAGGACTATGGCTGAATTCTCCTCACTGATTTTTCTGAAGCAAGTATTTTACCCCTGAAATCCATCCTGCTCATGGTTATCAGAGTGACAAATATGAAATGCTGAACTAAACTGGTTACTCATGTGCTTAAAATCTTGAATGGGTTCTCATCAACTGTAGAATAAAGTCTACAAGATTTCCTGTGTGTCTCAGTCAGCCTCCCAGTAGGAAACAAATGCTATACTCAAAAGAGTTTAATTGAAGAAAAACTAATGAAAGAGCTCTCTACAGAGGTTTTGGCAGGACAAGAGAAACAAAAAAGATTAGGGACATCAGAGACCAGCAACATCATGAGAGTTTACTGCCTTCAGTCTGAAGAAGGATATGTAGAAGAAATGGTGTAGCAAAACCTAATGAGAGCTGGAGCCAGGAAGGAGAGGTCGCTGGAAAGGAGCTATAAACTTAGGAGAATGTAGGCATTGCCAAATCGTAGCCCTGCAGAGAGGAAGTTGGGAAGGTAAGTATTCAATCTCTCTCTATTCCTGCTCTTCGTTCTCCTGCCAAGACCTCCTATTGGTGCCAGGCACCATTCTACGTGCTTACTTATTAATTTATGTTCGTTCTTTACATATGAGGAGACAGAAGCACAAGGAGGTTAAGAAAATTCCCTAAGGCCTCATAGCTAATAAATGAAGCAACCAGGCTTCAAATCAGGAAGTCTGACTTCAAATTCAGTTTTCTTAGCCATATTACTATAGAATCTTTGAAAATAAATATTTAGCTACTGCACTTACAGCCTATTCTAATGAATATTCTTAAAGAATACATAAATATTAAACAATACATGTTGGATAACTATCACTTTGGAGCCCGAATAATTTGAAGTTTTATGAGCCATGACTTATTTATGTAAACATAAATATTCCAAACAGAAGTTGCTTCAAATTTCTTGGGAAAGTTGTAGTATTGTCAATGATCTAAGAATGAACAAAGAAAGGGCACCTGCTCAAATTAGTAAGATTACTAATCACATCAGAGCTTTGGAACAAAAGTGCTTAATGAAAATGATCATAAGATCTGTTCTAGAAAATGAATGGCCAGGAGTTTGTCTATTCAGGAGGAGAGTAATGTAAATTTAAAACTGTATTGGTCCATGTGATGCTGAAAGTGACGTGAGGTCCAGTATTTGGGGTAACGTTAAGGTTAATAACTGGGGCTCTATCTTACCTGTAATGGACGGGTTGTAGTGTTTCAAGAGCAGAGGGATTCCTTTCTAGCTCTAACTGTTTGTAGGACTAGCAGTTCCTCAACCAGGATGCCGGTTTAGTACTTGCAGCCTTGAGAACTACTGAAATGGCTCTTGTTTTAAAGCATGCTAGGACATTTTCAGGTGCATATGATGGAATGATAATTGCACATGAGAGACATGGGGGATAAGAAGACTGTTTTTTTTCTTTGATTAGCTGGTTCTTTTATTGTCATTAATTCTCTTCCTTATGGATGATACTGAACAGCTTCCAGAGAAGGTCTCATTTTTGATAAAATAAAAGATATGTACATCTGTGCATATATAATGAAAAAAAAGGAGCAGTTCCCTTAGATACAATGTGAAGTATATGTCACTCTCAATGCTCATGACTGACTAAAAAAATTTTATTCCTTGGATGCTTTCTTACACTTTATAAATACTCCAAACTAAAATGTCTACTCCTTTTAATGAGTTAATGTTATTACTGTAGTTTTATTTTTTGATTTACAAATGCTTTCCAAATATTTATAATTAATATTATACTGATGCTCTTATTAGTGAAATATGTCTCAAAATAAGAATGATTTTTTTTACTTTTGCTTCTGACATTATGTAATAAAAACAATTTAGATGCAGATTACCACAAGTTAGGATTGTAGAATGTACTTTGGGATTGAAATCTTTTTAAATGTACATTTTCTTTCTCCCAATTTGATCTCAGAAATAGCCCAGGGATCAAATATCATTATTATTTTTTATATGCACTCTAATCCTTAGAAAGATGTGAAAAGTTTTAGGCCAAGAAAAACAGCAGTCTATAAAACACACACACATATGTATGTATATTAAGCATTCAAATCGAATACAAAATTCCTATATAAAATTGGTATATAAAAGACCATTTGGGTGATAATGATATGTCAGAGTAGATTCATTAAGTATAACAAATGTACAGCTCTGGTGGGGGATGTTGATAATGGAGGAGACTGTGCATATGTGGGGGTAGTGGGTATATGGGAAATTTCTGGACCTTCCGCTCAATTTTATTGTG
The DNA here is from genome assembly GCF_041296235.1 of Equus asinus. Classification (NCBI taxonomy): domain Eukaryota; kingdom Metazoa; phylum Chordata; class Mammalia; order Perissodactyla; family Equidae; genus Equus; species Equus asinus. The sequence continues at coordinate 177,034,648 of NC_091790.1, forward strand.
ACCCTAAAATTAACCTAAAACTGAAAAAATAAAGCCTGTTAAAAAAAATTATTGCAATGTCAAACTGGAGAAGCTCATCCTATAAAAGCCAGCTATTCCAAGTTAAAATTTCTTTGATGATATTCTGCTCGATAATCATGCAAATCTTATATATTTTATGATGCACATAAAAATAAGAATGAAAAGCACTAGGATATAAAAGAGCATTATTAGGTTTGACAATTAAAAAGTTAAAGCATGTGTAACACAGTTGATTTACCATATCTGTATGACCCACAGCCCTTGAATGTGTTTATTTGTGCTGAGTTATTCAGTTTAACTGCCTAGTTTGGTGCTCAGTTCCATAGTAGAACGGGGATGATATTTCTGATGTCATGTGTCATCACAGTTTTATCATCTGTTGCAACTCTGTGAATTCCAAAGATGTGCTTTGGAGGAAAGAGCACAGGAAAAGGTCATTGGATGGAGGATGGGGAAACAGGAGGCGGGAGGATGAGAGCAGTTACTTCCCTTGGCTTGGCTCTGGTTTTATGAAGCAAGTGCTTTGTTGATCCTGAGTCAGGTCATCTTTCTGATCCAAGGTCTTGCCTGAAAAGTCATCTCTCTGATAAGACACAGCAACCTTCCCTTTTGTGTGAAACCCGTGCAAGCTGTACACTTCTTTGCAGCATCTACAGAAATTCTTCTGGCTCATTACTTCAGTTATTGTTATCCATTTTACCAAGACTCTTCTAGTCCTTTCAGTGTGTGGAGGATGGGACAGCATAACCAGGATGCTGTAAGCATCTGCAATGACAGCACATTTGCTCTGAGCCCTTCAAGAAGTGGGAGAAGGTTTTAAACTGGACCTGCATCAGTACATAGCCTTAATGTCACTTACCTAATGCTGGTTCTCTTTCTGGGTCCTTCTATTATTAAAGATTCTATTTAATCAATAGCAACTGAGTGATTTTGCCTTGTCAGGGGGAAAATGGTTCAAGTTTATTGACTTTTGAAGCTTTTCATAGTCTAATTTAGAAGAGTTCCTTGTGCACTATCTTAAAAAGAACACAACTCCAAACCTCTGTTATGGATTCCCTGTACTTTTGCAGTATTCTGTCCCTTCCTTCCAGCCTATTTTAGGAATTTTTAATGGAAAACTTCAGGACTTGATGAAAGCTTTTCTTCTTTTCCCACATTTAGCCTCTGAACTTTCTCACTCTTGAGTTTAAGAAACGTAGACATCCCTAAAATCTAAAGTGCACCAGACTTAGAGTCTTTTCTCAATTCCCAGCTCAGTAAGGATGTAAGTGACTCAGACTTTGGTGTCTTTGTAGACATTCAAAATGGAGTATTTAGGAATGTTGCTAGTGCTGATTCACAAGAGTGAGTTCTGCTGAAGCGCAGGCTTCATTCATACATGACCTGGGCAGAAGTTTACTGTTTGCTGAATAAATTAATAGAGTTAAGAAGATTGCAAGTGTTGGAGAATATTTAATCAATGCACTGTTTCAAAGCACTTATATGAATCATTTTTTTAAAACTACAACTTATGATTGAATTGCTGAATTGATAAAATCTTAGAGCAGAAGTGGAACGTAGAGACTAAAGGCTCTAAATGCATTATTTTACAAATGGAGAAGTTGAAAAAGAGAAGCAAAGTGATGTGCTCAAGGTTACGATTCTGTTAAGTGCCAGCAGTGAGACTACAACCTGTTTCTGGTTCCCTCTCTTCTCCAACTGCAGCTGAGTTCTGTTTATCTCGTCATGCCAGTAGGACACAGTGGAGAAGCTATAATACTTCATTAGTTTAGAGTAATCACTTAGTTTAGTTCTAAACAATTAGTTTAGAGTAATTTGAAAATAATCAAAAGTGCTCAAAAATGCTTCTGATTTTCAAGCCTATTTACACTGATCTCTTTCTGTTGGTTTTAACAAGGCTTTACCATATTTGGTATTATTTTGGAGAGTTAGTTGATAATAGCCAATTAATCAACCTGTATATTCAGAAGAGGAGAGAGTTAAGCTTGTTTGTATCTTTTCTCTACTTTATAAGTTAAAATCTATATTTGAATTTATGATAACATTTATGAAGCTTTCTAACAACAAATTTTTGTTGAAATAGTTTTGTGGTGACTGGATTTTATATTTGGATGCAATAATGCCTTTCAGTATGAAGTGAAGATTATATATGAAGTTTTGAAACAGGTTTAGCACTAAATTTCCGCTAAATATCTATGTGATTCAAATCACTGAGGGTCTTTGCAACTTTGGAGTTTACTTGACTTTGAGGTTATGTTTAGTGCTATTTTTTTTCCAAAGCAAAATTTGCAACTATCAAGTTATTTGTGGTACTCTATTTGCCATAAGAACATAAGTATTTCCTTTTATTCCTAGCAAATGTCATGGTTTTGAAATATATTGAAGTTTTCAAAATATTCCCAAATATTTTGAAGATTTCTAAGAACAAGTTTTTATTTTATGCTATCAAATGAGCCACGTTATTTTTCTGGATTTGAATGTTGGCTTGCAGAGATTTGAAAGTATGGCGTGGATGGTGTAGACAGTACTTCACATCCATGCCCTCTGGGTTTTTTGGGTTTCTTTGCCTTTAGCATTCTTGGATGCCTAACTCACTAGAATCTTTTTCTTTCCTTTCAGGTAAACATATTACCAGAAGTGCAGCATCAACTTTGCAGAAAGGAAGGATTATGTCAAATAATTAGGAGATTTCCAGGTAATCTTTAGTTTGCTTCCTTATACACAAATGAGTGAGCTATGTAGGCTTCGTCAGCAGACACCAACTAATGAAACCTCAGATCAGCATATTTAGCTCCTTTGTCTCTCAATTCCACTATCACAAATCTTCCAGAATCCACAAGGTTTTGCCAATGGGAAGACTTTGATAGTAAGGAATACAAGCATGACACTGATATTCTTTCTTTTGGTTTTGCCCCCTAACTTTCTAGATGAATGTTCCTTGTCTTCCTTTGTGTTTGTCTTTAAAATAATTGCTGTTTTATTTGGAAAACAATTATTGAAGTATTCTTAATTATATCAAACTTGAGGTTTTTAAAAAATATATTTCTTCATGATTAGTTGAATCTGATAGTAACAGATTTGTTGCTTCTATCTGAAATCCTCTCAATTTGACTGCATATTTAAGACAGAATACTGGAGGAGTAAATTCTATGTCTTGACAATATTAGAAATTTGGGACAAAAAGTGACCATCTCCAGTTTCCTCATAGATTCCCAGAGTGGGAAAAAACCATCAGATGGTATATGGCTCTTCATGGATGAAATTATAGCCTGCTTTAAAACCCATCAGGGAAAGGGTTCCTCAAATGTCTTGTTTAAAACCCATTTGATATTTAATAGCTTATGGCCCTAGAAAGTATTTCACTATATAATTAAAATTTGGATCTGCAAAGCTTTAATTCTGTTTTGTGTGTGTGTGTATGTGTCCTAGTGGAATCAGAAACATGATATCTTAACCCATCAGCTTTTCCATAGGATTTCTACTTCCACACCAACATAAACCACATTGGCATGTGTCATTATAAAGACTGTAGTCTCCTACTGTCATTTACCAAGGATTAAAATAAAATAAAATAAAAATGAATCAGCAATTAAACTTTCAATTTAAGATTCTCGTCTAAAATAAATCAGAGACATAAACCTGGTTTTGTAGTTATTGTTTTACCACAATTGTAACTGACTCCATACCTCTAAATTTTGTTTTTGTTTTTTGTAAATGTCAGCTGGGTAGTTTTTTATTTTACAAAAAAAAGTAATGTTTTTGTGAGGAGCAAGTAAAAAATTATTTTTCATTAATACGTTATTAATATCTATAAATCCAGTTAAGGCAATTTGAAAAAAAATTTGTTTATGTTTTGAATAGAACCTACATATTTTTAAGTTTGTTTTTCTTTGTTGCTCTTTACATTTCCACATGGTTGACTCAGAACATTGTTTCGTTGGCATTGGAGCTAGCAGAATAGAGTCACAGGAGTGAAAGACCGTTGATAGCCAGAAATGGATTACCGGTTTAAAAAATTCCCCAAAAAGTTTTGGATAAGTTTCAATTTTATATTTTGCTTCCATAAAATTGTAAAGTTTTTTTATGTCTCCTTTTGCTTCAAACATTTTTTATTCTCAAGAACATCTATAAGTTCTAGACATCTGGAGTCCTTTCTCCACTCTGGGTAGTGTGTTAATTTTCTATTTATCTGTATGACCGATAAGATAGTTTTACAGGATATACGCCCTTTTAAGCGGAATTATTTCTCCCGTCATGTTATCTTTTTCTAGCTGACAATTTCTTAGATGTGTAGCTTTAAAGGACTATGTCTCAGCATTATTTTATGATTTAAGCTTTTAAACAATAGCTTTTGTTGTAGACTTTTGTTAGGAATATATAGTGTATAATATAAACTCAGTATTCACGAGATCAAAACATTTTATTTATTGTGAATACTGAATATTTAATTTTGCATACAGATTAGATAGCAACATGTCAGTATCTAAGTATATAGTACTATTAAAAAGGTAAGATAGTAAAAGTAAGCATAATACTAAATAATTTAGGCATTTTATTTAAAGCCAAAATGGCCGTGTCATTTTAAGCTATGTTTCATCTGTAGGTAGGCAAAACGCAAATTTTGAAACTAGAGATTTTAGCTCTGCCCCCTGATAGCTATATGACTTAACTTCAGGCTGCTGTTGGTTTTTACTTTTGGTTTTTAATCTATAAAATGAAGTTAATGAGAGTCATTTCATAGATTTAATTTTGAAAATAAAGTAGAGTCTATAAGTGTGTGTATAATTGTGTGTATATAATTTGATTTGAAGAATAAAGAATATTATATATTATGCCTAACACATAATACTCACAAAATCATAACTGGATCATCCTAGATTCGAAACATCAAGCAACAGACCTCTCAATACCTAATATTTTCTCTCTGTATATGATTGACTCTTACTATGATTTTATGTTTCTGTCAAAAACCGTGAATGGTCTGAGATTTCATTCTGCTTCCAACCTCACAAGTCAGCCTCCCACAGTTTCATGGGTGCTGGCAGAAGACATGAGACTTCTGGGTCAGAGACAAAGGACTTTATTATTTACAGCAATAGCAGTAGGCGGACTATCAGCATTTGCACCTGTTCACTGAATCCCAGTTCCCACAGGGTGATGTGAAGAGAGCTAGGTGACACTTGTATACTTGCAAACTTAGTGGTTTGCAGTTCAGGAGAGGAACTCTGAGCTTAGGGAGTTTGAATATTTTATAATGAGCAGTGAGCATGCCTACCCTTTGCCCCAGAGGGAGACATTATTTTTGTTATAGTGGCCAAAACCTTCCCTTTGCTCTGGAGTGAGGCACCATCTCTATCTTTCAAGGCTATCTGCTATATAAATATCCTTGAAAACATAATTCAAAACAAAGATGGTCAGTGCCTCTGTTTGCAAAATGTGCAGAAATATAAAAGATGCCTGGAGAAGTGTCTATCGACAGTTTCAGAGAAGAATGCTTGACAAGGTCTAGCTGTGAAGCTTCTCAGTGTATAATTCTGAGCAAGATTTAAAGCCTAATTATGCTTTAGTATTGTTATCTATAAAAATACATTTGGCAATGATCAGTAATGCTGAGAATCCATGATTCCACTGTGCCGTTTTCCCATAGAGACACGTGCCCCAGGTTTTATCTTAAGCAGTAGGTAAAGACAGGGATGCTAAGAAAGGAAGGGTGATCATGCTGGTAAATGTGGTTGAAACCCTGCGAGTGTGGCAGGACAAAGAGTTTGGGCCGGATGTAAAGGAGTGTTTGAAGACAGCATGTAAGACTAACACAGTCTGTTCTGTTCCATAGCCAAACAGAGTGTACCTGCCATTAGACTTGTGACTCACATTGAAAGGAACAAATCCATGGAATTTTTACTGGCTAGCACGAAGATTTATTTTTATCTTGCCATTTAATGCTTTACCTTTTGACAAAAAAAGTTTCATAATTTTTAGTTGGCCCAGACATGTTGCCAGTGTTTTTTGTTGCCTTTTATTGTTTGTTTTTTTGATAAAAAAAAGATTTCTTTCCCATATTTGAAGTATAAGTACAAATCATAACATCAGAGAACTGTTTTACTTGGGTAGTGAGTTGTTGTTCGTTCTTTTTTATGCAGCATCACCATCCAAGAAGTCCTAGTTAGGAGTGTGCCAAATTTTTGGCAATTACTCATTCTTTCCATAGTTTTATCTTAGCTCTGAGCACTAGCTTTCATGTGAAGTTTGAAATGTACCCACACTTGTACTCAAAGATAGTATTTTGAACATTTTAGCTCTGTCTTCATTTTTTTAGTAACATGAGAATACATAAAGAAAAAGGGAGACTATAGATGAAATTTAATCTTTTGTTGTATCTAAGCAAGACTGGACTTTAAAAGATTATAGATATTTACTATCAAATATAAAACATAGCTTTAAAATAACATAATTGAAATTATTATTTTGTTGTTGTTGTTTAAAGATTGGCACCTGAGCTAATATCTATTGTCAATCTTCTTCTTTTTTTTTCTTCTTCTTCTCCTTAAACCCCTCCAGTACATAGTTGTATATTCTAGTTGTGAGTGCCTCTGGTTGTGATAGGTGGGATGCCGCCTCAGCTTGGCCTGATGAGTGGTGCCATGTCCACGCCCAGGATGTAAACCAGCGAAACCCTGGACCCCTGAAGCGGAGTGGGCGAACTTAACCACTCGGCCACAGCACCTGCCCCTGAAATTATTTTTAAACATTGACCAATAATAGTTTTTATCTCATGTGACACTGATGATTGTTTTTAATATTCTGGGTCTAAAAGTTCCTATTTAGCATACGATATCAGTGAAATATTGTCAGGGAATCCAGTAGCCTAAGTGGAATTTAAACAAAGCAACATGGAAATTGTCAATGCTTAATACCATTTGAGTATTTTTGTAGTTTTCATTCTTTTCCTCCCCTCTGCTACAACTTGGAGGAATGCTCTCCTTCCAACAAGAGTACAAGAAATGGAAACATTCCCAGTATTAAAAAGGATTTGAGACACATCTGTAGGAGGCAATCAGGTAAACTTTCCAATAGGCTAAAGTTTGCCTGTTCTCTGTGCCCTCCAATGCTGACGCTCCCTCTCTGTGTCTTCTGTGTGCACCTTCATGCTTCTATCTTCCCGAGACTTCCACTTCCTGTCCCACACATGATTATATCCTTTATGCAAAACATTCTTTCCCCAAGGAAAACTCTCATCTCTTTAGTATGACTGACTTCAGCTGGGTAATCATAGAAAGTAAGCTGATGGAACTAATTCAGACTAAATTATACCCTCACCCCGGTCATAAGCCTCTTAAATGTATTTGCATTTTTATAAAAGAAGCTTGAAAACCCAATGAATTTCTAATTGGTAGAATTTCTGGAAGTGCCTTCAAGTTCCCATTCAGTTCATCAACAAGCCATCCACTCCCAAAGCTTAACCAAACCCATCTACTTTTCTACATCTCTACCATGACCAGCCAAGTCTAAGTCAACATTCTCTCATACCCTTCCCACTTCCTTTCTTGTCCCTGAAAAATCCAGTCCATTATGGAGACTGAAGCCAGAGTGCTCTTTTCTTCCATCCCTTTCATCAATAAAACAAGTTTGTTAGGCCTGCTCACAGCAATCTGTCTAGGGACCAAACATTGAGGCCCGGATAACTAGTTCTCTGATGCCCTGACTTGATCCAGGGTTAGATTTTATTTAGAATAGAAGTCACACACCCAAATGTTTACAGGGGCTTGGCATGTGACATAACAAATTCATAACAAATTTAGAAGCTTGAGAGGCCAGATAAGCTGCCTATTTCAGTATTTGGTCTGTTGTCAAATTGATAGACTCTTTAACATAAGCCATTTGGTCTCCGAGAAGAGGAGAGGAGTTGAAGACACAGGAAAGTACAAGGTAGCACCATGTGACATCATGCAGATATACCTCAGCAATGTTGCAATGTTGGAATTTAAAGAAAGGTCCCTCATGTTTCTCATTCCTGTAAAATTGACTTAGCACTAAGATTCAGATCAGACCTCTTTATCCCCACACATCTCTGTGCCTCTTCCCCTAGATACATCTTTGCTTTTCCCTAAACCCTTGGTAATTCCAGCTTCCATTTCCCTCAAAACAAAACAATAACTATGCTAATCCCTGAGGACAAGGAAGCTGGATTTTCTGCTAAAACCTTGAACTCTGGAGTTGGGAGGGATTATCAACATCTCTTTGCTACTTATTATTATTATCTACCAACTATCCTGATCATTCAACAGTTTCAATAAGAAAATTATCACCTGGGTTAACTTCTTCCTCTTCACGTCAAATCTGCCGTGATTCTTGTTAAAGTGATGTCCATACAGTTGACCTTTCATCATCCTAACCTCACAGCTCTTTGATCTCATTAGATCCATGGCCTTCATTTCTCATCAACTTCACCCTCCCACTTCTGTAGCCTTGCTCGGCAGCTTGCATCATGCAGAACTACTCCGGCCTGGAACCTCAGATGACACTTTGGTACTCTCTCTTAATTCTGCTACTTTCTCCAAGTCCATCAGCCACTTTTGGTCATAATTTCTTTCCTGCCAAGCCTGGATCTCTTGGTCTGCCATTTGCAGTATTTCCGTCCAAGCACCTGCAACATTCGTATTTTTCCACCACACCAGCCCTTAAGCCACCAATTATAGAAAAACTCCTACACTCTTATTTCTCTGCTTCTACACAAAAAACACTGGAGAAAATCACACAAGTTTGCTGTTCTCTCTTCCGAGTATGTCTTCCTCACTCGCTAAAATGGAAAAAGCATACTGCTCCTGCAGTTGTCAGCTCTACCACCACCACCAACACAACTACCTAGTAGCCCCTCAAGCAACCTCTTCTAATTTCACCCTAAAATTCTTATGAAAATACATATATTAAAAAGTTTAATAACTATTTCTAGCACTTGCAATACAGAAGAATGTAGCAGGAATTTCCGTGCATTCTAAGGCTGATAGAAGCAGAATGGGGGGCTGGCTCCATGGCCGAGTGGTTAAAGTTCACACGCTCCGCTGCGGCGGCCCAGGGTTCGGATCCTGGGCATGGACATGGCACCGCTCGTCAGGCCACGTTGAGGTGGCATCCCACATCCCACAACTAGAAGGACCTGCAACTAAGATATACAACTGTGTATGTGGGTGGGGGTTGGAGAGATAAAGCAGAAAAAAAAAAAAAGATTGGCAACAGTTGTTAGCTCAGGTGCCAATCCTTTAAAAAAAAAAAGGAAGATTGGCAACAGTTATTAGCCCAAGTGCTAATCTTTAAAAAAAAAAAAAGCAGCAGCAGAATGGGCTGATGGTTTGCATGTGGTTTGTAATAGCATGTCTCTCTACAGTTTTAACCAGCCATCGATTGAGCTGGAAGACAAGTTAGACACCAGGAAACGGAGCTTAATCTGTCATTCAACTGTAGATTTCAGAAAAGTCAAGTGGTGAGCCAAGGACACATTCCTTCCAAATTGAATATACAGTAGTTACCCCTTATCCACAGTTTTGCTTTCCAAGGTCTTAGTTAACCACAGTTAACCATGGTCTGAAAATATTAAATGGAAAATTCCAGATATAATTCATAAGTTTTAAATTTCATGTTGTTCTGAGTAGCATGATGAAATTTTGTGCTGTCCTGCTCCATCCCACTCAGGACATGAACCATCCCTTTGTCCTGCATATCCATGCTATATGTGCTACCTGCCTGTTAGTCACTTAGTAGCCATGTTGGTTATCAGATCCAATATAGTGGTATGGCAGTGCTTGTGTTCAAGTAACCCTTATTTTACTTAATAATGGCCCCAAAGTGCAAGAATGCTGGCAATTTGGATATGCCATAGAGAAGCCATAAAGTGCCTCCTTTCAGTGAAAAGATGAAAGTTCTTGACTTAGTAAGGAAAATAAAAAAGTTGTATGCAGAAGTTGCTGAGATCTATGGTAACTTTTATTACAGTATATTGTTATAATTGTTCTATTTTATTATTAGTTATTGTTGTTAATTTCTTGCTCTGCCTAATTTATAAATTAAACTTTATCACATGTATGTATGTATAGGAAAAAAAATAGTATAAATAGTGTTCAGTACTATCCGTGGTTTCAGGCATCCACTGAGTGTCTTGGAACATATCCCCCATGGCTAAGAGGGAAATACTGTATTGTTTTAGAAATAAAGACAATATAAAGAAGAGAATAAATACCCCAAATTTACAAACCCAGAGAAATTATTAGGAACATTTTTGTGTATGTATTTCATATTGAAAATATATGTATTGTTACTCAAGAGTGTGTTCCACGTGAAATCTACCTGACTTGCTGAGATAAATTTATACTTTCCTTCCTCTGTGTTCCTACTGTACCTTGTGAAATCCTTCATTATAGCCAAGTCACATTGTATCTTAGTTGTATTTGTATGTATTTGTCTCCCCACAAGGACTGAGACTCCCTGAGGGCAGGACCTTCTTTTTCGTCTCTGAAGTTCAGTCCATGGTCATAGGTCCTGGTATATAATAGTCACTCTAATATGTTTAAATGAGAGACTGGAGAAGATGCTAATGGAAGGGGTTAGAGTTGTGGAAGGGGAGCCTTGCCAGTCATCAGAGGGTCTTTGTAATGTTTGGACTAATTTATCCGTTCACCCATTATGAGCTCAATATTGAGTTGATGCTATGGGGCAAGAACAGGGGCAGGAGAAGTAGAAAGTACTGTCTCATTTCTCCAAGCCATAAGTAGCTAATTCCAGTAACAAGGTATTTGCGTCTATGAAAGAACCAGAGAGCTGTTACAATATTGCACATACACAAGGCAGAAAGATATCAAATTATGTGGTATAGTACTAACTTCTAGGTGATTACCATTGCAGCCAAGAGACTCATCACCTCGTTGCTGTCTAAAAGGACAAGCTTTCTTGCATTATTGGTTGTTCCTCATCCGTGCTGGACATGGACATGTACTTCCCTTAGGTGGGCTCGTATTTTTGCACCATTTCAACCCAAAAGTCTTTAAATATTTGTTCGTCATTTTTTGGGAAGAGAAGCTAAGTACTGACTGCCAGAAGGATGGAGTAGCAAGACAATGGTGAGAGTTCTCTCTCTTTACTTATCCAATAATGTTTTAGTACTTCTTATAGATTTGCTCTCTAGGCAGTTTTCTTCATCTTAATGATTCTGCATTCAGGGCAGAGGAAATAAATCCAATACTTCTTGCTGACTATTGTGCTTCTGCACTTTTTCTCCATGGATTCTGTGAAAGAAAGTGAAGGTGTTTGAGATATGGCCAGAAAACCTAAATCAGAAGGAAAGAGCATTGATCTAGATTGCAGTGGACGTTAGGTGGATTGTTTTTCTTTTTTAAACTCAACCTTGAAAAAGTCTCAGAAGCCCTATTTAACAAAGAAATGGAATTGCTTTGGTCGATAACAGGTAGAATACTACCCCCTTCATCCTCGCCTTTGTTCTTTCTTTTCTTCCTTTTGGTGGCCCCCGGAAGCAACTTCCTGACGCCACCTGGCCCCCAAGAAGCTCGGGAGAGTTCAATCTGGGAACCACCACTCTGCATAAGGAACTCTAGCTTAGACGGAGTTCACAGCCATCAGTGGCAGTGCAAAATACTTTCGTGATTCTATTTATCAATCATGAAAGTCAGTAGAAATGTTCTTCTCTTTCCTTCTTGTATCCTGTTTGGGTTTTTGGCCATCTATGAGAAGGAAATAGATGAGAAAGAAAGAAATAATGAAATAGAAATCAAATTTTAAAAATTGATCAAACATGCCTTTTAAAAGTTCCTTTTACTTTTTTATTATACCATTATTACACTAGTAAGATACATTCATTATGAAAAGAACAGAAAATACAGATAAACAAAAAGAAGAAAATGTAAATCTTGTGAAATTACATAATTTTCCATACATTTCCTATTAATGTATAATGTTTACATGTAGAGTACTGTGCAATTCAAGTATGAACAAATTATGGTATACTTATCAGTGAAAAACTATGAAGGCATTAAAAATTATGGAAATCTACATTTATTGGCACAGAAAAATATTCACATCATGTGTTGAGTTAAAAATAAAAGAAGAATAATCCCGATATCTATATTATGTATACTATATTTTGTTATTATATATCTTGCCTATTTGTACAGTGTCTATGTAAAATGTATAGTAACAATGTTTTATTTTAAAAATATATGCTTACATATATACATACATATATTAATTCATTTAGTACTCACAGTGTCTCCATGAGGGAGGTATCATTATTATTCCTTGAATGAATAATAATAAATAATAATAAATAATAAATAATAATAAATAGTCAAGTGTAGAGAAATTAGGTAAATGTTCCTGGCTCGCATATCTAACCAATGGTATCTGCACTTAGGCAGCGTGAGTCTGGAGCCTCCTTGCTCTTAACCGCTTCCCTCTGCCAAGCTCCTCAAGTGGTATTCAAGGTCCCCACAGGCTGAGACAGGCTGTGTTTCTCCCTGGTCTCCCATTATTCCCCGAGCCCAGCTCTCTGCTCAAGCCGAGCTCCTCCCTTCGCTGTCCCTCCCACAGCACGCTGTACTGCCCTCTCATCTCTCTGCCTTCATCCTAATGACCTCACTTTAACTTAATCATGTCTTTAAAGACCTTTTCTCCAAATACAGCAAATTCTGAGGTACGCGGGGTTAGGATTTCAACATATGAATTTTGGTGGGACACAGTTCAGCCCATAACAGCCAGGGATGGGTGGAGTAGGCAGGGAAATGTGATTGGCAGTTCCACCAGATCCATACGGAGAGCAGAGAACAGATCCCCAAAGGAAGAAAAAGATATTGGAGAGAAAAAAATGGCAGATGTCTATTATTATAGATATTTGATAAATGCTTATTGATTGGTTATGATAAAGTCCATGTAATTCTTTAGGCGGAACTAGCCCCTGCTACCCTTCCCAAAATCACTTTAAAGTCAGGGATTATTATCTTGCCTTCTCTTCAAGCCAAGAGCTCGATGCTGTCCACTGGCAATGCAAGTCTGCTGGGCTAGCTGTGGATTTGCCATGTGTGGTTCTTCCTACCTCGAACCCCAGTTCTCACATGTTCTCAGACTTTGCCTCTGCCCTCCAGAACTAGCTAATCTGAAAAATTAATTAGTTCTGATATACTTTCCTCTCTCAAATCCACATTTTTTTTTCACCGAACATGAATGAATAATGAATGAATTCAACCCAAATGAATAATTCTATTGATGAGAATTTTAGACGTCATTGCAGACCAGTCAGACCGTCATGGAAACTGTTGAATCATGCAAATGCAGTGATCACCTACACATTCTGACCTGTCCATAAAATTCACCATTCTGCCTGTGAGCCATCACTCTCTAAATTAGCTAATCACAGCCAAAACCAAATGGAGATTTGGGAAAATGATAGCCTAGCCTTACTTCATTTCCTTGAAAATGGGAAAGAAATATCTGCTGCTCGACTATAGCCTGGTAGTTGGAAACTGCATAGTTCTTCCTTCCACTTGGCATTGCTTAAAAGCTGAGAAGCAAGCTTGTCAATGTGCTTGGGATATATACTGTGTAGTTCTTTATGCCTGGGCACTGGCAAGACAGGAGGGAAGGTCAGTGTGGCTGGTAGCACTGGAATGTGTGGATGAGCGTGAGCTTTCGGAGACTCACTTTTTCTTCTCGTCTTTGGGAGAAGCCAAACAAAGCTGTCTGACCCAAAGGTGTCTCTTGCTCTTGTGTTTCTCAGGACTTGATACTTTGCCCATTTGGCGTCAGACCAGTTTGAAAGGGACAGCATGTCCATTTTCCAGTAAACATTTGGCAGCTCACTGACATCTCTGAAGTTGTGCTAAAGACTGACCAGCTGAGGGAGCTCCTTAATCCCTCTGCTCTTTGGTAGGGCAAGTTTAAAAGGTTCTGATCTTTTAAACTTGAACTGGTTTGGTAAAGCTTTACATTGCTGGTTTGCGATCTCTGTATCTCATGTCATCAGGTAGATATATTTATTTATTTCATTTAGAAAGTTTGTTACCTTGTGCCAAACACTGTTATACACTAGAGGCAACATTGCACGGCACACTTATAATATGTATGAGTCTGCTTATTAATTCGAATTTCCAACAGACCATAAAGGAAGAGTGATAGGAGTGATATTCACTTTTGTTGTCTAAATCTCTTTAGCAGGCCTCTATTTCCTTATATCGAAGATAAACATAGGCAAGTAGTATTGTGTCTAAATAATGCCAAAACACTAATGTGTCTAAATAGCGTTAAAACACGAAGAACTTCAAACACTCAAACTGGGTTCTTTGCATTATATAATAAAAACTCAGTAAACTGTATTTGTACTCATGGATTTAATTATGCTGATTAACCAGCCTGCATCCATTAATCAATAGTTTCTTCCTAGCTATGTGTAGACACATTCCACGACTCAGGATGCAGCTGGCAAAAATAAACTATTCCATAATTGTTTATGTTTTCCTCAACAAATACATCCTCCAAACAGTGATTGTGATATTTTCCCCGTGTCAGTTCTTCCTGAGCCACTGTATTTGCAACAGAAATATTAGCAGTGAATCTGAAGTCTTGATAAGATGTCTGAAAAATGTAACTTGCTTCAAAATAGATGCAAAAGTGCTTCATGTGGCCAAACTTTTTATTTTTAAGCCATTCGGGATTGCACTATTTGAGGATTATAAGGGCCATGTTAAGAAGGGTACAGAGCAAATCAGGTTCTAGGATTTAGCTGCTGCAGTGGTCAATGTTTATCCTGAAACTTACATGCTTGTTTTGCTTTATGAGGAAGCTCAGTAAGCGAATGAGAATTATACTATAATTTTGATTCATTTGTTTATGCATTTTCAAATCTATTCATTGTATATATTATGTCTATATTATATCTATCTATATCTCAATCTCTATCTATCTATCTATTTGGATATTTAGAGAGAGAAAGAGAGTTTGGTGTTAAAGGATATAGTGTGTTGAACTTCAAGATAATGTCTTTCCTGGTCTCCTTCTGGTCATAGAGATAGATATTGAACAACAACAAAAAAAAATTGCAAGCATTATGAAAGAAAAACAGTGTTAGTAGGTTTGCAGTGCTTAAGGCTTTGTTCATTCATTTTCATGGAAGTCCAGGGCCGTGAACTGACTTTTGATTTGCAAGATGTCATTAATATTAGAAAATATAAGCCTACTAAAGTGATGCATTAACTGTAATGCACACAACTTCATAAAGTGTCTGTTATATAATACATTATTCATGGGAAAATGATGCTTGTTATGACTAGTCACTTGAATTCTCATTGTAACCATAATAATCAATAATTCAATTTATCAGAACCGATACATTTTAACAGGCATTTAGTGTCTTCCAGTCTGACACATCTTGTTGAAAAATATATTGATGAAGACCCAAAATGAGAGTTGTAGCAAGCTATAAACAAAGTGAAATACATTCGTTTCCCTAAGTAGAATCTTAGAATCCTTCATTTGTAGTTGCAGTTGTAATTGGAAAGCATACATATCTTGGCAGAAGTATAATTAACTCAATGAATAGGATAGCTTTGGAAGATGTTTTACTCTCTGGTGATGGTTTGGGTGCTTCTGTCTTGGAAAGAAACATAGACTCTATTACATAGTAAACTCCCTTCAGATCCTGTGATTCATGGCATCAATAACTTTTGAGACTATTTTCTTTGAACTTCTCTTAGCACCATCTAATGGTAAAATATGGAACTTTCTCTTTTCTTCTGGGTCATTTTAATTAATGACATTGTAGTCATAGCAGCAGTACAATCCCAGTGTTGATAGCCATTTTACAAGAAAATGTGTAGCATATCAAAAAGTTAGCTTACCCCAAAAAGGACAAAAGTAAGTAATTCATCCACATTAACTGAGAGAGCCTTCAAAAGGCCCATCTTGCTTCACTCATTTCTGAGCAGCCATTAAGAAAGTATCTACTGATACAAATTCTAACCTAAGAAGTTAGTAAAATTCTAACTTTCTACCTAGTGGAGGCAGAAGTGAGGAATCCCATGGTCCAGGTATGAGGAGACCTGAATTTTAGTTCCACTCAGCTACTAACTATAGTTATGTGACTCTGGGAAAAGTATTTAGTCCATTTGTGCCTCTTTCTTAAACTTTTAAAATAGGAACAATGGTACTGACCATTCTTTCCTCGTAGAATTGTCATGAAAATGCTTTATTAAAGAATATGTGTTGTAAATCTATGAAAGTAATATGTAAGGCATTATTTCTGTATTACTCAGGATATCAATGAATTAATTTGGAGAGGAAAATTGAATGAGGTTTTCAGTTTTCCACATTGACATAAAACTGTCACAACAATATATATTGTTCTTTTGGAGGCCTTCTCATATGGAAAGAGACAGGCAAGTCTTACCCAGAGTTAGAGGTTTAGTGCAGACAGTCATCAAATAGAACTAGCACTAGTTTTGGTTTGTTTTATAGATAATTACAGTGGGGCTTCATGATGGCATACCACATGATGTGTTTTATTGATAAATTACCCTAAAATAATAACAAGAGTTAACATTAACTTTTTTATGCGTTGTTCGTCAGACACTGTGTCAAGCACTTTACATACTTACTCTTTTAACCTTCTATAACAATCTATGGGGCAGGTTCTGTTATGTCTTCTTTAGATAAGGAAATGGAAGCTCCAAGAACCTCTGACTACAGAGCTAGAAAGAAGCAGATACAGATCTCAAGTTCTATACTGCACCTCTTATAATAAGCTTGAGCCACTATACTGTATTTTAAGCATGTCTTATAATGCAAAAAGATTAAAAAAAGAGCTATTTAAGAAAGCCTAATACTTGAGCCTAATGAAAAATTGAACTGGTTTACCCATTTATTATTATTATTATAATTATAATCTTTCATCAACTAGAATTATCTTTGTAATTTATTTATCATAATATTTACATATAAGCACATGTTAAGTGAATTTGCTGCAGGCAGATGATTGTTTTTGTCTTGTTTTGTTTCCATCTTTTGATAGGGAACTCAGTAGCAGATGGGAGTTGCAGCCCTGGGTAGTCAGAAGCTCAGGTCCTCGGTGCTCCTTTGTGGGTCCTTGTTACCTTTCTCTGTTACCCCTTTTCTGGTATGCCCACTCTAGGCTCAGCTCTCCAAACCGTCTACAACCTGTCTAGGCAAAGTGGAAAATTACCATGACAAACCTCATACTGCCACCGTATGTCTGCGGGTAGGGGTTACTCAGATGTGGGTATAGCCACCAGGCTCAGGGCTGAGCCTCTGGAATGATAATGACCTCCACGGGCCACTTGGAAGGGCCAAGAATTAGTTGTCCTGGTTTTTTGAAGCTGCTCTTCTGACCTTCATAGGAGAGTTTTTAGAATTCACTGATGGTGCTGCCAAGCTGGTTTATAAAGCACCAATCTGGGGATATGGATTAATAAATGTAAGTAGAACCAAATTATGTTTTGTGGGAAATATATGATTTCTGTGGAATTAATGGTTCTCGAAAATGGTTTTCAGAATGAGTAATTGCTTTGACCTGATTGCACATCTGCTGTTGGATAGCGGTTACGTGCAGACTGAGCCAGGCTGCATATGTGTGAATCCCATCTTGGCCCCTTAATAGTCCAATGTGCTTGGGCAAGTTTCTTACCTTCTCTGTGCTTCAGTTTTCTGTCTACAGTGTAGGGATGATAATGACTTTGTCTCCTAGGATTGCTGAAACAATAGAATGAGTTAATACAAACAAAATATTTGGAATAATGCCTTGCACAGAATGAGCAACACACAATTGTGAAGTATTATGATTGTGGCTTCAAAAAACATTTCCATAAATATTGGTTGATAATTACTGGCTACCACTTTTATCTAGTTTAGTAAGACCCACGTTTTTTAAGGTTCACTAACCTGGGAATGAAACTAAGATTTTAAAATGGTCACAAGAATATTTCTTTGACTCCGCCTACACTCACTATCTTCAGGCTGCTTCATCTCAAAATCCTGCTACCAATCACTTTTGGGTTGTCCTAAAGCAATCTTCCCATTCCTAAAAGACCCCACGTACTCTTTTGATAGCAAATATGTTTATTGACCTCTGGTTAATCTGGAAATATTTATAATTTACCTACACACATAATTTCAACAAAGCAGTGTAATGTCCTAACTTTAATATAAAGGACAAATATAAAAGGAAAGTACTTTATAACAATTTTTAATTCAATATGTAAATGTTTAGGCATAAGGACACCATAGGGTGTAATGGAATAGTCAAATGCTCTCACTTATATTTTGAATCACTGTGAATTGACAGCTACAAATTCAGATTGGTGCAGTTGTATTGTAGGGAAACCAGGATTCCCTGGGTCACATTACTGTTGGTGATGAGCTTTTCCCACATAATGAACAACTCTTGTGAAAGTTATAAACAAAACAAAGTGTAATGTTCCCTTGCTTGACCATTGAATTGCATTCCTTCAAAATTCAGTGGATGTTAAAACTGGGTGAAATGCTGTGAAAGTTATAAACAAAACAAAGTGTAATGTTCCCTTGCTTGACCATTGAATTGCATTCCTTCAAAATTCAGTGGATGTTAAAACTGGGTGAAATGCTTAGAGTTTATATGTAAAATGGAAGCAAGCTCTAGGTTCAAATAATTACCAACAGGATTTTCATCCATATCAACATCCAGTGAGACATTTGAAAGTGATGTGGGACGAGGTACAATTTGCTGTTATGCCCAGGGTGACAGTCAACATAGTAACAGCTGTTGTGGTGTGTGCACTGGCCAATGTGATTGGATGCCTAACTGTTCAAACGGATGCTGGACTTTATACCTTAACCAATGCATTCCACATAAACATCAGCTTTATCTTACACAAGGCAGAAATCTAGCATTTATGACCCTCATCCATTAAATATCAATAGCATTCTGAATCATTGTGATGCCCTCAAACACCCTCTTTCTCTTAGAGGATTTGTCCTTTGTGCTCATGAACACAATCCTGTCACATTTGCTACTGTGTCCACCATTTACTCCTCTTCTGCTCTGGTGCCCTGTGGTCGTCTGTGGCTGGTGTACATCACTGGTCACGGTCACCAAAGGTGCTCTGCCACTGGAGTTCCATGTGGCGGGGGCTGCTGCTGCTGTGTCTGTCATTTTCTGTGCTGAGGTGCCATGCTCAGTGTCAGGGATACTGAGTTTCATGCTGTGCCCTCTTCTCCTCCAGCTGCTGTTGAAACTGTTGGTGCCATGTCCCATCGTACCAGTCACTGTCTTGCCCATGGGCTGGAAGTCTCTTAGTGTTCTCTGAAGCCTGAATAAGTCAAAACTAAATTGATTTCCTCACTGCTGTAGTCAAAATCTTTCTTTCTAATTTTTTCCTAATGTGTGTAATATTATACCCTCAACCTCTCATGGATAATTTGAAAAACTGTATTTTCTTAGTATTGTTTTAGCTTCTGACCTAAAATCTGGAGTGGAAGTAAAGCCTATGGAATATGTGAGCAATATACTAAAAGCTGCCCTCCTCTTTCATGTCATCCGTTTATCCTTGAATTTCTCTCCCATCCATCTTTTTGTTTTTTTTGGAATAGATTCCTTACTATTAGGCCTCACCCACAGCTCTTTCAGTCAAGGCCAGACATAGTGAACCCCTAGTTGACCATAGATTAATTTCACTCTAGAACTCTACTACACTGGTAAATAATAACCAGATAGCATTCCTGTCAGCTTTCATGGAATACAGGATCTAAAAGAACAACAACAAAAAATGGGTGCCTTTTCTTTCTTTTCTTGTTTTTTGGGGTTGTGATGGCAGTGTTTAGTATTGTCGAGCTCTAATAATGTTACAACTGGACCTGAAGTATTTCTCCTAAACAGAATACAGGAAGAAGGCTGTATTTATCCTTCAAATATAAAGTCATAACTATTTATATTCTTGTGTTCCAAATATTTCAGAAGCAGGAAAGTTTACTTTGAATCTAAATACAGAATTAAGAAGAAAAGGAGGAAAATTACATGGTTAAGTAAACTTGTTACGCCTAATTTATCTTTTTCAGTTCAGTATTTTGTAATATTTCTGTTTCTAGATTCCTTCTCAGTCCTGTGTAGGTCAGTCAACAGCCAATTTTAGAAGAGCTTGTGTCATTTAAGGGAAAGAACTTTAAACTGTATTCATAGCAGGCTATAAAAAGCAAAGATACCACCCACAAAGTAGTGTTTAAAATTTCCCTGTTGTATGATTTATTGGTAAATCTACATGTGTTGTGCCGAGAGCAAAATGAGCAATGTACCAGGTGTACCCTGAGGTTTTAATTAAGGGAAATTTTACCTATCAGACAGATTTTAATAGGACATTTTGCTGTTTATAAACTATTGAAACAACATTTTAAGCTGTTTCTGGGTGAAAAACCCTTAATTAAATAGAATATAGCTCACGTGGTGGGGCAGTGAATAAAGCTGAACAACCAAAAACCTAGTCTTATGTCATTTTGAAAATTTCTAGTCAGAAACATGTGCCCTAAACTAATGTCGACTCTGGGACTGATGTTTCTGGGAATAATGGATACTGTGAATGTTTGAAATGATTTGGTAAATAAAAGCCAGATTTGGGGGATGGGAGAAAATGCTGAATAAGGAGCAGCATTCTCTGAGAAAATCATCAGTAGTGGCAAGTTGGAGACTAGGTGAGTAGTTCTGAAGTATAGTACTGAAAACCTGAATTGCAAATCATTTGATGGATAATGGTGGCCATGAACTTCTGTCACTTTTCACTCTAGACCCGTGAAATTGAATGAACGCTCTTGAGTTCCACTTTTCTCCTAATAGAAACTTCATGTATTTTTTCTCTAAATCTGATTTTGCTTTCCTGCCGGTGGCACCCCTTTCCTCACGGTGGAAAACCCCAGCAGCCAACCCAGGCAGTGGGACCTGACCTCTACCACAGGAGACTGAGCCAGGCATGCAGGGTTAGCAAAAATGGACCCCTTGAGAGAAAGCTACACATTATGTTGTATTAAGCAAACAAATTTAAAAATTAATACACCTCCTCCAACAACAACAGGACTGACTGCAAAAGCCTTGAAGAGTAGTTTAAATTTTTTAATAGTTCTTTTTTTTTTGAGTGAGGGATCATTGAAGACAAAATGGCAACAAAGAGGAAATTAGCCTTACTCAATGCACAATAAAATTTCTGCCAGATTCTGTTTATGTAAGCCTCTTCTCTCCTTAGGCAACCTCCTGTACCTCACCTTAGGCGGCCTCTCTCCGCACTTGCCTCTTTGTTCACTCTCCTCTCTCCAACTCACTTACATACACTAAAAGATCCATTTAATTCTTCCCATTACTCCAAACAACATAACAAAGACTTGGTTCCCAAATAAGCATGAATCATTCTTTCTTGGAGAGAAAACGAGGAGGGGAACACCTGTACTTGGGTATTTTTTCACTGTTATCCAATATTTTCCCCTTTTGACTTAAAGCTAGCTTGAATTCTTTCCACTACTTGCAACCCAAGCTTTTTAATTCAACTTCCATTGGCTGTCTACAGAGTCACACTATAGCAGGGACTTTGAGTGGTTAGCTCATGACCTTGAACCCCTGAGTGTTACCGGAGCTCACAGCAATGACTACACAGCCCTAGTTAGTTGAAAATGACTGGGACAATATTAGGTGCTACAAAATTATTTTCCCTAAGACATTTACTGTGTTTGGTAAGAAATAGCAAGATATAAATGACTTGTTATTCACCATCCACCTATTTTAAGGCATCTAAGTAACAACTTAGAACTAGAAGTTCGTCTGGGATTGCTACACAGGGACATGCAAACAAGTCATATTAATTGAGATGATGTGCTGATGTTATAACTCTAAAACCTGTGTTAGAGTGTGTTAAATCTCTGGAAAATAATTCATATATATACATATATATGAAATATATATTAGTTTATGTGTTATATGTATCTTGACAGAATAAGAGGTGAGAGATGTAAGAGGAAAATATGGAGACTATCCTTACAGAAAATAGTCATTTGAATTTAATGTCTTGGTCTAAATTCTACCTGGACAAGAGACAGATTAACCTCAGAGTTTAAAATCTGGACAAGAGTTGGAAAAA
Organism: Equus asinus; assembly: GCF_041296235.1. Taxonomy (NCBI): domain Eukaryota; kingdom Metazoa; phylum Chordata; class Mammalia; order Perissodactyla; family Equidae; genus Equus; species Equus asinus. The sequence continues at coordinate 177,056,823 of NC_091790.1, forward strand.
AAATCCAAAATTTTAATCACCTAATTAACGTCTTTAAAGACCAACAATTACTTAGCACTTCTGACATGAAGATCCTGTTCCCTTTGGCTCAATTAATTGGCTAATTCTTTAGTCATTTACAAGATATAAACAAGCCAAATGTACCTAGCTAACGGTTGGCTTACTAGCTAAGGTTGAAAACTGAGATACCGTTTCAGAAACTCTTGTCAGGTTCTGTCTCGCTTCTGACTCTCACCTTTGTGTCTTCATATATTAGGAGTGGACTTCTGTGTTATAATGTCACTCAGCCCAACCTGACCGCCACAGACTCCAATCATTTTGCTGGTCAGTTGGAAGGAAAGAGCTTTAGGACAAAATGGTTCTGTAGGAATAAGTTTGTTCAGTGTCCTAACCAAATATCTTTTCTGACATATTTCCGTGTTCCTGACCTATTTCTGGCATTTGGATCTCTGGCCCTCATTAGATTTCATTTTGGCAATTAGCTCTAGTCTCTGCATGTTCTTTATTCGTGTCTCACTCTCGGAGTCAGATATTATGAAAATCGTGATATTTCAAATATGCACTCAGTTTACATCTAATACATTTACTTGTAAATACTATAGAAGTAGAGAAGCAAACTGACAGCAATACCATGGACATTTTTTATTATACCAAAATTATAGGGTAAAAATTGAAGATTGAGTTGGTCTGTGAAGTTGACATTGAAGAAGAGATATGCTAATGTACGGTTTCGTTGAAAATAGGGGCAATCACCCCCAGTGTTCGTGTCTTACAGTTACAGTGGGAATTGATTTCAATATACTTAAAAAGAATTTGGAATCGCTGTTACAAATTTCTGGTTAAGTCATTAATTTTTCTGATGTAAATTATATCAATAATATTTCATGCTATACTCCAGAAAAATGTTTCTGACAAAAAAGTTTAACATTAATAAAGTGAGTAACTTGTTTTAACAGTGGGTGGGCTTGGACTGCTATTCTATTATCGTATTTGTTGCATTTTACGTATTGTTGGAGCTTGTGTTTCAAATTGTTATTAATGATGCTCATTAATTTATACCAAATTATTAATCTTTGGTCTTGCTGAAGTAGTCAAGCATTTTTTCCCCCTCCTTTTCCCCTGGAAAATTCATGCAGAAAAACATCAAAGCAAAATTAAGCTGCCATAAAGTAATAAAACAATCTTTCATGCTGTTTGGTCATTGCAGTGAAATCATAGGAACAAGAAAATTGAAGTAGTAGTCTAGACATGGCTTTCACTACCAAGGAAAATGAGCAGAATTCAAGGTTCTTATGTTGTCATGTCAAAACAGAGCAGTCCATGGGAAAAATTGTTTTCCTAGAGTGGCATGACTTTGACACTTCCACTGAAAAAGAACAGAAAGGAGAACATTTGTGGCTTGCATTTGTCGAGTGCTCAATAAGCATTTGATTGATTGATTGTTTAGTTGGTGAGAAGTTTATACAATGACTACCCCTTTAAAACATATTGCTATGTCATTGATATGGTCATTTTATGGGTCAAATTGCATTTGTAGAATTATGTATTAGTATTGCCTTTACGTGTGTAGTGTATCCATACTCTTAAAGATACTCTGGCCAATGCCACTTGCATAACGAAAGTAAAGCTGTATTAAGGAATTGATGTGTTTGGAGTGTTTAGATCCTCAAATTATATCATTTAATTTCAAGTGTAGGTCTGAAATAGTCCAGGTATTTTTGTCTTTGTGTCATAAATCTGTTGACTCAGAGCTAGTTGTGTTGGTTGTTTGCAAAGAAGTTTCTCTCTGAACAAAGTACTACAGAGGAACAGACTCAAATATTTCAGTAACTGGATCAGTCCTAGGCTTAGTCCATCCATTGAAATCTTTACAGGCAACTTATGGTAAAGATGCTGTGTTTTATTTTGGTCTACATATTTGTTCTTAAGAGGCTAATGTCAAATGTCACATGTTTAAGAATCACATAAAAGAGGATTTAATAGATTAGCCTTTGTCTGATAAGTGGTGAGAACTTTGTCTGTTTGTGGTGAGAACCCCTTAGTGTTGAATAAATTCAGAAGGAGTAACATTTTAGTTCCACTTTAAAGTTTCTAAAGTTATGAACAGGTTTTCTAGGTTATAGAAAAGGATTATACTAAACTACTGCTACTAGTAGCTATTTAACATTTTTTGAGCATTTACTATATGCCACAGGCTGTGCAAAGCACTTTAAAGAAATTTAAATCTAATTCTGTCAGCATCCATATGGGGTAGGTTCTTCTTCTTGTATTATTACTGTTATTCTCATTTTCCACATAAAAGTAGTGAGCTTGGAGAAGTTAAGGAATTAGCTCATGATCATACCTATGAATAGGAATCCATTAATAGGAATTCAGATTTTTAAAATAAATGTTATTTGAAATATTATTTGTAAAATATGTTGTTTCTTTTTAAAGATTGGCACCTGAGCTAACTGTTGCCAATCTTTTTTTTTTTCTCCCCAAATCCCCCCAGTATATAGTTGTATATTTTAGTTGTGGGTCCTTCTAATTATGGCATGTGGGACACCACCTCAACATGGCCTAATGAGTGGTGCCATGTCCGTGCCCAGGATCCAAACCATTCGGCCACGGGGCCAGCCCCTGTAAAATATTTTTGAAAAAAGTATTGGTTAGCAACTATATTGCAATGTCCTGGACACATTGGAACCTGCATCTTTATTGGTTTCAACCATGTCTTCTCAGGCCCAGGGTCAGTTTTCCCGGTAAAACAAATGTAACCTGGGCCCCTAAATCCCTCCCTTACAAGGTGTCCCTATAAGGGGCAGCCCTCCTCTTGGCTGTCTGCTGGTGACCTTCTCTTCCGTATGGTTTCCTGTGCTCACCGTGGCTTCCAGGGGCCTCTGCTGATATTAGTCCTCTTGGCCTTCAGCAGCTCATCTTGGAGTGTCCATCTCTGTCCTCTCGCTGGAGCTGCCTCAGTGTTGTTGCAGCATCCTGATATGGTCTGAACATACCATGCCACTATGATGAACACCACATCAAAGTGGAGAGAGAAAACCAATCTCTGCCCATCTTACCCTCATTTTCCAGGTCATGAACGAAAATGTTGTGCAGAACAACTCTGGTGAAACCTGACAGCACTTGGCTTGCTCATTCTTGTTATTTCAGCCCCTTTTTTCTATGAGCAGTGCACATATCTCTAGTTATTTGGGTAAGAAGACATTGGAATTCACTTAAGAGATTTATTGAGCTATATTAAGTGCCAGCCTGTGCTTGGCACTAGATAGGCAATGGAGGAAAAAACCCAGAGGCCCTGACTTCATAGAGCTTACAGTCCGGTGAACTGAGAATACCCTTTGAGGCACTTAAAATATTTCCTCCTCTCTAACTGCCAATGAGTGATAGGTTTGTGAACTTGAATCTATCTTGGGATGTGTTTTCTCCCCATTTTGTACACTGCTTAAGAGGTGCAAGGGTGGTTGGTATTCCCCAAATACTTTCTCATGGGGTGGGAGCTTAAAGAGGGTCCAGATACAGTCTCTGCTACGAGGTTTATTGGGCCTCTCACAAATGAAACGGCAGCTGGTTGACCCTGCGGAGCACTCGTAATTGCTGGAACTCACAGAAGGACTGTATTTCAGCTCTGGCCCTTGGACCCTTGCCACTTAGCTATTCCATTAGGTCACATATAGCATGTATTAAAAATTACAGCATAACTTTTCACCTAGTATCTCAGAAATTTAGAATTGTAAAGGACCATAGAAATCATCTAGTTGTTCATTCAGCAAATATTTGTTTAGTACCCACTGTGCTTGCTGCTGTGATATTTCATCATCACGCAAAGGAGGAAATGTATTCAAAGATGAGGATATTTGTTCTCTTCTTGGAATTGGTAGAACTTGGTCTATGCTTCTGTTGTTTTCAAAGCGTATACTAAATATTCATTGAATGATTTCAAGACCATCCCTTGTATTAGGGTTCTCTAGAGAAACAGAACCAATAGGATATCTCTATCTCTGTCTATATATCTATCATCTCTCTGTCTATCATTTATCTATTTATTGAGAGAGAGGGAGGGAAAGAGTTTTATTGAAAGGTATTGGCTCATGTGATTACGGAGGCTGAGAAGCCCCATGATCTGCCATCTGCAAGCTGGAGACCCAGGAAATCTAGTGGTGTAGAAAGCCAGTGGTGTGGATTCCAGTCTAGGTTTGAGGGCAGGAGAAGATGGATGTCTCTGCTCAATCAGTCAAGCAGAGAGTAAATTCAGCCTTCCCCTGCCTTTTTGTTCTATTCAGGCCCCCAACAGATTGGTTAATGGGAGAGCTATCTGCTGTACTCCTTCCACCAATTCAAGTGCTAATCTCTTCCAGAAGAGGCACACCCTCACAGGCACACCCAGAAACATTGTTTAACTAGCTATCTGGGCATCCGTTGGCCCAGTCAATTTGACATATAAAATTAACCGTCACCCTTTGTCATTCCCACCTACAGGCATTCTAGCCACTGGAACCTTCTTTCACAGATAGTGTGTTTATACACTCTCTTGCTTGCCTCCAATAGCACCATAGTATAGCAAGAGAAATCTTATGAACTTGCTAATATTTGATCAACATGCAAACATTTTTGACCTAACAAAAGGCAGTTTCATATGGTTCAGCCTAACCCATCCCCTGCTGCCACATACAAATGCTTTTATTTGAAATCAAAGCTAATATTATTTCTCTCACTCACTTTCTCTATGTGAAGACACACACACGCATATACACATACACACATATAATTGTTTCTCCAGGACACATGACTAGTAAGGAGAAGACTAGGGCCACAACTTGAATTTTCCAAGTGTAGGGTTTGTGCTGGAAATTCTCCATTTGCCCCGCCGATTCACTCTAGATCTTTCCCCAAGAAGCTGTCCTCCCTAGACTGCATCAGCAGGGCTCCTTTGTCCCACGACTTCCAGCAGGAGATCAGAGTTCAGGAGAGAACTTTGAGACATTTATTCCTTACCTGCTTCCCTGCTTTACCCTGGCTTGGAAGGGTCTGTGCTCCTCCACGGTGGCCGTAGCTCACGTTCCATGCCCTCTCCCACAGCTATGCCCTCTGCCTGCTTCTGTAATCATCTCCCTGCTGGGGTAGGGGCAGTAAGAGCTTGCATTTTGTCAGCCCTGGGGAACTTCACTACAGAGTGTTGTTTTCCCTTAACTCTACCCTTGTGTTTGTTAACAGTCCCTTCTTGAATAGTCTCTTGGTTAATAGTCTCTTCAATTTTCCCTGGGCCTCTGCCATCCATCCATTTTCTCCAAGGTTCCTGACTGAGAGTTATTTCCTGGCTATGACTTCAGTTTGTGCATATATTAATTTATATTTGCTATGCATGTAAGATCTGAGGGCATATTTGCATAGCTTTTATACCTGCAGATTAGGGACTAAGACTTGTAAATGCCCTTGGGCAGGAAGAGCATCTAATACATCCACAAGCGCTACTTATTTGCACTTCTAATCTCAAAACTAATTGTTAATTATTAATTAGGGCCTTTTATCTTCACTGGAAGTTTTAAAATAAGAAAAAGTGGCCAAGTTTCCTAATATGAAATGCAAGACAATATTCAAACATTTTGAATTGTTTCAAATTGTTACAAACTCCATTTTTACCATTGCTTTCCTATTAATTATTAGCTATGGGGCAAAACATTAAATCAAATAGAATATAAACTTGGCAGCTAATCTTTGCTAGTACAAGTGTTTTCCAGTGTTTAGTCTTTGCATGAGATGTATAATTACATGCCACATGGATGGGAAAAAATAAATGACTGAATAAAATACTTTTAATACATTGGAATACCCTTTTGTTCTCTAGCTATATGTTGGCTTAAACCCCCAAAACTAGTTCATCACTAGAGCAGACATTTACTGAGCGCTTGCTATGCATCAGTATTGTGTTCAATAATGTGGGACATTCAGAAGATACATGAGGAATCAGATTCTGGATTCTAGAAGACTCCTTGACAATGTTACATGCCCATTAAGCATTGGTTGGTAAGAATCAAAATGAAAATCCAGGTCTCGTGATTTTGGTTTAATCTTTCTTTTCATAAAACTGCATCACAGTCAGCAGGTACTCAGTGCCTGGCTAACGAGATATTAAGACATGAGAAAAGCAGTCTTCATGCATCCCCAACAAATTGTTCACTTTCACTTTGGGTAAGAGGTAAAGTTACCAGCTTCAGAGCTCTGTAAAATAAGCTAAGAGTAGTCAATAAATAAAAGTGCATGTGATATTTCACATCTGGATGTGCCATCTGTTCAGTCCTCATAGTGTGGGGTAGGAGAACTCTAAAGACACATGGTCAGCCCTCCGTATTTAATTACTTTCTGAAAATATTTAATAAATACGTGATAATGAATTACAAAGCCATTTGGAAGACTGTATCACAGAGCCTCATCTCCCAAATTCCTTCCCAAAACAGAAGCTAGTTTTGACATTGTTTATAGGAGATTTCCAGGCTCCCTGTATGTGGTCAGGGGTCCAGGGAGAAGGGGAATGGAATATTAAAACACGTGGATTGGACTGGCCTATTGAGAGAGCCCTTGATAGACATGCCAAATGAAAGATATAAGGAATAGTGATTACTGACAAATCTTTGACTCTGTTAAATAAGAACCTAGAGTACTTAAAGTTTCCACAATTATTTATAAAGCTCCAGAAAATTTCAAGGGAAATGAGAATGATTTTAGACGTCAGGGGACATCTAATTACAGAGGTGTTTTTGTTTGTTTTTTCATTTTTGTTTTTTTTTTTTAAAAAATCATGTAAAGTAACCTCCAAGCCTGGAATAATATAATGTAAAGTCTTATATATATATCAGCAAACGTACAAATTACTTTAGTCAATGTTCCATTCCACTGTTCAACCACAGTTTCAGGGGCTGATGTGGAGATCTGACAAGTTCTTGGCAATTCCTGAATTGGACTCCTTCCACTGCGTAGGCTCTTCCACTTTAAACAGAAAAAGGTGACATAAAATTGTTTACTCTTTTGACGTATCTGCTGACTACTTCCTCAAAACCACTGAGCTACTGCCTGGTGAAATGATATGTCTAGCTTTTTCAAAGTTGGCTCTGCTTGGGCTTCAAATTGGTGCTGTGCTTCCTGGCAGCAAGGGTAAAAGGGAAATCGGAGTAAATTACACTGTTCTCATATTATACAAAAGAAGGCTACAAATGAGCTCTTCTGGAAAAGCAACAGTTTCCCTAGTAATAACTTCTAAAAAATGTCTATTTAGTGAAAAAGAAGAACATATTTTCTTACTGCAAATTTAATCTGAAGAAATCAGTCTATTTGGTGAAAAAAAAGAACACATTTTCTTACTGCATATTTAAAGGATTATATAAACACTTCAACTCGTTTTAAGTTGTGATTGCCAAGAAAAGAAGTTATCTTAATGACTCTTCATTTGTCATCTCTGGAAACAAGCAATTTGAGTATTTCTTTTGTTGTGATGTATTGGAACTTCATTAATGGGGAAGCCTTACAAATAGGCCATCGTTTTCTGAGGAAGATCATACTGTGCTAAATGAGATAGGGGAATTCGTTGAACAGCTTGACTTCTAGTGACTTTTACTTAAGAGTGTGAAGTGTTTTAAATTAGACTATGTTAGTATTGATGAAACGTGCACAAGGGGGAAAAAGAGTTTAAAGGCTTTGTTTCATTTTGAGAGCTAGATAAATTATATAATTTAAAAACAAAGCACTGTGACCTGGCAGTAAGGAAACAACTGTCTTATGCTGTCGGAGAGAGTGGAAATTGGGGCAACCTTTTTGGAAGGTAATTTGGTGATGTCTATCAAATTTACAATGTGTCTACCCATTGACCTGGCAATTACACATACAGATTAGAATTTGCCCCTTGGTAAACTTGTAAAAGTACACCTAAATAGATGAATAAGAGCTTTCATTGCAATATTTTTGAAATAGCAAAAGAAAAATGTTACAAAAATAATCTGAATACACAGCAGTAAGGGAATGGTTAAATTAAAGGTGTATTCATTCAACAGAACACCCTAAGCCATTAAGAAGTATAAAGTAATTCTGTATATGCTCATATGGAAAGGACTCCAGGATGGATTAGTAGATAAATAAGCCAGAAATAGACTATTATAAGGTCTTTTTGAATAATTTGAAAAACAGAGATATCTATGTATATAGGTTTATGTAGATATATTGATATTTGTATCAATTTATATATTGAAGAGTCACATGCATCTGACCCATTGTGTGCTTATCTAGACTTCAAAAGGGAATATATAAGCATTGACTTTGATGGAGAGAGTTCCTAGATGGGGGTAGATTGCTGGATGCTTTTTCTTTTCATGTGATAGCTTTCTGTACAATTTGATTTTTCTAATCATGCACATACAATGCATCTATTTTGTTTTAAATATCAGTATGAGTGTTCTGAAGTAAGTCATTATTGTTGGTCTTTACTTTCATATACTTTAAAAACCCAGTAAAGGGGGCTGGCCCAGTTGCCTAGTGGTTAAGTTAGGTGCACTCTGCTTCGGCAGCCCGGGTTAGGGGGTTTGGATCCCCGGTGTGGACCTACACCACTCATCAAGCCATGCTGTGGCAGCATCCCACATATAAAATAGAGGAAGATGGGCACAGATGTTAGCTCAGGGCCACTCTTCCTCAAGCAAAAAGAGGAAGATTGGCCACAGGTGTTAGCTCAGGGCCAATCTTCCTCACCACCCCCCAAAAAAACTAATAAATAATATTTTGCAAAATAATAAAACACTGTTGTTGAGGTGACCAAGGTCATGGAACATGACAGACTCTAGCCTGTGAAGGACTGTATTGTCAGGAAATCAACTCAAGTGGTCTATGTTATATTCTCATCACAAACAAGTTACTCTTGCAGCTCCCTTCCCCGTGTTGACAGTGCTTGTCTTAGCTGTGTGGAGGATAGAGCCGCTTGGAGTGGGACAGTTGGAGACATCATATCTACCTCCCCTTCTGAGGAAGAATATTTGAAATCAGTTATTAAATTGTTTTCGTTCATTCTTCATACTTCATAGATCTAACTTTGATTCAGACTGGGGAGAAAATTTGTTGCATATTTCCCGTGGACCCTATAGTTTAACACATAGACTCTAGCTTGGAAGGAATTCCAAAAGGAAATGATAGAATGACTTTCTTTTGCTCTTTTGACTCGTTTCAGAATTGCGACTTCTCGTGAGCCCCTCTGTGTGTCTGGATCAGAGCACACCATTAAAGCTGAGTACTTCGAGTCACCTTTTAAAGACAGTGAAGCCACATATGTGGAAACCGTGGGACTGGAGGCGTGAACAGCTGTAAGCTAATCACTTTGAATTGTTATGTCCAGCGTACATTTTAGGAAACACCAAACAGATATGGGGGTGGGGAGGGTACATGTTTAGATTATCGGATTCTGTTACATAAATTTTTGGCTATCTCTTCTTAATAAAGAATGCCATCATTGATTTTCTTCTAGACTAATTCAACCCTCTCCTGCCATAGAATAAACATTTGGGTAAATAAGTCTCTTATCTAGGAAGTTACATTAGTGGAAATTGAATTTAAAACCTTGACGATGTGAAACTATAAAATTTTAACTTTCATTTTATACTCAAATGACATTGCCTTAGTCTATGAGTATGGCTGAATGCATCTTTTTTCCTACTTATTATTTTTTTATGGCTCCCCAGATCTAAGAAAGCAACTGTAAAGTACCCAGTTACTAAGTTACCTCCAGGGGAAGGATTTTAAAATGTAGATAAATTATAGTGAAAAATTAAGAGATTTAAATGATCTTATCCAAGACAAAAATGAGTTTGCCTCATCTAATTTTATAATTATTAAGTAGTATTTTCTCAGTTAACAGTATTTATTGAAGAATGTTATGCATCTTGTGCTTACCTAGACTTCAGAAGTTGAAATAGCCCAATCTTTTCGCTGATAACACTTAGATTTTTAAAGTGTAGAAATACGGTGCAGGAAAGCAAATAGTTATACATTTTGGTATCATTTATGATGAAAGTCTGTTTGTTTCATTACAAGACATTAAACTAGTGTTAGTTTTCCTATATAGACTGAAGTGTTTTCTTAATACTTCATCCCTTAAGTTGACCCTTAATTATCTGTGATAAGAGTTATTAGATGGGATCAAACTTGTGGTGAGAGTATTTTGGCATGTTTTTAGTGCCTTGTCCACCATTAAGAAATTTAACATCTTTTCTTGTCAAGGAGAAATGGACCAAAGGTAGGTGAGGGTAGAACCAGAAAATTTCAGGTGTTTCACTGCTCCCTAAACTGTAACTTGTATCACTTTTGGTGCAATGGTACCATATGTGACTAATTTAAATCTTTAAACCTTATTTTAGGTACTATTTTCCTACCTTTCTTTCTTTTTAAAAAATCTTAGATTAAATCTGCTGGAGTAGGGACTCTTATCAATTTGATCCCTTCTCTTTGTACTTGTATGTCCCCTGGTGGTGATGCTAATAAGCAGTGAAATTGTTTAAGGAAACCCACACACTGAAGGCTGGGGTCCAACAAAGGATACACAGGGTATACAAAGCTTTGAGGTAATTTATAAATTACATACTCACCCTCAATTGTGGAACATTAACTACATTGTTTTCTTTTTTAGAAATCAAACAACAGTCCTGGCTCCACATGAAACAATCTTTAGAGCTGAAGATCTGTCTGTGATTCTTAAAGCATATGTGTTGGTGACATCTTTAACCCCTTTACGTGCATTCATTCATTCGACTGGCACAATTTGGAATCCACCAAGGAAAAAACGCTTCACTGTCAAGGTAAAATTTCCATCGAAGTTGTAATTTCACCCAAAGTATGTTGCAGATAAGTAAAGTGAGTTGGGCTGCCTTTCTTCGACCTTTATGATTATCAAATCCCCTTGAGCAAAGATTTCATTGTATTGTAGCTGTAAGCAGAGATTTTCACTTAATAGGCGCAGGTTCAAAACTGAACTCGAAACAGCCTGATTCACTAGGAATCACAAAAGCTACATCTTTTTTTTCTCAATTCATCATTTTAGTTCAGTCCTTTGACCCATTACACAGCTAGTTCTCAGCTGTAGTCTTTTTTTCTTGACTTTCCATTTATTCAAGAAAAATATAGTCAGTGCAACAAATCAAAATATAATTTTGCCCTTATGCTTTTTGCTTCATTCTTCAGAAGCATAATACCTATTTTGTTAAACCAGTCACTATGGAATAGTTGCAGAGGAAAAAGGCAGTGCTCTCAAGTGTGCCTAGTACAGTAAGCCATGGTGGAAAGGATGACGAGAAAGTTTCCAGGGAAGAGCTTAATGATAACCCCAAGAAGCTGAGTTGTAAAAGGTTCAGGGGCCGGCCCCATGGCCAAGTGGTTAAGTTCGCGTGCTCTGCTGTGGCGGCCCAGGGTTTTGCTGATTCGGATCCTGGGTGAGGACATGGCACCGCTCATCAGGCCACGTTGAGGTGGTGTCCCACATGCCACAACTAGAAGGACCTGCAACTAAGATATACAACTGTGTACCGGGGTAATTTGGGGAGATAAAGCAGGAAACAAACAAACAAAAAAAGGTAACTCAGGTTAACTCAGTTGAAAATAAGGTCTACTTGACAATGTATTTGGTAAATTTTAAGGAGTTTCTGATTTTATAGAAATAATTATTCAGAAGACAGGTAAGAGGAAATGAGAAGAAATTAAAGAACTTAAAGAAATTAAACTCACCAAGTTCTGTATATTAAATATGTGCAGGTTTTTATATCTCAATCAGAGTAAAGTGGTTAAAAAAAAGAATGTACAAGTGACTTTCATAGTTTCAAGAGAATCAAAAGTGACTGAATCTGATGTTTTTCAGAATTTATCTTGCATAAACTGCATTTTAAGTTCTGAAAAATCTTCTGATTGTGAAAAATTTTTAATGATCCATTTAAATATTGCCAGTTAAAAAACAGACCAGCATGATAAAAGGTACAGGTGTTAGATTGACTAACAAAATAGATAGCTAACATTTTAATGAAATAGTATTGATGACTTAGCTCTTAAGGGTGCTTTATTTTAAGGATAATCATCCTATCTCAATTATATTGATACATAGACTTTTTAATTAATCATGAAAAAGTGGAATCTAATTTGGTTGCCTTTCTTGTTATCTCCCACAAGTCTTTGCAGTAGCTTTTTATATTTCTCTAAGTACTTTTAATTATTCCCAAATTTCCTCTATTAGCTTGAATTATATGAAATTGCTGATATTTGGCCATTTTTCACCTCCAAAAAATTGCAATTTCATATGATTCAACCTAATTGTTGGAACTCAGGTATAGAGAAATACTGAAACCATATTCCTTAATTTGCGTCACATTCATGGATGCAATAAATATTTATTGAGCACAGACCAAAATCCCATTCTTGTGGAACTTACACCAACAGTGTGTGCAAGACTCCTCTCTTGTTTTATCTATTTATTTAATCTAGTGTGTCCTCATTTCCCACTCAATTCCCCTCCCCTTCAAAAGGCCACCATTATAATGATTAATGTGTATCTTTTTGTATATATTCTTGTAAAATATGCATTTTTATTTTGTTATGCATGCATGTGATTTTAGTAAATAAATTGTATCACATTAGGTATTTTTTTTATTTTTCTAACTTTTTAAAAATGTACCACTATGTATTTTTAGGAAGGAACTGTCCACATTGCTATGTGAACAGCTGTGTTGCTTTTTAGTGACTTACAGTATTCCATGAAGTGTATTCCATTACAGTTTTCCTGTCCACTCCTCCAGTGACAGACATCTGGATTGCTGTAACTCTTAGCTAAAGCAAACAAGCTTCAAATGTACAAATCCTTGTATATGAACCTGTATGTGATTTTCTGGAGAATATGTAGTCAGCATTGGAATTGCTGGGTCATAGGATATGGGTTCATTTGATAGAATTCAGTAATGCCAGCTTGCCCTCCAGAATGCCTATATCAGTTTCTATGCCATTGTTCGACTTTCCTTGTCCCCATGACTTGACCACCATTTGAGCTTTTCCAGCTTGTAACAAGTGATAAGTGATACCTATCTCTTGCAAATAGCTCCATTTGTCATCTATCTTGTTAACTTTATCCACAGTGTCCTTTGTTGATCAGAAGTCTTCTATTGATTAATCAAATTAATTTTTCTTAGGTTTCTGCATTGGAGATTTTGTTCCAGAAATCCTTTCTTATTTCTAAGTCACAAAGATGTGCTTCTCCATTTTTTCTATTCCCTTTATAATTTTTCCTGGACATATAAATATTTAATTCAACTACAGTTCACTTTTGAACTTTTGATCCAGATTTTTTTCTTATGTAATCAATTCTGGTGGGCTAAAAACTCATCATTTCCCATGAATCTGACATCATCTTTATTGAGTAAGCTCCTGTATGTATATGGAGCTGCCCCTGAGCTCTCTTCTGTGCCAGCTGGCCTCTTTGTTTTTATTATTTTGGCAGTATAAGTATGTCTTATATCTGCCAGGAGAGGTTCCTTCTCTACTTTTCCTTATCAAGATTAAGTTAGCTATGTTATAGACATTTATTTCCTCATAAATATTTTAGAATAAAAGCATATTTTTTAAATCCTTCTGGAATTTCAATATATAGTGTCATTGAATTTATAGTTTAATTTTTGAAGAATTTGCTATTCATAATATTAAATCTCTGCATTCATTGATATCATTTTCTTTGTCCTTTATTAGAGTTTAAATTTTTTTCTCCACAGAGGTCTTATATTTTAAGTTTATTTCTAGATTCCTTAGAGTATTTGTTGACATTGTTTTTTAAATTATATTGTCTAGTTGCTCATTACTATGATAGAGAAATACTGGGGGTTTCTTTCTGCTTTTTCTCCCCAAATCCCCCCAGTACATAGTTGTATATTTTAGTTGTGGGTCCCTCTAGTGGTGGCACGTGGGACGCCGCCTCAGCGTGGCCCGATGAGCCATACCACTTCCGCGCCCAGGATCCGAACCGGCGAAACCCTGGGCTGGCAAAGCAGAGAGCACGAACTTAACCACTCAGCCACCGGGCAGCCCCGAGAAATAATGCTTTTAAAGTTGAACTTCTATTTGGCAAACTTGTTCCAATAGTTTTACTATTAATATCATTGGTTTTACTAAGCAGATGGTCATTTTATCTGCAAATAAGGTCATGTTAATCTCTCTGCTTTTAATTCTCATATATGTTCTTTCCTTCTTTCTTTTCCTGTACTAATGTTGGCCAGAATCTCCAATACTTTCTTTAAAAGTAGAAACGATAGTGAGCACTCTTGGATTGTTCTTCATTGTAAAGGGAATTCTTTTCAAGTTTCTCCACTAGGTGAAATGCTTGCAGTCGGTTTTTGGTGTTTAAACTTTACAATCTCTGCTAAAGTAGTGAGAATAATACAATTAATCACAATGTAGCCATCATTGCCATTTCAACTATGAGAATTCGTGGGTAATCTTGCTTCATCTGTATTTTCTTCACTCTCCTTCCCTAACACTAGCTTATTTTGAAACAAATCCCAGAAGTCATATGATTTCATTTTTAAATCTTTTTAGAGTATAACTCAAAGAGATATGAATTTATAAACCTTAGCAAGTCAAAGAAGTTGCCTTATATTTTTAGTTTGTTGGAAGTCTTCAACATAAAAAGAATTTGAACTTAACAAATGCTTTTTTCTGCATTGATTGAGATAATCGTGTGATTTTTCTCCTCCTCAAGTTTATGTGGTGTATAGTATTGCTAGATTTTCTTTTAAGAAAACCTCCCTGCATAATTGAGATAAAACCGAGTTGACAATTTGGGGCTATTTTTCAATACTCTGTTGGATTGGTTTAATTATGATTTTTATATCTATGTTCATGAATGATATCGACATAATTATATTTTTAAATATTTCTCTTATCTGGTTTTTGCAGTTGAGATTATAGGAGCTCACAAAATAGAGCTGGATAACTTTCACTCTTTCAATTTTTTGGAACAACTTGTATAAGATAGAAGTTAACTGACCCTCAAGAATTTGGTACAAGTCTCTTGAAAAAATAGATTTGGAGGTTTTTTGCAATAGCATTAACATTTCAATTTGTTTAAAATATTTTGATTGATTTTAAGTTCTCAGTTTCTGCTTGTGCAATTTGGCGTTTTTTAAAGAATTTATCAATTTCGCGTAGGTTTTCAAATTCTTCAGTGTATAGCTGATTACTATAATGCTTCAATTTTTATATCTGTGGTATCTATAGCTTATTTCATGTTTTTCGTTTTATGATATGTAGATATTTAATTTTTATTTCTTGATTAGAATTGCTGGGGTCTCTATTGTTGGTTAATCTTTTTAAAGAAACTAGTTCTTTATTTTGTTAATCTTTCCCATCATTTTGAAGTTGTTGCTCACAATTTCACAGATTTCTGCCCTTATTTTTGTTGGTTTTTGGCTTCTAGTTTTTTGCTTGCTTGCTCTTTTGTCCTTTTTATAGCTTCTTCATTTGAATGCTTGCCTCCTTTATGCTTAACATTTTTGTTTCCTGGTAAAAAAGGATAAAGCTATAAATTTCTTCTATATACTGCCGTAGTCACGTCCCATAAATTTCAAATTATTTGGTTCTAAGTGTTTCTTAATATTTCTTATGTTTGCCTTGTTTAACTCAAAGTATTTAATAACATTTTTCAGTTTCTAAGTATAAAATTATTTTTAAATTATCCTTTTGTTTTGAATGTCTAATTTATTGGATTATTATCAGAAATCATATTCTGTATGCTACTGGTATCTTGAAATTTATTGAGGCTTTCCTTTATTGACTAATAACCTTTCTATTTAAAACAAGTCTTCCATGAGTGCTTGAAAAGGAAAACTCTACATGTGAGTGTAGAATTCTATCTATAGTTAAAGGCTTATTAAGTACGTATTAATTGTATTTTGCAGATATCTGGGTTTTTTTCTGCTTGATAAAATCTCCAACTACAGTTGTTTGTCTATTTCTCCCTGCCATTCTGTGCTTAACTATTTTGAAGCTATATTATTAGTTATCTATTTACTTATGATGCTTATATCTTCTTTCTCCATAGTTCCTTAACTAAAGGTATATACTATATTCGAAAGGTATATAATACCTTTCTTTTGTCTTAGGATACTATTGCATTAATTTCTGTTTTAGTCAGATACTAAGATTACTATGAGCTTTCTTTTGGTTCATATTTTTGTTTTCCCACATACATATTTTATTTTTACCCTTTCTACATGTATTTATATTAAATGTATCTTTTCATAGTTAATATATTTTGGGAATTTATTGTTTTGATCCAATCTGAGAATCTTTGTTTTTTAATTTGTAATTTTTAACTGAGTTTCATACACTGTGATTATGTTAGGACTTATTTATTTATTTCTTTAGTATTCATCCTTTTTGTTTCTTTTTAAATATCTTTTCCTGCTTTTCACTGTAAAGCTCAACTTTTCTCAAGTTTAAAAGGTATGCATTTTTAATATATGTAACATACGGTAGTCACCCTTCATTGAAGACATGCACATGTTTATTTTCTCATTAATTATTATTAAACTTTTCAAAGAATGTAGAGTTTTAGTTCTGGTGGAAATAATCATTTTTTTCCTTTTATGGTCTTTTTTTCCTTCAAAAGGAAAACAAAACAATAAATTTTATCAAGGAGTGTGTCACCTTTCCTTCCCCTGTTTCATCCTCCTGGATTTGTTTCTTTTCTTAGTGAGTGTTTGCAATTTGGCTGGAAGTCTTTACTGTTTAATTCTGGGAAATTTGTTTTTATGATTTCTTGAAGTATTTTTGCGCACTCTTTTTTCTTTCTTTCTTCTGTTCACATTTTGACCCCTTCATCTCCTGCACTGATATCCCTTAAGAACTGTGCGCATTTTTGCTTACATCTATTGATTTCTTACTATGTTTCCTCTTAGTTCTTTTCAATGATTCTTTTTCCATATTTCATTTGCTACTGTCTTCCAGTATTTCCGTGAGTATATTAATCATGCTTATTTTAAACTCCTGGTGCATTAAACTCCTAGTCCAGTGCGCTATCCATTGCACCACTGCGCCCTAGTCCTCTAGTTGTAGTAGCATGACATATGTCATTCAGTTTATTGCCTTTCTTTTGAGGTAGCTGTACTTTTCGTGTGTCCCCTATTTTGTCCTTTGAGCGTAAGTTCTCTTGCAGATACTATTTATTCTGGCCGTTATAGTGTTTGCGGAAGGCCAGTCCTGCAGGTGAAGCCTTGGAGAGGGGAGAGGATGAATTCTAGGCACCATAAAACCACTTTCGACCACTTCCGCCTGCTGCTACTGTAGCAGGCAATTTCTCTGGTCAGAATTTCACCCCCTAAACTCTGAGGAAGTGCCCTGGGAGGAGGCATTTCCCATTATTATAATCCCTCAAACTCAGGGTTTGTGAGAGAATAGAGTGGAGGAGTGAATGTCGACTGTGATGTAATCTCACGTGGCTTTATCAACGCGTCACCTGAGCAGGACATTATCCCCAAGAAATGGAGCAACCTCAATCTTGGGGTGGACTTCATGTCTTTAACAGAGAGGGAGCAGACGGTGATTGTCCCAGGGGATCACAGGGCAGAGGCAGGAGTACAACAAAAATACTTTCCTCCACTCTGTCCGCTCAGAGAAGCCTTCAGCAGCCCCCCTCCCCAAACTCCAGCCACCCCTGTCCATTGCCACCACTGGCCAGCCCAGTTCAAAACAGCTTTTGGAATCCGTTCCACACAGGTTTTTATTTTTTGGGCTTTTTTTGTTAAATTCATGCTTTATCTCATTTCACCTATACTAGTTCACTATCTATCTTGAGAGGACATTGAGACTCCTAGATATTCCAAGTAACTTTTTTGTTTTTTTCTTTTTTTCATTATTTAAGTCATTTCCCCTGACCTTAGTAGAGATGACTGGTAGAAATAATACGTTTTTTTGGTGATAGTTTTTATGCATTTCCTGAAGATAAATCATGAGAAAAGGAAGCTCTTTGTGATTTGATTTGCTTTAGATTTTCATGCTTTATTCACTGTTTTGTTTCTTATTCCTGTCTTTGTTGTGTCTGCGGGACAGATGCAGGCCGCAGTGGTGGCACAGGAAAGCACTCAGTTCTTGTCGTTTTCATCCTCTCCTTGGGATTTGTCTTTTCAAGATCTTGCCTGATTATTCTGGACAACACTGTTATCTGCCCTCAAAGGGAGGTAGTGCAGCTTCCTGGGTTAATGTGCCAGAGAGCGATTATTTTCTTACAAGGTCAAAGTTACACTTGATGCTACAGATAGATTTCAAAAAACAAGGGAATATTTATTTACCCTTCAACTGAAGTATTTATTGCTTCAGCTAAAATAGATTATACTTATCTGTTAAATCTCTTGACCATCCTCCAAAATACTGCTTCCTCCTGATATTTTTAGAGGTGAAAAAAACCATGGAAACAGTTCTCAATGCTAATGTGGAAGACAAGACCAAACCCACTTTAAAGACGAACCCCATGACATCAAAATTTATCAAATACTGTTCTTAAATTCAAAAAGACATTGTGTGTGTGTGTATGTGTGTGTGTGTGTGTGTACTGAGTCCTGAATTCAGAAGCTAAACTACTTAGTTAAATCAGTGGTGATTTATTCACTGTGCAGTGAGGCAAGCCCACTAAACTGGTTATCAGTGGCTATTTATAGAATATTCTGGCAGCTAAAGGAGGTATGAAAGTAATAACAGATATAACTATGAGCTCATTTATTTCCAATTAAGTCTGCTGCTGAGACGTTTTATCTTCTAAAGCTCTGGAGAGAGTTGAAAAATATTAAGAAATGCAAATTCGAGACATAATGGAAAGTAGAAGCTTTGTAAACTAAATTTTTCTAAAATCCCCTTCTATACAATAAAAATAATTTATAATTTGTGTTAGATGTTTCCAAAGGATGTTCACATTTAGAAGGAGGAGGGAGATGGAAAAAGGGAAAGAAAATGAATAGCAAATGCAAGATTTGCTTACTATAGCCTATGATCTGATTTTAAGACAACCATTTTTACTGCTTTTAAAGCAATGTCATTTTCTTGGTGAAATATAATAAATCCAATTTAAAGCAATATTTTATTCAAAAATTTCTCTAAAAAGCTCTCAATTCGAATATAAAACACTCCAGTTATATCTATGAATTCAAAAGGAGAACAACCATTCTAAGTATAACTTCCTTCACCTGTGTCCATGGCTGTCTATATACATAGGTCATATAGATTAACTGCAAGAAATATTGTAAATTTAAATTTGGTTCTTAGAGTACAAAGTCACAAGTTATCCCTCCATCCATTGTAAAGTTATCCAGCAGGGAGGAAACTCTCATATCTGTAACTTCTTTATGACGTCTCGAGAGTCTTTATAGCTGTGATTGTAGCTGACTGCTTTGATGAAAATGTATTGCTGGAGTGATTTGTGACTTCTGGCAGGAAGACCTGTCAAAACTCTTACTTTGTCTAGTTGAGATATAACTTAAATGAATTCATTGTTTGATCAGGCATCCCACATTTAAAGATGTTCATTTGTTGATAATAGGTATTCAAAAGTTATGTGAAGAGGATTCCTTGAATGTCATCAGCTCTCGATAAAGGTGTCTTAGATTGAATTCAATTGAAGATCTTTTAAAAATGTTTAACTGTGTGAGGTGTTGCCAAGTCTGTTTAATCCCTACCTGTTCTAATTCAGCCTATATTTTGCAATGATCTTCCAGTGGCTTTCCAGTAAATGCAATAGACAGACATCATAACCTAAATTTCTGGGCAGGACCACTTTGATAGAAAGGGGAAAACACAGGACATTGGAGCCTTTTCTCAAGTCAGTGAGAATTGTCTCTACTGGAAACCCAAGTTAAAGCAAGCTCCTGCCCCGTCTGAGGCTCTGAATCACCAGCTCTCTACCACCGCTGCATTGGCCTTTGGGGGGCCATTCTTCCATTCCCTGTGCCTGCACTTCCCCCTCACATGCATGCGATCAGCAAATGTGCGCAGAGGAGAGAGTGAACTTTGGCGAAGTGGGGAATGTTATTATTTACGAGGACCCTTTTTAGAGAGTGCATATATCTCTTATTCAGTTTTGGAAGTATGACACAGTTGCAGGGATGAAGTTAGCCTCATTTGTCGTCAATATTTATGCAGCGCCTTTCATAATGTCGGGTGAGATAGCTCATATATTCCCAGGGTAAAAATGAGTAATGTCTTTGGAAGCAGGTGTAAAGTTACAGTAGGGGTTTTCGACTTTAGGAAGTGTTCTTCTCCTGGTCGTCATTTTATGTCTAAAACTGCAGACTATGGAACAGACCTTGTAAAAGACTTTTTCACTGAGCATCTGGTCTTTCTGCAGGCCTGGGAGATTTATGTCAGCTGTAGAAAGAATGTGAATAAAAGCTTGCTCCTGGGAGTTCGTAAAATGAGTTGATGTATTACTTAATCTACTCTTGCTCGGATTAAATTTAAAAATTGCATCAGGGTGTTCATTTTAAAGTATGATTTTATATAAATAGAAATTATAGATAACTGGCATAAAATTAAATAAACAAACATGTGGCTAAAGCTGACTTATAATCAAAACCAAAATCATAATTGCAAAATAACACTTCTCTCATCAGCCCACATTGGTGTTAAATATTATTTCAGATATGTGTTTGCTCTAGAAAAAGAATGATTGTTTTGCAACTGCACATGATTTTAAAGTGCATCAATGCAAAATAACTTTTTAGTATTCATGGCAACTTTCGTTCTGTTGATGGCAACTTTGTCTCATTTTGAAAAATTTCATTCATTCATTTCATTTATTCATTCTCCAACTTTGTTTCATAAAACTTTTGTCAAGTAATTTTGTGCATTCATTAATTCTTAATGCTAAACCTGGATTATTACCCTAAATAGGAAGAAAATTATTCATAAGCATTGTCATGTTTATTTGATCAAAAATGATCATTTAAACACATGACTCTAAGCTTTAGAACAGCAGGAAATGTGTCCGTATCCCCAAAGCCTTGGGGATAAATATCAAAAAACGTTCATCATTGAATGATTGTCTATCATTATCATTTTCATTAAAGGTAACTTATTAATTGTAACATACAAAAAACTCTCATTTTGGGAAAATATGATTTGAATAGGTTCTTCAACAAAAGATAAATATGATGAATTCACATACAACATCTTTGTTACTGCAAACGTATCTCTTCTGAACTAATACAGTGACCTGATTGATACATATGTGCAAATATAATTAACTGACATGTATGCATTATATATATTTTATATATATATATAATGTGTTACAGTGACAATATAAGGTAAAACATAACCCTAATGAATAAATTTGCTAATTATCATTTCCTTTAATACTAGAAAACTGATGGATAGGTATTACTTATATATCCAGAGAAGTGAAGGTTAGCTAATACTCTTGGATTTTAGTGTGAAATCAGGAGAGGTAAATGAATTCCTTCAGAATGCTTGAAAGATGGAAAAGGGAATGCCTCAGTGGCATTTTGGATGTTAGGACGCATATTTCCCTGCTCCTTGGCTCCACCCCCTTCCCTTGTCTAGTTCAAAGCCTGCTTCTCTCTGGCGCCTTCTAGTGGACGCCTGCGCAGGGATGAGGACGGGGACCAGCTGAGGACTGGTAAAGAGCAAGTGTTATTTCTCCAACTGGAGCCTAGGAGTCAATGGTCTGTGAACATCTTGGAAATTCTTATAAGTTAGTCTATGCAGGCTCTTCCTTTTTCTGCCTTTGCCCAGCACAGGAGTGTTGCTCTGATTTCTGTTACACCTTGCTGATCATAGGTTTATAGAATAAACAAGTTTTTAGGGTAAAATATGAGCATGGAAAAAGAGGACCGGTGTAAGCAATGTTTGAAATACTTTAAGAATCCACAGAGAACAGCACCATGTTAATTTTTGAGTTACTCATTATTTCTTTAATAGATGAGCTAGCTACGCCAGAAATATGTCCACAGACGGAGCGGCTGTGTAATCCCTTCCTTCACTACCCTCTACACAATACAGAATTAAGATGGAGCTTTTGGTAGTGGACTTGTGAATTAAGGCAAAACTTCACGCAGTCTTCCTGAATTTTTCCACTTCTGTGCAGGCATCTGGAGAGTTACTGAATTAATTTTATAAATCTTGATTCCTGGACTTTGACCACAGGGCTCGCCTGAGTTTTCCATTGCTGTGGTAATGATAAGTGTCTTCTGAGGACAGGAAAATATACTGGGAGAAAAAAAATCAGATGAAGTCAGCAAAGAATCAGGAGAACAAAAAGGAAGAAGAAAAATTTACTTGCCTAACTAAGTTTAGAATTCTTCAAAGAAGAGATTATGTTTATTTTTTATTTGCAAAGGAAATAGGGGCCAGCCTGGTGGCATAGTAGTTAAGGTCATGCGCTCCACTTCGGCGGCCCCTGGTTCCTGGGTTCTCATCCTGGGTGCAGACTTACACACCACCTGGCAAGCCACACTGTGGCAGTGTCCTGCATACAAAGTAGAGGAAGATTGGCACAGATGTTAGCTCAGAGCTAATATTCCTCACCAAAAAGATAAAATAAAAAAATAAAAAGGAAACAAACTTTCAGTGCCTGACACAATACTAGTACTCAGCAGGCAGAAGGAGAGATAAATGGCTTGGAATAGACTCCACTGCACTTATCACATTGCAGAAAAAAATAATTAGCAATAAAAATAACCCTTTTACAAAGTGGTATGTGAATGCAAAGTAATAACAGTGAAGACAATGGCAGTAAGTGTTGCCCCCAAATTAAGTACTTTAATGCTTAAGAGTATTATAAAATATGTACCCAGTGGAGAAGACAGATGATGTTTACATTTTAACTTTGGGTATAGAAACAAAATAATTTCCCACCAGTACATTTTTTTTTCCTTTTTCTCCCCAAAACCCCCCAGTACATAGTTGTATATTCTTAGTTGTGAGTCCTTCTAGTTGTGGTATATGGGACGCCGCCTCAGCGTGGTTTGATGAGCAGTGCCATGTCCGCGCCCAGGATTCGAACTGGCGAAACACTGGGCTGCCTGCAGCAGAGCGCGCGAACTTAACCACTCGGCCACGGGGCCAGCCCCCCACCAGTACATTTTAAAGCTTATTATGTTTGTAATTTTAACCATTTCTGTTAAAAATTTCCTTTATTCTTTGACATCTGTCTCAAAGGCTGTGACAAATCCTAAATATAAAATATCCCCAACTATACCGACTAGGTAAAGCTGATTTGTCTGCTAAAGGAAGACAGACTTTTGCTTCCTTCAGGAGAAAATCTGACTTGCATTTGTCTTATGTGATTTATGCATTGTAAATTTAAAATGAAGTACAGCCTTTTTCTTCCCATATATTAAAATGTGGTTTCAAATTTGAAAGAAACGGCAATCTTTTGTCACCAAGGCAACCTACATAGCTATGAGAGAAAGCAAAACACAAATACTGTATTGCCCTCAAGTGATCTTTTTCGGTATTGCACTAACAGCCTAAGCTGTCCAACAGTGAAAGGGAAAAAGAAGGCAAAAATGCTTAGACAGCAAAGCTTTGACCTTTTTCTTTCATTGCATTATCATATTTATTTTTAGGATGTTATCTGATAATCCATCCTTGTGGTGGGGAGACTATATTACTAAGTAGAGAATCTGAATGGTGATAAATCTACAGTACGATTTAAATTGCCACAGGGCCACAAAATTATTTGGAATGCTTTCAGCATTTGTCAGTCATTGGACATTGTTTTTCCATTTAAGATGATTTTATGATACACCAGGTTTTAAAAAATTACCATAAAGTTAGCACTAGCATTTTAGACTTAGCATCTGAGAATGCATTACTTTTATCCGTTATCTTTTGTGTGTACTTGTTTGATTTCAACTTGAACCTCACATCAGCTTAATTTGAATTCCTTTGAATTTTGTAAATGACCTAATATTGCCGTATGGAACTGCAAATGTGTCTTTCATTTCTCTGAGCGCTAGTCAGGCAGATAAAGATGGATTCTCAGGGTTCTGCACACATACGTCTTGCTGCGTTCTATCTACTGCAATATCTAGATATATTTCATTGCTTTTGTTAGTTCTATCTCTATGGAGCATCTGCCTGTAAGGCGGTTATTCTCTGACTTCATCATTTAGTGATATGGAGCATTCCTCTACCCACTATTCTATCCTCTTTGTCTCATAACAGCTTGTCTTCTCGCCCCCACTGCTGTGCTTATGAAACCAGTTCTTAGAAGCTCTCTGAAACAGGTCTTTAAAATTTGGAGGAAAGGACTGCAAACAGGAGAAGAAATCCTAAGTGTCCCTGTGTTTATATATATCTATATTCTGTGTGGCTTCCCTTCTAAACCAGCCTCCCTATGCCTGGCGTCTTGTCTTCCAGAGTCCAATTAGTTTCAGGTACCACAGCCTCATCTACCTGTTTAAAAAAGTATTGTACCAAAATGATTTCTATCCGGAATTTTTTCCAAATGCATTTGAAAGGTTTGAGAATTTTCTCATGTGCTTGATTACCAAAGTCATCAACATAAAGAACGTGTATTCAAGTCACAGAGTGAAATCATTATTCTAAACTCAGAACTCACAGAAGAAAAACATTATGCTAAGGAAATATATTACATTTTCAAGCTTTCGAGGAGTTACTGTTAAAGTGAAAAGAAGTGTGATTTAAAAATATGAATAGGAGAATGATGACATCCTTTCAATCAGAGTGATAAGCGAATATCCAACTGCACTTTTACTCTAAAGGAGAGGGAAATAAATCACTCGCCTTGGATCTGTAGTGCTAGATCTACAGGACTAAAAAGAAAAGTCCCAAGGCATGACCTCTAATGGACGCGCTGAGGTGCCAACTGTATGACCTCAGGCAAGTCTTTCAATCTCTGTGAACCACTTTCTCTATCTGTAAAATAGGAACAGTTCTCTATGGGTTAAATGAGGTTTTTCTTCCTTTTACAAATATTTGCTGGGTACTCCCATGTGTAGACACTGTGTTAGGTTCCAGTGATATAATAATAAACAAGGTAGAGTTCCTGCTTTCATGGAGTTTATTCTTGTATTGAGAGGTAGATGAAATACAGATAAAGAGCTAATTATACATATGTAAAGAAATACTGATAATTGTAGATTTTTAATATAGTTAGGAATAAAATGAATAATGATGATGTGTAGAGAGTGACTGGGTTGCCCACTTTATGAGAAGTAGAAAGATCTTCCTGACTAGGTGACATCTGAGCTGTAATTCATGGAGGAGACTAAGCCTCGTTGGAAGAGCTAGTGATGAAACACACCCAGCAAATGGACAATTCCAATGTCTTGAGGTAGGAGAGTCCTTGCCCGTTCACAGAACATCACAAGCAGTGGAAGTGCATCATGTTGAACAAAAGGGAAGTGATATTGGTAGAGAGGAGGAAGCAGAGAAAGGGTAGGTTCAGTTCACACAGGACTTACAGACAAAGTAAGGAATTCGGCTTTTATTTCTATGGGCAGAGGGACACCACTGAAAGATGGTAAATAGGGGAATGCCATAATTTGCTTTACCTTTTCAGGCCCGCTCTGCTGCTGTGTGGAGAACAGATTGTAGGGGGTTGTGAGGGGATCCAGAGAAATCAGTGGCAAGGCTATTCAGGAGTCCAGGTGAGGACGATGGTGGCTTGGACTAGTTGGTGAGATCATGGTCTGAAGAAAGACACAAGTGGATACCTTGTGGAGAAATAAGAATTGGTGATGAGCTGAGAAAGAGGATAGACAGAGATGGCTCAAAGATGGCTCTTCAGCCATTATTTGAATGGTGGTACCCTTTCCTGAGATAGATCCGATGGAAGGGAGTGGGACAGAGAATTGTGCAATGAAGAAGTGGAATGGGAGACAGGTTCCTGATCTCACAGCAGCTTACCCATGTATGTGGTTCCTACCCATTTGTCTGGTTCTTAAGCCTCCTTTGCTCTATACCCTGCCTGAGGGCCCTACACAGGGAAGTTCTTGCCTTGAGAATTTGGTGCTTCTTTACTTGTTCAGTTTCTCTCCCTGCCAGTCTCCTCCCCATGCCCCTCTCCCTCCTGCCATTTCCAGCAGAGGTATCCTATCACTTCTAAAACAAGAGAAGGATAACTAGTTGCTTGCTCTTCCTAGTGTGACAGGCAGGCCTCATGTGTCCAGGTCCCCATTACTGTAAAAACAGCCTGAGCAGAAGTGCCTGTTTCTCAGCCATCGTGAGTTTAAGGGTTATTTTCAAATAGATGGGATCTCAAATCACAGGTCAGTTCCCTTGAAAGATAGTAGAGCGGTCAACTATGATGTATTCAGATAAGAAGATGAGAAGAGAATGCTTAGGAACTGCCTACCCCAGAAAGGATTAAATCTATTCAGTGTGTGGGATGGAAGCCAGAGTGAAGTTGGAGGGGTTTGAAATGAGGAAACCACACCAGAAGCAGCAGGCATTAGACTACACTCTTAAGCACTGAAAATAAATGTGAAGTTCTTACATTACCTTCTCCCTCATATGGGAGGTTTATAGGAGACAGAGATGCAGACGCCATTTCAAAAAGAGAAGAAAAGAAGACAGAATTTAAACAAACAAAAAGCAAATTAAATTAGTTAGCTTTTGCAACATAAACCACCTTTGAACAACAAATATTTCTTATTTCTCATGATTCTGTGGTTGGCTGGACAGGCTCTGCTGATTTATATGAGTAGCTGACAGTTCAGTTGGGGTTAGATGGTCTAGTCTGGCTTCACTCATGCCTGGCTGTTGGCTAGAGTCTTGGGGATGACTTGGCCATGTATTTCTTATCATCTTGCAGGCTGCCCAGGGTTCTTTCATATGGTGGCAGTGTCAGGGTTCCCAAGAATAGCAAGTGAGCAAGCCCCAAAGGCCAAGTTCTTTTCAAGTTTTTGTTTGTATAATGGTTGAATGGTGTCCCAAAAAGATATGTCCACATCCTAACCCCCAGAACCCGTGAATGTGACCTTATTTAGAAAAAGAGTCTTGGCAGCTGTAATTAAGTTAAGGATCTCAAAATGAGATCATCCTGGATTATCCAAGTGGTGCCTAAATCCAATGACGCATGTCCTTATAAAAGAAAGGCAAAGGGAGATTTGGCACAGACAGAAGAGGAGAAGACACACAGAGGAGAAGGTCATGTGAAGATGGAGGCAGAGATTAGAGTTATACACCCACAAGCCAAGGAGTGCCTGCAGCCTCTTGAAGCTGGAAGAGGCAAGGAATGATTGTCCCCTAGAGCCTTAAGAAGGAATGTGGCCCTGCCAACCACCTGGATTTTAGACTTTTGGCCTCCAGAATTGCGAGAGAATAAATTTCTGTTGTTTTAAGTCGCTGGGTTTGAAGTAATTTGTTAAAACAGTTTGCATCATATTTACTAATGTCCCACTAACCAAAGAAGATCATATGTGCCAAAGCTAAGATTCAAGGGATGAAGAAATAGACTTGACCTCTGGCGGAAGTGCAAAAGCACACCGCAAGAGGGTGTGCCTACAGGGGTGGGAAGAATTCGTGACCAGATTTTGCAAACTACCACACCAATGAAAAGAAAGATTTTCACTTTATAGCAGATTAGCGACAGGTTTCACAGGATAGAATTTAAATGTGAGAACAGGGAAGTAGTTAATTAGGGGTCAGGAGACAACAAGAGAAAGGAGGGGGAAGGTATCTTGTCTGGTGACTTCTCTACTCTCAGATGAGAATGAAGCTTCTAATGGTTGAATGTCCTTCATCAAGTAAGGTGGAGAAACAATATAATCTCCCCATAATAAATTGGTGAGAAATTAATGTATTTAATCTATTCCTTCGTGCATGAATAAAATTTTTGTGTTTGATGACAGAGTCAAAAACAACTTAAAGGAAAATCAATGTTGACTGTGTCAATAATTGTTCATAGTCAATTCAACTGAGTTGTATTCTAAAATTGTCTAAAGGATACCTATGTGTTGGGCAATGTGGAGAGGGACTCAAAAGAGAAATGCTGGTTCTTCCCTTCAGGGAACTCTCCAGTGAGTGGGGGAGAAAGACATATTTATAAGTAACTCTACAGAGCAGAGTGCAATAAGTGGCTGAGTTACTGGGCTAGTCAAGTGTAGGAGAGAATTATTTAGCCTGGGGAAAGTGAGGTAGATTTCACAAAATAGGTAGTATTTTTTTCCAAGCTTGGAAAAATGAATAGGGCTTCCCTGGGAATGAGGCAAGAATGTTTGCATTTACTTTGGAAAGACATCAGGAAGCATGCAGGTTGAACATAGGTTATAGTCTCACATGTATGAGCTGGCTTATTTGGCTAGTTTGTGTATTTATTTTGAGGTGGAAAGAATCCGTAGATATCCTGAAGTGGGAGGGATGGAGAAAGAAGGAAGGGAAAAAGTCATAGGATTTGTGGAGTGGGGGAAACCAGAAAAGATATGTTAGAATCAGATCCTGAAGAGCTTGAATTTCCTGCACGTAAAACGTAAAATGACCCCACTGTCATTTTATACTTCTGAATGTATTCTCCTGCGTGGTCTCATTTAATACTTTTAAAAGCCCTGGGAGATTGGGTGATAGTTTTATACCCATTCGATGGATGAGGAAGTGAAGAGTCATGATTTTTTAGAGATGACAGAACTAGTAAATATGATTAGGATTAGGCCTCAGACCTCCAGTGAGTAAAATCTCTCTTAACTACCACTTAACTACTTGCGGTGTTAAGCAATGCTCTGTGTGTCCGCTGTAAAGCATGCTGACTGCTGAATGCAAGAACTCAATGCCTGAGGCAAGCATTTGTATGCGTCCCTCGTCATGCACTGGTGAACTATAAGTGCAAAAAGAGACAGACTTGTTTCCATAAAAGCAAAGTTGAAGATTTATAAAGAATAAATCTAGGAAAATTGCTTGAAAACATTGCAGGTAAATTACATGTGGCTTAACAACTTTCAGAGTTTGGGGATGGGGAGATTGTAAAGTCTGCAAAGATTCTGCCCTGAGATTTCTTTGTAAGTGTTTTTATGTTCTTGCTGTAGTTGTAATTATAACCAATGCATTATGGGTAAGGTTTCTGTAAGTTAGATGCCTGGCAATTCCAATTAGTTCACCCATATGCAAATAAAAGACCTTGGCTGTATAAGATTGACAAAGGAATGTACATTTATGGATTTTTTTAATTGAGGTAACATTGGTTTATAACGTTATATAAATTTCAGGTGCACATCATTATGTTTCAGCTTCTATATAGACTATATCACGTTCACCACCAAAAGTCTAGTTGCCATCCATCACCATACACAATATGCCCCTTTACCCCTGTCACCCATTGCCTACTGGCTTCTTCTCTGGTAACCACTGGTCTGTTCTCTGTATCTATGTGTTTGTTTGTTGTTGTTGTCTTCCACGTATGAGTGATGTACAGTTTTTGGCTTTCTCTATCTGACTTATTTCGCTTAGCATAATACCCTCAAGCTTCATCTATGTTGTCACAAATGGCATGATTTCATTGTTTTTTTATGGCTGAGTAGTATTCCATTGTGTGTATATATCACATCTTCTTTATCCATTCATCCATTGATGCACACTTACTTTGTTTCCATGTCTTGGCTATTGTGAAGAATACTGCAGTGAACAAAAAGGTGCATATATCTTTTCAAATTAGTGTTCTTTGGATAAATAGCCAGAAGTGGAATGGCTGGATCACATGGTAGATCTATTCTTAATTTTTTGAGAAATCTCCATATTGCTTTCCATAGTGGCTGCACCACTTTACATTCCCACCAGCAATGTATGAGGGTTGCCTTTCTCCACATCCTCTCCAATACTTGTTATTTCTTGTCTTTTTAATAATAGCCTTTCTGATGGGTATGAGGTGATATCTGATTGTAGTTTTGATTTGCATTTCCCTAATAATTAGTGATGTTGAACATCTTTTCATATGCATGTTGGCTATCTGTATATCTTCTTTGGAAAAATACCTATTCAGATCCTCTGCCTATTTTTTAATTGAGTTGCTGGTTTTTTTGTTGTTAAGTTGTATCAGTTCTTTATATATTTTGGATATTAACCCCTTATTGGATACGTGATTTCAAATATCTTCTCCCAATTGGTAGTTTTTTTTTTTCATTTTGTTGATTGCTTCTTTTGCCATGAAAAAGCTTTTTAGTTTGATATAGTCCTATTTGTTTGTTTTTTCTTTTATTTCCCTTGGCTGAGGAGACATATTCAAAAAGATACTGCTAAGACTTATGTCAGAGAATGTACTGCCTATATTTTCTTCCAGGAGTTTTATGGTTTCAGGTCTTACATTCAAGTCTTTAATCCATTTTGAGTTAATTTTTGTGTATGGTGTGAGATAATGGTCTACTTTCATTCATTTGCATTTGGCTGTCCAGTTTTCCCAACACCATTCATTGAAGACACTTTCCTTTCTCCATTGTATGTTTTTGGCTCCTTTGTCAAAAATTATCTGTCTATAGATGTGTCAGTTTATTTCTGGGCTTTCAATTCTGTTCCATTGATCTGTGTGTCTGTTTTTCTGCCAGTACCATGCTGTTTTGATTTTTATAGCTTTGTAGTAAACTTTGAAATCAGCGATTTTGATGCCTCCAACTTTATTCTTTTTTCTCGGGATTGCTTTGGCTATCTGGGGTCTTTTGTCTTTCCATGTAAACTTTAGGATTCCTTGTTCTATTCCAGTGAAAAATGTCCTTTGAACTTTGATAAAGATTGCATTCAATTTGTAGATTGCTTTAGGTAATATGGACATTTTAACTGTGTTAATTCTTCCAATCCGTAACCATGAAAATCTTTCCATTTCTTTGTGTTTTCTTTGATTTCCTTCATCACTGTTTTATGGTTTTAGTGTACATGTCTTCCACCTCCTTGGTTAAATTTATTCCTAGGTATTTTATTCTTTTTGTTGTGACTGTAAATGGGATTGTAGTCTGGGTTTCTCTTTCTGCTATTTGGTTGTTAGTGTTTGAAACACAACTTACTTTTGTATGTTGATTTAGTACCCTGCAACTTTACTGTATTTGTTTATTATTTCTAATAGTTTTTTGGAGGATTCTTAGGGGGTTTTCTATATATAAAATCACATCATCTGCAAATAGTGACAGTTTTCCTTCTTCCTTTCTGCTTTGGTTGCTTTTTTCTGTCTTTTTCTTGCCTGATTTCTCTGTCTAGGACTAGATTGAATAAGAGTAGTGGAAGTGGGCATCCTGTTTTGTTCCTCTTCTTAGAGGGATGGTTTTCAGTTTTTCACTGTTGAGTATGATGTTAGCTGTGGGTTTGTCATATGTGGGCTTTGTTCTGTTGAGGTACTTTCCTTTTACACCCATTTTATTCAGAGTTTTCATCATAAATGGATGCTGAAACTTATTGATTTTTATTCATTTTGTTAATGTGATGTGTCACATTTTAAAAATTTAAACAAATGAAATTAAAATGTTTAAGAATTGTGTGTGTTGCTTTTTGAATCCTCATATAAAAATAGCTGTCTCTTTGTAGCAAAAAGTATAAAAGGGTTTCTGCTGTTTATTATACCACCTCCTTCTGCAAATATTGAGGACTTCTATTCTCTATGAGTAGAGGAATGATGTGATTTGAGCTGTGCTTCATAAAGATTGCTCTGGCAGCAATGAAAGAAAAAGTAGTTGGGAACAGGGAACTCAGAAGTGGATAGTCAGCACCACAATGAGAAGACATTGATATGGGCTATATGGCATTGTATTTAATTAGAATACTAAATCATAAACTTTCAAATTATGCATAGTAATTAAATGCTCATTTGAAATATCTCATATAAAAGAATGAATTTTGGGGCCGGCCCCATGGCCGAGTGGTTAAGTTCACATGTCACGCGCTCCACTTCGGTGGCCCCGGGTTTCACTGGTTGGGATCCTGGGTGTGAACATGGCCATGCTGAGGTAGCGTCCCACATGCCACAACTACAAGGACCCACAGCTAAAATATACAACTATGTACTGGGGGGATTTGGGGAAAAGCAGAAAAAAAAAGACGATTGGTAACAGTTGTTAGCTCAGGTGACAACCTTTAAAAAACAAAACAATGAATTTTGTTTGAACACTAGTAAGAAAGAGGTATAAGGTAACTGATATGAGAGAAATGTAAGAAAATAGCAGAAAATTGTAATAAATCTACTATGGATTCAACAGACTTTAACACTACAGCCCTCATAAGTTAGAGTATATTATTCTATCATTGTCTTTATTGTACAACCAGAACTCTTTATTTTTAATGAATATATTTCTTTTCCTTTTGTGATTGACCAGGAAACTTAATAAGACCTAAAATAGATACCCTGCATTAAATATACAGAACATAAATGGAAAATATTTTCCCTTTTTGCTTTCTTACTCATTTGAAAGTATTTATAGATGTATGAGATAGGTATCTTTCTCCCAAACGCATCCCTATTTGCAAAGTTTTGTACTACCTGTTACAAGTATTACTTGTTGGAAATATTACCAGATTTCAATGTCATTTTCTATATGAGACAATTAACAAAATGTAAAGTTTTCCAAACAAGCTATCAGACGTTATTTTATTGGAGGCTTAAAGAAGGCTTGTGTTTTAACTTTAACGGAAAATAGTTGTGAACAATGGCATTCATATAAAGAAAATGAGTAGACATATAGAGAATCCAATGATGAAAATATTTACAATTTTAGCCTTTGCTCTTTACTGTTAAATCTCTCTGCTCCTTTATATCACACTGAGAGTTTCCAGAAGGGACAATAAACTGCCAGTTCTCTGAGAAGGTGGAATATAGTGCAATCAGAGTTCTACCATTCAAAGCAAATAATTAAATTTTTATGCTGTTCACGGCCTTTTGTATTCCTATACCTTGCTTCTGATCAATTCTCTGAGAGACACATGGGAGAATTTAAAATTTTCAACTATGAAACTGATTAGATTGCATAGACTCTGCTTTCTGAATTTCTCAGTTTAATGTATGATTTAAAGCTTAGAATTGTTAAGAAGTACAAATGAACAAAATTATCCATGTCACTGGAAGCATGAAACTTATTTAAATATTGGAGTTTTGATCTAATTCCAGGGAATGAGTAAAAACTATCCTAATTTAGGTTCAGCCAATTAATTCAGTTTTTTCTTGGTTTACCCTCAAGCAAGTCAATTTTCGATGAACTAAAACAAATGATGAGAATATTTGTGTTCTTAAATCATTCGACTCAACATGAAATTTGTTCTTGATCCAGGCAATTGATTTAACTTGCAAAGAAATATTCTTAGTGTTTCCAAAAGGTAATTAGGCTACACAAATGCTCAAGTTGTTGAATTGCTATTTTAGATGTGTGAGTGTAAGGGTATGTGCTTGAGAATTGTGACAGTTTCAAACACATTTTCCATGGAAGTAAAAGCACAGATGATTCATTCTTCTGTATTTCAGGGTCATCCACATTCCTAAATCTACTATAATCAAAGCCACAACGGCAGAAGTAGTGCAAGGACTTTGCAGCCAAGCAGACTGGCTTCAACGCCCATATTGGTTCCTCCTGGCTGCATAACCTTAAGCAAGTTCTTTGCGTTCTCAACCTCAGTTTTTTCATCTATAAAATGGGCATAATGAGCATCAGCCTCATAGCATTGCTATAAATATAAACAAAACAGTGCTTGAGTAATGCACAGTCTGGTACATGGTGTCAGCTTGGCTAAGGTTAGTGATTGTTATTAAATACAACATAGAATTATATTTGAATACCACATGTGCACTAAATAAAAAATTACATCAATACTTAGGTTTGTAATTTAGTCACTTTTCTCCCTTTCTCAAATCTTCTGTCCTTTTCTTCTTCTATTTTTAAGTATGTGATTTTTTCCCCCCTAAATCATGTCTCTTTAAAACACAAAGGAGACTTCTCCCTAGGATCCAGAATGCTCACTAGCACTTCATCTCCTGCCCCAGCCCTCTGATGTGTGGTGGATGTGTTCCTCTGGGCCAGACACATCCAGAGCTGTGATCCTCAGGCAGATGTCGTGTGCCTCTGGGGATCCATGAAGACTCTCCACCGGGCTCACAGGCATGTGGATAGTTTCAAGACAGTCTTCTTTTCCCATCTCTTTCATAGACACTTTTCTGATCTTCAAAAGAAAGATGTAGCTCTCATCTTTCCCTAACATTATGGTGATGATTGCTGTAGGGTGCAAAAATCCTGCAAAAAAAACTACCCCCCAAAACAAAAAGACCAATGTAATTATGGTGTTGGTTAGAGATAGGGAAGGATGCCATAGTGATTATGTGTCAAACACTACATAAATCCTTCACAACTCAGATTGTTTTCAGTTTTTAACAAAATTAAATATTTCATGATAAATCACTATGTGGTTTTTTTCATATACCTTGGAGGGAATTCAAAGAATTAAGTCATGTTGCTATAACGAAACTTTTCCATCCACATCTATGTATTTATGTGAACCAGTTTTCTCCATGCTTACATTTAAAATAATATTAATACTGATGCTGAACCCTTAAATTCCTACTGTGTTAAAAATAGGTGGATTTAAATGCATGCTTATTCTAATGTGATCAAAGAACATAGAATCTTGGAGTTCATATATTTAATTGAGTGCCCTTAGTTCTATCTAGAGATGAAATTGGGTCTGTGCTGTTATGTGATACTTCCTTTTTGAGCATTGACTATAAACTGAGATGGTCATCCCCTAGACTTTCTGTTCCATCAATTTCTCTTGTCTTCTGGAGCATTCCTATCAGCATTCAAGCTTGCTGCATTATATCTCTCATCCTAAACAAATGAATAAAAAGTTCAAGGATAAAAGAGTGCTTATGGGGGGGCTGGCCCCGTGGCCGAGTGGTTAAGTTCGCGCGCTCCGCTGCAGGCGGCCCAGTGTTTCGTTGGTTCGAATCCTGGGCGCGGACATGGCACTGCTCATCAGACCATGCTGAGGCAGCGTCCCACATACCACAACTAGAAGGACCCACAACGAAGAATACACAACTATGTACCGGGGGGCTTTGGGGAGAAAAAGGAAAAAATAAAATCTTTAAAAAAAAAAAAAAAGAGTGCTTATGGATACAGCAGTGACTGAGAGGAGATGGAGTAGAGATGGAGATTATTTCTGCTATTTGCAGGAGCTGAGAAGTGGAGCAAGGGAGGGTTATTTTTTGTTTTGTTTCTTTTGCAAAATTGCTAATCATTAATGACGTGCTCTTTTGGACTTTGGTGATATAGAATTAGCAAGTGTTTAAATATGGTTGTTGGAGGGAGTGAGGCTGTGAAAACTGCAAAATTATTTAAAAATTTTTTAAACTGTAATAATATATACAAAACAAAATTTACCATCTTAACCATTTTAAGTTACGGTTTTAAGTGTACAGTAGTATTAAGTATATTTACATTGTTGGGCAATCAATTCCAAGAACTTTTTGCAAAACTGAAATTATATACCCATTAAACAATAACTTTGCATTTCCCCCTCTCCCCAGCCACTGGCACCACCATTCTGTTTTCTGTTTCTATGAATTCTAGATACCTCATGTAAGTGGAATCATACAGTGTCTTTTGTGACTGGATTGTTTCACTTAGCATAATATCCTCAGGGTTAATCCATGTTGTAGTATAGGTCAGAAAGCTCTTCCTTTCTAAGGCTGAATACTGTTCTAATGTGTGTATAGACCACATCTTGTTCATCCATTCATTCATTGATGGATACTTGAATTGCTTCCATCTTTTGGCTATTGTGGCTAATGCTGCTATGAACTTGGGGTGCAAATATCTTTTATAGATCATATTTTAAATTCTTTTGCCTAGATACCAGAAGTTGAATTACTGGATCATATGGTAATTCTATTTTCACCTTCTCGAGGAACCTCCATAATGTTCTGTGTAGTGGCTGCACCATTTAACATTCTTACCAACAGTGTCTAAGGATTCTGATTTCTTCACATCCCTCCCGACACTTAATATTTTATGGATTTTTTTGACAGTAGCCATCCTAATGGGTGAGAGGTGATATCTCATTGTGGTTTTGATTTGCATTTCCCTGATGATTAGTGATATTGAGCATCTTTTTATATGCTTCTTGGTGCAAAATTATTTTAAATACCAATATTCTTCCTTATTCTGAGAAATGAAAATTTCTCTCGCATACAATAATATTGAGAGAAATTCTGTTAAACTTTAGTAAGGTACAGTGTTATTAAACACTACTCAAAGTTCAAAATATTGAAATATCAGTATTCTGCTATAGTTTCTCAGTTAGTCAAGAACATGACTTTTTAAAAAACTCTAATACTGGTTAATCTTTCATTCTTTGTTTTAACTCTTAGATGAAATTTTCTTATCTCAAAAATCCTCTTGAACAGCTGTAAGCTTCTATTTTTCAAAAGTTTTATTACAAGTTACCAGAAAAATGCGTACCCTCCCTCTCTCATGAGATGGAAACAAGAGATAAACATGCTGTCCTATGGAGAAAAATTCTGTTATCCAGAAGCTCCAATAAACTGTTTCTCTTATCAAAGACTCTGTGGTTTCTGTAATGTTATACTTAGGTTTATTTATTCAACAATATTTACTCAATACCTAGTCTTGGTTAGGTACTGGCCACCCAAAGATAAAATGATGTAACTTCTGCACTAAAAGATCTGCCAGTCTAGTGGTGAGAGCAGACAAGAAAGTCAGCAAGCTTAACACAGAGTGACACGTGTTGCCATTGAAAGCAACTTGCCCAAAGATTTATTATTTAAGGGTTTATTGGGAGGATAAAGGGAATTAATTAGTTGAAGCCAAGAATTTAGCATGGGAGGGACTTGAGAAGAGGGATGGGGAAATGAGGTGGATATAAGGTGCCTTAGAAGTATTTTAAAATATCAAAGACATAACTGAAGTTTTCCAACAAATATTTTCAAGGACATCCTCCGTTACTCTTGTCCTTCCATTTTTAGTTGATAATTTTGATGCATCTATGTATATTACAATGAGGCGCTTGAATGGATAGATGTAAAAATTATAAATACCTTACTGGGTTATTGCTTGAATTTTACGTAAGTGCAAACAAATGGTGATGCTTTAACTGCCTGGTTTAACAACCATGATCTTACAAGGTCATTTCTATGTCATTTATTTTGTGCTGAATTTGTATTTCATTTTTACAATGAAGGAGGAAAATTTATAGTTCCTAAAATAGTTTCATGTCATGTTAAGAGTTTTAAGATGTTCTTTTATTCACTTTTACCTCACTGACAAGGCACTGATTTCCTTAGGATCTTATATTCTCATATTTATGTAACTCAAAAACATTGATTAAAAATCTTGATCTACAGAGAGAGAAGTTCCTTGATATTTGAGTTCATGGCTTGATTGTTGTGGATTATCAAGGAAGGTGAAGGTGCTTCTTCAGGTATTTACGCTTGAGTTAAGAAGGCTCCTGGGTAAAATGTGTTTTTCAGGTTCTGATGACTTTAAATGGAATTAATATCAAATAATTTCAGATTTGACATTGTCTGATGAAATCATCGAGCACAGATCTCTCTTTCTACATCTGAGCACACTGAGATGTACAGAACTCAAGTAATTTGAGCAAGGAAATAAAATTAGTGTAACAAGTGACAATACAATCAGATACTCAAAGACGTCTTCCACTTAGCCTAAGTGAATTAGTTATAAGCACTGATAGAAGTATTGTGCCCTCTCTGGGCAACTTATTGAAAGTTGATGATTTTTAAAAAATACCTATTAAGCATGTGCATGATTCTACTTTCATTTCTGGTATATGTAGTTTTCTTGCCACTGTACTAAACAAATTAGATACAAGAGGACACCCATCTAAAATTTTCTTTGAATTGAAGGGCTTAAATAAATTGAAAAACATGCAATGAGATAGAAGAAAATGCATACAGAGACAAAAATTGGGAAGAGAACTAATACAAAATTAAAAGAAGTCACCCCATTTTGAATCGTGCTTTTTGAGCATCATTTCTCTCTCCTCTCTTCACACTTCTGTTCATAATGGAGCTGTGTTCAGATTCTCCTGCTTTCATGATTCTTGGTCAAGCCTAGTCCTTCCCTTAGCAGGCTGAGTTCTTAAGAAAATGAGAGAAAAGCCAGTTATTTGGGTTCTTCTGTTCTGCTCTTTCACTTCTGTTGGGAAGCGCAGCACTGGAGGGATCCATTCAACCATCATACCTCTTTATTCTCTCTCTTTAAAACATTTTTACTGAAAAGTTTATCATTTATTTTTAAAATGTCTTTCCTTGGTTTATGTCACAAATGTTTGAATTCCCAGGGGGAAGTTTTGATTTTCCACATCATGCATATGAGAATCTGGGTTCAACAACCACTTTAACTGAAATCTCCTTTAAAGGGCTATAGACTTGTCTCACTTTAATTAGTAAAAGGAGGTAACATGTCTGAGTATTGACGTGTGCTGGCTGTGGCATACCTTCTCTACATTCTCTCCTTTAATCCTAGCAGTACTTCTGTCAAGTACATGCTTATTAATCCCACAAAGTCTCGCAATTTAATAGTAACAGGCATAAAGCCTGGGACTTTTTGATTCTAGAGTTTACAGGGTTACCAGTGTGCTATGGACCTTGTCCCCAAAAGCCCACAGCACAGTGCTTTGTATATGGTAAATTCTCACTAAAAATTCAGTTGAATGGGACTGAATTGATGTACTGGCAGCCTATATTCACTGCTCATTGTTACAGTCAGAAATTAAGAAATAATCATTTCCCTAGTAAGAAGAATTAATACAACCCTAAGGCATTAATTTGCTAATTATTTTTCACCATGGAGAATATACTCTAATAATCACTCTTACATATCTTATATGCTACACAAACACTTCCAAGTTTCTTAAATTATTAACCTTGACCTCTGTGGTCTTCAGGGAACATTAAAGTGGGAAAATGAAGTAATATCATCAATAATCCTTTCTACATGATATGGTGAACTGAGTGAAATATGATGAGTTACTTTTATTTGGGAAAACATAATGTTACTCTATTTTGACTCAAGGGTGTTAACATTTTTAGTGTTAGCATTAATTTGTTTTCTTTTGATCATACAGTTATTACATTCATTTTCCTTAGTCCTTAGCAATGGAAAAACATCTCCAATTGCCAAATGCTAATGATGTGTTCATAGGGTCTTAAAGCATACATCTCATTAGGTTTCTGTTTTCCAGCTGTTAAAAGTTTCTGAAGTAAGTATTTGTTTCTCTTGGGGGAATTTTGCTTGTGTACTTTAAAGATACATTTACCATTTCCCCCAGGTGATTTGTGCCAGTATCTGTCCTTCATTATCATACCAACAAAAAGTTTTTCTTTTTGCAGTCTTATGCAGTTTAGATAACTTTGGTCTATTCTTCCAAAAACATTAATAGAGTACCTGCTGCATGTTTCTTCAAAAAATATTTTTTGTTCTTCATCTTTGAAAGAGTATGTTTATCGAGAGAGAGTCTATGAATCAATATGAGATTTGTTTTATACTTTTTAAAAATTTTGACTTGAGCTTTGTTGTTAAGCATCCTCAAGAAGTGGTTTTGTTGTTGTGATTGTTTTAGTATTTAAGCAAATAAAAATAGCTATTTGTGGTACCACCTACAGGGTTCCTAAGAAGACATAAATCTGAGCATCGTTGACCCTTTCGTAATACTGCCCCATCCTCTCCACATGCAACTGAAATGAAAATGTCAGGAGGACACTGAGATTCTCTTAGATTCTCTCGTTGGCTCTTAGATCTCCCATAGCAAAATACCATGAAGAAGCAACTTGAATTTAGTTATTTTTGTTCCAGTGTATGCAGAAAATTGATAATAATAAAAAGCTTAAATTTGAATTTTATTTTTTACGGTGGCTTTCAAATACATTTTCTTCTAACTTATCTTCACAACTCTCTTGTTGGAAGACGTTAACCCACTTTAAAGAGAAGTACACAGAAACTCACAGAAGTGAGTTCTGAGTCCCAATTCACCTAGTTAGTAGGTCACGAATTAAACTTGAGCGTTCTGATCACAAGCCCTGTTACAGTGCCACTTCACTTTCCATGTTAGATGCCATGAAATGAGAAAAAAATGGAGTAAGCATGTCTAAAGTGATTGAAATTATAAGATGTAGTGGCACCCCATATTCAAGTAAAGGGTTATAAAATATTTTAAATGCATATACATATTATATATTATTTATAATATATATTCATTATATAATATACTTTCAGTATATTATATACATGCAGATATAATTTATACAATATGTATGTCTTAGATTGTCCAACTTTTCTATTTAAGGAGTTT
Organism: Equus asinus; assembly: GCF_041296235.1. Lineage (NCBI taxonomy): Eukaryota > Metazoa > Chordata > Mammalia > Perissodactyla > Equidae > Equus > Equus asinus. The sequence continues at coordinate 177,097,134 of NC_091790.1, forward strand.
TGTCTTAGTGTGACAAAAAAAGATAACCTAAAAGGAGTCCTTCTAACTGGTTTCCTTGGAAATGATAGAGAGACAAATTGAGATTGTTGTTTCAACAAATGAATCCTTTGCTTTGTTCACAGCTGCAGACATTCTTTGAGACATTCCTGAGAGCCAGCTCACCTCTTCAGGCTTTTGAGAAGATGAAGGAAGCAATTAGCAAGCTCCTGTTAGCAGCTGAGGTATTCAGTGAACCATCTACTCCAGGACCAAAGGCCTTCAATAGGTAAAAACAAATTTCAATGTAAAAAAAGAAAAAGAAGAAAAAAAATCTACCATCTAAAAATTGATTGTTAGTGAAAATATATCCTAATTATTACAAGTAAGTGCTACTTGGAAAATTTTACGTCAGTATACAAATATGAAGCCAGCCCTGGCGGTCTAGTGGTTAAGATTTGGTGCTCTCCCCACCGCGGCCCAGGTTCTTTTTCCAGTCAAGGAACCACACCAACTGTCTGCCGGTTGTCACACGCTGGTGGCTGTGTGTTGCCATGATGCTGAAAGCCATGCCACCAGGATTTCAAATACCAGAAGGGTTACCCATAGGTTTCATCGAATCAGAGCTTCTAGACTAAGACAGACTAGGAAGAAAGACCTTGACACCCACTTTGGAAAAGACTGGCCCTGAAAATCCTAAGCATAGCAGGAGAGCCTTGTTTGATACAGCAGCAAAAGGTGAGAGGATGGCACAGAAGGATCAAGCAGCATTCCACTTTGCTGTACACAGTGTTGCTAGGAATCGGAATTGACTGGTCACAAGGATTTGGAATCGACTAGATGGCAATAACAACAACAAAATACAAATATGAACATCTAAACATATTTCCTAATTTATAGATCCTGAAACTTCAGAGTATGTTACCAACTTGCTAGTATCTAAGTAGTGGTAACAAAAAATGGAGCGCAGTTATTTAATTTTTTAATTGCATCTCCCTTTCAAGCTCAGCTGTTTCTATCGTATAGACTTTGCATTGACTAGGTGTATTTTTACTTATACACCTTTATCAGCAAAATTCAGTAGTTCTTATCTCCCTATATGGTTTACTTAAATACAATTTAATGCCTTTTTTTTAGAGAAATGTTAAATCTAGTATGTCAAAAAAAAGGGGAGGTGACTCAAGCATTATCTTGCTTTATATTTAAAGAAGAATGCCAGCTTGTAGGATAGCAGAGTCTCCTCCATATTTATGTTTTCCTGGAGTAACTTCACTGTTTAGCTTAATGTGTTATGAATACTTTAGGTATATTTGTCTTTTTCATAAGGAACGAAACAGACTCTAAATCCAAACATAATTACATGGAATTTTAGATTACCCAATCCACTGCTCTTTTTAATTAGTACAGACCTTGAAATTTAACCATAGTAATTATTAATAATATGATACCAAATAGTAGAATAGATGTAGCAAATAGAATATATTTTTATGTTATTTTGTATTTTTATTTCAGATGCCGGTTATGTTTTCAACTTTTAACTTTTGACATCGGTTACGGCAATTTCAGGTACCCTGTAGTGCTCCAAGTGAGTATGTCAAAGCCCTCACGTGAGTTTCCACTTTTGCTGACAGATCTGTGTGTGTGTGTGTGTGTGTGTGTGTGTGTGTGTTGTTTTCATTCATAGTAATCAATCAATAAATAGCAACTTGCATCTAAGTCACTACAGGGCTTATATTTATGGTGGCTCAGAGAATTAACTACTATGTGGAAAATCTATGATTTGAGCTCCAATCCCCATTTATATATCCCTATAGAACAAGCGTAGATTTTTCTATGATTCAACCACTGTTACTGAAATAAACGTGGCATAAAACTATGTATCAATGCAGAAAAGCAGAAATTTGGATCATAGAAAACAGCAGACTACACAACTTATTCACATGACTTTATAAAAAAAGGTAACTCTTTTATTCTTTACATAGAGATATTTAGTTTAAAATTGCCCTCTATTTTAATTTTAAAAGCCATAGGAATTTCTGAAATATATGATTTTTTCTAGTATCAGTTTGTGTAAATTGAAGTGTTCTTTTTACACTCTGATTGTTTTACCTCATCTCAAATCAAATTAACTCATTCACGTCATCTCCCCCAACATATTTTTCATCTAAAATAGCCCTTAGTGTCAAAAAGATGAAAAAACAATTTATTTAATTAGTTTATTAAAAGCTGGATCTTGGGATATGGGGTGGGAAGAGGAATAAAATAAAATTATGTACAACCAGAATTCAACTTCGTATTGCATTGACTGGTTTTCAAACAATTATACAAGGAGAATGATTACATTATATCTGGCTCAGACATTTAGTTGAATAGCCCAATGGTATCCAGAAAATTTTGAAACTAGGAATCTACATCTTTTAATGGTCATTTATTCATTATTTTACATACATTTAATAGTTTGTGCTGTGCTCTTTAAAATTTATTGTTCAGAAATGTTACATATTATCTTCCATGAACTCAGATTTTTTAACAATAGTTTCAAGATAAACTAATGTGACTTTATAATCCATTAGTTAATTTTCTTGTAAAGAACTGTATCTTTCAAAAGAACATTACTTATGTTTTATAAACCTGTTGACCTCCAAAAAGACCACTAGATGTCAGGTCTGATCTACAATCCAACAGGAAATGTGTCCTGTCTTACAAGTGATTCCACTGCATTCAAAACAGGTCAAAGAAAAATATTTGCTGTGTTTTCACTCTGTCACAGGTGCACGAGCATTTAAATTTTCAAGATGATGATAATATGGATTTTGAGGACCAAAATTCAGAAGAATTCCTTTTAAAAGACACTTTCAATTTTCTCTTCTCTAACGAATCTTCATTTTCTGAGATATTTCAGAGACTTTATAAATCAGGTGTATTTAAGGTAAGTGCATAGTTTTGTGTTGATAAATATTTTTTCAAGTCATTTGTTTACATAGGGCCGTTTTCTTTATTGTGCAGTTAAGCAACTTGATAATTCATTTGAAATTATTTTGGATCAGCTATATTAAACCTTTTAATATTTTTCTGACCTGAGGACCAATGTTGTTTTTATGTCAACTAGGTATGGGAGTGACTGCTTATGATGAAATTGTGGGTTGAAAATGAAGTAAGGTAGTTCCTAATCCCAAAAGAATGTTTGTGGCTATTCTGAGTAATACATTTGACATGTTATTGAATACTTTAAATGGGATCCTAGAACTTTTTAGAGGCAGGCTAGAGTAACAATGAGTGCTCTAGATTGATGTCAAGGGCCTGGACTTAGAATACGAATATTCACATCTGGTTACTATCGTTGGTTCGGTGCTGGTGATTAGGATGTAGTGCTTCAGAGTAGCATTGGTTAATTTTTATGGCATGTTAGTACAAGTTTTCTTGATGCCTCAAAAAATCTGTACCGATTACTAAGTACAGTATTATTCTTTATATATCTTTCTGTTTTAAAAACTATATTTGACAAATTTGTAAGAGCAGAACGTGAAAGGTTTCACAAACATCAGTGCCCTACAGAGAGATGTTTGTAACAGATATCACATAGACCTCTGGACTGCTGTGTCCTTATGATTTTATTGATTTTTTTCCCCATAATTCCTGTTTTCCTTCTTTAGTGAGTTGAGTTGTCATTAAAACCATTAGAACCACTTGACCCAGAAAGAATAGGTAATATGTGTACCTTCTGCTCTCAGGGATCCATTAGAAAAAATGAATGTGATAAGGAGGGAGTGTCTGTTTACTAGAATCTATGGCCACCATGGTAATGTCTCATATATGAGATGCATGTGTAAATGTGCCGCTCTGATCTCTAGTACCCTGAAGGCTAAAGGAGATTCTTGCATTCCCAGACTGTCGCATGCATTCTGCCCTCCTGGACTCATCTGCCCAGCCTTGCTTCCAAAGCACTAGTGAGCTTTTCCTTCAGGTCCTCTTTGTCAAATATGAAGTTCTCTTATATTCACTGTTGTGACAAGTTGAAGTTACTATGTGTTATTTAGCATTCATTAGCTCAGTTGTTTACTTATAGAGTTCAAAATTTCATTGGTTTATGAAGTGGGAGGCAGTTGGGCTAAGCATGGTTTGACTTTGCAGCAACTGCCTAAGAGCTGGTTTTTTCCCCCCTATTACAGGGTGAAAACTATCAAAAGGAACTAAATCAATGCCTGTCTTTAGAGGAGATTAACTCAATTATGACTTTCATAAAGGAACTTGGGAGTTTGGGACAATTCCAACTGGTAAAATAAAAGTGATATTTGATCCCTCTTGATTACTGAGATTATAGTAGATCAGCCATAAACTACTTAATTTTGACTTCAAACTAGGTGACAATATTTCTTTAAGAAATAGAAATCTTAAGCTTCTCCCCTCTTTTCAGAGATCTAAGCATTAAGATGAGCAGAATCCATATTCTTTACTTTGAGTGAAAGTATTGTGTGACTTATTAAAGGTAAAAGAATATGCGATTAGGATAGCTGGCAGGATTTCACAGTTCTTAAGGGAGAAAAATGTCCACTTTTTCTAAAGAAGTTTTGCTTTTAGCTTTGGGACAATGTAACCAAAATTTCCTTCTGCTTTTTTATGCCCTTTTTGTTTGTGTAAAATCAAATATTGTTGAATATAACAACATTTTAGAAAACTATATGTCTTAATTTGTTGTAATTCTACAGCAAACTTCAAAGAAAGAAAATGTAAATAATTACAACTTTTTACTGGTTTCAGCCTAAAAAAATAAAAGGCATTTGTTTTCTTTTCTGTGTATTTTTTGTGGATTCTGTTAATCTATAGTCAGTATCAAAGGACAATTTATTACATATATGTGCATGCTCAGTACTTGCTTTTTTCTATTTCTGCTACTTATATAGATAAGCTATAATGGATTTGTATTTTTCCACGTAAGATTTGTTTATACAAAACATCTCTTTAAAATAGCATTTTAAAAAATCCACTGATAATTTGTTATTAATCTGTTTGGATTAAACAGTTATTTTTTACTTTTAAAAAGTCTGTGTATTCGTATGCTACTTGTATGAGTTGTAACCGATTTACTAATTAATAAATGTTCAACACTCATTTTTAGAATTTTGCCCCATATTTTGGAGGGTTCAAAGTAAACTTATTGCCCCAAAGATAATTTAATTAGTAGATTATCATTTTAATTAATTTAAATATAGTAAGTATTATATTCGTGACAGTTTGGTTCAATACTATACAAAGATAATCAAAAAGAGCTGGCCTCACCATTCAGAATTGATAATCGAAGATATTGTGAATGTAGAGAACATCTCTCACCACAATATGAAGAAGAATTGAAGAATTATTTTGCCAGAGAAAGGGCAAACCCCAAATTCCTAACTCTCAAGAGTAGAAAGCGGAGAGCCATAGATTTTTTTGTTTTGGTAGGAGTAATATTTCCCACCCTGACATAATTCACTTGTAACTCAAGAGAATCTCTCCTCATTCTTTCTGCTGCCTGACTCACTCCATTATTCAGTTGTTTTCCGGTACCTATAGGAAGGAGAAATTCGCTTCCATTCACCCCACTTGGAAGTATGATCATCAACAAAATTAGTTCCATACTTTAAAAAAGTGGCATTTACCTTGACAACTGTACAGAAAATTAAATTATGGTACTGACCATTAGATTTTTAATAAATATCTGATTTTTCAAATATCTGAATAAATATAAAGGCTTTTCTAGTAACACTGCGCTTTTATTTATTTTCCATAACTTCTCCTGATAATCTGTTTTGAATATTCCTTCTCAGCTCTTCCCATCCACTACTCCTGGGATTCAATCTTTGATGCGTGAATTTTATGATATGGCAAATCCTATGGGAAAACCTGATTCAATCCTGACCCAGTACTGGTCTCTTTTAAATGTATTTGAACAATTTCAGCTCCTGAATAAAAAAGCACAGCTACATCCACTGGAATGGTAAGACAGCCACAAATTTGAATTGTGCAATCCAAAAAATCTAGTCTAAAGATTGATTTCAAAAGGCTTTGCCTACATTAAAGAAAGCAACAAAAAGAAGTGTGTCCAAAAATTCATGCTCTGGAAAATAAGCTTCTTTAAAGCATTGAAACCATAATGATTCTAGTGGTCTTCAAACACTAACAAAAATATGTCCAACAGTTTTTCAAACCAGCAGGACTTTACCAAAAAGTAATGTTTAAAATTAAAAGCTTCAATCTAGTTTCATTCTATGATATATATCCTTGAATTACGGGAGCATCAGACAGAAAGAATTGGGTCCGATTTGTTTTCTGAACCATCAGTCAGAGTGGAGCCCAGATGGTCTGAGTATTTATTTAGTTTTTGAGGCGTGACTTTATTTGGGAAAAATCCATCCAAATTTATAAATATGTTCTGTCTCTGCCATGATATTAGAGCTTTTTTTGTTGTTAAGAAGGTAGGACCTCAGAGGGAAATGTTTGGCTGGGAGAAAATGTCCTTGGCCTCCCATTTCCACTTCTATTCTAATGAGGAGTAATGAGGGACTAAGGGTTAGCATGGGCCAGAGAGCATATTAACACTTCCCGTAGTTGGTGAAAGGGCGCAGCGCCTCAAGTTTTGTCTGCTTCATTTTTATATGATGGAATTAAGGGAATATTTGACTTTTCTACTGCCAGGAAAACAGAAGTAAACCTAAACCTCCCAGGGAGATGAAAGACTAAATGGCCGTGCCATGATCGTTGATGTCTCTTGCATTCACCCTCAGGATGGCCCCCATTCTACTGACTTGTACTTCATTTCCTTCTGCCACAGGATATAATGAGAACTGTTTTGAAAGAAATTTTTTTGTATAATTCAAAAATGCAAATAATCACGTATTTGAAGAATTCTTAGGACAACTCTCAGAGTCAGAACTCCCTTTCATTGCCACAACTTTATGAAGTTGGACTTATTCCCTCAATGCTCAGAATTAGGAAGGCCTGACAGAATGTTTTGTTTGTTTGAAAGTTAAGTTTTAAATAATATAGCTCAATGCCCCTTTGTTTGTTGTTTGCTCTCACTCAAATAATCCAAGACTTTCTCATTCATCATTATCAATAGAGGAAGAAAAGACTCGATTAACCAAGGAGAATTTTCGTTTTTTTGGTGAGGAAGATTGGCCCTGAGCTAACATCTGTGGCAATCTTCCTCTATTTTTTGTATGTGGGTTGCTGCCTCAGCATGACTTGATGAGCTGTGTGTAGGTCTGCGCCCAGGATCCTAACCTGCCACCCCTGGCCACCAAAGCAGAGCACACAAACTTAACCACTGCACCACTACCAGGCCAGCCCCCAAGGAGGCTTTTTAAGTTCTGCTTCTAACTTTGACTAAATTCCCTTGAGATAGGCAAGCTTTGGAAAATTTGCTCCCCAATGTGTTTTTCTTAAGCTCCATGTATGTTGTAAGATTAAGTGACTGAATTAGCTTAAACCCAGAATATTGAGTTGAAACCTGACTCTAAGTGATTCCCTCCCAGTGAGGGAATTTACTGGTAGTCAGTGTTGAGAATAGTTAGAAAGAGTCAGGACTTTTTCGAATCAGACAGACTTGGATTCAAAAATCCAACTTCAGAGTTGATTAATTACAGCAGGTAAAGTTTTGACCTCTCTGAGACTCAGTTTCCCCATCTATAAAATATAGATCATACTCCCGACCATGTATTATTTCAGAAGAATTACAGAAGATAACCTCCATGTACCGCATGGCGTCTGGTACGCTGCCATGCGAGGAGGTAGTGGATATTAGTATCCTTACCTTTTTGTGTCTCTACACCACTCAAAGATGACTTTAGGATCTACAGTGGGGGAAATATTTTTCTTTCTTTTATAGGAAAAGCAAGATGAGTTTGAAAGATTTATATAAGTTAACCCTGAGACAAGTAAACTTTAGATCTTTATCAAGAAACAATTAGGTAAAATACTCTTAGAACATTTCAAGAAAGAGTACTCAATGCTAATTATCTTCAAATTTACCTATGAGCATATATGTGTTTAATTATCATCCATGCTGTGTTATAAGGAGGATGCATATTACGCTTTTTCCAGATGAGGAAACTGACGTGCTGAGAAAATGGGTTATTTGCTCAAGCCACACAGCTAATAGAAATAGAGGTGAGACTAGGACCCTGGCCTTCTCGTCCATGGTCCACTGCTTTATTCTAGTACATCATGCAGACGAGCAGGTCAAATGTAGTCACTCTTCATTGCCGTTACCTTCACATGGTCACCTCCAGGTTTTTCTACAGAAAAAGCCAATTTTTACATACCTCTACCATCTCTGGGGTTTAATGACTTCATCCTTCCTTTTAAATAAAGATTATCTGATTATAGCAACAACATGAAGAGAGAGAAAGTCAGAAAAGCAACAGTTAGGAGAGGTGACAATTATGTCGGTGCCCTGAGGTTCAGAATCCAGAGGTCCCAGAAGAGTTAGTGTAATGCTGAACAGAATGAAAAGCTTAAAATCAATGTTTGTGACCCAGCTTCTAGTTTTCACTTGACTAGATATAAAGTTGCAAATGTGCTTCACTCTAACCACGTGCTGTTCCACATTTTCAAAACGAATAATTTAACAAAATTACACAAGAAATCACTGCAGGATGCCTTAACATACAAAGCATCTCATGCCATTAATAGAGTAACATTTCCAAAATTCAGTTTATGTACATTTCAGGGTTGGGTATTTTATGTTTCGCTTAGAGCTTTAGCTTCATATGAATTCAGAGACTGTTTTTTTTTTAATTTGGCATGACACCTAGTGAAACTTCGACTAAACGTATCTCACCCATGGTTGCTTTATCTGTTTTTTCATTCTTTGGGAGGAGGGAAGTATTTTTTCTTTAAAAAAAAAAAAGGAAGTATTTTAAAGTAAGGCTAAACATCATTTTTTTTCACTCCTAATTACTTCGTTGTATATATCAAAGAAAAGGAGGACTTTAAAAAATAATACTGCAATAAAGTTATCACACCTTCCAACACTAGCAATATTTTTAATTCCTTGACTCTTCTTAATTTCCTATCTGATGTTTATATTTTGAATGAATTGAATATGCCTTATTCATCTCTTCTCTACCACAGTGCCCAGCACAATATCTGGGACAATAAATATTTATAAAACGTAACTTAACACAGAGCATTTGATTTAATTCTCATCGCATCCCTGTGAAGTAAGGCCAGTATTGTTATTTCCATTTTGCTGAGGTAGAATTGGAGATTCATAACACAACCCAGGAAAGTCAAGTCAACATCCTGCCCAATATTATCTATCATCAGGACCAGCAATTTTTCTGTCTGCAATTTAGATTATTCTGGTCCCAAATTTGAGGATTAGCAGGGTGATCTGGCCAACCATTTAGTTATACAACAGAAAATTGAGGCAAACACACCAAGATATAACTAATCCTTACTATTGCCTGCTGTTGATCAGAGTTTAAGGATAGAAGCCTTGCTAAGACAGGTCATTTTCTGCATGGTACACTTATATTTCTTAGATTATATGTTTGTTCTTCTCAGTCTGTGGCTGAGTTTCCAAGGCTTCTTGCTTCAAGACTTTCACCTTGAAGTTAAACTTGAAAGACGTGTAACTTTAGCCAAGTGATTCCAATAGGAATGTGTGTCCTGAATCACTTCTGTTGGACCCAGGCTATCAGAGATTGCTAACTTTTGGACTGAATAGTGACTTGCCCTGGTTTTCTTCAAATGTGCTTCTGCTGATTAGAGATGATGAGATTTCCACCCACCTCACTGAGGCAAGATTGCCAGTTTTGAGGAATAAAATCCAGAAAGTGTTTCTTTGTGTTCATCAAATAACTGTGCCCACACAGAGGAAAGGATAGTGTGTTAGATGTGATTTCCATGAGTTTTGTTCACTTCATTGATCCAGAGCTGTTTGGCATTGCATTTGCAGGAATTCTTTCTCACAGGATGAGAACGTTGAAAAACCACAGGTGCCATTTGATGCAACAGAAAATAAAAAAGGTAAAAGGATAGAGTCCCACTTATTTCAACATGAAAATAAATATTGCGTGTCCAAAAAACAGACAAAAAAAATGTTTAGCTTCATTAGCAGTCAAAAATGAAAAACTAGGAAATTCTATTTTCCCTCAAATTTGGAAAGATTTTTCCCCTTAAAAGTAACAGAATTGGGAAGAGTGTAGGGAAATAAGTATTCTCATGCCGCTGATGGATACAAATTAGAGCAACTTTTCTTAAGGGGCCATTTAACAACATATAAGAGAAGCTTTAAAAGTTATTTGTACATACCAGAAATTTTACTTCTAGATATTCATTTTAGGGAAAGAAGAATGTACACAAAATTTTATTACATAAGTTATTAATACATGCAAAAAATTAGAAACTACCTCTATTGCTATAATGGTGGATTGGATAAAAAAATTAAGCTGTTGTCATCCAATAGAATACTATAAAGCCATCCTACTATTGTAGAAGGGTGTTTATGACATGGAAGATGTTTATGATGTATTGTTAAATGAAGCAAGTGGCTACAAACAGCATGGACCTCAAGGAAAATTAATGGTGATTTCTGTTTTCTTACTTAGGTTTATCTCTATTTTCTAATTTTTTCCTTCTAAAGAATATCTGAGCTTTTTGTCATATGGAAAGAAAATGTTTCTAATTTTAAGAAGAAAAAAATGAAAAGAAGTACCATGTGTCTACAATTTAACAATAATCAAAGTTTTCCTATTACAAATCCTGATTTAATCCAGGACAGTGGTTCTCAGTGTGTGGCCCCTAGACCAGCAACATTAGCATCACCTGAGAAACTTGGAAAATTCAGATCTACTTTATCAGAACCTGTGGGTATGAGGCCCAGCATTCTGTATTTTAACAAGCCCTTCAGATGATTCTGAGGCATACTAAAGTTTGAGAACCACAGATTCAACAGAATGAATCAGTAGGCCCAGTGAGGAACTGACGATAAAGTATTATTCTGATTGTCTTTCTCTCTTCTGCTTTTTTTTCTCTTTAAATGAGTGATTTAAGAGTGTTTTTTTTCATTCATCGATTTTTGTTCCTTTGATATTTATTAAGAAATTTTTTAGATAGATGTTTGGTTGAATTCAGAAATTTAGAGTAAATATCAGTGGAACCAATTGGATGGAATTTCTGTAATTCTAATAATTTGGCAAATTATAGTCATAAGATTGTAGAACTAGAAGGAATCTCGATAGATCATCTTCAGGCAATGGATGGCATTTGGACCATTTATTTTTCTCCCTTAATATTTTCCTATTTGAAATAATCATTCTTCTGAGATTCAAACCAAATAACTTCTTTTGTTTTACTGTGGCTTTCAGTTTAAGTTAAAAGTACTTTCTAATGCAGTAAAAATTAAACAATAAAATATGTGTTTTATTAAATTATGCTGTTTGAAATTACTGAATATGTATTCTTTTTATTTTAATTAATAGCTTCCATTTTAAACTTACATTTCTTTTTTTAGCTGCGGTTCCACAAATTATGAATGAAACCAAAGAATTACACTGCAATAATGGTAAGCTCCAATTAAAGTGTTTCAGCAGCCTAATCAACAGTTGGGCATAGCCCTGCTTTGAATAAAATCATTGTTTTATCATATTTGGGTATCTGTAGACTGCTAACGTATTTTCAGAAGTTATGAGATTTCTGAATGAGTTGATATCTGTCACTTTTGCATAAGAAGAACAGTTTTAATTTTCTACTTTTGAACATGAAATGTTATGTCTGTGTGTATGTTTGTTTAAGGACAGTGACTTCCAAACTCATTTTGAGGCGTCCTAAGGCTGCTGGAGACTGCTCAAGTGGAAAAGCTTGATTCATCTGCTTTATGCGTTGATTTTATGGCTCTCGCCACCCCACAGGGATTCCTTCTCGGCCAGATTGTTGATATAATCGATAGTACTTGAGCTGAATTTTCTTTATAACAATTGAGAGTTTTTAAGCTGATTTTCAATTTATTTTCTTAAAATTCATGAATTTTTTTTTTACCAAGGTATAATCAAGAAAAAAATACATAGGGGCTGGCCCAGTGGTGCAGCGGTTAAGTTTGCACCTTCCGCTTCTCGATGGCCCGGGGTCCACAGGTTTGCATCCAGGGTACAGACATGGCACCGCTTGGCAAAAGCCATGCTGTGGTAGGCGTCCCACGTATAAAGTAGAGGAAGATGGGCATGGATGTTAGCTCAGGGCCAGTCTTCCTCAGCAAAAAGAGGAGAATTGGCAGTAGTTAGCTCAGGGCTGATCTTCCTCAAAAAAAAAAGAAAAAATACATATATTTTATAGTAATACTTTTCAAGCATTATATAGTTTTTAAAATTTAAAATAATTTTCTTCACTTATATTACTCCAGTGGTCTTGCAAATTAATTTTTCTGGAGAAAGAACTGACTTCCAAGATCCCAGGGATATTAAATGCCTGAGCTGGATCACAGAGCTGGGTCTTCTTTGTCCAAAGCTCATAAATTATTTTAATACCCTATAATTATGTGATAGACAAATAAGAGTTCTACCTAGCAGATCTGTTTTTTGACACAGTGTACCTTTCAAAATATATATATATAATTGGTGCCAAACCATACACTTAGAAAATTTAGCTTTCACAAATAAAAAAAATCTATTCTGGTAAAACATTAAAACTGAAAAAAATAAAATTTATGGACTGAGGTCTAACTTTTGTAAGTAAAAATCTTCTAATTTAATAAAATCTAATTCGTATCTTCTAAAATGCAATTTAATTCATTCGTTATGTTTTAACACTATCATTAAAATCAGGGTGAGCTGAGAGGTTACAAATAGTGTGGTTTAATAGAATCAACAAATACATCCAGTTAAAGAAAGATAGCATTTTATGTGCTTCTTTTTTGTTTTTGTTTTTGTTTTTTTCATGAGGAAGATTGGCCCTGAGCTAACATCTGTGCCAGTCTTCCTCTATTCTGTATGTGGCACTTGGCCACAGCCTAGCTTGATGCGTGGTGTGTAGGTCTGTGCCCAGGTCTAAGGCACTGAACCCCAGGCTACTGAAGCAGAGTGCGTGAACTCAACCACTACGGCACTGGGCCAGGCCCAGAAATACAGCATTTTAAATAAAGTATTGCTAATCAGGAAAAGACAACAGATATTACTTATGCCATTCCCTCCCTGCAATTGCCATCCAATCTCCCACTCCTAGAAAAATACATGCTACTCAGTTCTCTTGGGAGACTGGTACCTAATGTGCAGTGGGCATAGGACTAGGGAGAAAACTAGGACAAGATTAGGATGAACATGTGTTGAGAGCCCGTGTGTCAGGCTCTGGATTAGATGTAGCACCAGAAAAGCCACTTCACCTCTTTGGTCTCCTATTTTCTCATTTATAAAATGAAGCAGGATGATCTCATTTTTTTTAGGACCCACGTAGCATGGTGCAGAGGATGCGAACATGGTAGATAAGCTTTTCAACATTGTTCATATTTTTATGTTGATAAAAACTAATCTTACCTAGGTCTTCACAGTTAATCTTCCCACTTTTATGGGCATGATATAAGATTCAAAACATAACTTGATGATGCCTCAGAACAGGTGGGATTATCTTTCAGCGTCTAGGCTGTTCTCGTGTTTAATATGAGTTATGATTATCCCTCGAGAGAGCAATAAAATTCTGCGGTTAAAAGAAATCCATTAAAAGCCACCAAAACTTCAAACAGCTTTCCCGTGTATACTTGCCAAATAGGTTAAGCCGCCTGCTACCACCGCACCTCACGCTGGGTTCTCTGTAGATCTAAGGTAAGCTGGCCTGAGACAAGTTGGGACCAGGTTGAAACAGATGTCAAGGAAATACCAGGTGTTTGTAGTCAGCAACATGGATGATTCAGTTGAAGATGACATCAGGACTAAATCAGCTTCTAAGCAGGGGTCTAGGATGCAGCACTCAAGCGAGGGACGGGCAGTTTCTGAGGAAACCAAAAATAAACACTTGCTAAAATCGTGCTTAAGACAGTGATCACACGTTTTGTTTCACGTAGAGCTGAGTTTTATTCTTGTAATGGGTGAGCCCCATTGAAAACTTTCTCTAAGTGAAAGTGTAACCTACAGGGAAATTAACTCTCAGGGACTGCTTTATAAAAATATATCCTAAGTTAGAGTACATCTTTTAGGATTATTATTTTGAAAAAAGAATTCGTCAATTTTGTTTTTTCAGTTCACTGGTTCTGAGCATAAAAGTGTAGTGTGAGTATTTGTATTCCCTTTCTGCTTAGGAAATGGTCCTCTCGAAAGCACATTCCAGATCCTTGAACTCCAGCTTGTTTGAAGTATAGTGTTGCGTTCAGTTTCCACTTGAATCAGATCTCACAGCCAACACTAGCCTGTTTTTACTGTGCTTATCTCGGTGCCTTGAACATAGACTATGCCAGAAAAAATCTTTGATGAAAAAAAATGAATGCATTATTAATAAATGGTTGAATTTGAATGAAACACTGTGGTCCTTTTCAGGATGAAATCTGATAACACAGTCTTGCCCTCATTCTTTCAAATCTTCCCTTTTATTATGAAAAATTTCAGAAGCTGGTATGATCATCAGGATTATAGAGGCAGTCTACCTACATCTGTCAGACAGATAAAATCTTTGGTAACAAGGAAAATCAATCAAGAGGGTAGTTTACCCAATTCACTGAGTTATTCGACCAAATTGACTAGTTTATTTTTTTCATTAAGACTTTTCCCTACAGTGAAATTACAATATCTCCCCTGTGTTATTGTTCCTAATTTGTACCTGAGTAGTTTTTTCTTCCATCAGCTGAGAAAACCGTAGAATATGGGTCAGAAATACAGAGGTTTTTTTCATTTTCATCATTTTAGTGCATGATGGGAGTCATCCTGAGACCTGGTTCTCAGAACTAGAATAGAACATCCGTAAGGTTGATAGTATCCATTGCCATGGATTTGGTGGTGCATCTCCATGTCTGTCAAAGAAATATAAAAATTTTGGCATTGTTGAACCACAAAGTTCAGGATGTAATGGGAAATGTGACCAGAGAGGAAGGCAAGGAAGACATGGTGAAATGCCTGTCTGCTTTATTAGGAACTTGGACTGGATCCTAGAGATGATGAGAGACTGTTAAAGAATTGAAGCCAAATCATCAAATCATTGTCATCACTGTGTAAAAACAGAGGAAGAGACAACAGTTAATAGGATAATCTACTTTCTTTAAGTTCAGTTGTATGACCTCCTGCAGTGAATTTGGTGTCATCTTTTTTGTTGCCATGTTGTTAAACATCACTTTTATTTAAAGGCAATAGAAGGATACTTTTACTTTATCACTTCCTATAGAATTTCCTATGTTTATCTTTACTGGAGTTTTGTTGACCATTGAAAAGTATTTATGGAACAAAATACTTGTTAATATTTCTTTGAAAAGCATTTGCTAAGCTTCTTTTGAGTACTTTATTTATTCCAGATAGGAACACAATATAATTTAGCAGTGGCTGGTATATGTGCCTATAAACGTATTTTTCTTTTTTTCTCACCAAGTTACTCTTGTAAAAATTGGGCTGCCAAATAGAAACTCCTTTTAAAAATGACTTAGAATCAATGGTATGAAGCAATCTGCTGGGTTCTGTAACAGGATTAAGCAGATTATAGCATTTCCTTCTTATACTTTAAGATATTTTCTTTCCTTCTTATACTTTAAGATATTTTCTTAGTTTGAGGTGGCCGGGGTAGGGAAGTGTCTTTGGGTACTCTGTTGATGCTTTTGTATCTGAATGTCTGGTGTTTTATTGGATTTCAAATTCCTCACTTCACCCTACTCCCTGTAAGCACTATGTCAATCCAATGGCAGTTTAATGACACTTTCCATTAAGAAATTTTCCTTATTCCCTGCTGGTACCCTTCTGTCACCACTCCACAGAGTCATCACCCCCATTTACACAGTTGCTTGATATATGTAGTAAATGCCATGAAATTGTTATCAATCCACTGGAGAGATATTTTTCCATCTTCTGTGCCTTTAAACTTTTAAGGGCTGAGCAAAAAGTACCATCTATATAACACCCACTAAAGTCAACAGCTGTTATATGAGGTAAATTCTACAAAATTTGACAAGTAGAAAATCCAGCTGAAGCCACAAATCAACTATGACCAGCATGCTGAATGGAAAATCAGCAGTGATCGTTCAAGTTGTTCAAAGGAATTTAAAAAAGAAACACAAAACCTTAATCATATATGATTTTTAAACATTTATCCATTTCACAGTTGTCTTTTCTTTGTCATTGTTTTTGGTTGTTTAACAGATAAAGACACACAATGTCATATTAAGCAGATCTTCACACATCCGCATTTGAAACTAAATCCTGAATTTAACCCCAAGATCAAAGATTATTACTCTGAAGTCCCGTTTGATGTGGTAACAGTGACAATTGGCGCGGAGACTTCCAAGTGTCAGTGCAAGGTGTACCTGCGTGAACGGGCAGGACCAAGGTATGGGGACCCGACTGGGGCTTAGTGGAGACATCCTAGTGGGAAGCAGACATTGGAAGCAGACCTTAAAGGTGGTTCAGAACAGCTGAGGTGCAAGATCAGTTGGAGAGATTGCCAGAGTGTGAAATCCTTCCACTTTTCAGGTGTCCTGTGGTTAAAAAGAACGTGTCAGGGCTCTACTGATCTATTGGCCATCTTTGTGACAATGTTGTAGCGAGAGAGGATCTTGTGATGTGAGATATTAAAGAGGACCAACTAAGGGAAAATTTAGCTTGTTCTCTTCATAGTTTTACATTGTTGAAGAGTTAATCCTTCTGAACAGTAGTCTCCTACCCCAACCCAATTTCTCATTTTTGAATATTGGGGTTGATTACTTATAAATATGTTGGTGAAAACTTGTGGACACAGTAACACTAATTTTCCTAGTCTCATGGGATTTTTTGCTATTGACACTTTTGAGAGTCACCAACTCTTTTGCTTACAATTTTGAACAAAAGATAGAACCTTATTACATGCCGTGTCCATGGCAATGAAGATACTCATGTTCCCATGCTATATGAAAAGAAATGCACTTGGCTTCCTGGGGAGCTAAGAGAGTCTAGTAGAAAGAAAAGTGGATTCAAATAAGACAAACCTGGGCCCCAACCCTGACTCTACCATGTGACTTTGGGCGATTTGTTTCCCAGTTCTATGTCATGGTCTCTATAGGTAAAATGGGGACAATCATAGTTTTTGTGTAGAGTTGTTGTGAGTAATAAATGAGATAATGTATGATCCTGAGAGATGGTCACTAAATATTAGTTCCCTTCCCCGTAATTGACAGTGGGCTTGACTTGCTCTGCAAGATACCTCTTGGCACAGCAGAGTACTATGAAATATAAGTTAAAACATTTTTTTCACGTTTTAGGTTTCTTATAAAATTGTACAGACCTGATCTGCTTTTTAATGCAAATTGTAGGCATTTAATAAACATTGAGGTATGAATCCCTTTGGGCTGAATAAATGTTTCTCTCTCTCTCTCCAGCTTTGGCAGCTACCCTCTTGGCTTAGGAATGAACAAAATCTCAATGCTTGTGGTGGATGAATCTCCAGCCCAGGGTGAGAGCCTGATCACGTACAAACTCACCATCTACAGAGAAGACCGTCCAAGTCTGCCGTTGTTTGAAGACTTCACAGCGTGTGGTTTTGTGCAGGCAAGTGAATTTTACATGTGCACTTGGGTTGAATTGAAGAGTGACCTGTTAACCCAGGTGAAAAATACCAAATTAAATTTGTTACGGAAAAAAATGTGTGCTTTCAAAGCCAAACTGTGGTCTCATTTCAAAGGACAAAGAGTCCCGGCCAGGTATCTAAGATACCTCATTGTGAGTAGTTTTCTTTTTAGTGTGGTGGCTACTCTCTGCACTTACTGTGTTCAGTGGATTTATCGTGGTTAATATTGAAAAAAATGTCTGAATACTCACACTTACTTATGAAATTGGCTTTACGTTTTCCTTTTAAATTGTGCTGTGTTTCTTGGATTTGTCCCTGGATCTGCTTTGAAATTTTAAACTAGATTCAGTGGAGTTTATTTTAAAGAATGAGAGAAAAATTTATGGAACTATTTTACAGAAGGGATACCAGATGAATGAAATTAAATCTTGCTTGGGTAGATAGATTTCTCTTTCACTCTCACACCTTAATCATTCCTATAAGGCTGTAGTTTCTCTTGTGGGCAACGTATATACCATTTTGTAGCCCTGTTGATTTTGGAGGAGGGTGAATATTACCCAGAGATTTTGTCTTATTTGGTGCTTTTTTCATTTTTTAGGATTTTATGTATAACCTTCTACATTTCCTCACATCATATACTCTTGCTACAGGTGATTCCAGGGAAGTAGTAATTGGTACTCTTATCATATCTACTAATCCACTTAGAAAGTATAATTGCAAATTGTCATGTCTCAGTGACTGATGCGCTGCTGGGAGCTTTGAAGCACAGAGGGCTAATAAAGAGAGAAATGGCCGACCGGGCCTCGGCGAGTAGGATGGATACCATGTTTTCTTAAATGTAGTGGCCAGACACAGTGTTCTCTTGCCCTCTACCCACCACCACTACCATCTCATCTATTCCTAAGAGTTTAATGCTATTTTGTAGGGCTACCCATAACTGAGATTTTTATTTTTCGGGGAAATACATACCTGTAATTTATCAACTTCCGCCAAGGCAAAGAGAATTTCACATTGATCTAAAGCAGAACAGAATCATTTTTTCTGAAAGATATTAATAGGTGTACTGAAAAGAAAAAAGATGTAAAAGAGTAGGATTCCATGGTTATGAAGCAATGGGTTAAACAAAATTAGGTAGATTTCTTTATTGTAGGATTTCTCTAAACCTTTCATATATTAATTTAAATGGTGGACCTTCCAAAGGACAATATGTAGATGCAACATTTCGAAACTTATTTGACATCCTTTTAATGGAATAGCTGTTAATATTCTTCTGTGGAACACAGTCAAAGAAACACTGGGCTAGACTGCGGAAAAGACCTCAAAATATGTTCCCTCTCGGTTTTTCACTTTTCAGTTTGCTTTATTTGGATTGCTATACCTCAGTCTGAGCTGGAAAACAAATAATGGAGCCACACCAAAAATGTAGGTGAGGGAGGAGATAAAAACCCAGAAGGAGGTGTGTTTTTGTCTAAGTATGTGTGTGTTTGTGTGTATGTAATTATTTCCAAACTAAATATTATCACCTTCTTTGGTGTGGGACTATCTATATTTTTTGGTTTTTTTAATCCTACTCTAATATTTTAGATAGAACTAACTAACTAACTCTTAGAATAAGTCATCTTTGAGGAAAAGATAATAGTATGAATAATTTTTTCCAGAATATTTATGGTTATCAACAGCAGTTGTTTTTCACTCTAAAAAGCACCATAGATTTAATTTTAACATAGATTTAATTTTTTAAAAGTCTCTATGGGTGACTATATTTTTAAGTTGGTCAGTAAACTTGACTTTTATATGGAGTAAATATATAGCAAAGGTTAAAAAGGAAAGTAAAATTCCTTTATTAGGGCATCAAAGATGTACTTTTACTTTTTTTTATTATGATTATGATAGTTAACAACCTTGTGAAATTACAGTTGTACATTATTGTTAGTCATGTAGGTACACCACTTCACCCTTTGTGCCCTCCCCCCATCCCCTCTTTACCCTGGTAACCACCGATCAGTTCTCTTTGTCCATATGTTAACTACCACCAGTGGAGTCATACAGAGTTTGTCTTTCTCTGTCTGGCTTATTTCACTCAACATAATGCCCTCAAGGTCCATCCATGTTGTTGTGAATGGGACGACTTTGTCCTTTTTTAAGGCTGAGTAGTGTTCCATTGTATATATATATACCATATCTTCTTTATCCAATCCTCAGTTGCTGGGCACTTAGGTTGGTTCCATGTCTTGGCTATTGTGAATAATGCTGCGATGAACATAGGGGTGCATGGGACTTTTGGAATTGCTGATTTCATGTTCTTAGGATAGATACCCAGTAATGGGATGGCTGGGTCATAAGGTATTTCTATTTTTAACTTTTTGAGAAATCTCCACACTGTTTTCCATAGTGGCTGCACCACTTTGCATTCCCACCAACAGTGTTTGAGGGTTCCCTTTTCTCCACAGCCTCTCCAACATTTGTCACTCTTGGTTTTGGATATTTTTGCCATTCTAACAGGTGTAAGGTGATATATTAGTGTAGTTTTGATTTGCATTTCCCTGATGATTAGTGATGATGAGCATCTTTTCATGTGTCTATTGGCCATCCGTATATCTTCTTTGGAAAAATGTCTGTTCATGTCCCCTGCCCATTTTTTGATCGGATTGTTTGATTTTCTGTTGTTGAGCTGTCTGAATTCTTTATATATTATGGAGATTAACCCTTTGTTGGATAAATAACTTGTAAATATTTTTTCCCAATTAATGGGCTGTTTTTTTGTTTCAATCCTGTTTTCCCTTGCCTTGAAGAAGCTCTTTAGTTTGACGAAGGCCCATTTGTTTATTCTTTCTATTGTTTCCCTCGTCTGAGGGGTTATGGTGTCCGAAAAGATTCTTTTGAAACTGATGTCAAAGAGTGTACTGCCTATATTCTCTTCTAGAAGACTTATTGTTTCAGGCCTAATCTTTAAGTCTTTGATCCATTTTGAGTATATTTTTGTGAATGGTGAAAAAGAATGGTCAATTTTCATTCTTTTACATGTGGCTGTCCAGTTTTCCCAGCACCATTTGTTGAAGAGACTTTCTTTTCTCCACTGTAGGCCCTCAGCTCCTTTGTCGAAGATTAGCTGTCCATAGATGTGTGGTTTTATTTCTGGGCTTTCAATTCTGTTCCATTGATCTGTGTACCTGTTTTTGTACCAGTACCATGCTATTTTGATTACTGTAGCTTTGTAGTATGCTTTGAAGTCAGGGATTGTGATGCCTCCAGCTTTGTTCTTCTTTCTCAGGATTGCTTTAGCAATTTGGGGTCTTTTGTTGCTGCATATGAATTTTAGGATTCTTTATTCAATTTCTGTAAAGAATGTCATTGGGATTCTGATTGGGATAGCTTTGAATCTGTAGATTGCTTTAGGTAGTATGGACATTTTAACTATGTTTATTCTTCCAGTCCATGTGCGTGGAATGTCTTTCCATCTCTTTATGTCGTCATTGATTTCTTTCAAGAAAGTCTTGTAGTTTTCGTTGTATAGATCTTTCACTTCCTTGGTTAAATTTATCCCAAGGTATTTTATTCTTTTTGTTGTGATCATGAATGGGATTGACTTCTTGAGTTCTTTTTCTGTTGGTTCATTGTTAGTGCATAGACATGCTACTGATTTATGTATGTTGATTTTATACCCTGCTACTTTGCTGTAGCTGTTGATTGTTTCTAATAGGTTTTCTATGGATTCTTTGGGGTTTTCTATATATAAGATCATGTCGTCTGCAAACAGCGAGAGTTTTACTTCTTCGTTGCCTATTTGGATTCCTTTTATTTCTTTTTCCTGCCGAATTGCTCTGGCCAACACCTCCAGTACTATGTTGAATAAGAGTGGTGAAAGTGGGCACCCTTGTCTTGTTCCTGTTCTCAGAGGGATGGACCCTCAGTTCAGTTTTTGTCTGTTGAATATGATGTACTTTTACTTTTAACTTGTCATCAGTTAGGTTTGTACTGTTGCACTTTTGCTGTATCTTTTGAAACATAATTGTCTTACCCACAGTTGTTGGCACAGGTGTATGTTTTGTTTCCACTCCAAACTTAAACATGATAAGGTCAAATATGAAATAACTCATTCATTATTCTGCTATGTGCAAAACCTACTGTATGGGTATTAATAGTTTAGTATGAATTTTTTTCACTTTCTAAGTGTTCATGAAAATGTAAAATCCTTAAGTTGAATCCTTAACACTGACATGTATTTCAGGAATATCTATTCCTTCCTGGGTATCATTTGGGGAGAGCATCACACAGTTAGTGGTAATTACATACAAGATGAATATCTAGAGAGGTGTCCATAGGAATGGGAATGATATCAGGAGTAGGAAGGATGGAAGCGGTGGAATCTGCAGCCTTGGCCCACTTGTCTCTGGTTTATCATTTCTTTTTACTTCATATGACACTAGTACTTGTCGATTCAAATATAAAAATAGTCCCCACTTGGGGCTGGCCCCGTGGCCGAGTGGTTAAGTTCGCGCGCTCCGCTGCAGGCGGCCCAGTGTTTCGTTAGTTCGAATCCTGGGCGCAGACATGGCACTGCTCATCAGACCACGCTGAGGCAGCGTCCCACATGTAACAACTAGAAGGACCCACAACGAAGAATACACAACTATGTACCGGGGGGCTTTGGGGAGAAAAAGGAAAAAATAAAATCTTTAAAAAAAAAAAAAAATAGTCCCCACTTTGTTTCCCCGTATCTGTCTGACTCTTTTCCAGTTCAGTTTTGCAAGCGTGATCTTGATCAACTTAAAGCACACTGTCATAGACTTTGCCAAAAATGCTCTAAGCTGCCCCTGTGCTGCTCATTCACTTCTCTCCTGCTGTCCCGTGTGTTTTCCACCCTCATGTCCCATTATTTGTCAGAGTGTATTTTATGCTTCTGCCAATCTGGCCTGTTCATTCTTCCCTAGACATGCTTCCCAATCATGCGACATTGTCTGGTGCTGTCCCTCCCTCGGGAAACTAAAAGGAGTTTATTTGGTGTCACTCCAGAGGCTATAACTGAGATTCCAGTGTAGAAGTTTTGGCCAAATTGTATAAAGGAGTTCTCTAAGGGTTATTTGTATTACTATGTGCCAGGCTCTGTCCTAAATGCTTTACAGTTATAGTCTCTTTAATTCTTACAGCATTCCTATAGATTGAATTCCACTCTAAGCTCCAGGTTTCAGAGGAGAAAATCCAAGGATCAGAGAAGTTAAAGAAATTGCCCAAGGCTGCACAGCTAGTGAGTGGCAGGGCTTGGATTCAGGTCCAAGTGTGCCCAATTCCAAAGTCCATGGTATATTATGTTGCCTCCTGGCAGAATGGGCTCTCACAGGTAGAGACTTTTCTGTCCCAGGAGGTATTCAAGGATCCACTGGAAATCCATCTCTCAAAGATCAGGTGAGCAATTGGATTAGGTGACTTTTAAAATTTTCTTGATGTTAATAAAATGAGAAGTCATCTTTTGAACCATGATGTATTGCAAATTCCTGTGATTAAAATATACTGTTGTGGGGCTGGCCTGGTGGCATAGTGGTTAAGTTCACATGCTCCACTTTGGCAGCCCAGGGTTCACGTATTCAGATCCCAGGCACAGACCTACAAACTGCTAATCAAGCCATGCTCTGGTGGCATCCCATATACAAAATAGAGGAAGATTGGCGTGGATGTTAGCTCAGCGAGAATCTTTGTCAAGCAAAAAGAGGAAAAGATTGATAACAGAAGTTACCTCAGGGCCAATCTTCCTCACACACACACATAAAAAAAAACAGTGTTGCTGAGGTCACCTTGTAACCTTGTACCAGGGTGGGCTGGCTGGGTGGGGATAGAGCACTTGGGCCTGATGAAGGAGGGGCAGGCCTTCGCCCAGTGCCTGCCGGCTCAGCGAGGAGCTCTGCAACTGCAGGCCACCATGTCCTCTGGAGGCCTATGAACAGACCTGTCCATATGGACTCCTGAGAAGATCCAGACCCTTAGAGCATGCCATTCCTGGACTGCTTGGTCAAGAATGCTTTAGCCTAGCTAACACTGGGAATAATCTTCCTGAGCCTAAAGAGAGTAAACTAGGGAAGCAGGTGTTACTATCCTCCAGAAAGTGGTATTGGCCTAGTCTGCTGGCAGAGAGAACCGCCCTGAGGAAGACAAGTGGGGAGAAGCCCCCTTCACACAAGCCAGGAATCCTTAGTTGGGATGAATGGAAGCAAAAGGCAACAATGGGAAAGCCAGGCCACTGGGTACCCTTGGTCTGTTGGTGCCATCTGATATTTTTCTAGCCTTTGCAGCTCCCTGTGATCTAGGGAAAAAAAAGTTAAGAAAAATTGTCAAAAGATTATGAAGCTGAGATGGAAAGGCACTTGATTCACAAGAATAGTATAACCCAGTGGCCGAGAAGCCTGTGAAAAGATGCTCAACCCCATTAGTCATCAGGGAATGCAAATTAAAACCATAATGAAATGCCACTACCCACCCACCACAATGGAAACATTGAAAGGACTGACAGTACCAAGTGTCGGTGAGGACGTGGAGCAATTTTTCTCTCACACACTGCTGGGGGGAGTGTAAAATGTTTGGTCACTTTGGAAAACTTTGGCAGTATTACTAAAGCTAAACTTACATATATTCTCTGACTGAGCAATCCTCCTAGCTGTCTACCCAAGACAAATGAAGTTATATGTCCATGAAAAGATAAATCCAAGAATTTTTTTTAACTTTTAAAAGCCTTTATTTTTTATAGCAGTTTTAGGTTTACAATAAAATTGAGAGGAAGATACAGAGATTTCCTATATACTCCCTGTTCCCACACATGTGTAGCTTCCCACTGTCAACATCGTCACCAGAATGGTACATTTTTTACCAAGGATGAACCTACATTAGCACATCATAGTCACCAAAAGTCCATAGTTTCTCTTAAGGTTTACTCTTGGTGTTGTACATTCTTTACATTTGGACAAATGTATAATGACATGCATCCATCATTATAAAATCATACAGAGGATTTAACTGTCCTAAAATTTCTCTGTGCTCTGCCTGTCCATCCCTCCCACTGCCACCAGCAGCCACTGATCTTTTCATTGTCTCCATAGTCTTACCTTTTCCAGAATGTCATACAGTTGGACTCGTACAGTAAGTAGCCTTCTCAGATTGCCTTCTTTCACTTAGTGATATGCTTTTAAGCTTCCTCCATGTTGTTTCGTGGTTTGATAGCTCATTTCTTTTAAGCACAAGAAATCTTGATATCAGTTCTATTTATAATAGCTAAAAGCTGGAAACAATTCTATAAGAGATAAATTCAATATAATATTGTTGAGATATTTGAAAATTAATTATTGATACATGTAAACATGGATGAATCTCCACAAACATTACGTTGAAAAAAGGAAGCTAGACATAAAAGGACATACGGTATTTCATTTATATGAAGTTTAAGAATAGGCAAAACTAGTCTATGGTGATAGAAATTAGAACAGTGGTTACCTAGAAGCTATGGTTACCTCTAAGCATGAGGGAACTTTTTAGGCAAAGGTCCTATATCTTAATCTGTATGGTGGTTACATGTATAACCAGGTAGTATATAGATATATAAAAATTTAACTATACACTTAAGATTTGTGCAATTTACTGTATATAAACTACCTATAAATGTATTGGCTATATATAAATTATGTATACTGGATATATGTATTATACTTCAACACCTCAATAGAAAAAAGCGTTAGTGGGGAAGCATGTATTATCTTCCAAGATATGCCTCCCTTCTCAAATATTATATTGATCAGAAACAAGATAATTACCATGCAATTACCTTAGACAATAGATTACATTAAGAATTTTCTACTATAATATGAAGAAAAATATTAGAAAATTCTTGTGGGATGTATCCTACAGATGATTGCAGAAAATATATTTCAGCCTTTTTTAAGAATCCTTTCCAGAAGTTCTTAATTTAAAGTTTATGTGTGGTCCCACAGCAGTACTATATTTTATAACATGGAAAAGTGTCTAATAAGCACTAGTATTTTTTTTAGCCTTCCTTTAGAAACTCTCAATTGAGTGAACAGATAATGAATGAATAAATGAATAATGCGGCTTGCTTTAGACACTTAACTGGGCACGAGTGGCCTCAGGAACTAGGAGAGATCAATAGCAGAGGTAGGATTTTCTCACCGTGGGCTCCAGTTAAAATTCCAATATAGAGACCTTTCCCTAATTTCTCTTTTATGCTTAATCTCATTAGAGTCCTTAGGTTTCACTGCAAGCTCCATGATGAAATTTAGAACACGAAGAGTGAAGGATAAAATTTCTAATCTCCTATCAGTTCTCAGGTATTTGAGAATTTCCAAATTAAGTTATTAGCTAAACAGATGTATGTTATGAGACTTATAAACTTTCAGTATTCCAGATTGTTCTTTTAATTTTCTGTCAACAACCATAGTGCCTTCGTTATATTTTTAAGGTTGAAGTCCAGAGTTGAACTATTGCATAGTAACTGACAGACTTCTATTTGAACCCCCAAAGCCTATATGTGGCAAACTAAAAGGAAATGAATTAAACTTTAATTATATTTTTTTGTTGTTGTTTAAGAGGAGAAATTATAATTCCTCCTTAATTTTTAAATGAGATTTTGGCCTAATGGACTCCATTATTAAATTTTAAATAAAAATAAAGGGCAGTTCACCTTCAAATAACCAAAACAATAGAATCCAGCTTATGGCTAATCAAGTATTCTACTTTCTCCTTCCCCCGTTCTCTCTCCTTCTGGACATCAACTATTCATTTTAACATTTCACTGAAAGACTAACAGTGAAGAGAAAGCAAATATAAGGCATACCAGTCAATTAAAAAATTAATTACTATGACATTTTGGTGAATAATAAGATAATTTAATTAGTTTGTTAATAGACATTTGGTATCATTTCTATGATCAAACATTGTTAAGTACCTACTTAGCCATAATTAACTATTTGAATCTAGTGTGTTTTTCTAATTATATTGCCAATTGGAATTTGTATATGTCACCAAAGAGGCAATTCTTAGTTTAGTTGTTATCAGTGAGGGAGAAAGGGCTAATGTACATGACTGATAAGAACAGCCAGATTTGGACCAAGGCTTCTCAACCTCCGCATTATTGATGATGGGGCTAGATAATTCTTTGTTTTGGGAAGCTATCTTGTTCATTGTAGGATGTTTAGCAGTATCCCTGGCCTCTATCTACTAGATTCCAATAGTATACCTCTCTTCAAGTTATAACAAACAAAATGTCTCCAGATGTTGCGAAATGTCCCCTGACGGGCAGAGTCAACCCCAGTTGAGAATCACTGATATATACCCATAAGAGGTCCTGCTTTTCTGCTTTCCGCTGGTAAATCTAGTAAATTTCTATAAGCATAAATAGTTTAGAGGTAATCCTTCAATGTTGAATGTTGAAGAATCATTCTTATCTTTTTTCATCCTTGTATTTTTAATCATTTCTATAGTCAGTGATACTATTCTGACAGCTCTTTATTCTACTCATTAATTTGTCATCTTTTCTGTCTAGTGTAATTATAATCAGAAATATGAATTCAATTATAGAAAACATGATTCTTAATAGAACGTAAAAAAGTCATATAACATACCTAGATTGTTATTTCAGTTTGATTTACCCATAAATAGCATAACGTTTAGCTGTTAGGAAGAAAGATTTAGAAAGTAATAAACTGCTATTATGGCTGCAATATGTCATTCTTAGGAATTAATAAAATATATTTATGTTCTAAGGAAATTAAAATACATATGGGAAATATTTCTTTTAATATCTCTTTCCAGATCAAAATTTTTTGACGTGGATGACAATACAGCATCCACAGAAATTGATTTGTATAGATGATCTATGGTCTTATTTGCATTTTGCCCCAAAAGTGTTGTGCCAGAATAGAGTCATAAATAAAATCTACACAAAGGTCATATAGCAGAAGTGTAGGAGACAACGTCTCATGGATCCATTTGCTAGAAACAGCTTTCATTTACAATTAATAAAAGGAGAATACCAAGGAAGGAAAAAGTACCATTTTGTAAAAAAAATTTGTTCAGCATTTAGCTACACATTTAAAACTGGCATTTGCTGCTTTATTTAAAAGAAATAATTAGCAATCTAGATGCTGAGTTATTAAATGATGTGTGAATGACTCCAGTTATAACATTTGGAAATGCTTTACAATTTTCCTATTTATTTCTTTGTATCTTTCCAACACCACAGAGGACTTTTACAAAACAACTCATGTGCTAGTTGTCTAATATCTTAGCAAATATCCCTAATAACAGAACGGAAGTGCATTTATCAGTGATTGCTTAATAAAGACCTTTGTTTGTTTCCAAAGTTGTAATATCAATTAAATACTCGTTTTAGTGGTTTTTAGTTACCTCGCTTACCTCAATATACCAGACGAATGTGATTTAATTTTTCAACAGTAGAGTCTGTGTTGTAGTGAAATGCTCCCCAACCAGCCACTATTTATTGAGTATCTGCGATGCACCTTGTTCTTGGGAATCTGCCAAGTGCTGTCCAGGAATACAGCGGCAGCACCAGGGGTAGTAGCGGGAACAATGGGACATTTATAGAACTTTTCTTATATGCCGGACATCGTCTTAAGCACTTTACCTTCCTATCTTATTTAATATTCTCCACAACGCTAACCACAGGTGAGTTTTTTGATCCTTCTTCCCCTTTTTTTAATATATGGAGAAACTAAGATTTCTGAATAGTTAGAAAGCTTGTTCAAGCTTTCAGTGTAACATATGTAATTAGTGGCAAAGGTGGGATTTGAACACAGGTTTGAGGGACTTCAAAGCAATCTCCTTAATCATTAGTCTGGACCCTAGAATCTAAACCCTCACCATACTTAAAATCTAATTGACCTATTTGGGAAACTCTCATTCAACCAGAATTCAGCTGGTTAAAATTTAGTTAATTAGAATTTGTTTCCATGGTCATGTAGAATGACAACTTTTATAATGTTCTGGAATCACCACAAAATTCTGAGGTCTTCATAATCTTTATTTTGGTAGGGAATGTTACTATATCAGAATCTTCCCTTCAATGGTGTATCTATTAGCAAGGTTTTAGAGCTAACATCTAATATTTTATTAGATTCCATATGTATCCTAATATCTGAGTATCTTTATTGGTATCCAATATTTAAATCAGGTTGCAATATTTTACATATTAGCATTCTCCTTAGTCAAATACTCTTATTGCTACTGATTTCTCAAATGTTTTCCAGTGCACAGACTTTTTTTAATGTTATGCTTGATTACACATTAAAGCAATTTCCAGTTAATCGTTTTCACTACTTAACACAACTCACTACCTTATTGTTTCTATTAAAAACATCCACAATACATTTTTTCAAAACTTAAAAAAAAAGCTTTGTTCATGTATTCTTTATAATAGTGAGAAGAAGGTATGTGGAGCTGACGATTTGACAATACTTCAATGATATGTTCATCAATGGACATGACCTTACGTTCAAACTCTTATTTAATCCTCACAACAAGCAGATAAGATAATGTAGGTGATTGTTATTATCTACTCCACCCCTTCCCCTTCTAAGAGGAAAGTAAGTCTTAGGCTATTTTATATTTTTACATTTGTTTATAAATTTATTTACTTATTTCCATTTATTTGTTTATATTTATATGAAGTTATACGTTTGTTTTTCATGTTTATTCTATTTATTTATATTTATATTAAGTGTTTTATATTTAGGTGATAGATGTTTGGTGAACAGGTTCTTCAAGTGTAAGTTTCCACCTTCAGTGGTTTATTATGATATCTCTCTGCCTTTAATGAGTTAAGATTAAATAGGTTTCTGAATGCCGTGATTGAATATTACATTTAGTTTTGCTTTTTGTTTTTTGGGTTATTTTTCTGTCTTCAAGTCATCTTTGTTTTTTTATTTTATTTTATTTTATTTTTTTGATTGCAGTAACTTTGGATTATAACAATATATAGCTTTCAGATGTACATTGTAATGTATTTTGAATTCTGTGTAGATTACATCATGTTCACCACCCAAAAACTAACTAGAGTCCATCCCCTCACGTGTCAGCCTAATCACTTGCCCTTTTGCCCTTCCCCCCCCTTCCCCTATGGTAACGACCAATCCAATCTCCATTGCTATGTGTTTGTTTGTCGTTGTTTTTATCTTCTACTTATGAGTGAGATCATGTGGTATTTGACTTTCTCCCTCTGACTTATTTCACTCAGCATAACACCCTCAAGGTCCATCCATGTTGTCACAGATGGCCGAATTTCATCATTTCTCATGGCTGAGTAGTAGTCCATTGTGTAGAAATACCACATCTTCTTTATCCATTCGTCCCTTGATGGGCACCTAGGTTGCTTCCAAGTCTTCACTATTGTGTATAACGCTGCAGTGAACAGAGGGGTGCATGTATCTTTATACCTTTGTGTTTTCAAGTTCTTTGGATGAATACCCAGCAGTGGGATAGCATTTAGTTTTTAAACTTGTAGAAGAGAATGTCTCCATTGTAAAAGTCAGAATTTTCTCTTGCTCTGTAAAGAGGAGGAGAGTCATTTCTCTCTGTGGAAATTGTTTTATCAGAGCAAATTTTGCATCTTAGCAAAGTATCTCAGGCCGTTTCCCTAACCTGGAGGTTAAAAGCCACGGCCTCCAAGGCTCGTGCCTGTAGCTACTGTCAGGGAAGCCCGAGCTGCAGCCCGGCCCTGCTTCTACCTGGCCTAACAGGCTGTGCCTCCTGATGCAAGGCATGCAAGCTCCCTAAGCCTCAGTTTCCTTCTCTTTAAGAATAGAACTAGCGGTGGAAACTATCCTATGGAATCATTCTGACGTTCACTTAGATAACAAATGCAGAGTTTTATCACAAGCCTAGTGCATGATCAAGCTCTCAGTCAGTGTTGAATTAGCATCATCATCATCATCATCATGAAAACTTTTTGTCCAGATGCTCCTCTAGGGCTTACCTGCAGGTGTATAGAGAAGAAGGGGGAAGAAGCAAAAGAAGTGGGAACCAATAATCCCAAGGATGCTGGAATTGTAAAGGAATCGAGACAGGGAGGGCTGGTGGGAATTAGCAAGGAGAGTGAGTGACCTGGGCTGTTCCACATGTTGCATTCATGATGTTCACGGGTCCCGGACACTGTCGCCTTTGTGGACCCCTTTTTTCATGAAAAAAATGCTTAAAGTTATATTTTATGACAGTGTTGATTTAAAGATGAATATATTAATATGATATACAGATATAGACTTTGCCTGAAAAGTTCATTTTTTTCTTCTAATTTTAAAGGAAATTCAAACATTTTCCTTGGCCCCTAAAAGTACTGTTTGCCATAGGCGTGGTTCCCACTGTGCCTAATAAAGAAGTCGGCTCTACTCTTGCACTTCTCTCTGAAGGATCTGTAACAGAGACATCCATTTCAGGATCAATGCCCGGGCTGAACACATTCTTTCAAGTCTTGATAAGTGCCCTTGACTTAAATACTTAGTCTTTTGCAGTTTCTTCAAGTTCTGTGTGAGGGACGGAGCAGTCCTTTAACAGTGTTCTTCAAGAGCTCATGACGCACCAAGGGGAGTGAAATGTGATTTCCACGAGCAGCTTGCACACCCGGACATTCTGAAAGCAGAGGCCTCCTCCGTGGCCAGTAAGCGTTCACATACATTGAAGGCTTGGGGAGTTTTGTTTAGCATTCAGTTTTCTTAAAAAGCAGTCGTCGCTGAGAGGGGTGTGTTCATTAATTCATGACTTATTTAAGAGCTTATATAAATTATCTTTCTGAGTTGGTGAAAAAGAGTGACGTTAAACACTCACCTCATGAGTTAATGTAACTTATGGTGGGATAAATTACCGTTTAAATAAAAACTTTTGTTAAGCACATCTGTTCTCCATGTTTCTCCAAGTCACATCTGCTTCCTTTACAAGAAGAAACAAACTTTTACTACCGTCAGCGCAGCAGCGCCAATACAATGTGGAAGAGAATTGATCTTCCTGGCTTCTGATAGCATCCAGAGGTTTCCCTGAGCACAGTCTTCTGCTGTATACACTCATTTTTCTTTAAGTTTATGTTTTGGCATTCTAAGAACTAATCTTCTGATTTCTGAAGTGGACAAGGAAATAAAAAAGAACCCTGGGAGGTTTTTTCATAAAATATTCTGTTAGAGTAACCAGATATCAAATGTGACGTTTGAAACTTTGAGGGGGGTTGTGGCTAAAAAAGAAGCAGATAAAGGGAGTCTCTTTTTGATAACTTCAATTCCTAACGCTCACTTCTTTGCAGGCTTTAATTGCTCCAGAGGGCCCTTGGTCTTTTCTCTTTCTTTCTCCGTGTTCTTCCCCATTTCTCAAATCCACACTAACTCTAGCAAAGAAAGGTACATACCAGGATAGCGAGGATGGTGGTGAGAGAGGGGGCAGATCTTAGGTAACAGGTTAGGCATTTTTATAAGTCCTCTTCCACTACCAAACCAAGTCTAGAACATGATTTAATTTTAAGAAGACACCACTTCATCAAACAATAGATTTTGGCTCTGTATGAGACAAGTTAAAGCAAATGATTCCTCTGGGCCAGTGGTTCTTAACCTTTTGGAGGAAGCAATGTATACTTTTGAATATCTGATGAAAATTTTGATGCCTTGTCTCAAGAAATAATGTATAATTGCACCCAACGCTGTATGCAATTTCAGAGTTATGAAAAAACCCAAATAAAAAATTCATATCCTAGTAACCCACAATCTGAAGCAGAGTATTACTAGCAGCAACAAGCATAATAAAGATAGTTTCATCTCTGGTATAAATATACATGATTGCTATTCAATTTACTGAGCACCTACTTTGTCCTGGCAACTGAACTAAGTGTTTATATATATATTATTTCATTCATAGTTTTATGTGTGTGTGCGTGTGTGTGAAGAAGATTGCCCTTGAGCTAACATCTATTGCCAATCTTCCTCTTTTTTTTTTTCCTCCAAAGACCCAGTATATAGTTGTAGATACTAGTTATAAGTCATTCTAATTCTCCCATGTGGGCTGCTGCCACAGCATGGCCTGATGAACAGTGTGTAGGTCCACATCCAGGATCTGAACCGACAAACCCCAGGCTGCTGAAGCAGAGTGTGCAAACTTAGCCACTCGGCCACTGGGCCGGCCCCTCATTCATAGTTTTAATGATAAAAAAATTAGTGTCTATGTAACAATATTACATTTTGGAATTATGTGTGGTCTTTCACCTCTATTAGAACAGAGAATCAGCAATTATTATAGTTCTCAAAGCAAAATGCCACTAAATCTAAGATTGCACTAGAAATAAACATCTGTGAGGAGCTACCTAGCCATTGCTTTCTTCTCACAGGCTCTGAAGGTGGTTATGAGTTGGACATAATGGTGGTCCCGAAAACACAGGGAAATTTAAAATTATGTCATTTGGGCTATTTATAATGTCCTCATTAGTCAAGGCCATTGATGGGCTCTCTTTCAGCAGGCTATAACAAATTGTTTTTTGTTCAAAGAAAGGTTGGCCCAATGGCTCAATTAGGTAATGCTGAGAAAATTTCCACATGCGTTTGACCAACTGTAGCATTTCCTTCCATAAGCATGTGTTGGAGAAGCGAGAGTAAGGAATGGGGTATTCCTGGCAGATGTTTTTACCGATTGCAGAACCACAAGCTGGTTTGACGTATGTTCCCTGAAGGCAGAATTAGGACACTTTACTGCCTGACATATTTAACTTCTTTTGAAAATGCTGCTAATTTGTCTTTTTTTTCTTTTTTCACCCACATCCTTTTTTTAAGCAGGACTAATGAGTTTAAAACATTGAGCATGACCTCACTCTTCAAAGCAGCTCAGGCCTCTCCACCCCAGTGGCCCTCCAACTCTTTAGGACCTCATTCTTTAGCAATGTGGTACAGACTCTCACTGACTTTTCTGGGTTTTTACCTCCTCCACTTTCCCTCTCCCCACCTCCTGCGTGCTTGAGGATGATCTTTCCAGACCTAATGATTTGGAAAATAAATATCGCATGTGGGATTCTTGACCTGATAGGTTATTTTAAAATTAAATTCCTGATAGAGTTAAGAGACACAGATTTCAAAGGTTTAAGAAATGCCAAGGAGGTGAAAGTTTTCTTTAAGTGAAATAGTCTCTCTTAAGTACTTAGATCAAAATATTATTTGTGCTGCCTGGATTTGAGTCACAACTACCACTTCCGTGTTGGCGACCTTGGGGAAGATTCTCATCTGTCAGATGGGGATGTAATAGCACTGACCCCATAGGGTGGTTTTAAGAAAATACTGAGTTAATGTTGTGAAAATCTTGGAATAGTGCCTGGGCACAAGCAGAGCTCAATATACAGGTTTGCAAAATATAAATAAATAGATAGATAAATAAAATATGTCTTCAGGTTGGTATAAAAGGAAAGTATAGAACAGGATTTATTTTTCTATTGAGGTCTAATAACCTGAATTGGAGAGTTTAAATTGCTTATATTTAAGTTTAGATTTAATAGAATGTAAACATGTGAGGGGCTTTGCAGAACAAACTACTTGTGCTAAATTATACTATAAATTTTGTAGTGAATGTGACAAAACAAAAATTCCAGAATTGGGTGTACAATTTGTCCTGAACGTGTGTTTTAATTTTGATAGTTGTGTGATTAATTTTGTATGGCATCTTACTAGCTATCTCAATGAAAGACTAAATATTCAAGAATATTCAACAAAAAGAGGGGAAGTATCTTTGCCAAACACAGGGACTTCTTTCATAGATATTATCTGGTGGATTCCATTAAAGGTAAAGAGATCAATGTTCCCTGTGCCACTTTTATAAATGAGCAGCAAAGGACAAAGATGGTACCTATGTGTCATCAGGCACAAGGTATAATGATAACATAATTTAATTTTTCAGTATGTATAATCTCTTCAAAAAAAGGACTATCATTTTTACAGCCATCACTTCAGATGACAATAAACTCATCTATACATGATAATACTCTAAATGAGAAAACAAATCCCATTCTATATATTGGTATCATAATTTTAACCAAAACTGCTAAACTCTCTCCCACTCTTTTTCTTTTCTTTTTTTTTTTTTTAAAGATTTTATTTTTTTTCATTTTTCTCCCCAAAGCCCCCCGGTACATAGTTGTGTATTCTTCGTTGTGGGTTCTTCTAGTTGTGGCATGTGGGACGCTGCCTCAGCGTGGTCTGACGAGCAGTGCCATGTCCGCGCCCAGGATTCGAACTAACGAAACGCTGGGCCGCCTGCAGCGGAGCGCGCGAACTTAACCACTCGGCCACGGGGCCAGCCCCTCTCTCCCACTCTTTTGTTTGTTTGTTTGTTTTTTGAGAAAGATTGGCTCTGAGCTAACATCTGTGCCCATCTTCCTCCACTTTATATGTGGGACACCTGCCATAGCACGGCTTGACAAGCAGTGCGTAGGTCTGCCCTGGGATCCAAACCAGCAAACCCCAGGTCGCTGAAGTGGAATGCACAAATTTAACCACTACACCACCGGGCCCCTCTCCTACTTTTTAAAATCAGAATTTATTCCAAATGACTTTTGGATATTTCCCAAATGTCAATACATCTTCACCAATTAGAGATTTATCACTTTTGAGCATATTTAAAATGCATAGTATCTAACATCTTTTCGGTACCTATTGTGTGTGAGGTCTTATTTTAATTGTTTTACACTCGTTAACTCAGTTCTCAAAACAAAACTCTTACGAAGTAACTACTTTGACATTGTCCAATAATTTCACAGACGGAGAAATGAAGGGACAGAGAACATGCTCGTGGTCACATAACTTATAAGTAGCATAGTCCATTTTTGAACACAGGTAGCCTGGTTTCAGAGCTCTGATGCTTACACACTATGCTCTTAGCTCTACCTTCCACTCTGAAACTAGATTGCTGAAATAAGTATATGCTTTCCAAAAGGCTTTAGTCCTGAAAGTTAATTTATAGGTTATTGTTTGGAACTTGTAGTCAATTTTTTTTCTACAGAAGAAAATTGACAAGTGAGGTTAGATTACAAGGAACCTGCAAAAATCCTCTTAACAGATGATATCATTAATATAGTGGAAGAGTCCTGCAGAGAGGGCAAGGATGCCAGGGAGCCCTGAAACAGTTACGTGTGGGGAAAGGATTCCAGTGCCAAAGCTGTTAATGGGGAAGATGCCAGCAGAGGGGGATATGAGTAGCTGGGTGTGTCTCTAACTGTAGGATTGACCAATAGCTCTGTGGGCTGCACTTGTATTCATTTAAAGGCCGCTTGTGAATCTTGTGTTCCATGGCACACTAAACTTTAGAGTTGGGGGCATCTTGGATGCCAAGGCTCTCACCCTACATATGAATAGAACTCAGTAACTTGCCAAGGCCTATCCCTAATAATTTACCAAAGTTCATTGCCAGTAAGTGGCAGAATGAGGATGAGAAACTATGGGCTGGTTATCAAACCTCCTGGCAGTTAGTAGTTGTGCCTCGTGTAGAAGAGCTATTGGAATCCAGACCCAGACATGTTTCCTGAGTTCCTTGAGCCAGGCCTACATACTTAAGAAAGTCTCTAATGCAAAATACTAGTTCTAAATGTGTAAAATGAATGATTGATTGCAAATTTGCTGAATACTCTCCTTGACCAGAAAGAGGCCCCTGTCTTTTCTTTAGAGTATGTATCCTGCTATGTCATACCCTTATTTGTTAAGTCTTAGTGGCATCTGCTTAATATAACAAAATTAAGAAACTGTCAAGAAAATATCTTTGATGAAAGGAAGGCATTATCTTTAGGGGTAGTTATAAATCATCATTTAAAGAAATCCTCTTCGAGTGGTGTCTCCAAGGATGAGACTGACTTTGGTAATCTGCGAATCTTCAATAGCCGATCAACAAATACATTTGTCTGTGTCAATACTGGCACAGAATGAAAAAATAATGATTCATGTAAAGCCCCAAAAATAGCATGCACTGCCTGGGACTCTCTGGCATCCTCTTTCCCGTGCTGAGTCCACCTGTGATCACACTAACCCCTTGGCCTGGCCCGTAGCCCTCCCTGCCAACTGGCCACATGCCGCTGATGAACAGCCTCTCACCCCTTTCATAACCAGAGCACAAATATTAGATGAATTTCCTTTGAACCTTGCTTCCTCTTGGCTCTTAACACAGTCTAGCTCCTTAGAAGAAAGACTTCACGTTCTGGGAGCCACAGATTCCCTTATTAATCATCGCCTTTTTTTTTTTCCTGGATAAGCAAATATGAAAAGAATTTTTACACATCTCCAAGGTATTTGATGCATCGTATCATGATTGGAAACAATGTCCCATTTCTTAAATATTTAATTAGAATCTGTCATTTCAATATGTGGAATATTAACTATCCAGCCCTTAAAAGGAGTCCTAAGGTTTCTCTGTATAACAATCATATTAATGATAATAAACCACGGTCATTTTCTATTCAATGCTTCTTCCGAGAACCTATTTCCTGAGACTGCTTCATGTGTAACTGACCAGACAGCAGCCAATTCATATTTAAATAACTCAACTTAATAAAATAATATATGTTCCATGTTAGAAGGAAGCATTCCGGAATATTATATTCTTTTTAACACCATTATCCAGTTAGAACACTTTTAACCATAATGATAATAATTTCCAGCTGTCCTAAATCCTAAAAGTAAAGCGCCAAGCCCCCCAACTATATTTTGTTACTGAAACATGTGTAAACAATTATGAATATCTAAACCACACTGGCACTCGTTTTCAAACTCTCTCCAAAACCGTAGGGAAAAAAATTGTCTCTCATAAGTATGTTGATAGATACATCCTACTTCAAAAGTTGCTTTGGCAGGCCCATAGAATAAAGATTTCACTTTTTATTGGGTATAATAAAAATGGTATAAATTTTAAATCTCACATTCAAAGAAGAGTAAAAGACATCTCTGCAATTCTCCCTTCTGATTCTAAAACTCAGCTATTTCAAACCTGCTCTGAGGATTCGTGAGTGGAGAGTGATGGTCACTTTTCAGTAAGATCCCCATTGTTGGGAGATCAAAGAGGGCCTCTGACTGAATCAAAAGTTTGTGTTTGTCTCTTTGTGTTTTGTTTTGCTCTTTCAAAAGAACCAGACAGAAGTGCACGAATTCACGAGGCCAAGTACATGGATTCATCATGACAAGGAAGGATTTGAGGGAATATCCATGGTTAAATCTTGAAATGTTTAGTTTAAATGTATTTTTTAAACAAACCTATTTCTTATTTTCCACCAGAAGAATCACTCACAACATCATTCAAATCTTATGTTAGAGCGGATTCCCCTCCCCATTCATACGATATTGTTCAAGATGGTGAAATCTTGAAATTGTGGGTCTCTTTGTTATAAATTAGTTCCTGGAGCTTACTTTCTGTCTCTCAGCTACCTCTCTGCCTCTCTCTCCCTCTCTCTCTTTTTCATTCTCTCTCTGTCTCTCTCTCTTACTCACACATGCACATGCATGCATGGGTTTGCTCGTGTGTGAGCGCATAGTAGGTTTCTCTAGGTCAAATCCTAGGTCTTGGATCACCTCACTTAGCACATGCCTAGAAAACTCTTAATTAATATTTGTAAAATTAAATGATACTTCCAAGCCAGATACAATATTAAATATATACTCTGTTTTTAAAAAGTTATTATGCTCTGGGTCATATGAATAAGATGTCCTTTCCAAAATGTTAAAATGCATCATTTCATTTGCAGCAGAACAGTGTTGGCATTCTTCCTGTCCTTGAAGCCTACTGAAGAATATAACTTTCTAAATTCTTCATGTTTCAGTGAAAAGAAGGCCTCCTTAGCCTCAGACTTTCACATACTCAGCAGCAAGAGAGATATGAGGGGACTGAGAGAGAGAAGAGGTGACCTTTGGGGAACCTATTGCTCATGAAGGGAGGCCACCAACTTCCCTCCACTCCCAGCGGGGGAGGGATTTCTCCTCTCTGAGATAATCACCTGTAAAGTTGGGAGATGATTTTAAGAAGGAGGGAAAGGTACTTGTTTATCTGGTTGGATGTCTGCTCAGTGACAGGGTTTGCCGAATGGCCTTGCACTCCTAGAGGGAGAAGGAGCCTTCTGAGATACTGCAGTTGCTGAGGGTCGCCAGGCTCAGAAGGGGCAAGGACCTAGAAGTACATCTACACCTAGAGGTGTATCTCAGGACCTGGAGATGTATCTGTCCTAAGGCACAGGCCCCAGTGTTGAAGCTGTAGGGAGCAGAAGAAACTAGGTTCTGTAGGTTTATCAGGGACCCGGGGGCACAAAAAGGTACCTGAGGCTATAAATCAGGATCAGCTGGAAGAGGTACCTGAGACTCTCAGTGCTTCAGGCAGCTGCTTTGTCATCAGAGCTTATTTGAGGCTTCCCCATCCACATCGAGTGTAGACAGTGAGCTCGATCAACGGTGATGACCACCGAAAGGAGGTTTCTTTTCCCCTTTCCTTCATCCTGACTCAATTCAAGAGAAGTGAATTTAGGGAACCTCTAAGAGAACAGATACCATCCATTATCTCCAATCTTCTGGTATTAGTTTTCTATTTCTGTGTAGTACATTACCACAAATTCAGCAGTTTAAATAACATCCATTGATTAGTTCACAGTTTAGTAGCTCAGAAATCCAGGGATGGTGTGACTGGGTTCCCTGCTCAGCGGCTCAAGATGTTGGTCAGGTTGACTTCTTGGCTGGAGGCTCCAGGGAAGAATTGGCTTCCCAATTCATTCAGGTTATTGCAGCATTCAGTTACTTGCAGCTGTAGGACTGAAGTTCCTGTTTCCTTGCTGGCTGTCAGCCAAACTGCTCTCAGCTCCCAAATTCCTGTGTTCCTTGCCACGGAGCTCCCTCCATCTCCTCAGCCAGCACTGGAGAATCTCCCACTCCTTGAATCCCTCTTGGATTTGTCTCTCTGTCTTCCTTGTCTCTGCTCTCTAGACCCAGATTTAATCTCCTAATTTAAGGTCAACTGATTTGGAACCTCAGCTACATTTGCAAAATCCCTCTACAACAACACTTAGATTAGTGTTTGCTTCAATAACTGGAGGAACATGCTTATATACCAGGGGCCAGGAACTGTTAAGAGCCATCTTAGAATTAAACCCATCGTAAGCTGTAGGAGCTACAGATCTAACCTTCCCTGGGGAAAGCTTTGGGTCCAAGGTGAAATTAAAGTTTTGTGAGTAGGCCTAAATCTTTATAATGAAAATGAGACTTTTTATAGCTGGCAATGACAAAGGTATAGTGATACGGGCTTTAATATCCTTAAGGGCACCAGGCCCATTAAGACAGAGGGTAGGTTGGTTAATGAAGCGTGTTAGTTATAGTTATCAGAAAAAATAAAATTATTTCTTATTTATACCTTACAGGTTGAAACTCCTCAATGAGAACTATCATACATGATTGGAATAAGCTCATGCAGTAGAGCAGTAATCATAATAAATGTCTGTGTGCCACATTGTGTTCTTGGCACATTTTATCACTTTAATATGCATGACAATTGTATGTCATGGGCATGACCATCACAGCAACAAGGGACTTAAGTTCAGCTCTGTCTGGTTTTAAAGCACGTGATATTAATTGTAATACAATTAGCTGCTCTTAAACTACTCAGGTATTTTTACCCCAGATTAAAAATGAGGAAACCTGCTCAATCCTGAAGTAAAATTCCTATTATCTGAGTTTTAGATATTTTCATAATCAAATCATATTCTGCCCCCAAATAAATTCCTATAAGCCTGATATACAGAGTTTGATTAAGCTTCCAAGTGTGTGTGAATTCCTCTTCCAAGATTAACAGTTGTACCGCATTTTGTTAGCATTTCTTTGTTTGCTTTTTCTTTAAATGGAATAATTTAAGAGACTTGGGACAGACCTCAATGACCATAAAATGTTGCAAACACAAGTCCTTTCAGAGGTGGGTAATGTACATGACAGAATTAAGCCAAATGCAAGGCAATAGGGAGTTGTAGGGACTGTGGCAAATGGAAAGCATATGCTCCATTAAAAGTAAACAACTACTCAGCACAAGATGGTTGTTGCCATTTTAGAATTCTGGCTCAATCTTGTCAGATGTCCTGAGTCTCCAAAAGGAACCAGATATTTGGATTTTAATGGAAGACTTCCCAAGTTTTATATGTTGGCAATAATTTTTTAAAAAGAACCCCCTGCAAGTCAAGCAAACCAACAAATAAAAGTTCTGTGATCAGATTCGATACACAGACCATCAGTTGGTGTCTTCTGATGTCACTCAACTCACTCACGTTATAAGTGATAAACTTAATTAGTGTTTATGTGGGAGGAAGGAGGGGAGTTGAAGAGAAAGGATGCAATGTTCAGAACAATTTATATTGCTAATGTTAAAAACCCAACTCGAATTAGATTTTAAAATAAAGTGGATTTACTAACCAATGTAACTGAAAAATCTAAAGATATTTTTGACTCCAGGTGAAGTTTGATTCAGTGCTTAGATGATGTCACCTCTTTCCTCTCCATCTCACTGCTGTGCATTCTAGTTGTTGCTTCTCCCTCACACTCCACGTGGGACTGTGGGTCCTCTTACCTGTCATCCCATGGCTGTGACCAGACTAGACTTCATAACTTCACAAATTTGTACATTTTAAATAAATGAGAAGTTAAAAGGATATCTCAGTCTCAATTTACTGCTAGATGCTGTTCTCTTTCCTTTACTGTTTGTGTGCTTGTAAATACCAAGGAGCAAAGGTTCAGCACATGACAAGTCTGACTCGAGGGGCCTAATAAGACTCTGCGATCATTTCCTTTCTCTGATGCCACAGGGCCTGCCCCACTGCAGGCTACTTGGCCCAGGGTTTAAAGGGGCCGTGTGCCAAAGCAGATTCGGAGGGTGAGTCCCACAGTTTACCATCCAACTCCCCTCCAGTATGTTGCACTCTTTTAGTTCACTTCCATCTAGGTCTTGGTTGCTTTAAGTGTCACTGATGGTGGTGCACATCGTAAGGGCTGACGATACCCTCCACCAGAGCAGGAGGACCATTTTTAGCAGGGCTCGCTGCCCTTGCTGTAGTGGGCTGCCCTCGCTTTCCTTTCCTTTCCTTTCTCTCTGGTCGCCGATTTTCCTTGTGCTGGTGCTTCTCAAACTTGAGCATGCATCGAAATCTCCTGGAAGGCTTGTTCCAGCGTAGATTGCTGGCCCCAGCCCCAGTTTCTGACTCAGTAGGACTCAGGTGGAATTCCAATGTGTGACAAGTTTTCTGGTGATGCTGATCCTGGGCCTCCGGTCCAGGAACTGCACTTTAAGAACCATTGCCTTTTATTATCTCTGAGCTTATGCCCTTCCTTCTCAAATAGAAAGCACCTGCTTTGGGGATTATGCAGCTCAGGTGCATCCTCTTTTCAATACAGTTCTTCTGTGGTCCATTTATTTGTATGATAGGAAAGACCGTTTATTCACCTCTCAAAAAACCCTGTTGTTGTGTGTGAAAAGACTAATTTCTAGGTAATGTCACCAGGGAGATAGTTTTTCCAGGAACAAACTCCTCTGTGGCGCTTCCCATAACTTGACTTTCAGTCCTGTATTGATCACTGTGTATTCTTTATGACACGAATGTGTTTGTACTAGTTTTCTTAACATTTTCTAACTTTTCCTATATATGATTCTGAAAGACAAAAACGTTTTTCTATGTTTTTTCTTGAATTGTCCAAAATTGTCAAAGGCATTCATGTTTTGCTTATGGGACATATTATGTCTGATTGGGTATGTCAATGATTATTTTGCTAACATAAATTATATTTTTTAGTTTTATTTGCTCTTATTGAGCATAATTCAAATCTATGAAAACAAAAAGGAACAAAAACCAAAAGGAAAACTTTACCAAATACCAGGTAAAATATTTGCCAAACAAAGTAGTATATGTTGGATAAAAACTTCATTTAAGAACCTAATAAGTATTTTTTATTGTTTGTCTGTTTTATTTTGTTTGTTTTATTTGTTTTGGTAAGAGCAACTTTTAAAAGCACAAATATGCTTCTTTTTGTCAAACGTTAAAAATTTGAAACTTCTAAATTGACCATTAATGAAAGTAAAGTCTGTGCTTATTAACGGACCAGATTCATGTTTGGCTACTTATCATTGTATGAATATATTGAAATAATCTTTACCCCACTCCTCTTACTATTCAGTCATGAAAGAGTGATGATGTATTTAGTAATTATTTGACCAATCCGTACGTCATTAAAAGGTTCTTTTCTTTAGAAATTAATACCCTCCACACTCTAATTTCTTTCTCTTTCATTCTGTCCCCAGTCTCTAGAGACCTCACCACAGAGTTCACAGTACATCCACTTCCTACTTCAGTCTTCTGTATAATTCACCGCCACTGAGTCTAACGTTTCTAAATTATTTTTTCCCTCTTTTTCTTCTTTTTGGTATGTGGGCGGATGGAGAGGTAGACATTTTACAATTCAGAAAACGTCTTAAAATATTTTAAGGTTGGAATTTATAAAAGTCCAACATTTCTTTTGATTCTTGCTTTCACTTAAATCATTTGTATTCCATTTGTTTGTTGAATTTCTGCATGATCTCTTCAGCATCAAACCAAAATATGATTTCATGTATTTGTGGCTTTTATAAACTCCACGCTATTCAGAGTTATCCAAGGTTTTAGAAACACTATAATGTTTGTAGCTATTTTGACAAATCAGCATCCTTCTTATTAAATCAGCTCAGTATATCTGATTTTTTTCAATTTCTAATTCGAATTGAGTAAACACAGTTTGCCTACCACCTCTGCCAATAGGGCCTCTTTGAGAGAATGGCTCTTTTTTTTTTAACCACCAGTGCATTCCACCAGAAGATCACATTTTGCAAAATGTTATGTATTTATACACAAGGATTGAGTGTGTCGTGAGAAGACCTGGATTTCTGTGCTTGCTCTATCACTTATTACCTCGGTAACATTGAGATGCCAGTTAAGTTCTCAGAAAATTGCTATGATTTATAAAATGGAGATGATGATATTTTCCCCAACCTATTTCACTGGTCTGTTATTAAGAATAAAATGACAATGGATATAAAATTACAAAGTGTTATAGAGATGAGAGATGTTGCATTATATTCTTTTACATATTAGACATATTGATCAATTTTAAATGATTCCAGTTCATTCTTTTTTGGGTTTCAGTCAAACATATATTCTGACATCATACTCGATTGGAGGAAAGGCTGCTGTTTTCTTCGATAATAAGCCGAAATATGTAACTAAATTGGATAAGCCTGTATTGTAAAAACAACTCATGATGATATTCCCTTTGCCAGTTGCAAAGGAGGTTGTCTTTGAATTTTAAGGGATGAAATTATTTTGGTTCC
Organism: Equus asinus; assembly: GCF_041296235.1. Lineage (NCBI taxonomy): Eukaryota > Metazoa > Chordata > Mammalia > Perissodactyla > Equidae > Equus > Equus asinus. The sequence continues at coordinate 177,141,180 of NC_091790.1, forward strand.
TTTTATCTTTAGAGTAATTCCATGTTTCTTCTTCCCTTTAAAGCTAAGAATCAATAAAAATTATACAACAGGCTAAGCATTCTCCTAGGTGTTACAAGAAATAAAAGTAGAAAAAAGTTCTTTAATGTAAAAATTCCTAAGTGTTAACAGATCGTGAAAATCAGCAACAACTGTTGTGCGCGGATCATGATCTACAAGTCGAGGGCAGATAATTCCACAGAGATGAAAAGAGTGCGTCTGTTGTTTGAGCTGTAGCCACATTTGACTTTCATGTCCTTTCGGGACATGACACATTTTGTGGGAGAAGAAAGTTAAAGCAGCTGCCTTCACTAATCAGTCAATATGACCCAGCCCCTCGGGGAGGAAGGCAAAGGCAGCTCCATTCTGAGACCCACCAACCTCGCTGATTAACAATGAATATGCTGGTGAAGTCCCCCTCTAAGTCTGTCTAACCCATCAGGCCTAGAAATGTAATTTAGATGATTATCTCTGTGCCCATTAAACCTTGTGACCTATTGCATTTCGTTTGAAGTCGGCCTGCTTACACTTGCTAATAGGAAAAAAAGAAGGATTAACTCAGAGGTCATGAAATCAGAGTGCAGCCAAGATGATGGCAAGAGAGTATAAGAAACCTTCAGCCCCAGCAGGAAAGAGGAAGAACCCTAAGAATAAGGGGCTGTCAACAGAACTCATTTCTTTATGGAAAAAGTGTTCTTTGGAAGGCAACCAAGACTGAATCCTTCACCCTCCACTAGTTTGAGCCTGTTTTGTTTAATTTATAAGCTTCGTATTCTAGCAAGGTGGGATATCATGTCTAAGATCATGGGGTTGTTGAAAGGGATCACAGCATAAAGTCTGATTGGGAAACTTAATGAAGATAATAGATGCATTATCTGCATCCTATAACTATTTGAAGCAGATGCCTTAACATATTTGGGATCAGATATAAAAGTTAAATAATTTTCTGTGGGTTTTAAGGTATAAAACCCATTAGTTTTAGTTCACTTCAAGAATCTATTGCTTTTAAACTTGCAAGAGCTGAGCTCAGTTCCTGAGGACCTTACTCAACTCAGCTTCTCTCCGCAGAGTGCTTCATTACTGGCATACCTTTTAGACACCATAATAGCGTGAGTATTTATTACTAGCCAGAGTTTTAATAATACGTTGACCGAGTTGCTCAAATAAAAGCTATTTATCAGCTGATCTCTTTACCCATTGAATATTTAAACTTTTACTTTATGAAAACCTGAAATGAATTTTTTAAATTTATAATTCTTAAAAAGTTAATGGAAGATATTTCAAAAGTAGTCTTCCCCATCCAAAAGATAGAAATTCTGTATTCCCTTAAGTATTGCAACGAATACATGATTGTATTTGCCAAAACATGTTCCTACACAATTTTTTAGAAACAAAACTGTTTGTAAAGCTAGACACTTCAATAACACAACCTCTACAAATGTTTCATGGTCATGAGAAAAGGGAAAATCAAGCTGAAGTTTAAAACCTCAACGTTTTATTTTCTTTTTATTTTCTAAATTCATAATGCCTGGTAACAACTGAAATTAATATCAAATACAACATTAATGTATATGTACATACTTGTAAAATGTTCTGGTGAAATTTTCAAATTTAAAAAAATACGAAATGCATTGATAAACAGTTCTGAATACATGTATAAATGAATATGCATACAAGTTTCAACATTAAATAAGATTTCAAGTTGTTGTGTTCTATAAAACCGTCAAACAAATTCACTTGCTGCCTATAGCTTTTACAGATACATTAAATTAGCTTACGTCATACTCCTAAGAATTAAAACGTTGTATAAAAAAATTAAGTTCTATAAAGAAGGTAATTAGGTAAAATTCACTTTAATTTGGAGAAGACAACTTTATTGTTTATACTTTTGAAATTTTGGGTCGTATTTATTTCCCTTTTGAAAATATATTTTTGTTTTTAACTAGAATTTTATATTTTATATTAAGAACAGTATGACATTGAATTAGACTTAGTTTTATTAGAAGATGCCAGATAATCCAAGCTTCTTTGTTTCCACGAAGCTTTCATAAAGTGTTCGATTAAAATATTATTTTCATTTTTAAATTAACTGTCAGAATTCAAACAACGAGCTTCACATAAAAATCTGGATTTCAGTTCCTTGTCAAGATCTGACAATCCCAGGCCTCTGCTCCCAGATGACACCTGTCCCAACCACCTGACTTACTCTCCATGGAGGCATAACGTGGACCAGTTTATACTCTCTCATTTACATGCCGTACCTGTGGGCATTCCAGGTGGGCCTCTCACCCAAATCGTTAGCAGGAAGGGAACTGGACTTCGAAATTAACCAGGTCAGGTCGATCGAGGCAATAGATTTCTTTCCAATCATTTGTTTCCATGTTTCTAAATCAAATAATCGTTTATCCCACTACTCTCATCTCTCTTTGATGACTTCTCATGTAAAACTCAATAAGGGCAGGGAGTTTGTCTATTTTGTTCACTCCTGAACTCAGTGCCTGTGTTGTAGTAGGTGCTTAATAAACATGATTGAATGAAATTAGATCCTCCAGCAAAAGAGGTCACGTATTGACCACAAGGCAAAAAAAAAGTCACGTTCATGGAATTTTTCATTTAAACAAGAATAGCAAATATAACTAGGCCCCTGAGGAAATTAGTGGCTGACTTTCTAAATTCATCATTCGTGTATCCCAGGGCCTGATACAGTGCCTGACACATGATGAACATCCAATAAACGTTTGTTGAATGAATGAATGCTCTCATTGGTCTGTAATGAATATGTCAAGAGAGGAAGAGGGGCAGCCGAAGTGATTTTTTTCACTTTATGTTGAGGATAATCATGCTGAAATGTGATTTCTCTCAGGCACTGATAAAACTAGTTGTGAGTTAATATCCAAAGTAGAGTCCATTTTTTTTTTACAACATTAGAGGAATTGTGCTTGAATTTTTTTTTCCCAATAGGGGTGGTTCCACCAAAGCAGATGACTTCATCAGTGTCAATGGGAGGAAATCGCTTCCTCGGTCCACCCCACCAGACCTTACCCTTCCCTCTGTTACATACTGACCGCACCTCAGTGATGCTCTCGTTTACAGGCATATTTCCTCTATTGTATTTCTTCCTTGTCTTGGTATCCCTGCCACCCCAAAAAGTACACTGGGGCAAGGTAAATGTCCAGCGAATGTTTGTTGAATGAGTGTACAAGTGATGAATAATAAATCCGTATAAGAAATATTCATAGTTTTCAGAGTGATTGACTCAGTGCATCAAAGTTGATGAGATGTCTTATACCCAGGAGCATCAGACACATCATCAGAAAATTCACATTCTTGATATTCCCCTGTGACTTTAAACTGGTGGAAGCAAGAATTTTTCAAATATACAGTGTTGTTATAACCACCCACAATAGCTCCTGAGCCTGCCTTCAAGGTAATGTTTTCCTACAATCTACACATGCTGTTAAATAAAATACATTATAACTTGTTTGGACTTCTTTGTAAATCTGATTCAATACAGCAAAATAATGCTGTGAAATTATCTAAAAAATCCTGAATATTTCCTTTTCCAAACTTTTTTTAATATCCCGTAAACATATCTTGTGTATTCCTACCACGAAGGATAAAATGGTGTTTCCTACTGTTTTAAAATCTCTCAGTGCCTAAGAACTGGGATATCTCTATTTACTATTCATAAATTAAAATGCATCATTATAGAATGAATGAATATTTATTATTGAATTGATTTCTAATGGACAATTATATATTTTCGGCTATCATCATGACCTTGGTACTTGGAGTCACGGAGTATGGGTCTGAGTCCCTTTCTCTTTTTAAAGTCTATTCATTTATACCCTTCTCTGAAAAGGAAGTCTTTGAGGCGGCTTACGGTGAAAGTTATATAAAGTAGAGTGGTGAAATAGAGCTTGATGGAGCGAAAGGTTAAATAACTTGTCAAACAGCTAGTAACTCGTAGACCACATCCCTGTGTGAGCCCCGCCCCCTCCATACGCTGAGGAGAGTTATTGGGTCTGCCACAGAAAGGGTTGTGCTGGATGGGCAGAAATCAGTGTCTTATAGAATGGATATTTGGAGAAATATATTTACAGATTTAAAAATAACTAGCGGTTTTCTATAAATCTAGTGCTTAATTCACAATGCTGGGCAAGTTTTGAAAACCAAAGATATTTGTCCTTTACCTCACATTTTATCAACTATGTCCAGACTGAAATACTCAATGTTTTTTCTTAAATTTTTTCTCTACTTCAAGCTTCCTACTTTTTCTTCTTTACCTTAATATAGTTAATAAATCTCCTCTGAAACTTAATGATTTATAGAAAGCTGCTTTCTCATAGCAAGGTATAGTGGTGAGGTGTTAATAAAATATCTTAACAAACATGATTGTATACTTTCATAATTTTGATTTATGTGCCTTTTTAAGATATAAGGAAGACCTGTCATAAATAGATAGACCATAGATAGATAGCTAGATAGCTTAGTCTAAATACTTCTATATTTTAGGGTTTTATATTATATCTCATTCTGCTCAAAGTCAGATCCCAAACAGAATATCAACTATGATAACCTGGAGTAAATGCATGTAATTGATTTCTCAATGTATGGACCGATCCAGCTGACTGCTGGCTAAAGAGAACAATCTAGATTTAGTATTGAAGGATTTGCAAGTCTCTAGTGATTCATAGTTTCAAGCTTTATACAAATGGATAACTAGACAACTGGAAATCAGTGTCCTTGAGGCAGAGACCATTTTCGGTAGGCGAGTGGAGGTAGAAGGGGCTTGATATCCTCCCTTATCATTTAGCTCAATGACATGCAGTTCTTCAGAGGTGCTTCCAATGCTCACTCACAAAATAATAGTGTTTTACATGTTGATACTCATTACTCATCACAGCAACCCTGTCCAATAGATACTAGGATTAATGCCTCCGTTTTATAGTTATGAAAACTGAGGCACAGAACAACTAAGTCGCTCATCGAGATTACACAGGATAGTAGAGCTGCGACTGAAATGCAGACAGTTTGGTTTCAGAGTTTTGTATTCTCAACTACTCTTTCATTCTGCTTGAGTTAAAAGCCGTCAAGGTTATTACTGCGATCATGTTTTTGTTTCTTGGATTCAAGTATGAATATTTCAAGAAAGCTCCAAAATTGAAGATAAATTATCTTTAAAATGTCTAATTTTTAAGTTAAAGTAAATTTTAAATTAACCTCTATCACATTTTGGAAGTTGTCAGCACGACATGGCTGTTTCCCCACTGTAGGAAGAGTGATAGAGGAAAGCTGAAGCTGCACCAGAATGAGCCAACGAAGTGGGACAGAAGCTGGGAAGCACTTCTTCATAACAGTAGATTTGTCAGGCGAGGCAGCTAGACCACAGGATATGGTTCATCATTTTTCAGAGAAAAGGTGACAGCAGTGGCACAAGAAGTAGCAAGTTCACTTGAGGCGAGTGGCCGCCTGCACTGAGTAGCGTGGAATAAAGGACACTTGGTGATTTAGGGCAGGCAGATATGAGGCACTTAAGGAATTAGTCCAATGCTGGTAAGACCCTGTCCGCAGGGATAGGGTTGAAGTAATAACAGGAAGTTTTCACGTGCTAACAAAACCCCTGGAAATAATGTGAATTTCGCAGTTAGTTAAAAAATAATAATACCGAACAAAGCCTACCAAACACATTGAATAGAGGAGAAGTTCTATAAATATTTCATGAAATTACAACATTCACAGAAGCCACCACCATCTCTCACTGTTTCCTTTTGTTGTCTTGGATTTTGTTTTTTGATTTTTCAAAAGTATTTTATAAGGAATCAATAGCTTTCATAATATCATGTTTGGAATATTACCAAAAAAAGCACCACAGTTGGAATATCACTTTTAGTTTTGGTTTGCTCATTGCTAAAAACATATAAACCAATTGGATGGAGTTCAGAGAAAAGCAAGAACAACCATTAAGAGAATGAAAGGACTGATTTATTAGCCATGATTAAAGGAACCAAATATGTCCAAAAGGAGAGGAGAGGAGCATGACGACAGCTCACAAATATCTGGAAGGTGCTATGGCTCCTGGAGGGAGACAAATTTCTTATCTGTACCACAGCGAGTGTCTCTTGTCAGACAGATTCGGTTTAGAAAGAAAAATTGCTACTTTATGCGTTTCTAGACAGTGGAAAGAACCACCCTGATGTAACTTATTGTACACTTTCACAGCATATATCCTCCCATTTTGAAAAAGATCAGGGCAGTCCAAAGAAAATACAAGTTATTTATATTATTTCTATAGTGGGAATTTCTGAAAGTTTTGGAAAGGAAGCATCTATGATTATAGCGACTAGAAGTGCTCTAAAGAATAGAAGCATTGATAGCTTTAAGGTAAATCTGTCATGTTTTGATCTACAGCTATTTAAAGTTACTGCCTAGGAAGTAAGAGGATTTTGGCAGCAGGATGCTTGCCGAGGAGTAGCAAGGAATGATGGCAGCTTATGTTTTTGTATTTTGGTTTGTTGGTTTTCGTGGAAAGTACCACTGAGCTTTAGATGCATTGGGACCAAATTATTTTCTAGCTATTTCCCCTTTAGTAATGTGGCTTCCTAGTGAGAGAAAAACAAGTTCTTCTGTTGGCTCCGTCACTTACTACTTCTTAAAATGGGAATTATAGAATCTTACCTCCCTGACTCCAAGGATTAAACAGAATAGTCAGTTGTGTCAAGTGTCCAGCTCATGGAAGGTGCTGAGTTGATATTAGCTCTCTCTCCTTGGCACCACCCCATTCTCTCTTCATCCTTGCAACCTCTATTCAAGCCAATATGTGCAAATCCCTGCCACTGCCCATTTTTAGAGAAGCAGAAAATGCTGATTTTATGTGAAAACTCAATTTCCAAAAAAATTCAAAAAAACTTTTAAAACTTATAAGTCAAACAAAACATCTATATAGACCATCTATTTACCTTAGACGATTCCCTCCATAAAGAGTTTTGGAAATGCTGTCGTTGAGGTATATGGTGAGCTAAAGTCTTTAAAAAATATTAAAAATGAAAAAACTCTTAGAAAAGAAAAACAGGCATGGAATGCAAATGAACAAAGTTAAAAGGAAAAAAGTGCAGTTGGCAATTCCTTCCAATGAACAGCCGGTGGGAAGTGCTGCACCGCAGCTGAGCAATTGCTCTAGCTGGAGAATAGGTTTGCCGATGGTTTTTTCAGTTCTCCTGCCATAGTGTAATGAAATGATATTTTGTAATATTAATCTATGCTTCTTCCCTCTTTTTCCTGCTACCCCTATCTGCCTTTACTGCAGGAAGTAGCTTATGTCTCAGGGTAAGTTCGTTATAGCCTAAACACAAGTAAGAAGAGAAAGTTAATTCAATAAACTGAATTCTGCCCCATAGGAAAGGCTTCTAGGAACCAGTCCCTTACAACCACCCCCAGGATATGACAGTTCTTTGAATTGTAGAACAGAAGTGAAAAGCAGCAGGGACAAAAGAGAGCTGGATAGTGGGGAGCGTCCACAAGAAGGAGCACTTGAACCAGATCCTTTCTGTCCCCAGAGCCACAAAGCTGTTGGAGACCCAATAGCTGAGCAGATCTCTCTCTCCCTTTCCTGAATTCAGCCTCCAAGGAGGTGGCAAGTTGAGCCAGCAACTTGTGAAAGTAGAAGAAATGACAGCATGGAATATTCAGGAGATAGCGTCCAAGACAACCCCATCAAATGGCCGATGGCCCCATCACCAAATGCAGATTCATCTTTCTGACTTTCTTGAGGAATAGACATTTAACTAGAAATTAAATTTCTTTTTGGAGAAAGAAAGTTATATTCTCACACACCTGTGTTTGTGGTCTGTGAAACTTGTACCTATTATAGTAACACACGTGTGAATTCTTTTGTTCATGGTGAAGGGCATTAACCTCATGCTGTAATGTTGGGCGGAGAAGGAGTGACGGACTGCTTGATCAGAAATATCCACTTGAAGTACATGTGAAGATGAGTCTTAAACATGAAAACAAAAAGTTGTGCAAACAGATGAGCGGGACTGTGTAAAATGTTTCAACCTGAACTATAGTGGCAGTGGACAGGAAGGTACTGATAAAAGATTGGAGATATGGAACACAGGGAGAGAAGCAGCCAATGAAGGGAAACGTGATAGGAGGATTTACACTTAGATGACAGAGGGTGAATGGTGGCCCCAATAAATGTGCAGGGAGAGCAAGACAGGCTGACTTTGTGGAGAAGGTGGGGACGTTCACTGGACAAGATGAGTTGAAGGCACAGGTGGTTCATGTAGCAGAGATATCAGCAACTAAATAGAAATTTGAAGGGGAAGGTTAAGACTAGGGTTGAAGATGTGAGTTTTATTGGTATAAAAGTGATAACTGAGTCTGTAAAACCAGATGAGATTATGCAAGGAAGAGAGTAGAGAAAAGATGTCCAAGGAGGGAATTATGGGATAGCCCTATACAGAGAGGGTAGGAGAAAGGAAGGAGCCAATAACAGCAATAGAAAAACAAGGTCAGAGAGGTGGGAGGAGAACCAAGATGTACTGTGCCTTGAAAATCAAGAGGGAAAGATGTTTCAAAAAGGAGCGATCAGTGGACTCAAACGCTGTAGAAAAGTGGAGAGGAGTAAGACTACGAGGTGACCTGTTGGCCTAGTCAGTTAGGAAGTTAGAGACCTTAGAATGAACTATTTGCCTGGAATGGTGAGGGCAGGAGCTAGGTTGCTAAGGGTAAGAAAGGAGTGAATAAGGAGAAATTAATAGCAATAGATATATATACCCTTTGTAAGAAGTTTGGCAGTGACTGAAGTCAAGAGTGATAGTTGGAGTAAGGTCAAGCAAAGCACATTAGAAAGCATCCAACTTAACGTAGCCCTTTGCATTTTAATGCATATGTGCCATAAATTTAAAGGATGGGGAGGATTATTATCTGAAGACGATTTTATGCCCCACATCTTGCTGAAGCACTATCACAATAGTGTACAGAATGGAATGTGTCTGGTACTTTCTTCCAAACAGCACCAAAAGAGCTTTTTCAAGAGTCTATATCTTTAAGCCTTTCATTACGGAACTCACTTTATTTGCTTCATATCTTTATTTGACTTTCTATTGTCTTCACGAATTTAAGAGTGTTCAAATGTTTAAGATTTGAGATGAATAACAGCTCGATGGTAATGGCTTTTAAACTAAATATAACAGTTTACAGTTAACTTCTTAATCACTGTGTATCAAAGGTTATTGTTTAGCTCTGGGGCAAGGCAGTGAGGGAGAAGTATATTTTAATTAGCATAATAAGAGGTCAGATTAATTGCATTGCTTTGACAGTCTACAGTTCCCCAGTAAACATTTAATAGTTTAAATTATTCACAGTGTGAAGAAAAAAAGAAGCTAACAAGGATAGCACTGTGTTCTGTGATACGCGTTGCAATCAAAAACCACTTTCAGAGCATGGAGCTGATTTGCAGTTGTGTTTTTCTGATTACATTATGACTTTCTCAATGTTTACATTGCTTCGCTATCCTCTCAATGAATGGGGTTTCTTGGATTTCCAGAATCCTGGAATAATGTCAGATGTGGTCCAGATGATGTCTAGCTTTTTTCCTGACACATTCCCAACAGTAAGGATTCCATTGCACTTGGGCAAACTGCAAGAGACGTGTGTGATGGTTCTCAAACTGACTCAGTATGTTTTCATATGAGTAGATTATCATACTGCAGGAGAGACAACTGTTTTCAGCTGATGGCCTATTTTCCTTTTTTCAAGCCAACATATGAATGGTTTCCTCAGATTTTTAGAAGTATATTTCTCTGGGAAAATATCAATATTGAAATAGAAATAGATTTTTTAGTGTGCCAGCAAATTTGATTTTCTTTCAAGAATCCTAAGGCTCTTAATTTTGTTTTCCCCATTATTCATCCACAGTTACAAAGATGTACTATTTTCGTTTTAAATCAAAATACATCTGCTTTGTCAATTTTCTTTTAAAGAACAGTAGATTCTATATTTTTATCACTTTAATTGGTGGTTTAAACTCACCATTTATCTAATTTTAATTTTTTTTTAAATATATAACAAAAGTTAGACTTCAGAAAAGGCAAAAATAACAGAGTAAGCAGTCCTTCAGCCAGTGCCGGTGGTCTAGTGGTTAGGATTCGGCGCTCTCACTACCACAGCCTGGGTTCGTTTCCCGGTCAGGGAACCGCACTACTGTCTGCCAGTCGCCATGCTGTGGTGGTTGCTGTGATGCTGAAAGCTATGTCACTGGTATTTCAAATACCCTCAGGTCACCCGTGGTGGACAGGTTTCAGCAGAGCTTCCAGACTAAGACAGACTAGGAAGACGGACCTGGCCAGCCACTTCCGAAAAAAATTGGCCATGAAAACTTTATGAATAGCAGCGGAACATTGTCTGATAGAGCCCCGAGAGGTGAGAGGATGGCAGAAAAAGACCAGGCAGGGTTCTGCTCTGCAGTACACAGGGTCACTAGGAGTCGGCATCAACTCCACTGCACTAACAACAAAACCGGTCCTTCAGATGAGGATAGAACTTAATATTTAGGTTAATACTTTGAAGCCAATAGGATAGTATTATCCTAAAAAAATTATTATTTTAATACAACCACTTGGAGTTCACGACAAACATCTAGAATGACTTGGTACTTTTTCTATATACTCCTATTCTCCAAGTGCTTCCTGTCCTGTAGTCATTCCCCCAGTGCTTACACCTCGGTGCACATTCTCTATACGGCTCATATCTACTGTTATTGGCCCCAGGTTTTCAATGCCCCTTTGATATTTCTTTACTACACAATGGAAAAAGTGAATAAAATAAAGGAAGAGAGTTAAATTGGCCTTATGGTAGGAAAAGGATACTGTCATTAAGTGGTCAATCAGTAGCCTTTAAAATTAATACCTCATCTCTAATATTTCCTTAGTAATTTTTAAAACTAATGTGGTGATTAGCAGGGATGTGTCCTAGCATTTGTTGCCAAACTAACTTGACTTTCTTTAGCAAAATAATTTTTTAGACTACTATTTTTTTCATCATTTTCGAGAAGTACCCAACAGTAAAAGTTCTATTGCAGTCCAGTATATTGCATGAGATAGTGTGTGAGGATTCTGATGTTTTCATTGAGTCCTTATGAATCAATTCATTAGGTTTTCATATGAGTGAGTGTCATAGTGCAGGAGAGACAACTGTTTCCAGCTAATGCCTGTTTTACATCTTTCTAAAAAGGTGAATGATTTCTCCAGCTTACTTGACACAGAGTGTATTCTTCAGATATCCCTTATGGTTTAGGAGTACTTCACTCATCATCTAAGAGTGAAAAGATATTCCATGCAGAGGGAGCAGGATTAAAAGTGAAAAACACACTGGGACGTGAAGTTCCCAGTTGTTCAAATACTGAAATATTTACATGTTGGTTGGTAAAGAACCACTGTCCTAGCAATGACTGAATTATGCTGGAATCTGTATATTTCCTTGGATGGAATTCAAAATATTTGTTTGACATACATTTCTCACAAAATATTGCTATGATTCATACATAGATACATTACTGATTTTTAATGGTAATCACAAGATGTTTTAAAAATTTATATTCTATGTTAGAAAGACACCATAAAAAGTGCTCTCCAGAAGGACAATCTGTGTATGACTCCACTCATATGAGGAATTTAAAATTATGGACTAAGAACAGTTTAGTGGATACCAGGGGAAAGGTGGGGTGGGGGGTGGGCACGAAGGGTGAAGTGGTGCACCTACAACACGACTGACAAACATTAATGTACACCTGAAATTTCACAAGATTGTAACCTATCATTAACTCAATAAAAAAAAAAAGTGCTCTCCAGTTTCATCTCTAACTAAGAGATGCTAGTCAATTCTTAACCAAAATGTCAGCTTGGCTAATATTAGAAGTTTGCAAATATTGTTGCTTGCATGAATAGATATGTAATATTTTAATCATTCAATAAAATTGTTAAAACCTACATCCTCCAAAAATGTGAGAAAGTTTTCAATATTAGGTCCATTTTACAGATGAGGAAAATGAAGCTCAGAGTGGTTGAGTCATTTTCCAGAGGTCACACACCTAGTTTATGGCAGGTCTGGGATATAATTGTCGGACAACTCTGAATAAAAGAAGATTGGATGCATATTAATTAAGTATGATTCAGTCGCACAACTCTTAACATGGTTCTGAATTAGATATTTCTGGACAAACCTGATATATGGAAATTCAAAAGCTGTCATCTATTCCACAATAAACATGAGAAACTATTTAGGGAGCCATTTATGTCTGTCTATATCAGCTGCATCACACATGTGGACATCCTCCTAAAAATATTCTGCATTGGACCCATCCAACATATTAAAATATTTCTATTCTTTAGATAATAAGAAACAATAAAACTATGATAAAAGCTATGGTAAATTAGACCTGTCAACCTATGCTAAACACTTAAATGAGAACTTTAAAAAATTTCAATGATGTTACATTTCCTGAAATGAACATTAATATAAAATTCATAAAAATAATACCAGAAGAGTTAGGTAGGCCATGTTAAGGTATTTATTACTTCATTAAAAGCAGACCAGCTCTTATCAAAATGAAAGAAATCTACTTAATGGAGACAGTAGCTGGTAACAGTTCCATAAATCATTTTCCTTCCTTCCTTCCCTCTCTCCATTCCTCCCTCTCTTCTTCCTTCCTTCCCTTCATCCTCTCTTCCTGCCTACCTTCCTTCCCTTCCTTTTGTCCTCCCGTTCTCCCTGCCATCCCCCTTCCTCTTCTCTTCTTTTTATCAGTTTTGTGGTTGTTAAGCATCATTATGTAACTTAGGCTGAGACTTCTCTTCTATTTCAAGTGATGTTCAGTGTAACTGGGAAACCCTGCGCTATGCCACAGAGGAGCACCACTAATGAGAGCACAATTTCTAGAGTCAGGCTCACAGCCCCGGGTTTAAATCCTGTTTTCCTCTTGCTGTTGGAATTACTTTGGCCAAGTTACTTTACCTCATCTCTAAGATGGGTGTACTAGTACCCACTTCACTGTGTCGTTGTGAGCATTATTTAATTGAATTAGACAGCATATGTAGCCTGAGAACCACTGCACCTGGTCCACGGAAGGTGTTTGAAATATATTAGTTCCTTCCTTTCACCTTACTCCACTTTATAGTAGCATTTTTTTTCTTCAAAGAATTATTCTTATTTATTATTCTAAGGTCCAGCCTTTGTCCTTTCAGAGAGAAAAACTCATTTAACTTTTTTACACAGCCTTGCAAAAATGTTAGAATCTGCCAAAAGAAATTTAATTATTAACAGTCATAGATAATTGATAGTAATTACGTGCTGTAGAACCCACCAGCTTCTCCCGAGAACTGAGGGCTTATCTAAATTGTTTGGACCTAGAAATCATTTGGCTTATGGCAACCCGGTAAGTTCTTTCCCTCAAGGTTTCTGGCAGTTCCTGCTTCCATTCAGCTTAGAAATTCTTCTTTTAAGCTGTCAGCAGGAAATGAGGTGGCATAAGGCAATGAAAATTTTAAAATTTAATATTTGCTTCCAAGTTTTTAAAACTTTTCAAAGGCAGAGTTGGCGACTGTTGTCAGCCAAGGGGTATTTACTGAATATTAATCTGGATGTAGATTTGAGAACATATCGGTACCTTTATCCTCAAAAAGCTTCCCAAGGGAAGGGAGGAGAGCAAAGTGGATTCTCAGGGATTCTAGATGCCTGCAGAGTATTTAAGAAGGCTGGGGGTCTCCTACAAATTCCTTAAGGTGGGGGCTTGGTCTTCATCTTCCCTCACAGCTCTTGGTACCTAATAGACAAAGCAACAAGCAGCGGGTACGTGGATGAACAGCTGTAGCAAGCCACTCCAGTAAGTGTTTAACAGAATGAAATACCTCACCTATTCTTGGGGATCAGCTGTGAATAGAAGATAATCAATATTTTTTCCAGGTGAATTTTAATATTACTTTCAAAGCTGGTTTATAATATGTATTAAGAATAAGGACAGAATATGTTTGTTTTGATAACTGAAGAGGTACCAGATGGTTGATGATTAAAGGTTCATGCAACTTGCTTGGGAGAAAACCAATTGTTTTCTGCACTTCTTTAAAAATTATTTCTTTTGTGTGACTCTTTTCATCCAAGAGCATGGAAGTGGAACCACACTTGCATTCTTTATTGGAATTTGAAGAGTTTTGATGTAACTGTTTTTCCTATTACTTGAATGATAAATTGACATCGTGAAAAAGGGAAGAGAGTATTTTAAGTCCACAGATACAACTGAAGGCAAACCAACAGTTTTTGTAACAGTTAGAATCTGAACAGTTGAAGTGTAATCACAGTTGAGATTCTGGTCCACTTTCAGATAAATGCAAAATAAATAATAACATTATTTTAGTTTAATCCTAAAGCTGTTTTTCATTATTTTGGGGTTTTACTACACCCATCAAAAGCCATACAATGCTTAACCCTTCTTGTTAAACTTTTAGGGAGACTCATATTTCCTCTTAATGAGTTTTGCATTGTATTTCATACAGAAAACTAGTGGGCGGGTTTTCTATTTCTTCTCACTCTAACAATATTAAGGATAATTGTAACTATTCTCTGAGTTATACTTTGAGTACGCTTAACAATTGCCTTAATAAAAAACTAGCAAAAAATTAGAGTAAAAACTGGAGGTAAATGAACAGAAAATCATTACAAAATGGAGATAATAGAAGTATGTTCAGTTCTCACTGATAGCAAATTCATGGGAGAATAGGAGGAAAAATAAGCTTTAAATAAAAGATAACTACTTCTCTCTGAAAACAGCCGTTTCTTTAACAAAGTGACCCTTGCAAAGCCTAGAGCAGGGAACAATATCCAATTAAGTATTTAGTTGGAAGCATAAAAATAATTGTTGCTATGTCTGGAACTGCTTAATTCCTATAGTTAAATAAGGAGTGAAGGAGACACAGGGATCCCTTAATGAGGAGATTAACTTCACTCTGTTCTTCAGTGAATACTACCCCTTAGCCTGCAGCAAAACCTTTCAGAAATGGGGACTGTTCATCATAAACAATTGTGTAATGTGTGCAAGCAGAAGTGTAGCTCAGTACAACCCTGTCAACACTCCGGACCCAAGGCAGAATAAGAGTACTCTAGGTCTATAGCATCAATTTTATGTGATTCTGTATGTTCTGTGTGAAGAAAATATAATGTCTCTGGAAAATTTTAGATGACATATACAAATATAGATATTTGCTAGACCAAAAACGAAGAAATCATGTATCTCTATTGCAGTGATGGAATTAGATACAAGAAATGATCCATTCTCTAACTCTTGAGCAATTATGCATATACATTTCATAGATGACTGTGACAAATAGCATAGGAAAACACTCGTAGGATTATTTCAAAGAATGTATTTTTATCTCAAACGTGTTTAAATTTTAATTCCAAAATCTCTCTTAAATCACAGGAGATAAAATACATAAATACACAATATACAAAAGTTGATAACATATAATAGCCAAGAGCTAAAAATAAAATATTTGGGGGCCAGCCAGTGATATAGCATTAAATTTGCGGGCTCTGCTTTGGTGAACACCGGCTGCCAGTTAGCATCCTGGGTGTGGACCTACACACAAGTGTCCCATGTATAAAGTAGAGGAAGATGGGCATGGATGTTAGCTCAGGGCCAATCTTCCCCCCAAAATTTAAAAAATAAATAAAGGAAACATTCTATTGCCAGTAATTAAGAATATAGTTTTAAGCTATGAAATCAGTATCTAAGTAATAGTAGAGGTTTTGGTAGAAACGGGATGGAGAAAGATAAAGCTCAGTATGACTACCTCCTGTGCTTCGTTGCCCATCTTTACAAAGCACTATGATTTGAGAGTGTAAAACTCAGCCAGCAACTGCATTTGGTGAACGTGGACAAACTGCATTTACTGGGGATTCTTATGATGATTTGCTACTGCTGACATTTGTCCAATTATGACAGCTTCCTAATGGATTTTTAGATCCACAGCATGCTGCTGATAACTGAGATTCTCTGTTCGAACAATCCGTAAGCCCCATTCCAGCAAGAGGGAAGGAAGCTGTATGCTGGGAAAACTGCAGTGGCCAGGTAGTAATCTGACATAGGACATTTCAGATGCTTTGCAAACAACTGATTAGTTGTATGTGAAATGTATTAAAGTGTCGAGAATTATATCCAATGACCTGGATACAACACTGTTACAGAATAGATATTTTTTGACAGTTATGCTGGCTCCCTTCCACAGCATCATTAAGAAAATAGACCCAGGAGAAGAAAGGCATTTAGTTTTATATGTTTTTATTTGCTTTCCTGCCCCAAATGTTATTCTATATTCAAGACCTTGTTATTTATAATTTGAGCAGGCAGGGAAACAAATTTGCAAATATTGTCCAAATTTTTGTTACAGCCTTTTATTCTTTTTCTATCTTTGATGAAATATGCTTCAAATGTTGCTTCAAGGATGGCAAATTACCTAAAAATTGTATGCATAGCGATTTGTAGTAAGCTTCTTTTTCCATGAATTTAAAAGTTCATAAAATAATGTTTGAATATTGCGGGTGAGACAATAGCTCTTATCTTCTGTATGTTTATTAGAAAAGACAGTAATTATGTCTCTATTTGGAATTCCTGATATTTTATGCCTCCATCAAAATGCTGTCCCTAGGCCAGTGTGAATTTTTTATTTCTTGGTGCCTGAAAACCTGAGCACTAGGATAATATATAATTCTTAGAAGATTCATAACGCATAGGATATTATGCAGTTTATTAAAGAAACACCGTCTTTTGTGAGACTCTAAGAAGTGAGAGAACTATGCATTCTATAAAATTGCTGTGAATATTTTTATCTTAAAATTATCTTAAATCTATGTAAGTCTAGTGCCACTAGTTTAATCAAGTTAGTCAACAGCTGGATTTCTTACCCGTTGATTCAATTTGGTTAAATTTGTCTTGTCTCTTCCAGAAGAATAAAGAAATTCTCTACCCACCTTTTCAAACCTCCACAAAGAGGTCAAAATCACGGGTATGTGTTTCAGCATATATCGCAGCAAGCTGGGTCACCATGCGGCAAAGCATTCTGCACAGGGGTGTCGCCTACTCTGATGCTTCCTGTGTCCCTGCTGCCTAAGCTGTCAACTGATCCAGCTGGGATCTGCACTCTCACATGCCTGGCCAGCTCTGGAACACCCTCATTCTCTCTTTTCATTGTAGATGCAATTTTCCAAGCCCTAGGGAACAGTGGTCAACAGAATAGACATGATTTCTCTCCTGATCTTCTGGAGTTCACAATATTCTTGAGGATCAAGACATTAAAGAAACATCCAGATAAATAATATAGTAATTGCGGATTATGCAAAGTACTGTAAAGGAGATGATAGACAATGACAAGGAGGCCTGTGGGTAGATAGGGTTTCAGAGTATATCTCACCATGAAGGGGATATTTTAAATAAAAGAAAACCAGTCTTGAGAAAGGCTAGGGCAAGAACGTTCCAGGCAAAGGAAGCTGCTTGTGTAAAGGTCAGTGGCACTTTTGAAGAAACAAAAAGAAGGCCAGTTTGGTGAGAGTGGTTGGATAAGGGTGAGGTGGTACATGAAGAGGATGGAGAAGCAGATGGGGCCAGATCAGGCAGCGCTTTGTAGGCCATATCAGGGAATTTAGATTTTATGTTCATTGCACCTAAAGACACCTTAGACTCATCATATCCAAAATTATCACTTGTTATCTTCTTGCCTGTATCAATCAGGTCAGTCAAGAACAGGAAACACTCCAGGTCTTTCAAACAGAGTTAATTTAATTGAGGGAATTGCTTACACAGGTGATAGAAGAGCTGAAAAGTAAAACAGAATGGTGAGGCAGCCTAGAAATTACTGCCCTCGAGGGACAAAGAGAGGAGCTTGTTTTTCAGATTCTGGTACCCTCTCACTCCATGTTATAATTTGACTGTAAAGTCTGGAAACGTAGATGATATATTTTATTTTATGTTTTACTCACTGAACAACCAGACCTTCTGTGCTTCTTGATATGATGCAATAAGGAAGTACACAGAACCACCCAACTAGATGCAATGTTCAGATCTTACTTGGCTCATCATTCAAACAAACCAATGATTAAAAGACATGTAGACACAATAAGAGGAATTTGAACACTAGATATTTGCTGAGATTAAGGGATTATTAATTTTTCTAAGTTGATAATGTTATTTTAGTCACATTAAAGAGTGCTTATCGTTTAGAGATACATATTGAAGAATTTACAGATGAAGTGACGTAATGTCTGGAAATGGCTTTCAAACAATCCAGTGAGAGTAAATGAGGGAGTAGGAGTTTAGATGAAATAAGATTGACCATATGTGGCTAATCATTGAAGACGGATACTTAACATACTATTTAATCTATTTTTGTTTGGTTTGAAATTTTCTACAAATACAATATTAAAAATAAATAAATTCATGGGAATGGATGGCACTTCCTAGAGAGAGTTTGTGAGGAGCAAAGATAAGAGATCCAAAGATTGAGCCTTGAAGACCATATCTTCTAGAGGTGGGGGAAGGAAGGAACCAGACAGGGAGCCTGAAAAGGAGGGGCAAAGATGAAGGAAAAAATTAGGAGAGTGTGGCATGGCAAAGCCAAGAAAAGAGAGGAGTGGTGATCAAAATATGTGCAATGTGACTGAGAAATAGAGTAAGATGAGGGCAGAAAAATCCTCATCTCAAGTATGGTTTCGGGCCCTGATATCTCCTTGGCATGAGAGTGGAAAGATGGTAAGATTGGGATTTTTAGGGCAAGGAGACATTGCTCCTCGCGTTTGAGTATATGAGCTGCCCAGTTTACTGAAGAAAACTGGGACACAGACAGCAGCCTGGTAACTTTGGCTCCCGTTTACCATCATCCCTTGTATGATTATCTCAGGGGAACTTCTAAGAGACGAATGGCTGCATCTTATGGCAAGATTCAAACACTCCCCAGTCCTGAATACCTATTGACACATAATAGTGTTCAATTCTACCTTCCCTTTTAACATCTTCTATGTCCCAAGACAGTTTTTTTTTTTCATTTATGGAGGGTATTTTTGAAGTCAGTATGAAAAAGTCCCATGAAATCAAAGAAAGATTGTTAGCAAGTTGATTTAGCCACGATGCCTTTCAATTTATGAAAAATAAAGAGCTTATCCATGGGTAACGTTTTTAAGTCCCCACAATTTTTGGAAAACAAATGAGATTGGTTCTAGCCATACCCTTATTCTACTTTAAGTTTTTTAAATGTAAGTTGTATGTTATTGCCTTCTTTACTATCTTAACTCTTGTCCATTTAGGATAGAGATGTAAAGATGTATTTATTCATGCCGCAGGTAATCAACAAGGATTTATTGAGTGACTGTTGAGTATCAGGCACTATTACAGATGCCAGGCAGTAACAGTGGACAAGAACCAGGCAGTAAACAAAAACAGGCAAAATCTCTGCTTTCATGAGATTTATGTTTGGGTTGAAGAGGTATTCAAAAAATTTTAACAAATAAATATATAGTTTATCAGGTAGTGATAAATGCTATGAAGAAAGATCAAGCACGATGAAAGGAGGGAAAGTGAGAAGGGTGCTATTTTTTTTATTGAGGCCACGTTGACTTAGAACGTTGTATAAATTTCAGGTGTACAGCACTATATTTTGCATTCTATATAGACTGTATCATGTTCCCCACCAAAAGTCTAGCTGCCATCTGGCACCAGACAAATGTCCTCTTTTACCCCTTTTGCCTCCCCCAACTCCCTTCCCCTCTGGTAGCAACCACTCTGTTCTCTGTATCTATGCATTTGTTTTTTTATCTTCCACATATGAGTGAAATCATATGGTATTTGTCTTTCTCTGTCTGACTTATTTTGCTTAGCATAATATTCTCGGGATCCATCCATGTTGTTGCAAATGGCAAGATTTCATCTCTTTTTATGGCTGAGTAGTATTCCCCTGGGTATGGGTGCTATTTTAATAGTTGGTCAGTGAAGTCCTTGTGATGAGGATGAGGTGGCATTTGAGCAGAGACCTGAATAAAGTGAGAGAGAAAGCCTTGCTCCCTGGGAAGAGCATCCCAGGCAGAAGGAACTGCAAGTACGAAAGCCCTGAGGTGAGCACAGTGTTGATGGTTTGAAGAAGTGAGTAGAGGAGGCAGAGTGGCTCCAGGTGAGGGAGTGAGGAGTGAGTAGAGAGAGAAGGAGAATGAGATGGGCACTGAGAGATTGGGGAATGGAGACAGACGATGGAAAGCCTTGTAGACCAGGCTAAGAACTAGATTTTACTGGAGGGAGAGGGGGGAGAGATTGAGTGGTTTTGAGAACAGGCATGGCATGCTCTGACTTAGTTTTAAAAAGATTTGTGTGTTTGTGTTTATTCACCTATTGTTTAACTAATACTGTGAATAAAGTTTGACGACATTTCTTAGAAATGGTCAAGCAAAGTATAAACATCTTTTTGTTCTTTAGCAGCTCCACAAGGCCATTTAAAGTCCTAGAAAAACTGACAGAATAATTTGTGGCAAATAAATGAAATATTTGGTGTGTAGGCATGGTATTATTAACATGGCAAGCTTGCATTCCTAAATATCAAGTTATTAAATTCAATGTGGCCATATTGATTGAAAATAACTTCTAGTCCATTCCCTCCCATCTCTTTCCAATTTGTAGACGAAGAAACTGAGGCCAACAGTGGTTTGTTACCCTGTCCAGGACCACATATCTGAGTATTTTAAGTAGGGCAAAGGTCAAGGTTTTCTCACTTCCCTTCCTGGTTTCCGACCTTAAACTACCTCCAATCCCATGTATTGTTTTCAGTGACTAATTTCAATTCTAACTTTAAAAAAACTAGAGAGACAATGTTTTTCTAGACTCGGGAAAACTAGACAAATCAATAACCAGACGATATTTAAGAAAATACTTTTAATTTACTCACTTTTATTTTCTATTATCAGAGAAATGTGTGTCCTTTCCTGACCTTCGAAAACTCTCTCAAATAATATAGTCTCTCAAACTCTGAAAAATGAAATCAGCCCTGAATTATTGTATAACGTGTAACAAATATCTAAAGTCTGAAACCTGACTGTGATGACAGGACTTTATTAATTCCTGCTGAAGTCATGTGGGTTAAACTACAAGTTTGTTTACAAAGGTCACACACACACACAAATCAGATTTTCCCCATCCCCAAGTCATTGCTGAGTTTGAAAGCCTGTCTGGCCAGTCTTGGCTGTTACAATGTTGGTTTCTTTAGTCTGTAATGTCAAGGTCAGTTGGAGGTGAGGGCTATGTGGCATTAGGGAAAGAAAGAATTAAAGGAATGAGGAAAATATTCCCAAATCTCAGAGGATATGTACTTGGGAAAAAAGTAAGGGAATTGTTTGAAACATGCTTTTTGCCACATTTTGGAATATGAACTAAGTCAAACACTGAGCACAGGAAAAAGACAGGTTTTTAGAGATTAACGGTTTACAGATTTATAGGGAAATTCCTGCCCTAGTGAGCAAATGGCTCCATAAACCTATATTCTGCAGTCTGCAATGTAAAGCATTGATTTCAGTGTGTTAGGGAAGACTTCTCGGAGGAGGTGACATCTGAGACTATTTTGAAAGACTGGTAGAAGAGAGGCTGAGGGGGAGGGTACATTCGTGGCATAGGGGACATCAGAAGTAAAGATGGAAAGCAATGCAGTGTGCTTTGGAAAATACAAATAGTTCAATGTTGCTGGTAGACAAAAATCCAACAAAAACTACTGTGGCACTTATATCTGGTGGAATGTGTGCAATGAAACTCATTTACTATATTTGCAAGAAAGCATTATTAATTATTGTCAAAGAAAGACTAATGTTAATTTTCCATGCCCAAACAATGTAGAAAATGAGTGGCTTTTTATAAAGGATGTCAGACAGGCTGGGCAAGCCTTCGTTTTTGTCTACCTCCAAGATGCTGTGAGCTTGGGATCAAGCTGTAAAGTGAGGTAGCACGTATCGTTGCAGTTCTCAGCAGAAGAAAGAAATATCCTTAGGAAGACTAGTCTGAGATTTTTGGGGGTGTTTGTTCTCTGTGCCTCTTCCTACAGCAAATTGATCACCAATTCCTAGCTTTTCCACATCTTTAATATGTTTTGAATTTTACCTTGATTATTTCTCACCTGGACTTCTGACAAATTTTTCTCTCTACTTATAGTCTCATGCCGTTCTAGGCAATGGAGTGATTTTTCTAAGGTGCAAATAGGATTTTATTCTGCCCGTAAAACCCTTGGCCCCTGTGCCTTCAGCAAAAAAATCTAATCTCCTTATATAATGGCCCCCATGCTTCCAATTCCCATCGTATGCCTCATCTTCTGGACTCCTCTTTATATTATCATTTCCTCTAATTTGCCTTTCTCTTATAAGTGCTACTCCTTTGCTTGATGTACTCTTTTCTTCTTGCTCTGGCAAATACATTCAGTTTGAGTTCATCTCGCCTAGGAACTCATCCTGAGGTTTTAGACCAAGTATGGGAGAAATCCTTCAGGCTTCCTCGGATCACCTTTTCCTACCTATCACAGAGCACACGTTCACACTGTATTATAAGGGTTTCTCTCACCAGCTAAGAACTTCTTAATTGGTGGCACCCTGTCTTTTATCTATATATCTTCAGCACTCAATAAATTGTCTTGATGTAGTCAAATTTCTCAGCAAATATTTGTGAAGTGAAATGAATTGTGTTCTAACCCTAAGAGTCATCACATATCTCTATTTTCAAGGGTAAAAAAATAAAAAGGAAAAATTAAAGGTACACTTTTATAAATTTGCCTCCCTTTCTATCAAAAACGTGAGTTGTATTTTTTTAGGATGAATTTTTAAAGGCATATAAAAAAATTTGTTGTGTGAAAAACTTAGTCAAAATCGTTATTAGAAAGGCTATTATTGTTGCAAGAGAAGCCTTTGCGTTGAAATAGGGTTCTTTCTATGGTTGTTGAAGTAAGAATGCAGCAGAATGTACAATTATGTACAATCTGTGTTCATTTTTTATACTTTCTGTCAATTTCCAGATCCTTTTGGGGTGGTGGAATGCCTGTGGCTTTCTGACTAGTGTAGCAAAACAGAACAGTTCTAATTCACTCAAATTTGGGTGGTTATTGGTTGCATGCCTCTGTGGTTCTTTTTCATTGAGTTTTAAGTCCAAAACTCTGGGCGGTATATCAGTTTCAGACCTCAATCAAAATGCATTTTTAATTGGCAAGCTCATCATAGAAATTGAGAAAGACAGTATAAAGACAAAAGGAAACACTCTTATTTGAACAATTCAATTTATACACTTTCGTTCAGCATTATTTCCCTGGCATAACAACAAAATGACACTATGGTTAGATCCACGATAAATATTTTAGTATAAATGTCATTTGATGTTTTCTCTAGATGCCAGAAACAAAGACACTTCCTAGATAATGAATAATACTATAAGTGGATCTTTGCATACATTGAAAGTACCTTGTATGGTGATCCTATTTCTGATGTCATGAGTAAATCAGAGCCAGAAGCAGAGGAGAATGAAATTGGGGAGGAAAAATCTGTTTAAGCTTCAACATTATACTTGAATTTGCAACTGTTAACTACCATATCTATTGGTCATGTCCTAAATATCATTGGCACTTTCTGGTGTCGTCTCATTCTTTTACCATTTTCCCCCATCCTCTCCTGTATCAGGGTATGTATAAATGTTGTGTGTACAATGGATGATACATATGGTTATACATGCTGCTTTGTATGTATACTCTCTGAAATCAAGTGATAATTTCCTTGAGTACAAGGGCTAACTTCATCTCATTCTTTGTTCCCTTCACATAGCTTCATATTGTGTGTTAAATGCTTGATACATTGTGTTCAAATTTGAATGACTACAGTTGGACTTTGTGGAGGAAAGCAGACTAATATGTGTTAGCAGTCAGGGGAGTAGAAGAATAATGAAAAGATAAAGAAATTTTCAGGAAAAATTACCTTTTCTTCTTTTCTGTGACTTCCTGACAATTTGTCGCCAGGCTCAACCATGTATTTTCTGGAAACTTCATCAAGTGAAATCATTCTAAGACACTACTGCTTTCAAAACCTGGATCAAATTTCCTTTTGGAGCTGGGATCTGACCAAGTACATATAGAAGTCTTAAGATGGATTAATTTTTATTCCGTTCATCTGATCTCTTTCATTTATCATTTAATATGTTGACAAAGGGACTGAAATACACAGAGACATGGAATTTTGGGTTACCCAAAACGACCTCCTCTGACTCAGTCAAATTTGTGGTTTAGATTTTAGCCATCACTATGGTTAATTTCTATTTGTTTTTACAATGCATATGAACAAATGTTCAATAAAAAAAAATTAAAAGAGAAAGAACCAAAAGTGAAATGTGAGAGTGGTGAGACCAGCCAACATTGTATTACAGATACCAAGCCAAACGATGGAAAATGTGAACAATCTGGGTTACTTTAGTTGAAACAATAAACCATCGATAGTACCCTAATACCTTTAAGGCTTGGATAGATGTTAAAGCTTTTATTTCTTTTGTGTGGAAATTTCTATTGGGTCATTGGTTTCAACTAATAAAATCAAAATCACGTTAATTCAATTTCTTTTTTCTTTGTCTTCTCATGGATCATCGGACAATTTCAGCTATGTCGTGATGTGCTCCATGATTCTAAAGAGTAGGCTTCAAACAAAGGGAGGAGAGGAGAGGAGCAGAGGAAAGGTAGGGGAAAGAGAGAGAAGTGCTATGTCTTGAGCACCTACTGGATGTTAGGCTTGGCCAAGCCCTGTATATACATTGTCTCCCAAACCCCGCTATGTAAGTGTTATTCACTCTACTTTACAGATGAGGAACTTTAGGTTCTCAAAGGTCAGTAACTTGCCCAGGATAAGTGGTAGAGTTAAGATTTAATCCTAGTTCTGATTTATGCCGAATTTTCACTTCTTCAAATTGCCTGTAAAACTGGGATACAAGAATCAGAAATGCCTGCTATAAAAACTCAGAAATGAATCAGACATATTTTCTTACATGTGTGTAGTAAAATAAGAGTTAGAAATTAGTATCTGTGGACTTCATTTCTCTGTGCAGGCTTGGGCTCTCCTACCATGGGTGAGCAAGCACTGACTATAATATGTTTTTAAATGATAGCAGTGACAAATGTTCATGGCACTACCTGAATAATACTGATTAAAAATAATTAGTTACCAAAAAGAAATCAGTCAGTAAAATAATAATAATAATAATAATTAATTACCACAGAGCAAACTATAAATTTACTTTCCCAGCTTTCCAGGCCATTGAAGCAGAGCAAATATTGTCGCCACATAGCAGAACTGATGATCCTTCCAACTGCCAGCTGAACATGGTTTTGGAGAGTTTTTTTCCGTTAAATCTGTCAAGCTTTTCAACCCAGTATGTCTCATTGCTTATTAGAAAATGTAATAGAATGTGAAGAATAGAAATGAATCCAAATTCATCTGTGTTTTGGGACTTTCTAGTGTCTCATAAAGGAAAAGGAGTTTTAATTTTATAATGCCTTTAGAGAACTGAAAGGATCTGTTACATCCTTTTAGTAGTTCTACAAATGGTATCTTTTTCTTTCTTAGTATACTACAATTTGCAAGCCACCATACTGAAGTCTCTTGTTTTTATTGACTAGTCTATTAATTCATTCAAGTTTAGGAGATAAAAATATAGACATATAAGACCTCAGATTCGTTTAGTAGACACGATAAAATATGTATGCAGAGATTTACAATATTAAACCATGAAATCCTTGTGTAGAGTTAACAACTTGATTATGAAGACATGTAAGATAAGTTTAACAATACTTTTTCCTTTTTTTCTTCAATAGTTTAATTAATCTCATTTTTCTTGGGGATGGTGGGGAGCACATTTCACCCCACACGGTAGCCCTTATCAAAACAAACAATGCTCATTTGTCTAGTGATTGAAGGTACACCAAGGTATCTAATGTTGATGATTTAAGTAAGATTTAATTTTTTAAAAAATCTGATCATTTTAGGTCAAAGGAGAAGTACATCTAACACACTTGGGCTAGGCTGAGAATATGAAGTACTGCTTTAAATGTTTGCTCTGGAGCCAGATATAGAAAAGTTTGGGCAAGTCATAGACCAATCATAGCTACATTTATCTCAAGAATATTTCCACTCATCTCCACCTGGTAATGACCATTAAAAGGACAGAGAAATTTGCATACATATCTAAGAAATCTGAAGGACATCCAGACAGCTATGAATTTAGAAGAAAATATTGATCTTCTTTATACAACACATGTCAGATAATTTTCTTTCAAAAACACTACTCACTGCTTATTCCTGGTGTCTTGACTTCTAACAAAACCTCAAGATTGGTTGGTGTTGGTCTGAATGTGTGTTCTCATGAACGTTCTGTGAATTGACTGTGGAGAAGTAGGAGTTTTCTGGAGTACAGGAAGCCTCGTTGTGTTGCTTGGCAGTTCTTTTGGTGCCATGAATGTAACACGTCAAGCGACTGTGTGGCTTAAGTTGCTGCTTTCCTAGAAGGCAGGGGGAGATGGTGTTTAGTGGGTCTGCTGGTTGAGTAGGCCAAAGCAAACTTTGTTATAAGCACTGTCTCGTGGTAGAATACATTCTTTTGCCAAGCATGTCATTCAGTTTTCAGACATAATTTAACTGCTTTGGGATGTGGGGAGCGGGGAGGAATTTTGCTGTTGCCTGCTGGAATAGTCCTGGTGAATAAGATGGTGGGGAGAAGACTGCTGTGAGCAATTGTTGCTAAGAGCTGGGGAGAACTGAAACTTCAGTCTGCTCATTTGGCACTAGCTGTATGCAGTCTTGCGGGCCCTGTGTCACAGCTACCTGCAGACTGCTACTGGGTAAGCTTGCAGCCGCCATTGTACCTTCTGGCTGCTTGCAACCATAAGGCAAATGCTTAGTCAGTAGCTTTTGAAAAAGAGCATGATTAATAAACTCATAAAATTCTCTTCTCTGATTAAAGCAGCAACTATGCAGCAAAATCTATTAGAACTTACTTAGAGACCATTATAGTGGAGAAAATAAATTATTAAAGGACGCATTCATAGGTACTCTAGGAACATAGATTTGGCTGGGCCAGTCCTGTCTCCCAGCTGTGAGAATTAAATAAGAGTCTGGGGCCTTGTTAAATTTAGTGCAGGACATAGTTATAAGACAGCAGGGAAAAATACCATAACTGAAAGGCGGCTGCACTCCTCCACGAAGTGCACATTGATTTTCAAAAGCCAGAGAGTGGTTCTTCAGTCCCTGGGCTACTGTACACTGATAGAGAGGCCGCATTTTAGATCACAGCTAGTTTTTCTTTTAGTTTTATTTTTAAATCCTTTCCCACAAATCTAGCTTATTAGGGCAAGAAAGCTTTAAGGAGATAATAGGCATAAAAGCAATCTGGAAAGCTGAGAAACTCCATTCAGTTGTCATTAAGCCTTAACTGAACTCAATTTTCATTTTGTATAAGTGCGTTATGGTTTAAGGATGTCAAACATAAATTTAGATAAATGTTTGCTTCACCAGACTTGCACATTAAAATATGCATTTTCCAAAACCAGTTAATCCACAAGTTGCTATTAATAAAGCTCTGTTTTTATTTTAATTCTTCCTTTTAAAAAAATTATAATTTGTTTTCCTAAAGAGTATCTAGTAAGTCCTGGCATTGGTAAAAGAGAATTCCTTATTCTCTCTTTTTGAAAATAGTAACAAATTAGTGCATTGATTCTCACTTTAAACTTTCTTGCTTTACATTTATTTACTTATTCTTTGAGTCTATAAATGCTTAATCATCATGCACAATGTATGAAGTCACATGAAGTGCTGTCAGGGATACAAAATGACTAACCACACCACTAGCACCTGGACTATGACTACTCCTCCTAATTAATAGCAAAGCACTAACAAAAGGCCTGGTCTGTGTCAAGCACTGTTTTAAGCACTTTATGGAAATTCATTTATTCCTCATAACGACCCTATGAAGTAGGTGTTATTATTATTATCCTGATTTTTACATTTGAGGAAACTGAGGCCTAGAGAGGTTAAATAATGGCCAAGGTCACACAGCTAGCCGTCGGCAGAGCCAGGATTTAATTTAGGCAGAAGAACTGTTTATGTTTGTGTGCATGTGTGTTGTGGGGGAAGGGGTAGAAGAATGCTTAGAAAAGTACTGAGGGGACCAGGAGGATGGAGGGTCCCAGCCATTGCGAGAACTGTGGAAGTGGGTGCTGAGTGGGAGCCGATGTGCAGAGTTGGAGGCTGGGCCTGCCAGGCCACGGGAGTGGAGAAGCAAGCTGCCCAAACTGCCTAGTCTGTGGAGCATCCTAAATTGATTATGGGGGTAAAACTAGACTAGTAGATTGGGCCAAATTATAAAAACCCTAAAGGTCAGGCTAGGGAATATGGCCTTTGTTTATGCCAACAGAAAATCATTGATGGTTTTTTAATATTGGGGAGATATGTTCAGAAATGTGTTTCCAAGTTTAAGTCTAATAACAGTGTGGTTGGATTGTGATGGAGAAAGAATGATACAACTTGTCTTGCTTGAATACAATTACGATAGAAAGGTCAGAAAATAGTGTTTGGGGATGGCAGTTATTATGCAAGAGACAAGCTGATTCCAGCGTAATGTTTTATTTTTTAAGGAGTAAAAACTCCTCAATACCCTGCATGTTGGCATCCATAAACTAGAAAATCTCAAAAGACCCTATAGGACCAACCTGACGAAATGAGAAGCCTCATTGTTCAAATGCAAACTCCTGAATGCCGTGGGCATACATCTTCCTTGATGGCTTTCTGTAGCTTCTTAAGTGAAGGCTCATCTTTGATAGTTAGATTCAGTATGGTTTCTTGCGTAGATGCTATGCTTCTGCATGAAAGATGAGTACATCAGATCCATTTTCATTATAATTCTCCTCGGATGGCGAGTGTGTGTAGAGTGGGCACACTTTTTTCTGATTGAAAGCATCTGCAGTTTATTTTCCATGGTGTTGTTTCCTATTTTCTTACTCTGACTCATGCCTTGGAGAGCACTGCCCAATCTGCTTCTTTCTTCTCCCCATGCGACTTTCACATCAGCTGCCATCAGGCTGCCTTCTCACCATTCTCTGGAATTCACTGGGCCAGAGGCTGTTCTGTATACTCACAGGAAGTACAGCTGCCACCACCCCTTCACCTTGCTATAGGTGCAGGTGGTTACAAGATACCACTCAGTGGCGTAATTATATTACAGATGTGACATGATTTATCAAAGTGTGTGAGTTTCAGTTTAACTTCTATCAATAATGAAAATATGACCTAAATCAGTTATTTCCTAGCTTTATTACATGGACTTTCAGAGTTTACATGGACTTCACAGATCTGTGAAGATTCCCCTGAACTAAGTGTGGTACTAGTAGAGATTTGAACCTTTATTTTTTCCCTTACTCACCAAGAAGTAGAATTCTGGGTTATGAACAACAACGTTCATCCATTCAGAAAACATAGATTCAGTGCCAAGGAATAACCCTACAGTCTATAAATGCCTAAAAACTATTGGAATTTACTAAAATGCCATCAGAATGATTGCACTGAAATAAGAATTACAAGTGCACATTAGCATTCTGGCTGGGGGACTAAAAACCTAACAAGGGGTCTTAGGGCGTCAGTTTCAGCTCAGCATTACTGTTCATCGTTCTCTGTGATTTATAGGCTGTAGCAGGGATAGAATAACAGGAACAATCCACACAGGGGGTATAATAATGAGTCAGAGTGTGAACACCTTGGAGAATAAGATTCAATTCACTGGCTTTCCCAACTAAATCCCAACCTTGCCAACCAAACTAATTCAGTCAACAGTGTGTTTTAAATATCTTCATTGGTAAAGTGTCTTTCCTTGTGCTATAGGAAAATATAGGAAAACTACAATCCTATTTTCTAGGCCAGTGTCATCCAGTAGGAAGATAATGTGAGCCACGTATGTAATTTTAAATTTTCCAGTAGCCACATTAAAAAAAAAGTGAAAAGAAAGAGGTAAAGTTAATTTTAATAACGGTTTTAACCAAATATCTAAGTTATTTCAATATATAATCAATATAGAAATTCCTAATGAGATGTTTTACTTTCTTTTTTTCATATTGTTTTCCAAATCTGGTGTATATTTTACACTTACGATACATCTCAACTACATTTCAAGTGCTCAATAGCTGCATGTGGATTAGATAGCACAATTCTAGGTATTTAAAAATCCAGCTGGTATGGAAGGTCTTTTTACATGCTGATAAAAATAAAATCTTTCAAAGAAATTGGGTTTTCATATTCATCATTTAATGAATCAGTTAGGGCAATGTTTCCAAGAGTGGTCTAAGAAACACTACTTTTCCTATAAGGTGTTATGCAAAAAGTGATATGATACACGATTTGGAAGATTCCGGGTTAAACAAATTTTCTTCGACTCCTCTGCTGGTGAAAACCTTGGATGTGCTGATATACATTGTGGATTTCTGAGAAGAGAGTGTGTGTACGATATTTCCTATTCTTAATTGAACATGAAATTGTTTTTTCACAGAGCATCTCTTGAGTCTAGTGTTACAAGGAACATACTGTGGAAAATGCTGATTTAAGCTCAAAATAAGTGATGTAGGAATTTGAAAATCGGAAAGAGGCAAAATGGAGAGGTCTTGGGAAGCCTTCTTGGGGATGTGGGTGTGCCGTCAGTTAATTCTTCTCCAGTGTGTCCGACACAATGTCTATTATAACATTTGGCACATTCTGCACTTGGCTGTCTCCCACAAAAGTTTTTCAAGTTCCTTAGGAAAAAGAGATATAATCGTATTCACGTCTTGATCCCACACTGGACCAAGCACAGTTGTCAGTACATGTTTGTAGGATTGAATTAATTAGAAAGTTTGACGGCGACCAATGCAGAGTAGAACACTTAAAGAGAAATGAACTTTGTAAGCCCAAGAAGAGAAACAAATCACACCACCATGTTAAGGTCAATGGGGAGATGACAGTGAGAGGACCAGTGTCTGCTGACATAGCAGAGAAGCCCCTCCCAGTGCCTCTCAGGCATTCAGTGTCAGGGTCATTCACAAGAGAGATTCACCTTCGAGGCAACTCAGGGAACAGGAGCGGGCAAGGACAGCAGTGGAGCGATGGGTAGACAAGGCAAGGCAGGGTAGACAAGGCAAGGCAAAATTTAACAAACCAAAAACTACCTTCATTGTAACACATATGGAATTTTCTGCCTTTCCCAGATAAATCTTTAGGTTTTGCGAAAACGAGATCTGAGACAAAAGGCACGAGGAGGTGTGTGTCAGAGGAGGTCAAGGACCAGAGCTTGGAGAAAAAACTGGAAAGTATACTTTTCTACCCAGATACCCCAAGAAACATTTGGTTTACTGAAATGAATTATTTAGAGATGAATGTCCAGGAAATTGCCTTCTTCACAGCAAGCAAGACTGGGTATGCTAAAGAAAGTTGGGTGTAGTATAAAAAAATTAAAACTGTGACCATAACTGTAATGATACACTCTTCCCAGAACTCCTGGATACATTTCAGGGAATATTTTTCCCATTCTAGATTTAGACATCAAAAAGAAAAAGCAGTTTCCTTAATTCTACTCCCAGAAATCCTTTCAGAACATTACCTTTGACCTGGCTTCTGATCACCAGACATAGTCTTTTAGCTTGTCCTTCCAAAGTTTTGACCACTCAAAGAATGCACCAGGCTGAAGATCAAAGAACTCTTCTGGTTTACACTTGGCTGCTGGGACAGCTCTGTGTTGTGCCCCTGCTGGAATTAGCACTGATGTCTTCAGAGGAGCCAGCCACAGGAATAGGGCAACTAGTCAGTGGAGACATGAAGAAGTGGTGAGGATATCATGAGCCCGGTGTAAAGCCATGCTCCTCACTTCCCAGTGAGAGACAATGGCTACCATGCCTGGCTGGGAAGCTATGCAGGAGGGAAGTCTAAGCCTGAGAGAGCGATAGGGCATCATTTGGAGTCTTCCATCCAGAAACTGTAATCACTGTTATGATTGTGATCACAACAGGATAATCATTTAAAGAAAAAAATTACTTTCCCATAGACTTTTTTTCTACAGTTGGACTCCAGAATTATCAAAACATTCTGATGTATTATCTTATTTGACCCTCCTGGTAAAGGAGACAGAGTAGGGAGCCACTGGACTGACGGAAACTTGAGAACAGAGAGTGCCTTGTTTCCTATTGTGACTGCAGTTCCTAACAGAGCTCCTGGCATGTAGTGGACAGTCGATAAAAATTTATTGAGTGAATTAATGGATACTCATTTTGCAAGTGGAGAACCTGATTTGGAAAGAATTAATGATCTTGCCAAAGACAATAAAGCTATTAAGTAGCTGAGTTGGTGCTATACTCAAGTCTTCTGATGCGTTTGCCAAGGCACCTCTAGAAAGGCTTGTGTACTCAGTAAGTTTTCAAAACATGCTTGATGCAAAACACGCTGGTTACATTTTTTTCTGGAATTATTCCCTCCTTTGGGCTTAGGCTTCTGTTAATATCTGCAAGCAGTTGCTCCTATTTTAAGACACGTTGATGCGCAGCCCTTCATAAATAAAGATGACACACCTGGCCCACCACCAGAGGACATGATCCATCCATTCCAAATCTTTTCCACTCTCTCAAGCTTTTATCCCTATGCCCTAAGTCTCAACGGATCATTAGCAAGATCAAAGTCAGCTGGTATGAACCACAATGTCTCCAAATTCTTCTATACCTTCACAGATTCCTCTCTCTCAAAGGCTAATCTCTCCACTTCCTCAGACCTCACTACCTCCTATCTCCTGGGAGCCTTGTTCCATCAATTAGTTACTCTTCTTCAAACTCATCCTTTCTACTACCTCCTTCCTCTTTGTCAGCAAACATACAAATCGCCTCCATATTTAAAAATAATTCTTTCTCTGTGCTGTGACTCCTGGGACCTTCTGACCATCTTTCCACCTCCTCTTCTGTCAGCAGCTAGGCCCCCTGAAGCACGGCTGCCACTCTGCCAACAGACCATTCTTTACCGTCCCAGAGGCCCCAGTGGCTTCCTTGGGGTTCTGTTCTTTAGGTCAAGTAAATCACCACCAGCCTTCAGTGTGCTTGTGCGACACATCCAGAAATTTCTGTCCTCTTCTTGCACTGCTTCTGGTTGTCATGGTGCTGTGGACACTCTGAATTTCTTGTCTGAGGGAAAAAAGGTCAATAAAATTAACAATTTTCATCATAACAGTGGGAAACATGACTAGGCATGATGGAGGAAAAGGGTGACAGTATTAAGTGAGTAGATTATGAGGCCATGTCTTATTTGGGTATCCAAAGACAGAAAGAATAGAAGGAGAAATAGGAGAGAAAAGAAGAAAAGGAAAAAAGGTAGGAAGCTGCTTGCTAGTTGAGGATACATGGCACGGCGGGCCTCAGGTCTTGGAGCTGTCACTACATGAGGTCAAAGAAGCCAAGACATCCCCCTCTCCACCAGAGCTCCCACTTTGCTCCTGCCCTTATCTCAGCCCCATTTTCCACTCTCAGGGAGAGGGAGCTCCGAGGGGCTCAGAAAGGTGAGATTCGCCGTAGTCTGTATTTCCTCAGACACCCAGCATTCCAGGGCACTCACAGGAAAATAAATCCCTACTCTAAAAATTTCTTCACCTACTTAACAGTTTCAAACACTTTGCTCCAAAATTAGGGAGAGGGTGCTTGAAAAACAAACTAAAGTTTATTTACAGTTTAGGCGACACAAATAATGATATTCTTTGCTTTCTTGTTGTGGAGACTTAGACATTCAGCAGATCAGGAGCCTAAAATCTGTAAGAGGTTTACAAAGTAGAAGTTCCTGAATGAGAAAAAGGATTGGAAAAAGGCTGGAGACCCTGAAGGAAAACTTCTCTAAAAGTGTTGGAAAGGCCCACCCTTGTTCATTGTCATCTGGGAAAAGGCAGAAGGAAATTTTATATTGATATATTTCAAAGTCTGCCAGTCAACGCACACCTCCAGGGAGCCAGATCTCGGACTCTGCTCCTATGGGTGGAAATCCTCAGCTGCACCACCTGGACCAAGTCTGATTGATCTTCCCAAGCGATGGACAGAGCAGGTTACAGTACCTGAACAGTGTCCAGATTGTGTTGCTATCACTTTATACGGGACTGATCAGTAGTCCAGATAATCTAAAAAGGAGAGGCACATTATCTCATTTCCCCTGGATACAATACTAGTTAAAAGTGGAAAGAATTATAAACAGAAAGTTACAGCTTCATTAAGCCCATGATGCAGGTCAAGTTTCCTGGCAGCCAATTCTGCCCCAGGCTAGTGCTAGACATGCAGTCATTTACAGACAGAAATAATAGCAGATTATATAGTCCTTTCTGTGCAACATGTGTTGAAGCTTTATATAGCTATTAATGTTCCTTTCCTACAGAAAATGGTCAGATAAATGTAACCAAAAAAGGGTCATTGCCTAATCTTGATGATTCAAATGGGGGCTGCAGGGCACCTCCATAAAACATTGCTTTTCTTTTCTGGGACACAGTTGACTTTCATTATTAATTCAAGAAAAGGCGGACCACTCTGGCAAGGTTTATTTTGTTGATGAAGATTTCAGATGAATTGTAAATACCAAGGAAACTACATTATTGTATCTACTAATAGGGATAATAATTATTATAATTTTTCATTTTTTTGAGGACTTTTTCTTAACTTTATATATGTTATCAAGCACAAAAAGTCTTCCCATGTTTTATGAGACCATTAGAAACGTTGCCCTTTATAAATCAGAAGTAGAGAAATTACATAAGTTTTCACAACTTGGCATTTTATAAATCCCATTTATCTGTCAATGAAGCAACACTTCCATTTTGAGTAAGTTAATTATTTCATCCCTCTTTTATTTTTTACCTTATAAGTAATTCTGAGTTCTTTGCTCAATTTTCCCACTGGAAAGGTTTTCTGATCACCCTTTAGTTGATATTTAGGAAAGTCTATTTTCAGATATTTTGGGGTTTAATCTTTTCTTCATACTTTCAGAGGTTTCTAATAATGTTGTTCTTTTTATTTTTATTTTCCGAAAACTAAGGTCCAATTAAGACTGAGATAATTTTCTTTTTTAGTAGTCATGAACCGAAGAATGCAGTTAGATATGATTTTATATAAAGAAACAAAATTTAAACTATTCGTTTTTCTTAGTTTTCTAGAATCTCTCCAAAGCATTCACCTGTCATGGTCACTGAGTTCAAGCTAACACTTTGCTCACTTTGAAGGCATAAGACTGTAATCTGTTCAGTTCAAATGTATTTTAAATGTTCAGAAACTAGAAGATTTTAAAACATGTGTTGGAAGCAAAGTGGGAAGCTGAAACTTATCCAGCCAATTAGTTTGTTACCTTAACAAAGGCTGATAAAAGCTGATTTTGGACAGAATGTGAGGCTCAACATCTGTGAGACAGGAAAGCTCATTGACTGACGGGAAAGCCGGACTGGACAACTGCTGTCTCAGGATTTTTTAACTCAGACAAGTCCCGTCATTTGCTCTCTATATGCAAGTACAGGCAACAGTAACCTTCCTGGATCCATCTTGAAATTGAAACTGTATCAATGCTAAAAGGAGCTTTAACTGCCAAAGACATCTCTCTCTCAAACGGGAAAAGAGGAACTGAGTGCGTAGAAATGGGGCACTGAGCTTTCC
Source organism: Equus asinus (assembly GCF_041296235.1). Taxonomy (NCBI): domain Eukaryota; kingdom Metazoa; phylum Chordata; class Mammalia; order Perissodactyla; family Equidae; genus Equus; species Equus asinus. The sequence continues at coordinate 177,176,948 of NC_091790.1, forward strand.
CTGAGAGGACTAATAAAAGCAAAATGATGACATTTTTCCCTGATAAGTTTTAAACAGATAATTAAGAACCCTTGACTTCTATTTCTCCAAAGGACAAGCATTAAATAGGCCAAAATGGGCAGCCAGGAGTCATGAATATTAATATGACAAAAAAGTTATATTCACTTTACAGAAGAATATTTTGCATAATTGCAAACTCTACTGATCTCATTAAAATATAATTTTCCTTACTAAAATTTAATTTTGCACAGAACTTTTAAAGAACATATCTAGGGTATAAAACAAACCATGATGACCTTTTATTAATGGTGGTTTTACTTTTATTGTTTTTATTCCAAACAATACAAAACGTATACAGTCATGCGTTGCTTAACGACAGGGATACGTTCTGACAAATGCATCATTAGATCGTTTCGTCGTTGTGTGAACATCATAGAGTGTATTTATGCACACCTAGATGGTATAGCTTACTACACACCAAGAATATATGGTTCTAATCTTATGGGACCACCGTCGTAGATGCGGTCCGTCCTTGACTGAAATGTTGTTATGTAGCACATGACTGTGTAACAAATCTAGAACATTCTTTCGAATCTTTCCCCAAACATCACAGTCTGGTATATACACTTCTAGCCTTTTAACTATTATATATGTTTACCAAAAAATGAGACAATTCAACGTAAACTTTTGTTTGTAACCTACATTTTTTACCTGCAATATTATGAATATCTTTCTAGATCAAAACATACCAATTTACTTTATTCTATTATTTTTTCTTGTTATTATCTGAAAAAATACTGAGAATCACTGAAGAAAGGAAAAAATTACTCATAATCCCACCACCTTTTTAAAAAGTTTAGCTGGTGAGAATCTGCTCTCCATTCATTCAGTCCTACTCACCCACACTTAGGCTCTGATAGTAAATACTAGTAACAGTTGGGAGCATATTCTTCTAGATTTTAACCACAGCAGTACTTACATATTCACATCTATATACGACATCTTATTCACATCTGCATACATACAGGCACACCTTGCAGGTATTATGGGCTCGGTTCCAGACTACTGTGATAAAGGGAATATCACAATAAAGTGAGTCACGCAAATGTTTTGGTTTCCCGGTGCATATAAAAGTTATGTTTACACTATACTGCAGTCTGTTAAGTGTGCAATAGCATTAAGTCTAACACAAAGTATATACTTTAATTAAAACATACTTTATTGCTAAAAAATGCCAACCATCACCTAAGCCTTCAGCAGGTTGTAAACCTCTTTTGCTGGTGGAGGGTCTTGCCTCTATTGATGGCTGCTGACTGGTCAGGGTGATGGTCACTGAAGGGTGGCTGTGGCAATTTCTTAAAATAAGACAACAATGAAGTTTGCCACGGGGATTGACTCTTCCTTTCATGAACGATTTCTCTGTAGCGTGAGGATGCTGTTTGAGAGCATTTTACCCACAGTAGACCTGCTTTCAGATTGGAAACAATTCTCTCGAACCCTGCCACTGCTTTATTAACAAAGTTTATGTAATATTCTAAATTCTTTGTTGTCATTTCAACAATCTTCACAGCGTCTTCACCAGGAATAGTTTCCATCTCAAGAAACCACTCTCTCTGTTCATCCAGAAGAAGCAACTCCTCATCCATTAAAATTTGATTATGAGACTGCAGCATTTCAGTCACATCTTCGGGCTCCACTTCTAATTCTAGCTCTCTTGCTCTTTCCACCGCATCTGCAGTCACTTCCTCCACTGAAGGCTTGAACCCCTCAAAGTCATCTGTGAGGGCTGGAATCTCCTTCCTAACTGCTGTTAATGTTGCTACTTTGACCTCCTCCCATGAATCACAAATGTTCTAAATGACATCTAGAATGATGAATTCTTTCCAGAAAATTTTCAGTTGACTTTGCCCAGATCCATCAGAGGAAGAACTATCTATGGCAGTCGTAGCCTTATGAAGTGTATTTCTTAAATAATAAGACTTGAAATTTGAAATTACTCCTTGATCCATAGGCTAAAGAATGGATGTTGTGATAGCAAGCATGAAAACAACATTAATTTCATTGTACATCTTCATCAGAGCTCTTGCTGGGTGAGCAGGGGCATTGCCAATGAGCAGTAGTATTTTGAAAGGCAGCTTTTTTTCTGAGTAGTAGGTCTCAACAGTGGCCTTAAAATATTCAGTAAACCATGTTGTAAACAGATGTGCCACCATCCAGGCTTTGTTGCTCCATTTATAGAGCACAGGCAGAGTAGATTTAGCACAATTCTTAAGGGCCCTAGGATTTTTGGAATGGTCAATGAGCATTGGCTTCGACTTAGAGTAACCAGTTGCATTAGCTCCTAACAGGAGAGTCAGCCTGTCCTTTGAAACTTTGAAGCCAGGCACTGACTTCTCTCTAGCTATGAAAGCCCTAGCTGGCATCTTCTTCCAATAGAGGGCTGTTTTGTCTACACTGAAAATCTGTTATTTAGTGTAGCCCCCTTCATTCATTACCTTAGCTGGATCTTCTGGATAACTTGCCGCAGCTTCTACATCAGTACCTGCTGCTTCCCCTCGCACTTTGACGTTATGGAGACGTCTTCTTTCCTTAAACCTCATGAGCCAACCTCTGCTGGCTTCAAACTTTTCTTCTGTAGCTTCCTCACCTCTCTCCGCCTTCACAGAATTGAAGAGAGTTAGGGCCTTGCTCTGGATTAGGCTTTCGCTTAAGGGAATGGTGTGACTGGTTTGATCTTCTACCCAGACCACTAAAACTTTCTCCGTATCAGCAATAAGGCTGTTTCACTTTCTTATCATTCCTGTGTTCACTGGAGTAGCAACTTTAATTCCCTTTAAGAACTTTTTCTTTGCATTCACACCTTAGCTAACTGGAGCAAGAGGCCTAGCTTTCAGCCTATCTTGGCTTCAACATGCCTTCCTCACTAAGCTTAATCATTTCTAGATTTTGACTTAAAGTGAGAGATGTGCAACTCTTCCTTTCACTTGAACACTTAGAGGCCATTGTAGGGTTGTTAATTGCCCTAATTTTAACATTGTTGCATCTCAGGGAATGGCATCTTGACGCAGCAGTCAGAACACACACAGCGTTTACTGATTAAGTTTGCCGTCTTGCATGGGTATCATTTGTGGTGTCCCAAAACAATTATAATAGTAACATCAAAGATCACTGATCATAGATCACCATAACAAACAGAATAATAATGAAAAAGCTTGAAATATTATGAGAATTACCAAAATGTGACACAGAGACATGAAGTGAGCCAATGCTGTTGGAAAAATGCTGCTGACAGACTTGCTCGATGCAGGTTGGCACAAACCTTCAATTTGGGAAAAATGCAATCTCTGCAAAGGTCAATAAAGTGAAGCTCAATAAAACGAGTGTGCCTGTATGTATTTTTAAACATAGGTGAAACCATCTTTAATAGTGCTCTGAAACTTTCCTTTCTCTCCAACCTTAATATGTATGTACATGTTTCAGATCAGTAGATATAAAATTACCTCCATCTTCTCAATGGTTGCATAATATTTCAGTTCATTATGTGAACGTACTGTATTGACTTATTTAAACCTTTATTGACAGGCATTCAAATGGTTTCTTATGCTTTGCTATCATAAATATTGCTACAATGATCATCCTTTCACCTATAAAGCTTTACAAACTTGCACTCTTATTTCTGTGGTAAAGATTCCTAGAAGTGAAATTAATGATGAAAAAGAATGAGAATTTTAAACTTTAATATACCCTTCCAAATTACTTTCCACAGACAATGCGTGAGCATGCCTGTTTGCCCACACCCTCATCAACAGTGGTGTTAGCTACAATCTTATGTGTTAAAAGTGAAAAATATAAATCAGATGGTCAACCCCAGTTCTCAGACACATTGACAAAAACTTGCACAAGGAAGTGCTCCGTTAATTTATATACATCACTAAGAGATATTGATTCTTCTCTCCAATAGAACTAATTTCAGATTTTCTTGTGACCAAGAAGGACATCATTACGCCCCAAGAAGCTGGAAGAGAATTGACTTGATATTTAGTTTTGGTTAAATATATGGCTTAATACATATCAAAAGTTGAACAAAGGCCAAAATGACTTAAAACTCATATTTATTCAGCAGATGTTATTGTCTGTGTCCTATCTAGATTGTCTAGTTCTTGGGGGCAAATATATGTATATATTTTTGATACATATATAAATCATATACATATACATGTATATATAGAAAGAGATACCTATATATCAATCTCTGAGGAAGCTTAAGGAGAAAGATATGCCTACCTATAAACAAGCAGTTGCAATAGAGTGTGACGTGTGTGAGAAAGATGTTGTATTATGACATTACAGCAAAGAGAGAACAACCTCTTTTGGGGAGGAGGGGGAGTGGGAGCCAAGAAAGATTTCTCACAAAAGATAATGATTTTGTGTGGCCCCAGAACATCCTAGGATTTCTAGACAGAGTTGAGAGCATGAGGGAAGAGCAAGTAGATCCATGTGGCAGTAGTACTGTATAAAGATGGGAAGGGTAGGACAGAGACATTCAAGTGAGAGAAATTGATCTCAGTTGTGAAGGATTTTGGTTGTTATGCCAAAAAATTTGGATCCAAGCTTGCACCTATTGGTGAGCTAGTGGGTTTTTTCTTTCTTTCTTCTTCTTCATCTTTTTTTTTTTTTTTTTTTTTGGTGATGAAGATTGGCCCTGAGCTAACTTCCATGCCAATCTTCCTCTACTTTGTATGTGGGATGCCACCACAGCATGCCTGTGAGCGGTGTGTAAGTCTCTGCCTGGGATCTGAACCTGCAAACCCCAGGCTGCTAAAGCAGAGAATGCGAACTTAACCACTATGCCAAGGGGCTGGCCCCTAGAGGATTTTTTTAGGCAAGGAGGAAACACAAATTTAAACAAGCAATAATAGAGCATCAGCATTCCAGAAAGACTGGAAATCATCACTAAAGTGGACTGTGCAATTTCACGTAACTCCCAGTGACTGACTAGTCAAAGAAACATTACTCTGATTCTGAGAAACAGTATTTTGATAAATATCACCATATTTGTCCTCTCTTCAAAATTCTACATTTAAGCATTTTCATCCCACCCTCCATTGGACAGTCTACTTGCATATTCTACAAACATTTGAGAATTAACCACTAAACTGAACACCTTTCCTTCCACCTCAAACCATCTTCTTCCCTCTCATTTGTCCATCTAGTAGCCCAAAGTTTTCCAAAAGTCATCCTAGATTTTTTCCCCTCTCCTTCCGTGCTTATAACTTTCTCCTACACATCTTTCATGTCCTGGCTTCTTTCCCACCATCCTAATTCAGACCTTCATCTCCTTCCCCCTGAACAAGTATAGTAGTCCCCGATCCCACCTTCCTGCCTCTAGAGTTAGCAGTCTCCAGTCTAGCTTCTGTATGTTTTTTTTTTAAACAAGCAGATCTAATTATGTTGCGATATCCCATCCCACCATCATTACCATTAAAATCCTTCTATCACGTCCTTATCATAAGGGTAAAAAAATGGTTACAAAATGTAGTTAACTGTTTAATTTCATTTTTGTAAATATGTGCATGTGTAATACATACTATGTTTATAATACACAAGTGAAACACTGTATGCATGTATGGAGGCATGGGGAAACCCAAACTGTTACCTGGACTTGATGTTTTCATTTTTCTTTTCTAACTTTCTGATGAACATATGTGTTAAATAAATAAATAAAAATGAATGAATGGGGGCAGGCCTGGTGGTGCAGCAGTTAAGTTCCCACGTTCTGCTTCTCGGCGGCCCGGGATTCACTGGTTTGGATCCTGGGTGCGGACATGGCACTGCTTGGTATGCCATGCTGTGGTAGGCATCCCACATATAAAGTAGAGGAAGATGGGCACGGATGTTAGCTCAGGGCCCAGCTTCCTCAGCAAAAAAGAGGAGGACTGGCAGTAGTTAGCTCAGGGCTAATCTTCCTCAAAAAAAAAAAAAACACAAAAAGAATGAATAAATCAATGAGGGAGAGGAAAGACAAAATCTGAATCCATTAGTATAGTTCGTATCACTCCAAACTTTGCTTCTTGCTCCCCACAAAACCTAAAGTTGGCCCATACCTGTGTCCTGATGTTCTTAAAATACACGGCACGTCTCTGATGGATCTTGCATTTTTATTCCCTTTTCTTGAAGACGTTTGTCTCCTCTTCTCTTCCTGTTCACCCTTCAAATCTCTCCCCCTTTCAACACTATGTTCCTTGAAAACTGGGTCTATTTCATCTTGTTCACCTCTGTATTCCTCGCACGTGGTGAGAGCAAAGCAAAGGATGCCTGAGTAAATGAATGATAAATAAGTTTCTTGGCTATAAATTGAAGATATAGCTTCCCTCAATGTTTACATTACTTTTATACAATCTCAAAAACGAACTCCAAATGGCTTTCTCTGTGGTGTTAGACAATGACTGTTTGTAGTAGGCTAAGCTTCAGAAAGCATGGATTTTTTTTCTTTTGCTGAGGAAGATTTCCCCTGAGCTAACATCTGTGCCAATCTTCCTCCATTTTGTATGTGAGTTGCTGCCACGGCATGGCTGCCGATGAGTGATATAAGTCCGTGCCCAGGAACTGAACCTGGGCCACTGAAGTAGAGTATGCCAAACTCGACCACTAGGCCATGAGGCCAGCCCCAAGAAAGCATGGATTTTTAGTTGTATTAATCCTCTATATTTTTAAAAACGACTCATGGATATTCTCTTATAAATCACATTTGAAGTTTGCAGCTTTTTATGGTATTTAATTTTAATTATTTTTACATATAATGCATTTTATTTCCTTAATATGGAAATGATGCAGTTGTTTTTAAAATCATTAGAAAGGACTCATTTAACTACATATATATTGCTCTTCAAATTCACTGAGAATTAAATAAGCTAACACTTATGAGGTGATTTTAAAAGACTTTAAGATTAATAATAGCAAAAAGATCACAACAATTTCTTAATCCTCAAGCACAGAAATATTCTTGGCTGACATGTTAAATTATTGAAGCCATATATAACTCAGGATTCTATGTGAACTTTTAAAGCAGGTTTTTAAAACATTGCTTTTTCTCTCCTGTTTCACTAACGTGGGGAAGATCTTTGGCTATGCATTCTTATGTGTATCCAGGGAGATACAGTTTCAGAAATAAATGTTTTTTCAAACCTGAAGTCTACTTTTATCATTTAATACTGCTCAATAATATCAGATCACTTTCTAATTTTTATTGATTTACAATCCTTACAAAATTGTTCTTATAATGTGAGAAAAGTGTTTGAATGTTTAATTCTCATTACAAGTAATAAACTCCTTTTGTTTGCAACCCAAAGAATTAAAAATAAAATCTGTATGTTTTCATATTTTGGTTTTTCATAAAACTTAGTTGCAAACAAAGAATAAATTTTTCATAAAGCTTAGCTTCAAATAAAAAATAAATTTTCCTTCTATATATGTAAGAAACTTCCAAGGAGGGGAGTAGGTAAGAATCTATATATGTAAGAAACTCTGGAAATGTCAAGCCAACTCAAAGGAAACTTAAATTATATGGATATTTCACTTTGTTCATCCCCGCCACTCTATATTCATCATAAGCCAGTTGCTGAGTAATAGATTAGAGGGTGGTCATTAAGAATAAAACAAAGCACTGTGTCGTGATTTACCGGTGACGAGGGCCTTCTCATACATTATCATTTGAATGACAGAAACAATGTTAAGGTGTATATGAGCAATAAGCATTGGTATTCCCATTTTAAATGTTAGGAAACTGAGGCTCTGAGAAAGCAATTTATTTGAGCCATGTTACACAGCTCTCACGAAGTCAAGTATTTTTATTTTAAATTCCAGAATGATATAAGGAAATGTGTATGGGTTTTAGAATCATACAAACTTGTGTCTAAATTCTGATCATACATCAGACAAATTACTTAACTCTCTAATTGCCATTTGTTAAGAATTTCTATTAATGCAACTAATGCTATCTAACTCATAGGTATGTTGTGTAATGTGCATAATGTGACCGTTGGCACGTGATATTCAGTTCTTCTCAGAGCCACATTTATTGAGCACTTATTGTGGATCATGCATGGTTCTTCATTGTTTCCGTATATTAACTTATTTAACCCTCTCAACAGTCTTGTAAGGCGGGCATTACCAGAAGAGGAAACTGAAGCAATTAGGGATTTAATTTGTCCAGGATCACCAAGTGGTGGATCTAAAATCTGAATTCTGCACACAATCGCACCCACCCTTAACCACTGTACTACTAATAATGTTAGATCTAGACTTTTCCATTCTCTTATCATGTGCCACCCGGGCCTCAATGACTGTTTTACATTGCTCTGTGCTCAAGTGAATTTCATAGGAGAACTCTTCAGTATACAACCAATTTGGGGACATAATACTGGATAGCATCTGATATAGCATCTGAAATATGACTAATATTTTTCAGAAAAGAAATCTCATTTTAAACATTAAATTTAGTAGCATAGTGTACAGTCTGAGTAATGCCTTTTGTTATTTATTCCCAGGAAAATTGCTATAAATGAACAAAGAAATGAATATATTCATAGAATATGTTTATATCATGTACATAATGTGTGACTTACTGAAAAAGGAAAACTTGCAGCTAACTCGAGAACTTATTCATTTTCAGGAATGATTTCTTAGTTATGCCAGACAGATGTCTGTCATCACAGAATATTTCTTTTATTTATAATTTTTTAAAAAATAGTATGTGAATGTCAATTGTTTGCATACAGCTTTGTGGTATTTTCTTTTGTTTTGGTCTTTGCTGCCACGTAGAAGATTTTTACTCATGACCCCATCATAGAACAAATGATCCCACAGGATTTCTTAGTTCAGTATTTTTGACACAGCTAGTCATCAGAACAGCTATTTATATAGATTCTCCTCGTCATAGATTCTTTAACAGACAGTCAAAGAGATTTCATCAAAAATGACTTTCTCCTTAGGAAATTAAAACTCTGAGATAGCTGAATTATCTCCAGTGTAAGCAATAGCAACTTGTTTATGCTCTTTTTTAGAATCAGCTTTATTAAATTGTAAAAATTTGTTGGTAGAACACCTTACTACTGACAGTGAGATTAGGTAAAATCTATTTAAAATTTTTGACCAAAAATTCGTATAGTCGGACTGCACCGTTGTTTTTTGACTTACCTATTTACTAACTTCTCAGAAGCCTGTATTTCATGGAACACACTTTGGGGAACATTTAGCCCTTGTTTGAATTATTATATCATTTTTAATTCAATAAAATTTTTAGAGTACAATTAAAATAGGGTTTTGAAACTTTATGAAACACCATGGAGAATGATAAAAAAATAATGGCCAATCTATTGGACAATGTATCCTCCTAGACACTATTTTTTTCCCCCAATTATCAGCCTTAGCTATAAAACCATTCAGTCATACACACAGTTGCAATTACAAGGAACACCTGGCATAAGGAAGGGTGACTCAATGAGAATTGGTAGTGTCTAATGCTATGTCCAAATAGCGTTTGGTCTTGGTGTTTGGTTTGCCCTGTCAAATTTAGCCAATACAGTGGAGCCGTAGATGCAGTTGGCCTTTTAAAGATAAAACACTGAGAGCAACCAAGTATCAGATCTGGGCAGGGTAACAACTGCAAAGTTCTAGAACAAAGCCAGACCTCTGACTTTAAAGCTATGTCAGCTCTGCTAGGCCAGGCAAACATATCTGATTGGTGACAGCAGAGTCCTGGAACAGCTGTTGACTAATGCAGAGAAGTGACATATTCTAGAGATCAGCTTGAAATGCTGTGTGGTTGTGGATTATGGAGAAGCAATGGCAGAAGGCAGGTCCACTGAGCATGTGGCTGAGGAGGGAAGACCCAGTGACTTCAGCAGAGTGGAGGGGCAGCCAGGGGCATACTCATAGCAACAGCCTAAAGCTATGGAGACTTAGAGATATGTGATCTATAAGGACTCACTCACCAGACTTGGCTCTGAATGAAAGAGTCGTTTCATCCCACACAGTGAGTTGTGACAACCGCTTAACGGGAATGATCAAATCACAACAACAACATTCAAGTTCAGGAAATTATGAGCTAATTTAAAACCCATGGGGAACGTAAGACAAGCTAAATGACAGTCTTTTATCTGGAAATTTCTCCAGGACACCTTCTCTTATAACTTCGGTCATGGAGTCTTTCGTTCCTCCATTAAAATGGGCAGCCCTTCATTCCGCATCGCATGCCAAGGAAGATAGCACATTTTCCACAGGAAAATGCCCACTCCTCACTGGGCTGATAACGGACAGTATCAAAGCCTGAAGTGATATGGCTGGGTTGGGTTCTGAATAAACTACTTCACGGTTTCATAACTGACACCATATGCTTTACACGGTCCCCCAACACAAGTAGACAAAATCCATTTCCAATCTGTTCCAGATTGTCTTGTGTATTTTATGGCTAAGGACTGAATCTCAAGCTAATAGTCACAGCAAGAAAGAAAAATGAGTGATTTATAATCAGGGTGCAGTGAGTCTTCAGACGTAAAGGATGCCCACTCCTTTGTATGTGTTGGTACGGGAGAGGACCAGCCGCTTCGGGCCGCCCTCCACGTGTCCACTGTTTACACTACTTGGAGAGCCCATCAGCCCCATCTGCCTGGTGAGCTCCAATATATTTCAAGTTGTAATCGCCTTTGTAAAACAGAGTTGATCACGCTCCTTTGTGCCAACATTGTGTCCAGAACAATTTTCTTTACACCATTTAGCGCTTTCTACAGAAATTGTATGTTTCCATATCCGTTTTCTCTGCTAGAACTCCATGAGGGCAGGGGCTGTGGCTGGTTCATGTAGATGCCGAACAAATGTCTGTTAAAGGAATCGATTGAAAAAAAGACCAATTGAATAAATGTCATAAACTATAAACTTCTTTGGAGAACTGAAAAGACATGACACATGAGTACCGATGGTTTTGAAAATCATATTAAAACAAATATTTTCCTTGATGATAGGCAATAATATATACATGTTTGTTCATTATCAACCATGGGAATTAATTTTAAGCCTTTAGTTAATAAGTAGTTACCCAATATGCTATTATTCAAAAGTAAAAATTATTTGAGTGACAAAGCTTGAGCTGGAAAGGGACTTTGAGGTTTTTTTTCCGCTGGAGGGAATAGATTTGGCCTGAATCATTCACTCTCTTGCCTAGTCCCACTTTTGACCAACTGTAAGCATTTTAGAGTGCAGCTGGTTATGTTTAGGGATGGCAACTGTGGCCATGAAAGGAGAGTCTTCCTTGCTGAAGAGTTAATTGGTCTGTAAATATTTCACAAACATGATCTTCGTTTCTTAGTACGGTGTGTTTTGTTTTATTTTGTTTCATTTTTCAGTCCACGAAGCGTGAGTTTGAAGTCAGATAGATCCATGATTCCAACTCTAGCTAAACCTATTTATTAAGCTGTTTGACTTCAGAAAAGCTTCCCTAAAACTCTACAAACCTTTATTTCCTCATCTGTTGAATGAGGATAGTAATATCGACTTCAAACAGTTGTAAAGAATCGATGCATAGTGTATATGAAGTGCCTACCCTGGTGCCCGGCATAACCCAGGTTCTCTATAAATGGCATTTCCCTTTCTCCTTGCCAACTCACCAGGAGATCGGTGTCTCCCCAAGAGTTAGTCCTTAAATAAAGCAGGTGTACCTTAGCTCTTCTTTAGCCTGTGGGCTGTCCTCCCACAATTCCCACAATTTTTAAGAGAAAAATGCTTGCAGATCACAACTTATGCCATGGGATATCCATGAATGCCAATAAGATGTGACTACACAGAGCCATTGCTCTGCTCTATGAAACTCCAACAGAAGTGTTTAAAAGCCCTTTAACGGTAAGAAGATTCTTCTGTTGTTAATGTATTTTTGCCTTTCATAAAACTCTAAAATATAACTATCAAATTGTGCTAATCTTTTAATTTTTAAAATTAATTTTAGAGTTACAGGAATTTCCCAAATATCCTTCATCCAGCTTCCCCTAATATTAATATGTTACATGACCATGGTACTTTATCAATACACTTAATACTAATATTAATATTGGTACGATATATTTACCTAACCAAACACCTTATATGGATTTCACTAGTTTTTCCAATAATATTGTTTTTCTGTTCCAGAATCCCAGATTGCTTTTAGTTAGTATGTTTCTTAGTCATCTCTAATCTGTGACAGTTCCACAGTCTTTCCTTGTCTTCCATGACCTTGAATCTTTTGAAGAATGCAGGTCAGTTATTTTTTAGAATGCCTCTCAATTTGGGAGTGTATAATGTCTTCTCCTGATTAGATGAAGCTAAACATTTGTGCAAGAATACTGCAGAAATGAAGTGTTTCTCTTGATCACTTGATGAGAGTACCGTTGGCTGGGCTTCTCCACTGCAAAGTTATGTTTTTCCCTGTGTAATTAATAAATACCTTAGGAGAGTGACTTTTACACTGTTCCTAGAGTATTTTTTGGAATATCTTTTAAAGTCAAATTAATATGCATAAAAATATGACTATACATAGAAAGGACTGTCCCATTATAGCTCAATTATTTTCACAGATATCTAAATTTTACACTGTTAGAATATGTTTATACTAAAAATTGATACTAAGTTTTGATCTCACAAGGTCATAATAGTTTGGATGTTCAGTTTTGAGTGCATCAGCACTTCCTTCTAAGCAGAATTTAGTTACATTTAGCCTGTTTTGAGCTTAACTGTGGCTGTATAAGATGCTAATTAGTGGATAATCTTTAAAAATACCATTTAGTGCTAAACAATTACTATTAAAGCCTCAAAAAAGATGAAATTTATAACTTAAGACATGTAATGAGAGAATTCTTTTGTAGCATGATGTATTCCATATGTCACTTGGTTTGAGTTCCCTTCAAGTTTTAAAATCCCACAATTCTGAGGATCATCGTGTGTGTGCACCTGTGTGTGCACATATAGGTGTCTGTAGGTGTATGTGTGTTTGCGTAGCAGTTACCAAGATGAATGTAGGCAGAAAATACATACATCGTGCCCCAAACTGGTGTAATTACATGTTTTATTCAAATGTTCAACTCTATTTGTACCACTGAAGCAGATTTCCTGCAAAAGCTACATTTTTGAGGATCACAACCTCATATGCTTTATTAGTGGACTATTTATAAGTGTTATGGTCCACGCTGAAATACTTAGACCAGCAGTTATGTTTACTTGGAGTGATCGTTATCTCCTGGGAAAACCTGCTTGCTACTTACTAGATGGCAAACGTTTGTTATTTGGTGTCACCATTATTGACAAGTACACGTCAGTTAAAAGTTGTCTTTTACCAAAATCGTCCCATTCGCTACAACATGAATGGACCTTGAGGGTATTAAGTTAAGCAAAATAAGCCAGACAGAGAAACACAAACTGTATGATTTCACTCATATGTGGAAGATAAACTAACACACAGACAAAGAGAACAGTTTAGTGGTTACCAGAGGGGAAGGGGCTTGGGGGTGGGCAAAAGGGGCGAAGGGACACATTTATATGGTGACTAACAATAAGAATGTACAACTGAAATTTCACAATGTTATGAACTATTATGACCTCAATTAAAAAATAAAGAGGAAAAAAGTTACCTTTTAAAATATCTCTGTAGCCTACTGCCTCTTTCTACTCACTACTATTTCTGCTTTGGTCTATAAATAATATAAATAATAGGTTTACTCTTTTAGAATATGAAATGAACTTTTCTATTTGTCATCGTTGTTATTGACTTGCCTCTTCCCAAGCTCGCCTAGATTCTTCAAAGTATGAGAGAGACCATGGTCATACATTCTGTTCCAATTCCACCCTTCTTTGTTCACAAATCAAAAAGAACAGAACTTTTTCAAATATCCAAACATATAAATCCATTCTTTCTTTTTATTTGCATTCACTTCTACCCTTCTGGATTCCATCTGGAGCCAAAACCAGAAGTGCTGAAAGACCACAACAAAGGCTGCTTTCCCCAGAGTTTCTAGCTCACCGGAAGTGGGAAACATTAGTCATTTCACAGGCCCCGTCTCACTAGGTTTTCCAGTCCAAATTCTACAAGCCCAGAGACTCATATGTATTTCTAAATTGAGAATAGAGGGTGCCTTTCAGAAAGGACTCCAGCCAGCAGGATCACATTGGCCCCATCCTAGTTAATTTGGAGGCCATCTAGGTTAAGAAAGATAAGACTGAATATTAGTTCAGGGATTTGGAATGCGTGAGAAGTATAAAGAGGCATTCCAAATATTGATGTCGTATTAATACATTTAATTGAGTTGAACTAGTTCATCTGCTTATAATATGTCTCAATTTTCCTTTTCCCTGAGTTCATTAGGCTCTAACTTGAAATTCTTAGGAAGTATAATGTCTGGCCACTTTTCAGCTATTTATTTAAGGAACGAAACATACACATTGTGTTTTCTTATATGATGGCTCATTACTACGTGGATTCTGATGTGTTATAAGGAAGACTATGAATTCCAAGCAAAATAGCAAGTCAAGCTGCATATACAATCCTGCTACCCAACAGCAAGTTCCATTATTTTTAAAGAACAATTAAAATTGAAAACCTATTTGTAAACTCTCACTAAAACTGGATAAAATCAAGCATTGAAACTCATCAATTTTTAAAGCAATGTTTTTAGAGATCCCTTCTTCTCAAAGTAGAACAACTTAGCTGGCTACTCATTTTCATTAAAATTCAAAGGCAATTATATAGGTAAACCTTGTTCACATAATTTATTAGAACAAACTGTAAACAAAATTCAAAATGTCTCCTACTCCTCAATAAAGATGTTTAATTTTGTACTGTCCCTTAAAAGAATAGCTACTTAGTTAAAATTTTTGTAAGTTTTATAAAAGGAGATAGACCTTAGAGACTTATCTAATAAGAATTTTTAAACAGAACAAAATTAAAGAAGCTTAATTCATTGCCACAATCTTAAATGTGTCATCAGAATGAGCCAAGAATGAAAATCATGATTCCAAAATAATTTTACTGATTTCTTCCCACTTCCTATCTTTGTTTCCAAACACCATCCACTCTGAACTTCAATGGCCATGTTTTTCACTCAGTTCTAGAATGTTTCAGATGCTCATCCTTCTACCTGCAATATTTACTCAATTCCCTTTTAATTATGTTTTCTCTGATAAACTATAAACTCCTTGAACACAGGACAGTATTAAATGACTGTGCAGGACTATACTCTTTCACAGCCCTCAGAGGGAACCAAATCTGCCAACATCTTGATTTTGGACTTCTGGCCTTCAGACATGTGAGACAATAAATTTCTGTTGTTCTAAGCCACTTAGTTAATGGTACTTTGTTACAACAGCCATAGGAAATTAATAGACCTTCAAAGGAGCTACCAGTCCTTTTCTGATTTTCTATCTTTTGCTTTACCATTTTAAATACTATTTTCTTGACTTGTTTGTATTTTTAAAAATATAAGCATAATTCATACTAACAGCAAAATCTTCGAAAACATAAATAAAAAGTAAGAGTCATTTTTGCTTCCCCATCTCTGGCCTACCATTCTTCATCTTCTAAAAGAGCCACTGTTCAGAGTTTCTTGTGTATTATTCCAGAAGTTATGTATGTACCGTCAAGCATACAGAATATCTAGAACTTTATTTTACTTAAATAAGATCATGGTATATATAAGGCTCTACAACTTGCTTTATTGCTCTTAATAATATTTCTCCCCTTATTTCCACTCTGCATCCTTTTTTTCTAAGAATTACAAAATATTCCATTATATGGATGGATAAGTTATTCAACCAGTTCCCTATTGATAGACACTTGAGTTATGTGAAGTTTTCTGTTATTACACGAAGTGCTTCAGTAAATTTCCTTGAACATGAATCTTTGCAGACTTTGTAAAGTATAGCTGTAGGATAAAGTCTTAGCTGTATAATTATAGTTGAGAGATATTTCCAAATTGCCTTCCATAAACGATATGTCTCTTTCAATATGAATTTATATGCATTACATTCTTTTCTTCATGAAAAACATTCAATTTTGGCATCACTGTGGTATGTAAAGGATGATTTCAGATGGATTATGCTGTGATCATTTACTGCTAATGTATACCCTCAGCTAATTATTCTATCAGTGTTCATTTGGTGTCTAATACAGTGACTCAAACCAAAACTACTTGGTGTTTTATGGCTGGCTGATTATAATACAAGGAAAGCAGTTGTTAAATTTAGAGACAATGTGAAGACAGAAGACAATTCTTTCCTTTGGAACAAGATAGTGACAGTAGCTCCTCAGGAACCTAATTTATTGTGGGAAACAGCACAGTCCTGACCTGGAAAGGTACTCTGCCTTTCTGGAGGTGCCAGGGCTGTCAAGTCTGAGAGATCACTACTGACTTACTGGAAAGAGCAGCAGCCCAGGAGAAGGAGAGGAAGGGGTCTCTGTGGACGGAGCTGGGTGACACTGTATCTTTTCAAATTTAGGTGGGCATTTTACATTATTTAATGGGGGAGGGAGAGAATTGTCTCATCTTACAGCAATGATTCCGTGGGATCAAAAGAGTAGATACTGTTTAAAGATACCTACCAGATCAGAGAGTCAATTTGGCATTGCTCTAAAAATATAGCAATGTCACGTTAAAAATGAGAAATACTAAAAATTTCTTTGTGGCTAGACACTTCTGTAGGGAATTAAATGGGCTTCCAGGGGAATTGGTAACAAGAAACAGAGGACATGTTTTCATGGGTAGGGCAGGGCCCAAACCAAGGGTACCTTAATGTCTTCTGTTAGTTGCTGAAGCATTTCATGAAAAATTAAGGAAATTTTAAAAATTATGTCCCAGACATGTGTACTGTGTGCATGTTTGAACAAGAAAATCCCTGTTAATTATCTTACTGCATTCTGTTGAGAGCTCTGACAATCCACTCAGGAATTTATAAAGTCTCCAGCAAAATGATACACTCTAAATGTGGAGCTTTCTGGGGTTAATAACATTTTAAGCAACTCTGCTAAATACTACCTTGCCATGTATCTAGACTCTGGGGCTCCAAGGGAATGACGCTTAAAACCAGAAGAACTGTCATTCGTTTTCTTGAATATGCCTGAACCTGACCAAATTACTAATCACACCAATGAGGAAAGAAATTCGAGATGCAAATGAGTTTTTTCCTTTTAAGATGGTCTAAAATTTTTCTTATTAGTGGAATTAATCACTTTTAAGATCTAAAGGAATACTCAAAAAATTCACATAGCCTGAGAAGAATAGATTTTGTAGACTCTGAGAGGAAGAGAGAAGTTTGGCTGCACCTTATGTTTCCATAGTGGTTTGATCAAGCAGGAGTTTGTTCTTCTTCCATCGCGAGAAGTACAGAGGTAGGCAGCCCAAAGTCTTTCTATCTTTCTGTTTATGATTGCTTCATGGTCGCAACATGGCTGCTGCTTCTTCAGGCTCACATCAGCATTCCAAGTGGAAAGAAGAAACAGAGTGACAAAGAAAAAGAGGCATCAGGGAAGCAAAACTTTTCCAGAAATCCATAGCCAATTTCCACATTTCTTTGGCTAGAATTGTGTCGTATGGCCAAGTCTAGCTACAAAGGAGACTGGGAAATAGAGTTTTGTTTGGTTTTTTAATGCTAGATACATTAGTGCCTACAACAAAACAAAGGTCTTTCTTTTAGAAAGGAAGAAGGAAGAATGGGTGCCGTGTTGGCACCTACCATGGCTGCAGTACTTCAGATCATTTCACACAATTCTCTTCCCTCTGCTCTCCACCCTTCCCCGTTTTACAGTGAGAAACTAGATCAAGTGACCTACTCAATATCACACAGCCAGCTCATGACAAAGCTGGCACTAAAATTCACGACTGTGACTCCTAACACAGTGGTGCTCTTTCCAGCATATGCCACTGTTCGCTTGTTCCGGAAAATGTGCACGTAGCTGTACTGACACCACCTTTTCTTCCCTACCTCCCTCAACTCTGTCAGGCAGTCTCTGGACGTGAGTCCGCATTTGGCCATATACTTAGTTTCATTCAACTTTAAGGGTAACATTGTTTGGCTGCACCTGGAAAATGATTAATATCCACCCAAGTGGGCTGCCCTGGCTTTACAAAATAGTGAAGACTTTAACATGAAAGATTAGGATGTATGCCCTGCAAACCTACATTAACCGCTAAAGAGAAATTCAAAAAGAAGCGCAGAATGCAATAGAATATTCTTTGGCCTAAACTACGGAGAGGAGAGTGTGATTTTAAATTTCATTTATTTCAAAATCTACGTCCCTCTCCCAGTCCCTGCTCTGTTTATCCTTTGCAATATAGATTTGATTCCTGTCCTATCTTGGAATTTACTAGAGTCGTGGTTGTTTAGTTAGAATCAACGGGCCTGACCTACCAACTGTGGTGGAACAGGTACCCGATGAGAACATCCAGCCAAGGCAGAAACAGCACCTTGCCTGGTAATGATTCAGACACAAGACAAGGCCAAGCTTTTAAGTAGCAGGAGTGGGCACTCAGTCTGGCTCTCACTTATGCTGTGCTCCTCTGTGTTCTGCATTATGTTGACTCTATTATCAAGGCTCACATGTGGGATGCTGGGTATTCAGAAAGTGCAAACATTGAACATTTTAAGATAATATCATGCTCTATTGCCGGTCATTTGTGTCAGCAGGTTTGAAGTCAGATCAGAATATGCTCCTGTATTATTATAGTAAGTTTGTTCTAAGCTGCACCAAAGAGGATAATTAGAACAAATGAGATGTAGATTTCAGTTCAGGATCGCAAGGAAACTTCTGGCGGAGAGCTAGACTGTGTCCTTTGAGGTCAGGGCCTCCTATTCTCAGCATGGCACTTTGCACGTTCTAGATATTAAATTAATACCCTTCCATTTTAAAGATGTGTTCAGAAATGCTTAGGAACACCTTATGAGTTAATATTCTTCCTGTAAGTGAGGAATTTATAGTAGATAACCTGGGAGTTGCTATCTTAAGAAAAGATTCTATGATTTGATTATTAAAATATAGATTGTCAGGGGGCCAACCTAGTGGCGTGGTGGTTAAGTTAGCGCACTCCACTCCAGCGGCCCATGGTTCACCAGTTTGGATCCCCAGGCGTGGACCTGCACCACTCATCAAGCCATGCAGAGGTGGTGTCCCACATAGGAAATAGAGGAAGATTAGCACAGATGTTAGCTCAGGGTGAATCTTCCTCAAGCAAAAAGAGAAAGATTGGCAACAGATGTTAGTTCAGGGCCAATTTTCCTCACCAAAAAAAAAAAAAAAAAGATAGCGTATCAGTTTGTTAAAAAAAGACTTACTTTTATTTTGACTTAAGATGTCAGATAAATTCTTTTCCCACCTCATGACCTTTGATATGCAATTCTTTCTTCCTGAAATTCTCATCCGCTACTTTTTCACATCCTTCAGTTCAGAGGTCGTCTCCTGCCACCTGTGACTAACCCAGCTGAAATAGCCCCCATCCACTCATCAGTGACTGAGTTTGGTTCCCCACAAGACAAGCCATCAGCGCACGTGACAGTACATCATTCTCATTGATTGACACGTGCCAGTTATATGCAGGGCTTTGATAAAAGAGACTAGCTAGGGCTTCGGCAGCTGGATTCTGCAGTCTGGACTCTCTTTCCAGTGCCTTCCAGATGAGTGTTAGGACACAATCATACACACTCACACCACAGAGACCCCAAACAATCATTGTCAGGCAAAGGTTTATCTAAATCCAGTCTTTTAGAAATATTTCATCATTATTTACATGGAAATATATATATTTAGTTATATAAAATATATGTATGTTTGTTTATTAATAAATTGACCACATCTTAATCTGAAGTACCTGAGTTTAGGTGACTTTGTGACGTGTTCATGGTATGTTTCATGTGGCATGTATTGTCCTGTAACGAAACATGCTCTTCAGTTTTTTTCTTAATTGTTTGTGTTGGAAATCTCTCCCTGTTAGTCCATTTAGATCTATCCTTATACATGTTCTTTATGCATTGCATGAGCGTTTCTCTACAGCAGATGCTGAGAAGTCTGACTTCAGGGCTATGGAATCTGTGAATATTTTTTTTCTGCTTCTTCTCCCCAAATCCCCCAAGTAGATAGTTGTATATTTTAGTTGTAGGTCTTTCTAGTTGTGGTATGTGGGACGCTGCCTCAACGTGGCCTAATAAGCGGTGCCATGTCCATGCCCAGGATCCGAACCAGCAAAACCCCAGGCTGCTGAAGTGGAGTGCATGAACTTAACCACTCGGCCACGGGGCCAGCTTCTGTGAATTTTTAGTTTTAGTATAAACTGACTTCCAAAGTAGCTGAACTAATTCACACTACCCTCAGCAGTGTATGATGGTAATTATTTCTCACTAACATTTGATATAAACCTTTTTTTCAATCTGATAGATGCAGGTGACATTTTTTTCTAGCCTTAAAAAAAAGGTCTAGTCTCCACCAAAAATAAACATACAGATAGAAATCACATACATACACACTTCCCTCACATGCAAATACATGTCACTCATAGATGTTTATTCAGACTAAAACTCCTCACATTATTATAAATTTTGTGTTATTTTTAATTGATTTATTATAATGAATATTTTAATACAAGTCACATTCCTAATCTTTAATTAGTGTCCTAAACCCCACTTTCAGTCATGAATTAAAAATGGAAATATGTATACCAGATCAAGATTTCAAGAAGTCCGTACTCACCCCATTCCTTTTGTCTCTTAATATCCTGGACCTTTTTGTATGAGATCTGGGACTCTGAGTTGGGAATTAGGATATTTGAAAGCATGAGGGAAGGGAACTAGAAACTGCTCATTAAAGGCAGAGTTCCAGAACAAAGAAGAGGTCAAACCAATTATTTCTGTCCATCACTGAGAACTTATGATATAAAGAGGGAGACAACTCTAACCTTTTATGCATTCAGTAAATATTTACTGTTGCCTACTGTGTGGTAGGGACTGGGTATACTTGTGAGTGAGATAATTATTTGTTCTCAGGGAGCATTCAGTCTCGTGGAAAAGACTCAATAATAAACATAATAACCAAATGGTGAAGAGTGCGAAGGAAACAAATGGTGCTAACGTGGACAAGAGCAGGGATACGTAATTGTGCTAGAATTTCAAGAAGGCCCTGCTGAGACCTAAAACCCAAAAAGATGCTCTCCATGCAAAATTTGGGAGAAGGCATTCCTGACAGAGAGTGTAGCATTTTTCCCTGCCCTAAATTGTGATGGACTGAGGGAACCTCATGAGAAGGGCCACAGTGGAACCAGGTGAGGTAGCATAGAAGGACGCAGGACAGGTCCAGGGGCCAACAGCTTTGTAGAATAAGCTAGAGAAAATGAGAGTAGGCCAAACTGCTGGAGCAAAGCAGAGAGGAGAAGAGAGGTTTCAGAGAGGCAACAGTCTGCTCTTCTCCATTGCACACGTCAGACCGTGGAAGGTGCTGCTTGGTACAGAACGTGTCTCTACAATGGTATTCATGCAGTGAGATGGTACCTACTTTTTTTTTTTGAGGAAGATTAGCCCTGAGCTATCTACTGCCAATCCTCCTCTTTTTGTTGAGGAAGACTGGCCCTGAGCTAACATCCATGCCCATCTTCTTCTACTTTATATGTGGGGAGCCTACCACAGCATGGCCTTTGCCAAGTGGTGCCATGTCCGCACCCGGGATCCGAACCGGTGAACCCCAGGCTGCCAAAGCAGAGCATGCGAACTTAACCGCTGCGCCACTGGGCCAGCACCCAGGATGTTACCTACTTTTATAAATATATGAAGATGTTTTGAATAAACTATATGTATTCGATCACATTTTTGGCCTATCAAGCTCTTGAATAAATGTTCATTGAAATGAAATTCATCTGTCAAACTAATATTCTCCCCAAATGTTTCCCATTTCCCTTCTCACATTAACTGACTTTTGCACAATATTAGAGGATAATATCATCCTCTATTATATATGTTATATTTTTAATGAATCAACACATAGGTATATTTTTAAAGTAGAACTTGCATCTATTTCTTTAAAAGTTGGCAGAGCAATACTTGAATGTCAATGCCAAAATAAAGATTAAATTGTCATTAGAATTTATATGAATCTCCAGTCATAGGTAACTACTTATAGTACAAAAACTATTGATAGGTCAATACCCCAAGAAAGGTAAATGAGAATTGCTCCCTTTTATCCATAAAGCTTATTTGGTAAAGGAAATCTTATTTTTTAGATGTGATTATTATAGATCAGGTTAATTACTGTGACAGCTGATTTCTATCATTTTAATGCAGGACTGTGGCTTATTGATTCACCCGGAGGAAGCCTGTGGGTTACAGACTATTTCTTCTGACTACATTGAAGCAATTTCACAGCCTGAACTAAAGATTTGTCCATCTGGGGATGCAAAAGGTGACTATCACATTTGATATCATTTCTCTTTTAAAAGATCCTTTAATATAGATAAGTATATGCTTATCAAGGTAATATATCACTTTTTCATTAGTATGAACTGCAACATATATAATTCATGTAAATGCATGGTTTTAATGCATGAAATATTTTGATTAATCTAATGCTTTTCTCTTTACCCTCTGCTCTTTGCCTGGTTAATCCATGCTCATCTGCAGATCCCAGCTCAAAAGTCACGTATGCCAGAAGAGAGCCTTCCTTGAGCCTCTGATTTGTTTCCTTCTTCTATACTCCCATAGCACCCTGTGCTTTCTTCTGCAGCAGCTACACCAATACTTAAATGATTAAGTATGCAATTATTTGTTTGTTTGATATCAGCCTTCTCAGGCTGTCCACTGCATAAGGGCAAGGAGTCTGATTTGCTCACATGGTATCAATCCACTTAGCACTCTCATTTCTGCAGAGTAGGCACAAAATAAATATCTATTGACCTTGTGAATCAAAGAACTGTAGAGTATATACGTTCAGTTTTAAATCATTTCCTTTAATTAAAAAAAAATCTTTGGAATGATCACTAGTGTCTCCCATATTTTAAGTATTATAGAGGTAGGAAAATTGTGATATCAAATTCAAATTACAGTGTTCCATCCTGCCTAAGCCTAGAGCAGACCTGGAATGGGAGACTTTGGTGCCACTGTCCACATTCCCTGTTTCTCTCCCTCCCCAGCCCTCTTCTTCAGTGGAGACTAGTGGGGTCCAACCAGAGCTGGGCCTAAAGATGAGGCAACAAGAGGAGCAGGGAGCATCTACTCTGAGATTCCTGGTGACCATATCGGCCTCCTGACCTCAGGTCTCCCTTCATGTAAAAAGTCTGAGAAAACACTCCAGAGCTTTGCTCCCCTTGCCATGAACTTCACACCACAGCTTGAATGAGCAATGAGTTTCACAAATGGGCAGGACAAATTGCAATTTGGCATGCACAGTTAGCAAAAGTGGGCATATCCCTGTTCTTGCACATGTGTTCTAAATAATAAATGACAGTTAGTGCATAGGGAGGCATTTACCCGTTATGGTGTGTTGGGTGGTATGATTTATGATTCTTGGCTAAACGAGATATATACTCTTACATACAAAGAAGATACCGATGTGTCCAGTTAAGTATTTTTTTATCAGATGACAATTTATGAGAATCATAAAACAGCTTAATTCTATTCCTCCTACTGAACTAAGTCAGAAGTTCCTCAGCAAAATGTTGACGATACATTACTGAGATTCTTCAAGAAGTGGCAGCTTCTTCTGTCCATTAAATTTGCAGTACCATATGCCAGGCCCTGATATGAAGCTGTCTTCATGCCTGGTCCGTACAGGAGAGGCCGGCATAGAACAGGAGGCTTCTGGTAACTTGAGTATTGAGGCCTCTTTAGAGAAGCCCCCAAAACTGACTCCCCAGTCAAGCCCATGCTCCTTAGCCTGACAATTCCAGCCCTCCGTAATCTGACCCTTCCTACCTCTCCCAACTTCTCCCACCCTTTCGGCCTCACATCATGCCAATAATGCTGCTGCTGCAGGACTCCAGGCTCTTGTCCATGCTGTTCCCTTCTAAAAGTCTTCTTCCCACGTTGGCCTAATTCTCCTGATGCTGTATCTTCCTCTCCAGGAAGCCCTTCTTTACCACCCTCCCTCAACTCACCCCCCAAATTAGCTTCTCTTCCGTGCTCCCAGAATACCTTGGGCACATGTCTACAATAGCACTTAACTCATCATGTTTCAGGTATTTCATGTACATGTTTCTCTCTCTTTAATTAGTCTTCAAAGTGGAAATGATGCATCCGAACAAGGGGAGGGAGAGACCCCAGACAAACCACTGGGATGAAGCTAGTAAAGATTAAAATATGTGCACATTTATTTTTATCTAATCATTTTTGTTTTATAATGGACATAATATATACATATAGGAGTATATGTACATATATTACAGTGTATATGTATTAATATATTGAAGGTGCATTAGCGGGAAGTTTTTCCTACTGACTGCTCTAGGTTGTATGTTTCTCCAGAGAAGAGATTGTCTCTTAGTCGTCTTTCAGTGTCTAATACATGATTTAAAAGTGGTTGCTGAACTAAAACCAAGATCCGAGCCCTCCTCCCTTCCACAGAAGATTCTGAGCAGCCAGGACACAATCAATTAGGGCTAACTGCTCCACCCTTGAGATTCTAAAGACCTAAAGATTCAAAGTAAATGAGTGAGGTTGGAAATAGCAGTTTACAAGAATGGATTTTTTGCTGCTGGAAGTGATCTCATTCCTTGGTAGTAGGACTCCCTCCTGTTGAAAGAAACTGTCACGGTGACAACACTGGAAGGAAGTTTATGTAGGCACTCTGACTTTAGCTTATATGGCCACAGATTGGTTCCAAAATCTTATTTTCACAGCACATTACAGTTATTTGGCAGAACTGGATCAATTTTTTCACCTTGCCAATGTAATGATGGTCAAAATGTCTTTTCAATAACACTAGCTAATATAATTTGGAGTGACTGTTTTTTTTTTAATTCTTAAGTTGATATCTAGCCTTTAGAAAATAATTTAACTATAAGATACAACCTAAGAATAAAATCTCTTGCTTAAGAAAGGAAAAACAATTCTTCTAATTTGGAGAAAGAAGAAATTTATACAATGATTGTCCAATGAGAGTTACCTTTAAGTAAAACAGTTCAGGTTGCATTTTATGATAATGTAAACAATAGATTTTACCATGTCTTCTCTTTAGCAAGGAAATATGACAACTTACACTTTACTATGTCTCATATTGAAAAATATAGATGTCTTTTTTCTTCTTAAGTAAAAACTGTTTTATTTTATAGCGTTATAGAGTCAGGAATTAGTGCTATCATCTGTATGATTTTGCTTCTCACCATGGCCCTAAATCACCAAGCTGAACTTTTTTTCTCCATTATATCACCCAATCTGATTCCCTTAAATGGCTGAAATCTAACTTGCATTAAATATAAAGCCATAATTATAAATTAAATAACTTCTCTCAAAAGGCAATTTCATTCCTCAGAATGTTATTCTCTAAAACATATGTCATACTTTATTTCAGAAATCACATCTTTGATTCATTCAACCTTTAAATATATAACACAGAATTTATGTCCTTCTTCTTGACAATTTTAGTTAAGAGCTGGTATCATTTAAAATGTCAAGAAACTCCAGTCCTGCAGATGTTCTACAGATGTCTATTTCAAGCAGTATTACTAACTCACAATAAAAAAAGGCATTGTTAACCAGCACAAAAATGCAAAGAGTTACGACAGTATAAATATATAGCAGCATGAACAATTGGGGCCAAGTTTTCAGAGACCCAGCCGGACGTCTTTTTTATGTGCGTACGATTCTACCCACAAACTAATTGCACCCATATTTGAATCTTTGTGCATGCAATCGGCCACTTGTTTCTTCAGCCTTAGCAGCAAATCGCCAAAGAAGGCCTCAGTCTGTGCAAAATAAACTGTCAGCAAGGTTAGCGGGAGAAAGAGTGTCATGGGGAAAGGATGCCTGTGTTCTTAGATACTCAAGGATCTGATGAAAACTGAGCCTTTCAAAATATTACTAGACATAATCTCATTAGCAGAACACATTTATGTCCCCAACATACTGCCATCCAATTAGGAAGAAAATTAACAATCTTTTTTTAAAACGTAATCTTTGTCAGCACATGAATCCACTGAACAAATTCAGCTTTTCAAAATAAGATAAGTTCATTATAACAACCTGTTTGTGGGCTTTCCTATAAGTGCTGCCAAAGAGACTGTTGAGCTATATTTCATTTCAACTGATGATTTTGTGCTGACCCAGCCTAACATGAGAAGAGGATCAGCAGATTGGAGACTCGGAGACCTCAGTACTGGTCCAGGCCTGTCATTAACAGCATTATCCCGCTTCTGTCATTTAACTCTTTGGACCTCGCTTTACCTCATCTGTAACAGAGGAGGATGGAAAGAAGGAGTTCCAAGGCCCATTCCCACCTCACCCAAGAGGATTTTAGATGCCCACCGAATGCACATCTCTAGGAAGAAAAGGCTCCTCTAGAAGGAGGTTTCCTTGAGGAATTCATCAACAAAGGTTCAACTTAGGGCTGTGTGTAAGCCACATAGTATTAGAAGGAGCCAAGCAAAGATGTGAAGGGGTTGGTGATTGATTGCAAACTCTGTATGCCGGAGCACAGTTAGAATTAGAAAGCAAGATATATTCAGAATGAAAAACACAAAAAACATTGCAAATGAGAATTGGATGGAGAAAGAAATTCTTTTGAGGATAGTCTTAATTTTGCCCTTCAAAAACCAGCACCTTTCCTAAATGTGTTGTTGTATCTGTGTTGCATCTTTTAGGAGTACTGCTATTGCCTACATATGGAAACTTTGGGAACCCTTTCACCTAGCAGATCTTTTTCCCTCCAGTGTATACACTCTCTTGTGGAGGCCAGTCCCTTCTTCAGTCTCACTCCTGTCAGGCCCACCTTGTCACTGTCGCTAAAGTACCACCCATTTCATCTCTCCAAATTTTGTCTATCCATAAGACCCGATTACATTTTATGTGCTCCATAGACCCTCCCAGACAACTCTGGCTCCCGCGGTGCTTTCTTTATTCTGAACCACCATGGCTTACTTAAGGTGGGGGTGGAGGAGTAAAATATATTAATCAATTTCTAGATATCTGGCACTGTGGCAGGTGCCATACATATTTTCCTTATAGAGAAAAGATGAAGTGATTTGTCCAAGTTAAACAGTGGTGCTCAACCTTGGCTGCATACGGAATCACCTGAAAATTATTGAAAAAGTACTGATGCCTGAGTGCCCTACCCCGTGGTTCTGAATTAATCAATCAGGATACAGCCTGGGTGTGGGGATTTTAAAAATCTTTCCAGGTGACTCTAACATGCGGTCGTGAGGTCCACAGAGCTGGTTGGAGGCAGAGCCCAGGTGTGCGTGTAAGGACCACACAGATATTTTTACTCAATTATGCGTTATGTATTATTATACTATAATTATTTTACATGTCTAAATTGTAACCTTCTAACCTGATTATAAAGTTTTGAGGTTTAGCATTACAGTTAAGAGGCTTAAACAAGTTAATATATTAAAGTGCTCAGAATATCCCCAGCATCTGGCAAGTGCTATGAAAATGTTAACTATTTTTTAAAATTATTATGGTATTTAATGCCGATAGCACCTAACCTCTAATAAAGTAGACACTTCAATAATACATTAAGTTAAAATCCACCTAGAAAGTAATATTTTCTTTTATCTTCCCCCGTTTCTCTTTCTACATATACCCCCACTTTTCCCTTTCTGTGCTCAACTAGTGTGCCATGAACTAGAACTCCTTTCATATTTTATTATTTGTAACTATTTCCACATACACGCAAACACTCACATACACAATTCTGACATCCCTGAAGTCATGAAATGTAAAATATATCATAGTCATCCCCTGAAAGTAGAAATTCTTCCTATTAAAATTAATGTCACACCAGCTATTTTTGTTAGCTGTACCGCAAATCAAAGCCAGAAGGGATAAAGTTGTTAAAATCTTTTCTTTCTAACTCAAAAAGTAGCTGGGAATGTTAGGTCCTCAATATTTTAAAGAGGAATGTATGGTAGTAACTTAACTAAGACCTTCGGGGTAGAGCAGATGCTGGTGACATCAGGGTGTTCCCCACAAGGGAGATAAATAACCACTCTATTTCATGTACTAGTTCAAACTCCATTTCTGAAAAGATGAACAAGGAAAAAAAATCATTTCTTGATTTTTTCCTAATAAATTATTAATGTATCCACTCACACTAAAAGCTGGAGTGTTTTGAATACATATTACTTTATCAATAAAATAGAAAAGATCTTAAACGCACTGAGAATACTTATATATTTTATGAACATTTACTAAGCTTGTGGCCTGCTTTGTGCCTGAAGTCTGCTAGTAACAAAGGTGAATATGATCTCATAGCTGCACTAGATACATTGAATACATTATCCCATTAAATCCTCACGCCAATCATGGGAGAAGAACAGTACTCACCTCATCTAATAGCTGAAGAAACAAGGCAACAGAGCTGGAAAGAAGTAAAGAGGTTCATACCAAAAAGGCCATCAATCGAATTACGGAACGATCACTAGTCTTCGAAACAACAAATTTTCAGAATATGAAAGTAATTCTCTAATATCTTGACTCTTGAGAGCAGGGAATATATCTATTATTGGATCTAACCTAAGCATGCGTTGGGCTCATAAATGTTTGTGGCCAACTGCCTCAATATTAGTAGCTCCCCATCTACTTTGGTCCATGAAGTGCCTAATGTACTATTTAAAAATAAGTCACAATTGAGTAGTACCCAATCATTCAATTCTTCATGAGTATGTGGTTTCATGGAATGGAACTCATACTTGATTTCAGCATGAGCTGTTTTATTTCAGAACACTACTGCATGTTGTGATTCTATTTAGTTGGCAGGAGGCGATGCATTGCTCCACTGGATTCATATGGTAAGAGTGGTCTTCTCTCTGTAATGGGGTACCATAGCTGAATTCTAAAGTTACTTGCAAACTGTAATTTCACCAGTAGAAACTGAACCAAAGGAAGTTCTGCTGTCTATTCCAGGTCAATGGATCGTGCCCTGCCTTAGTTGTTCAGACAACAGGACCTGCGACTGGAGAGAAATAACTTGGCAACCCCACAATTGCCAATATGGTGTCCTAACTAAACCTCAACTACAGCAGTGCCTGGGAGGAAGGAAGGTAGGTTCTGGATCCAGTAGGGGAAGCCTTTAATTTATGCCACTTGCAGCACCAAAAGCCACACAATTGTATTTACCAGATCAATTCCTGCTTTCTCTGTGGACGATAACTAACTCAATGCAATTTAGCTTTTGGGATCATATGTTACCATATGATGTTACCATAGAAGACCCTTAACAATTCTTGCTCAAAATGCTCAATTATTTTCAAATAAGTCTACTTGACAGATGGAGGATATTAAAGTCATGTCCTGTGCTGACCCAATTCCATGCTGGTTTTCTCAGCACAAATTGGTAAGAGCTTGCCACGTCAACTCACAGTTGGCATTCAGAGCAGCTGGCCTTGTCAACTGCAGCTCTAGCAAGGCCCTGCGGTGAAAACAGACATCTGTAGCTTGCACAAAGAGTGAAATGTTGCTGCATGTGAGACTCACTTCTGCTCGAGCTTACCAAGTGCATGGCGTTGTTTTTCCACACTAACCTTCCTGATCTTCTTTCACGTTCCCGGGCAGGTCTCGCATGGACCTCACTAGGCTGCTTTCCCTTTTTGGGGCTTCTAAGCTGATTTCTTGGACGTGCAGTGTCTTCTTGCTAGGTGCGCTCTGAGTAGGTAGATTCCGGCAGAGCTCTCGGACGTGCGAACTGGGCATATAGACTGAGATGCTTGGGTAACATGAAGTAAGTAATCCTTATCCAGATTTTCAAAGTACTTTTTATTAGATGGACGTTGCCTAACAAACCGTTTGTAGGCTCTCACACATGGACGAGACTGAATTCAAAAACAGATTTTTTTTAAAAGCCATCTTAATGCATAAAGAGAAGAGCCGTGGACTGAATGTGGGCCAAGTTTTCAGATCAGGCTTATGTTCAAATTTTCTACTAGCAAATAATTTAAGAAGAGTGATGGAGGTGAGGGGCAGGACAGGAGGATGGACATCTTCTTCATGGTGATTCCACTATGAATTTCCTAATTTTCGTGACTGAGAATATCTCTAAAGTTAAAGCAGCAGTATTAGTTACTTTTAAAAAGGGAAGAGGTGCCGGCCTGGTGGCACAGCAGTTAAGTGTGCACATTCCGCTTCAGCGGCCTGGAGTTCGCTGGTTCGGATCCCGGGTGCGGACATGGCACCGCTTGTCAAGCCATGCTGTGGTAGGCGTCCCACATATAAAGTAGAGGAAGATGGGCATGGATGTTAGCTCAGGGCCAGTCTTCCTCAGCAAAAAAAAAGGGGGAGGAGGGGAAGAAAACAAACCTTTAGAACTTTAGCAACTGTCAGTTAATATTATTACTAACAGAGCATTGATTCTGTTCAAGGAACTTGCTAAATTTTTTATGTCTTAAGTCTGACCAGGCTGTAAGCTTCATGAGGGCAGAGAATGTGTTTGAATCACTGCCATAATCTCACTGCTTAGCACAATTTTTGATACATAATGTTCACTTAATAAACATTTCTTGAGTTAATAGATAAATTAAAACTTTGTTTATTCCTAATTGCAATTCTGTGAGGTAGATATTATTTTATCTGTTTTCTATCTAAGAAAATTAAAGCTCAGGAAGATTGAATAATTCTCCCATGATCACGTATGTAGTGAATGACTGCTACTTAGGCATTTTTTTTATTAAGGTTATGAAAGTTAACATCCTTGTGAAATTACAGTTGTACATCATTATTAGTCATATTGTAGGTACACCACTTCACCCCTAGTGCCCTCCCCCGAGCCCCCTTTCCCTGGCAACCACGTATCAGTTCTCTTTGTCCATATGTTAACTACCACCTATGAGTGGAGTCATACAGAGTTCGTCTTTCTCTGTCTGGCTTATTTCACTCAACATAATACCCTCAAGGTCTATCCATGTTGTTGTGATTGGGATGAGTTTGTCCTTTTTTATGGCTGAGTAGTATTCCATTGTATATATATACCACATCTTCTTTACCCAATCCTCAGTTGCTGGGCACTTAGGTTGGTTCCATGACTTGGCTATTGTGAATAATGCTGCGATGAACATGGGGGTGCATGGAACTTTTGGAATTGCTGATTTCAGGTTCTTAGGATAGATACCCATTAGTGGGATGGCTGGGTCATAATGTATTTCTATTTTTAACTTTTTGAGAAATCTCCATACTGTTTTCCACAGTGGCTGTACCAGTTTGCAGTCCAACCAACAGTGTATGAGGGTTCCCTTTTCTCCACAACCTCTCCAACATTTGTCACTCTTGGTTTTGGATATTTTTGCCATTCTAACAGGCGTAAGGTGATATCTTAGTGTAGTTTTGATTTGCATTTCCCTGATTATTAGTGATGATGAGCATCTTTTCATGTGTCTATTGGCCATCCGTATATCTTCTTTGGAGAAATGTCTGTTCATGTCCCCTGCCCATTTTGTAATTGGGTTGTTTGATTTTTTATTGTTGAGTTGTGTGAGTTCTTTGTATATTATGGAGATTAACCCTTTGTTGGATAAATAACTTGTGAATATTTTTTCCCAATTAGTGGGCTGTTTTTTTGTTTCAATCCTGTTTTCCCTTGCCTTGAAGAAGCTCTTTAGTCTGATGAAGTCCCATTTGTTTATTCTTTCTATTGTTTCCCTCATGTGAGGGGTTATAGTGTCCAAAAAGATTCTTTTGAAGCTGATGTCAAAGAGTGTACTGCCGATATTCTCTTCTAGAAGACTTATTGTTTTAGGCCTAATCTTTAGGTCTTTGATCCATTTTGAGTTTATTTTAGTAAATGGTGAAAAAGAATGGTCAATTTTCATTCTTTTACATGTGGCTGTCCAGTTTTCCCAGCACCATTTGTTGAAGAGACTTTCTTTTCTCCATTGTAGGCCCTCAGCTCCTTTGTCAAAGATTAGTTGTCCATAGATGTGTGGTTTTATTTCTGGGCTTTCAATTCTGTTCCATTGATCTGTGCATCTGTTTTTGTACCAGTACCATGCTGTTTTGATCACTGTAGCTTTGTAGTATGCTTTGAAGTCAGGGATTGTGATGCCTCCAGCTTTGTTCTTCTTTCTCAGGATTGCTTTAGCAATTCGGGGTCTTTTGTTGCCCCTTATGAATTTTAGGATTCTTTGTTCAATTTCTGTAAAGAATGACATTGGAATTCTGATTGGGATAGCATTGAATCTGTAGATTGTTTTAGGTAGAATGGACATTTTAACTATGTTTATTCTTCCAGTCCATGTGCGTGGAATGTCTTTCCATCTCTTTATGTCGTTGTCGATTTCTTTCAAGAAGGTCTTGTAGTTTTCGTTGTATAGATCTTTCACTTCCTTGATTAAATTTATCCCAAGGTATTTTATTCTTTTTGTTGAGATCGTGCATGGGATTGAGTTCTTGAGATCTTTTTCTGTTAGTTCATTGTTAGCATATGGAAATGCTACTGATTTATGTATGTTGATTTTATACCCTGCAACTTTGCTGTAGTTGTTGATTGTTTCTAATAGTTTTTCTATGGATTCTTTGGGGTTTTCTATATATAAGATCATGTTGTCTGCAAACAGCGAGAGTTTTACTTCTTCGTTGCCTATTTGGATTCCTTTTATTTCTTTTTCCTGCCGAATTGCTCTGGCCAACACCTCCAGTACTATGTTGAATAAGAGTGGTGAAAGTGGGCACACTTGTCTTGTTCCTGTTCTGAGAGGGATGCGTTTCAGTTTTTGTCCATTGAGTATGATGTTGGCTGTGGGTTTGTCATATATGGCCTTTATTATGTTGAGGTACTTTCCTTCTATACTTATTTTATTGAGGGTTTTTATCATAAATGGATGTTGGATCTTGTCTAATGCTTTCTCTGCATCTATTGAGATGATGATGTGGTTTTTGTTTCTCATTTTGTTAATGTAGTGAATCACGTTGATTGACTTGCGAATGTTGAACCATCCCTGTGTCCCTGGTATAAATCCCACTTGATCATGGTGTATAATCTTTTTGATATATTGCTGTATTTGGTTTGCCAAAATTTTGCTGAGGATTTTTGCATCAATGTTCATCAGTGATATTGGCCTGTAGTTTTCCTTCTTTGTGTTGTCCTTGTCAGGTTTGGGGATCAGGGTGACGTTGGCCTCATAGAATGTATTAGGGAGTGCTCCATCTTCCTCTATTTTCTGGAATAGTTTGAGAAGGATAGGTATTAAATCTTCTTTGAATGTTTGGTAGAATTCTCCAGAGAAGCCGTCTGGTCCTGGACTCTTATTTTTGGGTAGGTTTTTGATTACTGTTTCTATTTCTTTACTTGTGATTGGTCTATTCAGATTCTCTATTTCTTCCTGATTCAGTTTGGGTAGGTTGTGTGAGTCTAGGAATTTATCCATTTCTTCTAGGTTGTTCAATTTGTTGGCATATAGTTTTTCATAGTATTCTCTTATGATCCCTTGTATTTCTTCGGTATCTGTTGTGATTTCTCCTCTCTCTCGTTTCTAATTCTATTTATTTGAGACTTCTCTCTTTTTTTTTTTAGTGAGTCTGGCTAAGGGTTTGTCGATTTTGTTAATTTTTTCAAAGAACCAACTCTTTGTTTCATTGATCCTTTCTACTGTCTTTTGTGTTTTAATATCATTTATTTCTGCTCTAATTTTTATTATTTCCCTCCTTCTACTGACTTTGGGCTTTGTTTGTTCTTCTTTTTCTAATTCCGTTAGGTGTCGTTTGAGGTTGTGTATGTAAGATTTTTCTTGCTTATTGAGGTGAGCCTGTATTGCAATGAATTTCCCTCTTAGGACTGCCTTTGCTGCATCCCAAATCATTTGGTACAGTGTGTTTTCATTTTCATTTGTCTCCAGATAATATTTGATTTCTTCAATAATCCATTGTTTGTTCAGTAGCATGTTGTTTATTCTGCACATTTTTGGCCCTTTCCCAGCTTTATTCTTGTAGTTGATTTCTAGTTTCATAGCATTATGATCAGAAAAGATGCTTGATATTATTTCAACCCTCTTGAACTTATTGATGCTTGCTCTGTTTCCCAAGATATGGTTCATCCTTGAGAATGTTCCATGCACACTTGAGAAGAATGTGTAACCTGCTGCTTTTGGATGAAGTGTCCTGTATGTATCTATTAGGTCCATCTGATCTAATTTTTCATTTAATTCTATAATTTCCTTGTTGATTTTCTGTCTGGATGATCTGTCCATTGGTGTTAATGGGGTGTTGAGGTCCCCTACTATTATTGTATTGCTGTTGATGTCTCCTTTTATTTTTGTTAATAGTTTCTTTACGAATTTTGGTGCTCCTGTGTTAGGTGCGTATATATTTATAAGTGTTATGTCATCTTGGTGGAGCGTTCCTTTTATCATTATATACTGCCCCTCTTTGTCTTTCTTTATCTGTTTTTCTTTGAAGTCTACTTTGTCTGGTATAAGTATGGCAACACCTGCTTTCTTTTGTTCATTATTAGCTTGGAGTATTGTCTTCCATCCCTTCACTTTGAGTCTGTGTTTGTCTTTGGGGCTGAGGTGTGTTTCCTGGAGGCAGCATGTTGTTGGATCTTGTTCTTTGATCCATCCTGCCACTCTGTGCCTTTTGAGTGGAGAGTTCAATCCGTTCACGTTTAGCGTGATTATTGAAATGTGGGGGCCTACTGTTGCCATTTTATCACTTGTTTTCTGGTTCTTTTGCATTTTGTCCTGATGGAGAGCTGTTACTTTGTGTTATTGTCCTTCTGCTTATCTCCTTTGTTCTGGATTTTGTAACCCCTTTCCTTTTTTTGATTTTTCAGGAATGAGGTTCTTCCTGAGCATTTCTTGAAGAGGAGGTTTTGTGGCGATGAACTCCCTTAACTTTTGTTTATCTGGGAAAGTTTTTATTTCTCCATCGTATTTGAAGGATATTTTTGCTGGCTGCAGGTTTTTGTCCTTGAGAGTTTTGAATATTTCATTCCAATCTCTTCTAGCCTGTAAGGTCTCTCCTGAGAAATCTGCTGATAGCCTTATGGGGTTTCCTTTGTAAGTTATTTTCTTCTGCCTGGCTGTCCTTAGTATTTTCTCTTTGTCATTGACTTTTGCTAGTTTCACTACTGTATGCTTTGGGGTTGGTCTTCTTGCATTAATAAAGTTTGGAGATCTATTGGCTTCTGTCACATTGAGTTCCATCTCTCTTGCCAAGTTTGGAAAGTTCTCGGCTATTATTTCTTTGAACATGCCTTCTGCCCCCTTCTCCTTCTCTTCTCCCTCTGGTATACCTGTAATCCTTATGTTGCATCTCCTAATTGAGTCGGATAATTCTCGGAGAGTTTCTTCATTTCTTTTTAGTCTTAGTTCTCTCTCCTCCTCTGTCTGCAGCATTTCTATATTCCTATCCTCCAAATTGCTTATTCTGTCCTCCATATTATCGACCATACTGTTCAGAGTGTCCAGATTTTTCTTAATCTCCTCCATTGTGTTCTTCATCTCCAGTATTTCTAATTGGTTCTTCTTTATAGTGTCAAGCTCTTTTGTGACATAGCTCCTGAACTCATTGAGTTGTCTATCTGAATTCTCTTTTAGCTCCTTGAGTTTTTTAATAATGGCAGTTTTGAAATCATCGTCATTTAGGTTATAGATTTCATTGTCTTTGGGATTGTTTTCTGGGTGCTTATCATTTTCCTTCTGTTCTGGAGATTTAATATATTTTTTCATACTGCTTGATGGCATGGATTTGTGCCTCCGCATAAAGATAGAGTTTAGTCACTGCTTCCACTTGTTTCAACTGGTGTTGGGGGGGGGGGGGAGCAGCTGTTTAGACTGCACCAACCAGGAACCCTGTCAGCTGTTACTGACTGGACCTGGACCCCTCCTCATAGTCACAGTGGTCCTGTGGGGTCCCTCGTTGGTTGTGGGGGCAATCACAAGGGGGCCTCAGGCTGCTGGTGCCTACTGTTGCAGCCCACTTAGACGTGCTCCCTCCTTGTGGTCTGCAGCAGTGTTGTGGGCTTTCCCAGCAGCCAGGAGGAAGATCACCTATAATTGCCGCTTTGTCCCTAACAGAGCCCACAAGATCACACTTGTCCACTATAGGTCCCAGCTGAGCTATGGGTATCTTCTGCAGTCTGTCGTTAGCTCACATAGCTGTGCTACTTTTGCCCCAGGGCCTTCCCGCCTTGCGATTGCCAGTCAGGACCTCTCCACTAGTCCTGTGCAGAGGCTTTCGCTGAGGCTGCTGTAGGAACCTGGAGTTCCCCACTGGGCTACGTAGCCATTTCACCGGAGCTCCATTCTGCCCCACTCCACTCTCACAGGATCTCTGGGAGCCCCTTGCCTCGTCTGGGACACGGCCAGAGTCCGTGGGCCTGGCGGTGGCTTGTAAGCTGCTGCCTTGTGGGGAATTCTGCCCTAGGGAGCTTCCTGGTGTTCCAAATGCTGGGCGGGGCCTCCCTGCTAATGGCGAGCAGAGGCTTTCCCTGCCGAGGAGGTACGGGACCCTGGAGCCTCCCCCCGGGCTGCAGAGCTGGGCGCTGGACCTCCAACCGTGTCCCCAAGCACATCCACAGGAAGTCCGGACGCCCCCTGCACCGACCCGTGTGCCGGAGACCATGGGCCCAGCAGCAGCTTGCGGTCTTGTGCCGTGCCAGGGAATCTGACCCCCGGGAGCTTCCCTTTATTCTGGATTCTGGGTGGGGCCTCCCTGCTAATGGTGAGCAGAGGCCTTCCCTACTAGTGGGTGTGGGACCCTGGGGATTCCCCCTGGGCTTAGGTGTAATCACAGGGGGCTTGAGTAGGGCTGTTGTCACCTGTTTCCACCGTTGCTCCATTGGTGAGTGTACACTCCTGCCCTTGGTGTGTGGTGATGCTATGGAGGAGTCTGTTGGAAGAGAGCCTCCTGCAGGAACTAGGCTGTCCAGGGGTCGGGGGTCGGAGAGTTTTCACCTATTTCATCCTCCTCCCGGGGGGAAGTCCCTCCGCCTTCCGATGTATAGTAGCACGAGACTCTTAGGCGTCTTGAGATGCTATCTGGATATCCTTTGTTAATCGGTGAATGTCCAATTAGTTGTAGATTCAACGGGGGAGAGATGAAGAAGACCACTCACTCCGCCGTCTTGGTCTCGCCTATTCTACTTAGGCATTTTTAACTATCAACTTGGACAACTCAACCCCCATATCTTAGAAATGCAGGACCGGGAGAAACGAAAATGATTGTTGCCATAACAGTCAGCCTTCTGTAAGCTCTCTCAGAGTACTGTTCTGACCTCAAAATTTAAAGTGTTCAGGAAAATTCCAAGATGTCACAGTCTATTAACCTGAAAGGCAGTAGATGTTAATTTAGGTTCATCAGTAAATTCGACGTGACACGTATTGCTTCTGAGGCTCATTTTCGTCCTCTGTAAAATAATAAGAAGCCTATGCCGTAGATTAATCAGCTCTGTGGAAAGCTGAAAGCTTTCTTCCTTGTCTGCCATCGACCAGAGGGCTTAAACAACAGACATTTATTTCTCACAGTTCTAGAGGCTGAGAAGTCAAAGATCTGGGAGCCAGCATGGTTGGGTCCCGGGGAGAGCCCTCTTCCCAATTTCCATTGGCCGTGTTTTTGCTGTGTCCTCACAAGGCAGAGAGAGAGCTCTAGTCTCTTCCTCTTATAAGGGCACTAATCCCATCCTGGGGTCTCCACCCTCATGACCTCATCTAAACCTAATTACCTCCCAAAGGCCCCACCTCCAAATACCATCACATGGTGAGTTAGGGTTTCAACCTATGAATTTTAGGGGGCCGCAAACATGTAGTTCTTAATACTGTGTCTTCTAATTTCAAGGCTGATTATCAGCAACTCTACAAAGTAATGGTAAGAAAAAGGGAAAATCCCTTTTTCCTACCTGTTAGAGAGATGCAACATTGCAAAGTCTGAAAATAAAGGCCTGTGTTCAGATTAGGTGATGCCAGCAGAGGGCAGCTAGCTGGCTGCTTAACAGCGAGGGCTTAGCTTAGTGATTCTCCTAGTCCGGAGGCGTCCTTCAGACTTGCATGCTCAGAAACTCAAATTTGCCAGCACACTGGCAATGGTCCTACAGAGTCTGATTTGTTTACCAGGATGCTAATTTATTCTATACACAACAGGGAAGCATTGCACATTTTTAGCAGAGGAGTGGCACAACCAGAATTAGAAAAATCATCCCGCAGCAGTATGAAGACTGCCTGGGGGGGAGGAAATGGGTTCCCGGGAGGCAGAGGCTTGTTTAATGGAAAAATTCCATCATGCAACACTGAGGAGGCCAAGAAAGTATAGAACATGTATAGAATAATCCCATCCATGTAAAAACTAATGCATACATGCAAACATGCCTACACACACAGAAAATTCCTGGGAGTAACAGTTAATTACAGTAACAGTTAATAACAATGATTACGTAAGTGGAGGAGAGTGGAGAGCGGTGGAGTGGTGACAGGACCGGCTACATATTTCACGAGGCCCACTGCAAAATGAAAACGCAGGATTTGTGTTCAAAATTATAAAGAATTTCAAGAAGGCAAAAGCAGAGCAATAAATGGAACACAGGATCCTTCTACCGCACGGACCCTGTGCAACTGACCAGGTCTCATGTCCATGAAGCCAGCTGGGTAGTAAAGCATGCCTGGTGAAGAGTGAAGAGATCATTTTAAATATCTGTCTTGTTTTCATTTTTACAGTGTGTGAGCATTTTTTTAGATCTAAAAATCTGTACTTTAAAAGGTTGTATGGGGGCCGGCCCGGTGGCGCAGCGGTTAAGTTCGCACGTTCCGCTTCTCGGCGGCCCGGGGTTCACTGGTTCGGATCCCGGGTGCGGACATGGCACTGCTTTGCAGCCATGCTGTGGTAGGCGTCCCACGTATAAACTAGAGGAAGATGGGCACGGATGTTAGCTCAGAGCCAGGCTTCCTCAGCAAAGGAGGACTGGCAGTAGTTAGCTGAGGGCTAATCTTCCTCCAAAAAAAACAAAAACAAAAACAAAAACAAAAACAAAACAAAACAAAAAAAAAGCGACTTTGGGGCTGGCCCCGTGGCCGAGTGGTTAAGTTCGCGCGCTCCGCTGCAGGCGGCCCAGTGTTTCGTTGGTTTGAATCCTGGGCGCGGACATGGCACTGCTCATCAGACCACGCTGAGGCGGCGTCCCACATGCCACAACTAGAAGGGCCCACAACGAAGAATATACAGCTACGTACGGGGGGCTTTGGGGAGAAAAAGGAAAAAATAAAATCTTTAAAAAAAAAAAGGTTGTATGAATCAGAACTAGG
Organism: Equus asinus; assembly: GCF_041296235.1. Classification (NCBI taxonomy): domain Eukaryota; kingdom Metazoa; phylum Chordata; class Mammalia; order Perissodactyla; family Equidae; genus Equus; species Equus asinus. The sequence goes on from NC_091790.1 coordinate 177,216,364, forward strand.
GCAGAGGCAATGGAAATGCAAAGGAGAGAGAGCCAGAAAAATAGATTTTTTATTCAGAATCACAGGACTTGGTAAAATACTGACAGGTACATACACTCCGACACCACACAGCACAGAGATGATTGTGTGAACATTCACAATTGCAGCTATGAAATAGCACTTATTTTAAGAAAGCTCCATTATGAAGAGGAGTAGGTTAGCAAAAGGTTTTCCCAGCATTTCTATTTTTCACTCTCCATGAGAAAAATATCAATACACAAAGTGATCTTGAAACCCTTATATCTCGTTACTAAGACAATTGAGTTCTCATCCTACCCAGAATTTTTTTTAAATCATCTTTCTATTCCAAAGACAAATTCATGTTAAAGCATGTCAATTACAAACATAGAAAAACAAGTAACATAGACAGTTTGTTTTTTAAATACCTTATATACTGATGTTTGTTTTTTTGGCTCGCATGCTACCATGACAAACATTCAAGAAAGGAAACATATCATTCAAACAACATTATACAGAAATTCACTTCGCGTATGCATAAGGATGGCAGGATCATGGAGTAGTAAGAGCTTCCGACTGGCGATCAGTAAGCTGCACTAGTTCTGATCCCACCAGATGAAGTGATTTTCTATTCATCCAACCCATCAGATTAACTCTGCTGTCCCATACTAGAAACCTTGCAGCATCAGTTATCCCTCATGTGTCACCACAGAGTAGTAAGCTCAGAATACTTTTTATAACTTTTGTGATGTTACGTTGTTCCTTCGTTCATCTAGCTTTTGTTGAGCTAAGAATCTGTGCTAAGTGCATACAACATGATCCTCCAAGGTGCTAAAGTTCTAACAGAAGAAGACAAATGAGAGAAGTGGCCATTACAACTTAGCGTGATCGTCACAAAGGCAGGGAAAAGCACAGATGCTGGCGTCTGCCCTGGACTCTGAGGTTCTAGAAGAGCTACTAAAAGAGAAAGTGCCTGAGCAGAGTGGTGGTGGTAGTTACGGGCAATCTACCAATCACGTTACTTTGAAATAGTTTAATTGAACTAGAAAGAAATAGAGATCTTCATTTCTTCCCAAAAGAATCTACGGTGAGAGTCCTCTCACTCAAGCCTAGTGCTTTCATTGACTTCCTTCTTACTGCAGGGAACAGAGGATGGAGGGAACTGATGATGGGCAGGAGACAAGCAGGTGAGGAGTGGACCAGAAAGGATTCTGAGTATCTCATTTTTCAGTGTGCTCCAATTTATGCATCTTGGATTATGTAAAAGTGGGAATATACCTAAACATGCAAATTCTAATGGTATAGTAACCTTACTAGCCTGAAGACTTTAAATTAATATGACAGACTCAGGGGACTATCCCCAGGGCATAGTGGTTAAGTTCAGTGCACTCCACTTTGGCAGCCCGGGTTCATAGGTTCAGATCCCGGGCGCAGACCTACACCACTCATTAGGCATGCTGTGGCAGTGACTCACATACAAAGTGGAGGAAGATTGGCACAGATGTTAGCTCAGAGCTAATCTTCCTTAAGCAAAAAAAGAGGAAGATTGGCACAGATGTCAGCAAAAAAAAAAAAAGGGAAGACAGGTTTTTTTACAGTGAGAATCCAAAAGTTTTGCTGTTGTTGCCATGAATAAGGAGTGCAAATGTGCTACCAAAAACAGAACCTTATTTTAAACCCTAATCAAGACAAGCTTCAGCTTTTGGGGATGCATTAAACTAAGTTATGTTTCTCCAAAGAATCAGATCAAAAAGCAACAGAATTTGACTGGGCGCATGAGAATTATTGGAAACTTAGGCCTTCAAATAGCATTTGCTTTCTTTAGAATCTCCAAGCAGTCATTTCTCTCTGTTGAATTTCCTTATGTTGTTATTGTGACCTTTTACATCTTTTTTACTACTATTTTACATTGATGAATGCAAGACTTTATGTGGAAATACATGCCCACCTGTGGGGAAGGAACAAGACACAAAATAATTGAGATTTAAAAAGGGGTCGACTTTCTGGTAACTTGACCAGGAACTCCACTGTGCTTAATGGCGTGAGAGCGGAGTCATACTTTCTATACCTCAGTCATTTGCATTCACTTGAGCAACGTGAACAGAGAGTCGTCTCTGGAGGAAAGATGGAACAAAGGTTCTCCTTGAAGCATTTGTATTCATTTCTGTGGCATACTTGTTTGTGTATGGAGCACAGGAAAATGCGGGACTCTTTAAATTCTAAATCTATCCAAATATGAGTTATTTCATTTATAGCTTTTTGCATGCATGTATAGGTTTTGTGATGTGTAATTGTGTTAAATCAAAGCAAAATCAATTGAAATATACAAGCTATGTTTTCAATCACATTTCTCTAAATAGATATTCACCTCTTACTTAATAAACTCTGAATTTATAAAAATTTATCAGAGGATAACTTTGTAATCACAGTGCAAAATATAGAGGAAATAGTATAGAATAATGATAATCAAATTTACTACTGAAAAAAATTAAGAGCTTGACCAAACTGAATTTAACAAGCTCTTGTTTTGTTTGTCATTGAAAACGTTGTTAAGATTTTAAACCAGTAGAAAAAATCTGAGAGAAGAATGCAATTAAAAAAGAGAAATGCAAAAAGGCAATATTTACTGAAAGTACTTAAACTCAACTGTTAAAGCAGGAAATATAACTTACGTTTTTAAGTAATGTTTGCAGTGTCTAGGGGTTAAAGGTATTTAAATTTTTCAAGTGTGGTTAATTTATAATAATATGATGAGACTAATATGTGAATTCTATTATGGTTACACAATTAATTGTCAGTTTCACAAAAGGGGGGATGATAAAAGGAAAAGAATACATCCCACTCTCACCAGGAGAGGATGACATACACAATGCCGACAATCCAGATGGCATGGCAATAGAGACAAAGGATTTTGTTCCAAGCAGCTAGAAGATCTATGTCTATGTGACATTGTTTAGTTGTTTCTTTCCTTTTTTTGTCAAATTTCCTGTGTTTGAGAGTGATTTGCCTAAATGTCAATTTACCTTTGTTCTTGACCCCAAAGAGCAATTTGATTGGTCATCTGTAGCCAATTTAATCAAAATGCATCATTGGAAAACATTTGTTGTAGCCATGTTACATTTTACAGAGAAATGCTTTGTTGAGCCAGATTTTCATCATGCCCTGAATGTCATTAGCCATCTGATTAGTCTCAGCTTCATATTAGAGCATAATCGCCCCTTGCCTGGTTTAGAAATGAATATTTATCTTATGAGAGCAGTGGTGCTCAATCAAGAGGCTCATCAGAATCACTGTAGAGCTTTCTAAACATATGAGCCATACTTGGCCCTGAACTACACAGAATGAGTAAGACTTCTGCTCATCTCACTTTCATTTCCTTTATTTACCAATGTGAGAGCTCTCCAGTAAGCAGGCATTGCCTAGATTAATGGACGGGTAGCTCCTATTGTACTCCTGTATAACTTCCTCTTGGAAGGTTCCAGTGGGTTCCTGTTAGCTGGACTGAGTCCTCTGTTGGCATCTACATACACTCTGTTGGTTCTGAAGAAATATCCCTACTTTTGTGAACACTGAAGATAGAATCTATACAAGACGCAAGAGAGGAAGGAAAGAAATTATCTTAAATCAAGAGGTTTTTTCCTGTCTATTGATTCTACATATACCCAATTCTTTCCCAGCCTCAACAGATCAGAAGAATCCGGGAAGCTAACAAGCTCCAGACAATTTATTAACTTTGTATGGACTCAACCCAGATAGCCACCAACACTTCTCTTTTCATTTCCTTATAATTTGCTTTGCTATGTCCTTGTTACTTTTGGTAGCTCTGGAGAAAGCAATAACAGAGTAAACAGGGAAATTCTATAAGAATAGCAGGGTAAACTCTGTAAGAGTAACAGAGTAAAATATTTGGATGTCTAGGTATCATCATTGTTAGTTCTCTTTATTCATGATGAAATAAAATGGAATGAAAATCATTTTATATTTCAATCAAAAATTCCCAGAGTCTTGGTTGCATTTTCAATAATATATGATATTTCTTGCTATTATTTTTCCCAAGAAACCAATTTCTCTGAGAATAGAAGTCCTTTTATGCATCATGTGGATTATAATTTAGCCTTACATATACTTCATACTTTTGCGTATTCTCAGGTGGAAAATCTGAATTTAGGATTTAGTTTTTTGCCAAAAAGACTTAGCATATAAGAGAATATGGTAAAGACCAGCTAAGTGTTTATCAAACTCATTTCCTCCTCTTCCTGGCACACAGTTTGACTACATTTCTCAGTCTCCCTTGAATTTAGGGGTGTCACCATATGATGACTTCTAAACAATGGAATGTGAGCTGCAGTGATGTGCCCAGCTCCCAGGGTGGGCCCATAGAACCTGGCAGCTGTTTACTCCTTCCTCAGCTGGAGATCAGCGCCCAGGGAGCTCTTGGAAACCATAACTGAGAAGGCACAGTTTAATTTTCCTAGGATCTTGAATGACCTCTGTGCCCCCACCCCCACACATACACCTGCCTAGAAGCTCCTGGACTGTTTTCCTGAGGGAGAAATAATCTTCCCTTGTGCTTAGACCACTAGACATATTGGAGCTCTATTTGTTATGGCACTCAGCCTGTCCCACCTAATACAGAGACTCTATACTGTTGAGAAATTAGAAATGAAAATAAAGATAATTAAACGATTTAACGGTTTTTTAGTAAGACTATTTTTAAACAAGCCCCAAGCTTTAATAGAGCCTAGGAACATGATGTACTTCTAGGTCCTATGGTCTATGATGGTGTGAAAAAGGGTAAGAAAAATACCAGCCCCCATATACTTTTTGGTGACACACTGCATAGAACAGATGCAAAACTCCTCTAAACACACCTTTGTTATCTCACAGATAAACTGAGATCTGGCCTCTCATGACACATCCAGACATAGATGTTTCTGCTCCTCTCCAGAGCCCACCTTGCTGGAGGCAGGCTCCCCTCCCTGCATCATAGGGCCAAAAAAGAGATGCTGCACAGGAAAATGTGATTCAATCTTTGGAATAGAGTTGCCACTGGAATTCCAAAATATGATTAACATTATTCCTGTAATCAGTCTCTTGAACCAGTGCTTAATCCTGACTCTCTTAAGCCATTGTTTTACAAAAGTAGAAATAAAGTTTATTTAAGCTGATTATTTTAATGTGAATTTTCAAAAAATTTTTAAACAAAATGAATTTATTATTATTTCTGTTGCTGCTTTTGTTTTTTAATTAGTATCATAAAAAGCCAATATATGTTTATTTTAGAAGATACAAAGGAGCAAAAAGAATAAACCATCAAGATATCATCACTTCAAAATAACCCCAGTTGACTTTCCAGGATCCTTTTCTATGCATCCACATGCCTTACTTTTACAAAAATGCAGTCTTTATTTATATTCTTATTGTAATCAGCTTTTTGTCAAAGTTAACTGAAATCTTCCCCACCACAATATATCCATATTACAATATCATTGTTAAAAGATGAAAAGAGTTCAAGTGTATGATTTTACCTCCATATAATCAATCTGATAGACATATATGTGCTTCAATTTATTTTGCTTTTAAAATATATTTTAATAGACATCCTTAAATATTTCCTAGAAGTGGAATTCCTTAAAACTGCCAATTTATACGCACAACAGCAAAGTTTTCATTCATCCAGATAACAAATGAGAACTGACTTTTATGCAGACATTATTCTGGACACTTGAGATTCAACAATTGAAAAAAAAAAAAGACAGAAACCCTCCCTCATGGTGCTTACATAGACATGAGAGGGTCTGTCTCCTTGAACTCATACTTTCACTAGGGCTTTCAAAATCTTTGCTACTTTGGTAGGGGAAAAAAGCTTTAATATTACTGTTTGTGTTTATATAGCCCATAATTCAGACACCCAATGATCTTACTGGCTGCTTAGAGATACCTTAGGTGGGATTGCATCTTGATACTAAAATGAAAACAACCTCTAAGAAAAACCTATAGTGGCAATTTAGCTGGAAAGCTGGATCCAAAGTTCCTTGACCAATGTTAAGAACTGAATTGTGTTCCCACCCAACCAAATTCTTATGTTGAAGTCCTAACTCCCAGTACCTCAGAATGTGACTAGATTTGGAGATAAGGCCTTTAAAGAGGAAAGTAAGGTAAAATAAGGTCATATGGGTGGGCCCTAATCCAGCCTGACCAGTATGTGTCCTTATAAGAAGAGGAGATCAGGACACAGACACACGCAGAGGGAAGACCATGTGAAGACACAGGAAGAAGACGGCCGTCTGCGAACCCTCAGAAGAAACCAACCCTGCAAATATCTTGACCTTGGACTTCTAGCCTCTAGAATCATGAGCAAATAAATTTCTGTTGTTTAAGCCACCCAGTCTGTGATAATTTGTTGTGGCAGCCCCAGCAAACCAATCAGATGGAGCTGGATAATTACTAGTATCTGAAATTAAGAGCTTCCCAGATTATTCAAAGTTCCCTTTTAAAAATCAGAAATCTAGACCAGGAAAACAAACAGAAATAGTAATAGATCAAATCCAGTAGAAAAATTTCAAGTGATTTCACAAATTATTTTATCCTCGTGGAATTTTATTGCCCCAAATGGAGCTTGACCCAGAGAGTCAGTGACTGGGGCCTTCACATCTTATGTTATTCAGCTTAGCTTGATGATGCTTGTGGTGACAGTACTTGATCTGAAGGCAAAGAGGAGATGCTTTCTGGATGTCTTCACACAGCTACTTGAATATACTTACTGTGGAAAGAATAAACTTTTGCAGATTCTCACTAAATTTGCTGTGAATGGACAAATGCAGTAGTGCCTGAGAAATGATGGCAATGCATGATGTTAAAATCAGAAAAAAAATATGCGCCTGACTAACAGAAAGAGAAATCTCAACAGAGAGAGAAAGAAAAACAAAGAACAAAGTACACCTTAACCAAAGACATTAAAAGGGATTGTCTCTAACAAGAGTCACTGACTTTCCATTCAAAAAATATTTTTAAAATGCGTGCATGGTATTATGGGGGAAATTAGAATTTAGAAATTAACCCTGACTCTGACCTCAAGTACTTCTTGATATGAGAAAAAAAGACACAGACACAAATAGCCATAATTTCATATAGTCTTTGATAAAATATGAAATGGAAATAAAAACTATAATGAAATCACAGAGGACAGAGAAGGTCATTCTGGCTGAGGCAGTGGACAAGACCTGCTGGGGGAGATGTTTATGTTGGGTCTGGAGGTTGTGTAGCATTTACACAGGTGAGGTTGCAGAGGGAGGAACTTTCTAGGCAGGCGGATTAGCACAAGGAAAAGCAGATGTTGTTGAGCGCAAATCATCTTCAGCAAAAAAGTAGGAATCTGACCTGCTTTCATGAGGGGAAGTGTCAAGAGGATGGGGCACTTGGAGTGAAAGGACCTGGGTTTGAGTCCTGTGTTCCCCATTTACTAGATTTATGACCTCAATCCCTGAGCTTCAAATTCCTCAGCTGTGAAACAGAAATAATGATCCAAACCTCACAATTATGAAGACTAAAAGAGAGTACCCTCTGTGAAATCTCCACGTAGCAAAGCCTGATACGCAATAAAAATTCAGCAAATGTTAGCTGAACTTAAGGAATTTAAACTTGATTCTATAGAATGGGAGCCAATAAGGTTTTTGAGCATGAAAGTCAGATGACCAAAACTAGGCATTTCGAACTTTATCCCAGTAATATGGTGTGTAGAATGAATTAGGGGCAGCCATTGTGTAAGAAGGAAGACCCATTAGGAGAGCATTAACAATAGCACAGCTTGGAAGCAATGGGAGCCTGAAGCAGGGCTGTGCTGGTGGGAATGGGAATGAAGTGATGGGTGGGGAGAGTTCTGGGGCAAATGGCACTGGGATATGCACCCTGGGACATAGCCGGCTGTTGAGAAAATCGGATTCTTGTCCTGTGACTCTATTCTCAAGTAGTGGCATGACCTCTAGTGAGCAATCTAACCACTGTGGATTCCAAGTTTTCTCTTCTATAAAATAAAGGGATTAGAAAATCTCTAAGTATTCTTACAGCACTAAAATACTTCATGCCTATTTGAATCAATAAAACTTGTTAAGCTGATTAGATGAGAAAGCAAAGAGCATAAGGGTGGTAGAGAAATTGAAGATAACATGAAGCAAAAAGCTTTAAACATTCATTGCTGTGTCAGTAGGCAACGCCATTACTAGGAATATGCAAGAGGAAAATAAACAGGTTTGGGGGAATATGTGATGAATGTCATTTCTAACGGTTTGAAAGGATGTCCTTCAAACAATTAAACATGCAGCTTTATGAGTATTCAACAAATTGCTTTCTATTATCTCCTATACCATGTAAAGATCAAATTTGAAAGCAAATATTTTTTCTTTAATTTATAGATTCTTTTCATCGGAGATTCAACCAACAGAGGGATAATGTACTATCTGATCGAAAGACTGAATGAAACCTTGCAGGAATGGCAGAAGGTGCATGGCACTAAATTCTACCACAACGTCAATGGCGGGAAGACCTTGATCAGTTATTCCTACTATCCCCAGTTCTGGATAAGCCCTTCATTAAGACCAACGTTTGAAAAAGCACTTGAACATCTCTTGCAAAGGTACAATGGAACTATTATGAGCAGCACGAAGCCACAATGCACTGATGTTTTACTAGCGGTCATAATTGCTCACTGTATATCAAATGTGCTGAAAAGCTTAAATACCAAATAATATGGCTGAAAATGAGTTGGAAATGACAAGGGGGTCCTGTGATCAGGATGCCAGATATGGTTCAATGAAATGCGAGGTAATGCTGTTAAAATGTTTGCCATCTGTTTCAAGGCAACATGTGCTATTTTTCTTTCTGGATTTCAGATCGCGTCCCCTGGAGAATACCGGCCAGACTGTATTGGTCGTTGGTGGTGTTCAGTGGCTTAATTCCAATCACCTACAAATTATTCACAAGGTTTTAAAAAGGTAAATTTCTGCAAAAATAATTGTCATTAGTATTCTAAGTAACAGAAAAAAGTACTCGATGTGACTGAATTTTATCAGATGTTATTTAAAGAGCAATTTGTGATTTAGAACTAAAAACTTAAAGTCTAGCTTAAAATGTCTCAAAACACTTTTGCATCAAATCATAAGGTGACTCTTCAGTATCCAAATTTACATTTACTATGGATCAAAAAATGCCCACCGACACATAAAGTTCCATCCACAAAAAAACCCTAATACACATCAAATCTATAAAATGAGAATTTAGTCCTCTACACCAATTATCATATTCTAAAAGAATTACACTGTATTTGCTTATGTAAACACCAACATCTAGAAATGTAATTGAAGTTCATGACTTCAGAATTCTGATTATTTCACAGGGAAAATTTACTCAATATCCTTGTGATCATCAAAACCTTGGGAATTGGGTTTCATCTGCCAGTGGAGGGCGTGCATTTCCTAACACAGGTAAGCCCATTTCCTCCAGGCTATGCGAACTTTATGGTTCCCATAAAGATCTCTGCTGGGGTCTGAAAAAGGACCCAAAAGGCACTACATAATATTTAGCAACCTTCAAAAGAACCAAAGGAGATAATATACTTCAAGATTATGATTTCAAATCAGTTATAATTATTTCTGGAGATAAGAAGACCATAGGTCATAAATACGTTATAAAAATGTTTTGAGTTCATAAAAGAAGAAAGAGGGTGTCAAACCATGAGAAAATAAAGAACTGAGGGGTAGATGACAGGATTATGCTTTAAATATCCCCTTACCCCTCTAAGGTTTCATACACCTTTAAAGGCTCATGCTGAAACCACAAATGAAATTGTCAGTATCAATGAGTATTTTGGGAAAGAGTGGCTTTTTTGAAGATGATTCCTGAATGATTGTTTTAAAAAAATCGTCTTTGAAGTCATATCATTAGTTTTTCCTCTGGTTGGATATTCATAAATGAAAGGAGTTAGAGGCCCTGACCAGTTCTTATAGAGGGTAGTAAATTAGTCTCAACACTAATAGAAGTCTCAGGAAAGAAAAGAAAGACAACATCTGTAGGTAGGAGAACAGCTGCTCTTGTTCAAGCGAGGAGAGTGCACGGGCAGCCAGATTTGTGTGCAACTGCTCGGGGGAGCTTGGTGGAGCACTGGGAATTGGGGAGACGAGAAGCTGTCCATTTAATATGTAAACTGGATGAGATTTATTTTTGTGGCAATGTTGAGCACGCTTAGCTTTTTCCAGCACAGATAACGCGACTGCCCTCCCCTTTCTTGAAACTTTGCCCCCTCAATCTGTGATGCAAAAACAGGAGAGCTGGTAGAAAGCAGCCCAAGTAAAGGCTACAAGTTCAGCCTCTTGGAATAAGGAGGGGTTCAGGTTATGTAAAATGAATTGAGGTATTTAGCATCTGGGGTAGCTGAAGGGTTTGAGACTGTTGGGGATTAGAAAAGGGGTCCTCTGATAATTTTTGCTATGGGTTATGAGTTGAATCTCCTTTAACGTTATTTGAAGGCTATAGCTCAAGATTGCAACTCCTTCTGGAGGGCTCTGGTGGCTCCACTTTACTTCTTTGCTTGAGCTCTCCACAGGAACTGGAGTACTTGTGGCCCCTACTTATGTTTAGGTTACTAACTCAGGATCAGTTCCTCTCAGCAGACAGCAAACATTTCTTCAGCACTTATTATGTGCCAGACACTGTGTTAAACATTGTGCCCGCCACCAGGGCTTTGATGGTGCCCATCGGTCTTTTCAAACTGAGTGAAGACAAAAGGAGGGAAGAAGAGGAGGGGAAACCATAGAAAGAATGTGAAAGGAATAATAGCAAGTGGAAGTAGAAAAGAAATCTGAACTCCTTATCATATGCTCATGTGGCCATTCAAGACTTGATCTCTGCCTTCCTCTGAAGACTTACCCCTTGCTACCAGTGTATATGCACAAATACACACACACACACACACACTCACAACACCACTGAGCTCAGTCATGCTAAGCGTGTTTCAGCTTTCAAGCACACCATGCTCTCAGTCACCTCCAGGTCTTCCCTCTTGGCACCCACTCTCCCACCACCTCATCCCCTGGGTAATTTCCGCTCACCTTTCAAGTGCTCCTTTAAATGCTGTTGCCTCTGGTTGCCTCTGGAAAGACTTAATTGACACAACTCGATTGGCTACTCCTGCCATGAACTCCTGTAATAGTGTCTTGTGTCCTCATTCATGTCATTCAACAGATACAATCCTTGGTTATCTTTGTCCCCTGCTAGATGAATCTCTGTGAAAGCTAGGAGGGAGGGCTGCATTTCTCACTCTGGTTGGTACCCTCGAATGGAAAACACAATGCTCACCACATACTAGACTCAAAAAATATCTTATGCATGAATGAGTGAGTGATATTTTGTATGATTTGGCTGTTCCCAGATTGCCATGTTAGGACTGAGACATTCATTCTCCTGGGCTGGTGAGAGCGTGGCCACTTGATGACCCACACCTGAATCCCAGGAGAAACTGCCTTTTGCTGCAGAGACCCAACTTGCCCGTGTAGAAGTACCAAGACTCAGCCCCTTCCCTTAATTTGGGCCGTCTAGGAAGGACCGGCCCAGCTCTAGACCTCCTGCTGGGACCCACGAAAGCCTCTGTTGCAGCTATATTGCTCCCTTATGGAGGTGTTGATCCCAAGAACGCTCTCCTAGTAGCCTCTTGCAAGCAAATTTCCATCTCAGAGTCGATTCCCCAGAGAACAGACATTTCTCTAGAAAATTTTCTCTAGGAACTGCTTACTATAAAGTTCTGTGTACCTTTCATAATTAGACATCTTAAAGTTGAGAAAATACTTGTAACTAGATAAGCAAAAGCCTACAAACAATACTGAGCATCGCTTTTCATGTGGTGGCACAGACCAAATTTCCATCTGTCTCTTTTCCTTCAGACTTCTTCTTTACGAGCCTTTTCTTTTCACTACTTTTATTTTGGGGGAAACACTGTTCTTTGAATGCCATGTAAAAGTAGGTATGCAAGCACAGTGGACTGCTTCTTTCATGCTGCTTCTTTTACCTTGCAGTTGGGTTAACAAATGCAAGTAATTTGCTTTTTTACTTGGAAACTGGAAATCATTTTTGTCCTTTAGAAAAGGCAAAGGGAATGCCAGCCCCGGTGGCCTTTGGTTAAGTTTGGCACACTCTGCTTCAGCAGACCAGGTTCAGTTCCCAGACATGGACCTACACTGCTCTGTTAGCAGCCACGCTGTGCTGGCAGCCCACATACTAAAAAGTATAGAGGGAAATTGGCACAGATGTTAGCTCAGGGCAAATCTTCCTCAGCAAAAAAAGAGAAGAAAAGAAAAGGCAAAGGGCGTACAATTCCCTCCCTATGTCAGTTTGAGTTTTCTAAGAATCAGATAGTAAGACAGTTTTGCAGAAGCAGGGGATTTATTTGGGAGAATGCCTGGGAATAAAAAGGGAAGGGTGCAAGAGCAGGCAGGAAGAGTTCAGACCACAGCACCCTCTGCATAGCACTCAATCTTGCTCTGATATTTTTTGAATCTCTACCATGTATTGGGAACTGTGTCTGGCTGTAACATGTCTGATATGAAGGGAGAGGAAGAAAGATGGATTAGGTAGGTCTCAGACTACAGGTCAGTCTGAGAAAGGCTTGGCCAAGCCGATGAAGAATCCTGGAGCTAGAGTAGTTCGTGGAGGAGTCCCTCCCCTCAACAGCGGACCTGAACTGGAACTTCCGCCAAGAGTGATCATTGCCTGGGATGTGGCTGGAGAGGGAAGAAAATGATCCAGAGAAGCAGCAGTTGGAGCCTTCACTCAATTCTGCTGCTCCCCAACGCACACACCCCTTCTCTGTGTCCCCACCCCCACTGACTGGTGAACTTCCCTCTGCTCAGGAGCCCCATCTTGAAGCCTCATCGTCCAGCTGTCCCCTGCTCCTGTAGAGCTCTTCCCTGTTCTCCACAGCCAAGAGCCTGGTATATTTCCCTCCAATACAGCACTTAGTACACAATTTACCTGTCTGTTTCTCCTATTAGAATGCAATGTTTTAAGAACAGGGACCACAATTTATTTATCCTTGTATTCCTGTCCGTCAGTGCAGAGCTAAGCACAAAACAGATACTAATTAAATTCAAACAATTAAATGAATAAGAATCGAAACAGAGATAGCATTTGTGATTTTTAAATCTTGGTTTTAAATTGAAAATTTTAGATATTTCAATGGGTCTTTTTGGGCAACAAACCTAACTACTTTTCGTAGAAGGGGAAGTTCCAAACTGTGTGTCACTATAGATATTTGTATATTGTTGTTTTATTTATACATAAATGTTTATATTTATATTCAATAAAAAATTAGGACACATCTTTATTTAGGAAATCTATGTGAAATTAATTCTTTATCTCACAATAGGACCAATCTGTAAAAAAGAAATTTACATGATTTCTACTTGAGTTATTAAGTCATAAAACAATCCTCTTAATAAAAATTCTCATTCTTCTGCTTTGCAATACAGAGTGAAGTTCAGAACTTATGGAAAGAAAATTTGATTATTCTGGATGCTGCAAAAAAATATGGCTATGAAGTGGTCGACACATTCACTATAACAATGGGGCGATACAAAGAGTTTCTGCAGGGAACATGTGGATGTCATTTCCATGAGGTATTTATTATGCTGGCTCTCTGATTTTTATTGCTTTTGATTTTTTTTTAAATTTCTTATTGTATCTTTAATTGCATTGTCAGCCTTATCTTGCATTAAAAAACTATGTCAGGAGGAGATTAAATAATGTATATTCATCATCACTCAACCAGAACATGTAACAGTCACATCTCCAGGCTCTACAAAATGAGGTGTTAAAAAAATTAGTATTTAGGGCCTGGGCCTGTGGCATAGTGGTGAAGTTCAGTGCATTCCACTTTGGCGGCCTGGGTTCCTGAGTTCAGATTCTGGGCACAGACCTACACTACTCATCAGCCATGCTGTGGGGGCCTCCCACATATAAAGCGGAGAAAGATTGCACAGATGTTGGCTCAGGGCTAATCTTCCTCAGCAAAAATAAATAAATAAATAAATAAATAATTAGTAGTTATGTAGATACTTGAAAACTAGATCACTGGTCAATACAAGCTGGAAGATGTGAACTTGGAGAGCACTTACCTTGTCTAGATTCCGATCCGTCCTGTCAGAAATTGTGTCCAAAGAAGGTGGCAAATGTCTTTAGTGGATGTAGCTTGCAAATTAAGACGATTTAATGTGCTAAGCTAATGAATGACCTTCCTCCATTGGTTTATCCAATGCATTAACAGGAAGGCCTGTGTTTTGACTAGCTTCCTGACTCCCCCCCCACCATTGGTGAAAATGCTTGTATTTATAGTCAATACTGAAATAGGCTTAGCTGATAAGGTGATAGCAGAAAATAATTTTATTCTTTTCTCCCCCGTCCCTTCAAACTCTGGGATTGTTCGCTCCCTACAGCTGGCATGAAATCTTAGTAGGTCCCATTGCTTTAAAACCACTTTCAGATAATAAAAGGACTCCATTCACTTTTAGGCGTAAGAAGATTATCCCTTCAGTACTAAAATTGCCCAGCCCTGTGTTGTAACCACGTGAAGTTATTTCCTTCCCCCAGCTCTGGCCTGCCTCAGTCTCAAACGTAGGAGAGGGTGCAGGAGACCTCTTTCCTGTTTCCCCATCTGACTTTGCTACTCTTCTTCTCCCACTCCTTTCTTCATGGGTCACTTTAGGGGAGATGTAAGCGCAACAAAAGTCTTACTTGACTGGCATAAGCATAACCCACTGTTGTGCTTTCTCGAGATGCTAATTCTTTCTTTTTAGGGTGCTTTTGTGGACTTCCTTGAAGACTCCCTCGCTACCACCACCACCACTGGGGCCCTCTGACTGTAGCTTCCTTGATAGAGGCAATACCTCTCTTGTAGCTGCATTCCTTCCTTGGCACCTTGGCTTCCAATTGTCCATCCCTCTGTTGTGGGTTATGTTGCCCCTCCAGGAGTCCTCTGGGAAAATATTCAAAATAGCACTAGGCTTGCTATACCCAGTTGCCCACATTTGGTCCACAAGAAACACTCATGTATCCTTGCTCTGCTGTTGCTACGAGTAGAGTTAGCTTCCAATGCAGCCCTCTCTCTTTTTCTCTCTCTTTCTCACTCTCACTCTCTCTGCCAACTTAAAGCTGCTCTATAGCCACAGTTCTAATGCTCCCCAAACCCCAAAGGACACATGTCTACTTCTCAAAGTTGATCTCTTGAAGCCACCTCTCACTTGGCTTAAAGCAGGGGTGAAGCAACTCCCCAAGATGGGGAAAGACCACAAAGCATTTGGAAAACTTCTCACATAGAAATTCTCTCTCTTCCTTCCCAACTCTCTTAATGAGACAAGAGTTTGCAAAACTGGACTTTGTCCACATTTTTGCAAGTTTTGCCTACATTGTCCAGACATTGCTTTGGAATATGAGGTTTCTTGGCTACTGTTGTTTGCTCTGGATCTCAAGAGCTTCGGCTGAAACTGCGATGGAGTTGTTGATCATCAAAAGATGACCCTTTGATCATCCTGTCAGATATTGATTCACTCGTTCTTTCTGACATGGATCCCTTTGTAAACCAGGATGCAGTCATTAGAGGGTTGACTATTGACATGATGACTAAATGTTTCATCTGACCCTGTTTTTCAGCCCTAAGATGACTGTCAGAATCCATCTTGCTCCTCAGATTTTTATGAATACTCAAGAGTTATTGACACTGCATTGGTTCTTCTGTATGTTCTAGTAAAGGATTCATGTTATACTTTTGTATGACAAATGAAACTGCATCTCATTGAAGTGAGAGTTTGCACCCACAGTAGAGAGCATGGAATTTTAAGTTTTGATCTAGCAACTTGAAACTTGGTCATGTTGTTGCAGAACAGACTTTAAGTTGTAGGATACTGTGTTTCTACTTTTTCTCCTACCAGAAAATATAACACCCTTCAAGTGCCTATCTTATTTGCAAAAAGTCAGGACTTAGAAACACAAGAGCAGGTACCCTGGAAGAGGAAAAAACAATGAACTTGCAGCTGAGCCAGCTCTTATCATAGTTGACCACAAAAACAAGCTAAAGGTTGCCAAACCACAGAAAATGGGGATTCTACGACAACATACAGATTGGTTTTTTGCCTCTTTTAGAAAAGTTTTATTTATTTATTTACTTTTACATAATGTGTCTTCAATTAGTATTTTGGGGGAGGGTATCTGTTTTTCTTTTTCAGCTTTAGTGCTCTGGAAGTCTAAAAAGACGTTCTCCAAAGATTTCCAGCATGGCTCCAATTAAAAACAGAAGATGTCTTTCCCACGTGATTGCATTACATGTAACTCCTGCCACAGCATCAACCAGTTGACACTAATAGTCATTGAATTTGAGAGCTACAAAAAAGACTCTTTGAACCACTAGAACTAGAATATTGGCTTATAATTATTACTAATAAAAACCAACCTTAATTTGCAAAATGATGATTTAAGCATGTCAGGTAAAATTATTTCACTTATTTGATTTTATAATTTTTTGTGTGCAATTATCATAGACAAATTATTTTCTCTTAAACTTTATTTCTAATGTGTGCCGTCTTGATGGCAAGCTATATAGGTATCCCCCAAATTATCTCAGTTGATTCTGGAGCAGAGTTCTCCATTTTGAAGTTTTCACACTTGAGTTGAAATAGCTCTGGGAGCATATGCCTTTCCAGTTACAACACAGAGCTGATAAGATCGTCTTTCTCAACTGGCTCCCTTCATCACACAGTCTCAAAACCCATTCATCACTCAGGCATGATTGTTGCTTAACTCCCAAACAATTTGTACCACTTGTACCTCAGGAAGTTTCTAGTGCTGACACTGATGTTTTATAATCTTTCTAAAGCACCACCCAACATCTTAAATCACTCAGCTTATTATAAAGAATCAAGAAAATCTAAGGATGCAAAGGATAGTTTGATGATGAAGAGAGTAAGACAGGAAAACATAGATTATTGGTCTCATGCAAAGCATATTCTAGGGTAGAAATTCATTAATAATAACCATTTTTTACTTTGTGCTCATCTTATGAGCTGGCAAAGGAATTTGTCATACAGTAATAGCAGGGATTAAAATCAGCTGTATTAGAGCCATAAGAATTTGGATTGGGGAGCCTCGTGTCTTCTGGTGTTTAATTAAACCATTCCCACAATAGAGTCAGGGATAGGACCCTAATCCTGAGAAGGATTAGCGTAATTGTTATAGTAAGATCTTGACGTGTTCTCTTTGATTTGTGGTGAGAATTCTATCATAGACATAACAAACCTGCTCCAGTGGCTTCTTGTTGCCATAGGTAAGATTAAAGCTCTTGGGCCATCTCTTTCATCTGTCAAGGCACCCGAGAGAGACTGTGTTGCCACAATGAATCTAGAAACAATTTCCCAACTGGTGTCCATCAGTTTTGACTAAAATGTTTCTGCTGATTAGAAAAACAGGTGTTTCTCTTCGTGGGTACAAATGGAATTTCGTTTTCCTAATGTTCATGCAGGACAACAAACAGGATCCAGGTAGCTCTTGCCTGAGTGGTTTTGGCCTCTGCCTTTAGTTATGTGGCAGACATCTACCGGGAACAAGCTAAAACCTGGGAAAGATGCAAAAATATTACCAGCCCAAGCTTGGCCACAGAAGAGGCAAATCCGCAACCAATTTTTATGTGATTATTAATCAGTCTAATCAGTTGTACATATCTTATATGATATCTATGGTTTCTGGCAAATGTAGCTATAGCTTGTGACTGAGTGAAAAAAAAAAAAAGCCTTTTGGCATCTCCACCCAGCTCTAATACCAGCAGGTTTCCTTTGATTCTGGCACCATGTAAAGAAGAGATTTTTCAGTTCTTTGTCAGAGATGATTTCCCATTATTATTTAGTCTTCACTGTATACTCTGTACTATTTAGTCTTAATTAAATAACCAAAAGCTTATCTGGCCTAGAAATGTTTTCCTTCTATGCCATGGGCCTCAAGTTTTTCCCCCTTTTCCTTCAAACTTTAAAAGTTTATCCTAAACACAATGAAGCAAAAAGCCTTTAAATTTATCTATCTAAAAAACTGAAGTAATGACTTTTAGAGAAAAAAGAATAACTGATCCAAATATAGTTTAACATATATATCTGATCCCAGAATTTAGCTATCAGTATGGCTATTTTAAAAATGGCAATTACTATTTTTTGTAATAGCGATTTTTAATTCAATAAATTTTTTGAGTGTCTATATCAGCGTTGTACTAACTGCTATAAAAGGAGCTAGGAGAATGTCTTGTAGGATTCCCATAAGCATCTCAAACTCAACATCTTCCCAAAGAGAGAATTAATATTCCCTTTAAACTTTTTTCTTCTCTAGTATTGCTAAATTTATTGCACTGTCATTTACAAGCTAGGGTCATCCTTGACTCCTCCTTATTGATGCCCCCCATCAACCCCTCCTTATCAAGCCCCCTTACAACCTCCAACCAGCAAGTTACCAAGTCCTGCTCACTCCCTGCACATTCTCCCATGTCTTTCCCCTGTACACTGTTCCAGTTGCCTCAACCTTGTTTATTCTTTTACTTAATCATCCAACATTTGTTTTGTGAGTGCGGTTCTAGAGCTAAACACTAGTGAAGCAAAAATAAGTAAGATACGCTCTCTGCTCTCAAGACATTGTAGTCAGAGGGTCAGGCATAAAAACCCATATTATGAAACAATATGTTAAGTGGCATGTTAGAGATATAAATAGGATATTGTAATAACACCAAGAAGGGGCACCTAACCCAATCTGAGGTTTGAGTGAGCCTCTCCTTGAAAACTGCTCAAGTTGATTGTTAAAGGATGAGCAGGCCCTGGTCAAAGTAATAGGGCGATGGTGGAAGGAAGGCCATTCCAACTGCATGGGACAATGTGAACCAAAGTAGCTTTGAAATAACCTGATGTTCTCAGGAAATCACAAGCAATTCTGTATATTGTAGATCATCAATTATAAAAGAGGACTGGGAAAAGTAGGCTAGGGCCAGATCATGGGAAGAGCTTAGACTTTATCCTGTAGGTGCTAGAGAGCCAACAGAAGGTTTTAGAGAAAAATGAGATGATCATGTCTTTGTTCCAAATAGGTAAGTCTGATAACAGTGAGGAGGGAAGATTCGAAGAGGACTAAGTCAGGGAGAGATGTTGGGAGACTCTCAGAAGTCAGGTGAGAGATGATAAAGGCTCACCCAAACCAGGACAGAGACAGCAAGCATAAGAGAGAAGCATACAAATACAAGCCCTGTTTAAAAAAAATAGTAGCGGCAGATCTTATCTGTGGCATGAGGGAGTAGGAAGAGTCAAAGATGATTCCTAACTTGGATGATGGATTAGAGAGCTGAACCAGCAATTGAGACAAAGAATAACTGAGAAGCTTCCGGCTTAGTGAAAAGATGATGAATTCAGTTTTGAACATGTTGTGTTTGAGATGCCTGTAGGACATCCAGGTGGAGATCTCTGACAGGCAGTTAGATATACAAATCTGAAGCTTGAGGGACAGGGTGGGGCTGGAGATAAACAGTTGGAAGCCATCAAAAATAGGTAATAGTTGAAACCATGAGAATAGCTCATCCAGAGAGAATGAGTAGAGTATGAAAAGTTGAGGAACTCTTGGAAACACCAATATTTAAGGAAAGTTTGGAGAAACAGGAGCATTTGAATTGAGAGGAAAACTTGAGTAGAATGTGGTACCATGGAAAGCCAAAAAGTGAAAATTTGTAAGGAGAGATCAAAACAGGGTCAACATTGTCAAATGTAACAAATAGATCTATTAAGATAAGGATTTTTAAATAATCATTGATTTTGGTATTGAGGAAAGTCCTTTCTGACCATATTAAGAGTAGTTTCAGCAAAATAATGGGGACAGGAATTAGACTACAATAGACTGAAGAGGTATGAGAAATGAGAAAAGGGGGCTGGTAAAACCTTTCAACAAGTGAAAATAAGAAAAGGGGAAAGATATTGCATTTAGAAAAAAAGCAGTCTAGGGGCAGTTTCTAGGAGGAACAACTTTCGCGTGTTTACCAGCAGAGAAGGAATAATCAATACTAAGGGATATGTCAAGAATACTGGAGGGTAGGACAGTTGCGGCCAGGCCCCTGATAATGTGGGGCAGGATCAGCTCAAGGACATTGTAAATAGCTGGTAGGGTGCTGATAAATGAACAAGGTGGACTGGAGGGTCTCTTCTTCCCCATCATTTATTTGCCCTAGACTATTTCAATATTTTCATCTGAGAACCCTCACTTTCAACTACTCTAATTTGTCCTTCATGCCCCCACAAGGATAATGTTGCTATACTTCAAACCCAATGTTATCATTTAAAATTTTTCAGTGTCTCTGTAACTAAAGAGGAATTTCAGAAGCTTCCACTGCCTACTATTCCTACACTTCCTTTTTGAGAAAGTGATTTCATGCAGTCCTTTCTGTGTAAAATAATTAGTGCTCATTCCATCATCTGCAAGTCGAATTCTAATTTTTTCTACTGGTTGATCAGAGATCAGTGCCTGGTGAAAATGGATCCATTAGCTGTAAGGAAGCACAACCTTTTCTGAGATGGTTTCGTACCAAATCCTGTTCCAAAGAGAGCACCCGACATTGAATGGTGGTAATACCAATTACATCAGGGTCTCTCGCTCAAGAAGGATAATCAAATGGAGAATGAACAAAGAGAGAGTCCATCACTCTACATTGAACTAGTATTGTGACCCAATGAGGAAGCTATGCATCCCAGCCTCAGCAATACTGGAACCTAAAATGTCAAGATCACTAAGAAAGAGATGCTGGCCCATCACTATTTCACATTCTTTGCAGTAATCCTTCACTTCTGGGTTTTCTTAGCACCAATCTTTAAGTGCTGAATTGGACTTTGAACTGCCTTGATTAGCATTTCCTACTTTATGTTTTAATGTTCTTGTCTTATGAAAACAGGTTCTGTGGTTTGGGAAATACTGCATACCCCTCCACTTTAAAGATTCTCAAATGATATTAGTATGTCAAACAATCCCAAAAGCCCTTATAGCAAGAGACTTTTTAGCTTGGTTTTACCCAGTTTTTCCCAAACATTTTGACCAGCGAACCACTTTTCTTTTTTAGTAACAACTATTAACACCTCAATAAACACATTTTGGGGAAACTAGCACAGAGGATAAGGTCTGTATCATGCATAGAGTCCAGGTTTAATGTGGCAGATTGACCACAAGCATTTATCTACTCTTCCACTTGAAACTCCACTACAAGGACTTTAAAGACATAAAGCTCTTCAACACCCCCCCAAAAGACAGAATAAGAAATAAATCCTAACAGACAAGAAGCCAAATTCGTTTTAAGAATTGACTTCGCCTTGGCAGGAAGTTACCATCGCGAAGTGCCTGGAGAGGAGAAACCTGTCAGAGCTGCAACACACCTGCCCCTCGGCTCCTCTGTGGCTCAGAGCTGAAGGAGTCAAGTGCTGAGGAAGGCAGGGCTGAGGCCCAGGTCGGAAAACAATTGGTTCAAAGTCTGTAGGCAAATTAGTGGGCCCCAGGTCCCTCACCCCCACCCCACACAGTCAAGAACCTATACAGATACATATAATTTCTTTAAAAATTGAACAGCAGCATCTGGACTCAGAAACACAGTATAGTAAAGAGCAATCAATCTAGAGGCTGCAATTAGAAAGATGAAAATGAAACTTGGCACCTGAGGGATGGAACCCCTAAACTTCTTCCCAAAGCCCCTAGGATAGCAGCAGACAGGCACGCACCACCATTGTCAGCAGGCTGGAGAGCTCTTCCTTTTCTTTTTTTTTTCCTCCCCAAAGCCCCAGCACATAGTTGTGTATCCTAGTTGTAAGTCATTCTAGTTCTATGTGGGACACCACCTCAGCATGGCCTGATGAGCAGTGTGTAGGTCCGTGCCTGGGATCCAAACCGGCAAACCCCAGGCCGCTGAAGCAGAATGCGCGAACTTAACCACTCAGCCATGGGGCTGGCCCTCTGGAGACCTCTTCTGACAAGAAATTGAATGCTTAATAGCAGAGCTCCTTTAAAAAGGCCAGAGTAGTGCGGAGCACATCCCTACAGTGAAGCCAACAGGTGGAAGTGTTGGTACCCACAAATTGTTTCTAAGTAACATTTTAGTGCCATATTCTTAAAAAAAGAAAACTCTAAGTTCAAGCGAGATAGATGGAAGCAAATACCTGTGAGTTAAGGTCAAAATAGATTCCAAGACCCAAGATGTACATTGAAATAGAGCAGGGTAGGAACTTAGTTTGTAATCAATCAGACTAACGAAGGTCATTCAAATAGTATCAAGAATTCAGTGACATGAATAATCAAGCACTTAGGAAACTGAGTTTAAAGACAGGGGAGTTAGTCTCTGGGGAACTGCATGGAAGTGCAACATAGAACCCACAGTTTAACATTAAATTGGCAAACTATTGGTCTGTAGCTCCTTAAAATCAATCTCCACACCTCAGAGCAGAATATGTTCACGGAACGAAGAACTGAGCTCTGTCTAGGGGCGGGAGTTAAAAAGGCCCAGCTGTCAGAATAAGAAGGGTTGGAGGTTTGGAGGTAGGGTGAGAATATGAGACATTGCAAATCTGGAAACACCAAAAACAGAAAACAAAAAAAACCCCCTCATTCCTAAAGAAAACTTTAGTCTTGCCCTCTAATCCTCAGCATCTTTGACCCATTCAGAAGTTGGACTCCCTTCAATCAAAACATAGCGTATTTCATGTGGCCATAATTAAATATTTGGGGGAGGGTAGATGAAAGAATTTCGTATTATCTGTAAAAATTGCAGGATTTCCTGAAATGGAATTATGAATTGTAAGGACTGGCTTCTAGCTATTGTTTGTTGCTTTATTTTTATTCCATTTCTGTGAATTCTTAGGCTACTTTTCCAGCTGGTCGTAAATTTTGTGAGTGGATTTTGAATTGAAAGTCCTGCCTCAGAATGACTAGACCAAATAAAAAGTGCTTCAATAGTATACATTTCTCTTTTTTTTTTTTAAGACTTTATTTTTCCTTTTTCTCCCCAAAGCCCTCCAGTACATAGTTGTATATTCTTCGTTGTGGGTCCTTCTAGTTGTGGCATGTGGGACGCTGCTTCCGTGTGGTTTGATGAGCAGTGCCTTGTCCGCGCCCAGGATTCGAACCAAAGAAACACTGGGCCGCCTGCAGCGGAGTGCGCGAACTTAACCACTCGGCCACGGGGCCAGCCCCATACATTTCTCTTAAAAGACTACATTAGCACATTTTGCCTGGTCAATCTGATGTTTCCCAACCTTGGAGAGCCAGTACCCTCCTTCCTCTTCAGACCCCACCCTTGATCACGAAACACATTTGTAATCAGAACATCCCCCCGCCTAATCTGGTCTAGAGAGATTTTGGAACACTCGCACCACCGCAAATTGTTTTCTATTTTGTTCTGCGGATCTGGAACCACATCAGAAGTTCCCTGGGTGTTATTCAGGTCGAGATCCGTTTAGGAAAGGTATTTGCTTGTAATCTGCCTGACTCTTTTCCAGCTCCCCAAGCTTTCCCTTTTTGTACCGGCTTTTTGAATTTTCAAAGTTATTTCAGATGAAGCAATTAATGGCAATACCCTCATTGTGATGAATATTTATGTGCAATCAATTCTGAGTATTGAAGTTACATGCATTTAATAGTAAAAGTTGCAATGCTAGTTTTGTTTTATAATTTATACCCGTTTTTCGTTCGTTTGGGAAATCTCACAATAGCCATCGGCCAAAACCAGTCAAGTTGAATTGTGGCTATTTGTATGCCTTCTGAAATGTCTGTGTGCCCAAGTCTTTAATTATGTAGGCATGTGGAAAGATCTACAATCATAAACTGGTAGATTGCTTAGCATATAAGACACCTGTGAAAAAGTAAAAGTTGCTTCTACACGCCAAAGTACAGAATTGCAATTCTTATTATACTGAGTCAGAGAAAAACGTGATCATCTACGTATCCTATAATATCTTATCATTACAGCACTTGATTCGAGCTCCAAAATGACTCCTCTCCAAGTTTCTATTGTTAATATATTAAAAATATATTATGGTTTTTTTTTTTTTGAGGAAGATTAGCCCTGAGCTAACTACTGCCAATCCTCCTCTTTTTGCTGGGGAAGACCGGCCCTGAGCTAACATCCATGCCCAGCTTCCTCTACTTTATACGTGGGACGCCTACCACAGCATGGCTTGCTGCGTGGTGCCATGTCCACACCCAGGATCCGAACCAGCAAACCCTGGGCCGCCAAGAAGTGGAATGTGCAAACTTAACCACTGCTCCACTGGGCCGGCCCCAAAATATATTATTGTTTTGAAACACTGTAATCTTTACTTGAAAGTCTATTTGTACATGTAACTTAATCTAAATTTGAATATCGCTGTGAGAAAAATAGTTTTGATTATTATACTTACACTTGTGATTATAAAACGGTGCTGATCTAACAGGTTATCATACTTTACGGAGATCAATTGTCCTTCACTATTTCTTCCTAATTTTAAATATAATTTGCCACAGCAAATTCACAAAAAGAAAATAAACAAAAGCAAAACTAAAGACAAGGAGTTACTTTGGAATATTTTAAAGTGGCAAAAAAATTGTCATTTGACATTCATGTTTAAAGTAAGGTAAAAGTTTGCCATATCGTGTATGTGTATATTCTTAATCGTATGAGATAATTCCTCATCCTTCTAGGTAGGCATGTCTCTTTCTCAGTGGTCAAGTCATATGTACCCAAATTTAGAGAAGGGTTGGAAGAGTCAAACTTTTAGAATTTGTCTCTGATTGAGGTGACTACTACATCTA
Organism: Equus asinus; assembly: GCF_041296235.1. NCBI lineage: Eukaryota > Metazoa > Chordata > Mammalia > Perissodactyla > Equidae > Equus > Equus asinus. The sequence goes on from NC_091790.1 coordinate 177,241,225, forward strand.
GAGTCTTTGTCTCTGGTTCAAGGCCTAAATCTTTCACTAAATCTTCCTAATAACTCATTTTGTTTGTTATTATTATTAGTCCCTGGAGGTAACCTAACATTTGTATTACCAACAGCTCTCTTTCAAAGCCACATTCCAGTTGACACTTCAGTTGGATTTTAATAATCCCAAATGGTCCTCTGATTTTGGGAAGGACCCAAATGGGCATATTTCCACACATGAGATCAAAGGAAAGAAGCAATTAGCTTTTTATTGTACAGGTATCAAACATCTTTCACTTGCATAACATTTCCAAGCCTTAAAATTACATCTAACTCCTTTTCCTCCGCTTCAGAGCCCATAAGAGTAGGTAAAATAAGATAATATTTTGAAACTCAGAGACAGCAGTTTGACAGCAATGTTGGATATTGAATTTTACAAATAAGTTCAAAGAAATAATAGCCGTGTGAACAGATTATCATGCCCATCATAAATTAGCACTAAATCTTCTTAACGTACTGAGGAACTATTCATTACATGGAAACAACATGGTGCCTGACCTTGGGGAGCTAGTCTCAGACAATGTCTTTGAAGTCATTTCATTCTTGTTCTTACTTCAAGTATCTCAGACATGTGTCTTTATATAGCCCCCTTGAGGGTAGGGACCATATCTGAATTACTCCATGTGTTTTCTAACGCAGAGAACTCTGAAGAATGAAAGATGGATACTATATGGAAAAAATTACTTAATTTTAATTTTATAAGATATGACATCATTTTGTTTCTCTTCTATTGCTTTTCAGTTATAAAAGGTTACATGAATTCTTGCTAATTCTAAAAATCTAAAAATAAGTATATACAATAAAAACAAAAACTCCTACCTTTACACTACATACACCCCCCAATCCTCACTCCCTTCTCCACTGGAAACTCTAATAACAGTCTGGTACATAGTTAGGTCCATTTAAACATACACTCTTGATTTTAATTCCGTGCAATTAAAACCATTAGGCTGTTAACATTTGTGATCACGGGATTCATACAACATTGGGCTTTATTTAGAACTACCTTGTTTCTGCATAAACATTTTTAAGGAACAGTAGCAGTTTATGAAGTGCATCTTAATCTTCAGTATGAACACTTCTGTTCTTTCTATCTCAGTATTGAATTCTGCTTATGCTTGGCTTATACAGCCAACAAATTGAGTCTATGGTAGGTTGATGGTAGATTCAATTCATAGTGACAAGTTGAAAGTTCCCCCTCATCATTGCCTTTTTTCCTTCCCAAATGGTCTTGGTTATTTTCCTAGATTTATTCTTTAAGACATATTTTAGAATTTCTTTGTCATGTTCCCCCCAAATCCTGCTGTGACTGCAATTGGAATAGCACTTTAATTAACTTGGGAGGATCTGACATGGCATGTCTTTCCATTTGTTCATGCTTTCTTCTATGTCTCATTAAACTTTTGATGGATTCTTCACCTGCATCATTGTTGAACTTAATGAAGTTGTTTCTTTGCAATGGGCTCTTTTCTCTAATATATTTCCTATTAATTACTGATAGATTATAGAAAAGTTATCCAATTTTTAAATAGTAACTTATAATATCTCATTATTTTTCAGTAGATTCCTTTGGGTTTTCAGAGTAAATAATCATATAGCTACAAAGAATTCTTTGGTAATTTCTTATAATGAAATATTTCACTATATTGAAGCTTGCATTCCTGAAATAAATTGTATCTACTAGTGGTATAATGCTTAATACTGCTGGATTTTTTAAAGACTCCTGGATTCAATTTACCATAGCAATTGCGGAGGATTTTTACATATACTTTAACAAATTAGTATTGAAAAAATTCTTGCTCCATAGGTTTGTCAGCTTTCAGGATTTAGTATCAGAGTGATACTGGCTTAACAAGGGAATTGGAAAACTTACCATCTTTGATTATTTCCTGAAAAATAGTTTTCAAAGAAAACCAACTGAATTAAGCGTTGTTAGGCCAATCCCTGGCATGGGTGTGTAGGAGTCAATCTTGAATAGCTTAACGGGGGCGTTGGCACTGTAGGAGGCATTAGGCTGGCCCTCAGAAACCAGGGGAGACTCCGTCATCTGTCTTCCTTTCTCAGAGAGCACCTTAATGATTTAAAAATAGAAATACACTATTAACCTTCCCGTTGTGATCTGGCAAAATATTGACACTACTCCCAAGTGGAAGCTATGTGTCAGCAGATACACTGGAAATATGTATTTTTGTGTATTCCTTTTATGAATCACATTCAAGACTGTTATGTGTCTACACTAGCATTATCCAACATTTGTAATGCAATGTTAAATGCAAGCCTGAAGTCACACAAAACATTAAAAGAATGTTTTTAAAGAACTATAACCATTTGCATCGGGGTGGACCTTTATCTATTTTACATGTAATTAGCATGCAGATCATCAGGCAATTGCAAAAGCCAGAACTGAAGATAAAATTATATAAACAAAATTAACCTTATTTTGGCTCCAGAACACAGGAATAATATTTTTTCAGGGTTGAATGTAATATTTATGCATAAGTGTTTCCTTAAATAAACTTCCTTAAAAATATTTACTACTCTTGCTATTGGTGAGTACAGACCTCTTCCAAAATGGACAGAACCTTCAGGAAAACATTGGTACCCCTCCCCAGCCTCTCATATTTAAAGTTGTAGGGTAACCAAACAGAGGTGGAAGTAGCTGCACGTAATAGAAACTTGCAGCCTTGGGACCTGGAATCTTAATCAGTGGTTAACTGCAAACTGAGCTCTAAGTGAGGATCCATAGGGATTCCCTACCCCAGCCCACTGATTTCACCAGACTTCTTAAGAGTCACTTCACCTGAGGGCCTGATCATGAAAAGTCAAACCTCCCATAGCAGTAAGAAAACAACTCATTTCTTTGGGGTTAGCAGGGTAAAATTGGTTTTTAAACACATTGCTACTAAATTTTTTCCTTCAAAATGGGGATGGCTTCAACATTTTTATGATTACAAATTAATACACATTCACTGTATTAAAATTAAAGTCAAGACCAAAAGTTACAAAGAATACATTTTAAATCACCTATAATTCCACTACTCAAACATCCCTACTGTTAACTACGTGGTGTAGATCTTTACAGAATTTCCATTCAAATAAATCTTCTAAAAAGGTTCATGCTCATTTGCACCATGACTAAAAATACTTATCTTCAAAATAGATGTCATGTCATTTTTTTCAGATATTCTATATTTTTGGAACTATTTTCATTGCGTTCTCTTATATGGGATCAAAAAATATGTACTTAAATCATTATATAGCACACAAAAGAATAAAAAAAATCCATGTGAGTTAGTGGTGCTTTCATTAGTCATCAATTATAAATAGTTATGTGTCCATATTGACCTAAAATAATCTTATAATTTCATTAATATGATAGAATTGATCATTTGTCATTCGTTTCTAAAGACACCCAAAACATCTTTGCCAGTGTTTTCTCTCCTCCCTACTTCCCAACTCTCCCCTAATCTCTGTCTTCATCCCCTCTGATGGTGGGTGTTAACAACCTGAGTTATATTAACCCAATGATTAAAGCTAACAATTACAGGATTTCACTAGGCAACTTTTTGTAAACTGTACAAATAGAGAATAAATATGGCCTCTTTGTTTATATATGTGTGTGCCGATATTCATAAAATGTCTGTCAATAGAATCACAAAGAAACTAGTCATATATGTTGTTTCTGGGAGGGGAATTGAATGACTGGAGGTGGGGGACAGAGGTGGAAGGAAAAATTTTTATTATATACCCTTTCATACTTTATAAATGATTATAATACTGCCTATTCAAAAACGTAAGATAAAGATATGTCTACATATGTACAAACACACATAAAGTTATTTGCTTAATAGAGCATAGGCTGCTCCTTCAGATTCCACAACATGCTAAGTGCTCAGAAAAATGAAACCACTAATTGTAACAGTGTCAGCTTATGGGTGTGCAATGGAAAAATATTTTTTCTTTTCTCTGAAAATAGTTTTAGTTGCCATTCTATAAAAGCGTGCCATGACAGGTTCAGAGTACCGTGTTTGAATCAGCAACTTAGCAAAGACATGTCAGTGTCTTCTCTATATGTTAGCATCTAACATATAGTCTAAATACACACACACACAGAGCAGTGTGGTAGAGAAACCATCTAAGACTATTCCTTAGTTGCATTTGGGACAGCTGCTCTGAGGAAGAAAAATGGCAGAAATTCTAATTTTGACCCTGGTCCTTTTTGACAGATAAGTCACTCTGGTTCTTGGTTGCGTAAATCATATTTGTGTCCTTTGGAAAACCCTTTCTAATAGAGATGCTGTTCAAGCTTGTGAGTTAGGTGTATTGCTCTACACAGGGCTGAAATGTCCTTCATTTTTGTCTCACTATTTTTTTTTTTGTTCTTTATTTGCAGGTAGTGAAATCAAAGTTGTCCACAGAATATCATTTTATCAAAATGAAACCGTCAAGAAATCATATTGTTGGGAAATATTTCAGCAATCAAAGCAAACGACAACAAGACTCTGTAACAAACTTTCAGTCACCGTATCACGTCCAAGGTCCAATTAATCAGGTTTGCTCTGAAATCCTTCTCAGCAGGATGTGTGCGAGTCAAAGAACTGGGTAGACTCCCTGAGAAGGACTGAGTTTGGAGTTGGAGACAAGCCACTCATCTGGATGCTGGGCTAGGAACCAAATCCTGTGCAACTCATTGTATTTTGGATTTACCGCACATGCTCATGCACACCAGCACACGCATTCACTCCAATGTACACAGTGCTAAAAAAAGTAATAATAACACTTTTCCTACAGCCTTATGAAGTTAAGATATGCACTTGAAAATCTGTTGTTTTCAAGGGGAAAGATAGAGCTAGAAAAAGGTTATTGAACTATAATCATAAACTAGAACCACGGTGTGCCAGGTATTGTGTTGTGATGCCAGGTATTGTATTGTGATAATAAAGAGAAATGTAGACATTTGAATTACGTGGAAAAAAGATGATAATGCTGTTGAGTATTGTGTTATCTTCTCTATGGGTATCTTAATACAGACGAGGGGAAAAGCAATTACATTCCACTTGCAAGCAAGGATTGCTCTTGTGTCCTTTACCAGGAGAAAACAGGGTGTTTATGATGGCTTAGCCTGTGTGAATCTAATGCTTATGAAAAACATTTCTTCCTATACTTTTAAAATTTTATGATTGAAAAGAAAAGAACAGGAGTGGTCACGAGGGAATTCAAAGAGATTCTATGAGAAAGATAGGCAGTGTGATATTTTACAGTTGAAACACTGATATATTTAACTTTGTACTCTTTGTACTGTTCATGAACATTCCCTCCTATCCTGTCTGTGGACTTGGATGGGTAATTGCAATCTAAATGGATTAAATACGTAATTTTAAAGTAAGGAACAAAATATAGTTCCTCATGTATTACTTTATTGTGTTTCATTACTTAAGAAAGCTTTTATTTGCTGTCAGTGCCCTATGTAATTTAAGAGCACTGTAACATTTTATGTAACATTTTTCAAAGGGTTAGGCATTCTCAAGTACATAGGCATTTATTTCCATAAAGCGTTTGTGTATATCCACAAATACTACTAGGTTACTAGTAACTGTATTTTGACTTTCTGGAGCCACTGTATCTAATCCAAATTTAGAGTAGGCATAAAATTTTTTATTGAACTGTGGCATACTTATAAAACATAAATAATTCTAGCATTGAGAAGTTTCTCTTCCATATTTTAAGTTCAAAATAATAAATTCATTCATTTTACAAATGTTTTGTCGTGAGATTACATCTCGCAGTCACACTGCTTTTAGAGGATTATTTTTCTTTCGGGAAAAAAAGCTGAGCGGGTCAATTCAATACATGACTGAAATTACCAAATGTCCAAATACCTCAATTTCATTGCCATACAAAAAATAAAACTATTTTGATTGATCAGTTCCTTAGTATGAATATCAACCTCCTTTAAATACTATATTTTTATATATATTTTTATATGAAAGTAGACATGAATTTATATTTAACTGTCTTAAATTATATTTAAGCACAGATATCACTTGATATAAACAATACACATCTGCATCTGATGGATGATAGATTTTTTAAAAGGATGGTACAGCATTAACTTTTAAAATGAAAGATTTTTCTAGTATCTGCAGCTATGTACAAGCATGATTTTTAGGTTTTCAATGATTTTCTTTAAATGATATAAAATATTGCCAATTCATGCAGCCTCTCCATTGTGTTTTAATGTATGATGTGGTCTATAGTAGGATTGTAGTCAGTGGATATTTCTTGTAATTTACTGTCAACCTAACTGTAATAACCATCTGACTGAGGTTAGTCTGGCATTTACCTCTTCACCATTGAAATAATAATGGATTTTAGAAACAATTGTAATAATACTATTAATAAATGTCTTATTAGTAATAGTCTGTGTTCAGAGAGTATCTTTTATTTTCCTTTTTACTAGAGGTCCCAGACCATGCAAACAGTGACCACTTGGCAGGGATATTACCATTCAGATCCAAGTATTGGGGTGTAGTTTAATAGCATTAACTATACAGTTCCTTCCAACCCTGATATTCTTTAAATTTTGATCAGATAAACTCCCTGCTGTACAATGGCCAAAGCTTTTGAACATAGTGCAATGACAAGCTTTTTTTTAAGATAAAAATGCTAAGAATCATTTTAACTACTCCTTGATTGAAAAAACTACATTTTATTTTACCTTGAGGAAATAGGTGTGTGTGTATGTGTGTGCACGTATATTTGTGTGTGCTTAACGAGTTCATAATTTGAATGGGAAAAATAGAAATAGGCATTTTAACATAGTTTTAGATGTAAAAGTTAAAGGAAGTGTATTATTTTTGGTAAGAATTGATTAGTACCCAATCTAAACTAAACTAAACTAAAGAAAACATTTATAATATTAAAAGTCAAGCACAACTGCATAAGCCTTTCCAAGCATCACTGTTGACATTGTGTTTGTGCGTGTGTGTGTGTGTGTGTGTGTGTGTTCAAAGGCACAGTTGTGCTATTTGCCAGCCACGCAGGTAGGCGGATAGGATCCTGTAGGGCCATATGAAAAAGAAGGGCTCACCTTGCCTGCTGGTTGTTTACACTTGGCTTATTTAATCTTCTTTGTGTCAGTCCCTGTGTCTAGCAATCTGCTCTACAGAACAATGATTTCCATTTAGGAAGCGTTGGAAGAAATCACTGATTTTCGAGATGGAAATAGTTCTTGTAATGTTTATGGGGAAAAAATAATGCTGTTCTGCATGTGAAGTTTCTTCTTTTAGTTCCATTTCAGTGAAGGATTCCAAGAAGAGATACAGAAACTGGCCAAAACTTGTGTTACCTAGTAGGAGTTATTTCAAAGCCCTAATGCTTTGGCATGGATGGGGGCACTAATATAGTAATAAGGTTAAGAGCCTAGAGAGATGATCAGGGTTAGGACCTTATTAAATATTATCTTATAGGCTCCTTAATTTGAGCAAATACTTGAAAGAATCATCAGGATCCAAAATTTTTCTCTCTGAATTTTCATCGTATAGAAAGAAACGAAAACTGTCATCAAATCACTGGCTAGGATTATTGTATTTAAAATTAGCAAACATAACTGAATAAGTTCATATGGGCTGATAACTTCAAAAACATGTAGATAACTTCAAAAACATGTGTCTAAGTGCAAAATGATACTACAGCAGATTCTACCATTTTGACTGAATCAAGGAGTAATTGCTCTGCAAATGCTACTGTAGTTTTCTTTTTTTAAAATGTTTAAAGTTCAAATGATTTTGATTGCTCTTGGAAACTAAGGCATTTTGATAGATCGCTTCAGCTTAAAGAGATGAACCAGAAGTTGTCAGAAACCCCAAAGACCTTACTAAAGACAGCAGGATACTGCCAGTCCCGACGAACTAGATTTTGTGTTTGGCACGGCTTCCAAGGTTCCATACTGTCAGAGCCTTTTATCATGTTTTTATTGCTGCAGTAACTGCTATTATCAACTTCCCTATTTCTTTTATGAGTCAGTCACCTGGTGTAACGGGCTGTAGAACTCATTTTTTTCTAACTGATATAGACCTTGCATTTCTCCTAAAATGGTGCTTCATTTGTTTTCTTTATGTTCGTGGAAATATAAAGAATTTGTTTTATGGCTCTATTAAATGTCTGGTCTCTATGCTTTACCACACTCAATACACAATCAAAATACTAATTCTTAAAACTTTCAAAAGTATTTACAATTTGTAAGTCTAGTTGCAATGTCAATGGAGATAATTGCTTAAATCCAATGTTGGTTCTTACTATTAAGTAAGAGCAAATTTAAAGCAGTCATTTTTAGAGAAAATAGTATAAAGATTCCAACAAGGTCATCAAATTTGGTAGACTAGGTTTTGAATTTGATTTATGCTGACTGGCTTTTTCTCCCAAGTCCATAGCACTCTCTGCAAAGAACTGTTTTCATTTCGTTTTTCAAAGTTTTGTTGCCCAAACTGTCATGTAATGTATCTGGGGAAAAGATTGCATTCTAGGTTAGGTCGTGAGGAGACATTTAATACTTCTGACCAAAATATTTTTTTAGGAAGTTTATGTGTAGCATCATATTATTATTTTTGTTACATGAAAAAGTAGTTCCTATAAAATTCACTAAAATGTTTAGTTTTTTTAAAAACAAAGTAATTACAATTGATTATTGGTACCTCAGAATTCAGAAGGAACATAGTCTCATAAATATAAAATGTTTTCAATTGATTCTCAACTATGTAGTGACTTTTCTTATTTCATGGTTGGTTGGTAAAATATATCAATTTGATGCAGCTTTTAGTGCTAAGCTAACGAGTTAATGGTGATAGTATGTGAAATTTATTTATATATTTTGTTCAATTGTGCTTCCATTTTTTAATAATAAAATCTGTTCAAAAAATGTAGATTAATGTCTCAGTATATGGCATAAAGGTCAACATTTTAACTTTCTTTACAGTCTAAAATTTAATTTTTATTTGGTCTATAATTTGGATGCTTTTAAAATTAAATCATGAATTTGGTTATTAAAAAAAATTATAAGAACATTAAAATAAATGGGCGTATGTGGTAACATGTGATCAGTTGTATATCCACTAATCTCCACTTAGACATAAGAGGTGGTTTGGTCTCCAGTAGGTCGTCTTACATTAATAGCTGATGATCTTGAGTTTCAGAATTCTTGACATCTCTTTGCAGTAAATACACAGAAGTGAGCGAATGGTACAAAATGCCAACTCTGAAGCAAACATGGCTTAGGTTAATCCATTAGGGCCATCACAATCAGAACAGGGTGAAAGGGGGGCTACCACATACGACTTCACCACAGGAGAGAGCACCTCCCCACACTGGGTACTGGGATGGATAAAAATTATGAGCACCTTCTCCAGCTGGCTTTGACAGAATTTGGACATCTCTTCAGCCCTCTTTTTAATGTGCAAGCCACTTTGAAGAGTCTCCTTCTTAAGGAAAAAATAAATAATAATTTTCAAACTTTATTGGACCAAAAATTATAACCTAGATCAACCAAATAGCAGCTGAATGTGCCTTTAATGATACCTTCTTATTTACTATCAGGAAAAACAGAAAATGACCTCTAACCATCAATGTAGTATATCCTCTGGAGAACTTGAAGGAGCAACCCATTTTTCACATAATGGTTTTTCACTCATAGAATTATTCACCTACCATAACATTTCCTGTTTGTCTTCACCTTTGCCTTTGAATGGAACTTCCGCAGTATTTTCTGTGTACGTTTAATGTGTAATACAAGATACACTTTAAAACTTACATTTTTACGTTCCCCTTCTTGCCTTAATTACATGTAACGTGAAGCTTATGTTTTAATGGGCATGAGCTTTCCAGTTTTACAGTATCATAAAAAGAGTTTATGAGCCTTTTGTTAAAAATCAGTGCCTATGTCATTGGCAGGGCACGAAATTATTTGCAGCTACTTCTTCTACTTATAAGATAAAATTTGGTCTGAATTAAGAATAGTACAGGGGGAAATTGAAACAGTGCCTTTGTAGCCTAAAATGAGTTTAGTCATCAAATGGCACAGATTTGGGTTCATCAGTTTCCACCACATGTGCGTACCCCCTGGGGAAAACCTGGTCTCTGTTCATACTTGTCTCTAAAGAGTCCCCATTTCAATGTTCACATTAGTTATGCAAAACCAATGGCATGTTTTTAAAAGGGTGTGGATGCAACCTTAGCACAAGTTATTCCTGCCAAAGACAGGAATAATTTCAATAGGATGGAGTTTCCAGGGCCATGTTATTGGTAAACACCGGAACTCTGTCTTCGCCACCTGTCTTATAAATAAATTGATATCTTCCATGAATTATTTATGGATTCTGAGATAAGGCTGATACAGACATTGTATCTCAGGTTCCTATTTCCCAGAAGAATGAGTGGTCTCAAGTGGGTGATTGGCCAGAGTGGTGTTTTTCTGTTTCCTCGGGTCATCATCAGTCTTTGAAGTACTGAGTTTCTGGAAGTCAATTTCTCTTCCGGTGGCAGCCTTGCTGGGTAGCATCTTCAGTAGAGTGTTATCAAATACAGTGAAAATAAATGCCTCCCTTCACCACTGAGCACTGACTTGTTATGTTGCCTCTGCAACCTTGAAAGCCAAAACTGTGAGGCCAAAACCAAGCCCTCCCTGGTTTGCATCTAGGCAGAGAGTGTGTCCAATAAGGGACTAAGAAACAGGAATTCCAGATTATTTTAAACAAAAACTCATACTGAATAAATATGCATACACATAGGTGTGTGTAAATATATGTGTTTGTGCATATACACGCACACACAAAATGAAACTGATAATCGAGAAGTACCGAATAATCTTATGTCCACTGTATTCGGTTCTTTAAAACGTTCCTTATTTTTCTTAACTGTAGCAATGTATAAAACCTTTAGAATAACAGCTGTCTATCTCTGGATGCCTTAGCCAGGTGCTCGTCTCGACATGTGGGGAACGTTGTTGGAGGTCTCTGCCAAGCAGAGCTGGGAGGGATGTGCTGCGGGATGTGTCTGGCAGATGCCTGTCTTTGGAGGTGACAAATGACCAAACTGCCAGAAATCATCAGAATGAGAAGATGCTGGAAAAAGTTTGACTGCAGAGTCATGAGGGCTCCCATTATTAAAACTACAAAGAGACCTTGGGGAAAGCAAGGATAGGGCAGCGCTGTGCCCTACTAAAAACAAATGGATCCAAGGGGTTGTGGGAATAACTCTTAGAAGGGATTGCTGTCACATGCCCTGTCTCTTTGCCCTCCTCTCCCCTTCACAGCTTTCTTGAGTGGCTCTGATCTCACAGAGCTTTCCCATTGGAAATGCTGACATGCATGAGGAGTGAGAAGGCAGTGGCAGCATAATGGAACGCTGCAAACTGTGGCAGAGGGTGCCATTGGGTGGAAGGCTCTTGGCAAGATCACAATTCTACAGCTCATTAGGTTAAAACACACTGTAGCCCCCAAATCAAACTTTTGTTCAGCCTCCACCTCCTTAACTGGATTTATTTCCCCTTCTTGTTATTTCCACAATTCCTGTGTCCATCTCTGGCATTGCACTACCACATTATATAATAATTATCTATAATCACCTATTTATATCCTACCCTACTAGCCTTAGCCTCTCAAGGCCTAGAATCGACTCATTTATCTTTCCACCATACAGTGTCTAACTGAGGGTAGGAGCTCAGCAAATATTTTTGCCCAAAATTCCTTTCTCTGTCTACCACTTCTCAGCTGTAGATGCCATCTCCTCTAGGAATCTTTCTCTGATTCCCCAAATACCGGTCAAAGTGTCCTTTCTCTGTGCTCCCTTAGCACTCTCTACTTACCCCTATGCCAGCCTTTATCTTTCTTTGTTTAATGAATTGTACCCCCTGGAATGTCAAGTCTGTGAGGAAGGGAATTTTTTGTTTGTTTGGTTGTGTTTATTTATTATTTATTTTCAATGATTTTATTGAGATACAGTTTACACTGTTCACTCATTTAAAGTCTGAGTTTAGAACTCATCTAAAGTCTAGTTATTTAAAGTCTACAATTCAATGCTTGTTAGTATATTTACATAGGCTTGCGACCATCACCATAATCTAACTTTAGAAGATTTTTGTCACCCCAAAAGAAGCATGGCAGTGACTCTCCACCCTTCCCCTCCTCCATCCCCAAGCCTTAGAGGACTACTGCATCTACTTTCTGTTTCTATAGATTTACTTATCCTGAACATTTCATACAAATAGGGTCACACAATACGTGGTCTTTTGTGGTTGGATTCTTTCACTTGGTATTTTAATCTTCGCATTCTCAGTTTAGAAAGAAATTGCCTAGCCAAGAAAAGACACTCAGTGAATTTTTATAAAATGAAAAAATAAATGTACTAACGAACTCTCACATATTCTGGAGTTAGAAATTATGCTCAAAATAGAACTTGTCTAAGAGGCTTTGACAAAGCATTGTGTCAGAGATAGCATTATCGCTTCCTAAAACCCTCTCTAGAAAGTGCCAATTATTTGTTTATTCCCATTGTGCCCTGAGGACTGCGATGAGGCATAAAAGAGGTAGCTGGAGAAGCCACATTCGGAAGCTGCCTGCCTGGGCTCTGGGGAGGCTGTCTGGTGCTTGGGGAGCTGTGGACACCAGATGCAGGGCCCTAAGCCTTGCAGTCCACACAGGTCTACGGCCCAGGCTGTACCCCACTCATTGCTCATCTCAGCAGTAGCTGATGCTCTCTCTGCCTTGCCGCTATCAAAACTGAAAAGAGTGTGATGAAGGCATGCCCAGGTTTAATGAATCACCAGGCCTTGTACCGCAAGCCCTCACGATGGTACCAAAGGTTTTTGTTTTTGTTTTTGTTGTTGTTTTAAAGATTGGGACCTGAGCTAAGAACTGTTGACAATCTTTTTTTTCTTTGGTGCCAAAGTTTTAAGAGAGAGCAACATGAGACATTTTTAGTTGTGGAATTTCAGATAAGAGCGATCCAGAAATGGGGCTGTTGGAGGAAGCAGGGAACATCACACAGCTTATCCCAAAGATTCTGCCATTCCCAAGAACAGACAAGACGGGAGAGAAGCTACAGTGATGGCTCCATCTAGAGCTGTCCGCTAACTGGATCCTAGGGTGTGTGGGAAGATGTCCACACAGGCCCTGCCCTTCAATGGGGCATGACTTCTGATCTGTAGATATATTCTGTTAACTTTCTTTTTTCTACTGTACTATTGTCAAATGCAATATTAATGTAGCATCAAAATTCATCATTTTTATGTCATGTCTTCCTTCAATTTTATATATAATAAGTGCATACAGATGCAAATCATGTTTAAATGGAAGGACATAATAGTTAAAAGAAGTATTGGTCATATTGTACTAATTTTGCAAACAGCTGTTTCAAGTTAACATATGTGTATTCCCAGCCTTGTGTATATGAGATACAAGTTAATGTCAACAGTACATTAACAATGCAACTGAATTTAATTATGGAATTGAAAATGCTACGGGTAGAGGGATCACATTTTCACTGAAAAGCATAGGTAGAGAGACATCTGTTTCTGGTGAGTTTCAAAGAGGTACTTGCATCTTTTACACTCACCGATTCCATAATTTTTTGCAACAGTGGATTAACTAAATGATTGCCCTGCACATTTTTTCCTAAAACAAAATAGTAGATATATTCTTCAGCAGTTTAATTTTGCAAGTGATATTCTAGATGCCTTTTAAATATGAATCTGGGAAGTGTGAAAAGGACTACAAACCTTGAGAAAGATACTCTTACTTTTGCATAAAGTTGTGTCTGGAATTAAGAGCAAAAAGAAAGCTTCCTTGCTTTGTTACCAGATGGCTCCCTACTGTGTTCGTAATTCTTTATTTTACTAGATTCTTCTGTTTGAAATCCTTTCAATTAGTGAAATCACTTACATTAACCTCCAGGGTCTCTTAAGATGCTAATATCTTTGGAAGGTTGCGGCTTTTAGACATCTGCAGTATGAGTGAATTTAATCACATTATTTTTCTCCCAACAGCCAGCAAGATTCTATGCACTGAGTAAATTAGGGGGTGGGGCATAATTTTGAAGGGAATCCTGTATGAAGATTTCTCTGGGAGAAGAGAGACCCTGAGAAGCAGAGGGGCATTGGTTGCCGATGGGCCACCATGACCGAGGGCCGTGCTGTGCCAAGTTTACCTCTAAAAGCTGACCTTTAGAATCACTTACAGTTGAGCAGTGGACTTGGAAGATGGTATCCCTGAGGAATTGCTAAGGAATTCGGGTTACTCACCTAGAGAGGTGAAGACTTCAGAGATGATCTGACTGGGCTATTCCCATTACCCACTGTTTTGCATCTTACTAATTCAGCTTAGTCAGAAGCTCTAATGAACACCACATTTCTGCCCCCTCTGTCTCTCCATTTGCTGGTTTCCACCACTGCCCAGAGCAACAAAAGACTGTGCTTTATTGCACTGCCCTTTCAAGCAGGAGTCCTCTGTGTCTGAAAGCAGGCCACTTAAAGGGTTGCCAAGGATGTACAGCATCGTTAAAGTGGAGACACTCAGTCATCTGCTTAACTGTCGATGGAAATAAAAAGTTTATATTCATCCTCTGCTGCTGAGAGGATTTGGATAAGCTGGCTGTGATGCCAGCTATCTCAAGGACTGCCAGGATCAATTTGGCTGCTCTGGTGGGCTGAGTGTCCTAAGCGTTTTATCCATTCTCATGGCTTTGTGCAGGTGCATTTTTCAAAAAGAAAAGGAGTTATTCAGTCACGTGTGTAACAATGGTCCTCTCCTTCTAGAGCCTCTAAACAAACCATTACAGATCATTTGTATGAGAAGAAAAGTTCATCAGGCTTCTAAGATATGAATGGTCCCTGAAAAGTTAGGAGGATTGAAGAACACTGTGGTGAAATTCTACGTTTTAAAAGATTTTAAAACTTTGACTAGATATGCCCATCATCTCTGGCCTCCAGAGAGGTAAGATAATTCAGTGGCCTGAGGGTAAACTACACATTCTCTAACCTTCCGTTCTTTTCAATTCAAATAAAAAGCACAACTGTTACCTAAACAGTGTGCTGTACCCTGTAGAGTCTATTTCTGGGCGGAACTAAAAGATGACCGCTGGCAAAAGGTTTCTTGGGGGTAGCAGGATTCAAACACTTAAATCACCAATTCTTATAGTTCCAGAAACATCAGCTTTTCGGGAGAGGGAGGTGGCTGGAACATCAGTTGGGAAGGTAAGCCAATTTTGTCATTTTGTCCATCAGGTTACAAGAAGGAAAGAAAAGCAAAAGGAGGAAGCAACAGAACATGAGAATAAGGAAAGAGAAGGAATGAGAGCAAGAGAAATTAGGGGAGAAAGACAGAGAAGGTTTCGAAACCCTAAGAAATGGTGACAGAAGTCATTTGGTGTCATGATTATTAGTCAGCCAGAATGGTCTACAAACGCAACAAGCAAATCTTAGAGGATATGCCACAAACAGGCAACATAGATTCCAGTTGAAAACTGAAATTTTCAGTTATCCAGATGCGTATTTGGTTTTACAGCCGTTAACTGCCATCGCTGATTCTTAATGAGAGAGAGAATAATCGTAGTTGCAAAAGGAAAATGTCTCATTTTATACTAACTAATCTGATTAGTGGCACTTTTGAAGAGGAGCTTTTCTTAGCTTAGACTTCAGAATCATAAGAGTTTTTTGTTTTAGGAATAAACCTAACCACTGAAACTCACTAGTTAATTGTATTTCTCACGTTTCCCAGTAATAAAAGTTGCCCTCGATTCTGATTCAGTTGTTCCCAGTGTAGCAACTTAACCCTTTAAGTTATAATCTATTTCAGTGAGGACCATATTAAATTTTCAGCACAAGTCTGGTCATACTAAAAGAAAACATACACACACACAGACTATATTTGGACAGTGAATGCTAAGACCTCTCAAGTCCTTTCCTCTACTAAAGAACATTAGCTGATATCATCAAGATTGGAGACTAGAATATTCTTCTCTGGGGAATTTGACCAGCCTAAGGGACAAGACATGAATATACTGGTATTGAAGATTCACCAATAAAATGACCCATCAAGAGCTCCCTAAAATAAAATCCAAAGTCAGTAAGTCCTACACACACGCTTAGAACTTCTAGTTGGCTTTTAAGAATTCCACTTACAATCATGAGCAACAACAAAGGACTACCAGACATCTGAAGCAAGCTGCTAAAATGACAGAGCCGAAACAAACAGAATAAAACAACTTAGAAGAAGCAGGGGGAAGAAAATTGCAAAGAAATATCATTAATGTACTATGTTCGACAGAATAATGACCTCCCCAAATATGTCCACATCTAAGCTGGTTTTCCAGGGCTGTCATAACAAAGTACCACAAACAGGTGGTTTAAAACAACAGAAATTTATTCTCTCACAGTTCTGGGGACCAGAAATCCGAAAAAAGGTGCCCACAGGGCTGCACTCCCTCTGGAGTCTCCAGGGGATAATACTTCCTCGGCTCTTCCAGCTTCTGGTGGTTCCTGACATGCCTTGCGACATTGATCCGATATCTGCCTCAGGCTCACGTGGGATATCTGCCTCAGGCTCACACGGCCTTCTCCTCTTTCCTGTATCTGTGTCTCTTCCTTTTCTCTCTCTCTTAGGTTCTCTTGTCATTGGATTTAGGACCCACTCAGATAGTCCAGGAAGATCTCATTTAAGATTCTTGATTTAATTACATCTGCAAAGAAAGAAAATTTGAAAAAATCCAAATAAGATTACATTCATAGGTTCTGGTTATTAGAATGCAGACATATCTTTTTGGGGGCCCACCACTCAACCCACTACAATGTCTTAACCCCTGGAACCTATGAATATGTTATCTCACATAACAAAAGGGATTTTGCAGGTGTGATTAAGTTAAGATGGGGAGATTTTCCTGCATTCTCCACGTGGTCCTAATATAATCACAAGGGTCCTTATAAGGGGGAGGCAGGAGGATGGCAGTCAATGAAGATATGACAATAGAAGCAGAAGGAGGTCAGAGTGATGTGAGGAAGGCAACTATGAGCCAAGAATGCAGGCAACCTCTAGAAACTGGAATTGGCAAGCAAACAGATTTTCCCCCAGGACCTCCAGAAGCAACCCAGCCGTGCTGATCCATTGTAGACCTCTGACCACCAGAACTTTAACATAATAAATGTGCATTATTTTAAGCCACTAAAATTGTGAGAATTTTTTACGGCAGTAATAGAAAACTAATACATATATTCAAAATGATGAGAAGATATCACACCCTTGAAATTACAATAGGATGCTATTTAATTTTAAAAAGGGACCTGCAGAGAACATAAAAAAGAACTCTTGGATCATACACACACACATGCACACATATATACATAACCACACATACACATGTATACTAGCAGAAATGAAAAAAGCAGTAGAAACCAAGAAAGATGTAATTGAAAAAAATCTCACAGAAATTGGAAAAAACAGATACGGAAAATAGGACAGAACACTTACAAAAGTTATAGAATCAGAGTGTTCATCTAACATTCACAAAATAGGGGTTCTAAAAAGAAGAAACAAAGTAGAGGAGAGAAAATCAACAATGAAATAATTTGAAAACTTTTTTTCTACAAGTGAAAAACTTGAGTTTTCATATTGAGGTGACTTACTGAATATCTAGACCAATTGATGAAAATATACCCACATCATCATGAAATTTCCAAACATTATGGAGACAGAGAAGATTCTAACAGGTAACAGAGAAAAACGTCAATTCATATACAAAGGATCTGGAGTTGAAACATATTCATATGTTTTGATAGCAACAATCAAAACTAAAAACAATAGAATGTCTTCAAAATTCTGAAAGAAAATTATTCCTAACCTAGAATTCAATGCCTGGCCAAACTATCAGGATTGGATAAAGCTGTTTTAAGACAGGCAAATTCTCATAAATTTTATCTCACATACACTCTTCTTTGGGAAGCTACAGGAGTATGTGCTCCACTAGAACACGGCACTAAACCAAAACTGAGAAATATATGACTCAGAAAATGAGGTTTTTATATAGACACAAGAAAAATGTGATCTCTGGGATTAATGGTGAAGCAGATCCCAGATGACACTTGGGCAACAGATGTGGAAGCAACTGTTCCAGACTTGAACAGGTCAGAGGACACTGGGAGACTCTGCATCAAAAAGATGATATTGATAGAACTTCTGATTCATCTGAGGACATTTAGCAACTGGTAAGGATTGGGGTTGAATAAGCACAAAGAAACCAGACAATGGGGAAAAAAGGCAAGTGTGGAAAAGGAAAATAATCTTAATATACTATACAGCTTAGCATGAATAACATAATGTGCCATAATAATATAAAAACTGACTGTTGATCTAACCACAATCTTGACATATCCATATCAGGAATATAAAGAATATGAAGTATCCTTCACACGTGCTGCAGTACACGTGAGTGGGGGGGGGGGGTGCGTAAAACAGGGCAAATCCCCAGCTTCCACAGTGGAAAGCCACAGACAATACCTAAAATTTCAAAAATTAAGAAGTAACAGTACAAGTATAATATTTAGCAAACTGGTAGAGAATACCAAACGAATTCAGCCAAAAGAGCTGCAAGTTAGTACTTCTGGGGAGGGGTAAATGGCAAGTGAAGAAGTGGAAAACTGCTGTTTTTCATTACAAGACTTAGACAATTGTCTAATTACTGCATATATAAGATTTTTTAAAACCTAGGATATTGTGAGAACCTCAGTGGGATGATCATTTTATTTAGGTTGTTTTGCAAAGTTCCGTTGGTTCACTGTTGTACTCCTTTGATTAGATTACTGAACGGTAGAGTTTAAATATTAGGAAAGGAGGCGCAGAAAAGATTCCAAGACTTGCTGAGGGCTACTGCATAAAACTAAGCCACAAAGATAAACACTGCCGCACGAGTTTAATCTTTCTAAGTGGTTTTTCTGTTTTCTCCAGCTGTGAAATATATTTATGACTTTCAACTCCTTTTTTTTGGTTCGTTTTCTGAATTCCAAGACACACCTTAAAGCAAGCAATTAACAAAAATAACCCTCCATCAAAAGTGTTATCAAATGACTTAAATTATACTGAAAAAATTTAGCGTATTTCTTTATATGCAATCAAAAGCAGCTATAACATGTTTTGTCTAGTCTGAAAATTTAGGCAATTGGTCAAAAAATAATTATGCATATTAAATGAATCAAAATGTTTCTTCTGCATTTTTATTAGCATCTATATACATCAATATTACAATATATTTCTCAAATTTAGCCTACTGATTTTAAGCCATCTGTTGATTATCTATCTTGTGATTTCTCCTCATCCACCTTTCTAACCTCGTATTAGTTACTCAAGGCCACCCAGCATGCTTCTGGGCCACTTGCCTGAGATGACAATGCGTGAGGGATCCTGAATTACTTTTAATGTTACCAAAGAAAACCACAAGCAGAAAAATAAACCTAATAATGTCTTGTAAGGTTTAAAAAGTAGAGGAGGACTTTACTGAGGGACATTATGATTTTTGGTGAAACCATCCCTCTGCTCCTCTGGGTTAATCTGTACAATCCAGGGTGGCTGATAAGAAGACACCACTCTGCGGACCACGACTTCCAAGTGCGGAAGTGGATGGTGCTCAGTGAGCACTGATGTGCCCTATGCAAAACCCTCCCCACGCCTACACCTCACGGCTTCCGTGAAGGTTCTTAATCTGCCTGCGCATCTATTTTGAGGGCTTGCAACACTACATTTTACAGTAAATGGCAGGACTGATCAACTTGCTTTCTCTGCCCAAGGAAGGAAGGACTTCCGTCAACATTTCTGTACTCTCATTTTTTTTTCTATGGTGAGGAAATTTGTACCCTATTTCCCTCCTCATTGTTTGCTCCCCTCTTCTGGAGAAAGAGTGGCCAGTCAGTTGGTCTCCATCAGCTGTGGGTGCTTCAAAAGTAGGGTTACACTCGGTAAGTAAACTGATCCTCATAAACCTTTCTGACAAATCTGTAGCTGTGCCATGTGCTCCTTCCCTCTTCATAGACCTGGACATCCTCAAGTAGAGTGAGCTCACTTCACTTCTGGTTGCCTCACCCCAGCCTCTTCTCTCAGGTCCAGCTTCTCAGCCTGAGACTGGGTGGATATATTGGATCAACCTCACTTTGTCAGCCTTGCTGTCTTCAATTGAGGGGGAAGGAATAGGAAACTTCGCTTTGCATAATCCAGCTCTACCAGGAAGCCTTACACTTCATAAAGCTGATACTTTGCCCAAACTGGTTCAGTTCTCTCTGTGCATGCTTTATCCATCAGAACCCCTGGGGCAAGGAGGGGAGAGGAGTATGAAGGGTAAAATTCCAGAACCGAGCCCCACCCTGGACTGCCAACAATTACTATAAGATTAAGATATGCTAAGGGCCAAATCAGTTCCTGAAGGAAAACTCCTTCCAGGCGAAGCCTGCCATAACTCAGTTAACCCATAAGGCAAATATTAGTTCTCTCCCCAAAACAGCATTAAAAAGTGGCTCCACTGAATTTGTCTGGTGCTGGTTTCATGAGTGTGCCCTGGGGATTCCAGACAATACGCTGGTGCTAAAGTAGCAACTGGAATCTTTTACGCAGTCAGCCGGACCCAGGCTCTGTTCTGGCATGTGGCCCGGTATATCAATATTGTGGTTTTCAGCCCATTTTGGAAGCTGCTTCACTAAGCCATGTGATAACCCCAAAAGTTGGTCTGGCACCAGAAGACTTCATCAGATTGCGAACTTGAGAGCCCTCGAGTCGGCTGTTTTTGTATTGATGCCTCCCTTCCCGTAATCATTAACAGAAGGTGAGAGGGCTGCAGTTGGAACATGCCTCACACCTAGTACGTAGTTTGTGTTTATGTCTCTGAACCCTCGTAAATCTCCTGGGCTCTGAGCACTTGCCTACTCAAATAAAAGCATTCTCCGGAGGAAACTCCAGTAAGAGTTTGAGTTATTAGCCTGGCTCAACAAACTTACCTGGAAGGAGCACATGGCACAGCTACAGATTTGTCAGAAAGATTTATGAGGATCAGTTTATTTACCGAGTGTAACCCTAGCAGAAACCGAAGCTGTGAATACTCTAGACATAGCCGTCTGGTGGTCCCCTTGGAACTTGTGCAAATCATGTGGCACATACAAATGCAATGTACTAGGTACAAGTCATGGCAAATTTCCAATTGAAAAGTGGGAAATTAGTAGATTATGTCAATGCTGACAGCTCTCAACTTAATGCTCACTGATTCCACTGTTATGAGAGGTTACTTATCTTTAAAACAACAACGACACAACCGTTATTGAATGCCTACTACTCACTCAGCCTTGTTGTAGGCAAAGGGGATTGCAAAGAAATTACTCATACTCTTTGATTTGAAGACATTTATAATCTAATTAGTGAGTTGCAATTAAGGCACATAAAACTATCAGAGAGCAAAAGTAAATCAAGTGATAAATTTTCTGATCGGTCCCTCAGATGATGTAGGAGTTGGGCAGAGAGAGACATCTTGTATGGTTAACTGTGGAAGGCTTCCTGAAGTGGTATGACCTAAAGGAAGGGTAGGTGGGTTAAGTGAAAAGGAAAGAAGAAAAAATTCTAGGCATGGGCGCAGTGTTTCTCAGGAAATTGAAATAGAAACATGCAGGCTCTGCTTATGGAGAAGGGAAGAAAAAGTTGAGCTGCCGAGGGAGAACAAGTATGAGGAAATAGAGTGAATTTAATCAGAAATGACTGCTATGGACAAATCCTCAATGAAGGATTTTAGAAGTCACACCAATGGGTTTAAAACTTAGGAGTAAATAAGAAATCACTAAGGATGTCAGTCAGAAAAGTGAAAAAATTAAGGTCAAGTTTAAATGTGATTCACCTCCATATGAAGATTGAGACGTGAGTAAACACCAAATGATATTTGTTACCTGGCCAGACTGAAACTCCACCGTGACACACTACCCACTCATAATGAGGACAGTAGCCAATGGTTCAACATCTGAACGACAACTTTGAACACAAAAACAGTCTCAGCATTTGCTGATTTTTGATGGGCATTTTGTTGGCAGAGGGATATGTATTACATCATAACAATTAAGTGTAGTTATGTGGACCAGCAGTTAGAATCAGACAGACACAGTCAAGTCTTTCTAAATGACTTTTGCCTCTAAGTTTTCTCCCGTAAAATGTGAGATTGTTTGATTTTAGTAAAAAAAGAAGGAAAGAGAAAATTTCTTTTTTCCATTATAGACACCCCAGTGATCACTCCATAAATAGTACTCTAAAAAATGTAAATGCAAGATTTTTGACATAGTTTTCTTGATAACTTATTAAAGTTGATAATAGCTCATTAATTGAGTTGTTTTGTTTTACAATATTCAGGAAAACTTTTTGAAAAGGGATTTTGAGAGATTCAACACTCTCCACGAGTTTCAGTTTTGTGTGTTTTGCTCGCCTGTGCCCTCGGGCAACAGTGACCACTCTTGTTTGTCAAGGGTTGTTTTCACTTTTATTCCCCCATTCCAAAAAGATTGCATAATCTGTACAAATACCATTCAAGATAAGCCCCCTTCTATTAACACTTTATGAGGCTTCTTCAATCTTAATTTCTAGGACAAGCAGACAAACAAATTTTGCTTTCGTAGTTGTGGAAATTTAAAAAACAAGACACCATCCTTTTCCCACTCCTGCTCTTTCTCCTGGTTCTGTCACTGGTGTCTCCTCTGCTGCTCCAACTCGGTCATTCCTACAGGCTTTTCTGGCCACCAAAGGATAGCAGGACATCCAGAATGCCATTCTCCGCCCCCGCCTGAGAGCCAGTGGTCACAAGCCTGTGCTTTGTTCCACCCTGGTAGCATCCAGGTGGAATTTAAAATAGAATGGATGGGGACCCAGTTATGTAAAAAGTCACCTCTGGTCTTCTGTTGTATCATGGGAGTTAAGACCAGCTGGGGTGCTTCTGGTATCAGTTTCCAGTACATAAGTCTCTGTGATCTGCAGCAGAAATTCTTACAACAGGGCCCTTAGAAGTCTCGTCCTCTGATGGACTGCCAGAGGCGGACTCCAAGGCATATCTGGGAAGGCAGACTTTTTTGCTGAGTTTCCCAGGGACTGAGAGAAAACTACCAGAAGGAACAGGCTCTCCTGGGGTCTACGGCTAATAATTACAACTGTCCCGGGTGGGAGGTGGGATTTATTGCTGGCCACCTACTTATTTGGTTCAGTTGGCTGAGCTGGTCAGAGATGACCAGAGACAGAGATTCAGTCCCTCAGGAGAGCTCCTTTGAGTGAAATAAAAACGCCGAAAATCTGGTCCTCCCTGGCCTTAATCTCCTTTTCCAGATTATAGCTCAAAACACCTTACTCCCTGCTAGGAAAACGAGTTCAAATACATGCCCTCCTTGTGGAATCAAGAAGCTACAGATGCTTCAGTAACCTGTGCAAACTTGAAGCCATGTGGTGCTTTTCTTAACAGCATTAATTGAATTTTAGGTACCTGGGATCATGAGATGACAAAACATCAGCTCCCACTTATGAACAATTAATGATACGAAATTTACAACATTGTATAGATAGGGGCACCTGAAGCTTTAGAATAATATGTGATAACACAGTAAGCACCAGGTCATAATCTATTGGCCAGTCAACATTTTGTCCTCTCTCCAAATTACAGCATCAAAAATAATAAATAGGAAATGAGGTTCCTGTTGGCTGCTAAAGAAATAAACAATTTGAAATGTGTAATTGTGCATATGTTTGGATTACCCATCATTGACTTTATTCACAACTCTAAATAGAGAGCATAATCCCCACTAATGATAGCAGAGATGAACCACTTTATATTAAGAAATATAAATTAGATTACAGAAGAGCTCCTCCCTTTCATATTCCAGGATAAATAAAATATCTGTAACTTCTTCTATCTTCTAAATAAAATTTCATATGATCTGAAAAGATTATATTTTAAAGTTCAACCATTTAAAAAGATTTCTGCAATTAAAATAATTCATTTTGACTGAAACCCAGAAGCAAAAGTGAAGCTGAAGATACAAGATGGGGGTCAAAAAACTCTAGCTTGGGCCACCTAGGAACTGGGCCCCTCTCTCAGATAGATAAGCTCTTGTCGATGGCTAAGGTTTCCTCCTCCTAGGAGTGGAAATCCACTAGCAAATGCAGTTTCTCCCCACCCCACCCCACCACTACATACCACCACCTACAACCACACACAACATCTCCTTCCCTCCAATCCTATGGGAACTCCAGTAAGAGATTCAGATCTGAAATAGAGCTTTTGACAATTTTACAGGTGAGAAAATTGAGGCTCAAAGTTGAAATGAACTGCCCAAGACCAGAACCTGTTGACGGGAGCCCAGTCACCCAGCTTAGCTCAGTGTTCTTTCCACTGCTCCTCCAAGCCCACAAAAAACAGACAGCAAAGAGGGGGGCAAGGGAAGGGCACTCATGCAGACCACCATCTGCCTCACCTCAGGGAGACCTCCTCAGGAGACCCACCCATTGTCATTTTTGTCTTCAAAGAACAGAACAACCCTTTTGACGAAGAGATCTGTGAACTGTGATATAAAGAACCATGAGATACAAAGAGAAATTTAGACCCTGAGGCCCAGTAACCTAGGATTTGGTCAGAAAAAAAAAATGTGGTTTTTAATTAGGTTATACTGCAGTATGTTGTGGTAGAACAAATAAGGCCTCTAAAATAAGATTGATTTTTGACTCTACTACTCACTAGCTGAGTGACCTTAAGCAAGCTTCTTAATCTCTCCGAATTCATTTCCTTATCTACAAAACGAGTATCAATTTTGGGGGATTGAAATTTTGTGTGGAGAAAGAGAGAGAGAGGAGAGAGGCAGAGAGAGAATAAGAGTGAGAACTGGGGGCACAGAGGAGGGTCTCAGTGCGTGAAAGTTCACAATGTCTGACACAAAATATCCTTATTGAGCTGCATCAACTCCTGGAAATAAGACTCCTTTGTTTAGAGATCTGGTCAGAATGACCCCTCAGGGCTAAGACCATACAAAAGAGGTACATGACTACTCAGGCCCTGAAATTATGTCTTCGATTAGAAAATGGTTGACCCAGTGGTCTTAGACTCTAAGAATAGGATTTTCTGGGTGTTCCTCTAAAGGCTTTATCTGGATGCCTGGCCAGGGCTGGATCTCTAGAGTAATAAAGAAAGTGACATTCAGAGGACTCCCTCTTGCAAACTAGATTATGAATCCTCCTATGTGTGTTCATGGCACACTACACTTCCCCCATTTGTCGCACTGTATTGTAATTGCCTGCTGACTTGTCTGTCTTGCCAACTAGACTGGGAACTCCACTGCCATTTCAGTTCAGTGCTATCCCCACTTTTCAACCCTCAATAGAGGCTCAATATATATCTTTAAGTAAAAAATATCCAAAAACTTCCTTAAAACATCTACCACCATTGGCCCTAAAATCAGTGTAAAGTATTAATGTTTTCCACATCCCCAATCCTGAAATTGCTTTCTCCCCACTCCCTGCTTTCCCTGAAAAGGAAATCACTTCTCTAGTTTCAACATTTAGGCCACTTAGGTATCTGCTCAGGCTGTTCCTCATCATGTTAATCCATTCGATAAACTGCGTTCAAAACCAGGATCTCACGTACTGGGCCCAATGGCGGGGGTACCACAATGAATGCTCCATGATCCCTCCTGGAGAGGCTCACAGAATAAAGTGAGTTTGGATGAAGGCTCTGAGTTTCAGAGAGGCCACTAGCCATTAGCCAAAATATTTCTGGATCAGTAACTACACCCTATCATCAACTTGACTCTTTAAAAATTACAATGTGGCTTTAGGATCTGGTACATAGTGTTCACTCAATAAATATTTGTTGGATAAGAGAATGAATGGGATAGGATGGGAAGTTCAGTGAGATTTTAGTGCTCTGGGCTGATATAGGAGATATGCAGCAAATAAAATCCTTTATTCAAGCATAAAGCAAGTAAAGCAAATCTTTTACTTGAGCAAGTCTAGATTTTGGCACCCACTAAACAGGTAGGTCCACTCTAGAGTTTACTAACATTTCAGAAGTCCTCTGAGGAGCAGGTTGATGCCTCTCAGAAACGTTTCCTGTCACCAACTGGATGAGGCAGGGCATTCTGATACCACAGCTCAGCGTGTCCCGTTTGCCTTCAGACTTCTCCCTGAGATCTCCTAGCCCGCAAAAAGCCGGTTAACGAAACTTCCTAAACTGCCAGGCACCACAACACTCTGCTGCTCCCAAACACTCCGGGCTTCGAAGAGTACCTCACTGGAATCTATACTCTCCTTCACTGATAATCTCAAATTATTTTGTTTTAGACTTGTCTTCATGGCTGGTTCCCCCTTGAGGGCAGGGGTCTTGTCTTTACAAATTCCCACAGTACCAGGCACACAAGTAGGTGTTTAATAAAGTAAGTTTTTACAATTTGTCTTCAGTGTGTATCTAGCCCTGTCCAAGGTCTCTAGGAGAGCCATAAGGTGAACCGGGAGAAGGGTAAGGCCACCCCCTCGTCTATTCGGGAGCTCTGCAGACAGCTCTCACTCACTTTCCTTTTCTGCCCTCCATCTTCTGACGGTGATCTCAAGGACTGCAGAAAATAAGACAAACCGGGAAAACGAAATCATATATCACAATTTAAACATGGTAGATTAGATGCTAGGCTGGAACCTTCCCTTCCACCAAAAAATAAATGCCAACCTAAATGACGACGGTCTCAAGCCTGACAGGATTTCACCCGTCCTCTAAATTCTTCTGACGCGTTGAGACCTCAAGAAGGGTGTTGAAAGGTCAACTTGTTTGGTACCAACTCTGACTCAAAGATTACTGTCCTGTGAGGTGAAGGACAGGAAAGACACGGGGAAAGTGAGTTTTTCCAGCCGCTCCACCCGGAGGGCAATTAATCCAAATACGATTGGCGTGGGTGGAACTCAAACATCTCCCATTCAGCCCACGCCTTCACCCAGGGTTGCTAAGACAGAAGCGCTCCTATCAGTCTTGGGGTTGAATCAATACGTCTCACGCAGAGATCCGCTCTCAGGAGACTGTGACAGGAGGAAAGGTCAAGAACACACCCGGGTTTGACGCGCTGTCCAGGAGCAGCAGGCCCCGAGCGCCCCCCGCGGAGCCTGCTCTCAGCCAATGGGAGCTTGAGCTCCGGGGATGATGAGACGCGGGGCCGAGGCTGGGCCAATCAGGCTCCAAGAGCTGCCAGGGGGAGGAGATGGGAGGAGAGGCCGGGGGCGATGGAGACAGAGCTACATCAACAGAAGTTTCTCACCTTGGAATGCGAGGGACGCTCCCGCATCTCCTGCACACCTCCAACTGCGTGCAGGAGGAGGGCCCCAAGCTACTTTCTCCACCTCCTCACACTGCTCCCTGCAAGCCAGAAGGAGGCTGCTGAGAGTCCCTATCACTCCTGGCCGCCTTTTTATGTTGTCTGCAGGGGGAAAGAAGGCGAGGGACAACTTGGTGCTGGGAACTGACCTCTGGCCTGGCGGGCTTCTGGGAGGGGAGAGCAGAAGAGGAGTGACTGGGGCTGGGGGACTCCATGCGGGGGCCATGGACAGAGCGGCGCTCCTGGGACTGTCCCGCCTTTGCGCGCTGTGGGCAGCCCTGCTCACGCTGTTCCCATGCGGAGCCCAAGGAAACTGGATGTGAGTATGGGGGCAGCAGGGGCTCATGGGGTGTGTGGCAAAAGGGGTGTCCAACCTCAGGGAACTTTCAGCTGAGGCGGGGGAGGAGGGGCGGGGACCCTAGGGAGGGTGACCTAATTTTCCGGAAAACATCTGGGATTGGGGAGGAGAGCAGGGGAGCGGCTTAGCCAGGGGCGGCCGTGTCTTACAGGTGGTTGGGCATCGCCTCCTTTGGGGTTCCGGAGAAGCTGGGCTGCGCCAACTTGCCGCTGAACAGCCGCCAGAAGGAGCTGTGCAAGAGGAAACCGTACCTGCTGCCGAGCATCCGAGAGGGCGCCCGGCTGGGCATTCAGGAGTGCAGGAACCAGTTCAGACACGAGAGGTGGAACTGCCGGGTTGCCGCCACCGCCCCGCCGGGCACCAGCCCCATCTTTGGCTATGAGCTGACCAGCGGTGAGTCCCAGGACCCTCCGGGCCAGCGCAGGACGGAGGGCTACAACTCCTCCAATTCCTGTAAATAAAGTAAATAGTGCTCGCGTGTCCCGTCGCTCTCTAAATCCCAACAAAGTTCTTTCCGTGGACGGGAATTGGGAGCAACGAAAGCTAGTCCCAGGGCGCAGGTGCAGTCCTGAAGTGGGGTGACTCCCCGGGTCCAGAGCGGGGCGCTTGGAGCTCTAGCTCTTCCTCCAACCGGCGGCGCCTGGCTGAGTTGGAGAAAAAGTCTAACACTCCACCCCGCCAACCCCTCGGACCTCGTAGCGCCCCCCTAAGTGGGTGACCAGCTGGAGAAACATGATGTCGGCAGCAGGGAATGCTGCTGCCGCATCTGCTTTGATTTAAGCAGCTCTGCTGTTCACCGAGCCCTGGACAAGTGGCTAATTGCAGCTAAGCCCCACGTTTGTTGGCTCCTGGGAGCACCGGGTAGACAGAATAAAGGGGATTTCAAAAGGGACTGTCCTGGACAGCCCAACGTGCGGCTCACGGGAGACGACTCCTTTGGCTCTCCCCTCGGTGCTCTGGTCCTTCTCTCTCTTCCCTACTTTGAGCACACTCGCAGCGCAGGAAGCTGCAGGAAAACTGTCCCACTTCCACGTGCCTAGTGATTTGGTAAGGATAAAAGTACAGGGAACCACGATTGTTCCAGGAATATCAGCAAATTCAAAGAATTTTAGGAGGTGGGCGATGAAAGATTCGTTGTTTTCACATTTATTTCCGTTCTGCCTCCACCTTTGACCTTTCCCCACCCGGTCCCGGCACACACCACCGCCAAAGCGTTGCGTTTGCCCCGCTGAGTTTTGGCCGGCACACCCTTCCGAAGGATCCCTGACCCCCTGCCGGAAAAAAAAAAAAAAAAAGATACGTTCTTCACAGTTGCTGAAATGCAGAGGCATCGGCTGTTGAAAAGGTTTATTGGACAACCGGCGCGAAACTGTTTCTGCTCCAATCTAAACATCGCTAAAGAAAAAAAAAGTCGCCTGCTGAATCTCTTCTAGTCCATTTTATTAATGTTTTAATGGGACTTTAAGTTTTCAAAGATTTTAGCTAGAACTCTATTGCAGGTGTGCTAAATACTTATTCAACAGTTTTCCATAACTTTTTTTTTCTTTGCTGGTGACATTTCAATTATCTTTCATTGCCTTTAAGACTGTAAGAGGATTAGCTAATACTTTATAAAGTATTCAATTGTTTCATGTTAATATCAGTGATTGTTATTCACGATATCCTAAAGAAAGAAAAATATTGATCTTTGATGTGTAAGTAAACTGTAACACTTTTACTAATTGCTGTGGTCTTTGCTTACTTTTAATTTACATTCTGACTCATATTATTTATACACACAAAGTCACAGCAATTTTTTCATGTTTTGTGAGAACACATTTTAAATTTAAAAAGAAAGGTAATCTAGACTCCTTCGGGCATTGTATTACCATTTACAACATCCATGCAAAGGATTTTAAATTCAACGTGTACTTATTGAACTTTTATTGTCTATTAAGCGCTGTGCTGAGCTAGGTGTTTAAAATTTTAAAAGTAAACAAATAATTTTCAGGTATGAGGACAGTTTATGACATACAATGTAAGGAAATCCCTCAAGTGGGATATTGAAAATTGGTGTTGGTTTTCTAAAAGACTAGATCAATATGAAATTGTCTTTTCTAAATATGCACTCATTAAAGCATCCATTGTAAGCAATTGAATAATTGCTTCCCTGGTAAGAAGATAAGTAGGAGGCTTTGTTATTAACATAAACAGCCAGAGGTATGGCTCTTTCATTTAGCAATTTATGTTTTATTCTAGGCACCAAGGAAACAGCATTTATTTATGCTGTGATGGCTGCAGGCCTGGTGCATTCTGTGACCAGGTCATGCAGTGCAGGCAACATGACGGAGTGTTCCTGTGATACCACCTTGCAGAACGGCGGCTCAGCCAGTGAAGGCTGGCAC
This sequence comes from Equus asinus, assembly GCF_041296235.1. Lineage (NCBI taxonomy): Eukaryota > Metazoa > Chordata > Mammalia > Perissodactyla > Equidae > Equus > Equus asinus. The sequence continues at coordinate 177,271,387 of NC_091790.1, forward strand.
TGGGGGGGCTGCTCTGATGATGTGCAATATGGCATGTGGTTCAGCAGAAAGTTCCTAGATGTCCCCAACAAAAACACCACGGGAAAAGAAAGCAAAATACTGTTAGCAATGAACCTACATAACAATGAAGCTGGAAGGCAGGTATGTATTAGAAAATGGAATAGAAAAACAGTGCCTTTAGGTAAATAATACCAGGATTATACATCTGGATGAATCTGTCCAAATGGTTTAAAAAGCACACAGTTGCAGTCTCCTTCTCTCTCTATATATAATTCTCTCTCTCTGTATACATGTGTGTGTTTATTATATATGTATAACAGCCAATATATTCAATAGACAATATAGGTATTTTTCATGAGCTTGTACTGTCCACATAGATTTAGTTTAAGTTCTCTATCTGTGAGTTGAATCTTGTTATAAAATGTATTTGTGATTGTATAATTTGAATACCTGAAAGACTAACTATAAAATAATAGATGTACAAGTGTCTCTTGGGTCATTTGGTTCCACCTCTTAGCTGGTTAGCGGTGGAGCCAGAATAAGATCTACGGTATCTACATTTCTAACAGGATTGAATTAAATTTTATTTCCTCAGATTTGAGTTTTGATTATTTTTTAAAATCTATTCTTTACTGAGCGATGGCTCCTAAACATGTTATCAGTTTTGTCCTTACTTTCTCTAGGAAACATTCTTGAACACATTAGGTATATACAACTCAACTAATATTTTGTGTAAAACAAAGTTTTTCTAAGGGAAGTAGTTATTTTATTTTAAAGCAATGTAGATTCATTGTAAAAATTGAGGAATACAGATAAAGGTAAAGAAGCTATAGAGATTAAATGTATGGATATTTTAAAACACAGATATTAGAGATTGAGGGGGAGACAAATTTGAAGAACCACCATCTAATTAACTTCTTTTATGAATTCTGGATTTTTAATACTAAGTTTTCTTAAAAGGAAATAACTTTGAAGCTTAATTTAACTTTCATATGTTTACCTTAATGAATATTGACACAACAAAGTTTGAGTTCTACAACAATGGTTAAATTGCTTGGCTATTCATAGTGACTTTCCTAAAACAGTTAAAACATTTTTTACGAATACATATTTTCTATGTTATAACGATCTTTTCAGGACAGGAATATCAGCATATATCCTATATTATTGTAAATATCCAGTAACTTATAAAGGTCCGAATGTAGTCACTGCAATCTGTTGCATTCTCCTGAAGTAAATTAAAACAAGTTGCAGTATCTCTCAGGAATATTTATAGTATATGTTGCATTTGTTTTACATTTTTGGAAAGTAAATAAATGGAACCCATTCAGAATAGTTGCAAGTTTCAGCCAGTTTTCTTTACTTAACCACTTTGGTTTAAAATACAAAAGCACAAAATTCAATAAATATCAACCTAACACTTCAAATTCAAATTTGAATTTTCAATTCAATTTGAATATGGATTAAAAATAGCAAAATAGAAAACAGGAAAGTCAGTAAATAGCTGTGCTTAGCTTTTTGTACTTTTGTTTAGAAATTTTAAAAGTTAATTTATCTCACTAAAATAACTCTTGCCCAAGATAATAGTTATGCACATGTCTCTTCTCCTTAAATTTTTACTTTTAAAAAAATTAAATAAATGAGTTTTTGCTTCAATTTCAATATTATCCAATAAAGGAATTTTTATTATTTCTCACATATTAATATAAAAGAGGCTAAATGTAGTTAGCATATGTTCTTTAACACTCTAGAGTCAAACTAGGAAAAACATCAACATAAGTCAAATTAACATATTTAAAAATAAGAAAACAATCAAATGAATATTTATTATCAATTTAGACTTTAAGTCTTTTTTAGCCTTTATTTAAATAATTTGGTAGAAATTTAAAAATTTTTAACCGGAAAACAAAACTCGGAAATTCATGTTATGATTAATTCTATTGAATAAAGTCATCTCTGAACTTATGAAAAACCCTAAAATGTGTTTTTTATATTAGTAATATTAGGCAGATATTTAGTTTTATTCCATCTCGTGTGTTTCAAATTAGGTAGCAATATTTGCCTCTGTAACTATTAACTTTGATCTTAAACTGTTATTGATATTCTGATTTTATTAAAAACATACAACTATTCAGCATTAATTTTAATCCACTGTTTGTTGGCAGAAAACAATCTCCTCAGATTACTGAGGTTTTTGCTATTATTCTAATTATGCAGAAAATAATGCAGCCTATGTATTTATACACATTTTGTTTAAATTTCAGAATTTTCTGTGCTGAATCTTTTTTTCACATTGGTCTAGATGGAATCTTAAAATATTACAAAATATTACCTGAGTAGTTTGAGGGTACCACACTGGTGTTTTTGTTGGTCTTTTCTCATGAACTATTACAATTCAAAGAATTTTTGTATTTTTCTTTCCATTGGTGGCCAAAAAAAAGAAAAACCACCATCACCACCACAACAACAAAAGCCAACCAGGTTTCCAGGTTATTATCTAATATGGAAGAACAAGCAACTCCATTTTAAATATTGGCAATTCGAATTTTAATCTAATAGGCACATTCTTCTGAGTGAAGTTCAAGGTCTGCATCCAACTGAGGTTGATTTTCCTCGTCTCAAAATCCCAAACTCAAAATATAGGAAAGCGTTCAGAGAAATGTGGGTACTGGCGCTTAGTAGTGCTATGAGCAGGATGGATGATTTTCTAACCGCTGACCTTAAATACTCTGATTCCCACTTGGTTTCTGACACCATTCCTAAAGTTATGACTCCAAGAATAATGTTGCTGAATGCTGATTGGATAACAGAATGATGTGATGTCTTCCAGGGGCAGAACTTCTGAGAATAATGTGACTTGGAATATTTATGGGTATTTCTTTTGGTGTGCTTAAAATATTTCCATTCTCCCCATGTCCACCTCATAAACTTTCAAGTTTCTCTACCCCATAATTTGTTTTATGATGAGTAACTCAAAAAAGTGGGAAGGGCCCAACCCCAAATTTTCATTGACCTGTTTTGAGAATATTTATAAGTACTTAAACAACACATGAGTGTTTTGCTTTTCAGCAGGTTCAAATATATTTTTAGACAAAAAGGGACAAAATGGGTCAGAGGAATAGGAATGTAGTCATTCAACCTTATGTCACGGTTTTCATAAAAACTTAAACAGATCATCTGATAGTTGACAAAATGAAATGCTCGTCACAAAACGTTCCACAACAGTTTTTTGGTCATTTCTGTAAAGTTTGGATAAAGCAATATACTGGAAAACAATCACTGCCTGCTGTGTTACCTCTGAGAAAAACTGTGGGAGCAATCACTCCTTAGACAGACTCCTTCGACTTAAATTAAGTATTAATGATACGTCTTTCCTACTTCTCTTTATTAGAAATTTATCAAACCAAAACTTAACACGAGCCCGTAGATTAAATGCTACCCTCCTAATTGCTCTCCCATAGTTTAAAAATACCCACCCAAATGTGCACATCTGTTTGCAATAGTTAACAAAACATTCCTCTGTTAATATCGTTATAAACCTTAACAACTCAACTAGAGTAGAGAAAGGAATTTTCTCATAACCACACACAACTCACTCGGTTGCCATTCTCTTACCCTGTTAGCAGAAAATGACTGTGCTATCGCTGTAGTCAGAATGGCTATTTGACGTTAATTAAGAATCCTAGCTGAAAAGCTTCAGACTATACTTTTTTCTGGAGTGTTCATGCAATATCCTTAAATATGCTTGCATTTTTCACTTTCATTTTTCTCTGTTCTACTGAAATTATTCTGGTGCATATAAAGACCTTATGTCATATATCTCCAACTTTCCTTATGTACGACAAGTGTCTTAATCGTGTTGTTTATTTTTCTGTAAAATTGGAGTAATAAGTAAGTGCTACTGCTACCTACTATGTGCAAGGCATTTCTTCCTATAAAACTAAATCAAATGAAATAATTTATGAAAATGTGTTCTAAGAAGCACTAAGCTCTACAGAGTTAAACTGTGTGTGTGCGCATGCGTGCGTGTGTGTGCGTGTGTGTGTGTGTGTGTATCTGCCCTTGAACTCTGCATTTCATCAGCTTCCCCTAGTAGTGATTATATTGCTTTATTTTCATCCCTATTTGTCCAGGTTTCTTCCTTGGAGTATTATGGGGTTATAATCATTTAAATTGCATGTGAAGTTATTGGGATTCTTCTCCTTGAAATTTATTTGTCTTTCTATCCTAGAATATATATATATATCCTATATATATACATATATATATATGATAAAAATACTATTTCTTTTCTTGTACTTATTGTTAAGGACAAAAAGATAATGGGATTGAAAGGTAATAGAATAAAACTTCTTAAAAATATCATCCCTGAAAAGTTGTAGTTAACTCCAGCTATTTAAAAGTTGCTAGTTTTCTGTGGCAGGAAAATCTCCCCAAAATTCTGATACAAATTCAGCAGGTGATGTCATGGGATTGAAAAAGGATGTCTTCTTATCCTTCTGACCTGTGAAGTAGCGTATCACTCTTGTGGACTAACACGGTTGTGGGCTGAGAAATCAGAGGAGAACCCAGCCGGATCAAGCTCTCTTGCTACCATTGACCTTCAGGCAGTGACTCTTTTGTTTAAAAAGGTGGTTTTTATTACTTTCTCCGGATTCAGGTTACCAGTAGAGGATGAGTTAAAGTGTTCAAAGGAGCTTGACTAACTATTCAATAAGCATTTGGTGAGCATATACTGCCCTTCATGCTCTGCAAATTGGCAACACCATACTGGATGTCTGAATTGGTTAGTAAAAGAAACACTTGGCTCCTCCATTAAGATCCTGAGTGAGGGGCAGCTTTAAATCACTAAGTGATGACTGTGAGGAATGTTGATCAGGTTTAAACACATAAACATACATTTTTAGATTTTTTCCTTTCTTTCGACAGCTTGTTTTGTTATTACCCAGCATTGATCAAGTTATCTTTTTCTTATATCCTTTGGGCACTTATAATCTGAACAAAACTAGGCAGATTATATTAATATGAATATCTCTTTGCCTGGAGACGTTTTAAAGAATTGTGAATATCAAACGCATAAATTTAACCAAATAAGCTTGTGTGCCATACTTTATAAAATGCTTTCAGGTCATTGAAAGGTTCCTTTTGCCCGAGTTAATAAGACATAGACATATCTACTCTCTTCTCAGTTTTATGCATTGAAAAAGTGCTGTATTCTATAAAGGACAGGGTTTAAATATTATTCTGTTTATTATTTTAAGCGCTAAGAAGAAGTATCAAATACTGTAAAAATTAATACCATATGCTCTCATTCAATGTTGCAAATATTATAAATTGTTTGAAATATTCTGTCTCAATCAATAGTTGAGAAACTTTAGTTAATTTATTAGGATATGTAACATTCCGCAAACGTGTCAATGTCAGGTTTGGTACAAAATAGCAAAGTATAAGCCTCTGTCATTTTATAGTTTTGATAAGAACTGTAAGTGGAATTTAAGCTGTGAGATTTTCCCCTTTTTTGGTGAGATTACGCACATAATTTACAAGTTATTGAATGGATAGCTCAGTTTTTCATTTTACTCAGCATGTTGACACAATGTCAACTCTACAGCTAGTCCAAAGGATTTGTTAATCTGCTCTGCCATCCTCTGGGGATTGAAGGAAGCTGTGCTGACCAGTCTGGTATGTAAGAGATTAAGACCCTAAAACTTTTGAAATCTCTATATTGTTTTTCAACTGTGAGCCCCATTGAAATTTTATGTCAACTCTTATTGTACCTTCTTCTTCAGAGAAAAGGGACATTTATTTCGACCTTAATACGTGTCAGGCTCTTATGGAGATATGTAATTTCCTTTAATTCCTCAGTTTGAATAAACTAAACTCAGCATTTTGAATTGAGAAATTACATAAATATTATCCCTTTTCTGTGTTAGGGTGGTGCTACTGATCCATCAAGGATAGGACATATGTTTTGAGTTAATTTTCCAGAGGAGGCAAAGAATTTGCTGGGAGCAGCCACAATCTCCAGCTCCTTCTCCTTTTGACCAACTTAAGTTGATTAGTCAGGGTTTCTCATGTGGTCTGTGACCAGGGGATGGCATGTCCCCCCAAGTTCCCGGGAATGTAACTGACTTTTACAGCGATCTAACCTGAGAACTCTCGGTTCAGTAGATCTCATCCTTGGATGTCCATTGGAATCATCCGTGCAGCTTTGTACAAGTACCATTACCTGGACCCCACCTCCACCAATTAAATCAGTCTCAGGGGTTTCAGCTTTGGTTATCTGTAAAGTTGCACAGAAGTTCCCATGCACTACGTGAGTTGAGGATGATTACTCTGTCAGTGCTTCTCAAATTTTAATGTGCACACAAGTCACCTGAGGCTCTTATTAACATGCTGTGCCTAAGAGTCACCTGAGGATCTTTTTAAAATGCAGATTCAGATTCTGTAGGTCTGGAGTAGGGCCTGAGAGTCTGCCTTTCTCACAAATGATGCTGATGCTGCTGGTCCATGAACCACACTCTCAGTGGCAAGGTGCTAAATAGTCTCAGGAACATGGAGACCTGAGTGAACATCCTGCCACATTCAAAATTAAAGAGGAGATTAGAAATAAAAGTAGTTTCCCTTCGCTGTCTCAGACAATCTCTGATAACAATATTAGCCTGGTCCACTACTTTAAATTAGACTTGGCAAAGTTTTCTCTGCAGGATCAAGCAAAGGACAAAATATTTGAACCCAGGCAATCTTAAAGGTCCTTTATGTTCAAAACCATCATTTTTACACAGGAGGAAACAGACCCAGAAAGTTAAGTGATTAGTTTAGTCATCCTTCTGTTGTTAAGTAAAACACTTCATGAAGGATATTTAACATAAATCATTGTTGTTTTCAGGCTGTCGCCAAGTTGATGTCAGTAGACTGCCGCTGCCACGGAGTTTCCGGTTCCTGTGCTGTGAAAACATGCTGGAAAACCATGTCTTCTTTTGAAAAGATTGGCCATTTGTTGAAGGATAAATATGAAAACAGTGTGCAAATCTCAGACAAAATAAAGAGGAAAATGCGCAGGAGAGAAAAAGATCAGAGGAAAATACCCATCCACAAGGAGGATCTGCTCTACATTAATAAGTCTCCCAATTACTGTGTAGAGGATAAGAAACTAGGGATCCCAGGGACACAAGGCAGAGAATGCAACCGTACGTCGGAGGGTGCAGATGGCTGCAACCTCCTCTGCTGTGGCCGAGGCTACAACACCCACGTGGTCAGGCATGTGGAGAGGTGTGAGTGCAAGTTTATCTGGTGTTGCTATGTCCGCTGCAGGAGGTGTGAAAGCATGACTGACGTCCACACTTGCAAGTAACCACTGCATCCAGCCTTGGGCAACACTCCTTGGTGACATACAGCGGGGTTGCCATCCAGAGGATGCCTCTCCTGTGCACTCCTGTGTCGGAATTCTCCAATCCTTGGGCCACTCTCAGAGTTCTGTTTACCTGGTCGATGTCCAGTCACACACTGAGCATGTGGATTTCTTGGGATTCTAAAGTTGAAAAGATCTGGGTTCATCTTTTGGTGGTTTGGAGAAAATATATTGACATACAAGAAAGATGATTTGTCTTAGTTTAAGGAAGAAAGGATAGGAAAGAGCCTTCATGCCAGAAACCTGGTCCATAGTCAGGATAAGAGCCTTGAGTATGGAACTCAGCTATGGAACTCATGGGTGAATATAGTCATTTTTAAAAGACACTTCTTATAGCAGCAAGGAGCAGTAAACATGAATCTCATTTATTCTTTTAGCATTTTATATGAAGAAATCATACTGTTAGTGCATAGAAACAGAAGGTGTTGAAAAGGTAACGGAAGTGGTGGGTGCTTATTTACCCTTTCATGCATTTCAAAAAAAGGCAATTAAAAAGAATCTTCTTAAGTGATACGATATCCCTAAAAATGTTTGTTAGAGATCTTTGGTGATGAAAGGAAAGAATCAAAATGTAAAAAGTAAAACGTATGATTTAGATTTTAAGTGGCTTTTAACTGTGAGAATTTATCTAGAAAAAATATCAGTAAGGTATATAGCAATCTTTGATCTTTGGCTTCATACTTTAATCATAGACCAGTTTCTACTATTAAAGGCCCAGCTCTGAAATACTGGGTGAAGAAGGGATCCTGGAAACGTGGGAAAATTAGAGATAAAAATATAAAGGGCTCTCATACATTGTAAGGAAAAGCACCCTTTAAAGGTGTAAAGACAGTATTTTGTACAATATTTTGCTAAAAAATTTTTATATTTTGTAAATACAGTATTTAAGTTATATGATATATATAAAAACTTAAGACATTTATTGCCAAAGCTCAAGAGCTAAGACAATAATTTTCTCAGAAATAATATTAGCTTGTTTCTTTTCATACTGTTATCTCTTTTTTTATACATTGAAAAAGAAGTTAATTGAGCAGTTAGTTATATGGATGTGTATTTCTCGCCAAAATGACAGTTTTATATGTTATAGATTTAAATATGCTACAAAATATTGAGAACTGTGTTATTTCAGCAGTCAGATTAGTTGAATTCTGTTTTTAATTAGTTATGTTTAACTTGTAAGGTTATTATAATAAATTATACAGTAAAAGTCTTAACTGGGAAAAAGAATCTAAATCAGAATAATGATCAATTTGTGGATTTGATATCCTGGCTATTTATTGTATTGTACGTAATGCTGCATTTCCATGTGAATGTTGAATGGTCTCTCTTGCTTTAGTATTCATGCATGTATCTTCATCATATTTTACAAAGTTCCTGGTGAAAATTACAAGGCTATATTTAAGGTTGTATTTTAATGTAAATGCTTATGTTTTTTATGAATTGTTAAATATTTCAGTATTACATAGAAAAAATAGATTTTCTAAGTTCAGAATGGACAAAGAAAGAATATCCTTTTTCTTATAAGAAGCTAAAGAAATGTTCCCCTGACCACCAGGTCTCATTTTATTTCCTTTCAATTTTATTTACGAAGGTAGAGTGATAATTTGTGAAAAAGAGCAAACCCGTGGAAAATGTCTCCGGCCTAATACTAAAATTAAAGCTGAACATTTACCCGTGATCCTTAAAGTTTAAAAACATTATTATTTACTGAATGAGAGACTCAGAAATGACAAATGAACAAATATAGTACCTATTTAAAAGAGTGGTTTACCTTTCTTTTGCATCCACTGATTAGAATAATCTGAAAAATAGACATTTTAGTGGCTTTTTTTCCAGAGTAAATCTATTTTATCTGCATTGACAATAAGCACTCTTTTTTAAAAGATGTAGACTGTAGTTCCCACTAACGACGAGTTTCTTCTAACTGGAAAACTTTTTATAATTACCTTACCAACCGATTGTGAGAATCAGACAGTCTCTAATTCACAAATACCCAATTACTCTTCAGCCATTGGTTAAAAACGTTGATGCCAACTCAGGCTCTCCTCTGGCTTGCCTGAGCAGGAACTCCTAACTCCCAAGCTGTGTCTTTGGGTTCTTCTTCTCCTTCTCCTCTGTGGCATCACCATGGTAGCCATCCTTGAATTTCTCACCTACCTGTTTCACTGGCTGACAACCTGGCTTTAGCCCATTTCCTTCCCACTCCCCATCATGGTAGATGTAGCCCATGGTGCTCCTGGGAATACAAGTTCTGGAGCCCAAATATCCCTATCCAGGCTAGGCTATTTTGCCTGTGTTGTTTAGGGCTCTTTATGTTGCAAATAACAAAAAATGCAATCCAGGCTGACAAACTTTAAAGGAAATGTATTGACTCAATACTTGAAAAGTCCAGAGTTGTGACTGGTTCAGGGGAAGCTTGATCCAAAAGCTCACACTATGTTCCCAGAGCTCAGGTCTCTCCATATCCAGCCTAAAGAGGTTGGCTTCTGTGGTGGTGTCTTCTGCTTCAGGCTCCACACGGCACTATGCCACCACCTCCCCCCAAGCCCCCACCCCCAGCAGCTCCAGGCTCTCTGCTTTTCTTAGCAACATGGCTGCCACCCTTCCCTACCAGACCTCACATTCTCCTACCACACCTCACATTCTCCTACCACTCATTCTAAGGAAACAGAGAGGGGTACTGTTTTGAGTTGCTCACACAAGGGAGAGGGAAAATTTTTCTTTCTCAGAATTCCCAGCAAAGGTCATCATTGGCTCTGATTGGTTAATGTGCCCCCCAATCAGAATGGCCATTGGAGGTTGGGGTGGGCTGATAAATACACTGATCTTAAGGCAATCAAGACCCATGTGGGAACTGACAGTGGGGTTCATTCCAGCTAAACCCAGGTAGCTTGAGAATAGGAAAGAGGTGAGTCCATAGAGAAAAATCAGGGTGTTATGTTACCATTAAAAGGTACCCTATGCTGGGCAGCACAGACAGTGGATGCCCTCAATTCTAGTGATGTGTTTAGGAAACAGCTTTCTGGTATCACATGGGTCAGGCTCAGAACCAGACAAAGCACTGTGGCTACAAAGTTCCTTGATTTGTTTAAATGCCCTTGATGATGTTAAAAGGGGATGGGAGGTACTTCAGTATATTCTTTTTCAACTTAGGAGCTCATCTTTTTTGTAAATTCGGAACTGCCTAATACAGGCAATGATGATTGTCTTGAAATAAAATCAAGAAAAACATATCAAATGGCATTATCTGTAACCTCTAGATAAGGAAGTTGGCTAATTAAAGTATTTCTCTGATAGTAGGACTTTACAGAAAATTAAAAACACTTTCATTTTTTTGAATTTATACAATTGCATTATTTCCTTATTTATGGTCTGGATGACAGTAGTTTGTTGTTGTTGTTTTTTTTAAGAAACTATGATAGTTATATTAAGAATAACAATGGAATTTAATTATATGTTAGATGCCATGAATCTATTTTGCAGCTTTGTAATTTTTTTTAAAAGATTTTATTTTTCCTTCTTTTCCCTAAAGCCCCCCAGTACATAGTTGTGTAATTTTAGTTGTGGGTCCTTCTAGTTGTGGCATGTGGGATGCTGCCTCAGCATGGCTTGATGAGCGGTGCTAGGTCCTCACCCAGGATCCAAACCTGCGAAACCCTGGGCCGCCAAAGCGGAACGGGTGAACTTAACCACTCGGCCATGGGGCCAGTCCCTGCAGCTTTGTAATCTTGATATTCACAGTAAATATTGTAGAAACACACTTTAATTTTCCAAAGTACTGTCAGTTCTGATATGTTTGGTTTTACTTGGTTTAAAATGTGGAAGCAGAAAAATTTTCCATCAAAATGTTTATTTAAAGGCAATTTGGTGAGTTGCTGGTACTTTTTACATTACCTCCCAAAGGCCATCAAAGACTAAGGAACTAAACCAATCATTTGGAGCCAGTTAGTTAGTTATCCAGAACACTGTAATCCTCTTAGCTGACTTGAGGGAAGAAAAATTCAAATCATATCTCCAGGAACCATGGATATTCCTCAAGACAAGCCTTTCTTAAGGAAAGCTGGCTAAGATGCCATGGTTGGTTTTTTTTTTTAAATTTCAGTTTCACTATAGACCAGATGTAATAAGTCATAACATTTCTTGAAGTAGGATGATGAAGTAAGGTGAGAAGGACAGATGCATATGGCACAGCGAGAAGGGGAACACAGTGGTACACCAGGGACTCATTTCCTTTGAAAAAGAAAACAACATTAGTAAACACTTAGACAGCACTTACTATGTACCAGACATTGTTCTAAGTAAATTGTATGTATTAAGACATTTAACCCTCACAATAACCTCATAAAGTAGGTCTCATTATTGTGGTCCTCATTTTACAGATGAGGAAACTGATACAGTAATCGTGAGTTAAGTAAGCAGCCCAAGGTCATGCAGAACGGACTGCTTCAGAGTCTGTGCCCTTAATCATCATATCATTATTGTGCGCCTCACAGCATCACAATAGTCCGTATGCTGAGTTTACAGTATACCATTTAAAGAGTTTGGGGGATTTATAAATAAGTGAAAATCACAGGATGTTCCTTCATGATTAGTTATATAAACTTGGTTGAGGAACAGGAGTGAAGTGATGGAAGAACTGAGATCTTAGAATTCACCATGAAATAAAATACACTGCCTGTTGATTTCTGAGCTCGAAGTGATTTAAACTGCCTGCGATTTTAGATCTCAATGCGCCTAACAGCTGGGTTATGCAAGAATCTAACAATCATTCCAAAAGGAAGTGACTAGGGGTAAAGATCAAACTAATTGAGTGTGACAGTAAATAAATACTTACATCCTCTTTATTGTTGTGCTTACAGCCAATTGTTACATAAAGTGTTATTTTTAATAGATGGATGAAACTTACCATTGGAAATGGTTTACATTCACATCCAAAGAAAAACCACAAGAGATGGTTTACACGATTAAAACCTCTTGAAACAAAATCATGCTAGAAAAAACAGCCTCTCCCGCTGATTGTAAAGGGAAGGAATAATAAATGTGGACCAAGGCAACACAAACTAAAGTTTCACATGTGACTTTTTAATTTGCAGAATAAGTGAAAGCATCTGATTGGTTGGTGAGAATTGGAAAAGCAGGATGAGTGCTGCTTGCTTCCCTCTGTCTAACTGCTCAGGGTGATTCACCTCCACGAGGCCGAGGAGCCTTCCCTCGGCATGCCAGAAACAACCCAACACCCGGAATCATGGCCCCCATCCACCTGCCATGGATAGCAGAGACAAAGGAAGGGCGGCTCCTTGTAGCCCCCAATCACTCTGATAAAAGAGGAAGATCACCAAATTTAACTGTACATTTAAACATACCTCGAACTCTTCATTACCCAAGGAAAGGTGTAAATATATAAAATGTAAGTCAATAATTACCTATTTACTTCTAGTACATAATCCCTACTTTTAAAATAAGTTTTAAAAATGTTTTTGTCAGTTATTTTTATTTTTTCCCCCAGCTTTATTGAGATATAACTGACATACAACATTGTGTAAGTTTAAAGTCCTACCCGTTGTAATTGCTTCATCTCAGACTCCCCAGCAAACAACCAATTTTTGCTCCTCACAGGCTCTAAGCAAAGCAAGAAATGGCATAGGGACAACTGAAAAAGGGAATGTGATAAATCCGCTTTAACATGCCCTCTATTTAATGGGTGCAGGCTAAATAATTTTACAAGCTCGAAGATAAATTCTGTTATTCCGAATGAGAAATTCTCTCCTTTGATGGCTTGAACACTTTTTCTTCCTCCAAACGCCCAATTTATCATTTCTTGGGACTCTACACTTTAAAATTTGTTGACTAAGTATAGGACACAATCTCCACATTTCATTTGCCACAACTCCTGTAACTGCGCCCAGGTCCCACACCCCCAGTGCGTGGAATTCTAAGGAGCTCCTCCAACCAGAGTATTTCCATAATAGAATTTTAACACCTCCTTGCTAGGTGTTAACAGTTCCACAAGAATTGGCTTTCAACCTCATTCCCTGGGTCAAAAGTTTCGTATTTCTATAGGAGTCAAGGAACAAGCTAATTTACTGATCTTAAACCTCAGGTCCTCTCCCTAAGGGAAAACAGAAAATCATTTAGAGTATGTTCCTTGCCCCTTGGTAAGGAGCACACGGGACATAAGGCCCAGGGCTCACTCCGCACACCTAAGGAAACTCTCACCAATCGACTCTCCCACTTCTTCGACCCAGGGCTTCCCCCAGAGGACCACTACTCTCAGGGACTACTGCCTTCTCCATGAACTGAACATATTTCTAATTACAGCTCTTAGCATCATTTGCTTTTAAATCTCTCCTCTGCTCAGAGCTTGACCTTGCAAGACATTCTCCTTGAAGTTCATTTCTGCTTTTGTCAAATAAAGCACAGAGTACCTCTCTAATCGGGCTCCCAATACACAGGGGTATACAGAAGCCAACTAGCAACTTGGTCATTTTATTCCAGATACAGAAGGCAAAGGCTTGGCAGGGAATTCAGTGGCCCCGGTATTGAGCTTGTTCAACTGGTCCTGTCACATCCAAGCAGTAGCAACAGCACTGTGGACAAGCAGGACTGCACTGGCATGCATAACACATTGTTGAAAATGTTTGGAAGTCAAATTTATAAGTTTCAAATAATAGACTTACTGTTATTAAAAAAGTGCTGATCCCAGAAAGCAATAAAATGTCTTAAAATTCTCATTCAAGATTCCTCTCTTGCCCAGGCAATCTTGCTGGTGGGTAAGAACCTTCACAGGACCTGTGAGCAAGAAGCAAAAGCTGGTGTGCAAGAGGGTGCCAGCTGAGCCCCAGCATCTCCTGTGACCTGACAGCTGTCCCACCCTGTCCTGCAGCAAGAGTTGAGTGGATAGTTGGGAAGTTACTAGAAACAGGGATCAAGGTCTATTGTCCCATGTCCTCCCAGACTGGGGCTTCAGCAGAGGATTTCCCTTTTGTTTTCAAGGTTTTGTTTATTTTTTGTGGTGAGGAAGATTGGCCCTGAGCTAACATCTGTTGCCAATCTTCCTTTTTTTTTCCCCTCCTCAAAGCTCCAGTACATAGTTGTATATCCTATTTGTAGGTCATTCTAGTTCTACATGGGATGCAGCCACAGCATGGCTTGATGAGCGGTGTGTAGGTCTGTGCCCAGGATCCAAACCCAGGGCTGTGGAGCACACGAACTTAACCACTTGGCCACAGGGTCAGCCCCCAGAGGGCTCTCCTTGAGGGTCTTCAACCAGCTGCTGCCCAGAAAGGAATCAGAAAACACTCCTGGCCTCTGGCTGAAGTCACATACTTTCCCTACAGGTGGGCCAGCAAGTAAAACTATAACATGTGATCATCTGAAATGCTAGCTGTCTGGAGATACACCGAAGCTTGAATTCTACACATGAAAGGGAGTTTGGTGTCAGTGTGGACTGAGGGAAAGGGTAGGTGGTATATAGTCAGAGGCTGGAAGGTCAAGCAGAACCTCAGGTGAATAGCTGCTTCCCCTCCCATGACCTTATTGCCTGAGTCATTTAATGGTTCCCATTAGGCTTGGCATCTTAGTCCATTCGGGCTACTGTAACAAAACACCATAGACTGGGTGGCCTATAAACAACAGAAATTTATTCCCCACTGTTCTGGAGACTGGGAAGTCAAGGTCAAGGTGTCAGCAGATTTGGTATGTGGTGAGGGCCTGCTTCCTGGTTCACAGATGGCCATCTTCTTGCTGTGTCCTCCCAGGGCAGAAGAGGCCAGAGAGCTCTCTGGGGTCTCTTTTATAAGAGGACTAATCCCATTCAGCAGGGCTCTACCCTCATGACCTAATCACCTCCCAAAGGCCCCACCTCAAAATACCATCACCTTGGGGATTAGGTTTCAACATAAGAATGTGAGGGGGACACAAACAATGAGACTGTAGCACTTGGTATGATGGGATCAAAAAGCTAAAGAGTCAGACAACTTTTCTCTTGGGCTAAAACATTACTAGCCTGCAAGAGACATAGTCAACACTAACAGAAATACTGTTGCACTGAATGAGTAGTTTGTGCCACGCATTTTGCTAGGCACCAAAACCACATGGTATTATCCCTATTTCACAGGTGAAGACATTGACTTTCTCAAGGTCCTCATGTGATCGACAGTGCAACTGAGACATAGACTCAGGCAGGTCTGTACTCTTAACCAGTATCCTACACTGTCCCCTCTCTACACAATTCTCTCCCCTTTAAGATTTCAGGCCCCTTTTCTATCAAATGAAACAAATATGGGCGGATTATATGGAACATTAGGAGCTCGCAGGTTCATAAATCAATTTGCCATAATCAAAGGGAATATCTTTTACCAACTTAGCATCAACTTGTTCTTTCCATATTTTTTTCTTTTTTTGAGGAAGATTAGCCCTGAGCTAACTACTGCCAATCCCCCTCTTTTTGCTGAGGAAGACTGACCCTGAGCTAACATCCATGCCCATCTTCCTCTACTTTATGTGTGGGGACGCCTACTACAGCATGGCTTTTTACCAAGCGGTACCATGTCTGCACCCGGGATCCGAACCGGCAAACTCCGGGCCGCCAAGAAGTGGAATGTGCGAACTTAACCACTGCGCCAGTGGGCCGGCCCTTCTTTCCATATTTAATACACTCCAGTGGTGGGCATAATTTATGCAGAGCTGAAGAGTGAGGTTAGTAATGTCAGCAAGTCACCCCTGTGAACTAGCTGTCCTGGGAAGACTGTCTTCCTTGTGTTGTTTGCTTATAAACTGCCCATGGAACAAACCCAAGAGAAATCTCTCTTCTGTCTCAAAGGGCTGGCCAGTCCCTTTTCCTTTCTGACCACTTCTAGAAGAGACATACTGGTGTTAAAAGTGTTGCCTTTTTTTTTTTTTTGAAGATCGGCACCTGAGCTAACAACTGTTGCCAACTCTTTTCTTTTCCCTCTTCTTCTTCCCCCCAAAGCCCACCAGTATATTCTAGTTGTGAGTGCCTGTGGTTGTGCTGTGTGGGACGCCGCCTCAGCATGGCCTGATGAGCAGTGCCATGTCCGTGCCCAGGATCCGAACCAGCGAAACACTGGGCTGCCAAAGAGGAGCGCTGAACTTAACCACCCAGTCACGGGGCCGGTCCCGAAAGTGTTGCCTTAATTTAGCTGCTTTCCAGTGGTCTGCCTCCTCACTGGACTGAAGGAAGAGTCCCTAACATTCCCTGAAGCTTTCACCATGCTGTCTGCACCATCCTTTGCGGCTCCCATCAAGCTGCCTAGCAACAGACTGACACTGCTAAGCCAGGCCTGTCTGCTTTCCACTCTCTCTAACTCTTAATTTGACCGGAACCTCAAGAGAGCAGATGGGGGAGAGGAGAGACAATCAATAGGAAAGGACAAGGCCTAGTTAAACTGAGGGAGCTTTGAGGGGAATGGAGATTAACCAGCCATTGGCACGTGACAATCAAAAACCAGGTAGACGACAGAAAAACCATCCCAGGAAGAGACAGCAAAAGAATTCTTCTGAGGAACGCTTTAGAAAAGGTAAAATCTTAGGTACTTTATTCTACAATTCTTAATTTACATGTACTTATTGCTGTCCAAGGCCTAATTGAAGAGGTTAAGTGGCAAATCTTTTCCCTGATCAACACAAGTAATTTTTCTCCTTCATATTGATTTTAACAAGTATCTAAGTGCATTTCCACTTTTAACTGTTCTAATAACTGAACACAGTGCACATTTCTCATTCTTTCATTTAAAAATGGAGAGTGTCAACCAAACGGAATGAAACTATGGTCTTTCTTGGGGGGGTCAAATCATTTACAATTCGTATAAACTTTTAAAGTATAAAGAGCAATATAGGCTAAATACATGAGCTTCATCTGGCATAAAATTATAAACTATTAGCTGATTCATTTCAAAACAAATACAATGAAATATAGAAAGATCATGATAAATTTTACTTTAATCAAATTAAAGTCAGGAATATAAAGACTGGCTCAATTTTTCCTTCATTTCCCAAATATCACTTATTTTCCTACTGTCTTTGCTTAATTTTAACAGGCATATCATAATACACTTGTCCTGGGAAAGCATCTATGATTACAAATAAAAAATAGGCATCCATAAATCCTTAAACACCATTAAACTACCCATGTGTCAATGCCAAATTTGATTTTAATCAAGAAAATTCTTAACAACATTAAATGAGCATTGTTTCATTTATAATGCTGACTTTTAAAAGATATCTGAAAATGAAATGTAGTAAAATTATTGCTTCCAAAGTGAAGGCGGCACAATCTCGACAAGATCGAACTGAAACAAAAGCAAAGTAGACCAACCTTCCTCCCTTCTTTGGATATCTATACACCTTTACAAAGCTATCATTTTTCCTTCTTTACTTTGAAAGGGATGTCCTGCCATCTAGACACTTAAATTCTATACATGTTAAGATATATCCTCAGGATACTAGTGTGTTTAACCACAGAAATGACTTAAATTTGCATGTTAAGCAGTACAATAAATTCTTTACAAAATGCTACTGTGAAGTTCTGTAGGTATATTACTTTGTTAGATAATACAAAAAAAAATCACAATGCAAAACCAAGAGTATTTATTGTTTTTTAAAAAATGCAACATTTATTTCACAATCGCTAGAATCGTAAAATAGCTATTCTTTTTAATTTACAGAATTGAGGAAAGTATTTTAAATGTCAAAAAAATACATGCTGAATGTGATTTATTATATAAGCACCAAAAATCTGAAAAGTTTACGAAAATTGTTTAAACCTGTAAGGTGCATCTATTCATAAATTACATTCAGTTTGAGGGAAGAAACAGTACCTCAAAGCTCATTAATATTTAAGAAATAGCTGAATGGCTTCCAACTTGGTTTACAGCAAAATAAAAAACACTGCTTTTAGTTATATAAGTGCTGCCTTTATTGTAAACGGCAGTTTGATCGTTAAATTTGTTTATGTCGCAGTTTAAGACACTTCATACACAATAGGTACTGAATGTCCCAAAAAAGTTTTTAAAAACTTGAGTCATTTAGCGAACATCTGAAGATAACAAAAAAGTTAGATCTCTTATATTTTTATGTAGAATTGGGTATAAAGTCACTTTGCATCAAATAAAGTTATTTTTAAAATGTTAGCAGTCCACTCAGTAATTAGGACTTTTCTAAATATGTCGCTACATTTTCAGGCAAAAATTGCTATTATGAAGTTAGATGAAGTAAATACAGAATTAATTTCTTGGTTTACAAATCAAAATTATTGTGATATTAAAGCATGCCTCTTTCCAAACCACTTTGTAAATGCTGATAACAATTAAATAAGGAAAATATATGCCAATATTGCTCTAAATATACTGACACGGCCATCCTGAATGACTCGTTAGGTTAGGGAAGGGACTTGGCCTGGTTCCTCAGTTCTGTGGAGTTGCCACCTCCTGCCTCACTCTAAATAGCTTATACAAAATCAAGTTATTCACATTGCTAACACAAAATCTAGCAAGCTACAGTCCTGAATGCCATCTACATTTATATACTTAGCTTTTACTCTGTTTATTAAAGAAAAGAATGTTGTTGTGCTTTTCACATAGCTAAGTTTTCATATCATTTTATTTCTACGTTTCTTGGAAAGGGAAGAAGAAGACCAAAAAAGGAGGAACATGAGGAGAGTCAGACTGTAAAGTAACGTTACACACACAACTAGCCAAATAGCTTCTTAATTTGAAAGATACTATCACCAAAAGGCAATATATATAGAAAGAAAACAAAGTCTCTCCTCCCTAAAATCCATATTATTCCATGATACATTTTCACAGCAACCAGTATATATATCAATATATTTTTCACAATCTGTTCAGTTATCCATTGGGTATGCTTTTAGAATTAAAAGATGTCATTATCATAGCATTCTAAACACTGTACTAATAGGGAAATGTGCTTAGAAATGGTTCAGTGATTTGCTCATTATGATGTCTATTTACAAAGATATCTATTTACGTTAGCAATAAATAATCCTGATATCAAAAGGGATAATGCTCATGCACACACCAAGATGGCTGCATGCTCTTAAAATATTTACACATAGTTCCTCTCTTCTCTCTCTCGCATGAACAGTGAAAGTGCTCTTCCTTCAATTTTCTCCACATTAGTCTTGCTTCTGGGGGATGCATCCTTCCATTTCTACAACTTCAGGCCATCCTTCATATTTGTTTGTGTCCTTATTATTCTTTATGTACTGTTAGAACACAATAATAGTATACAGTTTTAAAAACCTTTGTGAACTGCTTATCTGCAGTAACATACTTTAGTACATTCATTTCAGCAACACTCACGTCAACAATGAGTTCATATAAGTTATTGTTCAAGACATTAAAAAAGCAACCCTTGGGGCCTGGCATGTAGTGACAGAGCTTCAAATAACAGCTGAAAGAACAAAACACCTCACGTATTTTTTAAAGGATCATTTGTTACTCAAAAAGTAAAGTTTATCTTCTAGCTTCTAAAGTATTTCCAAACTTGATTACAATATGAAAAGATCAATTAAAATCTTTATTAACCAATGCTTCCTAAAAGGCTAAAGATAATCATATGCCAATGCACTGTCATGTAGGAAACAAATTTCCATGCAGAATTTGACTATTTTTAAGTCTTAAAATTAAAACAGCGCCATGGTTATTTCAAATAAGTGATTG
This sequence comes from Equus asinus, assembly GCF_041296235.1. Classification (NCBI taxonomy): domain Eukaryota; kingdom Metazoa; phylum Chordata; class Mammalia; order Perissodactyla; family Equidae; genus Equus; species Equus asinus. The sequence continues at coordinate 177,291,499 of NC_091790.1, forward strand.
ATTACTGAGAATTACGAAAAATATATGAACATATTTAAAGTCTGCTTTATCTAAGCTTCAAATAACTCAGATAGGAATGTGTACCATATGGTTTCATACAATTTTCTTTCGTCTATTAATTATGAAAGTCTAAGACACTAACCTGTTCAAAAGGGCTTTTGGTCTTAATGCCTTTACCACCACAGAAGACCCAATTGTCTCGAAAACCAAGAGTAGTAATAGACGTACTCCCCAAGTCAGCAATGAGCCGCCGTGCCTCATCATTGAGTCTTAAAGGAGGAGAGAAAGAATAATACAGTAAATGTAGTGCCCAGTATTTTAGCTAAGTAATACTGACTCACCTAGGATATTTAACACATGAGATACAATGAGAAAATTGCCAGTGTAAATTAAGAGAACATTAGAAAAAGAATAAAGAAACTTTTTCAGAGTAACATTCCTACCATTTGAATTCTTTAGAGACAAATGACATGAAATACAGCAATTGATTTTAAGTTTATCCTATTAAGAAGTACCTTTTAGATGCCTTTATTTCACAACAATAATTCACTTTCATCTACATTCATCAAACAAATAAGGACACTGTAGTTAGTAGATGTTTATCCAGGTTAATCCAAGGTCTTAAGCAATCAATATCTTTGGAAAATTAAAAATCTCTTTGAATCTCCACTAAACCCTCTTTAAATTACATTCGAAGAGGATAAAGGTAAATGCTAATAGAAATCAGGATGTTTCTAATACTATTATTTAAAAGAAAATGAAGTTTGAGAATAGGGATATAAATTGTACTTGAGTGATAACTGCCAAGTGGTTATCTAATAAAAAGGAAATATTAACCACACAGCAGCTAAGTACCTGCCAGCAGGAGGAAGGGCAGTGACAAAAATCAACTGCTAGGGAAACAGCTAACTGAAAGACGCCGTTAAAGAACTTTGTGTAGGTTATTACCCAATGCTGAGTGACTCTCAGTCTCCCTTCTGTCTCAAAAGGGAGAAGCAATTCAGTAGAAACATGCTAGCTGTAGAGTTAAAAAAAAAAAAGAAAATGATAATTAAGGGCCATCTGTGCAGGTATTTGGCAGTAAGTGCTATATATCACTCAAAAGATGGCACTTATGTGCCCAGCAACAGACGAATGGATAAAGAAGATGTGGTACATATATATAATGGAATACTACTCAGCTGTAAAACAGAACAAAATCATTCCATTTGCGATAACATGGATGGACCTTGAGGGAATTATGTTAAGTGAAATAAGCCAGCGAGAGAAGGATAATCTGTGTATGACTCCACTTATATGAAGAATTTAAAATTATGGACTAAGAACAGTTTAGTGGATACCAGGGGAAAGGTGGGGTGGGGGGTGGGCGCGAAGGGTGAAGTGGTGCACCTACAACACGAATGACAAACATTAATGTACAACTGAAATTTCACAAGATTGTAACCTATCATTAACTCAATAAAAAAAAAAGATGGCACTTATGGATCAATTAGAGAGGCTTGTTCTGCTAAAATCTGAGGCAAAGGGAAGATTTATATTTGCAAATGGCTGGAGGATCATTAACTGCAAACAGCATGATCAGAGAGGAAGGTACCTATTTATCCCACGGTGTTCTTTGAAACATCCCAAGCTGACGTCAGCTCCTTTAATGTAGTAATGAAACACTAAGTACAACAGTTCTCATTTAACTAACTTGAAGATAAATAGGTTAGTTTATGTTTTAAAAAAAACAACTTTATAAAACAGGGAAGAACTACATACATCATTAAGCTTTCACAATTTACGCAAACCCCATCCACGGGGCAATGGAGCTGATGTGACCACGGCCTGGCCACTGCTAACCTCCCGGGGGATGTTCACTAGAATCAGGGAGAACATCAGCTGTGCCCTGGAATATTTAGCCTTTCAGACTCAAATCTATATAGAGGGATGCCTTTAAACCAAGTGAAATAAGAATAAATGAAATGGCCACACAAAAGAGCCAGTGAAGACTGAGACCTTCCAGAGATTCACGTGTACTTCCTTGGGGCTTTCTCCCCAGGGAGGTCTGTGTTTCCTGTGCCCATCCTCACATGACTTAGCTTTCACTAATTCACTCATTTGTTCACTTGATAAGCAACTTTTATATTAGGGGGACACTCTCTGAAACTATTGCCTGAACCCTGTTTTCAGTTCTTAGAACTGATCAGAATGGTTCACTGTGCCTAAACTATACAAACAATGCAGCTGATGCTGAACACCTACTTTCCATCTGGGCCTCTGGAATTTGGGGATGTGTTAGGCAGAGGGGACCTACATGACCAGCTCCCAGTAAAAACCCTGGGCACTGTCTTTAATAAGTTTCCCTAGTAGATAGCATTTCACAGCACTATCACAATTTGTTGCTGGAGGACTTAAGTATGTCCTTTGTGACTCCACTTGGGAGAGGACTCTTGGAAACTTGGGCCTGGGTCCCTCCAAAATTTGTGCATTCTCCCTTTTGCTGATTTTGCTTTGTTTCCTTTTGCTGTAAAAAATCATAGCCATGAGTGAGCAGTTCTATATGCCGAGTCCCGTGAGTCCTCCTAGGGAATCATCAAACCTGGGGGTGGTTTTGGGCACCTCTGAAACATGTCCCTACGTATCTCTAACTATAGTATTATAACAAGGTAACTTTCTCAATAACTTCTAAAGTTTTCTGATCTGCCCATGTAGAATTTGGGGGGATTTTATTATTCCTTTTTGATATCTTCTATTTAATTAAGTAAAAGATAATTTCATGTTTCAAAAAAGTTTAAAACCATACAACAGAGCCAATATTTTGAGCAATTGATTAAACATATAGTAGGTGTCAAAATGCCCTATTTCTTTAAAAGCCAGTGTAACTAATGTATTCACAGGGAGCATATATTTTGGAGAAATAAGCTTTTTATTCTATACAGGAGTACCATGAGTTTGTTACATATATTTTAATCTTTACTAATGATCTTAACCAGTTGATATGCTAAAAATTTATATGAAATAAATTATTTTAGTTAAGAATTTTCTTTAAAATGAATAGAAAATCATTTTGTGACAAACCAGAAGGTAGACGAGACAGAGATCAAGTTTTCCTACAACAGATTCTAAAGCTGCACAGAGGCAATCTGGAGAAGAAAGAGGAAGTGGGAACTGGAGATGGGGAGTCTCTGAGCCCTGCCTCCATCTCTGCTGGGAAAGGAGAAACAACTGATAGTCCTACAGTCACACCATCAAACCAAGCCAATGCTCCCTTTCTCGAAAGTACAGAAAGCAACAAGCAGAACTGATATTCTGAGCTCAACTCTGGGAATAACCACTGGGGAGGTGGAAGTGTTAAGTGTTAAGAACTTTGGAAGAAAATCACCATGTTACCTCAAGAGTTTGAAGAATAAGAAACGCTAGGCATAGATGACCATGTAACCTAGACTTTAAAGAGGCCATATTATAAAAAGTTCAGACTACAAATTCTTATGAGAGATTATGACTCTTTAAAAACAAACAAACTTTAAAAAACCCCAGCAAGTTTCACTATGCAATTGCTTACAATCCCAGGAAAAAGGAGGATAGTTTCTAAATTAGTGCTCCTATAGAAGTGTTCTGTGATGGGCTCAAACTCGAAAAAGGAAGTGTGCAAAAATACAAGGCAAATCCTATTACTAATGATGCAACATTTACTACTACTACCAGGAAGACCTGTAGTGCTCAGCAGACAAGACTCATTAAAATATTAAAGGCCACAGGAAGAACTTTTGCTAAGTGCAGATAACGAAGGGACCCACTATTTTATAAGAATGATATAACATCGAGATCAAACCATGACTGTCTTTTCCAGGGAGGCAAACACTCTTTGATCAGCATAAAAAGGGAACAGTAGCTGAGGAATGTCTACATAAGTGCTTAAAGTAAATTCAAGCTCCCAGCCCACATATGTCACACACTTAAATTCTAAAGGAACTTGTTAATATAGTTTTCAACGCAGTGTCAGTTATTTTAGAAGCATCATGGAAAATGAAGATGCTAAGACATTAAAAGTTAGTTAAATATTCCAGCTTTTGAAAAAGACAAGGAAAATTTTAGAAACAATGGTCTGATAAAACTAATTCCAATTCCTAGCAAAATTCTAGAATGGATAACAAAAAGGAGATCTTGTGAGCATTAAAAAAATGAAGAAAAGAAAGAGAGGGCGTAGTGGGAAGGAGGGAGGAACAAATAAAGCCAAGTTATCATCTCAGCTATTTCAGCTTTTGAAGAGGTTTTTGGGCAGTAGATCAGGGGACTATAATTAGCATAGTTCATGAATTTGAAGCAAGCATCTGATAGTCTCAGAATATAGCCTCTATGAATAAAATAATGAAATAGCAGCTGGACGGTCTGCCTATTAGGGTACATTGGCAGCTGTCTGAAAAGTAGTTTCTGCAGTTGATTAACAGATGAATCCCTGGGAGGAGGCCTCTAGCGGGGTGGCACACTGCCCTTGGTAAACATTTGTATCAATGACTTAGATTTAGACCTAAGAAGGCCTTTGGAGAGAAGATAAAGCCTGGATCATGGAAACCTCATAGGACAAATGTCAAGATCAAAACCAAGTAGGCCGAAATCAGCAAAATTAAATTTAACAAGGATAAATGAATACAAAGTCCTTCATTTAGATTAAACAAAATCAAGTTCTGAATGGGGAGAAAGACCTGACTTGGCAGTGGTTGAAAAAAAAAGTCTGAGATCAAATGAAAAGATCTGAGAATTTAACTTGACCAAAAATTCATGAGCCAAAAATGGGATGTGACTGTTTAAAGAAAACTAATACAATACTAATCTGCATGAATATTCAAAGAAATGTAATCTCTAAGACATGGTAAGCTAGCATCTCCATTGTACCCTGTACTGGCCAGACCACATCTGGAACACTGTGTTCAATCTGGGGCACTCATTTAAAGAGAGATGATAATAAACTAGAGAATGTCTAAGAAATGCAGCCAGGAGGGTACAATGACCTAGAAACTTCACATGATAAAAGTTAAAAAACCCATGTGTATCAAGCCTGGAAAAGAGAAATTCCAATTGGTTTGAAGTCCTTGAGGTGTCAAATGATTTGGGGAACTTATTTATTGTTTTGCTGCTACATTTACCCAAGTTAGACTATCAGGTAGAATTTAGAGGGAGATCACCCTGAGAACATAACATTTACTTACGAATGGTTTTTTTGTTGTGTTTTGTTTCAAATAGAGAAATGATGAGGGTACTGGCACCCTTAGGAGGTGAGCAGTTCAGGGGTGGTACTCACAGAGAAGTTCCAATCTCACCCTTGCTGGGACGCTGGTTCAGGTGACCTTTAAGATCCCCTACTTTAGGACATCCACATGTAAACCCTTCTCTTAGCCACGAAGTTAACATGTCACAGAGAGTTCTTCCCAAAAGGAGGAATACAATAGCAAAATTTGGCTTGCTCATTCAAACTACTATATTCTTCATTAAAGAAACAAAAAACAACTTATTTTAGAAGGGGATGGGTGGAAAGTAGGCATTATTATAGAGACCTGCACTCCCCAAAATCTAAGTTTTCTTAGATACAGGATATTTTTCTGTTTTGTTTTTAAAATGGGCTTCCTAGTTAAAATCAAGAAATATTTGGATAAAAAAAGTAAAGAGGTTTCTTTAGGGCAGAACTTCAGAGCCTTTCAATGTAAATCTCTAAAAGATGCAAAACACAAGGTGCCATCCCCAAACTTACTTGACCATTAGTTTTAAAGGACTGGAGTTCCACCAGAACACACTTTGGGAAATGCTGTGATGGAGGCCAACCCCAGTCATTCTGCTGAATTTCACAGTATAGCCCAGGAGCTCATTATGTATAGTAGAAACCAGGTCAGAGAACTATAGAGAATTGAGTCCTGCTTTCCCTAATCAACATGGATATCAACTCCCTGTCTTGGAGAGAGCAGGCACATCCAATTGGTATTCTAAACTCTCTTGGGTATCAGTGGGAGGACAAACCATTCCTTACGAAGGAAAATCCAGTGGCTCAGGGGCCTTATGTAAGGAAAAGCCATAATACATGAGGAGAAGTAAGCATGGCTTTTCCCATATAAGACTGGGTTTACCACAACTGATGGGTCGTTTAAAATGTTCCACAATCAGACATGGCAAAGGTATGCTTATATTTTCTTATGTTGAATAGACGTAGATGGCCTTTCACAAGGATTGTTTGTCCATTTCTGTATAAAGGACACAATGCTTACAATTTATTTCACTAGGGTTTGGAGAGGGAAGTATTTGAAATATAAATTCATGTCCCCCAAACTGAAAACGCATACAACTGAATTCATTTTAAATGCACAGAAGTTGAGTCATACATTAACCAAGTGTAAAGACATCCAAGTTTAGACTTCTCCTTTTGCCTTATAGGTTGAACCCTCTTCTGAGGCTGTTTTTGGTGCATTTGATGGGTATCAATAAACAGGAGCTGAAGAGTAAACAGCATCCTCACCTTGGTTCTTAGGTATGGCTACAATTTATTATTAACAGAAGGGGAACAGGTCTGATGCTCATCAGGAATAATAATGAAATAACCTGACAAAAAAGAGAGGCCATACGCATCTATTCAGAAAAGTAGGGCTTTTTTTTTTTAACTTTAAAACTTCAAATTATACATGTAATATCCTATTCTCTCAGCAAAAGCAAATAGCAAGCTACTTGTTTTTTGACAAGGAAAACCTAATTACATTCTGTTTAGTTTTATCGAGCTGAATGGCAATGGATGAATGTCAGTTTTATTCAACCTTCAATTTATGATATTTAACACATTCTTGACTGAACCAGTTAAAATGCACAATGTCAATGAAACTACTTCAGCTTGGAAACCTTCACAAAGCGGCACTATGTTTTTAGTGCATCTCTGCAATAATGTAGTTACACATTAAATGTATCTATAAAAAATTAATACATAGAAAGACATGCCATAATCCTGCGTGGAACTTATAGTTTTAAAGCCTTTTCAATTAAAAATCTATTAGGGATGTTTGTTATTCTTGATAAAAGTAACCTGCGTAAACTATCATAGTTTGAGGAAGAAGACTATTAAAGAGGACTTAGCCCCACCAGAAATGTATTAAGTATACTTATTTTTTTTTAAAAATAGTCATTAAAAAATTGAAATAACATCTTATTAGAGCAGGAATAAACAGATGAACAGAAAAGAACTTCCAGAAACACAGTCAAATCTATATAAAATCAGGCATTTCCCTCACATAAGAACAGTGACTTATAGTCACTGAGAAGTTACAAGTAGTTTCTAAAATACACGAAAACAGTAAAATCACTAGGAGAGAAAAATCTACTAAATATTTAATTTAGAGACGGAAAAACACTTCTCAAATATAAAAGTAGAAGAAACTAAAAAGGAAAATCCATACACTTGACTACATAAGAATTATGTTAAACTTCTAAAAGCCGAAAAGCACCATAGATTAACAAAATTAAAAGCAAAATAATATATTGTAACATGAGAAATGGTTAATATCGTTAACATATAAAGGGCTCTTACAAATCAATGAGTCACAAGACAACTATAGAAGAGCCAAAAACATTTGTGAAAATAATCCAGCCTCACCAATAACCAAAGAAAAGTATGTTAACAAAAAATCCCTTTCCAAAAGGTTTAGTATTGGGAACTTTTAAAAAATTAACAATTGGTGTCATGGAACTTCTGAGAGACACGTAAAATCAGTACAAACTTAAAAAAAATTCTTTTTTAAAAACGTGCACTTCTTCAACAATCTTACTTCAAAAAAATTCGTCTTAAGGAAACAGAGATGATTGTTCAAAAGATTTTTCCTAATTATGAAAAATTGGAAATAGCCTAAGAATCCAGCATACGTATTTTATTAAATTCTAAGTCATGACATATGTTTAAAAACTATACTAGGCAGACATGAACAATTTTGTTATGAAAAATATTTAATAATATGGGAAAATATTGATCACATAAATAAATGAAAAAGGGTGCTATAAATACTACCACTCCAAATGTTTCAAATGAAGAAAACATGTGCATTAAGAAATCTGGAGATGGAAACTAAACTATCATCAATGGTTATCTTTGATAGTGAGATGAACTGGAACTTGTTTTCTTCTTTGTGCTTTTCTATATTTTCCAAATTTTTCTAACATACACAGTTTTAAGAAAAAAGTTACAAACTACCACCTATTAACCTTTATTAAAAATATATCACACTTCTCCTTTTTACAATTAATTCTACTTCTAGGAATTTACCCTAAGGATATAACCAAAGGTGCAAAAAAATTTATGCAAAACGATATTTATCACAATGTTATTTATAATACAAAAAACTTGGCAATAATAGAGAACTTTTAAATAAAAGTGAGGCCATATGATCAACTGTTAGTAAACCATGAAAAATGCTACTGAATATTAATGTCAGAGAAAACAATTTAATTCTGTTAAAAACAGAATATAAAAGAGAATCTGGCAAACTTCATGTACAATATGATTATCATTTCACAACAATATATGCATGGTAAATACATAGAAAGACAGAAGGAAGCAAACTAGAAAAAATGTTAATAGTGTTTATCTGGAAGTTGGATTACTCTGCTCTATTTTATCAACTTTTTTCACTGAAAATGTATTACTTTTATAATTATAAATTATAGCTCCAAAAAGTTGCACACATTTTAAAGTTTACATACTTGGTTGCTCCATCATCATAGGTTCCCATTAAGACTATTGTTCCATCTTGTATAGACTTAAGAAATTCAATAAATGGGGCCACATCTGAGGAAAAAGAAAGAGTTGAAGATTTTTTTTTTAAATGACTAAGTAACCATCATGATAATCTCTAAGTCAATATAAGATATGAAGTGTTTGCAAATCAGTAATTTATAATGTAGGGTAACCAGAAGGGAGATAAATCTTATGAACAAATAAAAATATTAAGTTTGTCCCTTAATATGATCCCACCATCAACTTAAAATTTCCTAATCCTGATTCATCCTACGTGTCTTTGGTACTGATTTTCCAGGGCTACATGAAAAAAAGCACAGCAAAGTCATATAAAAGCATGCTTAGGATTTAAAGTAAGAAACTCAGGGGTGCAGGAGAAAGGCTCATGGACTCCCTGAGTGTTTGTAAAATTTGTTTGCGTGGGTGCTTTTCTAAAAAGAGGAAATAAAGATTTTATCTAATTCACAAAAGGATCTGTTTCTAAAAAAATTAGATGAATATATATACACACACACATACAAACACAACTGAATTAAGGGATCTTCTGGGCATACCTACTCACTATAAACTAGTCACTACTCGCTTCATCCAGTGTCTCAAGGTTCACAAGGACTTCAAACTAAACCCCTTCACAGTGACTACAAACTGGTGATGCCTGAGGGCGGATCAGGTACACAAACCATTCCACATCCTCAACTCTTCACAATATCCGGTTTCCTTACAGTCCCAAGTCCAATACTACTTCAAAACTGGGTTACCTCAAATTTACTCAGTTTCTTTCCACAGCAAAGATTCCAAAGGTTTTCTCTAATTAAATTCCATGTTATAACAGCATTTTCAATTCAGAGAAAAATGCAGTGGGGCAACTAACAAATCACTTCCATTTAAATGCAAAGATGGCAGTAAACTGCAACTATTTCTTAATTTGAGGAGTATTTTCCGCAGTAATAAATCTACCTGTGATGAAACACCAGAGCTTCTGGTCACACGACTGATTTCAGCAACAGTGCTGTAAGACTGTTTCTAAGTGGTAAGTTTCGGTAAGATCGATTATGGTTTTAGAATCTAAAACTGATGGTAGCATTTTAAGTTTACACAGTTCTGACACATACGGAAAGTTCTCCTAATCTCATCTGAAGAATAAATAACAACTGGCATCTCATCACAAGCTGAAGAAATGCTAGAAAAGCTGAATGGTCTGAAAACTTAAATTTCAGAAAGCCTAACTGCCGTTGGCTCTCAGGAAATATATAAAGTGGTTGGGGTTGGGGAGATGCAGGCGAGAGCCTCATGCTGATAAATTTCCCAAACCAACAACTCAGAGAAAAACCAAAGGATGAATCAGTGTTGATCTTCCTTCAAACTTGAAGAAATTCCTTTCTTTCAGCCACATTCTTCTTGGAAGTGCCAGTTCCTTGCCTCTGCATGCTGATGACTGATTTCTACCCACTCCAAACTTCCAAATTAGGAAGATATCCGCGTATTGTGAGTCCAATGAACTAGAAAGAAAATTCTATTCCTTCTCTCAAATATTCATCTACTTCAATAATAATCCCAGTTATGATTAAGTTTTGAGACTGAAAAATCATACGTAAAGAAGTCAATTCAGCCAGTTAAAATGCTTCAATTGGTTATGCCCTTCTTCAAATGACTTATTTTTTTAAAATTTCAGATAGAAACCTAAAGAAGCCCAAAGCTTTCAACAGTTGTCCTGCAGAATATAGAACTTTAGATTTAAAAAAAATCTCAATTAGGATATTATTGCTCTTAATTACACACTGCAATTTTTATAAAAAAGCAAAGTATATATAATATGACTGATCACCTAAATATAGGTGGGCCTTTAGCGAAAAGAAAGTAAGAGAAACAAAATGAACTAACACAAAAATAGTAGCATTTTTCTCTCACTAATGGGCTACATTATATTGAGGTGATTAAGAAGTCAGAGCTAGCAAAGGAACAGTTACATGTTATTCACACTTACCTCCTCCCCACATGTCAAAATATTTGGTATCTATTACTTCTCCTGTTTTTCCTGAAAGAGATTGAATTCATACCAAATTATGCAACTGAAATATACTCTACACTGTATGAGACAAATGATCTTATCCAATGATTGATGTGAATTCATTAGCAGAGAAAGAATTACTTTAAGAAAGATTTAAGGGGCCGGCCCTGGGGCGGGGCGGTTAAGCTCCTGCGCTCTGTTTTGGCGGCCCAGGGTTTCCCTGGTTCTGATCCTGGGCGTGAACACGGCACCGCTCGTCAAGCCATGATGAGGCAGCATCCCACATGCCACAACTAGAGGGACCCACAACTAAAAATACACAACTATGTACCGGGGGGCTTTGGGGAGAAGAAGGAAAAATAAAATCTTTAAAAAGACAAAATCTGAACTGTATGCAACCGAAATATATTTCTGAAGGGTAATTTCTGGAGAGGACTTTTTCACTTATCTTATAAGCCAAAGAGTAGCAAATAGAAGTTCACCACTGACTGCAGACTATTCAAATTCGACATTAGGTATTTATCATCCTTATGTGTTACCATCTTCCCTTATTTAAGAATTACCCCAAAATACATAAACCTTTCACAGAAAGATTTTTTGTTTTCTATCATTAGAGCCATCCTTTAAAAAAATTTACATTTATACCCCTTTTCAAATTGTTTTTTTTGCTATCAATTAAACAAATAGGTACTGAACCTTTTACCTAAGAAAATGAAGAAGAAACTCAAAAATTTATCTCTTGCTGTGAGAGAAACAAAAAATATTTTCCTACACTATGAACCGGGTAAGGTGGCTGCGGTTTCTAACTACCCTGTACAGCTTTACAGGGTTATTGTACCAGAAAGAGAAGATCAGCATGCAGTTAGGCCTCACTTTTTGGGCTCATATTTTCAGATCTGATTTTGCAGGAACACTCGAGATACTCAGGATTCAATGAACTTATTTACACTAATGAACTTATCAGAAGAATGAGGACAATACTGAAAAATTATAATTAATTGTTACCCTTCATTCCTCCCCCATCCCATCCAATAGTCCATCACCCGTGGTCATTTTACACACCCACATTCATGTCAATCTATCTTCACATTATATTAGAATTCTAAAATTTGCAGCAAGAATTCATCAATGTAACGTCAGATTTGTGGTTTTCTGACAATCTCATGGGAGGCTCTCCACGCATTGCAGTTGGACACTTCCGAGAAAGCATGCTACAATTTAGACATTGAGTCTCCACCTACAGCTGATTTTCTGGGGGCTGGGGGGAGGAGTGGGAGGAGGACTTCAGTGTCAAGAGTGGTACTTTCTGACCTGATCCCTTGATATTATAGTGTGTTTTACTTTGGGGCATATGACTATTCACTGACTACATCCATAAGCTAAAATAACTACTCTTACCATTTACCAAGGCAACATTGATCCCTCTTCCAACATTATTCTTGACACCACTCATTAAACTGAAGGAAAAAAAGTCAAGACAAATTTAGAATTAGATATTGCACAAACATACATTAAAGAAATAAAGAAATAAAAGAAGTTGGGGATATTATATACACACAATTGTTTAGTACTGCAGAGGAGATTAAAAGGTCTCTACGAGGTTAGAGAAGACAGTCTAACATTGAATAACTTTAAAGCAGTGTCCTTAAATAAAACTTCACAAATAGAAGTAGATATTAACAAGTATTAGGGCAAAATACTAGTCTGTTTCTTGTTGCTCTGCGTCAGACCATGAAATACCATTTTAGAAAGTCTTTAAAATATGTGGACATTATGCACATATTCTACACCATTCTGAAGGGATCCAACAATTGATAACCTCTTTTGCACTTTCTGCAATATCAATGTGACATGAAACAGAAGTGAGATGCTACCCAAATCTTTTATAATCTGAAAGCAAGAATGTTTCATGAATGTTTCATAAATGTTTCACCTAACTGTGAACATTTCCTTAGAGATTATCAGTGGAAAATTTCCCTGTACTCAGAAGGAATATAGAACTCATATAATGACAGCATCTAACCATGGTCACTTGTATTGTCATACCTGAGGTAATCAACATCTGCTGGTAGCTTACAGACCACTACATAAAGACAATGACACTGTGAAATAGAAGGCATCAGTAACACATTTGCCTGGTATCAGTTCAGCTTGTTCAATCAGAATTATTAAACTTAAATTTTGTGTACCTTTAATTGTTAAAATTAAAGGTAATAGTAATACTTCCACTGGTGTGCTATTCAATGTTTAACAACTGGTTTGAGGTTGAGAGAGAGGGAAGAGTATGCATGTGTGAATACACACACACATATCCATATATTTATACACCTATGCACACATATACAGGTACATAAGCTTATTATATAAATTTTACTGATATAAAGAATGTATAGCACACAATTTCACAAATAAAATCTATAATACTTTATTGCAAATTCCACACATAGCCAATTGATTCTCATAGAATTTTAGTTTAACTCATACAGACAGAACTCATATGTATAGCTAACCTATGGTTGCAACTGATGAATGAGTGCAGTTCTAATTCTCAAAACTCAGCAGTAAAAAAGCAAACAATCCAATTGGAAAATGGATGAGACATGAATATTTCCCTGTAGAGGATATACAAGTGGCAAAAAATCACATCAAAAGATATTCAACAGCACTAGGGACAAAGGAAAGAAAACTGAGATATACCACACACCTATGAGAAGAGCTAAAATAAAACACGGTGACAATACCAACCACCGGCAAGTACACAGACAGAAGCTGGAGCTCTCATACATGCTGAGGATGTAAAATGGTGCAGTCACTCTGGAAGATGCTTGGCAGCTTCGTACAAAATTAAACCACCCAGAATTACTGGGCACTTTATCACAGAGAAATAAAAATGTACGTCTACACAACAACCTACACATGATTGTTCGCAACAGCCCAAAACCGGAAACAACTGAAACTGCTGGCTGAGGATAACAGGTGATAGATAAACAAACTGAGGTATGTCCATACCATAGAACACTACTCAGTAATTAAAAAAAAGGAGTGAATTATTAATACACAACAATATTTCAAGAGCATTATGCTGAGTGAAAAAAGCCAATCTCAAATGCTCACATATGGTATTGATTCTGTTTATGTAACATTCTTAAAACCTCAAAATGATGGGAATGATAACAGATTAGTGGTTTTCAGGGTCAGTCATGGTGGGGATGACTATAACAGGGTAGCATGAAAGAGATCTTTCTGGAGATGGAATAATTCTGTATCTTAATTGCTATATTGGTTACATGGATCTACACAGGTGATAAAGTGACACAGAGCTATATGCATACATTATACCAAGGCCAATTTCCTGGTTTTGATATTATACTATAATTATGGGAAAACTGGGTGAAGAGTATACAGGACCTCTCTGTACTATCTTCGCAACCGCCTGTGATTTCTGTGATTATTTCAAAATAAGTTAAAAAAACACTCTACTCCAAGGTCCATTAAAAAAGGAAAAGCATAAAAATTTGATTTTTAAAAGCTTAGTAGCATCTATTTATCTATCCATGCTGGTTGCACATCTGCCTTCAAAATTTCACTTGTCATTCTCCCAAATTTACACGTAATAAAGTATAGACCTTTTTTTATGTGTGTGCAAGATTAGTTTTGAAAGGAGGGCCATAAGAGGACCAAACAAATCTGCGGTACAAAAGAGGAGGGAAGTTTCAAAATGCATTTGCTCTGCTCCTTTCAGAAATACATTAGATGAGTGAACCATCATTAATATTAAGAGGCAATAGCTAAGATTAACCTGTTAGATTAATAATTAAGTGTCACAGTGTCTTCTCTAAGGAGAGATCATCTTCAGAGTGTGCTGTTGTGTCTATCACACAGCAAACAGAGGCAACAAAGAAGCACTATGGTATGCTTCCCACAAGAGGGCAGCAGCTGACCAATTTTTAAAAACTGGAATTCAATCAGGGCTTGAAACTTGTATCTAGCAAATGACAATCCACTGAAGATTTTAAATGTTTAAAGGTTAGTCACTCTTACTACCACAAGTTGAAATATTTTCTTTTATCCTTCATGAACATGAAATCCACACTACACCTCCAGGTAAAAGTCTAAAGAAAATGATTATATTATCTATAAATAGATTCTACATCTTTGAATACAGTTTTGTTTCAAATACCTACTATATGTTCTAGCTACTACGTCTTAGAATGATAAGTTTAGAGCAGGGCTTAACAAACTACAGCCCATGGACCAAATTTAGCCAGCTGGCTGTTTGTTTTTACTACTCATGAGCTTGGAATGGTTTTTACATTTTAAAGGATTATACAAGTACCTATATAATATCCTTGATTTTACCTTTTGGTCCTCACAGTGAAAAATAACAACTGGCCCCTCAATGTAAAAATTAAAAAAAAAAATCCCTGAAAATAGTCTGCTATAAATATATTCCTGTACCAAAAATTAAGATTATAACAGGGGCCAGCGTGGTTGTGTGGTGGTTAAGTTCAGTGTGCTCCACTTAGACAGCCCAGGGTTCGCAGGTCTGGATCCCTACACACCACTCATCAAGCCATTCTGTGGTGGCGTCCTACATACGAAATAGAGGAAGATTGGCAAAGATGATAGCTCAGCAACAATCTTCCTCAAGCAAAAAGAGGAAGATTAGGGGCCGCCCCATGGCTGAGTGGTTAAGTTAGTGCACTCTGCTTTGGAGGCCCAGGGTTTCTCCAGTTCGGATCCTGGGTGCAGACATGGCACCGCTCATCAAGCCACGCTGAGGCGGCATCTGACATGCCACAACTAGAAAGACCCACAACTAAAAATACACAACTATGTCCCAGGGGGCTTTGACATAAAAAGGAAAAATAAAAAATAAATTTTTTTTTAAAAAAAGAGGAAGATGGGCAAAAGAGGAAGACTGGCAACAGACGTTAGCTCAGGGCCAATCTTCCTAGCACACACAAAAAAGATTATAACAAAAAGTGAAGTATTATTCCTAATAACAACTTCATATAAACTGAAATCAAATGAGTATATGCCTAAAATAAAAGCTCTATCTTGAACATATTCAACTCTACAGGTTCTCTAGTACAAGAGAAAAAGAAGCTACAATTCCTGTATTGTGTGATAACCTGCTGTTTATATCCAGGATTTTCTATTTCTTTCTTTTTTTTTTTTTTTAAAGATTTTATTTTGCCTTTTTCTCCCCAAAGCCCCCCGGTACATAGTTTTATATTTTTAGTTGTGGGTCCTTCTAGCTGTGGCATGTGGGATACCACCTCAGCATGGCTTGATGAGCGGTGCCATGTCCGCACCCAGGATCCAAACCGGCGAAACCCTGGGCCACCGAAGCGGAGCGTGCGAACTTAACCACTCAGCCATGGGGTCAGCCCCTTTCTATTTCTAACTAATGAGAAGTTGAAGTCCATCTTAATCTCCACACTGCATCTTGACTGCATCTACCCGTCCTTAAAACCACGACTACCCGCCTAATCTTAACCATCATTTTTTGTCTGTATTGGGGTTTCTCAAATTCAGTCTATGATGATATCATGGACCTGATAGTTCATGCAGAAGGGCTGTCCTGTGTACTGTCGGATGTTTAAGAGCAACCCTTAAACATCTATGAGTAGCACCTCCACAGCTATGACATCCCAAAATGTCTCCAGACCTTGACAAATGTCCTATGGGGAGCAAAATTGCCCCCACTGAGAAGCACTGATCTGGACTAGTAGTCTCAAAAATGAGTCTGTCTGTACTCAGAGGGCATGCAGGAAAATATTAAAATTTCTACTTATGTATTTTTAGTATCTACTTATAATGTTTTACTGGGTGCACATGCAAAAAAAGTCTGTTACCAATGGGGAGGCAGTGTTAAAGAGCTGTGGCAGCAATTGGCAATGGCTTCCCAATTTCTCTCTATACTTCTCTAATCATTTTTACACAGCAGTCAGAAAATTTTTTTCAATGTAAATGAAATTATGACAGTCCAGAGTTTGAAAACCTTCAACAACTTCTCAACACACTCAGAAAAAAGATCTCATCTCTTTACCTGCATGGCCCATAAGTTTCCACTGGCCTGGCCCTTATTCACTTATCTCCAGCTCTTGCCCATCTTAGGGCCTTTGAGCATGCTTTTCCTTCTATCTAGAATGTTCTTCCCCTACTCCTCACCTGCTGTCTTCTTTTTCTCCTTTAATTTTCAAGCTAAACCTCATTGTCTTAGAGAAATTATTCCTTGACCCACTTGATCTAAAACTGGACCCCTCAACCTCATCTCACTCACGTCCATCAGTATTCATGAGATCCTGCTGCTCTGCACAGCTTGTGCCACAATTTGCAATTATTTATTTGCATTTACTTCTTAAATATCTGTCTCCCATATTAGACTGTAAGTTCCATGACAACAGGAACTATGTTTAATAAATACTTGAATGAGTGAATGAATGATGCTAGGAAGATTCAGACATGTACTTTAAAATTTTTGTTGGAAAAACTTTCAATACAGAAATAGAATGTACTGGAAAACATACTAGACTGTGAATTGGTGCCAGCAGTTTCTCCACTGGAGATCTCCTGGCCAAGTATTCAGCCCTTCTTTGGAGATTAGATTTCATGACCTGAGACCTAGCTATGAAATCCCATCAATTATTTAATCTCTCTTGGGAATGGCAGGATGATTCCTGAAATTAGGATGGATGGGTGGTCTGCCTCAATTTTATAGTTAAAAAGAATGAAACACAAATTCTATATGACACTCCCCCATCCAAGAACCAAATTCTCTGTCTCCAAGCCCTGTACTTATTTTACCAGACTCCACTGGCTACATACTCTTCTCTTTTTTTTTGACCTATATAATCTGTGAACAGAAAACCTGCTAGTAAAGAGTTTGATCTCTTCTTCGTTTTAAAACATCCAAGCTTCAAGAGGGCAGAGGAGGTCTCAGGACAATCTACCATGGGCTGGGCATTCTAAGAGAACTTTCCTCCCATCACTTAGAATCAAACTTTGGGCCTCTTTAGCCAAACAAGGTGAAAAAGGGGAATAGGAACATTCTAAGTTAATGGGAAGGGTATCATTTAACATAAAATCCACAAACTTCCAAAATCCAAGTGCTTTGTTACATAATTCAGTAAAACAGGACCATTTTGAGAAATCAGAAGGCAACAATTAACAATAGGTTATCATTCACATGAGGGAAAAGAAAGGAAATGAGTAGGGACCTTAAAGAGCACTTAGTTCAAGCCCTTAATTTTATAAGAAAAGTGTTATTCTAAGAAGCTAAATAACTGCCCATAGTTAACTGAAATGGGGCTACGATAAGAATTTAAGAACTTCTATATTAAACAGAAAAGACACACAAAATGCAGGGAGAAACTGCCTAGTTCTCCTATCCGTAAAACTACCTCGCTCTTTATTCTACATAATTGATGGCATATTTGTTATTTTACATGAAGTTTAAATAAGCTCATAGATCTTATTTTCTAGGCAAACGCAGATTAAAAGCAACCAAATAAAAATAAGGTATTTGACTTCAGAGGCAGGAATTTCAAGTGACAAGTGACAGTCGATAATGAGGTAGGAGACTGCAAAACCTAAAAACTGTATTTTGTAGAGCGTCTCAATATAGGAAAACACTCAGCTTAGTGGCAAGCTGTTCTGGGCCACAAGACTTGAGGTTATTACTGGATTATTTCACACTTCAGCAAGCAGCATTCAAATATTTAAAACGAAACATGCTGGTTTGTAAGATAGTGTTCATTATCTAGGGCAGGGCTGTCCAACAGGACTTTTTGCAGTGATGGGCACGCTCTCTTTCTGTGCTGTTCAGTTCGGTAGGCACAGCCATATGTGGCTACGGAGCACTTGAAATGCAGCTAGTGTGACTGAGGAACTGAACTATTTTAATTTTAACTAATTTCAATGAATTGACTTTTCCCCTATGATTTAAGGATCAAAAGTAAATAGCCAAATGTTTCTATGGCTACCATATGGGACAGCACAGAGCTAGAGAACTCAAGGGGAAATTCCTCATCTCTACACAAAGCTAGATAGACGCTGTATTCTTATATTACTCTTTAATATGAAATTCAAGACCTTTTTAAGATTCAAATGTGTAGGGAAAAAATGGCTCAAGGAAAATTAAAATCTCTTTTCTTTAGTAAAAGCATACCCAACACAGTTTCAAAAGATCTATTAAACTCAGGTTCAATTTGCTATAATTTAATAGTACACCTTACACTTCCACATCAATAAATACTTACATATTGTCTTCCAGGCAGATTTTGGGTCCCACCACATTGGCTGCGCCACTTGCCATTTTAAAAGCAAAATGCTTCTCAGGGCAGGCTTTTGAGATCCCACATTTATATCTGGGAGGTTTAGTAGCTTTGGGGGAGAAAAGATATATATTTTTTAAAAAAACAATATTAATGGACTCTACAATCAGTTTGTTTCATATCTCAAACCACAAAGGGCATTATGTAAAACATCAAGATACATATGTCTTAAAATACATGCTAGGATTTTTTTTTCTGAGGTAATATGATCTTGATGAGGGTAAATATACCTTATCTAGTTATTTTTTAGTTTGTTTTTAAAATTCAGGATGGGGGTAGGCTTTGAATTGCTACTTTGCATTTCTAGTCCATATATGCACACCAACAGTTACCTCCAGGACCAGGAAAATGCCCAATGCACCACTGAATATCTGCTCATGTACTAGTTCTAACTAGGAATTCTGCCTTTACAGCCTTTCTGTACTTAGAGTACCGAAGCTAAAAAAACACTAATGAAACAAAATATCCGTTATGAATAAATACCAAGAATACTGGGCTGTCCAATCAGATAACATCCTTATAACTTTAAAAAGCAACTTCTAAATCAGTTTTTGCTCATGCTACACTATCTCCATTCCTCAAATATAAGTTCTCATATGCCTAAGATAAAACAGAACAAACCATCTGCAAAATATTGAGATGAAATACTTACCACGTGCAGCTGTGTCCAATGCTGACCTTGCTAAGAAAAAGAAATTATCTTTGTTAGAAGGAATAACACAATTGGCAAGTATCCACATTTTAAACATATTTAGAGCTAATAGGCCTATAAAATACAAGAAATAAAACATTGCTTTAGAGAAAAAAGTGAGAAAGTAACTGTAGGCTACATAACTCACTATAAACAATTATATAGAGGAGTCATAGAGGGTAGTATTTTATTATTGATAGAATATTTTATATTTACCTTTTGTTTTTATTTTTAGTTATTATAAATTTAAATCTCATTCAGAAAGTTACTCTACCACTTACCTTTAAATGCCTTTAAATATATATTTGGCGAATAATAGGGTGTTTAAAAGTTGTTGCTGCTGTATGCTGTTGTGTACGTATGCATATAAAACCCCGAAGAACATACATAAACCTTTCTTAGTAGTTAGGCTATGGGGATTGGGGGGGCCAGGGGCAGCACGGAAACGGGAATGGGACATGACACCAGATGGATGCGGGGCACAAGCGGGATGGTGGGGTGGTGGTCAGGAGCTTTAACTTCTCTAAAATAGAAATGTATTGGGTGTAATTAAAACATTAAGGTCATTACTAGGAGTTTTGTAACTTTTCAGTTCAAGGAAGCCAGACCGTTCTGATCCACTTTAACTTGAATGCAGTAGATCTCAATCTGGCCATCTACACTTAGAGCTTTCTAAAAGCATTAACATCTGAATTGTAATCAGGAGACTACAATTCAGGTCATCAATAGTACGGGGGACAGCCATTTCCTGATTTAGCTAATAAGCATTCAGTGTCATAAATGTTTGCCAGCTGTTTGACTATAAATAGTTTTTAGTTCTGTACTATTTTAGATAACTGGGAATTTCCTGTAAGTCCAGTACTCAAATGGAAGAACAGAAACTTAAAAGAAAAATAATATGCAAATGTTGAAAAAGAGGAGAATAACCAAGTAAATGAAGGCTTGTTAACTCTATAGAACACTCAGAATATTATGCACCACTAAAGTCAGATAGGCAAGGACTTGAAAGAAACAAAAAATGATCGGTTAGTAAATTAGGGTGTTGGGATTTCTGGGGCTCATTCTTTCAATTTCCTTAATTATGTCATAAAAGTAAGGGAAAAAAATAATTCTGGTGATCAATGGTCCAATGCTTTCAAGTTTTGTAAATGAGAAAACGAAAGCTCAGAGAGTGATCAGCAACCAGTGATTAGCAGCATGAAGACTAGCAATTCTCAATTTCACTTTGTCCTGAACAAACACGTATTATCAGGCTCAAGTGTTAAGATGCTTACAGAGGAACATTGCTCAAATCAGGAGTTTTGGTATACCTGGCTTATGGTAACAGAATACGGGGAAGACAGCGGGATCAGAATGGGGGTAATATAACATAGCTCATTCACATAGGCTGGACACTCGGTCAAGTACTTTCACATGTATTATTGATTTGACCATCATCCCTGTCTGAAACATAAAGAAACTGGGAACAGAGAGGTTTACTGGTTTGATTTGTTCTAAGCTATAGCTAGTAATTGGCAGAGCTAGTTTTCAAAGCCATATCTCATTCTAGCACCCAAACTCACAGGGTACCACCCCCAAAAAAGTAATGTCTGAGATCTCATGAACACATGAACGAAAACTGCTAGTCCTGCTAGGAATGGGGAGCCAGGATAGGGAGCTTTTGGAATAACCTTCTGAGTGAAGAGTACAGACAGACTGCAGAGGGTTCAAGACTTCAGACAAGTACACAAGGACAGGGACGCTGCTGAAGTAATCCAGGTAAAAATGGTAGCAGCCCGAACAAAGACAGTTTCCGTGGGTTTGAAAGAAGTAGAAAGGTTCAGAACAACTAAGGAAGTATCACTGAAGAGACTTGGGAATGGACCAGAGGGAGAGAGGATGCAAAGGGAGGAATCAAGTCTCTCTCTCAGACATTTGGCTTTAGAAGCCTTCATTTATTCATTCACATGAGCCAATGAACAAAAACACCATCTCTGCTCTCAAGATGTTTATAATCTAGTGAGGAAATGGAGATGGGGCAAGGGATGGATGATGAGTTCTGTGTTGGATCTGTTCATTTTAAGATACTTGGAGAAGATCCAAGTGGAAAAGTCCAGAGGCCAATTGTAAATGAGATCTGGGATGAAGATACAAACTGGAAAAATCAGCAAATGATGAGGCCACCCAAAGAGAAGATTTAAAGTGAGAAGACGGCTGAGGAGAGGATCTGAGAGACATCAACAATCAAACAATGCTCAGAGGAAGAGTGTGGCTGAGGAAACGGAGGCAGAAGGAAAACCAGGGATGAGCCTCTAAAATGGTCAAATGAATCTGCTTGTAAAACTTAAGAGATGCGGGAAAAAAAAAAGTAAATGCTACTCCATTCAAAAAACTTTAGTGGGATACAATTTTGGGAAAACCAGTTTCCCTTCATCATCAGGCTTTCAATCAAATAATATCACCTCCATTTAATTTGCATAACAGTAAGGGGAGAAGATGCTCAAAGGTAAAGAAACTCTCGAGAAAGGCTTTTCTTTCCAGATGAAAACTAATTTTTATCCAATATTCAACAAAACCAAAAGTCTTCTACTAGGCCTGCAATTCTGAGAATTTTAACATCTGGAGGCAAAACGGGTAAATTTACACAAGTAAAATAGGATGTTGTCCAAGAGTATAGCCACAGCATCCGAAGACAAAAATCCCTCCTTTGTGCAACTTTTGTTCCTTAAACTACCTTGACAGCTCTAATTCTCAATTTCTTTCAATATACAACTTTTCACTTCAAGGAACAAATAAACATTTCTGATTTGGTTTCATCAATGAATATCTTTCAACAAGTCAGGCTAAAGAAATCAGAACTATTTTGTCCTTTTTAAGTATAAAATAGTTTTTGATAATGTGTCAAGTTATTTATGTCTATACTATTTATCAATGGTTTCAATTTGAAAGGGTAAAAATAAATCAACTCAATAGAACATTAAGTATTTACGACAGCAATACATGCAAAAGTAATTTGAACTGTGTTCAGTACATTTACTGGTTGTTAAGTATCCACACTGAAAACTAATGCTATGTTAAATCACAATCGTGACTAAGGATGGTGGATTGTACCTAGGTAGATAGCCTACTTGGGACACTATATATAGTTTTGTAAGATGTTAACAATATGAGAAACTGAGTAAAGGGTATGCAAGATCTCTCTGTATTATTTCTTACAAATCCATGTGAATCTACAGTTATCTCAAAATAAAATGTTTTGGTAAAAAATTGTGTTAAAAAATATCACAATTTATTTTGGTAATTTCAACTACTAATTATGGGCAAAAATTTTCATTCTTCTTTTCCAAAAATAAGTTCACTTTATTTTTTCTAAAACAGTACTACACAATCAACCTGAATTTAAATTTATAGAAACTATCAAGTAATTTATATATCAAAAAGTTGAAAAAATGGAAAACTTACCACCAAAAGAACTATAATTAAATCTCACGGATCTCCCTAAGATACTTATTATAGAAACAATCCTAATGTTGAGTTAAACTTATTACCCTTTCGTAAATTAAGTTAGATGTTAAATGAATGGTAAAGACAACAATATATTCATCTTTGCTCAATTATTCTGAAATAAAAGCGAAAATTTAACCATATAAGTTAAATTTTTACCCGTTCAATAGATTGGAATCTAATAAGGTTTGGCGGATACATGTGCTACTACTTCAGTTGTGACAATAAAATAAACCATCTGCCACAAGAATGCCTAAATCAAACAGCTAAAGACACACAGTAAAACCTTGCAGGTTCCTAAAATTAGGAAAAGTCAAAATGAAAGCCAGGAAAGACAACTAGCCTAGCTGAAGTAGCTGAGCGTTTTTCATAGCTGACAACCGTGGCTTTTCAACTAATGCAGCTTTAAATGAATCCCACTTTGGAAATACTCTTCCTCTCCACGTAAAAAATCCTAATTCTTAATTACCTACATTCATCTTCCATTCAATTGGCAATACTACCTACAGGGCCTAGTGCTAGATGCTGGGTGAAGCTCCAAGATATTATTGCCCTGAAAATTCATTCTCCAGTAAGGGGAGATGGATACTTGAAAAAGAGTAAAAGAAAATAAATTCTATCGTGTAAGTATGTAATTAATCAGTGCCAAATTGAGATATTAATACTATGCATTAAAACAAACAATTCAGAAAAAGGAGTAACACATTCTATTAAGGAAAGAGGGAGGTTCAAATACAATTTCTCTCAAGAAGGAGCATTTATGCAGTTTGAAAAAAATGAGAAGGATTAGCTGACGAAGGGGAGATGAGAAGGACGTGCCGGGTGGGGAATCAGCATGAGCAAAGACCAAAGTATGAAAGGACAGGGTTTGTGAGTGCCGATGGGCCCTGTGAATGCGAGGCATGGGGTGGGGAGGGTGGAGAACAGGCGAGAAAGGCAGAGGCAGGTTAGGCGGGTTTGAGGGCCAGCCTAAGTAGGGAGTTCAGATTTTACTGTCCAATAATTGGAAGTACTACAGGTTCATGAGTTTCTAGAGAATCGCTCTGGCAGTGGTGAGACAGGCAGACATCAAAGATAAGAAACACATGTAGCGACATCCCTGTGATGTTTACAGAAACAGTCCAGTCTAGAGATCTGGATGCAAACTAGGCCAGACACTGTGGCTTCATCCTTCATCGTTCTCTCTGAAAACAGTGGATCTTTCCCCAGAGTAATTATTCTATTTGTATCAATGGTCCTATTGCCTGCCTTCCCTCAAGGATCCATCTTTTCATGTCTGTTCAATCTCTTCCCACCAATTTGTCATTCACTGAATCTTTGCCCAAGGCCTATAGACAAGTGAAAGTCTCTCCATTACTTAGGAAAAAAATGCTGAACTTGCTTCAGCCTCAAGCTACCATCCCATAATCTTCTTCCCTTACCATCAACCTTTCTTAGAAGACTTAATTATACACATGGTTTCCACAGCAACCCTCAACAAGCCCTCAATGCCTTCAATGTCGTGTCTGCCCCATCATTCAACTGAAATCAGCTGCCTTCTCAAAGGCCACCTGGCTGGCCCCTTTACAGTAAGAGAAGTATACAGATGAGAAGAAGGCAAGTCAAGTCTCACTATACTTTGCAGGAACTACTCTGTGCTGGATCCTGGATACTTCATTTTAAGATGGGTGCTGAAAAACAGGTGGTACAGGAGGAGAATAACCAGTACATTAAGAGAAATGATCGAAAGGGGAATTCCTCAACTTAAAAAGATGGGAATTCGTAAAAAGATCGCCTGAAGGAATATGCCTCCAATTTAACTATTTGAGGGATCATTAATGTTGAAGGGAGCTCCAGCAGGTAGAAGGAAGATCAGTGGATTGAAATTACTTGGGAGTGTAAAAGGCAGAGTTCAGAGCCATACAAGGAAGTGCTTTTATGCAGTCATTGTAAGAAAAGTCACCCGAAAATGTTTATACAGAAATTGATGACTACATGTCAGATTTGCCTAAAGCCTTGATACTCAGTAGGTGGTCCATGGATAGGAACCTCAGCATCACCTGGGAGCTTGTTAGAAAAGCAGTCTCAGAGCCCATCCCAGACACTGAATCAAAATCTTCATTGACCAAGATTCCCTGGTGACTCCTTTGACATTAAAGTTTGAGAAGCACCAGTTTAAGGGAGTCTTGAAACTAGATGTGAGAGGGAGTGAATTAGGTCTGGGGATCCCTCCCAAATATTAATTTAGGAAAGCAAAATTGACTATTCCAGAGTCTGAAAGTTGTTTTACCCAATTCCTGCCTACTACATCAAAATACTGTTTCGTGGTTTCCTAGTCTCACCTTTCATGTGTAATATTTTAATACCTTAAATGATGCTTCAGCCAAAGCTTATCCATACATTTCAAATGGTAACTTATTTTATTAACTTAAAGATTCTGTTAAAAACTGAGTTAAGGTAGCTTACAATGGTATGTTTACAACATAGCATTAAATAAATTGGTAAAAAGAAAAATGTTGCAGAAGGAAAATAAAGGTAGGAAAACAAGATGGATTTCTATGGCTGGCATTTAAAATGCATTATTATGACTCCTAATCACTTGCTAACTGAGGGCTAGATTTGGTTTCAAGTTTTCTAGAAGGGTGTGATATCTTCTAGAATGCACATTTAGAAGGCTATGATTAATGTCCCTAAGCATGTATAAAACAGACCCCATTAAATATTCAAAATGTTGAATAGAAGATTGATGCTTTACACTGAATTAATTCTAAGACCTTCTATTGTGTACTTTAGAACATTTTAATGAATCACACTTACCAATATAATTACATTTTCTTTTCTAGACAGACTGAATAGCAGAGTGACTCAATGTTGATCACCAGTAAAAATTTAAAAGACAACCACAGCAAAAATAAGATTTAAGAAAGGGAAAAGAAAATGAAACTTACCAAATAGATTTCCTAAACTTGCATCCATTTTTATTTCAAATACTTGAGAAATAACATAAAATGTCAGTAAAAATACTGCCACAGCTACCACCAACTTTGCAGCACCTAGATAAAAGGCAGAAATAACTCAGCATGAGCTTATGAGCCCAAAGAACTTGTATTATATAGTATTTCAAGGACAAAATGTAAGTGTATAAGAAAAAAATGTTTTAAGACTAATAGATTTCTACTTTTTATCTACTGGATCTTAATTTTACTTAAGTTAAAACAAAAATTGTACCAACAATCCATCAAGGGATTTTCCTGATGAAAGAATTATCAGATTGGCTAGCAATCTAGACAAGGAACTGCTTGAGTTATATGTCTGTTTTACATCTAGAAGAATGACCTGCCATCAATTGCTGGCCAACTATACAAAAGTACGATGGCTAATGGAACACCACCACCAAGTATGTTGGATGATGCATTCCTAATCCTTCTCAAATATAAAGGGCAATACTATACAGGGATGATGCAAAAACGCTGGACCTTCTGGAGATACTAAGGCAAGAGAGTAGGATGTCCACTAAGCAAGGAGTCCTCCAGTGAAATGTAGCAGGCCTACTGTCCTCTCACCAACCAACATCTCTCCTGGAGCTACACAAGTGCTCCTGGGATGGTGAACAACAAAGTACTCCTCCTCATACTTAATACCTAGTTTAAGACAGGTATTCTCAACTCCCAGAGGACTTAATTTGGCTCCTATCACATATGCTTCATAATGTGGCTACATGATAAGGTCTGTTTATATCTTTAACCATTTCTGAGTGCCTTACAAATAGCTAACTTTAACTAGTTAACTGCTTAATATGAAACATATTTGTTCTCTTTCTCTATAGCTAAGCAAATCTAAGACAGAAAAAGGGCAAGATAGGAAAGGAAATGGAAAATGACAGGAAAGAAACATCTTCCTCTTACCCTTAGGATCTTAGAGTCATCTCATTAGTTATTTGGGAACAATATTAACATTGTACAATCCCCATTCCCCTCTCTCACCAAAAGTTTAATTTATATTGATCTAAAAGAGGTAGACAAGATCAGCAGTCATCTCACTATCCTTATGGAAACAAAAGCCCAGAAGTGAGGCAACCACCCAAGATTACAGGTAAATTAGCGCAGCATAAGGACTGGGGTCCAGGGATCCTGGCAGAGCCCAGTGCTTTGTACAGCTCTCGATTCTAACACTCACTTATGACAGTCTCCTGAAAACCTACCAAAACTCAACTTATTGGGTAAGGAAGATTAAGAAAGCACTACGTTCATTCTAATTTCATAAACCTAAAAAGATTAGGACTGCATTTTTAGATGAGGGAAGGAAATGAACCAATAATGCTCAGAAAGGCTGATGATGCTGAGAAGCACTAATTTCTCAGAGCTACTCATTTCTATTTAGAAATACTCTATAAATATAGAAATGAGGTGGCAACGAGGAAGCCTAACTACCAAACTAATTAACCCCACACTTCCTCTGTTTCCTACCTTCTCTCCTCCAAAAACTGTGCTTCCTGTTTTCAAGAGCAACTACAAGTGTTTCTAGTGCATAAGAGAGCAAAATTCATGAGGCTTTGAACTCTTCCCCCCACAGGATCTAACAGAGTGCCTCATACATAGTAATACTCTCCACAAGTGTTTGCTAAATAGACAAACGGTAACAAGTGGCATATTCCTCCTTCACCACTTAAGACAAGGGCTTAAAGATTATACATCACATGACAGTCTTAACATCTTATTTTCTAGAAATTATGGGCATGTGAAACTACAGATAACCTTTCCCTGTCCCTTAAAATATATATGAAACCTTCATTGTTCAAGATTGAAATATTAAAATGATTAAAACATCAAGGTTAGGAGCCGGCCCTGTGACGCAGCGGTTAAGTTTGCACGTTCTGCTTCTCAACAGCCCGGGTTCCCCAGTTCGGATCCCAGGTGTGGACATGGCATCACTTGGCAAAAGCCATGCTGTGGCAGGCATCCCATATATAAAGTAGAGGAAGATGGGCATGGGTGTTAGCTCAGGGCCAGTCTTCCTCAGCAAAAAGAGGATTGGCAGCAGTTAGCTGAGGGCTAATCTTCCTCAAAAAAAAACACTAAACTAAAAACATCAAGGTTATATGAAAGTTCTAGAGTAAATTCTATACCAAGCTAAACCTGAACTTACACTAAATAAGCTTTATACATATATATCACATACATGTATACATCCATACACATATATAATACACACAGACATACACGATTTACCTAGTGCCTACTATAGAGCTGAATACTTTATAAGCATAATCTCACTTGCACAGATTTTCAAGATATTATTTTAATAAATATATATATATACATTCAGGCAATCTACTGAATGGGATAAAACATTTGCAAGTCATTTATCTGATAAGGGGCTAATATTCAAAACATATAAAGAACTCATAGAACTCAACAGCACAAAAAAAAATCTGACTTAAAATGGGTAAAAGATCTGAAGAGACATTTTTCTAAAGAAGACATACAGATGGTCACAGGTACATGAAAAGATGCTCTACATCATTAATCATCAGGGAAATGCAAATCAAAACCTCAATGAGATACCACCTCACACCTGTTAGAATGGATATTATCAAAAAGATCAGAAATAACAAGTGTGGACAAGGAGGTGGAGAAAAGGGAACCCTTGTGGACTATTGGTAGGGATGTAAACTGGTACAGCCACTATGGAAAACAGTATGGAGGTTCCTCAAAAATTAAAAATATAACTGCCATATGACCCAGCAATTCCACTTCTGGGTATTTATCCAAAGAAAACAAAAAAACTAATTCAAAAAGATATATGCACCCCATGTTCATTGCAGCATTATTTATAATAACCTAGTGGATAAAGAAATTGTGGTGTGTGTACATATATTCCACTGGAATGGAAATATATATGGAATGGAATACATACACTCCAATGGAATATTCCATTGTGTGTGTGTGTATATTACTCAGCCATAAAAAGAACGAAATCTCGCCATCTATGATAACACAGATGGACCTCAAGGGTACTATGCTAAGTGAAATAAGTCAGACAGAGAAAGACAAATATTGTTTGATGTCTCTTACACGTGGACTCTCAAAAAAATTAAGTAAAAAAGCTAAGCTCTTTGATACAGAGAACAGATTGGTGGTTGCCAGAGGTGGGGAATGGGAGGTTGAGAGAAATGGGTGAACTGCTTTTGTTTGTTTTTTGAGTTTAAATAAATTGAATTTAAAAAGAGAGTGAGAAGACAATCTTCTCTGAGGGAGGACCGGCAAAGAGTGTGCCATGATGGTGCCCTCACCCCTCTCAAGCGTCATGTGCTCCTTCACACACTAAGGACTGACAATACTCAACAAGCTCTAACAAGAGGCTCAGGATAACCACCATCCCCACACTCCGCTCAAAAAGAGAAGACTATTTGATTTCTAACAGCTCAACACAGATGATATTGGGAAATCTGTAGCCCTGAGGTGACATTAGTTCATTTCCAGAGTTTAGCTACAAGTTATGGTATATCAGGTTTCAAGGAAATTCATACTGGCTCCCATTAAACTATATGAGGTTAAGAAATATACTGGATTATTGGGGCATATATTCTGATAACCAAAATTACACACCAGCCATTTGTCATATCCACATGGGCTTTATTAAATCAAGGTTTTAAAGGTGAATGTATTGGCTGGAATTATATCATCACTGTCTTGGTTACAGCACAATTCATCTGGGGCAAGAAGACAGGGGGCTTTGATGGGTGGTGACTGTGAGAGGAGCGGGCTCCCTTCTCAATCGTCTCCGCAGCACAGCACATACTCAGGTGTCTGTCATGGGGGAGCCAAGCAGCAAAAACCCCCATCACCATAAATCATTTTTTTAATGAACCAAGCAAATTCTCAGGAATGCAATATTAAAGTTGCAAATGTATTCACTGGAAAAGCAGAAGGTTAGTGGGTTCCCACAGAAAAAGGGAACTCCTCAGACACCAAAGGGCAGAAGGAGGGTATGTTCCTCTCAGCCTTCCATCAACACTCAAAGAGCTCCAATCACTTTCTTGGTTTTGAAGTCCATTTTCCCGATATACAGATCTTCTAGCACTCACACAGCAGCCACAGCAGACTGGATGTTCAGAAAGTCAGAGCTGGGAGGGAATAGAGTCCAACTCCCTTATTTTTCAGAGAGATACCCTGGGGTGTTACAGTAGGGGTGTGGGTCCTCAGCAGAAAAAAAAAAGATTATTTTCATTTTACAAATAAAGAAAACAAGGCTAAGAATTTAGATCACTTGCCTAAGGTCACATAACTAGTCAGTGGTAGAACTGAGTCAAACCAAGACCTATTCACTCACGCTGGGCCATCAGAGGAGCTAGGAAGAAACAAAAGCTCTAAGGGAGAGAGAAGTTAGAGATGGAGAAGCTGATAATAGAACAAGCAGATGGTCCCTGAGAGGAGCAGCCAGGTGAAGAGTAGCAGAGCTTAGATAATGCAGAGTTCTGGAACTTCTAAGACCCTTTATAAGGGTCTCCTCCAGAGCAGGCCACCATCCAATTCTGGACTTGGAGGAGCCTAACCACAGCAAGCCACAGTTCCCATTTTTGACTTTCCATGAGATTCCCCCTTCCATCAAGCCAGGGACTGCACTAATCTGAGTGTCTCTATTTTTCACAAACCAAAAAGCACAAACTTTAGACATTGATGCCTCACTGTAAGAATAACTGCTATAAGGATATTTCAAACCAACTGGGTATTTTTTTAAATTAGAGGAAATTGGGGCCGGCCCGGTAGCACAGTGGTTAAGTGAACACGTTCCGCTCCAGCGGCCCAGGGTTCACCAGATTGGATCCTGGGTGTGGACATGGCACCGTTTAGCAAGCCATGCTGTGGCAGTCATCCCACATATAAAGTAGAGGAAGATGGGCACAGATGTTAGCTTAGGGCCAGTTCTCCTCAGCAAAAAGAGGAGGATTGGCAGCAGGTGTTAGCTCAGGGCTAATCTTCCTCAAAAAAAAATAAAAATAAATAAATTAGAGATTAATTAGTCTAAAAGAAATAAGCTAACAGCTAATCTTACTTATTCATTCATTCAAGGCAGTCCCCTAGAGACATACTAGGAACAGTGCCAAAAATAAAATAAGCAATCAGTGAATAATTACTTGTCAATTAATCTTGGTAATAACTGTCCGAATCAGAGAAATGGACCGGATGACAAAGTTAGTTTCAACTCGAATGAATGTGGAATTATGTGAGATGGAGAAATTTGCTTTAATTATTTCAAATGACCATGTTTAATTAAATAATGTACTTTTAAAATCACCTGGAGACACATAATCATAAAGTTGATCCTGCTGTATTCAAAGACTTAAGAAAAGACATTACAATAAGTTTTTTTAAACCACAAACAAGCTCTCGGTTTTCTGGGACTATCCTTCTTTAACAATTGTACAGCTAGTCAAAGAAGAACGTTTTTTGTAAGTTCATGACCAAGAGATCCAGATTTCCAAATTTCCACAAAAGCATTTGTGAACAATCCTCTTCTATCTTTGTTTAATAATCACGATGTTTAATCACCTGCATCTGGTTCTATATAACTGGCTGAGGCAAGAGGAATTCTTCAT
The DNA here is from genome assembly GCF_041296235.1 of Equus asinus. NCBI lineage: Eukaryota > Metazoa > Chordata > Mammalia > Perissodactyla > Equidae > Equus > Equus asinus. The sequence continues at coordinate 177,323,341 of NC_091790.1, forward strand.
TCACCCACCTTAACTTCAGGCACTTCTAAGAGATGCTCTCTTAAGAATGTTTTGTTTGCTGGTGAGACGATGATAATCAAAAGACCATCCTGATTTTGAGAAATTACAAATTATCTCCTATGTTGGGCATACACTTAGAAATTTCTATGTAAAGTGTGCACTTCTTCTGGGCCTCGGCTGTGCTGGAGGAGGGGCAGGGGTCACCCATTTTCACTACAGGCAGGAAGAGGTCATCAGCCCCTCCAGTTACTTATGAATCTGCCTTTTTATAATGTTTTATAATAACTGCCTTAATACTATGAACATGAAACGGTGTTTTTCAATTTCCTCGCTATGCTGCCAAAGAACAGATGTCCTTACACGTAACCTCACTTATGTAGACTGAACTTGAACTAGGGAGACAGTCACTTAAGCAGAAACTCATTTTCCTGAATCCTTCACATACACTAGTTCTAATTAAGTATATACGTAGGAAAGAGTTAAGCTTTTAAACTTTACAACTCATTTTTCTCAATAAGCTAGAACCTAGCAAAAACAAAAGTCAGCCTTTCTAGGCTGCCAAATTATTCTTTATATGGACATTTTATATATACTATTAGGCAAATAAGCTTACTGTATAAGAACATTAAAACCATAACTTAAAATATTTAGCATAAATAATTTCAATAAAAGTGCTCCAAAAAACTTAGGTAACATTCACTAAATGTCCAATTTGTGATTTGGCAACTACTTAAAAAAGAAGATAATAATGATTTGTTATATCTCAGCTTTACACTCAATACAGAGAAAGATTATTTACTCTCTCCTTTAGTCATTACTAAACAAACAGGTTACACACAAAGCAGAATTATTTCTACTGAATTAAATATCTTACCTGCTACCCTCATGTCTGGTTTTTCAGTCTATGGCACTTTTCATTAAATAAGCTCCTAAAATCAAAAGAAAAGGCAAACATCATTAGGTTTAGAATGAGCACTCCTCCCAGATCGAGTTTGATTTGGAGTGTATATATTAAACCAATTAAGTAAATGTCATGACATTCCTAAGTATTCCATCAGTATTAATATTTAATGAGAATACTCTTAGCATCGGGCCTGGCTCCCTGCATTGGACCATAAAGGCTCCTGAGAGGAGGGTTGCATCTTACTGCTGTGTCTCCAGCTCCCTAAGTGAACAAACAAGTGAGGGAAAACCTGCCATCAAGCATGCAACTAGAAGATAATGCCTATTATTCTCAGCGATTATACATCTATAAGGAACTTTTGATATTTGTTCCAAACCTTCAGTCTGCAGCTGAGGTCCAAAGAGGTTAAGCTGCTTATCCAGTAACGGAACAAATTATTTGTAAAAATGGGGCTAGGATTTAGGTCTGCTGGCTCCTGCTCCAGGCCTCATCTTCAGTATATATAGGATGCCACTTCATTTTCAGTGTGACATAATTCAAGTGTCACTACGATAAGCACTTATAGCAAAGCCTTCTTATTTTAATACCAGGGTCCTCTTCCTCTTCAGGTTTTCAATTTAAGTTTGTAAAAGAATATATTCAGAAGTATAGAATTGCAATTTTAAATATTCCACCAATTATCACGGACAGTGCATGTTATATACCAACTGAAGAAATTATTCTTTGCTATTATTCTAATAACAAGAAAGAGATGCTGGAAAAAAAATCTGTGTATGTGTACATGTTTGCCTTCTAAGAAATAACTCAAGATAGGTGACATTTTAAAAAGAAAATGGAAAAGAAAATGGAAAAGCAAGTAAATGAGTTTGACAGGAAATTCATGCCCAAGTTTAGCTAGACAGTTTCCACAGTCTACTCAACCTATTGTACAGGAAAGGAATTCAACAGAAAATTTTGATTAATGAATTACATTAATCAAAAATGCATATTGCTTTATTTTAGACTGGATTTTGATACTGATGTTTCAGTCTTGATATCTGATCTAGTAAATCAAAGAATGCTGCAAATACAAATGACACAGCCCTGAAGGACACTGAAAGGAAGTGAGACATCCAGTTTTCTCACCCATCAAGAAGGAAGAAGCAGGGGTGGGGGTGGAGGTGGTGAGCACCCAAAGGACCAATGCTCTTATGCTAACTCCCTTGCTTCTGTCCAATCTACACTGAAGACAACATCAACACTTAACCTAACACTGAAATGAGCATTATTGATTTCTTTTCCTTTCTTAGTTATCTGAACACCTTCCACCTAACAGGAAAAGTCAATATTAAATATCTAGTCAAACTAACTACTTAGCCACAGGCTGGGACAATACTTAAAGCAAATAAGAAATACTGAAGTATCCACAAACCGTCACATTAAAACAGAAAAAAAAAATTCTTGGCTTTTCAAATGAAAACCCTAACTGGTTATAAATCTTCCTTTGACTTCCAGCAAAACTGAACACTACATTCAGGACACACATATGCCTTTCCTCCCAGCTAATATTCCAAAATAACTTCACTCTTATCTGTGTGTGGTCTAGGAAAATTTCTCTGAAAGTGTGATAAGCAGTTGGGCAGACACTTGCTGTTCTATTTCACTGTTTCCATTACCTGCTGAGGCCACACCTGTACAATTACAGTCACTGCCTCATACATCTCCCACCCGTTTGTACCTGCCAACAAGCCTCCTTCTAAATTTAGCACTAGTAAGACCACAAGATAAGCAACTAGCATTGTCTGGCTGAATATAAATGTTTTTCATTAAAATTTCTCAAATAACATTTAGTAAAATCTCTAAATTAAAATTTCATCAAATCTCGAGCCAGCTGTGAAGGCTTGGCAGTTAAAGTTCAGCATGCTCTGCTTCAGCAGCTGGGTTCAGTTCCCAGGTGTGGAACCACACCACTTGTCTGTTAGTAGCCGTGCTATGGTGGTGGCTCACATAGAAGAACGTACAACTATACTCAACTATCTACTGGGGCTTTGGGGGGAAAAGGGAAGAAAAAAGGAGGAAGACTGGTGACAGATGTTAGCTTAGGGCAAATCTTTCCCTGCAAAAAAAGAAAAACTCAATTGAACTTAAAAAAAATCTCATCAAATCTCACTCATAACACATTTTTTAGTTAGTTCACTTAAGAAGCAAATTAATGATGCAAGAGTGTAAATCAGCATAAAGAAAGACTATTGAATATGGTTGAGAGCATCTGCTCACAGTGTGCTAATTCCAATTAATTCCTAATTTGTCTTCTTAGGAGGACATTTAAAAACAAAGAAAATCATTACATATAATCTCAGTGGGAACAAAGCAAAAACTTAATGGAATCTGGTATAAACCTCAAGCTGAACCTCCAACACTCAAGTGGGGATAGAGCAGGTCCAGAGAAAATGAACCCGACAGCAACAGGGTAAAAAGGCCTCCACTAGAACTTCAGAGTTCTTTAATCCAGAGGCAACAGGTGAAAGAATTTATAATTTTAATACATTCATTAAAAGGTAGAGATACAGAAATTAGAGCCACTTACCAAAACTAGAATATTGGTGGTAGGAAGAGAATATTTTTAGGACCAATTAAAACAAAAAAAACGGAAACCCAGCCAGTACATTTGTGAAATACATTTGTACCGAAAAGTGTAGCATAGATCAAAATAACAAGCTTCAATGTAATAACTGAACAAAATCAGGTTGCTAATATGTAAATTGCACAACCATCTGAGAGTCTACTGCAAGGAGGGCCACCATGACGCCCCTGGGCAATGAAAGACTATTCTGGATAAACACTAAGTAAGTATGCAATCTAGACAAGAAGAGAGCCTAAAACTAGGATCTCAGATTGACATACTGGATTTCTTTGAATGTCTTGTAACTTAGACATTTCCTTTAGCCCAATATCTACTTTGGTCTAATTTAGTTAAGTTTTGTTGAAATCAGGCCTGAATAAATAGGTATCATCCTAGAATCAATCAACTTCAGGAATAACAGATAAAAACACAGGTCAAATGATACTTTCATTCTTTCCTTGAGAAGTGGTATTGACCTACATCAAGTGAATTACAAGAATACCATTCTCTATCAACAAAACAAGCCATAAAAACAATTCTTTACCAGGAAGGGAAGGTCTTGCCAGTTAACATAAACTAGGCAACAATGCGTACAGCAGAGCAATTCACACACATTCTTACCTTATGTAATCTTCCTAACAGGCCTCTATTTGGAGTGGGTATTACGTTGGCTTATAGATGAGGTCAAGGGATTTGTCTAAGGTCATATGAAGGGTAAGTAAGGAGCTGATACTGCAAACAACCCACTCCCTTTCACCCCAGCAGCTCACCGACATACTCTAAGAAGCTTGTTGACAAAATGCCATGCCATTGAATCTGGCTTTTGCAAATTGCTCTGGGAATTGCTAATCTCTGCTGCCAACTAACCACCCCAGAGATTTGACAGTTTGTCAAAACGACTAAACTTGTGAATTAGAAAAAAGACACAAGAAAATGAAGCATACAAACACACCCATTGACGTATTTAATATTAACAAACAACAGTCACTTAATTAAACCAGAAAAAAATACTACAAATTATACTCCACAAATACAAAGAAACTATCATCCAATTCAATCCGGCTTTAACTCAGTGGTGGCCAAATGCAATTTTAAATGAATCAACTGAGTGAAATTCAGATGATTCTAATATTCGTGTGAACTAGGGCATTTCACAGGACTAGAAAAAAAGGTCAAAGAGCCAGCAGAGAGACTCAAAGTACACTTGGGCACAGTGATAGTTAATCATATGTGTCAACTTGACTGGGACATCAAGTGCCCAGCTATTTGGTTAAACATTATTCTGGGTGTGCTGTGACGGTAATTCTGGATGAGATTAACATTTCAGTAAAGCAGTGTGCCCTTCCCGATGTCAGTGGACATCATTCAACCTGTCGGAGGCCTGAAGAGAACAAAAAACGCTGAGCAGGGAGAATTCACTCTGTCTATTATCTTTGAGCTGCGACATCAGTCTTCACCTGCCTTCAGACTTGGACTGAAACTTACGCCATCAGCTCTCCTGGCTCTTAGGCCTTTGGACATGGATTGGAACTACATCATTGGCGCTCCAGGGTCTCCTGCTTGCCCACGGCAGATCCTGGGGTTTCTCAGCCTCCACAACCATATGAGCCAATTCCTTACAATATTTCTACTGATTCTGTTCCCCTGGAGAACCCAGACTAATACAGGACCCTCCCCGAACCCCCCAAATCAGAATGTACAAGATTAAATGTTCAGTCCCAGAGCAGTTAAAGAGAGAATACTGAAATCAAAGGGATGCTAGAGGTCACCAGGGTAGGGTAACTTACTCTGATTTTCTGTTTACAAATAAAAGTATGTTATTAAAAAAAATTATTTGCAAAAAATACCTGCAGTTATGTGAATAAAATAGAGCAAGTGTTGGCAAACTTTGTCTGTAAAAGGGCCAGGTGGTAAATATTTTAGGCTTTGTGGACTACAGTGTCTATCGCAACTACTACGTTCCGCAGTTGTAACTGGAAAGCAGTCACAGACAATATGTAAACAAATGGGCCCGGTTGTGTTATAAGAAAACTTTATTTATGGACACTGAAATGTGAATTTCAAAAAACTTTCACATTACAAAATATGATTTAAAAAATTTTTTTCCAAACAGTTAAAAATGTAAAAACCAATTTTGGCTTGTGGGCCATATAGACTCGTGGGTGGTAATTTGCCAACCTGAGATGGAGGAATAAAAAACAAAAAATTAAAGTAAAAAAAAAAAAAAACTTTTAAAATAAAGGAATAAAAACTTTCCTGATCACACCCTAATATTCTAACATTTCTTATAGGGTTATTTGCAGGATATACAACTCCCACAAGGCTCCTATTGGTCCTCTTACAAGTACTACTAAGGAAGTAGGACAGATCAAACAACCCTAAATTCTGTGTTTTATACATTTTCATAATCAACTGCTCTCCATGAAAAAAGCATAGACTCCACAAAAAACAACATAATAGACCTTCTTCAAAAGGAAGGGAAAAATTCTTCTCTTCCTATAGATGAAGCTGTCCATCTATAGCAAAGATGGGAATAAAATCTCAGCTCTAGAATGTTTTCCAAAGCAATCTCAGGACATATAAAGAAAGGGATAGAGGCTGGCCCCACAGCCTAGTGGTTAAGTTCAGCGCACTCCACTTCAGCAGCCTGGGTTTAGTTCCCAGGTGCAGACCTATACCATTCATCAATCAGTGGCCATGCTGTGGCAGTGTGCCACATACAAAATAGAGGATGACAGACACAGATGTTAGCTGAGAGTAAATCTTCCTCAGTAAAAAAAAAAAAAAAAAGGAAAGAAAACAGGGATAAAAATAATTAATCTTATTATTATATCCCATTTTATTTTATTAACTGTAAAATTATGTTGGTGAGGAGAAACTGATGCTACTGTTGTCTTTATGTAGGTGTTCAAAAGTATTTTTGTGATTGGCTTAAAAAGTGGGTGAGTAACTTTACATCTGATGTTTGATCAACTTTTAAAGTTGCAAATATTTAGCTATAAAAAGCCCTTGTTTTAATAAAGTTATCACTATAGTAGATGCAGTTTGCTATCTAGCACCCTGTCTCACCCACATGCTTCCATACAAACAGCTCTGTCAGGTTGGATAAGTTTCAGGTGAGTAGAGTGCATTCATTTGAAAGAATCTTAACATTTAAAAACTCAGTCTGATATCTGAGCTGCTATCATATTATATTGTGAATATAATAGAATTTGGTATTATTAACACTTAATGCTTAAAAGAAAAAATCCATTTGCTAACTTGAGAAAGTATTTTAGTGCTAGTAGGAGATTCTTATACTGAATCATAGAAAATGGATTTTTCAAAAATCTACCATTTTAACACACGTCATATACTTTTTAAAATATGACCTGATAAAGACCAAAGGGAAATTTTTTATATGACTACCTAACAACCAAAAAAACTACTCCAGGTTTTTAAATGACCAAACTAATCTTACATTTTGACTCAAAAAAAAAAAAAAGAGCAGAAAGTATTTTCTTCATTTTGGGAAGGTGAAAGGAGATCTGTATGAAATCCATAATGCTAAGAATAACCACTTTTTTAAAAAATCACTGAGAAAAACATAAATGTATCCACTCTTTCTGCAAAGTGACCTTCAAAAAGGTGAGATTACAAAGCAATAGACCAAAAACTTTTAAATGGTTCAACAAAACCGATAAATAAATCTTTTAGAACAAAATGTTAATGTCTACTGAAAACCTTGGGAAGAGAGGGATATGGATGCTCTATGCCTGGATTTTTAAGTTATCCGAAGTAGTAACATATGGTTTTTATTTTCTTAATAGTATTATACTGAAATTACATTAAAAAGAGGATTAGGGGCTGGCCCCATGGCCGAGTGGTTAAAATTCCACGCACTCCACTTTGGTGGCCCAGGTTCGCTGGTTCAGATCCTGGACGCGGACCTAGCACCACTCATCAAGCCATGCTGAGGTGGCATCCCACACAGCAGAACCAGAGGGACCTACAACTAGAATATACTAGAATGTACTGGGGGGCTTTGGGGAGAAGAGGAAGAAGAAAAAAGAAAATTGGCAACAGATGTTAGCTCAGGGCCAATCTATTAAAAAAAAAATGATAAAACTATAATACCAACTTGTCTCTCCAGTTACAAACCGGTTAGTGAAGCTGCCCTGCTAAATCGCGCAAGCGCCCTACCTAGACCAACTTTGCCCCAATGACCTGGTGGACGGAGAAGTGGCCAAGCCTGACAGATCACACACACTATATTCTGAGAGCAAAAGCATTTCAACATGATTCATCTCAACGTTAAGAATTCCATGGTACAACTCCTTCCGTGTGACTGAGCTAAAGAGACGGAAAGTTCTTTCCTCTTCAGAAATTTGAGACATCAGATTCCTGAAATATTTCAGCTGATCAACAAGCATTTAAACATGTTTTCTGTAAATACTTCAAGAGATTAAAAACTAAATAGACACGTCTTCTGCTTGCCCTCCCAAATCTAACATAGCTAAGCAATTTTTTCCAGAAAAAGATGTGTCATTTTCTAAGATGATACCACTAAGCAGGTGGGGTCGCTCGTCACTGAGTGCTCCGGTGGGGGAAGATTTGGTCTAACCTACAGCATCCTCTCCTTCACTACCCAATGGCATTTATTTCTGAGTTGGGAGCCAGAGCACAGGTTAACTGACACAGGTTTGGTGCTTACCCTGACTATTACCACTATATCCCAAAACCACTCAATATAGGACAGCAGGTGGCTCGTGTATATGCATATAATCAGCTAGCTGGCACTCATGAGGGTTATGGACTCTCTAACAGAGAAAAAGGAGCTTAAAAAAAAATGACAGAAATCAAATGATCAAGCCACATCTGATGTTGACATGACATTAAGTAAATATTTCGGTGGACTGTTAATTACAAAATGGAAATCACTGAAGTACAAAGAAGCTGGAAATAAGACTTCTGAACTGAACTATCAACATGTAAATGACTGGAAATGGGTAGGATGAAGATAATAACAGGGTCACATTGAAGCGCATGACACCCTACAATACAGCGAAGGTGCATTTTAGAGCAAAGTCATCAGTTAAATCTTCGTTACCAATAAATGTCAAGTAAGGACACCTTATATTAAACTCTATTACAAACAAGTATTTTACATGGTAGAAGGTCTGAAGAAATGTTGCATTATAATTCTTTTATCTCATAGCTTCTATGCTTCATAACAATCCTTTACCATAATAAGAGGGGCCTGTTGTTCATCAGGCACCTAACATTCTATTTCATTGATCCTAAGGTGCACACTACCCTTATTTTAACACATCTTAAATTGGGATGAGGCTTATGAGGGGGATCAGAATTGGCCACCCCAAAATGTGCCTCTTTGGCTTGACTATTTGTAAGAACAAAAGACTCGGGAAAAAACTTTGACACCCTCCCCCCGCCCCCCATCCCCACAACTGCCTAGAAGAATTTAAAGCGGAAGGGCCTGTTCCAGGAAGGAGCTAATAACATAAGATAACTGTAACGTTACGTAAAACATGTCTCTCAGGTCACATAGTCTGCAATTGATCTATTGACATTTCCATCTCCATATAAATTGCCTTCCACCTCCTTGGAGTCCCAAACTACTACCCCCAACATCCTCCTTTGTTTTTAGCTAAAGATGGTATTTAAGGAGGCAGCTTCTGACGAGTTGCTCAGTTTTCCGGGGTTTCTCCCATGTATACATGTTATAAAGCTTTGCTTGATTTTCTCCTGTTATTCTGTCTCATGTCAATGTAATTCTTAATTCAGCTAGAAGGACCTAGAGTGGGTAGAGAAATTGTCTTCCTCCCCAACACTTACAATCATATTTTTTTTCCTTAGCAGTATATAAAATAATGGTGTACCTTACATACATCTTAGATTCAGTGAAATATCATATCTGGTTCTTTGAAGCCCTAGCTACCGTGTAACTCACAGCACGGACACTTCAATTACTGGTGGCCTTTTTAAAATGCAAATTCCTGAGCCCAAAATCCCTAGGAGTGAGGATGAAAACGGCCACATGTTTAAGGAGCTCCCCAGGTGATTCTCATTCCTGCTCAGATCTACAGTACACCAATCCAAACACAGAGAAGTTTAGCGGGGAAGAAAGAGCCAGCCAGATCTGGGCCGGAAAAGCCCACAGGTAAAATTCATATGACAAGAATTTTCATTCTTTTCTTAACAATGCATGGAAATCAGCCTGACTCTGGGCCAGGTCTCCTGTGGAGGCGTGGAGGGAGAGGTGGGCAGTGAATAAATCTGGAGATAATGTGCGGAGGAGCAGAGCAGAGAGAACTCCTGTTTGCAATGGTTACAAGAGTGCGAGATTTAAAATTACCCAATGTTTTCTTGCAGTTTTTCCTCATCTAAAAAGCAGAATTTTGCTTTAAAAGTTGTAATACAGTTGAAGAAATGAAATGGTAATCAGATTTCTGTAACTGAGAGCACAAACATACCCAATAGAAAACAAGGTAAAATGGCATTTGGTTCTGCCCGCTCCTTCAGAGTTCTACAATTGTTAATTAAATAGTTGTAATTTAAACTATCTTAATCCTACACTATACCATCCAGGAGAAAGAAGGACAGATGGAGGATGGACGGATGGAAAGATAGAAAGGGAAGAAAAGAAAGAAAAGAAATAGACAATGTTGAGAACAATGGTAAAAATAAAATGAAATATATTTTAAGAAGTTGAACAGAAGTAGGGTAAAGAAGAGTCTAGTTCATACATGGCTACAAAGATTAGATAAAGACACAAATTTACATAGAATATAACTATCCTCATCTCATGTAACTATTTTACATTGTATCATATGAGAAGTTACAAGTTCCTATGCTGAATAAATGTTTACGTCCCCTACATATCCACTCCACTAATACTGCCTTTCACCAGCCTGCAGAACTTAACTGCACCAGGGCAGACATAATTCTGTCAAACTTTCTAAGTGTAGAAGGAAGAGCAGAGTGGTTCCATCTGCCCAAGGGCCCTGGATAGCATACCATTGCTACCACAAAAACAAAAATGCAAGTTAGCAGCCATTTGCAAAGAATAGGTACTAAGAAAGCTTCCAGAGTAAAAATTTCTGAATCAATGGAAAAATTCATTTTTGTTGACCACAGACCCTTCAAAACACATTTAATGATCACTTAACTGATGATAGATGGGATTGATAGGTAGTAGACCTGAAACCATGATACTGCCTTAATAAGCCTTGTAGAACTTATTACGAAAATCAATTCAGACTCATTGCTATAAACGTCCGTACAACTTTTTCTCACTAGCACACAAAAACTCACCAGGGTCCATCAATGGATGAGTGACTAAAGAAAATGTGGTATGCATCCATACATGGAATATTATTCAGCCACAAAAAGGAATGAAGTACTGATACATGTTACATCATGGATGAACCAACAAACATTATGCTAAGCGAAAGAAGCCAGACACAAAAGATCACACAACGTATGGCTCCATTTATATGGAATACCAAGAACAGGTAAATCCATAGAGACAGAAACAGAAAGCGGACTAGTGGTTGCCAGAGGGTGGCAACGAGGGGAAGAGGAATGACTGCTAACAGATATGAAGTTTCCTCTTGGGGTGAAGAAAATGTTTTAGAACTAGACAGAGGTGACGATGGCACAACACTGCGAATGTACTAAATGTCACTGAATTGTACTTTAAAATGGTAAATTTTATGTTGTATGAATTAAATTTTTGAAAAAAAGGAAATTGAAAAGAAAAAACCAGAGTGAAAAGCAGATGAAAAATTAACTAGATTAGAAAAAGGGAAATGTAAGTAATATAAGAATAGCTTCAATCAAATGGAACAGGACAATGAAGAAGAGAATGCAAGAATACTGATGGGATAACGGTGGAAACTTAGAGGTACTGGAACAGTTAATTTCCTCTTCTGAGAGAAAGTCTGCTGACTGTATTTTTAAAATCTGAATAAAAATCCCCAAACCTTTTTTTTTTTGTTGAGGAAGATTAGCCCTGAGCTAACTGCTGCCAATCCTCCTTTTTTTGCTGAGGAAGACTGGCCCTGAGCTAACATCCATGCCCATCTTCCTCTACTTTATATGTGGGACGCCTACCACAGCATGGCTTGCCAAGCGGTGCCATATCCACACCCGGGATCTGAACCAGCGAACCCCAGGCCACTGAAGTGGAATGTGCGTGCTTCACCACTGAGCCACAGGGCAGGCCCCGGCAAATATTTTAAAGTTTAAAGATCTTGGGAATCCTGGTCAATCTCCCCAGTCAGATTGAGAAAATAAGGCATTGCCTGACATGAACTAATTTAGTCAATGCCATTCATGAAGTAACTAAAGGCAGAATTATTGCTTAAAATCCAGATTATCTAATCCCAAGGACAGGAACCCTTCTGAACTAAATTCAAGGAAAATTTCTACTATTGTACCAAGCTCTGAGCTAGATGGATTTTTGTGAGACCTGAGACCAAAAACCTTTTGCTTCTTGGGTATTGCACCTTTCAGCTTTAAGAAATGGGCATAAAAAATAAATAAATAAAAATAAAAATCACTCATGGCCTCAGAGAAACCAAAGTAGCTCTGTGAGGGTCCAGGCTGTCTTATTCATAGCACCCTATAATTACTGGCACATAGTAGGCACTCTCATATTTTTAAATGAGTATAAAAACTTTTGAATACCTAAAATACGTGGTAAAAAAAAAAAAAACACACACACACAACAACTCTTATGATCCCCCACAGGGAACACAACTTGCCACCTATTCAACAATCTCCTAGCCCTTTGACCCACTCTCCAGTTACCTTTTCCTTTTTAACATATCTTCATTATGAAAAGATTAGTTACTTAGCAAGGCTTAAGGTAGCAATCCAAAGTAAAATTTTTTAACTGTAATAAAACATCACTTAAGTTTATTTTGAAAGCCACTTTAACCCAGTGGTGCTGTCTTATTTTGACTCCCTTTTAAACAGAAGCCCCGTACACTGGGGATTTGGAGGGAATCTGGCCCAAGTCCTTTTTAAAGAGCCCCATTTGTGGGTGATTCTGAGAGGTCCCCACATTGAGAATCACTGCCTTAAACTTTTTATTTCTTACTATCAAGAAACGCTAGTCTGTAATGAGCTGAGAAAACATTACACAGAATTTGTGCAACAAAGCTTCTAACACCTGTATAAAACTGAAAAAAACTCTGACTTAATTAGTAAACAGCCAGAGAACTCCAGAGGCTGACAGCCTTTAGAAAGAGGTTGTTAATGATCCGACTAAAACCAGATGCTGATTCTGCCAACTTCTTGTTGAATGGAATAAGTTATTAACTTTTATTTTCTAAGTTAAATGGAGATCCCTTTGTACTCTGAAATGCACTCTATGGACAACATAATGTTTTCCAAAACTTGGAAAACGTGACAGTACACCAATAGTCCTGCAAAGTGGTCAAGGGCTAAGGGGTCTGGGATCCAATGTCAGCATGAACCTTACTTAACGTCTAGGAGAAGTCATACTTTCATCTGTAAAATTGGGAGAGACAGATAAAAGGACCTATTCTTAGGGTTGTGAGAAATAAATGTGCAGATAAAAAGCACTTACCACAATGCCTTAGTAAGGAATCTAATATTATCTAGTATCATTTTATCAATATATTTCTGACTAAATGAAAAGGAAAAGGTTCTGTCAACTAGATAGCAGATCTGCATTATATGATTTTGTTTTTTTAAATGATGAGAAAAAATCACAGCTGCAGATCTCAACCTCAAATCGCCAACCCGTCACTCATATTATTTAGATCTAAGGTCACCAATGGTCACACATGGTGGAGAAGCGTGAGGGTAGTAGGAAACGGATGGAAAAAGAGAAAGAATAGCACATTCATCAACGATACTGAACATTGATGGGCTGGATAGGTTTTAAAAATAAAAAGTACCTCCAGTTTGGGAGACACTAAAACTTTACATGAGAGCTAAGAGACCCTCCACAGAGTTCAAATGCAACATCCAGCTGCATCCTCGCCTCTCTAGAGCGCTCAGCCCACGTTTCCGACCGCGCGCCCGGGTGCCAGCCCCCGCAGTGACAGCGCGCCCCAGGTGCCAGCCCCCCGGCGAGGCGCCCAGCCCGCGCGCCAGGTGCAGGCGCCGCCCCGCCCGCCGCGATCCCGGGGCGGGGGACGCCGGGAGAGGGATGCCCGCGCCGGGGCGGCGGCCGGGACGCTGGCCAGCCGGGCTCTGGGCTCCCCGGTCCAGCCCGCGCCCTCCCCGCGGCCAGAGGCGCCACGGCGACCTGGGCGCGCCCTTCGGCCCGCCCCCGACCAGCGGTGGCGGAGGGAGCGAAGGATGAAGGTGAAGGTGGGTACCCGGCTGCTCGCAGCCTCCCTCCATCCTCCCCGCCCTCGGCCGCTGATCCGTTCGCCTCCCCGTGCGTCTCACCGGCCTCCCCTCCGCCTCCCCGCCGTCAGTCCTGCCGGAGGCCGACGGGAGCCGTCGCCACCGCCTCCCGCTCGCTCCTCCGCTTCCTCCCGGGCTCCTCCCGCTGCCCCTCACCCCCGCGAGTGGCCAGGAAGAAGCCAGCTCGCCGCCGGGCCTCCTCCCCCGCTTCCCCGCCGTGACCAATGGGCCCCCGCCGCCGGGAAGCCGCGCCCGCCCCCTGGCGGTGGAGGACCGAGCGGGCGCTCCGGCCGGCCGCCGAAGGGAAGGGCCCGAGAGCCGAGGGAGGGCTCGGCTGTGCCGCCCGCCGCCCCCGGCTCCGCGCTGCGCAATCTGGATTTGCCACGTGGGAGCGGCAGTACTGGCGGCTGGCGCCGGGTAGCACCCAGGAGAAGAGGAGACGTGTCACTCCCTCCTTCCCCCCATTCACACACACTTTCATGATCCTGACCTTAAAGGCAGAAATTTTCAAATAACCAGTCCCATTCTAGAAATCCACCGGATAGGATTATGAGATGGTCATATCAACGATCTTGAGCAACTCTCTTTAGACTCCTTAACAGCTAGCTAACCTATCGTGAAAATAGTACCTGTCCAGAGCCCTAGAAGGTTGGCAACGCTGAACGTCTGACCCAAGGAGAAAACTAGTCCTTGTATTTTGCACATAGCTTTTGTTTAAATTATTTAGCAACACAACAGTTAGAAAAGTTTTTTTCCTCTACTCACATTTTTTCCACGATTGTTCATAACTGAGAAGTCAGTCCAAATCTCACTATACAAAACCTGAGGACACGAAATTGTTTCATAATTCAGATCCAGATTCCAGAATAATTAATAACTATTAACTATCATTATTAACTATTCTTAGGTAGAATAGCGGGACAATACATGGTTGTAGAAATTAAACTGCATTGAAGAAATAATAGGGTTTGACCATAGTAAGTATTCTACCAAGTCTTAGCTTTCTTCCAAAAATATAAAACATAACTGAGATCATAGCAATGAATTCTGGAGTTTGTGTTGCATGGTAGAGGACGGAGCAAATGGATTCTGAGAGCCTTATTTGTGCCAAACCCTTTTGCTGGGGCTTTGGGTGTGTGTTCTTATTTAATGCTCACAGAAGTTATTTGTGTATGACTTTAACAAATCAAAAAACCAAGACTCCAACACTGAGCTTAAATAACTTACTCAAAAATATAAGATAGTAAGTTGTAAAGTTGGAATTCCAGCCTAGTCCCTCCAGTTCCAAACAAACAAGGCACTTTGTTTTTCGAGGTACCAAAACCACAACGTTCACTGTCACCATGTCTCCCTAGTTCCCCATGTCCCACTGAAAGAATTTACGAAGGCTCTTGAGTAGGGAGGTCAGGCCATATTTGTGAAAGAGCTTTTTGCTCCATAATCGAATTGGCCTGTGTGGAAATGACATATGCCATATGCCTAGAGCGCTACGCTTGAAACAATTTCTAGGCTGAAAGTATGTTTAATATTCCATTAGCCAATGACCATAATATATAGCTTAGAACCCTTCAGTAGGTGATGAAATTAATAATAGTAGGTCACAGCCGACTTTTTGTTGTTGTTGATTCACTGAAATGGAATAGAACTAAAAAGTGAGTTCATAGCACAACTTGAGGTGAAGTATTGTTTCATGAAACATTTGTATAGTGTTAGGTGTGGGTGACAATGTCCTGGGTTACAGTGTAACATTTCTTAATGTGGATTACAATGTTTAAAAGTTGGTAAATCACTGCTTTAGAAGACGTAATCAACCAGGTTTTTCTCCTGCCTTTTTATTTGGCAAGAGGTGGGGGAGGCAGAAGTCATCAGGATTAATGATTAAGTTTAGTAAGACTACAGAGAGCAAACCTTTGCAACTCCAGCAGGCTTAATCCAAACAGGTATTGCTTTGTTACATAATGATAGATAATGAGCGTTTATATTTTTAAAGTCAATATTTATTATATATTTACTCTGTGTCAGGCTCTTTTTAAGCACTTTATGTATATTGACTCATTTAATCCTCACAACAATCCTTTAATTCAGAGGAGAAAAGTGTGAGACTGAAAGGGAGAGTTGCTCAAGATCCTGTGGTCAGTACCTGACTGAACCAAGATTCAGCCCCATATGCCCAGCCCCACAGCCCATCCCTTGTATGTACTTGAAAAGGAAAGTTCATTTCAAGGGTGCAGAGTTTTGTATAAAGCTACGACTTATATTATACTATTTCCCATGTAAGGATTACATAATATTGCTAAATATAAAACTCGATGAAAAGCCTCCAAATTTTAATTGGACCCATTCTCAAGCAGAATATTCCATTTGGCACCAGTTTTCTGTATATGGAGGAGCAGATTGCCTGCAAATACGGCCGCCAGCACTTCCTCCCTTTCCTGTGACTTCATGCCGCTTTTACCATCAAGAGGTGGAGTCTGGACTCCCTGCTCTTGTTGTTAGGCTACCCCTCAGACTGGTTTTGCCCTTTAGACTTGTTTTGCCCTTTGCAACTGAAGTGATGCTGTGTGGCTTTTGGGTCTTGAAGCTTCCATTTTCACTGTCTTGGGATTCAGTCACCATATAAAGAAACTCATCTTGCATGTTTCAGCCCCGGCTAAGCTCCTGGCTGAATGCACCACATACGTAAACCCAGACATTACCAAGTGGGAACTGCCTAGTTAAGACCAGCCAGCCCACAGATTCTTGAGAAACAATTGTTTGTTGCTGTTTTAAGTTGCTAAGTTTTGTGGTAGTTTTTTTGCATAGCCATAGATAACTGAAACGTGGAGGAAAAAGTTTGTTAAAAAAAAAAGTTGACCTGCTCTGGGAGTAGGGTTACTTTAAAATATTAAAGCATGTTTATATTGGATTATAAAGTCAAACCTGTAGAGAGAGAACCGGAAACTTGCGTAGTTTTAAAAGAATAGCAGGGGGCAAAAACAGAGGTAGAATAATAAAAAGAAGAGTGAAAGCGTGGAATTTCAGACCTATACCGGGTTTAATGCCACACTCAGCTGTGGTTTGAAAACTGTCATTTAGAAGGTTCACAACAACGTGCATTCAGAACTCTCAAACTTCATCCAGCCTGTTGCTGTAAGCCATGGGACACTGGCGTTAACTTCCTTCTTCCCACAACCTCCTTTCCTGCCGAGCCTGGCCAGTCATCACATGAGCCAGGATGCATCCTCGAGTCTCGGTAGCTTCCACATTTCCCCGCCTTGGCTTTTTCACAGCCTGTGTTGGCCTAGTGAGCCAGCTGGACTTTGCCTAAATGCTTCCCCCTAAATTCCCCTCCTTTCCTTTCCTTTGATGTGTTTACCATTTTAATATAAATTTTACCATTTTACCCATTTTTAAATGGACAGTCCAGTAACATTAAGTACCTTCACGTTGTTGTGCAACCAGCACTAGCATCCACCCCCAGAACTCTTTTCATTTTGAAAAATGGGAACTCTGTACCCGCTAAACAATACCTGCCCGTTCCCCTGTCCCTCTAGCCGGTGGCAGCTACCATCCTACTTTCTATGAGTTTTCCTACTTTTAATACCTTATATAAACAAAATAGTGGTTTAAAAAGCTGATATGCCCACAGATTTCATGACATTTAATATATAAGCACACAGTCTATACAAAATAAGTGATTTAATTTATTATAAAACATATATATGATACAATGAGATCATATTATAACAAATGTATCATTGCATAAAGAAGGACTCTCGCTTTCCATCCATTGCTGCTTTTCTAGCAACATACAAGAAAATTCTAGATACCATAAAAATTTGGATTATTTTAACGATAGCTTTTTGATTCTACTCCCTAGGAGATTCTGGTTAGATCTTTTCATCTTTCAGTGTGGGAAAATTTGGCATTTTGTCTTGGTTATAAATCATATTAAATGATATGCTGAATATGGTAACCCACATCTGAAATGTCTATTTTGGAATCATGACTACAAAGTAACTCCCATTTCCCTGAAATTATGTACAAGTGTGTATTATAAACAATTATTAAGATTATTAGTGGTTTCTTCAGAATAGTTTATTATTCTGTCTTATAAAATATTACCTCCTAGAAAAGTTTCTGACTCAGCAGCATAATCTTTATATATTTCGGATATTAACCCCTTTTTGGATATCTGATTTTCAAATATTTTCTTCCAGTTGGTGAGTTGTCTTTTCATTTTGTTGATAGTTTCCTTTGCCCTGCAGAAGCTTGACATAATCCATTTTAGTTCTCGGTAGTCCATTTGTTTATTTTTTGTTTTTTATTTGTTTTATTTATTTCTTTGGTTTCCCTTCCCTGAGGCGACATGACATTCAGAAAGATACTGCTAAAACTGATGTCAAAGAGCTTACTGTGTATGTTTTCTTCTAGGAGTTTTATGGTTTCTGGTCTTACATTCAAGTCTTTGATCCATTTTGAGTTAGTTTTTGCATATAGTCTAAGATAATGGTCTACCTTCCTTCTTTTGCTTATGGCTGCCCAGTTTTCCCAGCATCATTTATTGAAGACACTTTCCTTTCTCCATCAGCATCATAATATAAAAAATACTTTTTTGAAGTCTCATATGGCAATATTACCTGTTTGTAATACCAGGCAAAGATGCAGAAACCATGGATCACCCTCAGTGCAGACACACACACACACTCCCAGACACATACAGAAACTCCTTGCTTATACATAATATATACATAGTCTATATTTTAAAATACATAGTTATCAGATCTTGGGGAGAAGATACTTTTTCTTTTACTGCCAAAGAGCAAATGGGAAAATGTGACTACACCCCTGACATTCATATTATTCTAAGTAAATGAATGAATCAGCCGTACATTAAGTCATCTAAAAGCTCTTCTTTCCTCATCTCATTAAAAAAAAAAAAAAGTTCACCAGAAAACTGTGAGAAGAAACAACTGAACAAAAACTGAACAAAGTTTGTGTTTTCCTAAAACATAATTGCTTCAGTCTGTAACTTCAGTTCTTGATTAAGAACTGAATATAGGAACCCTTTAGTCTAAGCACAAAATGATTCACTGTGACTGTGGTATTTTTATTAAACATTAAGATCTCTGGTTACATTAAATTGAAATGCGTTGTTTGCTTTGAAAGGCAAAGCCTAGGAATATGGGTAACAAAATATCATCCAATTGTTACTATTGCATCAAGACCTGCTCTCTAGTGGATTTCATGGTCACTAAAGATAATTCAGCAGCGCACCAGGAGGCCACAATCCCATGTGGTTACAGCCGGTCTAAGAAGTATACAAGTGGCAAGACAAAACCAAACCTACTCCAGATGGCATGGTTGCCATCTTTGTGTGCTCTTTTCATGTAGTTTTATACACTCTCTTAAATTTGTTGAACCTTTTCCATAACATTATTAATTTCAATATCACCTGTCCGAGGAATTAGATGGAAACATGGAATCCCAGACAATGCCATTGACTTCCAAATCTTGCAGGCTGTATGATTTGTGCAAGGCTGGATGTGCAAAATGCCTGTCCTTGATACGGGTATGCCTGTCCGTGACCTGGATATGGAATTGGAATCAGCCTACCTATCCAAATTTGTTTTGTTAACTGCATTTTCAATTTTAGGTCACTTTCTATTGCAGTGTTGCCCCCTCCCCCATGTAAAAGGTACCACATCTGAGTTATTCTGAAACTGTATCCTGATTAAATATGAGCAAATATTGATGAGTCCCTAAACTGATCATTTTTGCACTCTTATTTTGAAATGTTTCTTGTAGAACTGCTGTGGCCTCACTGAGGTTTGGTACATATTTTTAAGTGTAATTTATTTACCCGGAGAAGTTCTGCTCAAATATAGCATCTGGTATTTTGTAGACTTCTATCCAATAGTCAAATTTTCCAGCTCTATTCATGAAGCGAAAGCCATTGAAATTGTTCACTTCACTTTAAAAAATCAGGAGTGGGAAATTTAATCTTCAGTTTCTATAGATTCCAAAATAATGTCGCCTTCCCAAATTCTCCTTCTCTTCCCTACCTCCCAGACGCCATTCCCTAACCCCATAATTTTTTAACTCATTGAAAGGCCTGTGATGGGACAGTTTGGTTGGATTTGGAGTCAGACAGATGAATTTAGATCCTGGCTCTATCTATTACCACTTGCTAAGGGACCTCAGGCAAGTTGCTCAGCCTGTGCAAGCCAGTTTCCTCCCTGTAAGTGGGAACTATCACAACTACCTCACAGAAGTTTTTTTTTTCTTCTTTTCTTTAGAAGTGGAGAACACTTAGTATAGTTTTTAGTATAGGAGACAAAAACTCATTTGCCTTATATAGTTCCAGAGAATTCTTAAATGCCCTCACCCTCTTTCCACTTGATCTGCCTACAAAACTTTGGTGCAAGATCTGCTTATCAGTTCAGGCTACCAGTTGTGCTGGAACTCTGCATGGTCTTATTTTAGTACTCTCTAAAACACTTGGACTCATTTTTGCGGGCTTTTATTGTTCATTTATTTTCTGTACTATCCTTCGCACACAGCCTGTGCTAATTAAGAGCTGACACCTCATGCCTCCTCGCCTGCTTGCCACCATCCAGCCCAGCAGAGCTGTCATCTCTCCATCACCAGTGGTATACCTACTAGTCTTCTCACTTGGTATCTTAGTGCATTTCCTGAGGTAGAGATGGAGTATTCCCAGCATCAAAATAATGTCAGACACATAAAAGATTTCCCCAAATCTTTATTGAATGAAAAGATTAATTTGCTGTATAGAACAACTTTGAGCTCCCTGAAAACTTTTAAATAAATTTCACTTTCAAGAGCATACACACATTCTGGCAACCACTAACCATTATCCGTCTCTGTAATTTTGTCATTTCAAGAATGTTATATAAGTGGAATCACACAGTATGTAACCTTTGGGGATTGGCTTTTTTCTAGTCAGCATAATTCTCTTGAGATTCACCAATTTGTTTTCCTCAAGGATAAGGCTGGGGGTGGACCACAAAAGGAGGTGAGTGTGGTTATAAAAGCGCAATTTGAAGGATCCTTGTGGCAATAGTTCGGTTTCTTGACTGTGGTGGTGTGTACATGAACCAACACAGGTGGTCAAATTACGTAAACTAAATACACACACACAAATGAGTACAATTAAAACTGAGGAAATCTGAATAAGATTGTTGGAGTGTATCTATGTCAGTATCCCAGTTGTAACCTTGCACTGTAGTTTTGCAAGACGTTGCCATTTGAGGAAACTGGATGGGGGTACACGGATCTCTCTTTTATTTCTTACTGCTGCATGTGAATGTACAATGATCTCAAAAAGTTTACGATTATACCTGAGGTGTTTTTGACTATTAGAGTAAGACAGCATTCTTGAAGAATCATGTAATTTGAATGTCAGTTGTTAAAAGAGCTTGAGAGATTTTGCACTTGCACTTTGATTTTAAAGAATTCAAATGGTATATATCATGTAAGGAGCCTGAGGCAATTGTCTCTTTAGTTTCTAAGATAAAAATGGTTCTACTATTATACACCAAAGTGATGGAAACTAATTTCTACAAATAGCCCAAGGGAATGACGGATATATTAGTTTCCTAGGGCTGCCATAACAAATTGCCACAATCTAGGTGGTTTAAACAACAGAAATTGTTTCTTTCACGGTTTTGGAGGCCAGAATTCTGGAACCAAGGTTTTGACAGGGTCATACTCTCTCTGGAGGCACGAGGGGAGAATTCGTGCTTTCCTCTTCCAGCTTCTGGTGGTTCCAGGCATTCCTTGGCTTGTGAAGGCATCACTCCAATCAATGTGTCTGTCTTCACCTGTCGTTCTCTCTGTCTTCGCCTCTTCTGTGTTTTATAAGGACACTTGTCATTGGATTTAGGGCCCTCTGGATGATCCCGTATGATCTCGTCTCAAGATCCTTGGTTTAATTACATCTACAAAGAACCCTTTCCCAAATAAGGTCACCTTCATGAGTTCCAGGGATGAGGATGTGGACATATGTTTTTGGGGGCACCATTCATCTTACTACAATGAGCAACAATTAATTCATCCATTCAGTCTTTCAAGAAATATTCCTTGAGCTCCTTATAGGAACATAATACCATCCTAGGAAAGAGGAGCCATGTACCATGGCATCTATGAAATGCTTGTAATCACACTTTGGGGAAAATACATGCCAAAGCTTAGTGACGGTAGATACAAGGAATGCAGAAGTACAAGTGAGGGCAGGGGTCAAGCTCAGGAGATCCAAGAAGGTTGTCTTTTGTCAGCTGGCTTTAGGTTGGTTTCTCATGGCCTTTACCAAGGAAAACTACCTTGAGATGGGCCTTAAAGGCTGGTGGATTTCATTTCAGGATTGAAGAATAATGTGGACAAAGGAATTGTGGTGGAAATGACCACCATGACTGAATGTAAGTATGAAGAAATAAAACTGACTTGGGCAAACGGCTGATATAGAGGTATATGACTGGGAAATTTACGTTGAAGCTCGATCCCAAAGGGTCATGAGTGCAATCAAGGAAGTTTAAGATAAAGGAGAGCCATGGAATGCTTCTTAACAAAGTGTGGCACTAATTGATTGTATTTGGGAGGCTCTGACAGGGAAGTGCCCACAAGGAGAGACCAGCTAGGGAGCTCTGACACAGAGCTGGGCAAGAATAGAGAAGTTCTGAGCTCATCTGGCAACAGTGGGAATTGAAAGAAACTGAAGGGTATGGGAGATACCCAAGGTAGGCTTTATGGGAGCTCTCATTCATATAGGGCCTATTTAGTCAGGGTTCTCCACAGAATCAGAACCAATGGGATAGTATAAATAACTGGCTCATGCTATAATGGCAGCCGATGAGTCCCAAGGTCTGTGGGTGAATTGGCAAGCTGGGACCCAGAAGAGCCAGTAGTGTAGTTCCAGTCTGAAGGCCAGCAGGTTTAAGACCTGGGAAGAGTCTGAAGGCAGGAAAAAGCCCATGTTCCAGTTTGAAGGCAGTTTGGCAAGAGGAATCCTCTCTTACTCAGAGGAGGGTCAGTCTTTTTGTTCTAGTCAGGCTTCAACCGACTCGATATAGCCCACTTCCATTTGAGAGGGCTATCTGCTTTACTCAGTCTGCTTATTTAAATAACTTTATCCAAAAACATCTTCACAGCAACACTTAGAATAATGTTTGACCAAATATCTGGGCACCCTGTGGCCCAGTCAGGTTGACACATGGAACTAATCATCACAGCTCCACCCTTAGGACTCTGCTTGGGGTTTAATGCTGTGGTCACTGTCTTAAAATTCTTAATTTTGTCTTTGAATCTGTCTTTGGTAAGTGAGATCTGGGGGCAATGAAGCATGCTTTTGAGGCTTGGAGCCACCGTTCACCTGCAATCCTACCTCCTAAAGCCACCCCATCTCCCCAGGATGGGTTCTCTGCGACCAGCCTCACCCCCCTGCTGTCCTAGGCCTTGCCCTACTTCCTCCTCCCTGCCCTAGCCTAGTGACCCCTAATGCCCTCTGCCCCCAGGCGTCCTAGTGCAGGCATGGAGAGGAATGCAGATGGGTATGCATGCCTGCAGCATCTCACAGAGTGACCTGGGGGCCCAGCCCCAGCTGGCAGGGCCATGATGTGTTCAGCAGACAACCCCGTGGGAGTGAGCTCTTATTGTCCCCCAATCCAGGTATAAAGCACATCCTGGCACAGAGGTTGCAATCTTATGGGTCACTGTCCACTAGGAATTTGGGCAGAGGGCTTCCCTGATCCCAACTGGGGCTTGGAAAGTGACCCAGCAGCTGGCAGGAGAGGCTACCTGGCAGCTGTTGTCACTGGAGGGGTCTAAGTGACCCTATGCCTAAAGGAGTGCTACATGAAATCACAAATAAAAAACACCAGGAGGAATTGAGAGAGAAAGCCCATAGAAAGACCATTTAGTTCCTTTAACAGTATCTTCTTTCTGCTTTTTGAATGGGGGCTCTGCATTTTTCATTTTGCACTGGACCCCACAAATTATGTAGTCAGTTGGGAAATACCAAAAAGGAAGAATAGACAGGCTTTGTCATCGAATGGATGTGAAAATTGCAGAGACAAAATTATGACTTCAGATGACAAAAAAAGTGGAAGGCTCTATTGCCAGAAATTGCCCTGTCAGAAAGGGAGATAATCTCTGAGGAAGGGGACTAGTCATATGAAGTATGTGAAAACCTGAACTTGTGAGTACGTTAAGCTGCCAGGACTAACAGTCAGGGCCCTGCTTACTGAGTGGGCCCCAGGATGCTCGTCATTCTTGGCTATCAAGTTGTGGAGCTGCCGTCTTGACTCTGGGCAGTCCTCCTTCCACTAAACCTTGTAGTCTTCCAACTCCCCCAAAGCTAGTCTTTGCATGAGGTGCAGCTAAGCTGATTTAGCTTAGAAGGTTCGTGTGTGGACATCTCAAGAAAGAGTGAATAGCTTAAGGGCTGTCGTGACATCTGTGTGTTATTGTACAGCATGTCAGCCTTGACAATGTGGTAATACATTTGTTTTCATTTGAACTGAACACTAGGATAGCTCATTGCCCTAATCAGAAATTCACAATTTCCCACTTGTCTGTTGGGAAAGGCTGCACCCCAGAAACAGCTATGCTATAAGTGCTGCAAATCTCTCTCTGAGCAACTCCAAAGACTTTGCTAATTAGTATAACAAAGGTTAGAAATTGTGTTCACTCATTGGTGAAATCAGTGGTTTTGTGATATATGTGTTAGAAAAAACACTTTAGAACATTCCTTCCCCATCGTATGAACAAGGTATAAGAATCTGGAAAACTTGTGACCTTAAGGATGATCCCTGAAGGCACTGTCTCTAGAATGTTCCCGCCTTCAGAATATTGTGTCAGTATCAAATGAACCTCTTATGCAAGTTGTGTTCAAACTTCTTCAGTTTTAAACTTCAAAAAGTTTCTAGAAGAGCGTGTAGGAATGGATTTATGCTGTTTTGTGCCCACTTGCTAATAAACATTCAGTAAATGTGTATGTGGCAGATTTTGGTCCAAGACTCACTTTGATTATAAACTGTTAGCAAGTTTGTGGATATTAGTTAATCCTCAATCACCTCTGTTGGCAACTACCATTAACTGTAACAAATAATCGAAAACCTGTAATGAGCAAAGTGGCTTAGGACAGGTTCAAACCCTTCATAAACTTGCATACCAGCTGCAGACAGACACCCAAGGGGCAGATGGTATTCACTAGAGTGTGAGGCGAGTCCAGGGCTAATGGAAATTTGTGAGGTGAGTTTCAAAGAGGAAAGGCTTAGAATTTGTCTTTGAAATTTGAAAGAGAAATCCGAGAAAAGGAATGGATCATCTTGGCTCTGAAAAGATCTTTGCAGTGATGTCGAAGTGCAAATATCCAGAGAGAAGAAAAAGGAAATGCCAAAAGACAGTCTTAATTTCCTGGAGATGTTGATGTGTCATTGTGAAAAATAGACACATGGAGATTAAAAAAAAAGTGCGAAAGGAGTCCAGAAATATGCAAGATAAAATTACTTTTAAAAAAAGTTTTCCTTTTTATTAGTTCCTTTCCTTTTCAGTTCATTTGCCCCTATATTTAGATGCCTATCTGATGAAAAGCAGGGGATCCCTTTCACAGAAAAAATATTGGAAGAAAATAGAATCAAGGTCCTTAGCCCAACAAAGGGGCCACCTATCAGGCATTTCTGAGACCTCATGGTTTCCTTGAACAGATTCAATTTTCTTAGAAGGAAGTTCAGTTCAAAATAGCATTTTTCCTCTTTGCTATGCCCATTATTCCAGAAGGTAGATGAACCTTCTCATGCCCCTCCGTGGACATCAGATTACAATCACCTGAACTACCCTTTCAATTACCAAAGGCTGCTGAGCAGATCACCCCATTGGCCAGGTCCCCTTCTGTATCGTTATTTCCTTTCCAAATGCTAAAATAGCTTCCTAGAGGTAAAATGAATTTAGTGGACTGACAGAAAGACTGTTTCTCATATAAGGCTGTTCCTATACTTCTCCACAACATGTAACACAAAGGATATAACTGTGTTCAGAATTTCATCTTGTAAGGTTAGCATTTTATGGGATCTTTTATAAAGGCCGTGCTGCAAAGGCTCAGTGGTTGGTTATTTACACACATTTGACCAACTGTACTAAAACAAATATTACTAAGCACACCTGATATGTTTAGCTTTAGTTTCTTAATCTAGATAAACTTTAGGACTTTTAAGAGTCATCCCTTAAGACCTTTACACTTTTTGCATGGTCATTTTTCATTGTAAAGTTTAAATAACCTTAAATGGCATTTGAATTACATTGAATGTGGAATACTGCAGTTTTCTACTGCTTTTAACATGTCATATATGTAAAAAGGGAAGAGTGTAGACAGAAAGGACATAATAATCTGAGGCCTCCCTTAAGGGCTGGTTCCTGAGGCTCATTTTACCACAATTAACTGCTAGTTCCTCCACAGATCCTGCTTGTCACTTCTCTCCGTGGATTCCATACATCACCACCACCACCATAAACCAATCTTTGGGCTATTTTGACCCCCTCTTTCTCCTGGTCTGAGTAGGAGGAGAAAGATCCTTTCACCTTGGTTATTTCTGAGCAAGTTACAGTTTGACAAAATGGATTCTTCCGGAGGCTAGGAGAAAACAAAAATTGAAATAAGGAAAAGTAACAGAGAAACAGAAAGAGAGGGTATCTTAGAGCAAAATGGCATTTCTTAAAGTAAACAAGGTCAAGCTACATATGGACTTGGCTGGAAAAAGTTTTCAGGACAAACATCCAAATCTCCAAGCAAATAAGCCAGTGGGAGACCTGACCTCTGGTATCTTTATGCTGTCCCAGTAGCTAGACAAGGCGGGTGAGTCAATGGGGATTCACTCCCTCCCAGAGCCTTCCGTTTCAGTTTTCCTTTTGAGTTTATGCTGTTGCCTGTTGCCTGGTCCTGGGCTGGGCTTCCAACTGTGTCAATTGTGTGTGACTCTCACTTTCTTAAGAGCTCTGTGCCCCATCTGGTTAAGAAAGCTAATACCACATGACTTTATGGCCAATAACAGCTTGAAACACTGTACGTTTATTCTCTCAAAGTTCTTGGCGCCGGAAGTCCAAAATCAATGTGTTGGCAGGGCGGCACTCCATCTGGAGTCTCCAGGAGAGAATTCTTGCTTGCCTCTTCCAGCTTCTGGTGGCTGTTGGCACCCCCACTCTTCCTGCTTGTGGCCACATCACCCCAATCTCGACCTCCATCTTTATATCACCTTCTCCTCGGTGTCTGTCTTCTCCTCTGTGTGTCTCTTATAAGGACACTTGTCATTGGATTTAGGGCCCATCTGGGTAATTTAGATTGATCTCTCTATGTCAACATCTTTAACTTAATCATATCTGCAAAAACTGTTTTTCCAAATAAGGTAAAATTCACAGATTTTGGGGACTAGGACATGGGCATATGATTTGGGGAGCTTCTATTCAATCCACTACACCTTAATATCCATTCAAGTTTTTTTTTTCATAGATAAACCCTGATATTTATGTCAAGTATCTCAAAGTCAAACTTTTAAGGTTAAAAAAAAACTCTTCCAATCTACAGTCTAGATTTACTTTTCATGGAGTCTGTCAGTAGCTAGGCCTTGCTCAGCTTGGACTCTTGGCAGCTATGAATGACTGACTGATCAATTTTGTGGCTGCTGTATTTTTTACAAATCTTTTTTTAAGGGCCAATCTTTTGTTTTAAAAATACGGATCTATAGTCTGCCTACTGATGTCCTTAGTACCCACAGTGAACACCTAACTAGCTTTTAGGCTGCTTGGCCCATGATCATGGGTTTGCATTTTGTCAGAAAACCTTTTTGACAAAATTGGCACAATCTTAGAGTTCAAATAAAATAAACAGTAACAAATTTTCCTCAAAAATGTTGTCACCACTAATAATTAAATTTTCAAACCTTTAGCTAGTTTTTCTGGGATTACGAACCCACTTGCATTCTGGACACACACACAAATATGCACACGTGCGTGCACACGCACGGAGTTCATTGCGCAATGTCATTCTTTTATAGGTATACCAGTTTGATATCTTTCACTTAATATCAATTTTCTCAATTGTTCACGGTAAAACATATGGAAATATGGGATACTTCCCACAATACTAAACGAATCAAATCAATATTTAGTGTTTATGTAAATTTTTTTTGAAGTTGAGCTAAGTTTTTGATTTTGTTTCTTTTTATTTTTTCTCCTAAATAAGGGTTGTCATGTTTTTCATTTGCTTAGTTTTCTATGTATTTATAATTAACTCATTCCCACACTTTCCTAGAGATGTGTGACTCTCTGGTCAACAGCATACAACACACTAGATGATGTACCAGTTCCATTTTATGAAGTCTTCATTCCTGCCACCCCTCTATCCTTCTGCTCGAGGCTGCTGCACAGTTCTGTTGTAGGACTTTCCTTCACCACCATCCTGAAGACTCTAATGAGGTTTCTAAAAATAGCATTTCTCCTGCTTCTCATCCTCTTCCTTGTCTGTATTGGCTTTGCTTTCTGCCTTTCTCTTAGGGGCTTTCCTCAGGCGCCCAGTGGCTCTTGGCTGTTGGCTTCTATTTAAGAGTGGGCCACTATAAAAGCTGACTGGATGCCTTACGTGCAGTTGTGGTGGCCCAGGTTCAGAAGCCGTGTTCTAGGTTGTGACTTGTAGATCATGATACCAACCACAAAAATGTTTATTTTCCATAATCTATGCATAATTCATTTCCACTCTACCTAAACTCCTGTCCAAGGTTTACATAGCCCGACATAACCTGGCACTTTCCTATCTCCCTAACCTCATTCCTTCCTCTCCCCTGTTCTCTTTGCTCCAGGCGTCTTGGCCTTCTTGCTGTTCCTCAACCTGCCAGGCTGGTTCCTGCCTCATGGACTTTACACTTACTGTTATCTCTACCTGGAATTTTCTTTTCCCAGATCCTCGCATGACTGCTTTATCTTATCATTTAGTTCTCTGATCAGTTCTCAGTAGGGTAGATTTGCCTGACCTCCCCACCTCAAGACTCAGCAGCCCCAAATACTCTATTTTCTTCATAGTATTAATAGTAGATTTATATTCACTTTTTGTCTACTTGTTTGTTGTTTATCTCTGCCACGAGAATTTAAGCTTCACTTTCTCTTGTTCTTTCTTAAGGACATAGAATAGTGTCTACTACCTAGTAGGGCTCAGAAAATATTTATTCAAAGAATGAATAAAGACTACCATGACTAACACAATATCTCCTGTGAAGAATAAGTATTTCAACAAAGGAAGTACAGTTGGAGATGATAACACAATCACTTTTTAGAGGTTTTATTCTAAATTTCCAAGTTAAACCTGCTTTAAAGAGCTCTTCTCTCTTAAGAAGCCATCTTCATCACCACGTATGGTATATGTAGAAAATTTTTCTTACAATAGAAATATTGTACAGTTTCTACCTCAGTTCAACAAAAAAATATGGGAGTACCTTCTATATACCATGCATTGTATTGGCAATTCAGTTTACCAAGATTTTAAAATACCTAATCTTATGCATGAAACTAAACTAAACTAATCCCTTAATAAATAAATCAGGACTTAAGGCATCTTGATATCAGAAAATATGTTGCTACAATATCAAAGGTCTTTACACAGTCCAAAGTAAACAATTAAAAGTTATGCCATTAAAATGTAAAGCAGGAAACTTCCTCTAGGAAAAGGTCCTTTGGCTAGATACAATTTTTTAATGTATTAAATCTAATCAATTCTGAGCTGGTTATTATCACCACTTGGGAAGAAGGAGTAAGAAAAATTTGTGTGAAACTGTGGGTAGACCTATATTTTCCCCCAACCTACACTCTTTTTATTTTTGTCCCAGGGGAGCTGTTAACAATCACTCTGCATTTATAAAAGTACAGAATTTTATCTCTATCAAATTTTACCACCTTCTGTTGAAGTGATAGGTGAGAACACATCCAGTGACAGACATGAGCTGTGCAAAACCGAGAGGAACTGCACATTACCACACCCACACTGCAGTCCACGTGAAGGGGTTAAATAATCCTACTGCAAGGGAAGACATCGTTGTTTTGGAAGTCGAGCATTATAGTTGCGCATTCCACTTTCATTCCAGAACCCAATCAGGAAGTGACTTTTCCTACCAAAGGGAGCTTGTTATAACTTATCCTAATTTGGCAACAGGATAGAGAATACTACTCAGAGAGAAGAGCAAAGATGTATGGGAGACAGTACTCAGAAAAGAGACAGAGCTCAGGGGTGAGCCAAGAGACATATTAGACATCTGAGTGCCACTTTCTAGCTCTGTGAATTGGCCAAGTTATTAACTTCCTTTTTTTTCTGAGGAAGATTAGCCCTGAGCTAACATCTACCACCAATCCTCCTCTTTTTGCTGAGGAAGACTGGCCCTGAGCTAACATACATACCCATCTTCCTCTATTTTATATGTGGGACGCCTGCCACAGCGTGTCTTGAAAAATGGTGCATAGGTTCTCACCCAGGGTCTGAACCAGTGAACCCTGGGCTGCCGAAGCAGAACACGCAAACTTAACCACTGTGCCACTGGGCTGGCCCTGTTATTAACTTCTTTGACCCTCAGTTTCCTCCTTAGTAAAATGATATAATACCACCTACCACCTAGTCATGTCAGCATTGAATGAGGTAATTTATTTATAATGGGGAACTTTTGTTTTTGGTCATGTGGCATCCCATCTTTTGAGGCCCTGCTTCTCTATTACTACATGTGATTCTAGAGGGCTGTCAGTCATAGGACCCTACCCCATGTTGTCAAGTGTGGGCATATGATCAAGGCTAGGGTAATCAGAATCTCTTTCCAGAAATTTAAATCTTTCTTTTCTTTTCTTTTCTTTTTGGTGAGAAGATTGGCCCTGAGCTAACATCTATTGCCAATTTTCCTCTTTTTGCTTGAGGAAGATTGTTGCTGAGCTAATATTTGTGGCAATATTCCTCCATTTTGTATGTGGGATGGTGCCACACATGGCTTGATGAGTGGTACGTAGGTCCGTGCCTGGCATTCAAACCCATGAATCCTGGGCCACCAAAGTGGAGCATGCAAACTTAACCACTATGCCACTAGGCTGACCTCCAGAAATTTGAATTTTGAATGGGGACACATTGAGATGGGTGCATTCTTTGAGAGTTGTTGCTCCTGAGATCTTGGGAGCCATTCTGGTTCCTGTCCTGTTAAGACTTGATTGTTCAGTTTTTCCTTTGATTCTCCTAGGAGCGCAGCATTCTTGCATAAGTAGGCCATATTGTTGTCTATTGCTTGTAACAAAAGGACCCATAATAATACAGAATATAAACTGCTTAGCACATTTGCTTAATAAATGCTTAAAAATCACTTTTATTAGTATGCAAAATTTTTGATTTTCAGGGTAGGAAAAATCCGCTAAGCAGTTCTAATTGCCAACTGCTGTCAACAAGGTTGTTTTTTTTTCTATTGTGAGGAGCTATAGTCTTCTATCTTAGGAGAGTAGCATGGTACAGCAGAAAGAATGTCGGGTTGGAGATTAGGTGACTGAGTTCAGGACTTGGGTCTTCTGCCAGCTTATTTCATGACTTTGGTAAGTCACCCAGCTCCTCCAGGTCTTTCTTCATCTATAGAGTAAGAGTATTGGACTGAATGATCTCTTCTAAATTGGGTTGCTTGCACATTTAACTTTAATAGCAAGACTTTTTTTTTTTATTTTTTGCAGAAGTTGATAAGCTGATCTGAAAATTCACATGGAATTGAAAGGGACCCCAAATAGCCAAAACAATCTTGAAAAAGAACAAAGCTGGAGGATTCACATTTCCTAATTTCAAAACTTACTACAAAGCTATAGTAATCAAAACAGTATGGTACTGGCATAAAAATAGACATGTAGACCAATGGGATAGAATAGAAAGGCCAGAAGTAAACCCTCTCATATATAGTCAAATGATTTTTGACAAGAGTGCCAAGACCATAGTCTTTTCAACAAATGGTACTGGGGAAACTGGAGATCTACATGCAAGAGAATGAAGTTGGATGCTTACCTAATGTCATATTAGAAAATTAACTCAAAATAGATCAAAGACCTAAACATAAGCCTAGAACTGTAAAGCTATTAGAGGAAAACCTAAGGCAATAACTTTCACGACACTGGATTTGGCAGTGGTTTCTTGGATGAAAGGCACAGAAAACAAAGGAAAAATAGAAAATTGGACTTTATGAAATTTTTTAATTTTTGTACATCAAAACGCATGACCAACAGAATAAAAAAGCAACCCACAGAATAGGAGAAAATATTTGCAAATTACATATCTCATAAGGAATTAATGTCTAGAATATATAGAGAACTCCTAAAACTCAACAACAAAAAGCAAATATCGTATTCAAAATGGGCAAAAACTTGAATAGACATTTCTCCATAGAAGATATGCAAATGGCCAATAATCATATGAAAAGATGTTCAACATCACTCACCATTAAGGAAATGAAAATCAAAACTGCAGTGATCCATTAGGATGGCCAGCTTCTATAAAACAAAAAACAACAACAGAAAATATCAAGTATTGGGGAGGATGTGGAGAAATTGAAACCCTTTTGGGCTGTTGGTGGGACTGTAAAATGATACAGCCGCTGTGGAAAGCAGTATGGCAGTTCTTAAAAAATTAAAAATAGGGACCGGCCCGGTGGCTGAGTGGTTAAGTTTGAGTGCTGCTCTGCTGCAGAGGCCCAGGGTTTCACCGGTTCGGATCCTGGGTGCGGACATGGCACTGCTCGTCAGGCCACGTTGAGGCGGTGTCCCACATGCCACAACTAGAAGGACCTGCAACTAAGATATACAACTATGTACTGGGGGGATTTGGGGAGATAAAGCAGAAAAAAAAAAAAAGATTGGCAACAGTTATTAGCTCAGGTGCCAATCTTTAAAAAAAAATTAAAAATAGATATACAGTATGATCTAGCAATTCCATTTCTGGGTCTGTACCCAAAAGAATTGAAAGCAGGATCTCAAAGAGATATTTGTACATCCATGTTCACAGCAGCATTATCCACAAAAACTAAATTTAGAAGTAACCTAAGTTCCATGGACAGATGAATAGATAAGCAAAATGTAGTAGGTGCATAAAGAGAATATTTTTCAGTCTTAGGAAGGAAGGAGGGGCCGGCCCTGTGGCTCAGCGGTTAAGTTCACACGTTCCTCTTCAGTGGCCTGGGGTTTGCCAGTTCGGATCCCGGGTGAGGACATGGCATCGCTTGGCAAGCCATGCTGTGGTAGGCGTCCCATATATAAAGTAGAAGAGGATGGGCACAGATGTTAGCTCAGGGCTAATCTTCCTCAAAAAAAAAAAAAAAAAAAGCAAGAAAGGAAGGAAATTCTGACATATGCTAAAACATAGATAAACCTTGGGGACATTATGCTAGATGAAATAAGCCAATAGCAAAAAGATGAATAATGTATGATTCCATTTATATGATATACTTAAAGTAGTCAAAATCATAGACAGAAAGCAGAATGGTGGTTGCCAGGGGTGAGTAGGAAGGGGGAATGGGGCCTTACTGTTTAACAGGTATGATTCAGTTTTGCAAGATGAAAAGCGTTCTGGAGATGGATGGAGGTGGTGGTCGCACAACAGTATGAATGTACTTAATACCACTGAACTGTGCACTTAAAATGGTTAAGACAGTATATGTTGTTATATGTATGTTATCACAGTGGAATAAAAATTGGGAAAAAAAGGGGGGGCTGGGGAAGTGCAGTTGTAGCATGTGTCTGAAGAGCAGAAAGTTGGAGATACGTGAATAGCACTAAGAACTACCAGGTAGAAGGGAAAATCCCCCACGTGGGGTACTGAATTGTGTTAATTGCAATTAGGGCAGGGCTTTATTTTGTTCCCATAGGAATAAATATCTATTTACTAAATTTATATGGGCTAGAACCTTTCTCAGATCTTTTTTCCCCAGCTTTATTGAGGTATAATTGACAAAATTGTAAGATATTTAAAGTGTACGACATGATAATTTGGTATATGTGTACATTATGAAAGGATTCCTCCCATCAATGGCACTAACACGTATTACATATTTACCTTTTGTGTGTGTGTGTGAGAACATTTAAGTTCTACTCTCTTAGCAAACTTCGGTTATACAATACAGTGTTATCAACTATCGTCACCATGTTATACATTAGATTCTCAGACGGTATTTATCTTATAACTGAAAATTTGTATCCTTTTACCAACCTTTCTCTATTTCCCCTACTCCCTAGCCCCTGGCAACCGCTTTCCACTCTTTGCTTCTATGAGTACAACTTTTTTGCCCTATTTTTTAAAGATTCCAGGTATAGGTGATAGTGATAGCATGCAGTATTTGTCTTTCTCTGTCTGGCTTATTTCACTTAGCATCATGCCCTCCAGGTTTATCCATATTATTGAAAATGACAGGTTTTCCTTCTTTTTTAAGGTTGAAGAATATTCCATTGTATATGTACACCACATTTTCTTTATCCATTTATCCGTTGACAGACACTTAGGGTGTTTCCATCCATACCTTAGTTATTGTGAATAATGCTGCTATGAATATGGGAATACAGATATCTCCTTGAGGTAATGATTTTGTGTCCTTTAGATATATGCTAGAAGTAGGATTGCTGGATCATATGGTAATTCTGTTTTTTAATTTCTTGAGTAACCTCTGTTCTGTTTTCAAGTTTACATTCCTACCAGCAGTGTACGAGGTTTCCCTTTTCTCCACATCCTCACCAGCATTTGTTATCTCTTATCTTTTTGGTAATAACCATCCCAACAGTTGTAAGGTGATATCTCCTTGTGGCTTTGATTTGCATTTCCCTGATGATTGGAGATATTGAGTACCTTTCCATTGTACCCTATTGGCCATTTGTATGTGTTTTTTAAAAAATGTCTATTCAGGTCCTTTACTCATTTTTAATCAGCTTTTTTTTTTTTTTTGCTACTGAGTTATATGACTTCCTTGTATATTTTGGCTATTAACTCCTCATTGGATATGTGCTTTGCAAATATTTTCTCCCATTCCGTAGGCTGCCTTTTCATTTTGTTGTTTTCCTTTGCTGTACGGAAGCTTTTTAGTTTGATGCAGTCCCATTTGTTTATTTTTATTTTGTTGCCTTTGTTTTTGGTGTCAAATCCAAAAGGTCCAGGGCAGGATTGAAATTTGCTCTGCTGAGTCAAGAGCCAGACAGAGACTGGACCAGAGATAAAGAGCAATTCAGGAAAAAAGAGAGGAGGGTTTGGGGAGGCAGAGTCTTGGTGAAAGCTCAGCTCCTTTTCATGAATTCGTGGTGTGTAGGTGTGTTGGTTTAGTTTTAAGGACTAAAAAGTGGGCAGGGTGAAATTTACTCTTGGACCTTCGTCTTATAAGTAGTGATGGATGTTTAGGTCTCTTGTTCCAAACTCAGGTTGAGATAAAGGTCTAGACTGAAGAGGAATTTGTCCACAGTGAAGGAATGGCTTCACAGTTTGTTCATTCAATTCTTCCCAAATTCTCCTGCCTTTCTGGGTCAGCTTTCCGTTTAATCCAAGTAATTGGTTTGGATTGCCATCTTATGTGCTATGGGAAGGAAAGCTCCCTCCCTGCTCCCCCATACTTCCACGTCTTCCTGATCTCCTATTACTCATAATTTCTGCTCCCTCTAAATTCTTAATCCCTGCTTATGCTCTTGACTCCTGCAGCTGTCACCATTGCCCTGTATCACACCACATATGGCCACTGCTCTTTCTCCTACATTCGCTAAAGCTCTACCAACACCAGGCTCTTTTATGTGACAGATATCTACATAGGGTGTGAGGATAATGGGGCCTTATGGACATTCATTTATTCAATTTAGCAAATAGCTTTTAGCACCATCTATCATGTAGACATTTTTCTAGGTGCTGGGCATAAAGCATCGCACAATAAAGATAAAATGCCTGTCTTCGCATTGCTTGTATTTTATTTGAGACCCAGACAATAAGTAATTTTAAAAACCATGATACATCTTTTGTTAAACAAGTAGTTCCAATATTATTTAAGAATCTAGGGGATAAAATTGGGCTTGGTTTCTTTAAAGGATGACTTGCATTTTCCCACAGCCCTGTGTTTCTCTAAAGAACAAAAGAAGGAAGAACAAAAGGAAGGAGTGGAAGGCCATATGATGGAGATTCCTAATGTAACAGGACAACTCCGGACAGCTCTCCTATAGTCCTACACTGATGAATAAAGAAGAAACGTGCCCCTCACAGAATCCTGAAGAGGAGTCTGTGGATGTACTCTGTCTTATGGCAGTTTGTTCCAGGTTTTTGTCTCCTAAAGTGGGTGTGGTCTGACATATGAAGTTACCCGTATCAGTACCAGCTGGATCCTTCCTTCAGGGTGGAGGTGCCTTCCTCCTTATCTGTATAAAGAGCCTCCCCTACATGTTTGCACTGACAGATGCTTTTTGCTTAGAACTGTGACAGCTCTTTTCTCTGGAACTCTCTCAGTTCCCAACTCGTAATTAATATTTTCAGCTAATGTCCTACCTTTTAATTATCTTAGTAATTTCCGGAGGTGAACTTTCTCTCTGTGTTGTAACGAATAGAGATAGCTTTGTATTTTGTATATTTCATTATAAAATGGGGCAGAAAAGAGGGGTTCTCTGGCCAGATAAAAGGGAGGGTCTCTGGTCTCTGAGCGGTTAAAGATAGTTCCCCAAACCCCTCTCAATTACAGATGTTGCTTTTCTTCAGGATCCGTAGACACCCTCACCAGAAGGATGTTCTCACTTGCTCTTTTTTTCCCTAGGCCTTTCTCATCTTCTATTTAAATCTTTTTTTCTAAAGCTTCTCTTCCAGTTCCAGGACTCTCAATCCTTTTTGCCCCCGACTGCCAAGGGAAGATTTAAAAAAAAAAAATTCTTAATTATACAGTAAATTTTATGTCTTCATTGTTCCAATTATTCCAATTCTGACTGAGCTCTAGGGCCTACCTTTGTATAAATAAATGAGCCTGAACAAAAAAGCCATAATTTATTCAGCTGCCCTATGTTATAGAAGCAAGTTCGAGTCATCTTTTTTAACAGCAATTTTTCTTTCCTCTTACAAACGCATTGTAGCCAAAGGGAGTAACAGAGGAAAGATTTGGCATAGGGAAAGACGGATGTGGGATATATGGATAGCAAATTTCAGAATCTTGGGGGTGATGGGCTTTTGCCTAGAGCAGTGGGAATGGAGAATAAGAGACTATGGGAGTTTTTCAGCTGGAAGTGGATACGATTTCTATTTGTAGTTTGGGGGGAAGGGGATATGGGAATTAAAAGGAGCGGACAGTTTACATATACAGAGTTTTAGAAATACTTAAATACAGACATAGAAAAGAAAACCTACGTGATTCCTGCATCCTAAATAGCGCATTTGGGTAAAGCCAATACAAAGTGTACACAAATAAACCAATATGAGACACATTTCGGAAGAGCCATGTTGATTGACAATACATGTGGAAAAGAGGCCAGAAGTTTTGTCCATAAGTTCAAAACAAACAAATCCTGTGATTTGACTTCCAGAATTGCTGACTAGTATCTTAGGCCACATTAACGCAATTATATGCTCTTTAGTAGTATGATCTTATTCTACAATATTTACCATGGGGAGTAAATGAAACAGTGCTAGCATCAAAATGTAATAAATCTACTGGTAAGATAATCATTAATAACTGGTTGCTAGGATAAATTTTATTTGGTCATATTAAGACATGGTCAGGTTTTACTTCTATAATGTGAATAATCTTTATACTTTTTCTGGTAATTCAAGGGGAAACCTTAATTTTGCTTGATTAATGTCCCTTTTCTCCCTCCACTATGTAGATGCTCTTAAGAGAACAAATGTAGTTAAAAAAAACGAAAAGTTAGGGGCTGGCCCCATGGCTGGGTGGTTAAGTTTGTGCGCTCTGGTTTGGCGGCCTGGGGTTTTGCCAGTTCGGATCCTGGGTGCAGACATGGCACCACTCATCGGGCCATGCTGAGGCGGCATCCCACATAGCACAGCCAGAGGGACCTACAACTAGAATATACAACTAGGTACTGAGGAGCTTTGGGGAGAAGAAGAAGAGGAAGAGGGAGGGGAGGGGAGGGGAGGGGCAGGGGAAGGAGGGGGAGGAGGAGGAGGAAGCGGAGGAAGAGGAAGAGGAAGGAAGATTGGCAACAGATGTTAGCTCAGGTGCCAATCTAAAAAAAAAAAGTTAAGTTATTAACATTAGGAGACCAGGCTGGGCATTGGGAAGGATACGTTACAATATAATCATGTGGGCAGATCACCAGGGGAACTCTATGGAACTGTCTCCGGCCCGACTCCCTCTTCCCTTCCTTGCTCAGCCCTCTCGTTCTCCCTAAGGTATACAGTGAAGACAAAAGTCCAGGAACCACAACAGTTCTGAGGTCACGAATTGTCCAGGTCTCTGGTAGGTGCCCCAGATCTGTAGGAATTGAGGCCAAGGCAAGAGCCCACCCTCCTAACACCTCAAAATCTGCAAGGGGTTCGCAAAGCAGGGGCAGCAGACTCCTTGCCATCTCCCCCGAAAGCTCTAGGCTAGGAAGGTTGCTACATTGCGTTATTATTATTATTGCATTATTTTTTAAAATAAAAATTTTTTTCTCTATATTCAGGTCATGCCAGGTGGAATGCATCACCTGCCCAGGGGAGCAAACCATAGTGAGGGTTAGACTCGCTCGCCCCTCCCCAGACAGACTGCCACTATGAGTCTCCTGACGCTCCCTTCTGGCACTGTGTCAACCCCAGATTGTCTCCCTGAGACAATAGGCTGGAGCAGGAGGTCCCGAGGGCCCAGCTGCTGTGTTGGGAGAATAAGGCAACAATCTAGGGCCTCATTTCCCTCAGCTGTACAAGGAAGGCATTGGCCTGAATTATTTGTAAGGTCCTCTTCAATTCTTCCCTTATACAAAAGACAGCAACAAGAAAAGTTTCTAAAATGAGTGTTTTCATTTATAATATGCTGGAGTACACGGAACAAATGAAGAGGCAATTTGGTGACTAATTTGTTCATGGTAGACAGCCAAATGGGATAATTAGGTCCCAAAGTGGATTTTTTGGCCTAATTTTGCTGTTTGACTGTCTAGCAGTATCAAACTAACTGCTAATTGCCAAATTTTTCTCTCACTTTTCTGTACGCTTAGCCAGCATTGCTCCAGTGCATTAAAATATTTGCTACCATTGCTCAGTTAACCTGTGCATGTCCCACTGGTTAAATAATACCTATGTAGTAGTTGTTTTGGGGGTGTTGGTATCAGAGGGGAGATTTCTACAAATAGGGAGTGGTCATAGCCTGTAGCTAAATGTCCAGCTCCAGAACTGGCAGCACAGTGGTTTCTCCTAAGTGAAATTTAGGACTGTAGGACAAGCTGTAGGCTGAGACCTCCAAAATAATTGGTCAGGGGCTGGCTCGGTGGCACAGTGGTTAAGTTCGCACGTTCCGCTTCTCAGTGGCCCGGAGTTCACAGGATCGGATCCCGGGTGCAGACATGGCACCGCTTGGCACTCCATGCTGTGGTAGGCGTCCCACATATAAAGTAGAGGAAGCCAGGATGTTAGCTCAGGGCCAGGCTTCCTCAGCAAAAACAGGAGGATTGGCAGTAGTTAGCTCAGGGCTAATCTTCCTCGAAAATAAAGAAAAAAAAAAGAAGCATTAGCCAATAGTTCCCAAATTTTACTGCATTTGGAATTACTTGGAGGTTTAAAAAAATACAGTACTTGGTTCTTCCCACCTCCACCAAATGCTATGATTTAATTGGTATGAGATGAGGCCTGGGTATTAGGAAATGTTAAAAGCTCCCCAGGTGATTCCAATGTGGAACGAAGTTTGGAACCCACTGGGGTTTGGTCCATATCATGCCAAATTAGTAAAATGAGATGATGTAGCTTCTGTACAGTCTATTTCTTGCCATGCTTGGACCTATGGCAATGTGGTCAAGATCGAAGGCATTTGCATTACACAGTCCAGTTTCTCAACCTTGCTCTATCTTTTCTGGCTCTGTGTATGGCCTCAGACTGGCCAACTAATTTTGTTTAGTTTCAGTCTTCTCATTTATATGATGAAGATAACCTGCCTATCTCATAGGGTTGCTCTGAGGATTAGATGAGTTTGGTAAGCTTGAGAAAGTCCTTAGCACAGAGTCCTGTACCCAGAACTTGATGTATTCTAGCTGTCATTATGTTTTGTCAGAATTTTGAATCTATGTTTCTTGTTCATAAGAAAAAAAGTTTTTGAATAAGTTGCCTGAGAAAGTTACCATAAGCCTTCCTTTATTTATTATCTAAAGATTTCATAATGAATATATATATATTTCTTTTTTTATTACAAATTTAATTTCTTTTTTTTCTTTTTTTCTTTGCTGAGGAAGATTCACCCTGAGCTTACATTTGTGCCAGTCTTCCTCGATTTTGTATGTGGGTCACTGCCACAGCATGGCCACCAATGAGTGGTGTAGATCCATGCCCAGAAACTGAACCTGGGCTGCTGAAGCGGTGTGCACTGAACTTAACCACTGGGTCACCGGGCCAGCCCTACAAATTTAATTTCTGAAAAAGGAAAAAAGGTACACTTTTCATTCACTGCTGACTCTCCTTTCCTTCATCACTCTTTCTTTATTTCCCCTTCTCTTCTTTTGTTCTATAAAATGGGAGTGATTTTGTGATGGTGCTATACAACAGAAATCACAAACTATCATCTGATTTAATTATCTTTATATCATCTTTTACACACTTAAGTCAGTAGGAGGTAATGAATAGAAAATTTCAGGAATTTTATCAATCTCCTAAATAATAGCAGACACACTCTTCTTGAATTCATAATGCCTTGCTGGGATTTTGATTAGAGATGCAACTCAAGTCACGTGGATGAGAACTGATATGGACTCTGGTGGTTGATGCCATCAGTATTAAATACAAATTATGAAGGTCAACAGTTTTCTTGCCAATCCCTCACAGCAGATCTACCTCTAAAATCATAACGCGTAATACAGTAATCTTACTCTGATGTAAAACAGTAAAATTTTATTTTCACTGTTTTTTTCTTTTGATTTTTAAAATTTATTAAACCAATGTAAAAATTAAATCACGCGTGCTTAGCCAACCTTGTGCACAACACAGTTTTTTGGAGTGCAAGGCGGAGGTAGAGGGATAGGTGTACTGATTTGGAAGAAGATTGGAAGGCGTTTCAGGCAACTCTTGTTCCAGAGTCCATGCTGTACCCCAAAGCTTCCTTCCTGGGGCGCCTTGATGTTTCTCCTGAGGACTGAAGTACTGCTCCCTTCAGCCTGCAGGGCTCCTACCACCACTGGGTTCTTCCCTTGGCTGGCAGCAGCCTCGGCGGCTTATCTCTCGAGCTATGCAAGTATTATCATTTTTCGTGTGTGTCGTAACGTGAAAAAGGTGGGATGCACTGCTCCCTTAGCACTATTTTTTCAGTGAATTTTATATCATTTTAATTAAAATTTCTTAGATTTCTAATTCTAATATTTGAAAGATAAAACTGAAGAATTCCTGACCATTTCAAAAAATCATCCAGTTTTAAGACATTCTTTTTAATTATGAAGGCAAACAAAATTGAAGTTTGTTGTCCAAATTACAAGACAGAAATGACTCTGCAGTACACTATAGTATCGAAAAACCTGGGGTTTCTCAACTTGGGAGGACTATGATTATCGTAACAGTTGGGTGATTCACTGAGGTCAGAAAAATCCCATTTCAGGATATCCTTGAAAAAATATAATTAATATAATTCCAGCCATGGATTTGGGAACATTTGGTTTGCTTCTGGCTAGAAATAATGTCTTCTACACCAAAAAATAAATTATATCCTCCTTTCTCTTTCCTAGGTTTATGTGTTGCTAGGTTTCTCTTGAACTTTATTTCAACCTTGAAAATAAATTGGGAAGAAGAAATATGCTTAGGGTGGGGACTGTAATAAGTAATGTAGAATTCCAAATCAGGGTTAAACAAAGAATTCAATGGTTTGGGGACAGGATGTGGTATAGATAGGAAGTCTATGGAAGGGTGGTCCAGAAACCAGAATTTGGGTTCGAGTACTAAAATTTTAGAACTGGAAACAATCTTAGAAATTTTAAGTGAGGAAACTAAGGATCATAATAGATTGTAGATTATAGCTCAAGAATAGAGTGAAATTGTGTGTTTTAACTGTATACCTTCTCCAGACCAAGTCCCCCACCCTCAAATCTGGGGAACTCTCTCTAATATTAATCCCACTCCTGAGAGAAGATTTTAAAGAGACATCTGGAAACACCCTTGTTCCAGTTTGGCACCAGAGGACTGACTGTTTCCAAACATTTCCTCTTGATTCATGTAACCACTGCCCCACCCACCTCATCTCCATCTCCTTCCCTGCCTGCCCTACTCTTTAAAAAATTTTTCTCTTCTTGTACTTCTTAACATACAGATTGCGTATCTCTAAAAGATTGAAAAACTTTGGGAGCAAAATTTGAGTCTTCACCATTGTATTTTAGGATATAACGTAATACTTTGAGCCTATTAGTTGGTTATTAAATATTTGTTAAATAAACAAACAAGAATGCCTAAGAGGAAAGACCTGAAATCAATCCAAAAGTAGAGAAAAACTCAAAACAACCTAAATAACTTATATATCACTCTCACTGGGCCAGGGGAAATTGGAGTTGCAAACATCTACAGAGGAGTCTGTGCCAGGTCCCAGCAGGATTTGATCTCCAGCCTCTCTGAAGCATTAACTGTTACTCTGAGGACATGCAAGTACTCAATGGGTTTCCAGAGCCACTTGAGTAAGAGCATCCTGCCTCCTGCCATTTTGTTCATGACAAGAGCTAGCGGCAAATTAAGTCTTGCTTAAGTCTCTGTCTTTCTACTCATTCCTTTTCTTTCTTTTTAGGTATTTTGGTTTGTTCTCACCATAAAAGCAGTTTAAAGATGATGGATTGCCCAAGCACATTTATCTCCCTCCTAAAACCACACTAAAATGATGGTAAATGAAGGAAAAATACTCAAGGGACAAAAAGACAGGAGAGAGGACATCAGTGGCTGGGAAACTTCAGTAAATGTTTCGCAGAAGGAGAGCATGGGGCAGTGGTAACTGAATGAAGGGGCAGAGGAAACTGTTTAGGAGAAGAATGCTCATTTGTCCCAAAGATCTGTGATGAGGACGAGGACCACTGATGCTGGGAGAGTACATTGATATAAAGAGGGGGATGGATTGAGAGTCTATGTACTGAAGAGTGGCCTGCCTCTTCCTTCTGCCCTCCTCCCTTGCTCTGTGGCTAGTGGGATGCTCAGCATCTGTAGGTGCTTGCTCCCTGGCAGGAGCTCAAATGCTTCTGCTCTGGAGAAATGGAAGTATATATAAAGAGTGCTACTGCTCTACCCTCCATGCAGTGGCAATGAACCCCGGATTACTAGAATGAGGTTTATAATCTCACACTTTCAAATATGTCACAAGAGAGATTCTCTACTCCCAATAGTTTGAAAAATAAATCCTGGAATTGATTCTCAAGTCTCCAAGTCATTGGACTGACTTGGGTCACTTGTTATTTCTGAACCAATCACTGTGTCCAGGGGAAATTGAGGCTCTAATTAACCATACCTGGGTTATATGAGTTAGGTTCAAGGATGATTTCACAAGAAAAATAATGAGCTATGTTATAAGAAAAGAAGTGGGTTCTGGGGAGGCAACAACCTTATCCTCTATGTCACTCCTGGTATAAAAAGCCCAGGTGGATGGGACTCTCATAGCAGCCACTGGTCTGGCTATAGGTGGCTTGATATGAGCCAGAACCAATCTGTGGGCCAACCAACTGGGACCAGATTTGCACATGGTACAAAACATGGGAATATGTGCATGAAGAACTATATCTTACTGCTTTCCTCAGACGGAGCCAGTGACTAGGAAACATTTTACATGGAACCTTTTCTGCTTTCAAATACTTCCAGAGAGGATTTCTTAAATGTCCTTAATAACTTGCTCAGCATAGCCACCATTGTCAGGAAATTTTCCTTTGTCCTGTTAATTTGATCTAATTCTTCCGTTCTGTCCACGATATCTCTTAATGTTGCCAGACATAATTCTCTGTGTAACATATGTGCTTTTGCTTGAAGATAATTGTAAAATTTTCTCCCAGGATGAATGACTTTTGTCTCTAACTACCATGTTTTATTTTCCAAACCTTTCATCATCTTTATGGGTCTCTTCTGAATGGCCTCCAAATTTTCTGCATTTGTCTCAAGCGATAGAGTCCAATACTGAATATAATAATCTAGAGAGAGTCCCACAATAAAGTAAAGGCAATTGGGCGAGGAAATAAAAAGAATATTTTATTTTCTCATAGCACTTCATAGTTTTAAAAAGGCCTTCCCAGGCATTATTATGTCATTTGAGGCATAAGTGCGGCCTTATCTTTCTTCTAAACTCTGATGGTTGATGTGGGATATATTGAGTCAGGTCCAGACTGGGAAAGCTCGGAGCTCTGGTTTGGGGTCAGTTTGAAGTCCAAGGTGGTTCTGAGGCTGCATCAGAAGCTCATATTTCTTTATGCTTCCCTTGGACCAGAAGCAATCTTGAGGATTAGATAAATCACAGGGGTTTTCCGTGGTCTGGACCAGCACAGTCCAGTAGAACTTTCTGTGATGATCAGAGTTCTAAATCTGCACTGTCCAATATGGTAGCTCTAGCCACTTGTGGCTACTGAGTACCGGAAATGTGGCTAGTGCAACTAAGGAGCAGAATTTTTACTTTTATTTGGCTTTAACTATTTAAATTTAAATTTAAATAGTTACATGTGGCTAAGGTCACAAGCTCTGGGCCGTCCCTAAGTCTGGGTCTAAGCTGAACTTGTTTCTGAGACAAAAGCGCAATGCACTTTGGTAGATTTTTCAC
The DNA here is from genome assembly GCF_041296235.1 of Equus asinus. Lineage (NCBI taxonomy): Eukaryota > Metazoa > Chordata > Mammalia > Perissodactyla > Equidae > Equus > Equus asinus. The sequence goes on from NC_091790.1 coordinate 177,368,153, forward strand.
ATTTTAGGAAGACTTTGATGAGTGGAATGCCATTGTATTCCCATCATATTGCTTTTCATGCATGTTAGCATTTTTGATTAAAGACATTTTTCCTCAGGAATGCTAGCAGTATGACTAATTTATGGTTTCTTTCAGAAATAGATTAATAGATACTTAACTCTTTGCCTTAGACAGTAGCTATGTTCTCAAGTAAATATACGTGGGTGCAGCAACAAAACCATGGGGTACCTAGATGGTAAATAAGCACATTTTGGCAAAGAAGACAAATCTTAAGAGAGGATCATTTTTAACTACCCATCGGAGACCCAGACCTATACTGTTAAACCATAGACAGTGTAGCATTTCATTTATACATGATGCATTTATTGGCATAAAAAGGTTATATTAAAGGATGTACATAATATGAAACTTGACCCATTCAGTCAACTCCTGCTACATATCTGGGCTGCACTTTTTGCTGAGTTTAGCGTTTAAAGCATCTTAAAAGCCTGAAGCAGTTAATAGATCAACAAGGAAGTGGGTGAGGAGTCACTCTTCTATTCTTACAGATACAAACTCCCCAAATACTAAATTTGTAGAGAGCTTTGGCCTTATGGGCCTTTTCCCTCATTTATGAGCATTTGATAATCATAAGTAGAAATAGTTTTATTTCCTTTTAAAAGTAAAGTAACTTCATTTATAAATATGTTTGTTGACTTTATTATTGCTTTCTACCTGTGACCTTTTCTTTCTTACAGTTCTGCTTTTTTCTTTGAAGTAACCTGAAATTTCCAACACTCAATTGCCCTCTCTTCAATTTCAGCTGACAACCTTGCTTCTGACTTCACTGAGAAGACAGAAGTGGTTAGAAAAGCACTTCTCTAGATTGTAATTAGTCTTTGAGTGGTGAACATGATGTAATCTACACAGAATTTGAATTATATTACGATTTACACCTGAAAGTTATATAATGTTATAATCTAATGTTACTGCAATAGAAAAAAATAAATTAAAAAAAAGAAGAACACTTCTCTTCCTTCTAACATCAAATTTACTAAACTCTTTGTATTTCTACCCAGCGTACTCTACTTTCCCTCCGTTTATGATGGATCAACTGTTCATGCTGCGAGCTGAGGCCAAGCCCTCACGTATGCACCAGAACCTATCTCTACTTGGCTGTTTGAGGGATGTCGCTTCTGAAGTTTTTGGTTTCTTTCTCATGATCCATCCAGTTTGCCTTTTCCGTTATATTTTCCCCATCCCCATCATTTACTTGCTTTAATATCACTCTTATTCAAACAATAACCATCACTAAACCTTCTGAATTCCACCATCTTCAGCTACTGACTCATAACTCTGTTTCATTTTACAGTAAAATCCCACAAAAGAGTTCTTTATACTCAATAGCTACCTTCTCACCTCCTATTCTTATATATATGAGAATGACATTTTTATTTAGAAAAATGTATGCTTTTTACCTTTTTGCACTTTTTTCAAGAACAAGACAGTACCAAATAGACAGGAATCATTTAATGACTTTCTTCTCGTTTCTTGATCAATTTATAACAAGTAATAATTGTTTATAATTAGAAATGTGTATGAAAGAAAAAGGTATAATAATAGGAAGAAATGAAAACATGAGCATTCTATACAGGAAGGTGTGGCAAAGTGTGGTCATTTGTGGTCATCCAACACATTAGGTAAATTATGTCTGTCTGTCTGTCTATGTAGGGGCCAGATAGACTCCTCCACCACCTTAATGCTAATACAAAAATGATCCTCTTCTCTGTGCTCCACACTGGGCTTCTCCTACTGGTTTATGTTCCTTCTTGCTTCAGAGCCTTTCCTGAGGAATTTTAGATGAGTACTCTTGATCAAAGTTAATTGTTTTTCTGTAATAATTGAAATTTAATAAATTTTCCATCTCTTCCACTGTTTATGTGTCCATCACTCCCCTCTCAACTGTTAAGTAATTAAAACAATCTTGTGCGTATTTTTCCATGACCTTCTTCATGCTCACGTGATCATATACAAATATGTACACACATGGGCGTTTGTTTACACTAGCATCATTTTAGACCTACCTCTCTGCATTGGGACATTCTCATGTAGGTGGAAATATAACGGAAACTCACACGTTTCTAATTCGATCTTTTTAATGACTGAATATACTCCCTGGTATGGTTATAACATAGTGTTTTGAATCATTACCCTAATAATATACATACTCTTTGTGTCCAAGTTTGTAAAACCACAAAGAATGCTACAATGAATATCCCACTATGGTGGTGAATTTCTCACTATCTGTGTTTAATTTCAATTTTTGTTTTATATATTTGAAAGTTATACTTTAGGAACATAATGTGAAATACTGTCATAAATTTTTTGGTGGGTTTTCCCTTTTCTTTTCATGTAATTCTCTGCTGGCGTCTGTGGCACTGTTCAAAGTCTTCAGTCAGCCTCATTAGTGTTCCTTTGCAAGGGACCTTTCTCTCTAATGGTTTTTCAGATTTTCTCTTTATCTTTGATGGATCTGCATTGCATTAGAAAGTGTCTAGGCATAGATTTATTTTTATTTGTACTTCTTTGATACTCAGAGAGTACTTTTAATCTAACTCATGCTTTTCCTCAGTTTAGGAAAATTCTTAGCCATCTCTTCACATAGAACTTCTCTGCTACTTCCTTGTCTTGTGTAACGCCTATCAGGCAAATTTTGGAGCTTCTGAATTTCTAATCCATCTCTTTTATGTTTTTTAATTTCTTTGTCTCTGGGTTTTGTGTTATGAGTGAATTCCTCAGTGCAATCTTCTAATTCACTGGTATCTCTCCATTCTAGAGTTTTCCCTAGCTTTCAAGGTTCCCATTTTCATAATTCTATTATTTTCATTTCCAAGAATTTCTAACTTATTTTTATAGATATTCTGTTCTCATTCGATTTATACCTATTTTCATTATAAGATTTTTTTATATTACATATGTTTCCTACATAAAAAAATAAATATTTTCAATTAGTACATGACAAATAAAGGGCAAACTTTTACCGCTAATCCTGATATATGGATGCAACATTGTATCAGAGTATGCCTCCTATTTACCTGGAGCCCACTTTCTGGTCTACCCAACCCTTTAGAACACAGCCTTGAAGTCCTCAGAAATATGGATCTCCTTAGTAATATGGCACTTTCTATTCCAAGTCTTTCTAGTGGAGTCATTGTTCAATTCACCTTACAAATGTTAAATTTTCATCAAAGTTAAAAATTGGAATTTATCACATCAATTGATCAAACATTTTTCAATTCAATTCACAAACCTACAGTATTTCTTAGAATGTTTTATACTCACATAATACAAATTTTTGGTGGTGTCAAATTTATTCAAATATAACAATTCTCTAATATTCAGTTTTGTCCTCTTATAACACCACTTTATTTTTTAAGCATTATGATTTAATAATGACAACAGTTTTACTCATTATGCACAAATATGTCTCACTTTTTTACAACCAGATTAGAACTGTATTCTAAGTAATAGGATTGTGCTGCCTGCCATGAAGTGTAACAGACTTTGGATCTACCCTTGACGATGTTCAGGTAGTAAGGGCACAATTAAGTAATAAAAAATAATGTAGTGAAGTTGCTTTCTCAAAGTTGAGAGGCTACAGCTTGAGAAACCCATGTAAACCCAGGGGTTCCCATATATTATTTCACTACTCAGATGAAAAGACAGTCGGGACATTGTTCCGTCTTTGGCTTTGGTGCCAGGAGTCTGTATTATCTCATGAGAGTGATGAGAAACCTAATACAGTTTGGGGAATCTAGTCATTTTGCCTCAAAAGCTGTTTCAACGCTCCGTGGTGTCTGAAAGACAGTACTTGATTCTGAAGAGCAAAGTAACTAGAATGGGTTATTTCAGTGTCTGGTCATTGCTCAGGTTACTGAACACCTGAAAACTCAGTTTCCTACTGTTTGCAGAAAGCTACTGCTTTCCGACAACTTCCCACAGTCATTCTGGTGATTCAAAGGCTGTGTATATAAAAAGGATAAAAACAGATGAGAGAAGCTTATTTTAAACTTTTAGAGCTCATGAAGAGAGCCACTTTGAAAGCCATGTTAGTAAATGATACTCAGCAAAATGGAAGCTTCTGAATATAGTTGTTCTTTTTAGAATACTCAATAATCCTCTTACAGATTATTCAACTCTATCTTTGGCTCACTGAGAGTGTACTCAAAACCCTACCAGGAAAGTGAAAGTAGCTGTTAAAAAAATCACTTAAGTTATGCAGAGAGTTTGGTTAATAATTTAGTCGGATAACTAGGTGCCTCAGAAGGCTGAGTTCCTAGAAATTTTGTATTGAGGAAAGGGAGAGAAATCAGAAGGGCTTCATGCCAAGACAAATTGCTAATTTAGTCTCCTATTCCTCACAACATACTCCTTAATTCACAGACTTCGCTATCAATTGCCACAAAGGCACTAATGAATACCAATAGCAAGTGTGTAGAAGGAAATAACAGAGTGTTGGCAAGCCTCTTAGAGTTCCCTGGATTTAGATTTGACGTGCATCTTTCTACTCGTGATTTTGGAACACAGAAGCAGAGGCTACAGCACCCAACTTTACAGGCTAAGAATCAGGAACCCCGTGATGGTTGGCACTGCTCCAAATCCTTCCCTGTCTCCAGTTCTGGGTGGGCCTGAGTGATGCTGAGTAGAGATAGAGTCTTTCTTGAGAAGGAAGAAATACTGGATTTTATTTTCCATTCTAGGCCAGGTGAATTTATTGGAAATTATACTGAAGGAATTTTGTGCAGAGAAGCCAAAGTGAGTTTAAATACAGAAGACCCGGCAGACACTATGAAAGGATTTAGGAGAGCACTGGGGAGCTGCTTCAGGGGGACCGGCCATGCCTTCCCACAGAAATACCCCCAGGGGCCATGGTGGTACCTGTGATGTCTGCATCGTGGATCCAGACTAGTCAACTTTCAGTGATATAAAATAGTGTTCTAGGTCAAAACTTTCAAAAACAAACCAATAAGCTGTTTTCCTCTCCATTAGTTATTTTGTGTCAAGGATAATGCATGGCAATTTTTGCTTCCTGCATCTTGGTTGCTTCACAAACACATCATTTGTGGTGGGGTGGGGTTGGGAGATGGTGTGGTGGAAAAGCGAGGGAGAGAATAATAACCCTCGCAGTACTTTTGTTTACATACATGGCCAGTGTTCCCACTGATTAGCATCTTCTGTTATCTGAGCATCCTAGGTCCACAGCTCCCTTTGTTAACACTCACTTCTCTTTTCTTTTGATGAGGAAGATTCACCCTGACCTAACATCTGTGCCAATCTTCCTCTATTTTTTTAGTATGTGGGCTGGTTGCTGCTGCTGCTAACAGCAGGCTGCTAACAGAGCCGTGTAGGTCCACACCCAGGAACCAAACCTGGGCCACCAAAGTGGAGTGCACTGAGCTTAAGCCCTAGGCCACTGGGGTTGGCCCAACACTCACTTCTTATAGAGACAACATTTGGTTTTCTCTGCTGGCAGCTATCTGAAGGATTCATTTACCTTCCTAGTCCTGGTTTTCAATTTTCCCTGAAGCTCTGATAACTGAAAAAGTGAAATGATCTTCAAATTACAACTTACATCAACTTCATGGGCCATTTGAAAGTAAAAACACACAAATCTTTTGCTGCACCTTCCTGAGGCATGGTAATCTTAAACTTGAATCATGCTTTCCCTTCTTATTTTATAGGCAGGGGATTCTTACTCATTTTACAAGTAGCCTGCTCATTCCCTTAATCCCATAATATTCCCTGGAATTTTACCTGCTTTGACTTCTAATTCCTTTAATCTGATGTTAGCGTTTCTTGGTACCTATTCCTGTCTTCCACTCTGCTGAGTGCCAGAGCAACCAGGGACACAGAAAACTGGCCAGTCCTTCCTCTTACATAATTAATGAGGCTTAGGTCTGAAGAGGAAGCCACATAATTTTCCCCTTTCTGAAAGGGTGTTATTGTAAACGTAAACCATCAGACAATCAGAGTAAGGTTGTACTGAAATAATACCAGTGTCTCTTGACAATCCAGGGAAAATATCTGTCAAGCCCCATAGGCTTGAAACTTGAAGACTGTGTATTTCACTTCTCAGTCATTTCATGTAGAAATATCCTTATGTAAACTGTCATAAAAAGCTGTCAAAACTATGGGACCTAAACATGTCATGATCTTCCGTTTGAGAATAGTAAGCAAAAGGCCCAGGAAGTAAATTGAAAATCTTCCTGAGACATTCCAGCCCATTGGGCTTTACGATGATGGCATACACCCCCTTTGGAGGTGGTGAGTCTCCCATGTCAGGAGTTATTCAAGTGCGCTCTGGGGTGTTGAAGACATCAAGTAAGGCTGGCATTATTACATTAGTTTCCTAGGGCTGCTGTAACAAAGCACCACAAACTTGGCGGCTTAAAACAACAAGACTTTATTCTCTCACAGTTCTGAAGGCCGAAATATGCAGTCAGAGGTGTTCGTAGGGCCATGTTCCTTAAGAGGCTCTGGATTGAATCCTTCCTTGCTTCTTCCTAGCTTCCGGTGGTGGCTGTCAATCCTTGGCATTCCTTGGCTTGCAGCTGCATGGCTCCAGTCTCTGCCTGTCATCACATGCCGTTCTCCCCGTGTGTCTGTGTTTCTGTCTCATCTCTTCTTATAAGGACCAGACGTATTGGATTAGGACCCACCCTAATTCATTATAACCTCATCTTAACTCGATTCCGTCTGCAAAGACCCTATTTCCAAATAAGGTCACAGTCATAGGTACTGAGGGTTGGGATTCCAACATGTCTTTTTGGGGAGCACAATTCAACTCATAAGAGTTATATTACTACTAACATCCCTGTGAACACTAAGAGTTCATAATTCTTACAGTAGGATAAAGTGGTTTCACATGCTGGAAATGAATACTTGAGTAGGATATCCCTAATTACTGTATTTCCTTCAGAGGAAGTGTGCTAGAAGGTATCAAAGAATGAGGGCTCTGCTCCCAGGTCTCCGACTACAGACAAGTCTCTAAAATTATTAAGTGTTTGGTTTGTAGTAGTGAAGTAACTTCTCTTTAGAGGTACTTCTTGTGTCATAGAAAGTAATTAGGTTTCTGACAAAAAGGCCTGTAACAGAAAATAATTTATTCATTCAGCAAACGTTAACTGAGTGCATACTCTGCAGGTGTTGCATTAGATGCTAGGGATGTAAAGATAAATAAGATATTTTTTCCCTTGATCTAATTGGAGAAAAAACCCTGCAAGTTAAAGATTACTGTGTAATATAAGATGTGCTAAAATAGATTATGCAAAGAGCTGTGGAACCACAGGGACTAAATTTGTTAGTAAGGGAAGGGGTCTTGAAGGGTCGTATTTGAGCTGGGACATATATGATTTCCTGTGGCAGAGAAGCCAGGAAACGGTGTTCAAGGCAGAGAGAACAGCAGATGCTAGGCACAGATCTACTAAAGATCAGGTAATGTGACTGGATCAGAGGACGAATGGAGGAAACAACCGAGGAAAAGTCAGAAAAGTGCAGTCAAATCATAAATGTCTTAGGAATTCCTGTCTAAAGAATTTGGAGTTGATTTCATAGATCTTGGAAAGCTTCAAAAATATTTGAAACCAAAGAAAGCCAAGGTCATATCTGTGTTTTGGGAAGAAAACCATGGCAGTATGGAGGATGAAGCAGAGTCCAGGATCAGGAGACCATTTAGGAGGTTCCAGCAGTTGTCCAGGTAGGACACGAAGAAGGTCTGAATTCAAACACTGGCAGTGGTTGTGGAGAGCAGTGCATGGCTTCAGTGTAGTCGGATGGTAGAAATGCAAGGACTGGATGGCAAGTTGGAAGTGGAGTGACAGGGGAGGGAGAGGATGAAGGGTTCCCAGCAATCTAGATTTATGCCCTTCATCATCGTGAAAGAGTTAGAGAATGAAGAAGGTCTAGCATTTTGATTATGGCAAGAAAACGAGTTCATTCAAAGAGAGTAGGTGGGAAAACGAGAATAAGATGTCAAAGGGAGACCAAATATAAACCCCAGCTCAAGTGAAAACCAGTAAAGGAAGGACTTAGAAATACGTATCAGATTAGAGCCAAGTTATAGTATAATCACGATCAAAGTACTTCTAGCAGATCCTCCGCACTTTCTCTCTCTCTCTCTCTCTGTGTCTCACTTGCGGGAAGAGTAGAACAAAATGTATTCTACACACCAGTTCAAAAGCACTTGCATTCCAGCCAGATGTCCAGTCATTTCCTTTCATTGTTTAGGTTCTGCCCCTGGTGTCGTGTATGTATACTTAAAATAGAGTTCCTTCAGCATCTAAAGGTTTAGAGATGGTAAATTAGACACTCAAGGAAGTAGTTTTCAGCAACTTTACACAAATAATGCATTAAATGATCCCTTAGTGATCTGAGATGTGTCTTCCAAAATGTTCAGGTTTCATTCTGGATTGAAGCAAGATGGAAAAAGCTTCGCGTAACTGTATTATTACATTGCCTCAGATCAGTGAATTTTCGTTTTTAGAACGTAAGTGCCTTAAAAGGGGAAAGTATGCCTCTTTTTCACTAGCTATCCCTGTAACAAGTGGTTAGATGAAGACTTTTTCAGTTTCTATTCCAGCTCAAGGTCCAAAGGCTGACAAACAAAATGCCCAGGACTTCCACTTTCAAAAGTGAGGTGTTAGACAATTTATGCAGTGCGGACTGAGAGATTGCGAGACTTCCTGTGGCTCCTACAGGAATCTGAAGAGTGTGCTGTGTATTCTCCTCCTCCTGCTCCACTCCCACTCCTCATGGAACCAGGACATCAGAGGTCTCCAGAGTGAGGAGGAAGTACAAAAGTTTCTGATGAGTGAAATAGTGAGCTTTGAACATCCACCTCGCTCACATGAACGCTGCTAGATAAAATGGTGCCCTTCCCTGACTCTCCTCTCACTCAGTGCCTGGCTTTGGAGGAATGAGTAATCCAGCCAGGAACTGGAGAAGAAACAGAGCCAGGAAAAGACAAGATGCCCATCAAGTCCCTTTCTTCCACCTAGGGCGTCTAAGCCCAGCACAGGCTCAAACTGAGGAAGAAGAGAAATTCTCAACTGAATAAGATTTGGGATATTTGACCAACACATTGAGCTTTTCTGATTATGGAATAATTAGACCACAATGGTTATTTAGTGCCAAAAAAAGGACTACCATTTATTCTAAGAATGCTGGGACATTGTCCTAGGTTTCCTCTAGGAACATAGAGATCTGGTCAATAGAGCGGATTTGTATGGATTTGGAAAAAAGAATATACATGGTTTCTAAAAGAATATATACAATAAATTAGGTAGAAAAATACAAAGACTAAAAGACTAAAGTAGAGGCAGAATACAGAATAGGATATTGAGTCTAGGGGAGAGTTAGGGCACTAAAATGCACACCATAATGTCTTGCATAATTACTAAAGCAGGGTTGCAAATTTGATTCTGATTTTTTGACAGTCAAAGCAGAAAAAGAAATACAATTACTTACAAGATTCATTGACCAGTTGCTCAGAAACAGAAATCTTTTTCTTTTTTTTTGAGTAAGATTAGCCCTGAGCTAATGTCTGTCGCCAATCCTCCTCTTTTTTGCTGAGGAAGACTGACCCTGAGCTAACACCACCCCCACCTTCCTCCACTTTATATGTGGGACATCTACCACAGCATGGCTTGTCAAGTGCTGAGTAGGTTTGCACCCGGGATCCGAAACAGTGAATACTGGGCCGCCAAAGTGGAACGTGTGAACTTAACTGCTGCGCTACTGGGCCACCCCCAGAAACATTCTTTTCTGAACCTTAAATGTAGGGGAAAATTTTTTCCTTGCTATCTTTGCTGAATGGGACATAGTGACATTTCTGTACTAGGGATGACTTAAAGAAAATAAGTATATTATAGAAAATATATATAAAATATCTAATTTCTTAAAGTTATGTATATATAATACGTTATACACTATGTATAGTATGTATTATAAATATATAAAATATATAATATAAATTATAAATTATATATGAATATATAATATGTAAGTACATACTATTATATATATATATAGGACACACACAATTGTCTGGCATTCATCTGCCTACCACTCTTAGCTTTTTAGCATAATTGCAATCCAGGAAGTTATTTTTTAAGATTTTTCTCAGGCATGAGCAGCAGTGAAAATGCTAAGAAAAGCAAAGACATGGAGGTTTCAGAAGATGTGATGTGATTAATGTGTTGTTGTCAAAGCCAAGAAGCATGGAAGAAATGGCCTATGACGGAAGATACAAGAGACAAGGCAGAAAAGAGAAAAAGGAAAGGGAAGGAAATGAAGATAAGAAAAGATCAATGATGTCTTCCTTTTCTGGATATCAGGGCTTTTATTTACATTAAAGAAAAGAATGGGATGATCTCTGGACTTGCTTCCATGAATAACAATGTTGAATGTTTGAGGACAGTGATTGTTTTAAAGAAGTGTTGTATTTGTTTTAATCCGATATGATAAGACTAGCAGACACGGAGATGACTGTCATAAAGAAAGAATTTTTTATGCTCACAGATCCCTAGAAACATGAGGTGTGGCATTCCCTGCAGGCTTGAGGATAGGGGTTCCAGGTTGGTTTGCATTTGGGCTAGTGTATGCTATCTTTAGGAACTGCCTAGCTCTGGGAGAGGCAGTTCTTTCCAGTGTCAGCAAAGCCCTGAGATGTCAAAACATCAGGATAAAGACATACTTACACAGTGATGAAATGTCATGGAGAAGATTAAGAACAGCCACATACATAGCAAGAAACTTTCTGACTTTGAAAAACAGAAAGGGAAGAGATAAACTAATTCAAGCATGGCAACCACCTGGGGACCTTTAGTACAGAGTCTTAGTACAATGTCTGGCTAATCGCCCCTAAAATAGAACATTTAAATTTGTGTTTAGTTAACAAAATTTAAGGTCTAACTCTTGGGCTGGCGTTATGTTAGATAAGGGGGGATACAGACCTAAAAGACAATTTCTTCATGGAGCTCCCAGTTAAATGGGTAAAACGGCCATATGAACAACTCCTATACAAACTAGTAAGTGCTGTTATAACTGGAAAACTAGACCACCTCCCACCTTCATCCCATCACTGACCACTCTGAACAGACACTAGAGAGTCATTTACCACGGTAAGCAATAAACTCAGCTTATTCTTATTAACCAGTTGTGTTGGTGATATTTTAGGAACTGGTATTCAGCAATTTGTTTTCTTTTTTATTTTTTTATTTCTAGTTTTTGCATTGCTGCCTTATAATCCTTTCTCCAGAAAGCGTCATCAAAGCCAAGTAATGCTGGGGGTGGCCCAGTGGCGTAGTGGTTAAGTTCGCATGCTCTGCTTCGGCAGCCTGGGGCTCGCAGGCTCAGATCTCAGGTGTGGATGTACACCACTTGTCAAACCATGCTGTGGTGGCATCCCACATGGAAAACAGAGGAAGACTGGCACAGATGTTAGCTTAGCGACAATCTTCCACAAGCAAATAGAGGAAGATTGGCAACAGATGTTAACTCAGGGCCAATCCAAGTAATGCTTTCTGACCATTTTCTGTGCACTGAGGCAACGTGGGGTGGAGCAGGGACAGCATGTGTGGGATAATAAAATAACCCTAAATTAAACTAATTCAGCAGAAGCAAGAGTTTGGAAGAAGAGTGACCACTGACAAAGAGCAAATTTTAGTCAGGTGCCTCTGAGCCCTCTTCTCGACTAGGCCTCGTCTTTGGGCTGCCTTCAGCAAAGAATCCAACTAAGTCAGTTTGATGAGAATCCTCCCGTTCTTGATATCTGATCACCCTGAATATTTAGTCAAATTCCTCATTCCCCACCCTTGATGTGTAAGTCCTTCCCAAAATCCTGTTGGTTTAGCAAGAATCCCCCTACCCTTGATGTTTCCTCTTAGTAATTTTCCATCCACTGACCTCCTAGCTCTGATAGTTGACTATTGATCCCTACCTGTCTTTGCTGTATTTGGACTTTAGCTTGATCTCTCACCCCTATTGCAATGGAGTTGACCTCTTTTGCAGAAGTCTTGACTAAAATCTTCCTTACCATTTAAACAAGTATCAGAATAATTTTTTCTTTAACATCACAAAAAAGCCTACCAAGATATCACCCAACTGTTGTTGGGAACATTAGACTTTCCACAAGTTGTGGAATAAGGAATGACTAAATCTCATCTAGGACTAGGGAGAACCCAGCTGGTACCTGGAGACCAGGAGGCTCTCCTGAAAGCACATGGGAAAGGTACCAAGCCAGGACCAAGCAAGGCTTCCGCAAGGGGGAGATCTTTATATGGCATCTCAGGGATCAATAGGAGTTAGCCTGGGTTCAGGGGGAGGGGACAGCAAAGGCTGTTCCAATGTATTTCGATCAGTGAAAAGAGTTAGTTACAAATGCTACTGCATGAAATCGAAATTCCACTGGTGGAAGGCAACGGGGAGGATCACAAGAAAAAAAATTTTTTTGCTCTTAAAAGAAAAAAAGTGGAAACATGGATTGTTGGTTTGAAATGAATTTTAGATATAACCTGGTGTAATTCCCACATCTTACATTAGTTGAGGCCAGAAAGCAAGCTGACTAAATGGTAGAGTCAGAGCTATAGCAAAATCTATCTCAAAATCAGTTCTCTCCCCCGCACTCACTACCTTCCTATTAGTCGTTCTACACAGTTTCAGGTGAATTATTCTCTCATAAATGAACAAGATTGAGTTCTTTAAAGATAGGGCCACCCACAACTAGAAGGACCTGCAACTAATAATATACAACTATGTACGGGGAGGGGGGTGGTTTGGGGAGATAAAGCAGAAAAACAAAAAAAATAGATAGGGCCTGACTCATAGTTTTTAAATGAACGACAATGCCTAGCACTGTGCTGAGCTCATAAAGGATTTCAACAAAAATGCAGTAAATTTTCAATCCTGCCAGCTACTTGCAGTAACTCTGGTAGATCCAGAATAAATGACAAATTCTCTGCAGTGGATATTGGTAGAATATTCTTTCCTGTTTCTGGCAACATCCCTCAATGCTCTAAGAAGAAAGAAAAATGGATTGAGATAAGGGACAAATGATATTGTCACTCAGAATATATGAAATCAAAAGGAAAAAGAAACTGAAACTTGTAGAGTGCAGATTGCTATTTTAGAGTTTCTAGAGTCATCTGCTCAACTCATTTGACTTCTAAGAAAACTACCATATATAGTTCTTGCAGAAGAGTGGCATTTTTGTAGGAGGACCACCTGACTCTCTTTCCTTTTTCTCCTTACCTATATAATCTAGTTACCTATATAATCTAGTTGCCTACCATAACCCAGGTCAATCACTGAAGATATGAATAGAGGCAATCAGATAATTGCTCTTGAAAATCTGAACTAAAAGATAAATGAAGTAGTCTGCCAAGTATTAGCAGAGGCAGAAGCAAAAGGGTACACTGAAGGAAAAAAGATATCATAAGAAAGAGTTGGTAGTGGGGTGAGTCAAAACCACGTGCAAGCAGCAGTTAAAAGGAGTGAGATCATAACTAAGTAGAGGAAGCATGTTGGTAGAGAGAGGAGAATGGGGCTGGAGTCCAGGGAGATGCAGAGATGACACTGTGGACAGAGCCCATGCACTGTCCACGGGAAGACAGGCACAGCCCGTTTTGCAAGTTGCCTTCATTCTGATGACTCTTCAGGGAACTTCCATTCACGCAAAACTTTACAATAATTCCTTTTACATAAACTAGCTCGAATCAGACTCTTTTTTCGCAACAAATAAATTTGGCTGAGACAGCACTAAGGAAGCCCTCCACAGGGCCTTTGAAGACCTTGTCTCTAAAAGAGACCCTAACAAAATTTTGAGTTAGTTATAATTACCACCAACTTAGAATATGGAGATAAAACCAAGTTAAATTTGTTTGAATTCACAGAGCTACTGAGTGTCAGAGCTGGAAATCAAACTGAGGAGTGTCTGGCTCCAAAGTGCCAAAGCTCTTTTTACCATTTTTATTTTTAAAAATAAGGTAGAAAAACACTCTTAGACATTGAACTTAAAAGGATCTTTTTGAATACTGTGTCTTCTCAGACAAGGGAAACAAAAGAAAAAGTTAACAAGTGAGACTTCATCAGAGTAAAGAGCTTTTGCAAGGCAAAAAAGAACTAGGATCAAAATAAAAAGACAATCCACCAACTGGGAGAAAATATTTGCAAATCATATAACCGACAAGGGGTTAATCTCCATAATATATAGGGAACTCACACAACTGAACAACCAAAAAACAAACAGCCCGATTAAAAAAGGGGCAGAGGATATGAACAGCCATTTTTCCAAAGAAGATATACAAATGGCCTAAACACAGGAAAAGGTGTTCAACATCACTAGTCACCAGGGAAATGCAAGTCAAAACTACACCTTATGCCTGTTAAAATGGCTATAATCACTAAGACTAAAAACAACAAATGTCAGAGAGGGTGTGGAGAAAAGGGAACCCTCATACACTGCTGGTGGGAATGCAAGCTGGTGCAGCCACTGTGGAAAACAGTATGGAGATTCCTCAAAAAACTAAAAATAGAACTACCATATGACCCTGCTATCCCACTACTGGGTATCTACCCAAACAACTTGAAATCAACAATCCAAAGTAACATATGCACCCCTATGTTCATTGCAGCACTATTCATAATAGCCGAGATGTGGAAACAATCCAAGTGACCATCAACTGATGATTAGATAAAGAAGATGTGGTATGTATATACAATGGAATGCTACTCAGCCAGAAAAAAGACAAAATCATCCCATTTGCAACAACATGGATGGACCTTGAGGGAATTATGCTGAGTGAAATAAGACAGACTGAGAAAGACAAACACCATATGGTTTCGCTCATATGTGGAGCATAAACAAACACATGGACAAAGAAAACAGTTCAGTGGCTACCAGGGTAAGAAGGCTGGGGGTTGGGCACAGGGGCTGAAGGGGAGCACTTAGGTGGTAACAGACAGGAAATAACGTGCAATTGAAATTCCACCATGATGTAAACTATTATGAACTCAATTTTAAAAAAGATACAAAATAAAAATGAAATAAATTTAAAAAATCTCTTCGCTCAAAATTGTTAAATACCACTGTGTTCCACATATGCTAAAGTAGTACATTTAGGTAGAGTTTTAATAGATAGGGATCTAAGTTAAAAAAGAAAAGAAAAAAGAAAAAAAGGCAGTGTCCTCAGCTTTGATCCCAAACTACTTTATTATTATTTTTTAATTTTTTTGTGAGAAAGATTGGTCCTGAGCTAACATCTGTTGTCAATCTGCCTCTTTTAACTTGAGGAAGATTGTCTCTGAGCTAACATCTATGCCAGTCTTCCTCTATTTTATGTAGGACGCTGACACAGTGTGGTTTGATGAGCGGTGCTAGGTCTGCTCCCAGGATGGGAACCTGCGAACCCTGGGCTGCCAAAGTGGAGCATGTGATGTTAACCACTAGACCACCAGGCTGGTGCCCAAAACTACTTTAAAAAGTAAAATACTTCAATAAGAAAAATGTGTTTAACTGACTCATGTTTTTTGAAATGAGGTTTTGACTTTGCAAAATACATCCATAATTTTAGAGATCTGTATAGTGCATAGAAAGCAATTTGTAAGCCATGATTTACAGGACAACTTTAGAAGAGATCATAACTGATCATAGTCTATCATTTGAATGCTGATGAAACCTGTCAATTATTTTTTTTAAGGATTGGCACCTGAGCTAACATCTGTTGCCAATATTTTTTTTTTCCCTTCTTCTTCTCCCCAAAGCCCCCTAGCACATAATTGTATATTCTAGTTGTAGGTCCTTCTGGCTTCGCTATGTGGGATGCCACCTCAGCATGGATTGATGAGCGATGCCACATCCACTCCCAGGATCTGAATTGGCTAAACCCTGGGCCGCCAAAGCAGAGTGTGGGAACTTAGCCACTCGGCACTGGGCCAGCCCCCAAACCTATCAGTTTTGATAGAATGTGTCAACCTCCTGCCTCGGCAGCGGCAGTGAATCAAATGAATTAAGTTGTAGGAGAATGTGGACTTAGAATTCAGTCTAGAAATGGACCCTTACTACACGATTTTCTATCTGTGTAGGACGCTGAGAAAGTTCCTTTAACTTCTGATTTGGAGTTTCTCATCTAAAAAAATAGTCATGATAATAGAGCAGAACCTATTTCAAAAGATTTTTGTGAGAGCTAAATTAGAGAGCGACTAATTGATCCGTCGGTGACAGACGGGCAATCAACACTTGGTAACTACTAGTTTCTTTATTTTCTCCGTTAAAGATATAAAAGCCGTTGATGAGGAAATTTAGACACACTGGAGCTTTTCAGTATGACACACTTTGTTGATTACAGAAGTAAACTCTCTCATGTTTGAAAGGTCAAAGAAACTTTTGTGGTGGTTTCTGTATGCAACAGAGAACCCTTTCATAGCCATGACCTTAAAGGAAGCACGCCATTTCTAAATAACATAGAATTCAAGCCAGTAAAGAAAGGTCAGTGTCAAATAAATAGTTTTCAGTTAACTTCCTTATTGCTAAATCTCTTCTAAAATGACAGGAAATGAAGAAGGGAGGTTAAATCCACAAAGAAAAATAGAGGAGATGAGAGAAGGAGAAGAGAAAGCAGTGAACAAGATGTTAACACTTTTCCGGAAGATAGTAAGAAGAGAGAGGAGTGGCTGCTGATAGAGACAAAAGAAAGCTGCCCCTTTCAGGCCACACAGGAAGAGTGCTAACAGGAAGCAAGACCCAGAAAATCCCAGAATTTGAGGCACCAGGCCTTGGTATGGGACTGGGGAGAGAAGTTGCCGAAAGCAGAGGGACTGGGTGAGAGTCTGCATACAGAGCTGGGACAGCCGTGGGGCTCCTCCTGCTCTTCCCAGGGCCCGGCAATTACCTTTACATCTATCCTTCCTCCCAGAAGGAGGAGGGTGGCTTAGGGTCTGGAGAAATTGGAACTGAAAGACTCCTTGTTGAGGAAAACAGAGAACCCTAAAAACAAGGGAATAAAGTGAGAGTCATCAAATGGATTTGAAAGCCCCTAGCTCCTCCACTACTCTCCCATAACTCCAGGAGCCAGGCATAACTCTCCCAGGTGGGAGCAGAAACGACTGACATCCTGAGGGCAGATTCCTTCAGTTTCTGACATTGTGAGCCACTCAATGAAAAATCCCACTCTTTGCTGATTATACCTGGAAGTCCACTAATTAATTGGCTTTGCTTTGTACACAGAATTTTCAGTCAAATATTTAAACTGCTTTAAATTTAATAAGAATGGATAACCAAGAATTAGACATTCAAGAGAAGTATAAAAAAGACCAAAACCAGAAAACAGGGGAGAAATAAAAGGAATGTAGAGAAAGCAGAGACCGCATAGGTTGTAGAAGACAACTTCAAAAAAAACCCTGTAATTTATGGCCTCAGAGATGTAGGATGTGATAGCACATCGTGGAGCAAGAATAAGAAGGCAGAAAAGAGGAACAGCAGAGAACTGAAAGAGTAATTGGACAGTAAAATTAAGATAATGGAATAAAAATTTTCAATTGGAGTTTAAAGATGAAGGGTAAATTTGAGAAAATTACATAGGAATTAGAATAAAAATAATGAATGAAAGAAAATGAGGGAAACAATGCAAAAGATGCAGTATCTGACTAATAGAAGTGAAAGGAAGTGATGAGAGAAAATGGAAATGAATAGACTATCCGTAAAAACATGTAAGAAAATTTCCCAGAACTTAATAAAATACATGCATTTTCATATTGAAAGTGTCTGTTGAAAGCTCCACGTGATAAACTTAAAAGGAACCACAATAAGAAAATGATTGCAAAATTTCAGGACACTTGGGCAAAGAATGTGAAGTGAAAGATTCCCAAGGGGGAAAATAATTGATTGTATGCAAAAGATTAAGCAATAGAATGACATCAGATTCTCTGAAAGCCAGATGACAGTGAAGCAATGCCTTTCAGATTCTGAGAGAAATGATACTCAGCCTAGCAATTTTTAGCCAAACTATCAATCAAGTATGAAGGTAGAATAAAGTCATTTTCATGCAATGAAAGCTCACATTAAATTCACTTCTATTGTCCGCTTTCTTAAAATGCTACTGAAATATGTGCTTTTTCAACAGAGATAGAAAAATTGAAAAAAAAAAGGGGACCTAGGATCCAGAAAACAGGATACTCAACTCAGAAAAGACAGGCAGAGCAGTGGGATAATAGGTTTGGAGTAGAGCTTGCAGGTCCACAGTCCTGAATAGAACAAGAGAGAGGTTTCAGGGGGAAAACACAGCTGGCACGTGAAGTGATGGATTACTGACCTTATAAAGCATCCCTTGAAACTAGTCAGTAATATGGGAACAGAAAAATTAAGCAAACGGAATAAAAAAAGACAAGTGTTAACTTCAGAAAAAAAACAAATGTCTTGGAAATGGGGAAACTTATTCATGAATATTACTTGAAGTATATTTACATGGTCACAATTGTGTGAATAGTGTCATTATTTATTTGGCTCTATGTTTTATATAATTTACAGTCCTGTTCATTCATTCAACAAACCGTTGTTGAGCATTTGCTATATGAAGGTACTAAACTAGGAGTAGGGAATAAGACGTGAAAAAGAGATGGTCCCTCCCTTCCTGCCTCTAGGGAGCTCAGCATCTAAAAGGAGAGGCAGACATTGTCAAAAAGAAAGTTTTTTCATAAGGATAATAAGGGTGAGTTGCAGTGTTAGGCAAAGAGAAGAGACTGTCTGGCGGGGCCAACAGCAGCTGTCACTATAGTAGAATACTCTATCTGATGCTTGTAATGATGACCTTGAGCTTCTAAGAAAAAAATTATTGGGAATTTTGCCATTTACCAAAGCAGGAAAAGATACATTATCCACTAGAAATAGTCAAAATAAAAAGATATTAAGACATCAGTACTCTTAGGAAGATGGCTGATCACAAATATCCTGAGGATAGCCATTAGTGAAATCAGCTGGTCAGTTGTAACCTGCGGCCAGGGTTGCAGAATGAGAGATTGTTGAGCTCGCCAACAAAAGCTGGGATGGTAGGACGAGAACCTGGAGAAGCAGGTGTTGGGAACGACCCTAGGGGGTGCCTGAAAAGAACAGTAGAAATCTTCCGTCCTGTGGCAAGGAGAAAAATTCTTCCTGTAATACACCTCTCAGTTTATAGTTTGTACTTTGAGTTTTCTGCACGCTACGGTATACTTAGACTAACTGTGTTTACAGAGCCAGGGAAAGGTTAACAATAAAACTTAAGACAAAATGGGTAAAATAGTGAAATGGATTTGTGGAAGAATGCTCCTGAATACACTACCAAGGGTCAGGAATGAAATATTATTCCACGTTCTGATGAAAGGAGTGAAATGTACTTAGAGAGCATATGTTTACCGCCATTCTCACCCTTGAGAACTTGTTATGATGAGGGTAAAAGATTTTTCAAGAACATATAAAACCCCAAAAGCAAATAATTTATGTGAGAGGAGATGATAGGAATGAAATATGGGAAGTTGGCAAACAGTCAACGTCAGTGGTACATGACTTAGCAGATCTAAGAATGCTGAGCGCTATGTCGGCAGAGGGGAAACTAATTGGCCATGGTAGCCTCCCAGTGCTCCAGAAGAGGGATGAGGGGGTGAAAAGAAGAGGGTTGGCTGAAAGTCAGTTTCCGAAGTGGTGAGTTCCCCAAATTTCCTCAGCTATACACAGCTAGAGGAATGAATCTTTCCCTCTGGAGGTTGATTTCCTGGAGAGAGTAAAACAGAGACACAGTTGAGGATGAGAATACCATATGGAACACAGGGAGATTAAGTGAAAGTTTACATCCTGGATAGTGAGACTCCCAGCTCTCTTCCCCACCCTGATTCTCAGATCAATGGCAGCAAGGCTGCCACCTTCTAGCTAGAAGATAGAAGATCCTTTTTTCCGGTGAATTTGTCCAGCCCAAGTAGAAAGAAACTGATATAAGATGACTCCTTACATTGAGGTCCACTGTCAACAAGTCCCACTCATGGGAGCAGAGTGTCTGATCGGCTTCTCAGTGTTCCTCTCTTAAATTTTTTTTTTTTAAAGATTGGCACCTGACAACCGTTGCCAATCTTATTATTATTTTTTCTTCTCCCCAAAGCCCCCCAGTACATAGTTGTATATTCTAGTTAAGAGTGCCTCTGGTTGTGCTATGTGGGACGGCACCTCAGCATGGCCTGATGAGCAGTGCCATGTCTGCACCTGGGATCCGAACCAGTGAAACCCAGGGCCGCCAAAGTGGAGCATGGAAACTTAACCACTGGGCTACAGAGCCAGCCCCCTCCCTTAAATTTGGACAGTCAGGCAGCGATCAACAGCTATCTGAGAAAACAGGTGGAGGTATTAACCTTCCACAAGAGGGGGACACATCTACAGAAACTGTTGTGAACGAGAATAGGATTTGTCCAGAAGAAAATCATGGAGGAAAATAAATGGAGGAAGCAAAAAGGTGAAGGAATTTAGCCTCAGTTGTCTCTGTGAAGTGGGAAGTAAAATCATTTGAAGAGGGCAGAAGATAACAGTACTAGAATGGGTGCTTGGGAGTGTCGGATTGTGGGCTACCATAAACGTTGGAACAGGCAATTGGTAAAGACAAAGGGAGCTCTAATGACCCAGTAGAGGACTTAGCTGAGCTTTTTTTTTTTTTTTTTTTTGCTGAGGACGATTTTCCCTGAGCTAACATCTTTTGCCAATCTTCTTCTTTTTTTGTCGCTTGAGGAATATTAGCCCTGAGGTAACATCTGTGCCTATCTCCTCTATTTTGTATGTGAGTCGCCACCACAGCTTGGCTGACAAGTAGTGTAGGTCTGCACCTGGGATCCATGAACCTGGGCCTCCAAAGCAGAGCACACCAAACTCAACCACTAAGCCATGGGGCTGGTCCTTACCCATGAGCTTTGAATGTGGAAGTTCTTTAATCTGCCCTAGTCTGTGATTTTCCTACAAAGTATAGTAGGTAAGGAAATGCATAGACTAACGTCTGAGTGGGATGTGTCAGCAGAGATGTGGCAGAAGGCCAAGTAGGCAAGGGAGTTGAAAGAACTGATGAGAGATTGATGAGATTAGAGCCAGAGTAACAGAGTGAGTCAAGTGACAGGCAAGAAAGGGAAGGTGAGGGTGATTGGTAGGTTGAAGAAACACAGGGGAATGGTCAGGAACTCCAACAAGGTTAGTAAGTTGCAGGGCTCTGAGAGTGGGGTACTCTAGTGTAAGTCTCCTGAGTGATGGCAGAATGGTTTCCTGTCTCCTGTTACCCAGGAATGAAGACCCATTTCAAATCCCTTTTCTTTCACATACATCCCGTGCTTGCCTCAATTCAAAATTCCTTTTTCCCCCTAATTTACTTGAGTTTTACAGTTTGTATTACATAAATAGCATCTCATTATGTCCTCTCCTTGAAGTGTCCTGTGGTGCATTTCATTTATCATTTAAAATGTTTATTCACATATAACTCAAATCATTTTCCTTCCCTTTATTTATCACCTCCTGAGTATTTTAGGGATGGGGGTCAGTAGTCTTATTTTACTCCTGAGTTTATTTGATCATAGCATTTTATTTGATTTTTCATTGCCACTTTGTCTCATCAAATCTGACAAAGCAGTCTAGGACAGTTGCTGGCACAAAGCAGGACCTATTTGAGGTCACCCGCCTATGTGATATGTGAATATAGCTACCCTCCTGGGGATAGAGTAGATGTGGCAGGCTGGAAATAGCCCTCCAAAGTCCATCTCCTCATTCCTGGAAGCCTGGATTGTTACTTTATGGGGCATTAGTTTGCCAGGGCTTCTCAAGCGCTTTCTGAGGGAGCGCAGACCTGCTGACGCCTTGACTTTGGCCAAGTGAAACTGATTGCGGACTTCTGGCCTCCAGAACTGTGAGAGCATAAATTTCTGTCATTTTAAGCCACCCAGTTTGTGGAAATTTAATATAGCAGCTACAGGAAACTAATATAGTAGGTAGTTATTAAAGTTGTCCTTTCTCTTTCTCTCACAACCTCGCTCTCTCTCTCATGTGTTCTGTCTTTCCAGTGCACGTATACATACAATTGCAAACGCGTAGACAACATTAATTCTCTCCTCTTGAGCAAATGTGCATTCTCACAAATGGTTCAGTTTAAACCAGTAAGAGAGGAGAGAGAAATAAAAAATGTTTTCTTTACTAGTATATATTTATACATACTATGTATATCCCAAAACACCACCATTAAATGGTGGAATTAATTCCCTAAGTTATTACACACAACAGTACTAATTCTATTCATGCATCCTTCCTCTTCCCTCTCAAATTATGCAAACTTAGGCTTGCTGAATAAGAAAGAGCTCCATTTCTGAGTCACAAAAAATAACTCTTAAAGTCTATTTAAAATTTTTTTAAAAATTATTTTCTACTTAGGGAAAAGTTGCAGTAATAGTATAGCCTTCTCATATACCCTTCCAGCAGCTTCCCCTGATGCCAACGTCTTACATAGAACTGTAATACAATGATTGAAACCAGTGAATTATCCTTGATACAATCTATTAACTAACCCACAGATCTTATTTAGATTCCACCAGTTTTCCCATTAATATCTGCATATGTAACACAAACAACTTCTCAGAGGGCAAAAGTACACTGTAATTTGTCTCTCACTTAACATCTATTTTGGGAAGCCTACCTGTTTGGATCACAAGAGCAGAATAAAGACACCAATGCCATTAGTTTGGCAAATATGTTAATTAAACATAAAATCTGCATAGAGAAAATTAATGTCTTGGAGTACTTGGCATGAAATTCCAAACTTGTAAACTAATAGGAAATTCAATAATACTATTTATAAAAATAGCGTTATAGCAGGAATACATCATTTGTCCCCCACCCCAATGTGACTATCTCACAAAGAAAGTTAAAGCCGTCCCAGTGGAACGACCTCAATTTCTCTCTAACAAAGATGCAAATACACCAGTATCCTCACCACCTACAGCCGATCCCTTCTCCCCTGAACTGTGGATGCTGTCCCCATTTGCCTTCTCAAAACCTTTCAATATCAATTTGTTTTTTTCTATCTTGAATATTTAGCCTTTCCTTTTCAACGTAATGCTTCCCATGACTTAACACAAGTTCACATCTCTCCACTTGTATAAAACAAACAAATAACAAACAAAATCCCCTTAAAACCACACCTCAAATCCAACTAAAGCCTCCTCTCCACCCTCCCCCTCGTAGCTAAACTTGTCTGAGTTTTCTATATTTGTGGTCTTGTTTTCTCATCTCAATTCCAACTTGGCTTTTGTCCCCTCATTTGAAGGACACAGATTTCCCCAAAGTCATCAGCTGCTTCCACACTGTTGAATTCTTCAGTTATTTCTTCATCTGTACTGCCCTTAGGAATCTCAAGAGCAGACGTCATTCTTCCTCAGTATTACACTTTCTCGCTTTCTTTTGACTTTGGTGACTAGACAGTCTCTTGCTTTTCTTTTTTCTTTTTCTTTTTCTTTTTTTTTTTTTGAGGAAGATTAGCCCTGAGCTAACATCCGCCACCAATCCTCCTCTTTTTGCTGAGGAAGACTGGCCCTGAGCTAACATGCGTACCCATCTTCCTCTGCTTTATATGTGGGACGCCCACCACAGCATGTGTGCCAGTAGTGCCATGTGTGCACCCGGGATCCAAACTGGTGAACCCCGGGCTGCTGAGAAGCGGAATGTGCACACTTAACTGCTGCATCACTGGGCTGGCCCCTCCTGCTTTTCTTCCTACCCCTCTAGCTGCTCTTTTGCTAGGACCTTGTCAGGCTAATCCTTTTCTATCCAATCCATCATATGATGGACATCATCAGGATTTGGCTGTAGGCCCCTTCTTCTCTTACTCTGTGTTCTCTCCCTAGAGGAGCTCACCTCATCTTCGGTTACCACATGTATACCAGTGATTCCCAAATTTATATATCTAGTCCAGACCTCTCCTCTGAGTTACAGACTGATAGACTTAACTACCTTCTTGGCACTTCCTATTGGGCATCTTTAAAGGCCCTTAAATTTTCTGCGCCCCTGACAGAAGTCATGATTTCCCCTCTTGCCTAATCACTCCTAAACCTGGTTCATCTCTAGTGTTTTCTATCTTAGGGGATTACATTGCTATTCAATCGGTTATGCAAGTGTTGACTCCCCCTCTATTATCTTTTGATATTTAAACTATCAACCTCTTATAGACCGTTCAACAATTTCTTAATTTCTTAAGTCTCTCAATTTTCCTCAATCTCTACTGAAACTGTTGCAGTCCGATGGTTTCCTCTTCATGGTTTGCCTACCAACGCATCTAAATACATCTCCTCCTGTAGGCTCCTCCTCATTCTCCAAACACCTGGCATTACAGTCACCCTTGTCATGATTTTCTCTCTACTTGGAACGGTTTTGCTCCCCTCTTAACTAATTAACTCCTACCTATTCTTCAAATATCAGCTCAAGTGGCACATCCTTAGGGGAAATTGTAACACTCGAGGTTTGTATTTATAAGCAACAGAAGCTTTTCTGGTTCCAAAGCAGAAAAAAGAGCATATTAAAAAGATATTTGTAATATACAGATGGAATGGTTGTGCAGACTGGAGAACCAAGCTCCAGCATTGAGGAATAATGTGCCAACTACACCTCAGAAACTGGTCTGGGGGAGGAAACTTCTACCACTGTCATGGGACACTGTGTGGTAGAGTTTGTAATGCTGCCATTTCTACACTGGGTATTTATCTGAAGGCAAACACAACTGAGACGGAAGAGAAGTAGAAAGAGAGAGAGAGAGAAAGAGAGGAAGCTGAGGAAGCATCCTGGCCACAAAGGAAGCTGGGGAAGCAAGTATCTGACAATTTCAGCGTCTATAGTGGGAGGTGTTTTCTTGCTCCCACCAGGGCTTATAATGTAGGACATTCTCTAAACATTTGAAGGAAGCTCAGATATTGGGTAGTGAAAAAGAAATATACATCTCCACTGTAAAAGATTTCTCTCCTCTTCTTGATAAGTTAAATTTCTTTGCTGATTCTCATTGCAGCATGTATTTCTTAACAGCACTTGTAACAGTTGGAATTTTACACTTATAAAACGTGGTCTCAATTTGTCATGTGCTGGTTATCTATTTCCTTTAGTAACCTGACAGCTTCCTAAGAGAGCCTGTGTCCTTTTTGCTCACCTGTGTATCCCCAACATTTAATACATTAAGTGATCAAAAAATATTTCCTGAAAAATTTAACCTTCAAAATTTTATTTCTATCAAAATAGATTAAATAAGCATACAAATTGCTATTTGGTAGATTTATTTTGTGCTTCTCTTTCTCCTTCTAAACCCAGATGAGAGAGAACACCCTAGTGCTGTCGTTTTGTGGAAGGAAGAAAAGTTATTTGTTTGCAGGTAGCCTTTATAAGAACAGCCACTGGATGAATTCTAAAATGCCTATCACATTGAGCCAGGACATAACAAAGGTTTCTTCAGTTCTTAAAGTAAATATGGTAGTAACTTGAGCATTAAGAGACTTCAATACAAAACTACATTGTACTCCTGGCACATTCCTTTTGGATTCTCGGCTCAAAAGCATTTTTGGCTTCATTCATTCTGCCCTGAGGGTGTAACTACTACACTCCCTGTTAATATTGTCAGAGGCAGGCGCACAGAGAAGGAAGTCCTGCCAAATTGGCCCGGTGAGGTTAAGGCATTTCCAAAAAAGAAATGTTCACATCAAGAGAGCTTTTTGTTGTTATTTTTATTTTATTTTATTTCTTGTGAGGAAGATTGGCCCTGAGCTAACATCTGTGCCAATCTTCCTCTATTTTATGTGGGATGCTGCCACAGCATGGCTTGATGCTAGGTCTGCGCCCAGGATCCAAACCTACGACACCCGGGCCACTGAAGTGGAGTGCATGAACTTAACCGCTATACCACCAGGTCGGCCCATGTTGTTAATTTTTAGTGGCCATATACCATTTAGACTCTTGGGGCTGTTTCTGAATTTGTATTTAGGCTTAAATGTAAATAATCCTAGAGAGATAAAAATTTGGTAAGATAAAAATTCAGGAGACATGAGTTTAGTATAAAGTTTTCTATGGACATATGCTCTTATCAGTTTACTAGGGCTGCCGTAACAAAGCACCACAAGCTCAGTGGGCTAAACAACAGCAATTTATTGTCTCATGGTTGTGGAGCCCAGACGGGGAGATGAAGGAGTTGGTAGGGTTGCATCCTTCTGAGGGCTGTGCCTCCCTTCTAGCTTCTGACAGCCTCAGGCATTTGTTGCTAGTAGATGGCATTCTCTCTGTATTTTCACATTGTCTTTCCTCTGTGCTGTCTGTCTCTATGTCCAGATTTCCCCTTTTTATAAGGACACCAATCATATTGGGTAAGGCCCCCCTAATGATCTCATTTTGACTTGATTGCCTCTGTCAAGGCCCTATCACTCAATAAAGCTACATCTGAGGTATTGGGGGTTAGAACTCCAATATATCTTTCTTGAGGAGGGACAGCGTTCAACCCATAACATCCTCTAATCTGGGAAACCCCAGGAGCAGACAGACTATATGCAATGCAGGCTGCATGACAAGCCGGTTCACGTAAGCAAAGGCACTGGCCAGTGGCTGACTGACTAAGAAGAGGACCACAGACAGGATAAGCTCAGCTGCCAACAGCTGCACTCTCAGATAAAGAGCAGATTGCACCTGGAAAAGGGACCTGGCCTCCCCGTAGGCCTTCTCAGTCTCGTTCCTGCCCCCAGATAGAAGCACCAAGAACTTACTGATTTTTGCAAACAAAGATCAGACCAGTGCTTTGATCTTGTAAAATTTTCAAGATCAAATTAATTATTAGTTAAGGAATTAAATAAAATGGAAGTGGTTAAATGAAATCCTGTACAATTTAGTTATTTCCTTACAGAAGGAAATATCATTATCACAGCCCCAGCCACCTTTACTGCATAGGCCCTGTCAGGGAGGAAATTTTAGACTAATTTGTGGGATTCTTCAACAAATGTTTGTCTGCCCCACTAGAGTGTTACCTCTCTGTGGGCAAGGTTTGCATTTTCGCCGTTGTTTTGTTCTGGTTTAGATTCCCAGAATTGATCACAGGTGTCAGCACATAGTATGGTCTCAATAAATAATTGTTTATTATGAGTGAATCATCAAGGTAGCATTTGAATAGATTCATTTATTATTTAGTCAAATACTGCATTATTTATTCATCTAATCTTTCATAACTAATAATACTTATTGTTCTACAACTGTGGCTTGAGAGATGCAAGAGAGGTTACAATGATTAAAAAGTAACGTTTTGTCTCAAAGAGCTTAGGATTTATAAGGAGAACCAAAATATTAAAAAATCAAGTGGTACAGATACTGTATGCAGTGGTAATATATAAGACCAGTGAGAGAGGAATAAAAGTACTATAGACATCCAGAAGGTGAGAGAGACTATTATATTCTGAGAGAGCAGAGAAAGTTTATGAAGGAAATATTTGAGACAAGTCTTAATAGATGAATAAGATTTTGAGAAATAAAAATGATAGTAAAGGGAAAATAGGGAGAGAAAGGACCAAAAGTGATACTTTTAGTATAGCAAGTAGGTGTATTGCCAGAAAAACAAAACAAAAACAGAGAGTTGTTGACAAAATTAAAAGTTGGATTGGGACCCTCATTTGCCAGACTGAAGCGTATGTATAACTTGCATGATTGGTAAAGATTTTTCAACAGGGCAATGCTGGGATTAGAGAGTTTCCTTGGGAAGACTGCTGGGTAGCAGTGGGTGGTATGGGTTGAAATGGAAGAAGTGAAGTGAGAAAGATCCTTTAGGGAGCTGCTATGTTAGTCTAGGCCGGTGGTGGCCAAACAGGGGTGGATCCAGTTTTTGTGGGACCTGCACCTTAGACAATTTGGACACTTTAAGAAAAGTAATACAAAACCATGTATTAAAGTAAGTACTTATTTAAGGAAAAAGAATCATAAAAATTACATATTTTAAAGAGCTAATTAATACCATAAACATGAAAAATCCGGAAAAGTATCATAAGTTTTTTACATTAAGAATCTGATACACATTTATAGTATTTTATTTTCTTACATTTTTTGACTGCAAGCTCCTTGATTGCCTCTTCCTAACAACAATATTGTAACATAACTTTCTATAGAGAGAACAGAAAGGCGATTTCCTTTTTTCTATGGTATGACTAATCACAGTTTAAAAAAGTTGTTGATAATTTAGAAAAGCTTTTTCCAATTTTGCAAGTGGCTACTGATAAAGTCACACTGAGGTGGATTCTGATATGATCGGATACATAAAACATGCCTTTACTCAGAGACCTACGGGCTGTTGTTTTATACACAGGAAATCTAATAATTCTCCTTTATAAATTAGCCATCAGAAAAAAATAGTGCATTTATAATTGTATACACTGCATTATGGAATATATTCTTGACAAGGCAGAACTTCTTTTGATGAGGCATTGATGAGAACCGAATCTTCTACTTCTAAATGTACACATCTAGTGATTGAAAAAATTTCCCCACACCAGCTTCTGGCTCTATACCTCTCAAATCTTGTCTCTTACCCCCTAATTCTGACAGTGCTGGAAGCATGAGATCACTTTCATATCAAGATATGACCTCTGCTTTGTGTCACAAGGCTGACTGAGTCAGCATAGTAAGCGACTGGTGTATTCCCGGAAACCATTCCTATACCTGAGTAACTGGCAATAAACTTGCCACAAAAGGAAGTGACTATGGACCACTTAACAGACCATGCTAAACCCACCCTAAGTGTGTCTCCAACTCATTTTCCCCTCATCTGATAATTCCAATGCCTCTTGACAAAAGAGGTGGTTGCTGCTCCGGGACATGTGATTGGAAGGGATGTTGAAATGGAAATGGATAGTAGTCTTAAACAATTGCAGTTAAAAATATCTTTTTTTTTTTTTTTAGGAAGATTAGCCCTGAGCTAACTTACGGCCAATCCTCCTCTTTTTGTTGAGGAAGACTGGCCCTGAGCTAACATCCATGCCCATATTCCTCTACTTTATATGTGGGACGCCTACCACAGCATGGCTTTTGCCAAGCAGTGGCATGTCTGCACCCAGGATCCTACCCGGTGAGCCCCAGGTTGCCGAAGCAGAACATGTGCACTTAGAACATGCACACTTAACTGCTGCGCCACCGGGCCGGCCCCTAAAATATCTTATTTTTGCAAAGTTTATGAAAATACATGACCCACTGACCATATTGCTAGGGCCCTAGGGCAGGCACATTCTAAGATGGCTCCAATGATCCCCATCGCGTGGTATTCATACCCCTGTGAAATCCCCTTTCCTGAGTGTAGCCTGGCCTAGTGATTTGCTTCTAACAATGTGACAGAGATAATGGGATTAAGTTATGTAAGATAGTCACTATCATCTTGCTAGCTGACTTTCTCCCTTGCTGGCTTTTATAACGCAAGTTGCCATGTTGGGGAGGTCCATGTAGCAAGGAACTGAGGGTGGCTTCTGGCCAACAGTCAGTTAGAAACTGAAGCAGGAAGCTGTCAGTCCAACAGCCTCTGAGAAACTGAAAATCTGTCAACAATCATGTGCGTTTGGATACCAATCCTTCTTAAGGTGAGCCTTCACATGAGGTCCCAGTTCTGGCCAACTCCTTGATGGAAGCTTTCTAAGAAACCTTGAATCAGAAGACCCAGTTAAGTCATGCCTTGATTCCTGAACCAAAGAAATTGTGAGATAAAATGTGTGCTGTTTTAAGCTACTAAATTGTGAAGTTATCTATTACACAGTAACAGAAAACAAACACAAGTCCCTTCAAGGGTCTTGGGATTGGTACAAACAAAGGGCCTCAAAGCTTAATTTATTTGCTTCATAGTAAATCTACCTTTGAATATGGGCCTGAACCAGGGTTGTGGCTATGAGAATAGCACTTTAAAATTTCCTACAATCATCCTTTATCCTGTATTATTATTTGCAGCACTTTATCTCTGGGTGGATAGCATGGGTTTGGTGCTGGTGATTGCCCAATTGAGTAAAAGACAAAATCATCTGCCAAAGGTAAGAGGTTGAGGGGATTTAAGGAAAGAACATGTTTCTTTGAACCATTTTTGAAAATTAAGACATCAACAAGAAATGATAGGCGTAAAGTAGGGAGAGTGGGGCAGACACCCAAAGTTAGAGAACACAAATCTAACGATGTTGTAAGTATGATTCTCTTACTTTCTCCAGCAAAGTTTGGCAGCTTTGGTGTGGAAGCTGAGAAAGAGACGGTGAGATGGCTGGTTACCCAATGCGGAGATCTGTGATGTCTTTATGTGATTCTGGCCCCGTTGGATGAAAAGTACTGTTAAAAAAGGTGACGTAATAGGATAATAAGAAGACATATAGGGCCTGGAAGTCACAGTGAGATGGAGAAATGGATTCAGTAGATATAATAGACAAAGAAGAGAGGGGAAAGAACGACATGGTTAGCAAAGGGACTCGATTTTGAGAACTTAAAAGTGAAATACTTTTGAGGATCATGAGTTGGATTTGGTCATATAAATATGTGTTTGAGATGGAGGGAAAAGAAAATTCATTGATGTTTAAAGCAAAAATTACGACAGGCTCTCAAAATGATCAACAATTTTTGAAGTTATAAAAGATGACTATAGGGGACAAGATTTTGAAAGATGACTGTGAGCTAGATACCTTCCATAAGCCTGATCCTGTCTGCTCTTCACTTCTGAAAGTATATATTTTTTGGTGTGGCACATCTAAATTAATATTTGCCTTGTTGTCAAAACACATCCTATCATTCTATTAGTAACAAGAAAATTTAACATAGGAAGTTAAATGTGTATGCTGAATCATTTCAATTTAAGAAATACAAACAATATTATCCCTAAGATTAACAGCATATACTTCCTTTAGCAGCTCTTTTATGCCGCATCTAATTGATTCTAACTAAATGAGTCATTAACAGATGCTACAGACAGTCATCTATTTGAATCTGGTTATCAGTAGGGACCTAGAGTCACAGTTCCTCTCTTAATCTTGTCTTTTGATTCTACAGGCAGAAAGGTCAGATGGGTTGTTTTGGCCAGTGAGCACCCTTCTGGGTGCTGGAGTGAAGATCTCACCTAGAGTTAGAGAAACAGAGATTACAAAGCTGAGTGTTAAGAGGAAAATGGAGATTAATAAGTCATAGCAGCAAGTCTGAATGGTCTCTAATAATGTCGTTTTTATTTTATAAGTTAACTATCATCTCTGAAAAACCTTTCAGTATTCGGGTAAATTCTCACAGAATGGGTTCTTTTTCTTCTTTATGTCACAACTAAAGACCCAGACTTGCTAGCGGACAAAATGCAGGCACTGAGCCTAGGCTGGGTCTATCAGAAGTAAAGGGAAGGTATTGGCCTTGAGGGGAGCTTCCATTTTGGCTCAGGCAAGTGGCAACAGATGCATTAAACTTTCAGCCTTGGCAGTGGCAGGGGCAGTTTCCAGAGGGTCCAAGGCAGAGTTCCTGGCACAGAAGTAGCATTGAGAAGGTGGCAACTGCCAAGTTTCCTCTAGTTCTCAGTGGGAAGGAAAGCAGCAGCGACAGCAGGTGTTTTCATCAGGCCAGTTCTGTTGTGAGGTTTTGGGCTTCATTCCTGAGAACTAGCCTGAAGTCTGGTACACCAGCCTTCCCAGCAATTTTGAGATTTTTGAATATGCTTTGAATAAATTCCCCTTTTCCCTGATCAGTCAGAGTCATCATCCGCTGATTGCAGCTAGAACCCTGACAGCACTTCTAAGCAATTGCTTTTGCCTGAGGATGGTTTCAGGGTTCTTTTCTCACCGGGGTGTGGGGAGGGTATAGCAACATGTAAATAACTGGGGTTGGGGTCAGCAAGCCCCTTGGTTCAGACAACCCCTCCGCGATGAGAAGCGGCTTTGGATATTAGATAAAGCTTGGTGGAAGACTGTATGAGTTGGCTAGGGCTGCCGTAACAAATACCATGGACTGGGTGGCTTAAACAACAAAAATTTATTTTTCTCATAGTTTTGGAGATTAGAAGTCCAAGATCAACGTGTTGGCAGGTTTGGAGTTCTTCTGAGGCCAATCTCCTCTGCTTGCAGATGGATGCCCTCAGGCTGCCTCTTCACACCGGCTCCCTCTGTGCATGCGCCCCCTAGTGTCTCTTCTTTGTGTGTCCAAATTTCCTTTTACAAGGACGCCAGTCAGGTTGGATGAGGGTCCACCCTAACCATCTCATTTTAACTAATCACCTCTTTAAACATCCCATCTCCAAATACAGTCACACTGGAGATACTGGATGCTAAGACTTCAATATATGAATTTTGGGGGACACGATTCAGTCCTTAGCAAAGACCTTGGCATTTTACTTGCTTAACAAGGAAACTATTTGAACAAACCAAAGTAATAGAATGCATCAACTTTGTGGCATTTTCAACCCTCCAATTACTTTTCACTTTTCCCTGCTGCACCCATATCCCAGCCTGAATGACCTGAGAGGGAACAACCCAGGTTGTGTCACTGGCGAGTACTGTACACAACAGCCAGCTCTTAGCTTTTACAATGAAGAGTCCTTGCGACAAAAATGTTCCCGGGGGCAGCCTCTTATTTCTGGAATGCTTTAGAATCTGTTAAGGACTTCCACCAGGCCAACCAAGATGTTATCTTTTTCCACTCCAAATAGGAGATCTACGCTAGTGCCTAAGCCTTGCTCATATTATAAAATCTCCAAATTGCTTTTAGTTCTTCTCTCTTAATTACGAACCGACAGCCAATGATCAACAGATGTATTAGGAAAACCTCTAAAACGAGAGAGAAAAACCACAGTAAAAACAGACAATGTAGGAAGTGTAAGAAAAGCCTATTATAATTAATATCATTAGACAGATAAGAGATTCCTTTCATGAAACAAGGATATGATATTATTTAAAAATATGCAAAGAACGAGAAAGAGCTTTTGCACATTAAAACACATAATAGCATAAATTAAAAATTCAATATTATGGGCTGGCCCAGTGGTGCAGCAGTTAAGTGTGCACGTTCTGCTTTGGTGGCCCGGGGGGTCTGCTGGTTTGGATCCTGGGTGTGGACCTACACACTGCTTGTAAAGCCATGCTGTGGCAGGCGTCCTGCATCAAAGTAGAAGATGGGCATGGATGTTAACTCAGGGCCAATCATCCTCACCAAAAAGAGGAGGATTGGTAGCAGATGTTAGCTCAGGGCTAATCTTCCTCAAAATAAATAAATTAATTAGTTAAATAAAAATTCAATAATAAGGCAGAAAATAAAGTCAAGAAAGTTTCACAGAAAGCAAACATCAAAGACCAAGAAACAGAAACTATGATAAAGAAGGTAAGAAAATTAGAATGTCATGGAGGATATCTAATCTAACTAATAGGTATTCTAGAAGAGAGGACAGAAAAGAAGGGAAGAGGAAATGACCAATGGAATACTCTAAAGAGTTTCTTAAAACAAAGCGTGTGGTTTTAGATAGAAAGGCCCATAAGCACTCAGCACAATAGATAAAGACCCAAGTCAAGAAACTTCATAAAACTTGACGTATCAGACATGAAAAGAGATCCCCAAATTGTCTAGGGTGAAAAACATGTCACACACACACAAAAGTGGAAATCAGAATGGCACTGGCCCTTTTAACAGTAATACCGTAATGTAGAAGATAGTGGAGCAAGATCTTCAAACTTCTAAGGATTTTGAATCAACAATTCTAAAATTATCAATTAGGTGAGTAGGTAACACAAATTCTTAGACACGCAAGTTCTCAAAAAAAAATTTTGGAAATTAGGTAAAGTAGGTGGGTGGCATGTCCTTTCATTGTCGTTTGGGACCAAAGGCTATGCACAGATACTGAGCCTGGGCAATATCATCCTCAAGGGGATACAAATTAGTTCTTGGAGGGCAAAAAAATCTTAGCTATTAGAATAGTTTGTGGTCCTCCAAAGCTCAACCTTACTCTACCCTTAACTAAAGAATTAAATAAAAATTCTTTATATTCAATTTCTCCTTTTGGATTTTCTTGGCTATCACACCAGCAGCATTGACGTTGAGTTCATGGGAGAGACAACAACAGGTGCAGGCAGTGCTACAAAACCAGGGTGAGTGGATGGCTGGACTGAGGAACTGTCTCCGGATGGACTGCTTGGTCTCAGAGCCCTGCAGTGAGAGGTGGCCGGCTCCTGCCTGTGCGCTGCCTTGTTGACGGTGTCTGTGGTTGATGCTTTGTGTGCCTTGGACTTTGAGAATTAACTAAAAATAGTTTATATTCTAATATTTGATTCTACAAAAGTTATTCAGCCCATCATTAATCATGTCAAGGTCTTAAGAGAAAAAATGTCCACATTATTTAAATAGATATCTGGAAGCTAGTTAAAAGCTATTTTTTAATGTCAATCAGAATTTAAAAGTTAGCTTCACTAAAAATGATTTTTATAAAATGAATATAATTTTGCCTAGTTTTACTCCTACTGAAAGTAGCAGTTTTGCGCTATTTAAAAAAAAACTCTGCGTTGTTAAATATGCACATAAATGGCGTTTGCATATGTAATTAATAATTACTATTTATATAAGCAAATAAATTACATTAGAAGTTAGAGTAGTTCCTCCCCTTATCTGCAGGGGATTTGTTCCGAGGCTCACAGTAAATGCCTGAAACAATGAATAGCTTTTATTATTCAATTCATAAGTTTCCAATTGCACAACATTCTGAGTAGTGTGACAAAATCTTGACCCGTCCTGCTCTGTCCTGCCTGGGACGTGAACCATCCCTTTATCCAGTGCACCTGTGCTATATATGCTACCTGCCCATTAGTCACTTAGTAGCTGTCTCTGTTGTCAGATGGACTGTCATGATATCCCAGTGCTTGCATTCAAGGAACCCTTATTTTACTCAATAATGGCCCTAAAGTGCAAGAGCAGTGATGCTGGCAACTCAGATATGCCAAAGAGAAGGCATAAAGTGCCTCCTTTAAGGGAAAAGGTGAAAGTTCTCAACTTAATAAGGAAAGAAAAAAACCATATCCTGAGGTTGCTAAGATCTGTGGTAGCTTTTATTACAGCATGTTGTTATAAGTGTTCTATTTTATTATTATTGTTTTTAATTCTTACTGTGCCTAATTTATAAATTAAACTTTATCACAGGTAAAGGATATGTATAGGAAAAAACATAGTATATATGGGATTTGGATATAGCACAGATAAACAGTATGTACATCGACAGATATACAGTGTATCTATGGTATTAAAATTTCATAATTAGAAAGTATATCTTAAAATGCTCCTTAGAGAGGAGATAAGAAAAAATATTGAGAGACACTGCTCTAGGGAAAAATATTCATTTGATTCATGATTTACTATTGATTAAAGTTCTCAGATTCAGTGACATTACATGTTAATAATTAGATTTTTGTCTGGTAGAGATATAAATAATTTCTGTCCCATCCACTGGAAAAAGTGACCCCGCTCCCAAATTATGGTTTATAGCCCAATGGGCATTAACCAAATTCGCATCTAACCCAGTAACCTTACCTTCCTGTTAATATCTAGCTCCTCAAATGCTCTTTGAACTGGCCATTGCATCTTACTTTGACATGTGTTCATTTTGTATTTGCATAAAGGTCATGATTTTATCTTTGTGAAAATTACACTTGAACACCCTTTATTTTCTCAGAGAGGATGTT
Organism: Equus asinus; assembly: GCF_041296235.1. Lineage (NCBI taxonomy): Eukaryota > Metazoa > Chordata > Mammalia > Perissodactyla > Equidae > Equus > Equus asinus. The sequence continues at coordinate 177,403,874 of NC_091790.1, forward strand.
GAGGATGTGGTCTATTAAAATCAGGGAATAAAAAAAAAAATCAGGGACTAAACCAAGAACAAAGGAGCTATGGGAGCCTGGAGAGAAGGGATCCCACATAAGAGAGAGGGGAGGGGTTTCGCATTCTGCGGGAGGAGGGAACTTCTAGGATGACAACCCTGTGGCAGGCCCAGAGAGCAAAGCTTCCAGATGGGAGCAAGATGATAGAGGGCTCCCCAAGAAAAACACCAAACTGAGGGATCACTTAAAATGTCTGGATTTATTAAGAGAAGTTTCAGAGTTCTGTCCAAAAGTTTAGAACAGAATTAGCGATAGGCACGAAGAAAGTTAAACAAACTACAAAATAAGAATTTCAGGAAACCAACAAATTTGTGCAAGAAAAGTCATCCATTAGCTTGCTACGTGTCCCCGCTGTGAATAATATGTAAATAGACGTAATAATGTTAATACTGAATATTGATTTACCTCCCGAAATGTGATATAACTATAATTGGGGAGAATTTGTGTGTGAGAGGAAGGTGAGGAGAGTAAGTAGTTTAAATCCCCTACTCTAATAACAAGGGAAAAGATAATGTGGAAATTTGATAAATCAAGAAATACTGATGTAAACATTTGTGATAGTCTTTTGATGTGTCAATTGACCAGGCTACAGTCCTCAGTTACTCAATCAAACATTAATCCAAGTGTTACTGTGAAGGTATTTTATTGGTGTAAAGTCCATAGTCAGTTGACTTTAAGTAAAGGAGATTATCCTAATGTTGATGGGCTTGATTCAATCAGTTGAAAGGATTTAGGAGCAGATCTGAGGGTCCCTGAAAAAGAAAATTCCACCTGTGTACAGCACATCAGCTCATGCCCAGGAGTTCTAACCTGACCTTCCTGACGGCCTGCCCTATGGATTTCGGACTTGCCTAGCCAGCCGCCACATTCACATAAGTCAAGTCCTTGCAATAATCTCTTAATAAATATCTTCTACTAGTTCTGCTTCTCTCGTTGAACTCTGACTGATAGAACGTATCACTTCAAAATATACAGATGAATCGTCAGACACAACTGTAAAACAATTAAATGTATTTACTGAGTTAAGGGCTGGAAGATGAAGAGTTTTAAATGTTATTGAACACAATAAAAATTAAATTTAAGAAAGAGAGAAGGAGGCCTAGTTGTTATTGGTGCCCACCTTTCCCTTTGCTCTTTAGAAGCAGCTCACATGATATGCCATGAAATATTTGTAAAGTTGGTGAAGGCTAGTTTCATGTATTTATACATACTTCCAATCCCTTCTCCCATCTGGTCCCCCTTCCCCTCGACACGCACTGATTCAGTTATTCCTTGTTCTCAACTCTCTTCTTTTCCCCACTTTTGACTTTGCATTAACCCATATTAGTATAACCTGTTCTTGTTGCAGGGGAAGCATGGAAGAAAATTGGCAGAAGGACTTGTTTTGATGAGTAGGGAGGTGAAGAAAAGCCTGGAAGTGCAGAGAGCTTCTCATTGGTTGTTCATTATGGGGGGACATAGAGAACAGGTCAGGAGGGCTCAGCTGCTGAAGATCCTGCTTCCAAAATAAGGGAAATCATCAGAGTCCAGAGCTCAGCAGATGATGGACACTTGGAGACAAATGAAGTCAGGTGAAATCTCTTGGAAGAGATAATGTCTAAGTACAAGCATCCCTCCTCACTCAAGAAAGCCTACTCTTATAGACAAAGAGCTATTGGTCAGAAAGAGAAGTGAACTGGGCAGAGCATTTTTAACCAAAGGCTGAATTCTTCCTGCAACCTAAGTCCCAAACTCCGGACACAACTGCTCTGATTCCTGAGGTTCTCGTGGAGCTGGAAAGCAGATAAATGGAAGAGGTGGTCCAGCATTTCAACTGAACATGGACATTTGGATGCTATATGTTTAATATCTAGTGACATAAATCAACGTGCAGGTTTCAGTGTATCACACTTTCCAGCTTCTAGGCAAAGATCTATAATACCAAATATTCCACCCTCCACCTACCAGGTGATTGGGGCCTCTCTCTCCAAGCAAAGATGGCAGGGATTGGGAGGTGAGGATGGGCCTCTTGGAAAAAGTGCAGATTTTAAAAAATATATACCATTCTATATGTTAGAACTTTTCATACATGCAGTTATAACTCTATATGCTGGTTTGTAAATTTTTCACAATATAACATGAAAACTTAATAAACTATAAATCATTAAATAATTCATTCTATAAATATTTTTTGATGATCTCCTGTAAATATTTTTTGAAGTTAGTGCAAGAAAAACTGCTGCCACCCTAGTAGCTCTGAGTTCTAAAAACTGTTTTGTTTCTTGGGCATAATCTAGCAGTAACATATTGCTGCTGAGGATCTAGGTATTGATCTTGGTTAATTCTATTGACCCTTTCTAATGCACTGCCATTTTCCCTAATAGATGAGAGAAATCTATTTTTATAGTTATGGCTATATCAACCTGTCTAAAATATATAATTCATATGTAAACTGATACTCTAAGAAAAAACAGAACTTCCCATTGACACTTTTTAGTGAGAGCATAGATCAACTGCAAAATCCAGGGACGGCTTCTTATTTTCAAGTTTACCTGAGAATGTAAACATTTCCATCTTTTGGTTGAAATTTAGACTAATTTATTTAGAAATTTGAGTCATACCTTAGTGATTTAAGAATAAATTTATTCAGCACGTTGTTTACTGAATAATTACTGTATGCCAGGTCCTTTGCTACACTCTGGAAATAAAAGTGGAGGGAAAAGTGACTTGGGAGAAAAGAGTCATATAAGTAAATAAATCACAATGTAACACAGTAGGAGCTTTTTTGAAGAAGAAAATTAGCCTTCAGTTAACATCTGCCGCCAAGCCTCCTCTTTTTTTTTTTTTTTTTTTTTTGCTGAGGAAGACTGGCCGTGACCTAACATCCATGCCCATCTTCCTCTACTTTATATGTGGGACGCCACCTCAGCATGGCTTGACAAGCAGTGCATAGGTCCACACCCAGGATTTGAACCAGCGAATGCTGGGCTGCCAGAGCAGAACATACAAACTTGACCACTGTGCCACTGGGCTGTCCCAGTAGGAGCTATTAAAGCAACTTGAATATAGTGTGATGTGAGGATATACCTTAAGGTCAACTCACATTAAGAGGCCACATTTAAAAAATGTATTTTTTGTGAGATACTAAAAATGTAAATGAAGCTCACTTTCCTTATTTACCCAGAAACTTCAAGAAGGTTGGTTGATAGCTTCAAGAACTCACAACTTTGTGAGTCCCGAAAGGAGTGAAGTTGCCTAAGGAAAAGCATTCAGCTGAATAATGGTTGAAAAATTATACAGAATACCAGAGAGAGGTGAAACGATATTCCACCCGGCAGCTCAGGTGCAAACTTCATCAGTAGCAGGGTGGGGGTAGCGTTGGAAGATGGAACAGAGATATTATTACTCAAAATGTTAGAGTGTTAATATACTTTTGCTCAGGACCAGGGAAGGAGGGTGCCTTTTTGGGGAGGGAAAAGGCACTTTGGGGGTCTGTGTGGCTTTGAGGATGGAGATATCTTTATTTAGAGGCAAGTTTGGCTGTAGTGAATTACAGGGAAGATGAGGAGAGGGACTCATAGCTGAGGAGAGAGCGGAAAGCAAGGCATTGTTTCCCTTTTCATTTCCTTTTTAATTACTGGGTCAATTCACTAATTAGGAAAAGAGCCTGGAATTTGGAGGTCCAACCATGATTCTGTGCTTCAGAGAAGGCACTTTGTGGTTACAAAGATTGTATCAGTGGTAAAAGATCTCCATAAGTAAATAATACTAGATATAATTGGAAGAGTAACTTGTCACCTAAAGTTGTCTAATTTGCATCCAAGAAATAATTTAAATAATGAAAGTCACTAGCTTAAAAAAAAGATCTATGAAAACATTAAAATGTATGTGACTATATTTGGCAAGATCTTTTGTAGTTGAGAAAACTATGCCCCATATACTTCACAGATACAAAAATACAAACTAGCACAAAGCATGTAATTAGATTTTAAAATGACAAATAGGGAAATAGTGCTGAAAATATCTAGTCAGGCTAAAGAAAAACTACTTGCAATGAGAGAGACGAGAAAAAACTTTTCTAAACTGTGGCAGTTGCTTATGAACCTGTCGGTACTATTAACAATACAGAATGGTTATTTTGACAAGGCAAATGCTGTCAAGTTAGCTTTAGAATAGTAAAAATAACTTTGGCTTTGGAAACTGAATGACATGCATTTGAACCTTAGTTTTGTCGTCTTCCTAGCTGTGTGAGGACCCAATATGACAATGTTTGGGGAATGTGCTATGACAGGTAAAGACCAATACAAAAGAAGAGCTTTGGGTATTAAAGGCATTGTTTCCAGAAAAGTGGATGGAGTCCATAGATTAAATGAAAAGAGGATACCACTTCTTAAGCAGAAGAGAACCAATACGCCATACTGAAATTGAAGGCATTTTTTTTAGTAGTGTTGTAGAATTGTTTTTCAGATGTAGCATTTGTGGTAGGCAGCCCTTAAGATGTTCGCTAATGATCCCCACCTCCTGGTATTCACATCCTTGTGTAGTCCCCTCTCACATTGTACCAGGGATGAACTGTGTCCAATAGAATATGGCAGAAGTAATGGCACGTAAGTTCTGAGGGTAAGTGAAGAAGACACTGTAGCTTCTCTGTCTCTGTCTCTGTCTGTGTTTATGATCATTCACTCCACAGGAAGCCAGCTGCTGTGTTGTGAGCTGCCCTATGGAGAAGCCCATGTGGTAAGGAACTGAGGCGTCGGAGCAACAGTTGCATGAGTGAGTTTGGAAGCAGATCCTTCAACCCAGCCAAGCCTTCGGATGACTTCAGCCATTGTGAACTGAAACGTCATGAGACCCTGAGCCAGAACCACCTAACTAAGCTACTCTTGGATTCCTGACCTCAGAAACTGTGTAAGATAGATGTTTCTTGTTTAAGCTGATAAATTTGGATATATGCATATATGTATATATTTATATAGTTTAGTAATATATCAACCTGGCTGAGCTAAACTACATTTACCAGAATTCCCTTTTCTGTATGTTTCCAGTTTCCTTGGGCCACAAGAGAAATTCTTGTGAGAATGGAAGTGAAGTGGCAGCCGTATTGTAGCACACGCATGTTGTCTCCTATCTGCTGACACACCCTGTTGGGGTGAGGCAGTCGCTGGGCCTGTAACTGCTCCACCTTCTCTTGGATCCTTCTTCAGCTTCTCTAGCACTTGAGCTAGGTGTTTATGTTTACTTCTGTGAAGAAGAACCTGGCTTCCACGTCACCAACGTCAAAGGCAGCATGAACTGATTTAAGTTTCAGTCTGTTCTCATGGGTTCTAGCTCATGCCTTTGGGGTCCAAATGGTCCTTGTTTTCCCCAACTTTGCATCCCTCTTTCCTTCCTCACTGCTTCCTTGTGCACTGTAAGCTCCAGCTTCAGATGTGAAGACAGCAGTCTTCTGGAGACTGCTTAACCAACTTAACCAGTTGAGTAAGGTCCAACCTTTGTAACTAATTCCTATGTATGTTTACCCAAAAACATATGTGCATTTATATCTACACATGTGTCTATGTGTGTATATGTACATGTGTGTATATGCATGCATGCACTTGGTTCTGGCCACGTGGGATCCATCATGATGAAAGTAATGATAATTTTTGCTGACATGTTTAAATTACAGTTCATGTAATTGATTATTTTTTCTCACTTCCGGTTCTCCCAACCCCAGTTTTCTATCCTTTTTCCCAGTGATGCTACAAGGTAAATAGTTATTGTACTACATCCTCTACGAGTAAAATCTAAATACTCTTGTAAATGAAACCTGATAACTGAAATTATAATAACTCAAATGACATTAAAAGGAGGAAGATATTGAAAATTTCAAGCATTTAAGAGGAGAGGTGAAGGTGAACCAAAAGTTCAATGAGATTTTCGCTTCTGCGCCTTGCTTAGAAGTGGACAGAAGAGCCTCCTTTGCCTTCCTCTGCTCTCCTTCCAACAGCTGACCTATGGGACAGGGCCGGAGCTCATCACACACCCACGAGGGCAGTCTGCTCCTAGGTCAAGACTCACACTTGGCTGTTTTTTGTGTATACAAAAGAACTATATGTGCTTTCTTCCCTATGAAAAAGACATGGTTGTGGGAAGTATTGCTTTGTTTTTATAACTGGAAATATTGTAGCGTGTGATTTTTAGAGGAGGAATTGATATTTTTTTTGATATCCACTCTGTGGATGAGATTGTGCTGGTACTTTACATCTCCTGTTGCGTTTAATCCACAGAACAAAGCCATGAGGTCGGGACCGCCACCAGTATTTCACAGATGATCAGACAGGCTCAGAGAATTTAAATTTACTTGCCTGTAGACATAGAGCTGGCAGGCCTGTCAGACTTTAAAGGAAATGCTCTTTCTGTAAAACTGCACTGCTCCCTTTACAGAGACCTCAATTCTGACAAGAGTAATTATAATAATGGCCTAATTTCCTCATTGGTCTGAAGAGAATGTGGATCTGCTGGAAATGTTTTTACATGTCCTACGTGTAGTTGCGTTCAACGCTCCAAGAATGTTTACATATAACATACGTTGTGAGCCCTGCCTTCTCGAAATCAGTTCTCTCAAGAGGTAGCATAGCACTGAGATAAGGAACATGAGTTCTGAAGTTGAGCTGCGTGAGTTCATAGAAGTAGTTCCACCACTTTGTGACGCTGGGAAAATTACTCACGCCCTCTGTGCTTCAGTTATCTCATCTTTAAAAGAGATCTAATAGTAGCACCCACATCTTAGTATCATTAGGATTAGATTACACATTTTTTCAAAAATCATACATGCACACAAAGAGCACTTACTATGGGCTAGACATTATTTCAGTGTCACGCATACAATAGCTCGTTTTTTACTTCTCTGTAAGACAGGCCTTGTTAGTATTTCCATTTTGCAGGTGACGAAGCTGAAGCACTCAGAGGGGAAGCAATTTGCTCAAAGTCACCTATTTATTAAAGCCCAGGAGTTTGGCTTTGGAGTTTATGACCTTAACCAGTAGATAACCTCTCAGGGACTTAGCAGAGTGCTTGGCACAAAGTTCATGCCCCATAAATGTTAACTCTAATTAATAGTTCAAGTTTCTCCCAGTGACCTGGCTCATTAAAATACGTTAAACGTGCTCCTGAGCGCTAGCTCACACCTGTGAAGGGGCAGTTGCTGTTTCTCAAGTTGAGCCTGTGAGGAATGTGCTCCCGGAAGTCAGATGGCGGACTCCCCTAAGTATGCTCCACAGTGTATCTGAGTACACCATACCGATGAGTGCTAGTTCCCATTTTGCATGAAAGGGTAAGAATTAGTTGCTGAATGTATTGGCGACCAGCAACAAGCTCCAGTGAAAGGCTTTTGGAAGTATCCACTTAAAAGATTTTGCTTGTCTGATGTCACATTATCTTTTTATTTTGGAAAATCCTGTCTTTTACACTGCTCTGGAAAAGCCGTGGTGCCCCGAGAGAAGGGATGTGTGAATAATCACCATCTATATTATCACCTTCTTTGAAATAGAAAGCAATCCTTGGAACGTTATTTTTCTCTTAGGACCCAATTGCTTACATATGTTCATGTATGCTGTGGCATTGTTATCAATCATACCACTGGTTATTTATTTGTATCAAACGGATGCCATCAGTGTCTGACTGACTCCTCATAATATCGCAGATACCTAGAGCAGAACCAGCACATATTACACACTCAATTAGTATGTGTAGACTTCTTGGTTTTTAAACTGTCTTTACCATGAAGTCAATAGGTAAAGCAATAGAGACATGTCTTATAGATTAGTGGTTCTCAAAATGTGTACCCACACCAGCAGCATCAGTAACCCTTGGTAACTTGTTAGAAATGCAAATTTCCAATGCCCATCCCAGAACCATGAAATAAGAAACTCTGGGTGAAGGGCCAACCGTCAGTGTTTTAACAAGTCCTCCAGCTAAATCTGATGCACAATCAAATTAGAGAACCACGGCTGTAGATTGTACCAAAGCATGTCTGAAACACATACATCCTAGAACTAACTCACAAAAAAGAAGTTTGCCATTTGGCACTCTTCCTAACTCATCTTTAAAGAGGATCAGTAATGTTCCTTCTTTAGGCATTAGAAATATTTTCACACTTTGCTGTAGGTCAAGGCAGGACTTAAGAGTGGCTTCCAGATTTGTGAACATTCACAAACTAATTGATTCAGAATCTCTGCGGGGTGGAGTTGGGGTAGCTGCATATTTAGTAAACACTTTTGAAGTTTCTTATGCAAAATAGATTTATGAGAACCCTGACCTCCGATCAACCGTAGCTTGAGGAGTTTCAGTGTGGCTAGACTTCTGCGTTGATTAACTCCCGGGGGAATTTTGTCTGTTCTGAAGCCTGAGGTTGTAGCTGCTGTTTGAGGTCACCTCTGCCTTTTGCCTGATGCTATCATATTTTACTAAATAAAAGTCACCTTACCTTTAGAATCCATCACTCCTCTGCCCCACCCTTTGTTGCCAGGTATCTAACTGCAGGTTTCCAAGGGGGTAATGTTTTACTTCCCTGTAGTGAAGCATACTACAGTGATAAATGAAGCTTGACCATGGCACCTCCAAGGGTCTTGTTGACCTTAAACAAACAGACAGCTAGTTATTTCTCCAGTAAAAATGGGTTTATTTGGGATCAGCAAAGAATAACAATTTGGGGTCTGCAATCATGGCAAGCCACATGCGAGTCCTCAGCAGCAAAGGGAGGAGAAAATCTTTCAGAGAGGGGACGAAGAAGTTGGGAGGGCCATTGTAAACAAAGAGCTTGAGGAAGTGCTGTGACTTTTATTGGCTGAGTTGTGACAGTCTCTCGTTGGCTGTGATTCTTGATGGTCAAGAAGTCGTCTTTCTTCTTCCTGTTGGGCTCTGCTACAGTAGGATGAGAGAGCTCCCTCTTTTGGCCTCCTGACTCTAATTTAATGAGGTTTCTGTTTATTAATTTGACATTCTCATGTACAAGATAGTTTTGTATTTTTCCCACAATTAAGACACTGACTCCCAATCAAGTGTTATTAAAGTAGCAGTTGCTTATTTGTTTGGAGAAGGAAAAACTTTATTTCCAGGATACTACAAAATATCTTGTGGCCAAATTTACAGACAAGAAGAAACAACCTACTTAGTTACAGGTACACAGAAATGATCTTTGTATGAAATAAAATTATATCAGGGCTGCTGACAACCTGGCTTTGCTTATTTGAGCACTACGTTCCCAACTATAAGAGTCAAATGGGCTGCATCCCACCCAGGGGCCCATGAATAATATATTTAGGATTCTGAAAATGTACAAAGACAAAGAATGGTAAATGAGAACAATTGACTCTATGCGCTGGAATAAGAACTAAATACGTTTTACAGTTTGTGATGAAAGACTCCAAATAAGAAATCAGCACATACACAGGGGGAAGTCTAACTGAAAGATTGGAATGGAAAGTAACCACGGAGTGTGCCCTGGAGGGGGAGATGATAAACATTGTTCCCTCTAGAGAAAGGGAAAGAAATGATTGATCAGATCTGTCTAAAGCTGGATCTTGGAAGTGACTAGGAGGTAAAATTTTCCTTCACCGACTGGAAAAGCAAGGCTGACTATATAGCCTAGTTCAGGGGCCCAAGGCTTCTTGTTGGCAGATGTGAATGGGGAGAAGGTAAGAGTTTGAGAAATTCAATGCCTGACACGAGGCTGGAATGCTGCCTACAAGCAGTGCTGATAAGGAAAGATCTGGTGGAGTAGAAATGGGGTTGTTTGCCTGGGGTTGAGTGGAGCTCAGTGGCCGTGTTTGCACCTTTGAGAGCAAAATAAAATGTGTTGCTCCTTTCCTTGGTAAAAAGTTCTCAGCCTGCTCAGCGCCCCGCTTTTGCTCTCAGCTCCCATGTGGATTTCCCATCTCATAGCATCAAGCATGGCAGGGATACTGATGACTCTCCTGGGCAGTAGGAGCTCAACGGCTTGAAGTCCCCCAGGCTTCACTTCCCCAGGCCTGCTGGATTTTTATTTGAAGGCAGTCCTCAGAGACAAAGCTGTTCAAATTGAAATCGAGCAGAACTTTCAGATTTAGGCTAAAACTGTTCTTCTAGGCGGTCTCCTGAAGCTGGGACTGGATGACTCACTCTGTTCTTCCATGTCCATCAATTCCTTGAATTAGCTGAAGACTGCAGTCTAAGCAAATTCCAGTTCCTTACTGTGACATCATGTGAATTTCTCCTTTACTTTCATTTCTTCTTTCTCTTCTTTCTGGCTCTTTTACCCTGTTATCCTTTGGCTAGATTTATATTTTCTGCACCTACAGTTTATTAAGTTGCTCTTCTCTTTGTCAGTTTCAGAACAATACAAACTTGTGTTCTGGAAATAGATAATTTCATATATATGTTCCTTACTTTGCATGGTTCCCACATGCATGAATTTCAGTTATCTTACTCAAATGACACAAGTCCCTCAACAACACAGTTCAAATTTCAGTTACCACAGTATATTTGCTTAACTGCAGAAAGTATAAACTTTGCTGCTAACTCATTGATTCACAAATCACTATGTAATTAACAAATGCCAATCATGGTCAGCGACCTTCACATTGCCCTTTTCAAAGACTGAGAGTGGTTGGTCACTGGGCATCTCTTATTCAGTTCAAGCAGAGAAAGCAAAGTATGTAGTTGTGTTGCCTCCTGGTTTCCCAGTAGTAGAGAGACAATGTAGGCAATGTAGTTTAACTTTTTTTTCAGGGAAAGATTCACCCTGAGCTAACATATGTTGCCAATCTTCTTCTTTTTCTTTTCTTCTCCCCAAATCCCAGTACATGGTTATATAGCCTGGTTGTAAGTCCTTCTCGTTCTTCTATGTGAGCTGCTGCCACAGCATGGCAACTGAACAGACGAGTGGTGTGGTTCCAGGACCCGGAAATGAACCTGGGCCGCCAAAGTGGTAAGAGCACCGAACTTTAACCTCTAGACCATCAGGGCTGGCTCCAAAGTAGCTTACCTTTTAAAGCACTACCACTGTCACTGTATTTCTCTTGGGGACTTGAAAGTTTGCTTTTTATCACCCAACACAACTTCATTAATTTAGCTAACCAGCCAAGGAAGTGTTTTAACTTTGAAACCTATTGTTTTATATGAACTTTAGAGCAGGCTTTTTTTTGAGGAAGATTAGCCCTGAGCTAACATCTGCAGCCAATCCCCCTCTTTTTGCTGAGGAAGACTGGCCCTGAGCTAACATCCATGCCCATCTTCCTCTACTTTATATTTGGAATGCCTACCACAGCATGACTTGCCAAGCAGTGCCATGCCCACACCCAGGATCTGAACCAGCGAACCCCGGGCCACCGAAGCAGAATGTGCGCACTTAACTGCTGCGCCACCAAGCCGGCCCCTAGAACAGGCTTTCGAGACTGAAACTGGAGATCAAATAACCTAAGCTGAATTTGGGGAGAAATGTATCATAAAGCATGCAACTGAGAACATTTAAGCATTATGGCAGGAAGTAAAACGGCGTCATATCTGTGCAGTAGGACAGAACTTTTACCGCATCGTGCAAATAACTCTATGGGATTCAAATCTAATGTAAATGGAGCTAAAGGTGCTGCCCGTGGGGATATGTTGAAACTGCTGCAGTTCTGGAAGCTCCAGATGTGCAACCAGAGGAACTGAGTGGAAGTGACCTCATCAGCACAAATGAGGAAAGAGCTTGTAATGAAAAGAATGAAGAGGTCCCAGAAGAAGTGATGCTGGCAAAAACCACTTCCCATGAAAGGTATTCTCAGAGTTATTTCATGACGTTAACAGCTCAAAGAATAAAATGTTGGTTAATTTGATCCAAACTTAGAAAGGCGTATGACAGTTCACCAAGGTGAAATAAAGATGTTCACTCCATATTATGAGTTGTGTGACGAGAAGAAGGTAAGCGCCATTCAAACTAGTCTCGGTAAATTTTTTTACAAAGAAATAGAGCACTTTACATAGCAACAGACGTTGGATTGGTGGTTATTATAGGGCAAGGGAGAAGAGGGGAAGATGAAAGGGGTGATTAGGCACGTGTGGGATGATGGATTATAATTAGTTTTTGGGTGGTGACCATGATGTAATCTACACAGAATTCGAAATATATTACGATGTACGCCTGAAATTTATATAATGTTATAATCCAATGTCCCTGCAATAAAAAAAAAGAAACAAAGCACTTTAATTTTCAGTTTCTAATGTTTTAAATTACAGTGTGCTAAATAAATATTAGTTTTACTATTTTTTATGAACCTATACATTTAAACAGTAGGAAAATTTTTAATGTTTTAACAAAGAATTTGAAAGGTCACAGAAAAATCATAATTTTTCCACTTTATTAAGATTACTCTTCATGGTTTCAGCTTGCATTTTTGTTTATTTTTATTTTACAGTCATTTTTATGGTTCCTCACTACTGTGCAAAGATTGCCAAAAATATATATATCTTATATATAAATATTTAAATGTGTAGAAAGATATATTCATTTTTCGTTGTTAGTGCTGTCAAGTTGGTCTGATTCCCAGCGACCCTGTGTACTGCAGAGCAGAACCCCTCCTGGTCTTTTGTGCCATCCTCTCACCTTCCGGTGCTGTATCTGACAATGCTCTGCTGCTGTTCATGGCCGATTTTTTTCAGAAGTGGGTGGCCAGATCCTTCTTTCTAGTCTGTCTGAGTCTGGAAGCTCCGCTGAAACCTGTCCACCATGGGTGACCCTGCTGGTATTTAAAATATTGGTGGTGTACCTTTCAGCATCACAGCAACATGCGGCCACCACAGTATGACAACCGACAGACTGGTGGTGTGGTTCCCTGCCTGGGAAATGAACCCCAGGCCATGGCAGTGAGAGCACAGAATCTTACCCACTAGACCAGCAGGGCTGGTTTATATTCATTTACTTAACAAATGTTTATTTATTTAGCACCAAGCACTGGGCAACAAACAAAACAAAGTCTCAACACTCATAAATAAATTTAAAGTATGTCTAGGGATGATAAGAGCTATGGAGAAAAGTACAGCTGGAAGATGGGTTAGGGAGTTCAGAGCAGAGGGATGGTTTCCTGTGTTTCTATAGCGCGGGCCCTGGTAGCCTATCTGTTAGGTGGTGTTGCACATAGAAATGCAGATGCCTGGAGGAAGAGAACTCCAGGCAAAGGAAGTAGTAAGCATATTATCATTCTCTCTTATATTGGGGCTTCTCCAAAATGTTTTCTGGGTAACTCAGGAGCCAGGTCTTGGTGATGTCTTGGACAACAGTCATAAAGCTGTTGCTATGTTAAAGAGCACATAGAATGGTCACCATATGATGAGCCCTAGATAGCTGTGCCTCCACACCAGGGCAATAGGGCATTGACTTGTTTTCTGCCTTACAGTTTTCTGAAAAAAAAATATATATATTGGTTCAAATTCTGCTTGGTTTCCCACTATATAATTAAGCAGAGGTCATTATTTGAGAATGTACAGTTTTCTAACACTCAAACATTATCTTTTATACGCCAAACATGTTAGGGGTGACAACTCATTTATTATTTTAAAAAATCTTCAAATGACGTTTATATATGTTTTTGGTTTTTTGAGGAATTTGTTGATTCATAGGTCTTAATTAGCCTTAATTTATGTTTATTCATTTCTGCAGTTAGGCCGTGAAGTCTGATGGTTTTTTTTTACACTTATGGATGACAATTGCTTTAAGGAGAAAAAGACTAATACTTAGTAAAATAGAAATGAAATACATGCCACATATTTGTGGTCAAACTGCAGACACAAGTGGGGTTAAAAACAATATTAACTTAGTCTTATATATATATATATGTGTAAGAAATTGTTTTTTCTTTTTTATATTTTATTTTATTTATTTATTTTTTTGAGGACGATTGGCCCTGAGCTAACATATGCTGCCAATCCTCCTCTTTTTTCTGAGGAAGACTGGCCCTGAGCTAACATCTGTGCCCATACTCCTCCGCTTTATATGTGGGACGCCTACCACAGCATGGCTTGACAAGCAGTGCCATGTCCGCACCAGGGATCTGAACCGGTGAACCCCAGGCCGCCAAGAAGAGGAACATGCGAACTTAACCACTGCGCCACCAGGCTGGCCCCAAGAAATTGTTTTAAGTGTATTTACTAGCTAAATCTTCAAACAATCTATGAATTGTCTAGGATACTATACAATAATAAAGGGTACTATTATCCCTGCTCTGCAGATGAACACTGGGCTCCGCTGGGAACTGGTAGATCTGGGATTCAAACCTGCGCAGCGGGACTCCAGGGCCTTCGTTCTACATCACTGCCTTAGTCACTGTGCTGGACTGAATCAGAGGGCCCGGTTGTAGGAGAAAACAGGTCTCACAGAGCAGAAGAAACAGGGAAGTGGGAATTTTGCATACGCCCTTCATCTTCCCTACAGTTGTTGCACAAGAATCCTTTTGCCCCATGCAAGTTTCGGTCACGCAGAATACGGGAAAAGATCAAAGCTCTATGGTCAGCTTCACAGTTTTAGAGAAAGGGGAGGCAGATTGGATCCATGGAATAATAATGTAAATGAAAGCTCTCTGAGTACAATGGAAAATCAGGCCCTAGCTATAAACCACTATGACTGTTTCATGGGACAAATGAATACGGAGATTCTAGCTATTAGAATCAGGAAGTTTACCATCTGATTCATAAAGGTTTTTAGTAATACACAAATGTATGTTTAAGAGAAATGTGTCATTTATTAGGCCACACTTTTTATCACAGCCACTTAAATTGTTAATAAAACCACAGCTTTGAAGATGGCCACAGTAAAAATGAATTTCAAAATATGACGTGGAGATTATTATTTTTTTTAAAGATTTTATTTTTTCCTTTTTTCTCCCCAAAGCACCCCGGTACATAGTTGTATATTCTTCGTTGTGGGTCCTTCTAGTTGTGGCATGTGGGACACTGCCTCAGCGTGGTTTGATGAGCAGTGCCATGTCCGCGCCCAGGATTCAAACCAACGAAACACTGGGCCGCCTGCAGCAGAGCACACGAACTTAACCGCTGGCCACGGGGCCAGCCCCTGATGTGGGGATTATTAAGCACACTTTTATTTTGTGATTTACGCGTTTGCAGAGTCTGCCTTTCTGTTTCAGTTCTTTTACTTTACTCACTAACGGAGCAGTTTAGCTCTTCCCTGGAAGCAGAAGGTACCGCAATAAAGCAGTTCTCAAGTACTTACATATAAAGGTGAAAGGCTCTGCTCCCACTGTCCAAGTTCACCTCCTTTGTCAAGGTTATTGAAGGAAGCTTCTGGAGAAAAATATGTTTCCCAAGGCAGAGGGAAAAGATTTCACTTTCAAATAATGCTTATATGTAAGTTTAAAACTCTGAAAATTCCAAAATAATTGCTTTTATGGAAATGTCTTTTATCTAGCTGATGCTAAATGATATGGACGTTCCCAGTTGAGTAGTCTCTGCCCTCAAGGACTCTGAAATCTATTGGGTACCTTACACAGAGGCCACTAGGTGCTTTGAAACTCCTCGGGCTCCATGACATGAGAAAAGACCTGAGAAGGAATTCTAGCTTCACTTCTTAGGGTGATGAAACTTAATACATCCCTGAATATCCAGCTTTATTGCTTGTAAAATGGGATGATGATAACATCCATTTTGTAAGACTGTTGTGAGGATTAAAAATGTCCAATATTTCCAAAACTTAATATGTCAAACATAGAACTCTCGATCCTCTTTCCTAATAAAAAAAATTTTGTTTTCTCCCCAGCCTTCCTCAAATTACTAAATAGCACTATCTTCCACCCAATTCCTCAACACAGAAACGGAAGACTTATACTCGATTACTTTCTTTCCCTTATGCTCACGTTCAATACATTACAGGTCCTAACGGTGCTCACTTCATAGTGAGTTGCACGTCTGACCTCTTCTTACCATCTCCCATCCTCTCTTTCCAGGAGTGCTCAATAGTTTCCTAAGGTTCTGTCTGTCTGTCCCCTTTTCCCCATTTTATTCCAAATACAACAGCCAGGATGATTTTTTTTTTTTTTTTGTGGTGAGGAAGACTGGCGCTGAGCTCACATCTGTGCCAATCTTCCTCTATTTTGTATATGGGATGCCACCACAGCATGACTTGATGAGCAGTGTGTAGGTCTGCACCTGGGATCCAAACCCACAAACCCTGGGCTGCCAAAGTGGAGTGTGGAAACTTAACCACTGTGCTACTTGGCTGGCCCCCAGAATGAGTTCTTTTTTTTTAAAGATTTTATTTTTCCTTTTTCTCCCCAAAGCCCCCTGTACATAGTTGTACGTTTTTTTGGTTGTGGGTGCTTCTAGTTGTGGCATGTGGGATGCCACTTCAGCATAGCTTGATGAGCAGTACCGTGCCCACGCCTAGGATCCGAACCAGCGAAACCCCAGGCTGCCACAGAGGAGCACGCGAACTTAACCACTTGGCCACGGGGCCAGCCCCCAGAATGATTTTTTAAATGCATGTAATAGATCATATCATCCCCTTGCTCAAAATCCTCTAATGGTTTCTCAGCTCAGTTAGAATAACCTCCAATTTCTTTACCATGGCCTTCAAGAGCTGCATGATCTTATCTCTCTCCCTCTGACATCTTATCATTTGATCTCCTGATTAATGTCATTGTATCTTTTAGCCCTATTCATAGTCCTTTGTTTTTGGAACATGCACAGCTCACTCTAAACTTAGAGTCTTTCCATGTGGAGTCACATCTGGCTGGCTCCCTCCTGTCAGTCTTCTCACCTGCCTCCTCACATAAGCCTTCCTTAACCACCACATCAAAACAGCCGTTCAGTCACTATCACGTTATCCTGTTGAGTTCTCCTCAGATCATTTATATTTACATAAAATTACCACCTCCTTTGGAGTCCACAGAGCAGGGATCTTGACCATCTTGCTCACTGCTGTAGCCCTAAGATACTTAATGTTAAGCAGTTTACAGTTAGGTACTTAATAAATACAGGTTGCATGAATACCTGGATTAATGTTAACACATGCACAATTCTAGGCGTATAATAGGCACATGGCAAATACAACATACAATTAAGGAGTAATTAAAAAATGTATAAAACTCTAAAATACAGGATGGCGTATGTTAAAAGGTATAAAAAATCTAGTAAGAACATAAACCCTCCATTTACGTGAGCGTTTAATTTAGACTGGAAAATGTTGGAAGACATTCGTGGAGAAAGTGACAATAGTTAGGCCTTGACAGATTGGTGGGGTTTTACAAGAGGGAAATGGGAGAGAAGGATGCTAGAGAGTTGTAGCAATGTTTGCAAAGCATGGAGGCAGAAATGATGCACAGTTCTGTGTAGCCGGAAAAGAAAATGGTAGGCACTGGGAGTCATGAAAAATTGTATTAGGGCCAGATCATCGAGCATATTAAAGGAAATTCATTTTGGGGAGAAGATAGTCTGATTTTGGCATGCATGTGGAAGTGTCAAGCAAGGAGTTGGAGGTTTAAGTCTGAGTCTCAGAAGGGAGGCGAGTTCTGAAATTGTAGACGTTAGAGTCATTCTGGTTGGAGATGAGTGTTAAAACTGAGAGAGCGGACAAAATAGCCCAGAGTGAAGAAGCAGGTCAAAAACTGGGGAAAGCTTACACTCCGTGTGTGTGTAAAAGAACAGGAACGAGTGAGAGCTGTGAGAAATACCCTTCAGAAAGGAAAGAAGCGAGAAGCAGAACCAGGTGAAAGCTGAAGAAGGGGAGAATTTAAAGCAGTATGTGGTGTTCAGTAGAGTTGCTTCTTGCAAAGAGGAGGAGCAAAGTGAAGAGGGAGGAGAGATGACTGACTGACAGCGGATGATTGATGAAGAGATTTTGTTCAATAAGGTAGAGGAGGAATTGTTCTGAGTGAAATGACAAATTGGAGGTGAGGATTTTAAGGGTAAAAAAAATGGAGAATATACCTTGAGGAGTAAATGCAATATTTTAAAGTTTATTTTTTCTAGAACGGGAGAAGTTTGGATATATTTATAGGGCAAAGGAAAGCCAGTGAAGAATGATGTGAGATGAGAAACATTGTGAGATGATAAGAGGGCAGGACAGGATATGGACAAGTGGAGGGGCTCATTCTCATCTTGAAATGGGGCAAAGACATGTTTTTTTTTTTTTTCCTGAGGTAGCTGAGAATAAAAGGATGAGTAAAGATTCAGAGAGCGATTGAAGTGGTGGGTAAGAAATTCGCAAGCGTGCTTGTGGGAGACCTTTCATGGCAGTAACTTGTGTGTTGAGCTCACCTACAGAGATTTAAGCGTACACTTCCTTTTGAAGAGTAGAAGGCAACTGGGGCAATGCAATGAAGAGCTGGCTTGCTGTATGAGACTGAGAGCCTACATGAAGTTAAATGTTTATTTACCGTATTCCCAATTCCAGATAACTATATTTGCTAAAGTCAGAATTTCTCCTATGCTAAGGTATCCATTTCATGGATATAGCACCATCTTAGTGAGAAAGATAGTTTTGGAAAATGCAATTTCATTTTAAGACTTCTGTAATATTTGTAATAGTGAATTATCATTATAATCTATGGGATAGTGCCTTTGTGTAATCTAATCATCTGTCAATAGTTTGTTGGTAAATACTAAAATTTCCTAAAATGCTTTTCAAATGCATTTGGCCAAATTATACCTTAGTGAAAGAAGACATTAAAAAAGCGCTGCTGATATTTTTCATCTGGTTTCTATCCTGGTCCCCAGCTACCTACGAAGGCTGTGATAATAGAAAAAAGGAAACCAGGAAGATCAATCTCAAACACTTATGTGTTTTTCCTGTGAGTCAGAGTAAATTATTTTGGAGCAAATGTTTGTAAATTTATTTTTCAGCTTTATTAAGGTATAACTGGCAAGCAAAATAGTAAGATACTTACAGTGTACAACATGATGATTTGATATTTGTATACATTATAAAAGGATGCCCCCATCTAGTTAATTAATCCCCCATCACCCCACATATTTCCTTTTCTTCAGAAGACTGAGAACATTTAAATTCTACTCTCTTAGCAAATTTCAATTATACAATACCATCTTATCAACTATAGTCACATGCTGTACATTAGAGTCTCGGACTTTATTCATCTCATGAAAATTGTACCCTTTTACCAACCTCTCCCTATTTCCCCAGCCCCCAGGCCCTGGCAACCACTTTTCTACTGTCTGTTTCAATGAGTTGGACCAAATATTTAGTTCCTTCTGATTATACTATGCTGCTTAGTGCCTAGAGGTACTCGGATCCTATAGGCTCTTATGGGATCATAATTCTGTGTTTTTTCCATTTAATGGATTCTGTGTTTCAAGGTCAATAAAACTTAGTGTTGCCTTTTCTAGGGCTTTTTAATTTCCATCATTAAACTGTACATTGAACACTTTTTTTCTCTATCAAATAAATTAGGACAAAAGCAAACCTGGCAAGGCAAAAATGAGGAGTAAAGACTGATATGCGTTTCTATGATCCCTAAAGTTACGGCAGGTTCTGCAATTCCGTATCTCTGCTCCACTCAGCCATATAATTAGCCCTGCTGACATTGGTTCTGCCCCGTTTTAGCCCGGCAGCTTTGGATAAAAGTCGGACAGGGGAGTCACTTAGCAATGACGTGAGACCAAAGTGTCTCTGCATCTCAAAAAGTGAAGAAGACATGCGGAGTCAGGGCCAAGGAGGCCACTTGGGTACATTTGGCCAAGATGTGTTGGCAATGTTTCACCCAATGCTTTTTGCTTGAAAAGAAGAGAAACTCTCTCAAGCTAACTCCCATGAGGGGTGGCTTTTAAAGAACATTTGGAAACCTTAGAGAACCCAAGGGTGACACTTACAGCTAGGCCTCTTCGAGGCTCTGGGAACTGGAAAACCAGGAGACAAGGCTACCCTGACTGTCCCTTGAAGACTGCCGTATTTCAACTGGCTTCTCCATTTCATGACGCCTCTTCATGTAGCTGCTCTATTTCCTTCTTCAGTCTGCCTCCTTCACTAGTACCCTGGCTGGCTTCCTCTGCTTCCTCATCCTTAATATGGCTAAATATGTCCCCAAAGAGCCCTGACTCCATGTGACTTTTCAAGTACAGGAACTGCCACTTGACTTCAATCTCTAACAGTCTTTCCGTGTAAATTCTCAAGAATGAGCGTCTGATCGGTTGCTAACTAGCCAGTGGATTGGTCAGCCTTATGTCGGGTAGATTTTCCCAGTCAAGTCAGCTTTGCGGGGGAGGTAAGGGGGATGAGAGGGTGCAAGAGTGGATGCCATCTGCTATGTACAGAGTGACGACACCTTCTAGGTAAAGGGAGCACTATTAATAATTACGCCAGGAACAGACATAAATCAGGACTGACCCAGGCCAACTGGGCCAACAAAGCTATGAACCATTGCCTGTTCCAAGGACTAGGAGTGGCACAGATTTTCGGGAAGAAGCAGTAGACGAGACGAGAATGAAACCTGTCTAGTACATTCTGCTCTTTTTGTCTTCCAAACATACAAATACGTAAGTAAATATACTTTTAATGTTGGCCTAACTGTTATACATGCAACTGAAAAGTGCTCACCTCATACCTGGTGGGGAAAGATGCAGTTACAGGCAGTTGCTACCTATCAGGGCCTTCTGTCACCAGGTGGTATCTAGCCCTCCTCTCGTTCTTTTGTAATCCAGTCTTCACCAGTGTGCAGACTGCGGAATAAATGAGTGGTTACAAAGTAGAATCCCCTGACCAGCATCTATTCTTGCTAATTTCAACTGGGCGCTTGAACTGGGAGGCTTAAGGCTATGGAGGCCATAAGTATAGGGAGGTAGAGAAAGGCAATCTAAAGAGAGCAAGAGAAAAAGTGAGAGAAACAGAGAAAGAGGAAGCAGTAATGACATGTCATGCACACTTAGAAAGAACAGAATCAAGTCAATTTCAAGTTTTTAATTTTCTAGTGCCAATCTCTCTTAAAATCTGTGTGTATCCTGCCCTTAAGTATCTTTCTGAGGAATTCCAAATTATTGCTTATATTTTGAATAAACGTAAGGTCCTTGAAAACAGCTGGTTCCTAAATAAGACAACACCCAATAATCAATAGTGGAAGAGGTTGAGGGAGGTATTGGAGAAGAAACCTCTTATAGCACACTATATCAATCACTGATCTTGAGCCTATGTTAACAGCTTTCAGGGAAGAAGCCCAACCTTGCAATGGCCTTCTTAGCTGGCACTCCGAGGCCAGCAGCTGTGAGCTCTATGATGAGTTAGATCAGCAAACGCCATAGGCACCAGTGTGTTGTCTCACTCCCTGCATGTAGATGGAGCTCCTTGAGTAGCAAATTCGCTATTCTTTTTTATTGCCTGTTGGGAAGATTTCCAGTTTTTCACTCTTCTTTAGAGTCACCCATGAGATGGATGTCAGGGAGAATGCCCTCATGGAGCAGGGTACCTTCTGCAGTAGTGTATTTTTTACTAGTGTCCGTATCACTGTCAGACATGGCCAAACTCCTTGATAAGCTGATCTGAGTCAGGCACAGTCCCGTGTTTTCCAGCCTGCAATATTTTTTTTGGTGCTACAACTTACATAGAACTTTAGTGAGCTGCTGCTAGATTTCATTTCGAAGTGCTCCATGCTTTAAAAGCAATATGAGAGGTACTGGTGAAGTTGTAGCTTAGCAGGAGCCACCCACTCATCCACTTTGTTCTCATAATGGCACTAGGTGCAGGACCCTGATGGAGTGGAGCAGACTAACTTTGTTTCCCAATCTTTCTTTACACGACAGCTCTGGGCTCATGGTATGTTTTAAACCAGGCACCTAGGACCATCTTATGATGAGAAGGTAGAATTGGGTGCCGGGAAGTATCTCAGGGAGTCAGCATAGCTTAAGTGAGCTCCACCAAGAGATCACTATCACGATTGTCCTGACTTTAGCTTTTCTAGAGTCTTTTCCAGCAAGGGAGAGTTTCCTTAGGGCACTTGATTCCTTCATTTAGACTGAGTCCAGCTTTTGGCTGTTACTAATACTACTACTATGACTCTTCTTTTGGTGTATTCTTTTTGGATATATGTTGGAGTAGAATTGCTATATCAAGCATGTGTATAACTTCAGTAGATACTGAAAAATATTAAAGTGGCTGAACAAATTTTCTCTTCCCTCAATAATAAATGAGAGGGGCTGGCCCAGTGGATAGTGGTTAAGTTTGCATGTTCCACTTGGGGGTCCTGGGGTTCATGGGTTCAGATCCCCGATGTGGATGAAGCACCACTCGTCAAGCCACACAGTGGAGGCATCCCACATGAAATAGAGGAAGGTGGGCACAGATGTTAGCTCAGCAACAATCTTCCTCAAGCAAAAAGAGGAAGATTGGCAACAGATGTTAGCTCAGGGCCAATCTTCCTCACACACACACACACAAATAATAATAATAATAATAATAACAATAATAATAATAAATGACCCTGGTCTTTTGTCTGATTCCTTGGAAGATTCTCTGCCTTTAACTTTCTCTCCGATTGTTCCTGTCACCGCTGCTCATCATCCTCACTGGGTGAACATCCTAACTCTCTCCATTTCTTAGCCCATTTGAGATAAGGCAAATGCTTTTGGAAACAAACTGCAACCATTGTTTCATCTCTCTAAAAAACCACTATTTATGTTCTTGTGGAATTTGGTTTCTATTTTTTTTTTTGCTGCATTTTGCTTACACTTTGTTGCTGCACATTTAAAAGAGTGTAATAAAACCAGAAAAGGCAAAGAACGCACATGTTTGAGGTTGATGATGGCAAAAGAAAAGTGGACTGCTAGATCCGCTGGTCTGACTCAGAGGCCGTTCTTAGGTTCAAGTGGTTCTAACTGGGTTTCTAATTTCAGTCCTCCTGAACATGGGGTTTTCTTGTCTGACTTTCTTCAAGTCTTTCTTTTCCCCTCAGTTTAACCCTGCTTCTATCTTCAGTCAAGCTATCAGGCCACACTCCCTTGTTCTATGTGGGCACAAGTCTCCCTCTCTTTGGTTTGAGAAGCACAGCCTTCAGACTTTGGGCCAAGCAGAATTCCGGGTATTCTAGCCACCCTGTATAGTCTTTCTTCCCACTCTTCCCTCCTACCCAAATCTTTTTCCTCTTAGTCTCTTGGATTCCCAGATTCTTTTTATTATTATTATTATTGTTATTATTATGCATATTTCTCTACTTTTTCCTAATACTTGAATTTTAAGTATTCTATTTAATTATTTATTATTATTATTTTGAGAAAGATTAACCCTGAGCTAACATCTGCTGCCAATCCTCCTCTTTTTGCTGAGGAAGACTGGTCCTGAGCTAACATCTATGCCTATTTTCCTTTACTGTATATATGGGACGCCTGCCACAGCATGGGTTGCCAAGCAGTGTGTAGGTCTGCACCCAGGATCTGAACCGGTGAACCCTGGGCGGCCAAAGCGGAACGTGCGAACTTAACCACTGTGCCGCCAGGCTGGCCCCTGTCTTCTATTTAATGTGGAGCTCACTACAGGTTGGAATAAATTAATATTTATAGAGTACCTTTACTAACCTAAGGTTAAGGATCATAGTATGTTATTGTAAAAAGTGATCTTAGAATAATCTAGTCCAACTCTCTCATCTTAAAAATGTGGATACGAAAATTCAGGATAGTAGGTTCATTTGACATATTAATTAGGATAGGCTACTGAAACAAACAGATCACAAAATATCAATGACTAAATGCCATTCATTTCTCATTTCACAGTCTTGGGAGTTTGTTTAATTCTGTAGGGTGTTTTTTCTCTACACAATATGATTTAAGACTCAGACTGATAGTGCCTATGTCATCCTGAAAATACTGATTTCAGGATCAGCTCGATGGTTACTATCCCAGTTATCTTGAAGAAGAAAAGAGCTAGGAGTGGCACAATGGGATGTATTTTGTAGTTGGAAGTGGCCCATGTCACTTCTCACATTGCATTGGAGAGAACATAGTCGTATCTTTAACTATGAGAGTGGCTGTATGACCACAAAGAAGGAAAACATATTTTGGGAGATAGTTGTGGTTTCTGCCACAATGATCATAGGTCACTTAATTAATGGTCTTCCCCACAATGCAAGTGCTTATATATAAATGGATGTGAGGATAAAAAAGCCCCACATTTTAAGTAAAAAGAAGAATTCTTATTAAACACGCATGGGAAAGGTAAAAGATGGAAGTTGGAGAGCGTTTGTCACTTCCATGGGCTAGGATTCTGAAGAAATATAACAACATTCTCTCAATATCTATCTAATTATCAGGTGCTTCCACATACATGCTTTCCTTTGGTTGTCACAGAAACCCTGAGAGGTTGCCGTCTTCATCCTTACATTTACAAGGAAAGAAACTGAGGCTCCAACAACTTAAGCTCTTTCCTGAGGCCATATACTTATTACTACTTAGAGCAAAGATTTGAATTCACGGAGTGGCATAGTGGTTAAGTTCGTGCACTCTGCTTCAGCAGCCTGGGGTTCACAAGTTCAGATCCTGGGCATGGACCTAGCACTGCTTGTTAGGCCATGCTGTGGCGGTGTGCCAGATAAAATAGAGCATGATTGGCACAGATATTAGCTCAGGGCCAATCTTATTCACCAAAAAAAAAAAGCATCAATTCATGGATGTTGATTATAAAGCCTATGCACATTTCACTAGACTATGTTGCCTTTAATAAAAAAATAGACAAATAAGAGTCTATCACCTGACTATTAGTACCACATTTTTAAAATTTTATTTTACCTAATCATAATAGAAGCTTCTGAAAATGTTTTTATATCATAATTAATCCAAATAGATCCTATGGGAAAATACTGTAAGCAAAATTGACTGACAAACATTTGAGATAGAGAGACACTCCCAAAATGTCACCATTTAAACAAATTAAAAAATAATAAAACACATATGTAATTGCATTTTTATATATTACACAGATGTTATTCATTCATTTAAAACTATGTATTGGTCGTCTCCTCAGCTGTTGCTAAGGTGCTTGGTCTTTCCAGAGACCTTAAGATTGTGTAGAGGGGAGGTCCTAACGTCATCTGTCTAGAAGCACCATGCCTGGCAGCCACTTGACCACCATTCACCTGCAACACAGCCAGGCTCCAGTCTTGCTTACATGTGTGCTCATTTTGATTGACAATAAGGGGAACTTTACAGAAGATGAACTGGACACTTTCAATAACCAACCAGTGTAAATGCTGAAACTTTCTGGCCAGGCTTGTTTGCAAGTCTACCCAGCCCCTACTTTCCACCTCTTCCTGGCAGAGGTATAAATTAGTCTTATCTATTTGTGTTCTGGATTCATTCATCCTCTTTGCTCAACTTTCTCAGTTTTTGTCTTAGCCTTCATTGCTGTGTATACGTCACATAAAGAACCTCAAATTATTTGAGGAATAAAACGGAAAGGAAAGGAAGGAAGGGGCAGAGGGATCAAGAGATGGAAGAAGGACAAAAGGAGGGAAGTAAGAATAGGAATAATCTGTACCAGGAGATTATTTTGTGCTGTTTTTTCTCTTCTGTGAACTTCAATTAAGCTGCCACTAGCTCTTTTCTCCAGATGAATGAATCTTACCTCAATCATTCGAACACATCGCTATCTACTGATTTCATTTTCTTGGCAACATCTCTCTAAGGGGCTTTTGGCAGATGTCCTGGGGATTCTCTGTGCCTCTTGGGATGGATCACCTGTTTTCTACAGCTCATGTCTTCTTCTTTCTTGGCGTATTCCCTCATTTGGGTGAAAACATCCTTCAGCATGTCTCTGAGAAAGGGTTAATGGAAGGAAAAGTTTTTGAAACTCTGCATATGTTTTATTCTATTCTCAGATTTAATTGATAGTTTTTCAGGGTACTGAATTATTGATCAGAATTTTTTTCCACATGAAAATTTAAAGGTAATTCTCCATTGTTGTTTCAGAACAAAAGCACTATTCCAGATTTCTCTGCAGTGTGCAGTTTATTTGACAGAAAAGGATGCAAGATGATAGAGAATCGGAATCCCACGTGTCTTGGAGTTCTTCCGTTAAAGCTGCCTTAAGCGTTTCCCAAGCAGGGGAGGTCTTGCCAACAACATCCCCAAAAGGAGCCTTCAAACTTGTACAAGCCCGCAGGTGCCAGTGTACTAATACATGCAAAGCCGTACTTTTGTGACCAGTTATATAAAAATGATGCAGCCCCAAGCAAGCTTTTTTATTGTGCAGTTGTCCATCTGCATGGAAGCTTCATTTCATTTCTTTAGATCCTGAAGGGAAGCAGTCTTCTTTACTGCTAGTGGCTTCACTGGGCCTTGTAACTCTCCCTACACTGTTAGCTATTCACCAAAAATCCTGTCCCTCTTATTCCTTGTCACACAACTACACTGAATCTCCCAGCCTTTCTTGTATTTACGATTGTCCTGGTATGAATGTAATGTCAGTAAAAGTGATGTGTTTTCTTTTCTGGTCAAGGCTTTTAAGAAAGGGATATGCTTCCTACATACTTTCTTTCCTGTTTTGCCTGCTGGATGTGGATGAGAATGAGGTTCTAGAGAACAGAAACCCCCAATCTAAGACAAAGCCTTAGTCCCTAAATTACTAAATATGAAAGAGCTGCTGGTTAACCAGAAAGTTTTTAAACCAGAGACTTTCACCTGAGTGAGGAATAAATGAATATATATGAGCCATTTTACATTTGGGGTCTATTTTATGCAGCACTTAATGTCATTTTAACACAGAAGCATTCCGATTCTTGATGCTTTGTCAGAAATATTTCTTCCTTCCTTCCTCCCTTCCTCTCCCTCTCTCCCCACCTTCCTCTTCCTCTCTCCTCTCCCACTCTCTCTCTACTCCTTTTTCTCCTGGACCTTTTAGGATTTTCTCAGGGTTCCTAGGATTCTGAAATTTCAGTATGGCCTTGGTGGGTTTTTAATCTTTATGCAGAGTACTCATACTGTATTTTTACTGGATTTTTCTCAAAAGTTTCTTTCCTTCATTTCTAGAAAATTATTTCATTCCTAATTTAATATTCTTATTTTCCTTTCTTCTGGAACTCCTAGTCAACCTCCTGAACTGGTTCTCTGATTTTCTTATATTTTTTCTCCTAATATCTATTTTTTTCCCTCTACCTTCTGGAAGTTTCTTCTGCTTGTGAGACACTAATAATTCCATGATACCCTTTACTCAGGTTAGTTTGAGGAGCTTCTGTGTTTTGGCAACCAAGAGAACTTAAATGAGAGAGTTCTTCTTATAAGGCAGCTGTAGCATCGCAGGTATTTGTCTGGGAGTGTCTGTTTTGTTGTTGTTGTTGTTATTGTGGGGTTTTTTTTGTCCTGCTTCATAGAGAGGAAGAAATGTCTTCTCTAGGACTAGGCTTCTTCTTTCTGACCATCTCCGTGGGTCAGTCACCAGTGCTGCTTTATTGCATATTGACTTTAGCATGACCTGTATCAGTCAGGATCGGCTAGAGGGTACTTCAGTTACAAACAAACCGAAAAATATCAGACCTTAATAGAACACAGCTTTATTTCTTGCTCTTATATACCCATCATAGTTGGTAAAGGAGCTTTGTTTATTGTGGCCACTCAATGACCAAAACTGTGAGAGAAGCCACTATCTCAGTTGCTGCTGGTTAGTGTGAGAAAAGGAAATTTTTTTCTGAGGTCTGGCATTGTCACTTAAGTGTACGAGTCCAGAGCTATCACACTGCACATCTGTTCACAACTTCTTGAAGCAGTCACACAGCCTCACTCAAATGCAAAGGAGGAAAGAACTATAAATCTACAACATGGCCCAAAGGGCAAGAACAGGAAATAGCTGTTGACCAGCTCTAATGACTGCTACAGCTAGTTCAAGGGAGATGATACATTGAAGTAGAATATGTCTGTCTGTCTATATATCTATCCATCTATCATCTATCTCTGTATCTAAGTGTCAGGGACCCAAGGCACACATGCTTATTTAATAGACTTGACTATCTTCCAATTTTGTACCTGATTTTCTGTGTATATTTGCTTGCATCCAGAAGGCCATTGGTGATTTTAGGTTTTTTATCTGTAGAAAGAAGAAACATTGACTATAATCATCAGCTGTCTTTCTAACACCTTCTAAGAAAAACCCTGTGGTTTGTTTCAGTTAAGAGGTGATAAGATTTCTTAATGATCATCCAAACTGTCTTTGACAAGTTTCAACACAAACTATAAATAGCCAAGCAGTACCATCTGTTTCGCATAGTTTTGTGTCAGCGATATAGGAGGAAAAAAAGTTACTTAAAGTTGCTAACTTGAAGCCCTTTAAAATTGTCTGCTGTTCCTTAAAGCCTGTGCTAACGTATCTTTTGTTTCTGCCACAATCTCTATAAACTGGCCAGCATTGTCTATGCATAAATGAGATTCAATATAAGTTTTATTTTCAAGAAAAAAATGCATCCTTACTAGTTGGGTCTAAATAACAGCCTTGATTTTTATTTGTTGTTATGACCTTCAGTCTTGATGTCTCCATATGGGAGTATAAACATGGAAGTTTCCTGATTTACAAACAGGTTATCTTTCAGAGTGTTTCTTTTCCCTTCTAGCTTTATTGAAGTATAGCTGACAAATAAAATTATAATATATTCAAAGTGTACAACATGATTTTATATATATGTATACGCTGTGGAAGAATTTCCACAGTCAAGTTAATTAAAATATCCACCGTCGCACAGTTACTTTTTCTTTTTCTTTTTTTTTGTGCGAATGCTTAAGATCTACTCTCTTAGCAAATTTCAATTCTATAGTACACTGTTATCAACTATAGTCACCATGTTGTACATTAGAGCATCAGACCTTATTCATCTTATAACTGAAAATTGTACCCTTTTATCAACGTCTGCCATTTCCCCCACCCTCCTGCCTCAGGCAACCACCATTCTGCTCCCTGTTTCATTCTTTAGATTCCATACATAAGTGATGCCATGTCTTTCACTGTCTGGCTTATTTCACTCAGCCAGATGAATGATGTCCTCTGGGTTCATCCATATTGCCACGAATGGCAGGATTTCCTTATTTTTTAAGGCTGAATGATATTCTATTGTATATGTGTGTGTATGTATGTCACATTTTCTTTATCCATTCATCTGTCAATGGACATTTAGATTGTTTGCATATCTTAGCTATCATGACTAATACTGCAAAGAACATGTGAGTATAGCTATCTCTTCAAGATAGTGATTTCCTTTGCTTTGGGTATATATCCAGAAGTGGGATTGCTGGATTATAAGGTAGCTCTATTTTTAATTTCTTGAGGAAATTCCGTACTGTTTTCCATAGTGCTATTGAGTTGTACGAGTTCCTTATTAGTTTGGATATTAGTTTCTTATCAGCTATGTGATTTATAATTATCTTCTCCCATTCCATAGGTTGCTTTTTCATTTTGTTGATGGATTCCTTTACTATGCAGAAGCTTTTTAGCTTGATGTAGTTCCACTTGTTTATTTTGCTTTTGCTGCCTTTGCTTGTGGTGTCAAATCCAAAAACTCCTCCCCAAGCAAAGTGTTTTTTATATATATACTGGTTGTGTAGGAAATAGAAATGAATTTTCCTATGTAAATTATGTTATAATTTGATGGTGAGATTCCCAGATTTGATTATAGAAAATCTCTTCCTCCTCTCCTTTCTGTTATCTGCTTCCTTCCTAATCCTACTTTATCTTCTTTGATAGCTTGGCCTGCACGGGAGCGAGATTTTAAAGCATCAGATAAAATGAGGTCAGGTGGGGGAGGAGTGAGAGACAGCTGTGTTTACACGGCAGCGGTACTGAGCTGGAGGATGGGATTGTAGTGGCAATGGAGAAAAGGGTAGGGATCATAGGGCAATCCTTCATGCCTGTTTGGCACAGCCTTTTCATTGAAGAGACTTCAAGTGCGGCTCCCATATGCTGAGAATTGCCTCTACAGTGTCGTGGAACTTGGCACACAACATTCATTGTCATATTACTCTGCATTCTTCTTTCTCCTTGTCTAGACTCTAATCCTACCATCACACCTCAACCTGTCCTATGAATATCAGCAGGAGACACCCCATGTGCTAGATAAAGAACTACCTATTACTATGACTCATAGAAGTGAGTTTTTACTTTATTTTTTAAATTTAAATTTGATTTAGTTTTGGATTAGTTAATACAGTAAGATGGTTCAACATTCAAAAGGAAGAGAAGGCTATTCATGTAAAAATCTGTTCCATTTTTGTTACCCCGCTAACAACTTCCCTTCTCTAGAATTAACTAATATTAAACATTTTTTGTGTATCCTTACAGAGATATGTTATACATATGCAAGTAAAAGCATATCTATCTATCTCACCTCTTTTATTATACACATTTTTTTTTTGCATTACCCTTTCACTTGACATTATATCTTGGAAATCATTACATGTTACTACACAATGAGTTTCTTCATTCTTTTTTATGTAATTGTCCAGAGCTGTATTTGGTGGATGCACATGATTTATTTCACCACTCCTCTATTATAGGGTAGTTAGATTGTTTTCAATATTTTGCTATTACTAAAAATAATCATGTAACTTTTCACAAATATCATTTAGAGCATGTATGGATAAAAGGCACATGGATAAATACAAGATGTATTCAGTACCATGCAAGGGGATCACAGACACACCACCACTAGTGTTTTACAGTATAGATATAATATAGGCTTTATTGGCGATAACTTAAAATCAGAGAAATAGTACAGTGCATGTGGTCCCCTGAAGTCTTATTATTCCACAGTATGAGCTGGGTGTAGATGTTCTGAATGTGCATTGGCTAAAGTTTCAGCAGGCAGGGGTCTACCTGGGGTAGCAGGCTAGATGAACCGCAGAAGTACTCTGGGGAGAGAGACAGCTCTGCACCCACATCGTGGAGAGCACCTCCAGTGTAGCGCTGAACTCAAGTGGTGAGAGTGCCAACCTTTCCTTGCTTCTAATCTCAGAGGGGAAGTATTTATCCTTTCATGGTTAGATATGAAAATTTTTCATAGTTTTGGGGTCTGTTTTGTTTTTGTTTTTGTTTGTGTGTGAGGAAGGTTGGCCCTGAGCTCACGTCTGTGCCAATCTTCCTCTATTTTATGTGCGATGCCACCCTGGCGTGGCTTGACAAGCAGTGCCATGTCTGCACCTGAGATCTGAACCTGCGAACCCTGGCCCGCTGAAGCAGAGCGTGTGAACTTAACCACTGCGCCACTTGCTGGCCCATTTGTTTTTTTGAAGATTCCTTTGAATAGATTGAGAAAATTTCTCTCCATAGTTTGCTGGGAGTTTAAGAAAAATCATGAATTAGTATTGAGTTTTGCAAATGCTTTTTTTTCATCTATTAAAATGATCGTATGATTTTTCTCCTTTAATTTGTTAATGTGTTAAGTGATTTTTGAATATCAAACCAATCTTGCATTAATAGAATAAACCTGAGTTAGTCATAATGTATTATCCTTTTTATAAATTAATGAATTTGATTTAGGAATATATTTAAAAATATTTTTATGTCTGTGTTAATGAGTGATACTGGTCTCTAATATCCCTTTTTTGTAAAGTTCTCATATAGTTTTAATATCAGGACTATGTTTTATGAGCCATAACATGAATTGGAAAGCGATTTTTCCTTCTCTATTTTGTTAGAGTCTGTGTAAACTTGATATTATTTCTTCCTAAATGTTTGATATAATTCACTGATGAAGCCAGCTGGGCTTAGAGGTTTTTTGAAGGAAGGCTTATAATTATGAATTTATTTCTTTAAAGAAATAATATCTTTCAAAGAATTCATTCATTTCACCTAAGTTGTGAAAGTTATTAACATAAAGATGTTTGTTATATCCCACTTAATTTTTTCAAAATTTCTGAAGCCCCCTCTTTCTTTGCTGACGTTGTTCATTTGTTCTCTCTCTCAGCCTCTGCCTCTCCCTCTTTCCCGCTCTCTCCCTCTCTGTCCAATTTGACTAGAGGTTTATTAACTATATCAATATTTTCAAAGAACCAGCTTTTAGTTTCATTGATTTTCTATTGTTCTTCTGTTTCCTATTTCATTGATTTCTACTCCTACCTTTATTGGTTATTTACTTCTGCTTACTTTGGGTTTAATTTCATCCTTTACTATTTTTATTAGGTGGAAGTTAATATAGTTGATTATGATCTTTCTTCTTTACCAGTGTAACACTTACCGCATCCTTTTCCCCCTAAGCACTAAAAGCAAGTCTATTCTGCTACTTTGGGGGGTAGTCTTCTACAAATATGAATTAGATCAAGGTGGTTGCTAGCGTTGCTCAAATTTTCTATATCTAAATTGCTTCGTTTGTCACTATATCAATTACTGAGAAAGATGTGTTGTAACAATGGATTTGTTTATTTTTTCATATCTAATGTTTATGTCCTATAAGTACTACCTAGTTTGGTCTTGCTTTTTTAACCAATCGAACAATCTCTACATTTTAGTGGAGTTATAGTTTATTTATGTTTAATGCAATTATTAATATATTTGGCTTAAGTCTACTATATGCTATTTGTTTTCTGTTTGTCTCATCTCTTATTTATTCATTTCCTCTTTTCCTGATTTGAATTATTGATTATTTGTTTTTAGTAGTGTATTATTATTTCCTCTGTTGGCATTTTAGCTGAAACTATTTTTTAATTGGTTTCAGGAAGGATTATACTGGACACCTTTAACGTATTGTAGTCCACCTTGAATTAATATTGCACCACCCCATATATATTACAAAATCCTTCCAAGAGTATACTTCCATTTACTCCCTCCTTCCCATTGTTATCATGCATTTTATTTCTAAATATGTTATAATCTCCCAAATCTGGAGTCATTATTTTTGCTTTCACAGTCAACACTTTTTAAAAAAAATCAAAAAGTGAGAAAAAAGTCTGTTATGGTTACCTGCAGATTTACCATTTCCTGTGCTCTTCATCTCTTCGTTTAGATCCACGGTTCTGTCTCAAATTACGTTTCTTCAGCCTGAAGGACTTCATTTAACTTATCTTGTAGTGTTGGTAGATTCTCTCAGCTTTTGTTTTCTGTACCTATCTTCACATGACTTTCATCTTTGAAGGGTGCTTTCTTGACTATAGCTCCTTTTTCCCTCGGGATGCTTTGAAGATGTGATTTCCTTGTCTTCGAGCCTGCATTGTCTCTGATTATTCTTGTTATTGTCTCACAAATGTAATGTGTGTTTTTTTCTGTCCACTTTTAAGACTTTCTGTTCTCTTTGGGGCTCAGCAGTTGGACTGTGCTATGCCTACGTGTGATTTTCTGGGCATGGGATTGGTGAGCTTTTGGATTCCTGGTTGAATGTTTAAAAATTGAACTTGGAAAAATGTTTGCCTTTATTTATTTCTATGTATTTTTTTCTGCTATCTTCTTTTCTCTCCTCCTTAGACTCCAATTAGACACGTCTTTGATGTTAGACTGCTTTATATTTTCCTGGAGGTTATTTAGGCTTTGTTTATATTTTTAGTCCTTTTTTTCTTTCTGTGTTTCAATTTGTACAGTTTCTGTAAACTTGACGTTAAGCTTATCAACCTTTATATATGAAATATATCATATGTCAACTTATACTGACTCTTGATTTGATACTCCAATAAAATTCAGGACTAGAAACTTTTACTTAACTTTCATGTTCTTTTTTTTTTTGAGGAAGATTAGCCCTGAGCTAACATCTGCTGCCAATCCTCCTCTTTTTGCTGAGGAAGACTGGCACTGAGCTAAAATCTGTGCCCATCTCCCTCTACTTTATATGTAGGACACCTGCTATAGTATGGCTTGACAAGCAGTGCATAGGTCCACACCTGGGATCCGAACTGGTGAAGCTGGGCCACTGAAGCAGAACTTGCAAATTTAACCACTGTGCCACCAGGCCAGCCCTTGAGTTCTTCTATATGTATCTCCTTTTTCTTATGGTGAAAATCCTTGTTAATAAAAGTATTTACTTTGTTCCACAATACACATCCTAGCCTCAAAATAACAATGCAAATGTTACCATGCCAATAGGATGTTCCTTAAATACAGTTCAATACTCTTTTTTATTTTTAGGGTACATACCACTAAGGATGTACAATTAAATTACTGTGTCTTAAAGTCACTTGAGGGGACTGGCAAGATTGCTTAGTGGTTAAATTTTTGTGCTCCACCTTAGTGGCCCAAGGTTCGCAGGTTCAGATCCCAGGCATGGACCCACACACCGCTTATTAGGCCATGCTGTGGTGGCGTCCCACATGCAAAATAAAGGAGGATTTGCATGGTTGTTAGCTCAGTGGCAATCTTCCTCAAGCAAAAAGAGGAAGATTGGCAACAGACATTAGCTCAGGGCCTATCTTCCTCACAAAAAAAAAAGGAAAGAGTCACTTGGTGTGGAGATGCTGCCAGTGAATTCAGTTTCATTTGTTTCCCTTCCTTTAAATATTTAGGGGTTAAAAAATAAGTTTTATAACTAAGTAAAATATTTTCATGGTTTCAAAGTCAAATCTACAAAATATCATGCATACTAAGAAATCTAGTTTCTGTCCTTATCTCTTCCATCCTATTTCCTGTATAGATTATCCTTCCATTGTCTAAAATATAGACAAAATAAAGGAAAATGTAGAAATATTCTCATGTCTCCTTTTTAAGCTAAACAGTAGTATGCTATGCATCCTTTTCCTTTGTATCTCTATTTTAATTCAATGTATCCTGCAGATAACTCCATACTATATAGAAAATCTTATTTTTTAAACATATTTTTATTATTATTTTTACAGATATAAAATACTCTATCGTGTGGAACATCATTTTTATTCAACTAGTCCTGTAATCAGACATCTGGGTTATGTCCATTCTTTACCTATTACAGCAAAATGTCAATGAATCTTTTGTGCATATGTATTTTCATATTTTGTCAGTGTATCTTTGGAGTGGTTTCCTGCAAGCGGATTTGTTGGATTAAAAGGTAAATGCATATGTACTTCTTTTTAGATATCATCAGATTTTCCTCCATATATGACAGGGGTTGTCACATTTTGCAGTAGTGCTAGCTCTAAATCAGGGGCACTGTTTCCCTGTAGCTTCACCAAGTGAGTGGGTTTTCAAGTTTTGGGATTTATGCCCATGTGATGGGTGAGAAGTCATATCTAAGTGTAGTTTTAATTTGTGTTTCTCTTGAAAAAGGCATTTTTATATTTAAAAATTACCACTTTCAAGACCTGAAACCATAAAACTTCTAGAAGAAAACACAGGCAGTACACTTTTTGACATCAGTCTTAGCAGTATATTTTCAAATACCACGTCTGATCAGGCAAGAGAAATAATAGCAAAAATAAACAAATGGGAATACATCAAACAAAAATCTTCTGGACTGCAAAGGAAACCATCAACAAAACAAAAAGACAACCTAACAATTGGGTGAGGATATTTGCAAACCATGTATATCCAAAATATACAAAGAACTCATACATCTTAACAACAAAAAAACCAACAACACACTTAAAAAATGGGCAAAAGATCTGAACAGAGATTTTTCCAGAGAAGATATACAAATGGCCAACAGGCACATGAAAAGATGTTCAACATCATTAACTATCAGGGAAATGCAAATCAAAACTACAATGAGATATCACCTCATTCCAGTCAGAATGGCTATAACAAGACAAGAAATAACGAGTGTTGGAGAGTATTTGGAAAGAAGGGAACTCTCATACACTGCTGGTGGGAATGCAAACTGGTACAGCCACTATCGAAAACAGTGTGGAGATTCCTCAAAAAATTAAGAATAGATCTACCATATGATCCGTCTATTCCACTGCTTGGTATTTATCCAAAGATCATGAAAACACAAATGCATAAAGATACATACACCTTTATGTTCATTGCAGCATTATTCACAGTAGCCAAGACTTGGAAACAACCTAGGTGCCCATCAAGGGACAGATGGATAAAGAAGGTGTGGTATATATATGTATAATAGAGTACTATTCAGCCGTAAAGAAGATGAAATCTTGCCATTTGTGACAACATGGATGGAACTTAAGGGTATTATGCTAAGCAAAATAAGTCAGAGGGAGAAAGCCAAATACTGTATGATCTCACTCATAAGTAGAAGATAAAACCACCACCACCACCAAACACATAGATACAGAGATTAGATTGTCGGTTACCAGAGGGGAAGTGGGGAGGGAGGAGGGTGAAATGGATCACTGGGCACATGTGTGTGGTGACGGATGGTAATTAGTTTTTGAGTGGTGAACATGGTGTGATCTACACAGAAATCAAAATGTAATAATGTATACCTGAAAAAGAAATAAATGAACATATGTTTTGGAAAAAAAACCGATCACTTTCTCAAGGGTCACTTTTCTTTCAAATTTATGGAAAATGAGGAGATTTCTATTTGCGAAGTCTGCTTCTCATGCCTACAAAAACATAATTTAAAAAGAAGAAAAAGCCTTCCTCTCCTGCCAGTATCTTGGGGTTTTCGTTTACACTGCAGAGAACAAATTGTAAACCACTTTGCAGAGCGTCCTAGCCCCAAAACGAGGGTTTGATTTACCATGTAATTTATTTCTGGTTCATATTTCTGTTCGGAACAAGCTTTTGGGTTTGAAGTTATAAACAAAATAATTTGTTTGCTTGTGGTTAGGCAAATGTCATAAACATATGTTAGGAAAAAGAATGTTGTTTGAAGGAAAAAAAGTTGGGCAATAGTTTCCAACAATTATCAACAACAGCTATTTGTCTGACAAACATTTCATTCAATAATATTGTAGAAACTCTTGGTTCCTGTCATAATAAAATGTATATTTTTTTCTAGTCAAAGGTCCTTGATAAGATAGACAAAGGAGTCCGGTGGGTATTCCTTTTGTAGTTGTTCTCACGAGTTTGACTTGGAATGGATATTCAGACTTATTTTCTGTTGCTGTTTTTTGTTCTTCCTTCACTTGTTCATCCTTCTATTCCCAGTTTTTCTTAAACTTATGAGTCAAAAACTTTTATATTTACTTTCCACCTTTTTTTAACCTATTGCTTTTTGCTCTTTCCTGCTCTCATGACTTTCTTCCAGCTAGTTCACAACTTTTCTTTGATTCATGCACCAACCTCTAACTCTCATCTCGATCTACTCTTGTCCTATGGCCCATCTTAGCACGAGAAACATGTCTCGCCTGAGTCATGATTTATACCTGTCAGAAGGCATGACTCTTAAGGATCTTTGACCTGATGAACTTAACTTTCGTGACCTACTAGGATCACTTGTACAAGGGTATCAGGAAATCTCATCCTCTAACAGATTCGTGCCTACTTCCTGGATACGCTATAACTATCTGAATCTTTCCCTTTATTTCTTTGATCACACGTTTACAGGAAACCTATTAAGCGCCAACCCCTGAACAGGGCAGCAAGTTTACATAAATAAATAAGGGAGAGTTCTAGCTCTGAAAGTACTCACAGTCTGCTATTGATTGATTTCAGTCACAGCCTACGAATATATAGGACCCATGAAGATCTCTGCTGGTGACCATCCTCTCTTGCCACCTCTACACGCCTTATTCCTACTTACCTTTTCACCTTATTTGCTACATTCTCCAGGAAGCCTTCCTGACTCCTCTTTTCTCCGTTCCTAAAGTTGTTTGGTGCCCTTCCTTGAGGCTTCCAAATCATACTGAACTTTCTCCATTTTATCACATTTCACCACAGTGTATTGTAGTTGCGTCCTTCTCTAGACCAGAAGGTCTGTGAGGACAGGAGCAGATCTCCATCATTTGAGTGGCATAGGAGACACTCAAAAAATATTATTATCTCAGTGAATAGACACATATAGGTGTATATTATGTACAAGTAAATAAAAGAGGCAAATAGAACAGTTAGAAAGATAAAAAATACACCTCCTAGTGAAAATATTAAGAGTGTCACAGTAGAATAACTTGAAGTATGTAGCCTTGAAGTGTGTTCCAATGGTTATTTCGCAAAAATGTTGCCAGTTCTAATCCAAAGTACCTTTGAAGTATTTTGTTTTGAAGAAGAAGAAGAAGAAGATTAGCCCTGAGCTAACATTTGCTGCCAATCCTCCTCTTTTTAGCTGAGGAAGACTGGCCCTGAGCTAACATCTGTGCCCGTCTTCCTCTACTTTATATGTGAGACGCCTACGACAGCATGGCTTGCTAAGCGGTGCCATGTCCACACCCGGGATCCAAACTGGTGAACCCCGGGCCTCTGAAGTGGAACGTGTGAACTTAACTGCTGCGCCACCGGGCTGGCCCCAAAAGTATGTTTTAAACTTCTAGTCAAATTTGTTTAACTTCCTTTAGTGGTATTGATTGTACCCATGAAATACTAATAAGTAGTTCATTCTGACATTTACAGACAAGCACAATGGTTAGGTAAGTCTCATAAACGTTACTCGGTAATTCCCACTAGCTCAGTCACAATTGTACCTCACCAGTGACTTGAAAGCCAAAGTGAGCTGTTAATCCATTTGCCGAGCTACAGTCACAACCTCAGAAATTAAAGCCTGAGGCAGGGGAGGGGAATAATCTCCTAACACACTCCTGTTTATGATTGTCCAAACATAACAGAAAACAAGTTTTAGTTTCTAGATGTGTTTATTGATTTTTTCCCCCTTGGCTGTGGTTGTATTTTTTCAATTGTTTTTATTTTATTGTCTATGTGTTTATAATATTGACAAAACACTGGGAACAAAACAGGAAATTTCATGGCTAAAGATTTTCCTAGATTTTGATTATATTAAGACAGGACCAACTTTTGTTCTCATTTATAATACTTTTGGAAAATATCTTAGCTTCAGAGCTACATTTTGGTATCTCTAATTTATTATCCTTTTCTTCATCTTTTTAAAATCATTGTTTCCTCCCTCTGTGTCACACATATTTTCTAAGCAAACTGAGTTTTGACTGAAGCTACTAAAAGAGCATGGAAGCCGTGAAGAGCTTGGCTCTGAACTGGGTGGAAATGACCAAATGATAAAGATAGTATCATTTTATACTCGTGTACCCAAGAAACTCAGAATATGAACAAGCACTGTACCCAGAAATGCAGTGACCATAGGCCGGAGTTTCATCTGTGCCCTTGGGTATTCAACATGTAATCTCACAGGTCTATTCATATGAATAATAAGTATTCCCCTTTAATAGGAATTACATAAACCTTTTTCAAACAAAATTTGGAATAAAAACATTATTTAAAGGAATTACCAGATGCAGAAATCAGGAAATATTTTTATATTCAAGTGTTCTAATTTTTAAAGAGTCTCCTATAACCTCAAAGAGTCAGAAAATATATATTTTAAAATTGTTACATGGAAGCTGCTCTCCCGAATTTTTATGGTGGTGGTGGTGGTTAATTAACTTTAGTGAGAAATTATGTTGATTTTAAGCATAATTAAATGCAACACAAATGGTTACTAAATTTAAAATCAGAATTTTATTTGTTTGGATGTTATGATTAGTCCCAGATTAAAGATTTCCTTTTCATGACCATGCTAGAGAAGGTTCACAAAGCCTGTTTAATAGAGTTTAACATTGCATAAAACAAACTTAACCTAACTGAATCAACCTCTCTAAAGACTTGAGTAAATTTTGTTTGATATACAAACACAAAATGTAATCTGTTTCTCACACTGCCTCAAATTTAACTTGCCTCAAATTTCTTAAGTCTAAGATTAATTAAGACACAAGATCTTCTTCTTAGGAAGATGTTTCAGTTGAAAATCTGACTCAGTTCCATATTTAGGCCTCCTTTTCGTTATTGGTACCCAAAAGCCACTCAACTCCTCAACCCAACAGAATTTGATATTTAATTGTCAAATGCCATCTTGCCACATATATCATTCACACAACTTGTTGACAAGACAAAGTTAAGTGTATTTGCTTATTGTGGGAAGGAAGAGAGAATACCACTTAGAGCTTTGGCTGTGTCTTCAAAGGCAAGGTCAAGTTCTGATATTAACTGAGAGTTTGATGTTTGGTTTAAGATGGTCTTTCAATGTGGAGGCTTGAGTAGGATGGCTAATGATCATTGACATAGCAGTATGCTCTTTGTCTTTGAATTGTTTTGTACTTCTTTGTAAATTGCAGGCAACTGATGGATATGCAAACTCTGTCTTGTTTGGTTGAGATTTAATTGACTTCCTTCTCCACTGTGGAAAAAGTAGTTTCATTACCTACCTGTAAATTGGACTGGATCCTGCTACCTTGCACAAGTTGTCAACCCTTACCAAATTTGCAATTCTTCCAGTTCCTTTGCCATCTGGCTGCTGTCCTCCAACACATGTTTCCACATTTCTCCTTCCTTCCTAACTTGGCACCACCAAGAAGAAAAACCTGACTGCGCAGATCCTTATAGAGACTCTACGTTATTTATTGCTGGCCTTTCCCTCCAGGATCTGAAGAAACACTGAGAGCTAAAGCCTGTCGACATGGTATCAACCCTGAAAGACGTATCACCACAGAAGAACATGCATGGGCTGGATTTCTCCCTGAACAAGTCACTGTGTGGACCACTAAGGAAGTTTTGTGAAACGCTTGAGTTGTGCATGTCCTTATACAAGAAGTAACCAAGACTAGACATCACTAAGAGCACTGATGTCTTAACTTCAAGAAACTCAATGAGCTGTGCTCCATAATCAAGAGTTCCATCCACCAACCCTTGGAATCCACTGGACTGAATATTCTCAGAGTTTAACTCCTGGCTCTTCACTTTAACCTAACTTTTTATATTAATATTTCTATTTTTCATTTAAGCCCTCTCCCGTTTAACAGGACTGATCTCCAGGGTTCTAAGACAACTGACCTTGCCATTACTTCTCAGTAGAGGATTCAATTAATTTTGCAGGTACAACTCCAACAGGAGTCCTCACAAGAGTATTTCTTAGACCCCGGTTCATCTCACTGTGGAGATTCATGGTCACCTCTGAGTTGTTCAGCAGTGAATGATATTCATTTTTCTTGAACAAAAAGGTAGAGGGGACTGACAATGTTGAACTTTACCTGAGCTCCAGAAAATAGTGAAGGCTAAGAGATCTCCCCAAAATCTCCCACAATTTTGTGTTCTGGAAAACAGCCTATTGAAAAGAACCACCCTCCCGCATATGACTTAGATGAGACTTGCTGTCCACTCTTTCTCGTGAGTCCTAGAAGACTCCTGGAGGTCTCCCTTGTTTACCTGTAACAAGGACAAATATAGACTTTTCCCCTTTTGCCTGAAACTGCTGACATAACCAGACACAAATCTGTCTCCTTTCACTCCTAACCAATTCTCTATTCTTTGTCTCATGAGTGATTAGCTAAGATTAGAACTGTTTGTCCTCCTGAAACTAGCTAGACTCAGAGACAAACATTTCCCATTCAGCTAATCACTGAATTTCCCCTGATGGCAATTCAATCCTAACCATAAATCCCCTTACTTGTAACTTGTCTGCTCCTCCTTGTAAAAGTCTAAGGCCAAACGACCTTCCAAGACACTCTGATCTTTGCATCTAGGGGGAGAAGGGGCTCTTCCTATTGTAATAGCCTGAATGAAATCATCTCTTTAATTGTCTGATTCACTTTGTCTTATGCAGTACCAAGGGGAATTACCCAGGTGGCGTAGGGGAGTGGGTGCCAGGGGCAGTTGCATTCCCTTTCTTTTCCACTTTCTAGACAAGTGAAAAAATGGAGGCAAACAGCTATCATCTTATAGAACTGTTAGGTAAGACTACAAGAGACACTGATATATTCTGTTTGAGTAATTTCTACTTTAGAGAAATGGAAAACAGGCAGTTATATGTTTTTAAAGAAATTTACATTGTTCAGTTATAGTGAATATTCCCATTGACAAAATAAAGATTGTTTTATTATTTTTAAATGCATTTCATTTAGTGCATGCCTGCCCATTTTTAAATAATACCCCCATCACTCTGAGTAAGTAAGGGAGCTGGGGGAAGGGAGAAAATTATATCATATCGGCTGAGCATCCAGTAAGTGCCAGGCTGAGCTAGACATTTAAATTCACTTAATCCTTTTAACAACCTGTGAAAGGTAGGTATTATCCCTACGTTAGAGACAAGGAACTGAGACTTAGAGGTGTTAATATCCCACCTAGGATCACATGCCTAGCAACCAGTAGAGTTTCATGCTTTCTCAATATCGGATATGGCTTCAGAGCTAATTGTTTGGAAATCAGTAAACAATCTATGAATTTAGAATTCACTCCTAAGACAAACACATATCTTTGCCTTCTACTTGTGTAGTATATATTGTTGAGACCTATTAAATGTTACAAAAGATGTCCATTCACTTGCCTTTTTGTTCCAAAATGGCAGATTTTTTTTCCAGAAGTCAAACTCATTTAAACCTATTTTTAAAAAGTAGTCCTCACCGCTTTGAATATTCTTTGCACAAACCAGCCTTCAGATTATTAAATAAATATAGAGATAAATGAGCAATTGAATCAAAGCAAAGATCTTCGATTGATAACCAAAATAAGGTTTTAATTATTTGACCTATTTGATCAGAAAGTATCTCGTTCCACGACAGTTCTGTGCAAAACATCAGCAGGTGCTAACGAATCAAAACATATTTGTGTCCAAAGAATTTGCCTTTAAGGCATTGCAAAAATCCCTGGGGCCAACTGTGAGAGAGCATCTGGTGTAACTGACACCTTCAAGCGAATGCTAGGTTTCTCGTTGTCTTCTTGAACATCCTCCTGGGCTTAACTGTGTAGGGCTGTCTCTGTGCTCCTCTCTCCTCGCCCCCCTTCTCAGGCTATCCTTCTACCTGTACTAAAGGAGAGCTCATGCCAACCCTGCGAGCATCCAGTCCCTCACATTCACTTGATCCGTAACACTGACACTTTAATCAAATAAGAAATAAGCAGAAAAACAATCTGTCCTATATACTAGTGGAAATTATACGCCGATAAACTTCAACTATTTAATGGAGAGTCAGCAGTCTGGAAATTAGAAACTGTTTCCCAACATCAGCAAAATGAAGGATTCCACTCTGTTTGTTTGAGGCCATGATTTTCCAACCCACTTCACTGCTTGCTTCACGCACTAAGTCTTTAGGGTCAGAAAAACTGTAATTTAATGATTCCTGATTATGTAGGCTGAAAAGTTGGGTCCAGTGTGGCCATTAGCTTGTTTATCTGACTTTAGATAAAGCACTTTACCTTCTATCAGCCACTATTTCTAATTTTCTTGTGGACATTTATACATTCTGAAAAAATAAGCTTTTAAGGTACTATAAGTGCAGCCTTAGCAGCCTGGCAGAATGATACTCAGCAGAGTAATCTTCATAAATAGTTCTTAAGCAAAGAAGGAAAGCCAGTCTGAAAAAAGTTGGCAATGCTTAAATAGGTAAAAAATGTACAATTTCTAATGAAATTCTGTGGTGTTTTTAAATATTGAAAGAAGAGCTTTTGTTAGGTATACATAAACACACAAAATGTACAGAAGTAATTTAAAAATATCTTTTTCATTCGGAAGTGGAATATTCTGCGATTTAAGGAAATGAAATAAATATTTCAGGACACTGGTGTGTGGTAGTCAGCTATTTTAGATGCTCCTGGCGCCATCTAGTGAGATGTATAAGCAATGACATCAGTATCTGACCTGTATGCTCTGTACATCCGGGAGACCAGACCGCAGAAAACCAGAACAGCATAACCTCTACTTACACATCAAGTATCTGAGACACTAAGAAAAATCATTGTATAACCCTGATGGACATTTAACATCATTTGAATAATGAAGATATAGATCTCACTGCATATTTCAATTGTACCTTTATCCTTGAAAGGTTTATCAACCTCTGGTGCAATTTTCTCTTCAAATACGTTTTGAGTATATTTCCCAGTGAAATTAATAAAAGGCTAGAATACATATTTGAGATTAGAAATTGAACCAGAATGCATGTTGTAACGCGGAAATTAGGAAGAAACTATTTTATTTAACTCTTCTATATGGACTATCATGTTGCAATACTTTCTTATGGAAGAAAAAGATAGGATGTTTTCTTTTAGAAAACAGACCCTTGATTATGTGTAAATGATGTTTCTATTACAGTACAGGTACATTAAAAAGAAAGATGAAGTTGGCTTTGAAAAGGTTGAAAACTGTGCAGGTCAGAGAAGAGGTGCTGGATATAAAAACATTTAGTGTTTTGATTTCTAATACCACAAACAAATATTAAGTATCTCAAAGAGCTATTGAAATGCAATATGTCAATTTACCTAAGACAAAAATACAAAAATACATAGCAGTATAAAATGCCTTCAGTTCCTTCTTCGATAAGCTCTATCTGTCATAAACCAGGTCAACGTACGGGTGATCCT
This sequence comes from Equus asinus, assembly GCF_041296235.1. NCBI lineage: Eukaryota > Metazoa > Chordata > Mammalia > Perissodactyla > Equidae > Equus > Equus asinus. Next base: position 177,448,197 of record NC_091790.1, read on the forward strand.
GAGCTGTTGGAACAGCAGGGAATTGCCGAGCACCAAAGATCCTCCATTTGTCCCACCTCCCGGGACAGGTTGCCAAGTGAAGTGCTATCTCATGCATTGAGGTATTTATGGATGCTTTATTATTTTAGTAGAAATATGGCATTTTTTCTGGTCAAAATTTGGTCAGATAAGGACATTATGCCAACAGCTATACTGTAAATTTAGATATTTTCCCTCTTTTGTAAAGTTACCTGTGAATGGAATAAAGTAAGTCTTTGTGAATTGAGTAAAGCAATTCATTAGAGACAGAGATTTATAATCCATCTATTTATCTCAATCTAAACCCTTACAAAACCAATAGTTTATAAAAACCAAGAAATAAATGAAACTTCTAAAGAAAAAAAACATCTAGAAGTTTGGAAGTCAGAATAATTTTTCTGTTTAAGTCAAACTATATTAGTAACATATGAATTCAGCTTCTTTTTATAGTTTACAAAAATTTTAATCTAAAATAATCATGGCAAATATCCTTTTGGAAAAATTCTGCCGTTTTATAAATATATCATTTAATAGTAGGTCTATACTTTACCTTAGCAAAGCTTCAGAGACCTCAGGAAAGTCTCTGTCGGTTTCAAACTCGATGTTTCTAATTTCTTGACTGGAGAGGATGTTGCATCCCAGGATTAGAAGTGAGTTGACAAATAAAAATATTCCAAAATGAGCTACTAATTGGAGAAAATTCATTGTAAGATGAAAACAACATGTGAGACTCTTATCGTGAAAACAGATTGGAAATGGGAGGAACTTTCTTCCTGAAGGAAAGTGCAAGAGGATAAGGTGGGCAGAAAGGGAATGTGGAGGATTCCAGGATAAAGTTGACCTCACTGACAGTTTTCTCTATGAGCAGCAATTTTGTTCACATCAGTTATTAAAGTCAGTGAATTGGGCTTGTGTCCTATGATTGACTGTTCACAATGCATAGTTGGTTAGAGTCATATTCATATTTATGTGTGTTACAGCAGTGACAGTGTAAATACGATTTGCATTGTAGGCTTAGAAAGTTGATGATCAAGAAATATGACAGGACTTTATTTGGTAAACATTTACCCTCACTTTTCCACCTGTGTAATGTTGATCAACGGAAAAAGTTCTTACCACAAATACCACTGTAGTATTCATAGTCAGGACCAGCTACATAATTTGTGGTGCCCAGTGCAAAATGAAAATGCAGGTCCCTTTGTTCAAAAATTATTAAGAATTTCGAGATGTCAACAACAGAGTATTGAACCAAGTGTGGAACCCTTCTGAGTGCGGGGCCCTTTGTGACTGCACAGGTCACATGCCCAGAGAGCAACGTGTCCAGGGAAAAATCTGACCCGCCGTGGTGATGAGTCCTTCGTTACTGATACTATGTCATCAGGCTTTAGCTTGCAGTGCTTCTACGGATCCTGGGGGAAAGGCCAGCAACAAGGTAACCTAGAGTCTCCATAAGGGCACGTGCAGTCGGGTTTTTGTTCCCAGTGATACCAAGTCAGGAGGGAAGGAGAAAAGTTGGAAACATTAGTTTGGAGGGCTGTAGCCAGATAGTGAAGGGAACTGGAAGAATTGCAAGTTTGGTAAGGGTTGACAATTTGTGCAATGTAACAGTACCTAGTCTAATTTACGGGTGGGTAATGGAACTAGTTTTTGAGAGTGGAGAAGGAAGTCAACTAAATCTCAACCAAACAAGACAGAGTTTGTGTATTCATCAGTTACCTACAATTTATAAACAGGTATGAAATACTATTTCAAAGACAATGAGCAGGGCTAGAATCTGATAACCCAGAACGGTGTTCATGGTTTTCTATTGAAATAAAATTTCTCTCTATAGTCACCCCCTTGTGATCAAAGATAATCTAAAAAGAAAGATTACTTTTGTTCAAAATAATGGTTATCTCAATCTTATTAAATTTGGCCTGATTATTCACATAGGTGCAATAAGATGGTAATTTGCCGTGTAGATCTTCTTAAGTTTGCTTTGCTCAAAGTTATCATTAGGAACTCTAGATTTGACTTTTAATTAAATTCTGATTAGTAACATCAAGTCTCTTCTTACTTTTTAAAAATAGGCTTTATTTAAGATTTGAGAAGATAGTGCAGAGTTACCATATACTATGCACCCAGTTTCCCCTATTAACATTTTACGTAACTATGGTATATTTGTTACAATTAATAAACCAATTATCTAAAGTCCATACTTTATTCACATTTCCTTAGTTTTTACCTAATGTCCTTTTCCTCTCCCAGGATCCCATTTTAGGACACCATCTTACATTAAGGCACCATTTCTCCTTCGGCTCTTCTTGGCTACAACAATTTCTCAGACTTTCCTTGTTTTGATGACCTTGACAGTTCTTGAGAAGTCCTGGCCAGGTATTGTTGTAGGATATGTCTCTATTGGAACTTTATGATGTTTTTCTCATGATTACACTAGGGTCATGTGTGCTGGGGAGGAAGACCACAGAGGTAAAGTGCCATTTTCACCACATCATATCGAGAATACATATGCAGGCTACACATGATTTATTCCTGTTGATGCTGACCTTGATCACCTGGCTGAGGTAGTGTGTGTGACGTTTCTGCACTGAAGGTCATGGTTTTTTCCCCCTTTCCATGCTGTGCTCTTTGGAAGGAAGTCGCTATGTGCAGGCCACATTAAGCAGTGGGGAGTTATGCTCCCCTCTCTACATAAAGTATTTGGAATTCTTCTGCATAGGAAATTTGCCTCTTCTCTTCCATTTGTTAATTTAGTCAATCATTTATTTATATCAGGATGGACTCACTGATACTTACTTTGTACTTTGGGTTACAATCCAAGGTTTTTAAAAAATTTATCTTGCTCCTCAAGGTTTTCCAGCTTTGGTCCCTGGGAGCTCTTTCAGTTGGCTCCTTTGCCCGTTTGACATACCTGCATCAATGTGGTTTTTTTCTTGTTGTTGCTATTGTTGTTTGAGTATTTTCTTACTTTCCAGCACTACACGATGAGCCACGGATACCTCCCTGTCTGGGAGGGGCAGGAGCTCCTCCTAACTGCTCTGCAAGTGGCCTCCACTGACCTCTGGAGGAGGGGAGTGGCCTCTTTACCAGTGGGTAGTGGAGCGCGTCCTGACACTCCATTCCTCTGATCCAGCCCAGTAGGGACAGAGAGGAGACTCGTCACTGCTGGATGGGGTGAAGTCTAGGCTCCCCTCTTGGCCTTTGCCTGCATAAGTGGTGATGGAGTCAAAGTTTCTTCTGTGGTGTTTGACTGAAGTCATGCAGTTATGGCTTAAAATTTTTCTGTCTTTCTAGGATGTCCCTTACCTGGTCTTTTGGCTATAGAGAACAGGCTTCTGTTGGTTTGTTTTTGTTTTTGTTTTTTTGGTCTTTTTGTCTGTATCCATTGGCCTTTCCAGGTAACTAGATTCTTCAGTTCCAAATTTGGGGATACATGAGGCAAAAAGCCAAAAACCACAAAACAGAAAAATCCCCAAGAACTCATCACCATATTGTTCTTTGAGACGGGAGGTTTGCTTTTTTCTCTCAACCTTTCAGAGTTTTCTTACGTTTGTCTTATACATAATGTCCAGGGGACACTTAACAGGAGGAATAGGGAAGAGCATGTGCACTTCATCTTCACAGAAGTCCCTTACTTGCTGCTTAAAAGTCTTTTTTGGAAGCAATAATAAAATTCAATACCATATCAGGAAGGTTGCAAGTGGGACTGTCTGCTTTTTTCCATGAGTCACAAAACTTTGCTCATGTTCCTTTATAAAACATATGAGGACATCTGTGTTACATTTTGCGTGTAAACTTTAAAGATGAAAAATGGAAACATTAGTTTGTCATGGAAGGAGGTGAGTTTTCACTTAAATCTGCTTAAATTATAGTTTTGGGTCTAAATCAGTGACATACAACCACTGTGCAGATCAGTGAATTGGTTTCTGTCCCCATCAGAGAGTAAGAGATGCGCTATATAAGACACGGATGCCCAAGGATTCACATTTTGATGAAATGAAGCATGAAGTTTTTGTTTCCCTGCAGCAGTGGAGTGACACACAACTCATGAGAAGCTGTTCATGACCATTCTAAAAGCAGTGCGCAACATCTGGTAGAACTCAGAAACTTGCCAGGGACAGTTACATGTGCCAAGTAATCTAGAATCAATTATCACCTTGTCAACTGAGTAAAAATGACTTAAATGCCCTAAATTCACTCACTCATGTGGGTTCTCTGGAACAGTTAACCGAAACCTCAATTTCATAAAATATAACTACCCCCTCAGTAAGCATAATTGTCACATTCGGTCATATGATCATTCTGACCATGTTGAAAATAACAAGCTTTTTCATTACGCAATGACTCTCAGGTTTTGCTTTATCTTTTGAATTAAAAAAATATTTAAGTGGTTTCATACAAACTCTTGAAAACGTTGAACATGGCAGTAATTTTCCATCTGAATTCTTCAGAATTCAAGTATGCACCATTAAGGTCAGAAATTAACTGGTGGAAGACAACAGGTGGTGGTAAACATATTCTGGAGACAATGATTTCTATACAAGAAAGCAGAGAGTAAATAAGCAGAAGCAATCAGAATATTATCCCTTTTAGTGTAAGACAATATTTACTGATAGCCATTTGTTTAAGTATGGAACAGGCTACTAAGTTTACAACAATAAAGGCAAAAGAAAGAAGAAACATGAGATCATTGTGTAAAAAATATCAGTGGTTCTCCAAGTGTGGCCCCTGAATCAGCAACATCAACATCACCCAGGAACTTATCAGAAATGCAAGTTCTCATCTCCTCCGGACCCTACCCACCGACCTTTCCAGAGCCACTGATTCAGAATCTCTGAGGGCGGAACCCAGCAATCTGTGTTTAACAAGCCCTCCAAGTGATTTTACATATATGTACATATCAATATTTCATGTCAAGTGAGGAGAATTTTAAATATTTTTCCAATGTGTGCATAGAATTTGCTTCTCTTCATTATTTGTATTATCAAATAATCCAAGAGTCTATTCATTACTTTTCTTATAAATATATCTCTTTTTCTTAATGAATTATTTCCTTTGGTATAATCTGATTTTTTTTGTGACAATTCACTTTTCGATGACAGATTAATTTCTCTTGATTTCTTACTCATCTTTATGACTGTTTCCTTATACTTCATTAATTAATTTTTTTATTTTTTAATGAATAAATTTAAAAATGTGAAGTTTCTCCTATATGAGAAAATTGGGAATCTGTCATTTCTAACTTGTTTGATTGAAACATTCTAAAACATATTTGAAAAATACAGTTAAATGTCATGGTCTTAACTCAACCTCTGCTTAGTTGAACCCGAAAAATGCCGCAGCCACTCTAACATCTCCAGCACGAAGTGAGTTTGGTGGAAAGGAGATAAGACTAAAAAGAGATAGTTCTATTGCACTTAAATTGCAGGAAAAGCATTTTACTTTTGCAAATTTTACAGACAACCATGGGACCACATTGATAAACCCATCTCCCTTCAGGCCCATTATAGCTTCATGAGAAGAAGTGAATCAGGTGAGGGGGTTCCAGAGCTGAGGAAGGCAGCTCCTAGGTGTTACACTCTGGCCAAACTTATCTAGAGGAACCACTTAGTAATGTTTTCTCTGGCAGCAGGATCTTGCTGAACAATCTATTTTATATTTTACAAGTATTACAACATACCCAACTGAACAATATAATTAAATTTAGGCATATTCGTTGATCCAGAAAAATTCAACATGTTGAGTGATTGAATGACAGCAAACAGGAATACAATTTTAATCTACGAAAACATTTCATTATATTTTCAACACTGTTTTTTTTTTAATGAGGGAAAGAAAATCTGAAGTACCTAAGTATTGTAAAACGAGTGCATTTCGTAAGTCTGAAAAAAACTCAAGATGGAAAATGTGGAGTAAAGATTGTCATTTCTGTGTTTTCTTCCATATATGTCTTACAAAATGACCAACTCTTAAAAATTCAGTGGAGACTAGGAAATTCTGAACAGAGTTCAGATCTCTGAGTGGTGTTCAGAGCTAAGAAAGTGGATGGCAAGAAGGCAGAGGGGTTTAGTCAGTACTCTCCTAGGAGGAGCCGTGGGCCCCGTCTGTGGCTGAGCAAAGAGCCACATTTTCCAGGGTTACATGCCTAGGTCACCTGGGCATAAAGGGGTCTTGTTAGGACCTTGTTATGCCTGAGTCAGAAAACCAAAAGGTGTTTGGAGAGAGATGGAGGAGCCCCAGTTGTTCCTTACCTGGAAGGAAGGGAAGAGGAAAGGAGATGCCAATACTTCCTCTCGGAAGATTACACCTAGTCTACAACATGATTTCCACCTTCAGAAAAGAAATCTCTGACAAGAAGGTAGACCATTTGTTCGTATACTCTTCACTAAGAGAGATTTCATGGAATCCTTTTGGACTGGAGGAAGGATGGAGGCAATTTCTATTTTTATGCATAAAACTTAACTATATTGGGAACTGGAAGAAGTAGTGGTTTTGTTGTTGTTTGTTTATTTAACTAATCTGTCCATCAGCCAATCATTCAACACACATTTATTGAGTGGTTACTATGTGCCATGTGTAAGTTGTACTAAGTTCTTGGGATAAAAGAAACTTTCACTTCAAGAAACTGATAGTCTGGTAAAGAAAGTCTGTCTAAATACAAATAAGTGCTGTGATAGGTCAGAGGGGATGAAACCGTTGTCTGTACAAAGTACTATGGGAACACAAAGGAATGGTCAAATCTATCTGTGTGTGTATGTGAGAGAGAGAGAAGGAGAATGTAGTCATTTAAAATATGGCCTTAAAGTCTTTGATATTCCTCTCTTTGAGAGGTGGGGTCTAAATCCTCTCCCCTTGAATCTGGGCAGGATTGTGCCAGCTTTGACCAACAGAGTCTGGTGGAAATGAAGTTATGTGACTTCTGAGGCTGGGTCTTAGAAAGCCAGGAAGCTTCCTCTTGGTTCTTTTGTAATGTCTCTGGGCACTCCATTTTGTTGCACTTCCTCTCAGAAACCAGCTGCCATTCAATGAGGCGTAAGCTACTCAGAGAGGCCATGTGCAGGCTTTCTGGTTTCTACTGAACTCAGTCTCTGGCTCATCCAGTCCCATCACCAGACATGTGATCCAACCAGAGCCACTTGTGTCTCTCTTAGTTGAGAACTCAGTTTTCATGGAACACAAACAAGTCATCTGTGCTGTGCCTTGTCAAAATATTCTGCAATATGTGGCAACGTGGACAAACTTTGAGGACACTATCCTAGATGAAATAAGCAGTCACCATAGGACAAATACCACATGATTCCACTTATATGAGGTATTTAATATAGTTGAATTATAGGATAAAAGAGTGAAATGGTGGTTACCAAGGGCTGGAGGGAGAGAGAAATGGAGAATTACTAACCAAGGGACATAAAATTTCAGTTAAGCAAGGTGAATAAGCTTTAGAGAGCTGCTGTACCACTTTGTACCTATAGTCAACAATAATATATTGTACACTTAAAATTTTATTAAGAGGGTAGATCTCATGTTAAATGTTCTTACCATAGTAAAAAAATTTATTTAAAAAATAAAATATATTTTTAAAAAAGGAATTTCTGACTCACAGAATCCATGAGCATAATAAAATTGTGGTTGTATTATGCCAGTAAGTTTGCGGTGGTGTGTTAGGCAGCGATACATAACAGAACAGGAGAATTTCAGGCAAGGCTTTATAGAATATATAACACTTGAACAAAACATAATCAGCGTTATGAACACAGGCTTTGGTGTTAGAGCTGGGTAAGAATCTGCTATGAACTAGCTGTGCCATTTAGATAACCTCTAATAGGTTTGTGTAAGTGTTATGAGAGATAATGGCTGAAAGTGCTTCATGTGCAGTTGGCACAAAGTAAGCAATCAACGCTTAACTTAAAAAAATCTGTATAGAAGTAATAAAAGCAAAAAATAATAAATAGTTGTGCTAGGAACAGTATCCACCATTCTAGTCAGTTGTTTAATCTGATTTGCCCAGAACAATTCTCATTTACTCTCATTGTTCTGGCATCCTTTCTATTTTAGCATATATCTTGGATTTGGTTTGTTTAGTTATTTTTAAAATGAAATATCAACATTAATAGTTGCGTTAAAATAAGCTGGGGTGGATTTGGTGCACCTTCGCTTTGTACATCCAGCTTCTGGTGTGCAGTGAACAGAGTTGTCACTTCAATTTGTACTTAAATCTAAAAGATGATCAGCTGCCCATCTTTCTTTTCCCTTGTCTTTCCGGAGAAAACACGATTATCCCCTTCCTTTCATGACAGCATTAAAGACAGTCACTGACAAAATGAAGTGTGTTAGGGTGTGAGCAACAAGGGACAGGCAGCTCCTAGTATAGAGTCGTCTGGACAAATAGTCAAAGCTTCTTCTGTTGGCCACTGGTGATGAGCCCACTGTGCCATGGCCTCTGCTTTAGTCTTGAGATGCAGAAACCTGTGGAGCTGTCAATCTTCAGCTTCACTAGGAAACACGGGAAACTATAAATTAGATGCACATGAAGTAATTGGGAGAAATGGAGTCTGCCCAGTCACTCTGTAGACTGGATAAAAGTCGTCTGAATGCTCTTGCTACAGTGATCTTTGTCATTTATTATATGGCGTATGAAAGTGTTTGTATAAGTCTTCTTTTTTATTGCAGTAAACACTTTTGGCACCAATGAACTCAGACAAACAAACAAAGACCCAAAAGTGTGTATTTAATGAAAAACTCAATACCTAATTTCCAATTCTCAATAAGGTTGATGATGAACATTATAAGGTTGTGCAAGTTCTGAAGATATTTACCATCCAACCATGGAAGGTGTAGGGATGTCACTGACCATGTGAACACCGGAAAATAAAAATATGCTTAAAATGTATCAGCATCTACTTCAGAAGTGGATAGTGGGTAGTTATTTTACGAAGATTATGCATAACTTTTCATTAAAATCAAATGAATCTTCTTCAAATTAATTTCACTCATGTCCGATTTCCATTTTTTTAAACATGTACAAAAAGTGAAGCAATAGATATCAATATGTTAGGCTCATCAAAACTTCACAAACAGTTAAATAAAGCCTGTTTTATGTCAGTGATACCAGATACTTCAAAGAGAAAGCCAGATAAATTAATTCCAATGGTTCGATTTTTTAATTCAACTCATGGAACCAATAAAAAGCTTTTGGAATTTCATTTAGTTGAAAGTGAAATATCTGCCACTATCATAATTGGTACTGTAAATTAAATCAGAAGTTCAGCTTTGAGGAAAAATTTATATGTTTTGATGTGATAATAGGAATAGAATATTTGTGGAGGACAAGTTCATAGTAAAAACAATGTTATAATTAAATTAAGAAATTTATAGAGCAGAAATAGTTGGTATTAATTGCCATGCACACTCAGCTCATAGCTGCATCTATGTTGTATTAATTAAAACCTGTAGTTGCTGAGAGGCTGGTCCCGTGACCGAGTGGTTAAGTTCGTGCGCTCTGCTGCAGGCTGCCCAGTGTTTCGTTGGTTCGAATCCTGGGCACGGACATGGCACTGCTCATCAAACCACGCTGAGGCAGTGTCCCACATGCCACAACTAGAAAGACCCATAATGAGGAATATACAACTATGTACTGGGGGGATTTGGGGAGAAAAAGGGAAAAAAATAAAGTAAAAAAAAAAAACAACAAAATCTCTCACTGGAAGTCTGAACTATAAAAAAAAAAACCTGTAGTTGCTGAAATTTACTCATATTTGTATATATACACAATTGAGTAACTGAAGTATAAACTTTCTGTGGCAAAGTTAATGTTGAATATAAAAAAATATGTTACCATAGCAGTACACGCTTTCTTCTTTGCTGCCCATCGTCAACTAGATTTTTGAAATGTTGACCTTTGATGATTGACCTTATAAATCTCCTTTAGTGTTTTACCATGGTATTGGACTTTTAAAAAATAAGTTCTCTAAATTTTTTTTGCATTGCATTTTGTTCAAAATCAATTGAAAATGTTTAATCAAATTATTTAAGGGATGGAATGCTGCAAATTCCATTCCTTTGGCTTCCCCCAGTTCTCGACTCTGTCTTTTCAGTAAGCAAGTCCGCTGGCATCTGGCTTGGGTTCTGCTTCTCTGGAAGCTCTCTGTGGGTAGTAAGCTGGAACAATTGGGGGCTTGCCTCCTTTGTTCCTCTTCTCACAGGGATCCCTCTCCTGACTGCCTGTTGCCCAGTGTCTGAAATCTTTTGCTTCCTTTTGTCCATTTTAAAATTACTTAAGCTGAGAGGGTAAATCCAGTTGCTGTTACTTTATCAAGGCTGGAAGCAGAAGTCCCCGAAAATGGTTTGTGAATCGAACTGTTACTTATGTCCACCAATATAATAACATCAAGTGATCAGTCAGTAAGTAAATATTGCATATATTACACAATTTTTCTTATTTTTATGTCTCTTTTTATTCACAAAAGTATCCCAGTTTGGATGATAAATTATGTGGTAACTCTAATTGTAGTATTTTGACAATATTTGTTAATATTCAGTACTAAAATCACTCATAAAATTTTGGATTATATATTTTAATTTAAGTAAAATTAGAAAGTGTGTCAACATCTTAATTTCTTTCATATGCGTTGATTAATGAGCCCAATAATTAAACTTTGAAACAGCATCATATAATTGCTCCTAATTAAATAAAGCTTTCAAAATGTATAAGAGGATTCTATCAAAAGCTTGGCACTAAGGCAGAATTCAGAACTGCACGCATTTTTTTGAACCTCACGTGCAAAAAATTCTGTTAAAATATGATACCCAGTTTATTTGATACTACCAATATATATCCATGCTAGTTTCCTCTTGTTTTGTTCTGTTTTTCTCTTCATCCTGATCTTTTCATCCCCCTCTCTACATAAGTTTGATAAATATCATTGAATATATATGATTCCTGATAAATATGAAACATTCCAAGCATATATTTGGTTTTTTATTTACTTTATTTTATTTACTGTATTTACTTTACTAATGGCATCGTACCATAGACTTAATTTTCATGCCATACGTTTTAAGATCTATTCATGTTTTATATATATATACATTTATATATATGATTCATTGTTTCTAGTTGCTATCCAGTATTCCCTAGTGTGTATCCACCACATTTCGTTATACAATGCCTTAGAGATGGACACCATCGTTGCCTCAGACTCTCAATTGTGCAAACAAAATGAGGATTCTCCTTGCTCACTACTCTTAGGGACATGTATGGGAATTTCTCTGTGATATAAATGCAAGAAGGGGCTTGCTGAAGCATAAGTTCTCTAGGTACCGTCAGATAACTACTCCTGAAATTGACATCCGAGCACATTCCTACCAGCAATGCACTGGATCCCCGTTCTCTCATCATTCCCAACATTTGGTGTTTTTCTGTACTCTATGTTTTGCTAATGTGATAGGAATAAAATATTTTGTCATTGTTATTTCAGTTTTCATTAATCTGACTACCAGTGGGTTAAAACCTCTATCTGGTTTCTCTTTTTTTTCTTAAATTGATTTACACGTTTCCTATATATTTAGATATAAAATCTTTTTACTGGTTTAGCTTTTGCTATATTCTTTCAGTTTTCTGTTTTCTATTAACCTTGTCTAACTTTAATTTTGATGTAATCAAATATGCCATTTTTCACTTTGTGTTTTCTATTTTGGGATGTGTGTCTCAGAAGCCCTTCTATCCTCCTAGTTTCATAAAGACAGGCTCCCACATTTCTCTAATTCTCTTTAACTTTCCTAGCTAGGTCTTTGAGTCTTGTGACACTCACTTTTGAATATCAAGCCTTACTTTATTTCATATTGTGAGCTACTTTTTCCATTCGACCCTTATAAACACTTTTTGCATATTTAAGTTCAAAATATGTGTCATACTTAGGAAGTAATTTAACTATAATGGTATTTTTTTAATAGGTAGTGATTCTGTACCCCTATACATTGATAACATCTATAGATTTCCAGATATAGATTTTATGTGTTTGCTATATATTTGCACCTTTCATTAGCTGGGGTGATTTTGTAAACCCAACTGTACAAATCGTGGCAGGAAGATAGTGTTTGGTTACTAAAGAAGACCAATAGGCTTCCCAATGTTAAAGCTTACGGATTTATGGTTTACTGCAGGGGAAGCATGCAATAGAGCAACAGCGGTAAATAAGGCCATGCATCTCAGCCAAAAGCTGCCTCACAGCAAGGCGTCTGGAGAGGCCAGGAACAAGTTCCAGTTGTCCTCCCCTGCAGGGCTGTGCCAGGGTGCACTTTTTCTCTCTAATCGAGAATGCCCAATATGTGCATGTAGTACCTTGAAACCAAGAGATCAAATGGAGTCTAAACTGGGCTTCTTAGATTATGCTGGTCACACAGGGATCTCTTTTTCCCTGTGTAACCAATGACACAGCCTTCTGGGGATCTCAGCAAGAACAGGTGCAAATCATCAGTCTCATCATTTACCAAAACCAATGTTAAGTGGGTACAAACTTGCCTCAGACCCATGGTTACAAAGCAACACTTAATCAGCACATTGCATGCCTTGACTGGGGATCAGTGCTATTCAGGTACTTGAGTAAAAGAGCTCAATCAAACCTTGAGGAATCCTACTTAAGATAGCAGATGGCTTTCTGAAGGCTCCAAGGAACCTCAGCTCTGCTCACTTGCACCTCCCTCCCCAGCCTCACTCCATCAAGCAAAGCAGAAACTAACAAGATGCTTGGACAGGGTGGCAGTAGGTGGTGATGGTTGCTGTAAGTATGTCTGGAGTAGTCAGTGTGTTAAGATACTGAGTCAGACCAGAGCGGTCAGCCTAGAGTCAGCACACGTCTGAGGTTCAAGTCTTGCCCATTTGTCATCATCGTGTTTCTTGTCCATAAACACGTCTGCTTTTGCTCAGCTTCCACATTCTTCAAATACAAACAATACTTAAGTATGTTTTCCCAAAGCTAAGCAGATTTGGTTGTTTTTAATCTGATGCTTGTGTATTTATTGGAAGGAATGTTCACATAAAAACTATGCCGAGCTCAACCTTTGGGAAACAGGGAAACCATGTTCTATTTAATCTTGGGAAAACTTATCTAAGTATTTTATAGTTAATGTTTGTTCTTGTATTACCCCGTATTACAAAAGGGTAAGACGGAGTTTAGAGAAGTTAAATGATACACAACCAGTAAGAAGCAAATCTAAGATTTGAACTTTGGCAGTTGTGTGATTTCTGAGCATGAGATCTTTTCCACTCACATGGTATCTGGTGGAGGACATACTTAGCAAAGAAAGCAATATGAAAAACTCTGAAATTGCAGAGGGATTCCCAGGAACTCCAGATATTTCTTCGAGACTGGAGCTTAGGGTGTGTGTAGAAGGATGGGATGGAGAACATGAAAGAAAGGATTAGAGGGGAAAGATGGGTACTGAGGGCCTCGTAATTGATTACTGAGGTGAAGAGCAGTCTTCAGAAAAAGGTGACATACACAGATTTGAATTTTAAGGAAAATTTTCTCCCCTAAACTCTCTAGCAGTTCTATGGAGGATAGATTCAAGGATATAAGCTAAATAAAAGAATTTTCTGATGATGCAAGTGGTGATAAATGTAAACTGAACCGTGAGTAGTGGATATGGAGAACTTGGGGAAATTTGAGAGATGTTAGGGAGTGAAAATGCGTGAGACTTGCTCCTAATTGACTCTGGTGGGAGTAGGGTGAGGAAAAGGGAGAAATCAAGGATATCTCCAAGGTTTCCTGCTCGGGGAACTTGGGGGTTGGATGATGTGATGGTGATTTCCTGGATTGGGAATATAGAGAAGGGAGAAGTGTGAGAGAAAAAAATGAGTTTGAAATGTCTTGTATGTATTTTAGGTGTCTGTGGAACAGAAGGTGAAAATGTCCAGGGGGCAGTTGGATGTATGTCTCAGAATCTCAGTAGGATCTCTCCTAGAGACATAGATGTGTGCCTGGACCCTACCCTAGACCAACCAATCAGTTTCCAGAGATGGACCCATATGTTTCCCATTGATCAGTTTTATATTGAACAACTTAACAGAGGTATACTAAGGAATATCTAACTAAGGGAGAAGAGGTAGTATATAGCCACATTTTTTACAGTGAAGAGGAGAAGACTAGTAATTTAATAGGATGTACAAAGACTAATCAAATTCTAACATTTTGAGGTTAAAAATACTCTATCATAATTTAGTATTTAATTTTTCACGTTTATTTCCTTTTATATCCTACTAGAGGGGCATTTTCAAGTGATTAACAAATATTTTTTGGAATATTTTGCTAGAGACAATGTGGTCTCCAAAAATAAAATCACTTTAATTCTACGGAAAGTATTCAAATCTCCAGTACAAGCAGCCTACGATTTGTAGAGTTGAGAAAAGATGTGCTTGTTGTTGAGAGATTTAGCTCTGCTACTTCTTGTTTTAGTCAAATTGCTCAACTGCTTTGGTGTTCAATTTGATAAATTTATTGAGTAGCTACTATGTCCATGACACTCTGCCAGTCGTGAAGGGAATCTGGAGATATGTGCAATGGGGAGCCTATACTCTAAAGATGTAGATAACTTGGGTGCAATCATATGACAAAGCAGAGTAGGACAAGTGCAAAAAAAAAAAAAAATAAGGGAGATGTAGAATATTATGCAATTTCAAAGAAGAGAGAAAAACTATTCCATGGAGAGATCAGGAGAAGAAGACGGCAAGGGAACAGAAGATTTACTGAGTACATACCATGAGAGTCCAAATAATATACTAGGATTCTGGAACATTCCATCTAAAAATAGTACTGTCTGATATGAGTTTAATTTTAATCAATTATTAAATTTTATTTAGTTAAATGGGGCCATGTGCCATGAGTCCTAAAATTAAGGCCCAATATTATGTGCTGTCTTAATATCTAGTGGAACCATAAGGGCTTCGAATGCCCAACTGCAAGTCCCCCTTCCCGCTCTGCTCCTGCAGATAAGGTCCCCAAGTCAAGCAACACCCCTTATCTAGAGGACCAGGTGCTGTTTCTCTGAGTAGGGATTTCAGTTCCCTGTCAGCTTATGGAAGTATGCAAACAGGCCAATCACATCCTCCCACGAGAACCACGGGGCACCTATTGTACATGATACTACATGAAAGCCTGTCTCCCACAGCCTCTTGTTCACTGTCTTCCTGAACGCAGCCCTGGCCCTGTGTGGCATGCAATGTTCTGCTATGAGTGTACGTGAAAAGTGAACTGGTGTTGATCTCATCTGTCCAGTGCAGGGTGTCATGTATTTGGCCATCCCATAACGGTGGGGTAGGA
The DNA here is from genome assembly GCF_041296235.1 of Equus asinus. Classification (NCBI taxonomy): domain Eukaryota; kingdom Metazoa; phylum Chordata; class Mammalia; order Perissodactyla; family Equidae; genus Equus; species Equus asinus. The sequence goes on from NC_091790.1 coordinate 177,463,529, forward strand.
GTCCCTGCCCCACCAACAGGGTAAATAGGAGGTGATTAAAACAGGTCATGAGTGATTAAAAATAATAACTAATCTGACATAAACTTGATAATTTAGCAATTGCTTAAAAATTCTTTAGTATTTCCTTAATTAGAAAACAAACACAGAAAGCAAAAGATGAACTCCTTAGATAGGTAAGAAATTCCATAACCTTAGTCTGTGCCTACCTCGCCAATATTATTTGCCACAACTGGAGTCTACTTTCCATCCATTCTAAACCATTTACACTGTTTTTACACTCTCTATGTTGTGATGAATGTGTATGCTTTTACTCTTTGTTGTTTCCTCTGGCTGGTAAAATATTTCATTTCTTGTTCAATTTCTAAAACAAACGGCTCCACGTCGCCTCCACAATGAGGCTTTCCTATACATCCTACCAAGAAGCTATGACTGTGCTTTCCTTTATGCTCTCACTGTACTGTTTAGACGCCATCAAAGAACATATTACTCCATAATGCAATTATTTATTTACATACTTTTCTATTTTATTAACTGTAACCAACTTGAGGATAGGTTTGGTCATTTTCTTATTAATGCTTATGCCTCCTAGAACTTACTGTAGTGGCTATCATCAGACAATATCAGTATTTCAAAATTCTAGCTCAATAAACGCTGTTGAGTGAATGAATGGGTTATTGGGTAGTTGTGTCTAGCCAACAAAGATTTTATAGCCATGGAACTCACTGTGCAAAGAAATAACTTGATTCCTGCTTCTCTTTCTCCCCTTAACCCTTCTAATCATTTGAGTCATGGGAGGCTTAAGTGTCACCCAGGTGAGGCAACCTCAGATCTTCAACCATCCCACGGCGTCTGTTGGCCACCACTGTGTTGTAATTGATCCCGTGGTCTTTGGGCACTGGCCTTTCTACCTGACATGCTGAGACAATTGCAATCCCAATGTAGCCTCACTCATATGCCCCTGTGAATTACTCTGCATTCTCTTCATCCCCTAATAGACTCCTTTGAGTCTGTGATCTGCTTTCGGCATCTTTTGTGCCTTTTTAGAAGCCAAGAAATCTTTCGCTGTTCTCCCTGCTTACCTCTAGGTTATTCAGACTCTGTGAGCCTTTCCTTGGGCACCACACTCACCATCCCTACAGACTGCTATTCTGACATCACGCTTTCACTCTCCCTAGGTTATACCTCAGGAAACAAAACACACACTCTCTCTGTGTTGGGATTGCCTAAATCTATCTAGAGTTAAATTGCCTAAACTTATCTGGAGTCTGAGGGTTCTCTCTACCATTCTGGTCACTCATTTTAAGGTCCCAATCAATTCCATCCCTATAGGTAAGCATTTCTTATAGGGAAGGTGACGTTGTTCCCACCTGAATGTGACGGGATCTCTTCTGAACTTCTTTTTTTTAATCTGGCCATCTAGTTGGCATTTATCATACACAACTATGAAATATTGGCGTATATATATATTTTTTTCCAACCACATCATCATATGTTACATATTTGTTTTAGTTTTTCAACTACAGCCTAGGCTTATCCTCCCCATTTTAGAAAGATTCTTTTAAATAAGTGAAAACTGTCCAACAAATGCTATTATTCCTTTAAAAAATTGTGTATACTCTGTTTATGGTATATTACTTTTGTGTCCCTCCATTAACCTGCCACTGTAAATTGAATATCGTAGCTGTTTAATGAATGGTTTCCCGGCTAATGAAAAACAGCAAACTTTACACTGAATCATATTTTTATTTCAAGTGCAATTCCACTAGAGCAATGAAAATTTCCGAATACCCAAACCTGTTCTCCAGCCCTAGCTATGGCACACTTATTTCAAACAATACTTAACATAATAGCATTCTAGTATGACAATAGAGTTGAAACAATTCCTTAGAGTTCCTGTTAACTAGGTTTGCAGATGGCTTTAAATCTTTTCAAAGAAAAATCTTTTTTTATTTTTTAAATTTAAACACAATGGGGAAATAGATTAGATATTGCAAGTCTGTTAGCTCAGCTACATTGTAAAACAAGTATCAAATTATACATGCCATCCATCAATAGGCTTACTCAACTGTAGGAAAATGGTCCCATGTTTTATGGAACAAAATCAAACTAAAAGATTTAATCCAAACAATTTAATATTTGATGAGCAATAAAAAGTGACATGTGTTTGTCTAAAGAAAGACCTAAATGCCTGGACAAACAGATACGCTTCCAGAAATATAATTTTTTTTTGTTTTGTTCAGACAGTGCCAAGTAGGAATATTATCTCCACTACTGTGAACGTTTATTATGGAGTCTCCACAGGAATGCTCTGGTTGAGAAAGCATTTTCATTCTGTTTCTTGTCCCCCCTGGGCTCCAAGTTTCTTATTCTTACTTTCAATCCGGAACTGATTTTTTTCCCTCTTTTGAAATGTTTGATAAAATTTCAGTGTGACTAATTTTGAGTTATTGGAGCATAAAAATGAAAATGTTTTTTTCATCAGATAGTCAATTCTTCAGGTGCTCTGGGGATAGTTAACTTAGGAATTGATTTTGAAAAGTCAAATATTCTTCAGAATATGATTATTCAAGAGAAACAATTTCATTAGGAGTAAGATCCGTGAAATAAATGAGTGGTAGATTGAGAGTTGGAAGGTGTGTAGAATCTGGAACCTGAAAAACTAGCTTTGTTATAAATTGTTTAATCAATCAATTCCCTCCTTCGTGTGTAAGAAAGGGTTAGCAATAGGTGGCTCTGTGGCTGCGCACTTGTCCCACTTCTAATTCCTGCTTTTCTACATCTTCAATATCTTGGACATTTGGACACCAAGTCCTTCCTTTGTGCAAACTCTCATGTCAGAAAGGACAGAGAAATGGAGTACAGACAAGGTAAGAATGTTCCTCAAGACTCAGTGCCCCTTCTGTACGCCCCTTCTGTATTTCTCAGAAAGGCCCCAGTACATGGCACTGTCCATGGAGGAGATTTGTCGTGCCCCATCTCATAGCTGTATTTCAGTTAGTTGCCTTTCCTTTCCTTCACTAATTTTTTTCTTGCTCTGAGATTCCAACAACTGAGATTATTCAAAGGAGTAATTGCTATTTTTTAAACCGCTTTATTGAAGTATGATTAATATGTTGTATATTTCAATGTACACAACTTGATGAGTTTGAAGATAAGTATACATCTTTGAAACCATCAACACAATCAATGCCATAAACATATCCATCACCTCCACATTTCCTCCCACTCTCTTTATTATTATTATCAGTTTTTGGTGATAAGAACACAACATTAAGTGTTGCCTCTTAGCAAATTTCTACATATACAATACAATATTATCAACTATAGGCTCTTTGCTATACAATTGATCTCTAGGACATCACTCATCTTGCATAAGTAAAACTTTGTACCCTTTGACTAATACCTCTCCATTTTCTCTTCCCCACAGTCCCTGGACACCACCATTCACCCATCTGTTTCTATCAGTTTGGCCATTTTAGATTCCTTATGTAAGTGGTATCACGACATATTTGTCTTTCTCTGTCTGGCTTATTTAACTTAGCGTAATGCCCTCTAGGTTCATCCATGTTGTTGCAAACGGCAGGATTTCCCTTCTACTTGCTTTTTTTTTGGTGAGGAACATTGGCCCTGAGCTAATATTTGTTGCCAATCTTCCTCTTTTTCTTTGTTTCTCCCCAAAGCCCCAGGACATAGTTGTGTATCCTAGTTGTGAGTCACTCTAGTTCTTCTGTGTGGGATGCTGCCACAGCATGGCTTGATGAGTGGTGTGTAGGTCCACACCCAGGATCTGGACCAATGAACCCTGGGCTGCCAAAGCAGACTGCACAAAGTTAACCACTCAGCCACGGGGCTGGCCCCCCTTCTTTTTAAAGGCTGAATAATATTCCATTGTATGTATATGTCACATTTTCTTTATGCGTTACTGTTGATAGACATTTAGGTTGCTTCCATGAGTTGGCTGTTGTGAATAATGCTGCAATAACATGTGTGTGCAGATATCTCTTTTAGATCCTGATTTCAATTCCTTTGGATATATGCCCAGAAGTAGGGTTGCTGGATCATATGGTAGTTCTATTTTTAATTTTTGAGGAACCTCATACTATTTGCCATAGTGGCTACAGCAATTTACATTCCCACCAACTGTGTACATTGTTCTCTTTTCTCCACATCTTCAACAACACATCTTTTTTTCTTTTTGATAATGTCCATCCTAACTAGTGTGAGGTGATATCTTATTGTGCTTTTGATTTTCATTTCCCTGATGATTACTGATGTTGAGCACCTTTTTATATACCTATTGGCCATTTGTCTGTCCTCTTTGGAGAAACGTCTATTCAGGTCCTTTGCCCGATTTTTAACTGGGTTATTTGGGTTTATTTGCTATTGAGTTATAGGAGTAGCAACTATTATTTAAATCTACACTTAACATGCTAAGAGTAATATTTTTGGTAGAAATAGTTGTTAGTTTCCTAGTGTCAGGGAAGAGATGTAGGCAAGCAAGCGTTGCCTGAGTGAGCACATGCTGATCGCGCGGCCACTAGCTGACTGGTGGAATATAAATACAATAGTAAAAGTGGCTCCCTGCATGCTGTGAGATAGCACAATATCCCTGGAGTACTGGAGTGAACACTCTTGGTGCTCCATTCAGATCCCCTTGGGTTGCTTTCACCTGTCCATCCTCAACTTCTGTGTGCTATGCTTCTAACTGCTTTGCTCTTATGACTGTCTTCAGACACTGCCCTTGGGCTATTGGAGCTGCTTTGCTAGTATGCATAGACAGCAAGAAGTGTCCAGGGCAGCCAGTAGCTGATGCCTATGGTGCAGGAACATGAAAACCCAACTCCATTGCATCAAGGCAGGACAAATACTGAGGTATAATTGATGTTCCAGAGCTCCTCACAGGATCAGGCTGGAACTGGGACTCTGCCCGAAGTCCACTAAGCTTGGCTTCTTTGGCCGTTTTACCCCGCTTCCCTCTCTCCCTAACTGGTTCCTCTGGGGAGCATATCCTTGATAAATCACTTGCTCAGGAATCCTTATTGCAGAGTCTGCTTCTAGGAAATCCAACCTAAGACAAGGATCATGACTGTCATAATTATGATAGTAATGGTAGTTAATATTTGGCTTACTCTATGCCAGACACTATTGTAAGCATTTTCATTTATCCTCACAACATTATGGATAGACACTAATCAGCACAGCAATTGACTTTGCACAATAGTTTAAAAGATATAAGGCCTGCTTAAGTGCCATCCCTGCATTCTTCTTCTAAATTTATTACTGACCTCTCTTTTTTCTTCCCCACTTCCTCTCCTCAGTTCTTTCTGGGCCCCATGATTGTGAGCCAACACCAGTGATTACCCAGGTGTCTTTATACCTACAAAACTTTAAGATTCCTCCCTCAAGGAAGAATGGGGAAGGGGGCAGGAGGTGGAGGGATTCTTCACACACCACCTGCTCCAAATCACATGCAGATGAGAGAGAGAAGAGGGCCGGAGCTGTGGCCACCAAGGTGTTAATGATCATGGAAATGCTGACTAGCCCTTCTGTAGGAATCAGTAGTATAATTTTAAATGGGAAGTAGTAAGAGTAGACATTTTGTAAGATAGCAATATTAATATGCCTCATTTTATAGAACTGTGAAGATGTCAGAGACTTTAATGTCAATTTTGTCTCTTTCTTCTCCACACATGTAACTTACTTAAAGAAAATCATAGCTTTATCAAGTATTAGCCACTAATTTATGAAGTCTTGCATGATTAGAGGTTCCACTGCTCTTGAAATTCCATGATCCTTTTTGTAACCGCCCCTGATGCAGGAAGAGTTAATATTCACTGGAAAAGGCTTGCCAACAAACCGTGACCTGGAGGTGAGAAGGCCAGTTAGCCAAAGATGGGTAAGATCTCCAGTGGGAGGCAACCTAAGCCAGGCACGGTCGCCCAGGGGCACAGATGGAGACACGATATTGGGAGCAGGAGGGGCCGTTGCCTAGGAGGGCTTGCATGCTCCGAGATAAAAATATATGAGCACAGCAATAACATGATAATATCAAAACAGAGGCCGAGGGAGGGCTCCTTGAGAAATCACTAAGAATTCTTGGCATTCACTAATTACATTGTCCAGAACACCTGTGTATGTTTAACAGCTGTAAGCTATGTATATATTGAAACACTGGTTATAATAAACTCAGAGTGGCCATCAGCCCTCTCCACATCTATCCTGGTGTGTACATTAGATCGTGACACTGACACTTTTTTCCATAAATTAAGCCCAACTTGTAACTCTCTCATGCCCAGCACTATTGAGTACATTTAGCCAAACCCTCCATGATTTGTTATATTTCTTTTTGTCTCATTTTATTTGGAAATAGAGAACAGTCTGTCATCATTTTCAGGATAACAATTTTCATACACTGGAAGGCTATTATCATGTTGCTTTCTTTTGAGTTGGAAAAATAATTCCCTTCTTTGTGTAGTTCTTTACTTTCCAACCATTTAATCATTTTTCTACCTTCAGATTCCTTTCTAAGTCCTTTTTCTCCTTAAGTATGCAGCCCAGAACAACATATTAAGTAAGTCCATTTCTTTCATTAAGTAAGTGATCAAAGTCCATGAGTATCTGATTGCTCTTTTGAATACGCTGGTAAGTTTACTTTAGGTTTCTTTCTGGAGTGTTCCATTAATGCCTGTGTTTCCAATGCCTACCTATTGAATGAATGAATAAAAGCAAGAGCAGTATACCATGCATATGTTTTATTGCAAACCCTAAATACTTTTTCTTCCTTTTAAAGAGCAGCATAGATAAATCACTTTATCCATGGAGTTAAGACCTGGTATCATGGAAGAAGAAGCAACCTAGCATATAGCAAAAAGCATTTAAGACTTGGGTTTGAATCTGGCTCTGCTATTATCAGCTATAGGATCTTAGGCAAATTGTTTAAGTCTCTCAATGATTCAGTCTCCTCATCAGCAAAATGAGAATTTTGATAAATAGTTTGAAGGCTGTTTTGAAGGTTGAAGAAGATGCATGTAATAACTTGGCAGTCAGTAGTTCTTTAATAAATGGCTGCTATTAATGTCATAGGGACCCTAAGTTGCAAGGAGAACTCTGGAGAATCTTGGTAAAATGGCATTGGCTTTCTTGATAGGAAAAAGTTTGCTCTGATGCTGTCACATTGTTTGAAAAGTCTTTGCCTCATAACGAATTTACTGATTTATTTAAGAGACACTGTGTGATACAACAAAAGGAGTATCCAATTTGGAACCAGGAGATCTAAATTTCCACCCTCTTCTACTGCTAATTATCTCTGTAACCCTGAGTAGATCATTTAATCTTTGTGGGCTACAGTTTCCTTATCTATAATAAAGTGAACCAGTTGGGACATAGGATCCTAAGGTCCCTTCTAAAATTTTGAGATTCTGGCTAGGAAGATGGAGGCGTAGGAGGACTCTGAATTCACCTCCTCCCACGGACACACCAAATTTACAACTACTCTTGGAACAATCACCCCTGAGAGAGAACTGAAAACCAGATAAAAAGAACCCCCAAAACAAGGGACAGTGCTGAATGAGGTGGAAGAGGCAGAAATTCCTTTCTGAGGAGAAAATAACCACATTCTAGCCATGGTCCTTCATGGCTGGGAGCAATCATAAGGTATGAAGCACTCCCTGGAGGACTGGGGGATCTGAGTGGGAGAGCTTTGCCACAATAAGCAGTTTTTGGACTCATATTTGGACACTTGAAATGAGTGTAATAATATTTGGCTTTGCCAGCTAAATATAGAAAAGCTATCAAAAATAAGAGGAAAAAAGCCTGCTCTTAAAGGGCCCATGCACAAATTCACCCATTACAGAAAGCAACATAAAACCACCAGAAAGAAACATGCACAGTCCTTTGGCAAAAAGAGACTCACTTGATAGGCTCTGGGCACATCTCAGCAAGAGGCAAGACCTCCCCAGGCTGGGGCTACCTCCCTAAAGACTGAGATTTTGGCAGGAGCCATTATTATAACCTAGTACAGGCAAGGTGACACAGACATTGGCAGATGTCATTGGAATTCTTCCCCTGGCCTGTTAGCACAGGGCTCTGCCCCACCCACTAGAGCACTGATTTAATCCAGCTCAGCAAGGTAGGCACCTGCCCTAGGGACTGGTCCCACCCAACAGCAAGCCCTCATGCAACTTGTGGGCCCACAGAGGTGGGATGTGTGGGGGGCCTCTGCAGTGGGGTGACTGGGTTTGCTTCAGGGGTTAGGGACATGCACACAGTCCAGGACTATGCTGATGGTTGTGAGGGCCTGTGGGCAGTGGGGCTTGTCAGCTGCAGCAGACTTGTGCTTCTCAAACAGCCACATAGGGGATCAGCCCCACCTTACAACACCTGAAACAATTGTATACTGCCGTGCCTGGGGCCAGCCCCACTCAGCTGATTACTGAGAGAGCTGACAACAGCCTTGCAGGCCAGAGGCCACAGAAATTGTAAGCCCATAAACCTAGCAACTGTCTACACTGGGGGCCTACTCACTTAACAGAAAAACTGCAGCAAGACTCTGCTAGTAGACCTTGCAGTCAACTGTACTGGGGCTCCCCATGCCCAATAAAGTGACTGAAGGGTCCACAGCAGCCACACACAGCTAAGCATTACAGCCAGCTGGCCAGGGAGACAGCCATGCTTCCCTGTGCACCTGTAGCAAGAGCAACTCTACCACAACAGAATGACACATGTAGCCCACACAGGGGACACTCCTGGAACATTTGGAACTGGTGACAAGAGGGAAGCACACTGCTGAGCCTCATAAGCCATCTCTTACATAAGGCCACCTCTCCAAGATTTGGAGATGTAGCTCATCTACCTAATACATAGACCTAAGCACAGAGAAAGAGTAAAAACAAGGAGACAAAGGAATATGTTCCAAATAAGGGAACAGGACAAGTCCTTAGAAAAATAACTAAATGAAACAGAAATAAACAATTTACCTAATAAAGATTTCAAACTAATAGGTATATGGATGCTCAGTGATTTTGAGAGACAAATGGGTGAATTCAGTGAGAACTTCAAGGAAAAACTGGAAAATATAAAAAAGAGCCAATCAGAAATCAAGAATACAAATAATGGAAATGAAAAATTCACTAGAGGGAATCGATAGGAGAGTAGCTGATACAGAAGTATGTATCAGTGAGCTGGATGAAAGACTAGAGGAAATCACCCAAGCTGAACAGATAAAAGAAAAAAATAATTAAAAAGAACAAGGATAGGGGCTAGCCTAGAGGTGTAGTGGTTAAGTTTACGAGCTCTGCTTTGGCAACCCAGGGTTCATGGGTTCAGGTTCTGGGTGCAGACCTACACATTGCGCATCAAGCCATGCTGTGGCAGCATCCCACATACAAAAATAGAGGAAGATTGGCATAGATGTTAACTCAGCAACAATTGACCTCAAACAAAAAGAAAGAGGAAGACTGGCAACAGATGTCAGCTCAGGCCACCCCCCCAAAAAAGGGAAAAGAATCAGGACAGTCTAAGGGACCTCTGAGACCACATCAAGCACACCAGCATCCATATTATAGGTACCTCAGAAGGAGAAGAGAGAGCCAAAGGGGCAGAGAATCTATTTGAAGAAATAATAGCTGAAAACTTCCGTAACCTAAGGAAGGAAACAGACATCTGGGTACAGGAAGCACATAGAGCACCAAACAAGATAAACCCAAAGAGACCCACACCAAAACAAATTATAATTAAAATGTCAAGCATTAAAGATAAAGAGAGAATCCTAAAAGCTACAAGAGAAAGGCAACAAATTCTATACAAAGGAAATTCCATTAAGCTATCGGCTTAATAACTTCTCAGCAGAAACCTTATAGGCTAGAAGGGAGTGGCACAAAATATTTAAAGCGCTGAAAGGGAAAAACCTACAGTTGAGAATACTCTACCTAGCAAGGTTATTATTCAGACTGGAAGGAAAGGTAAGGAGTTTTCCAGACAAACAAAAACGAAGGGAATTTATCACCAATAAACCAGCCTTACAAGAAGTGCTAAAGAAACTTATTTAAGTGGAAGAGAAAAGACCACAAATAGGAGTAAGAAAATTACCACAAAAAAATCACAATAAGATTGCTAGTAAAGGCAAATATACAGCAAGGGTAGCAGATCAACCACCTATGAAGGTAACATGAAGGTCGAAAGACAAAAGTACTGTAATTCTCTATTTCCATGATAGGAGGGTAGTGAATAAACATGCACAAAAAGAGGTTAAATATGATATCAAAACCATAAAATGTGGGAGGAGGAGAGTAAAAGAGTAGAGCTTTTAACAAGAGGTCAAACTTAAGAGACCATCAAATTAATACAGATTGCTATATATGTAGGTTATTACATATGAGCCTCATGGTAGTTGTAAACCAGAAACCTGTAATAGAGCCTGGCCCCGTGGCCGAGTGGTTAAGTTTGCACACTCTGCTTCAGCGGCCCAGAGTTTCACAGGTTTGGATCCTGGGTGCGGACACGGCACCACTTATCAGGTGATGCTGAGGCAGCATCCCACATGCCACAACTAGAAGGACCACAACTAAAATATACAACTATGTACTGGGGGGATTTGGGGAGATAAAGCAGAAAAAAAGAAGAAGATTGGCAACAGTTGTTAGCTCAGATGCCAATCTTTAAAAATAAAACATATAATAAATACACAAAAAATTAAGAGAAAGGAACCCAAACATAATACTAAAGAAAGCCATCAAACAACAAGGGAAGAGAGCAAGAGAAGAAGAAAGGAACAGAGAGGTACTCCTAAAACACCCAGGAAAAAGTAACAAAATGGCAATAAGTACATACTTATCAGTAGTTACTTTAAATGTCAATGGACTAAATGCTCCAATCAAAAGACATAGGGTGGCTGATTGGACATAAAACAAGACCCATACATATGCTGCATACATGAGACACACTTCAGGCCTAAAGACATTCACAAACTGAAAGTGAAGGGATGGAAACATGGAAAAAGGCAATGAAAAGAAAGCTGGGGAGTAGCAATACTTATATCAGATAAAATAGACTTTAAAACAAAAACTGTAACAGGGACAAAGAAGGGCAGTACATAGTGATAAAGGGAATATTCCAACAAGAGGATATAGCACTTGTAAACATCTATGCACCCAACATAGGAGCACCTAAATATATGAAGCAATTATTAACAGACACAAAAGAAAAAATAGACAGTAACTCAATAATAGGAGAATTTGACACTCCAGTTATACCAATGGATAGATCATCCAAACAGAAGATTAATAAGGAAAGATTGACCTTAAATGGCACATTAGACTAGATGAACTAGGTAGATACATACAGATCATTCCATCCAAAAACTGCAGAATACACATTCTTTTTGAATGCACATAGAACATTCTCCAGGATAGATCACATATTAGGCCGCGAATTAAGTCTCAATGAATTTAAGAATATTGAAATAACACCAAACATCTTTTCTGACCACAACTGTATGAAACTAGAATTCAACTACACGAAGAAAATTTGAAAAGCCACAAATAAGTGGAGATTAAACAAAATGTTACTGAACAATGATTGGGACAATAAAGAAATTGAAGGAGAAATAAAAAAATACCTGGAGACAAATTAAAATGGAAATACGACATGCCAAAATTTACGGGATATAGCAAAAGCAGTTTTAAGAGAGAAGTTTATAGCAATACAGGCCTACCTCACAAACAAGGAAAATCTCAAATAGACATCTAACAATGCATCTAAAGGAACTGGAAAAAGAAGAACAAGCAAAGCCTAAGATAAGTAGAAGGAAGGAAATAATAAAAATCAGACCAGAAACAAATGAAATAGAGAATAAAAAAAAATAGACAAAATCAATAAAAAAGAGAGCTGGTTCTTTGAAAGTTAACAAAATTGACAAACCTTTAACTAGACTCTCCAAGAAAAAAAGAGAGAAGCCTCAAATAAAATGAGAAATGAAAGAGGAGAAATTACAACAGCCACCTCAAAAATACGAAAGATTATAAGAGAATATTATGAAAAGATATACACCAACAAATTGGATAATCTAGAAGAAATGGATAAATTCCTAGAATCATACAACCTTCCAAAACTGAATCAAGAAGAAATACAGAATTTGAATAGACCGATAACCAGTAAGGAGATCGAAATAGTAATGGAAAACCTCCCAAAAAATGAAGGTTCAGGAGCAAGCAGCTTGGTGGGTAAATTCTACCAAACATTCAAAGAAGACTTAATACCTATCCTTCTCAAACTCTTCCAAAAAATTCAAGAGGAAGGGAAGCTTCCTAACTCATTCTACAAAGCCAACAGTACCCTGATACCAAAACCAAGGACAATACAAAAAAAGAAAATTACAGGCAAATATCACTGATGAACATGGATGCAAATATCCTCAACAAAATATTAGCGAATCAAATGCAACAATCCATTAAAAAGATCATAAACCATGATCAAATGGCATTTATTCCAGGGATGCAGGTATGGTTTACCATCTGCAAATCAATCAATGTGATACACCCCATTAACAAAATGAAGAATAAAAATCACATGATCATCTCGATAGATGCAGAGAAAGCATTTGAAAAGATACGGCATCTATTTATAACAAAAACTCTGAATAACATGGGTATAGAAGGAAAGCACCTCAACATAATAAAGGCCATATATGACAAACCCAAAGCTAGTAACATACTCAACAGAGAAAAACTGAAAGCTATTCCTCTAAGAACAGGAACCAAAGAAGGAAACTCATTTTTGCCACTCTTATTTAACACAGTATTGGAAGTCCTAGCTAGGGCAATCAGACAAGAGAAAGAAATAAAAGGAATCCAAACTGGAAAGGAAGAAGTGAAACTGTCACTATTCGCAGACTTGATTCTATATATAGAAAACCCTAAAGAATCAACCAAAAAACTTTTAGAAGTAGTGAATGGATACAGTAAAGTTGCCAGATACAAAATCAACTTAGAAAAATTAGTTGCATTTCTAGGCACTAACAACAAAGTAGCAGAAAGAATAAAATACCTAGAAATAAATTTAAACAAAGAGGTGAAAGACCTGTACACTGAAAACTATAAAACATTGTTGAAAGCAATTGGAGAAGAAATAAAGAAATGGAAAGAACCTCTGTGCTCTTCGATTGGAAGAATTAACATAGTTAAGATGTCCAAACTTCCTAAAGCAATCCAGATTCAATGCAATCCCTATCAAAGTTCCAGTGACATTTTTCACAGAAATAGAACAAAGAATCCTAAAAGTTATATGGAACTACAAAAGAACCCTGAATAGGAACCCTGAGAAACCCTGAGAAAAAGAACAAAGCTGGAAGTATCACACTCCCTATTTCAAAATATACTACAAGGCCTTAGTAATTAAAGTAGTACGGTACTGGTACAAAAAAAGACACTCAGATCAATGGAACAGAATCAAGAGCCCAGAAATAAACCCACACATCTACGGACAGCTACTTTTCAACAAGCTAGCCAAGAACATACAATGCAGAAAGGAAAGTCTCTTCAATAAATGGTGTTGGGAAAACTGGACAGCCACGTGCAAAAGAATGAAAGTAGACCATTATCTTACACTACACAAAAATTAACTCAAAACAGATTGAAGACTTGAATATACGACTTGAAACCATAAAAATTCTAGAAGAAAACATAGGCAGTACGCTCTTCAACATTGTTCTTAGCAGCATATTTTCAAATACTCTGTCTGACCAGGCAAGGGAAACAATAGAAAAAATAAACAAATGAGATTATATCAAACTAAAAAGCTTCTGCACAGCAAAAGAAACCATCAACAAAATGAAAAGACGACCTAACAACTGGGAGAAGATATTTGCAAACTATATGTCAGATAAGGAGTTAACATCCAAAATATATAAAGAACGCATGCATCTCAACAACAAAAAAACTGGCAACTCATTTAAAATATGAACAGACAATTCTCCAAAGAAGATATACAGATGGCCAACAGGCACATGAAGAGATGTTCAACATCACTAATTATTAGGGAAACGCAAATCAAAACTATAATGAGCTACCACTTCACACCCATCAGAATGGCTATAATTAAGAAGACAAGAAATAACAAGTGTTGGAGAGGATGGAGAGAAAAGGGAACTCTCATACACTGCTGGTGGGAGTGCAAGCTGGTGCAGCCACTATGGAAAATAGTATGGAGATTCCTTTAAAATATGAAGAATAGAATCATCATACGATCTAATTATTCCACTGCTAGGTATTTATCCAAAGATCATGAAAACAAGAATACGTAAAGATATATGCACCCCTATGTTCATTGCAGCATTATGCACAATAGCCAAGACTTGGAAACAACCTACATGCCCATCAAGGGACGAATGGATAAAGCAGATGTGGTATATATACACAGAGTGGAATACTACTCAGCCACAAAAAAGATAAAATCTTACCATTTGTGACAATATGGATGGACCTGGAGGGTATTATGCTAAGCAGAATAAGTCAGAGGAAGAAAGTCAAATACCATGTGATTTCACTCAAATAGAAGATAAGACAACAACAACCACCAACAAATACATGGATACAGAGATTAGATTGGTGGTTACCAAGGGGGAGTGGGGAGGGAAGAGGGTGAAAGGGGTGACTGGGCACTTGTGTGTGGTGATGGATGGTAATTAGTCTTTGGGTGGTGACCATGATGCAATCTAACAGAAACTGAAATATAATGACATACACCTGAAGTTTCGTAATGTTATAAACCAATGTTATCTCAATAAAAAATATACGTAAAAGTAAAAAATTTAAAAAGTAGCATAAAATTTTGATTTTTTTTTTTGCTGAGGAAGCTAACATCTGTGCCAAAATTCCTCCACTTTATATGTGGGTTGCTGCTACAGTATGACTGACAAGTGGTATAGGTCTGTGCCCAGGATCCCAACCCGCAAACCTGGGCCACCAAAGAGGAGCATGCCAAATTTACTGGCTACACCATGGGCCTAGCCCCTGAGATTCTATTTTGGAGAGCTCACAGAGACCATGAAAGGATCGTGAAAGAAGTTGAGATAGTGATGCATAAGAATAGCTCCTTGTGGTATAGATCCAGGACTATCTTCAAAAGAGAGAGGAAAAAAAAATCCTATAGTTAAAGCTAAATTCAAAAAAGAGGAGTGAAATCATTACTTTTTAAATGTATTTTGGAAATTTGTGTTCTCACAGCATATTTTATAGAGCTCATTGGCATTAAAACCCTTGGTGCATGTAAATTACACACTCCTAAGATTGCTTCTAATGGCACTAAGAGCCCAGAATCTTTGAACCAGAGAGCATTAGATTGAAAGAAGGAAGAAATGATGTTATGAGGGTGAGAGAGACGCAATTGGTTGGGGTCAAGATAGTTAATGACACCATTTTTTTTCTCTTTTGTACCTATGACCTCTACATTAGATGCATTTACTTTCCAGGAGAGAGATTATTTTCATTATGATTCAGAGACATGTGCAAAGAGCTACTTCCAGCTGAGACAGAGTTACTGGAGCCCCTGTTGGGAGACAGAGCATTAAGACACATACTGTGCTTTCACCCCATAGAAATTAGAAAGTAGAGAGAAATGATTGGTTTCAGCTCAGTCCACTACGGCCAGAGGAGCTGCTGCCACCTAAACAAAAATGGATCTGGTCTTCCTTTTTCACCTCGAATAATAGTATATATAATACACGTAATGCATGCAAATAGTATACATCATACATGTAAAGCTGTGAATGCAACTACCTCCTTTCTTTTCTATTTTGTAGCAAATTGCAGAGAATTTGATAACTAGGCTGTAAAAAAAGATACATTGGCATAACAGCTATTGTAAACATTTTGCTCAGTTTTTATTGTTAAATTACATTTTTATTGGTGCATGTATCTGTGGGTGTGTGTATCTCTCTGGGAGAGTGGCATGTGTGTGTGTGTTTGAGGAGAGAGCGTGTAAGGTGAAAGAGACTTGAACATATTCCCAAGTTGAAAAGAAAGAGCCAGTGGGGGAGCTGGCCCCGTGGCCGAGTGGTTGAGTTTGCGTGCTCCGCTGCAGGTGGCTCAGTGTTTCGTTGGTTCGGGTCCTGGGCGCGGACATGGCACCGCTCATCAGGGCCATGCTGAGGCGGTGTCCCACATGCCACAACTAGAAGGACCCACAACTAAGATATACAACTATGTACCGGGGGGCTTTGGGGAGAAAAAAAGGAAAAAATAAAATCTAAAAAAAAAAAGAGTCAGTGGGAAGGGAGAAGTCACAAGGGAAAGCTGTGAGCCCTCAGGACCTAGTTAGAGGAAGGAGGAGCTCAGAGGGCTGAGGTTCTGTGATTTTTGGCTGTGAGGACTGGAATGAAGATTATTTTGTTACTGTGTCTTATTATCGTGCACACATTTTGATGGTGTCTATTGTTCCCCTAATTGCTGTCCTTGTCTCCCCTCTGCCCACTTCCACTGATATGAATTTGAGGAAACTAGGTCACATTTCCTTGTCAGTGGAAATCTTTGAGTGTCATAAAGACCACAAATCCTGGTCTCCACTTTTATTTATAAAACACCTTTTGTACTATCATGTAGACAGAGCCTCAGAGAAAAATAACAAGTGATACATTAACTCCTTGAAAGTATAAGCACACTCTGGATACGCTATACATAAATTCAGAATTGCTAAATTAAAAATGTATGGAACCATAATATTGAAGTCTCTGCTTCTTTGAAACTTTTGATATTTGTTCCTTTTAAAGGACATTGACAGGATTCACTAGGGGATTTTGAATCTGTAATACAGAGCCTACCAAGAACAAGTAAATGAGTCAACCACTGTTTGCAATTTGTCGCTGTCTAAATTCCTCAGTGACACGGAGACTTACTGAAAGAATTTGTATTTTGTTATAGCACTGGAAAAGAGGGAAAACTTTAGAGCAATGCTTCTTAGAAAAGGATGTTTTTCTTTGAAAAATGTGATCTCACACAGAAGAGGGAAGGATTTTTATCTTTTTTTCATTGCAAATCCTTTTCCAATGGAGCTATCAAAAATGATCAGGCCATAATTCTTTTAAAGAATTGAAGTTGAAAGAAAATATTTTTACCGAGCATTCTTTAAAACTTCGTTTTGAATAGGGAAGACATACACATGTAAAATATTCAAATATTCAAAAGGCACATAATGAAACAGAATCAAAAGTAAAGACTTCTCTTCTGCACCGCAAGCACCAAGTTCCCACCCTAGAGGCAACCACTGTTATCAGTCTCTTGTGGGTCTCTCTGGAGATATTCTTGCATTTATACTTCTACATATTTATATGTTCCCCTCCACTAGCAGCAGACGGTATGCATTGTCATCTACATTGCTTTTTTTCTGAATGGCTCTTGAATTTAAAAAGTATAAGAAAGATAACGTTGGCCCTCCTTAGGCAGCAAAGCACTGGCCCATCTGATGCTAGTGAAACTTCCAGCTCCCCTTCCCTTTCGTGCATTAACATGCACAGAGGCTCCTGTTTTGAACTGGAGCACGCAGAAGAGAAGAAAGAAATTGGGGGCGAGGTGATGTCTGTGGCTGGTGGGGAGTTAAGGATGGGAGTTACTATTTTATAACCTTAGATGGGGTTATATGCCTAAGGTCAGAAATGTGGCAGTCAGAATACTAATGGCACTATTTTTTTAGGAGGGATGTGGAAGGTTTGTGGGAAGGAGGGGAGGGCCAAAAGTTAATTTCTGAGAAAGGAGAGTCATTTTAGAGTCTTAGGGACCAAATGTGGTGCATAGTTGAAGAGGAGGCCATTTCCCCCACTTCCCCTTGGAAACCAGAAATGATCTGACACTCCTCAAATCTGCAGACAGAGAATGTGGAAAATTATAAGCCAGGGTAGGAAAAGAAGGAAAGAGCAGACACCACGCAGTTACAGACTGGTTTGTGGGCATGTGTGTGGCATCCTTCTGGGGAACTCCCCAAAATAACTTGGGGACACTTGGAGTTGCACTGATTACTAGTCATCAAACCAATTGGAACTCTTGCCATCATAATTTGGGCATATAAATAGACTGCAACTTTATTTTGTTTTCCAAATCTGGTGAGGCCAGGAAACATGGGGTACATGTTAAAATGGAAAACGCTAAATATAAAACATATGTGATACCTTGTAACAGGATGGTAGAATGGAAGCCTTGATTGCAAAACAGCAAATACCTATTCCAAGCTGAAGTGCTGGGCTGAGATTTAAATGTAGGAGACTGAGAATTAGTAGATAATTCTCACACTTCACTCTTATCAGGGATATAAAAGGGTAGGGAAGGAGATTGAAATATAACCTCTTAGGAGAATTTCTCTGGAGAGCTGTACTGAGAGTCCACACCCTCTATAGGGCAAGTTCTGAGGGATGCCTGCCCCTCACCTTAAGCTGGACCTGTAACTGGACCCCCTCTAATATTTGTTCCCCAAGGTTGGTAGATTGGCTGGGTAGCTGGGACAGCCAAGCTGAAGGAGAAGGGGTGTGTTAGGACCCACCAGTGTTCCTAGAGTTCATTGGGGCTGACAACTGGTGAGTGTTTCCTGTGGGTGTGATGTGGGCCATGGGTGAGAGAGCTTGGGCCTATAGGCATCCTAGGTCCTTTCAGAAGAACTCAGAGAGAAGCTGGAGGGAGGTATTGCTAGACTGCTAGGGGCTAAGGCAAGCATAAGTAACCAGGTAACCTAGAGAACGCTTGCCCTGTTAAATCTCCTCTTCCCTCCAGCTCCATCCCTGGAAGGGTCAGGGGTCACCTTTGGACAAGTGAGCGGGGAGGAAGAACAGAAGCACGGCTAAGAAGAGAGAAGCTGACCATACTCCAGAGGCAAGGAGAGGCATCAACTTTTAATCATGGTTTGAATTTTGGTTACTATCCGAAACTGACCATTTTAACTGAAGTGAGACTATTTAATGACTAACAGTAACTGTAATGACCAAACATTTCTGTTTCCATCCAGGGGCAGAGGGTGAACTAGCTCTACCAAGTGAGTAGATAAGGAAGGCGCCGTCCCATCTCATCCCACCAGGTGTGTCTGCGCCAGGGAGCGGTTACCTGCAGACGTAGGGGAAAGAAAACAGAAGAAATCCTTGACTTCTCCAGTATTTTCTCTTTTTATTTCCCAGAGGTTCTTCAATTTTTACTTTGTTTTAACGGATTTCTTTCTTTCAAGGCCACTAACGCTTTCCTGTCACGGCTTCCAAATCATTGCTCTCCTTCTTTTATTCTCTCAGGTTTTCTTTCATGATCTCAGGCCACTGCCCTAGCCATGAGTTCTGCTGTTCCCAGGCTGATATGCTCTCTGTCTCTGTGGTTGCAGTAGTCATCAGAGCACCATTTTCTTCTCCTTCAAAAAGTACAGACCCCGAAGAGGGAACAGCCCAGGGATGTCACCCTCCAGCCCCTGTGGGCTCATGAGAGCCAGAGTCACTGCCCTGTGAGTGCCACTGACAAGTCACCTCACAATTCATTTGAGTTAATTAGCTCCTTGTGAAAATGAAATACCTTCCTAACAGCAATCACTCTGAACAATTTAAATCAGAGGTTGTTTGGCAGACTTTAAGGCTCCAGATTATAAACACCTGCACAGTTATAAACACCAGGCCATTGGCCCTGGAGGCAGAGAATGGAGCTTCAACTTCTAGCTCCAACTGTAATGTGTATTCAGCAGGCCTGGGATGATTACTTTGCCTCTCTGAACAAGGAGGCTAGTGGTACCAGCCTCTATTAAATGAGGTAGTAAGCATAACATGTTTAGCAAAATGCTAGGGTTAAATAAGCATTTGCTAAGTATTAACTATTATTATTGGAATCTGACCTCATTTTAATCCCAAATTTACCTCTCTCTTACATTCCCAGGCTCTTAGTTACTTCTTTCTCTTCTCTTTCTTTTCATTCATTCATTCTTTCTTTCTTTTTTGATCAATGGCACTTTGATTTACATGGTTTTTTCCCCCTAGGTTGGGGATTTCCCCTTAATCATCTGTACAAAAAGTTTAAATGGCTTACAAATAATAGTCTAGAAAACCATGTCCCTGCTACACATAGGATTGAGTTCCCTTCCAACTTACCTTAACGCTAAAGCTGTAAAATGGGAAAGAACAGGATTGAGTCATAGACTATGAGATCCAGAGGATTCCTTGAAACTTCAGCTCCCTCATTTCACTCCCTTGGTTTATGATTCCCATTTGTCCTCCTTTCTTATAGATTCCCTTCTGAGTACATGGAGAGGATTTAAAAAATGCTTCTTTATGACAGTTGCTTTGGACTGTCATTTCTAAGCCTCCATTGATATTGGAATCCTCAATATCTTCCTTTCTAGAAGCAATGTAGTGCTAGAATTTCTTTGGCTCTGAGAAAACTACATTTCTTTTCATTCCAGGTAGGATCAAGACCCCATTCTGCATATTATTGATGTTTTTACTCCCAGGTAATGGGTGGAGGAAGAAAAAGTAGCATTTGGAAGAAGAGTTAGTCCCTGAGGACCTTCACAGTAGGGTGTTTGGTGGATGGAAGGAAGAGGTAGACCATAAACGTCAAGAACAGACATCATTCCAGAGATGCGAGCAAGTACACAGCTCATGAACCTTTCTGAATGCTAATTGGTTTTTATTCTACAATCACCCTACCAGTTATTTTACTTTATGGTGTTGAAGGATAATTTCTTATAAAGAAAAAAAGATCTGTCGGATTTGTAAACCCTTTGAAATAGTAGTAACTTTACTTTTTTATGGGTTATATCTCAAGAAAAGGGGGTCAGGTTGTTTGCCTAATGAATGGATGCAAATATTTTATCACTTTGATGAGCAGCTGTCAGACAGAGAGTGTAAGACAGATGGGGAAATCTTTGTAGGGTTTTCCTGCATTAATCAAGGGCACTATGCCTTTCTTAGCATGGTTTAAGTTTAAATTCTACTCGGGAGAAAAAAATAGTAAATTTAAAAATTAATGACAATAAGTGTTAAAAAAACCCTGTCATCCTCAATATTTCATTCAAGAATCAAATAGTCTTGGGTTAACCGACTTGCAGTTTTTGTAACCATTTCTCATCTGCCACACCGTCCACAACAAGAAAACTCATCAATATGCAAGGACTTGTTTCCTGTCCCGTTGCTTCCTCCTACTGTCCAAATATGCCCAATTCAAAGTCTGTTTAGTCAAGCAGGCATGCAGAAGAATGAGAATTTCTCTGGTGTTTTTAAAACCAGCCAGAACAATTCTGACCATTGCTAAGGGGCACTTTTAACCAAACACCGTAATGTAGCCAAGAACACAGCAGAATGCCATATTCCTTGTATGTTTTTTTTGTGTGTGTGTGAGGAAGACTGACCCTCAGCTAACATCTGTTGCCAATCTTCCTCTTTTTTGCTGGAGGAAGATGATCCCTGAGGCAACATCCATGTCAATCTTCCCCTACTTTGTAGATGGGACGCGACCACAGCATGGGCTTGATGAGCAGTGTGGAGGTCCGTACCCAGGATCTGAACCTGCGAGCCCCGGGCCACGGCAGCAGAGCACATGAACTCAACCACTATGCCACAGGGCTGGCCCCCTTGTGATATTTTTTTTAAATAAAACATTGATGGTCGTTTTAAATGCTGTTTAAGAAGCAAGGTATCCAATAGGCATCGAGATAATGCTTTTCTAAGGTTCTTTGGGGTTTTCCCTTGCAAAAAGGTATGGTTGTGAAAGAAATACATTTTGGATAGCTAATGTTGTGATGCATTTCTTGGTCAAACAAATCACACCAAGTACCCTGTGGGCCTTTGTCTTAGTCATCTTGGGTTGCTATAACAAAATAGCATAGACTGGCTGGCTTAAACAACAGAAATTTATTTCCTCACCGTCTGGAGGCTGGAAGTCCAAGATCAAGGTGCCAGCATGGTTGGGTTCCATGAGGCTTCCCTTCCTGGCTTGTAGATGGCTGCCTTCTTGCTGTGTCCTCACATGGGGAGGGGAGAGAGACTGCAAGCTGTCTGGTAGCTTTGCTTCTAAGGATATTGATGCCATTATGAGGGCTCCACCCTCATGACTTCATCTGGCCCTGATTACCTCCCAAAGGTCCCATCTCCAAATGCCATCACATTGGGGGTCAGGGCGTTTACACAGGAATTTGGGGGGGGACCCAAACTTTCAGTCTGTAACAGCCTTATATCTCATTTTGACATAACTCCCAGAACTATGTCTTTAATATGAGTGGTGGGCTGAGGAAAATTACACTTCACATCTAGGAAACTGGACCAGAATAAAAATTGCTCCTAAACAATTCCAAAGCTGTATTTTTTGGTTGTCATTATTTCCCATTTTTTAAATTAAAGTTTTCCATTTTATGTAAATTTGGAAACGTGTATGTAATTTGTAAAGTCAAATAAAGCATATTAAAAATAAGCAGTGCTTGCCCCACCTCTCTCCTACACTGATTCTGCTCATTAATGAAGCCAAGACCCAAGCTTGACAACAGAAGGAGTGGCTGCTTTTTTAAGTGTAGAGTTAGGGCTGTTGAAATAAAGAAAGAGTCTTTGGGTCTAACCCCTTCCTCTAAGTAGGTTACCAATGAAATTATCCGAGACTAATAATTTTCCCTTCTATTTTTTTTTCAGTTTTTCATAGAAATTCCATATCTTTTTTTTTTTGCAGTATTTAATTACCTGTAGAATAAAAGAGAAGCTTTACAAGATACGAATTGTTAACGTGTTGAATTTGTAAAATCCATGCATGGTAGAGTCAGGAAGAGATGGCTGACCACACTTCCAGATGGCCATGAGAACTGAGAACTGAGAAATTGTTAATTTTTAGTAGTTGTTATAAATCCGCTGGCCCACATGGATAATTCCGTATTCAGTCATCATTGCCCATACCACCCATTGAGAAGCCCTGCTCCAGGACAGACATCCCTTAAGTCTGTTTTGAATAACAGTAGACTTCAGAAAATGGGTGGAACACATGACCTGAAAGGCTGACTCTGAATCAGAACTTCAGGAAACCACAGTGAATTATCTGGCAATTAAGCATACCCAATTGATAGCAGCTGAATCCAGATCAGCCTCAGGCCTTTGCTTTAGGATTGGCAAAATAGCCCTTGGAAGCCTGAGCAGTTTTGTCCTAGCACCATGGTTCCCACCTTCTTCTATAATCCCCTTTCAATGGGAGGTGGTATCAGAAATACCACTTCCGCTACCATGCATTGGAAAGCAATAGAGTTCACCATGTTTATCCTGGGTCTTCTGAAACCAAGCATCTCCCATTCTAAGACTTTCAAACAAAATTCAAAACAGTGGCCTTGGAGCAGAATTTGAAGGGAGGCCCCCTACAAAGCCCGCCAACTCCATGGTTTTCAGTAAAAGGAACTCCTGCTCCAGTCTTTTGAAACCTGGTTCAAGTAAAATACCATTCTCATACCAGGGTTTGAATCACATTTCCTCTGTCCACACAGCTTCTATAGTCTTGCCAGAGAGAGCATTTACCCCACTACTTCCTGATTAAAAAAAAAAAAAATCTGGCTGGCCTATTTTTTATATGCTAATTATCTCCATCTGTAAGCGCTTCCTAGACTCTTTAGCTTTTCTTGGCCCAACCTCAAATGCCAACATCTCTTCCAAGGGGAAAAAAATGGGTATCTGCCTTACATCCAGAAGCCAAGGTGCATAGAGAGAATTGAGCCCTTCCACGACTAAACATAAATATGGTACAAATTGGCAATCAGAATTTTAACACTAAATCTTTGTAAAGATAAAAATGTTCCATGACTTACTTCTTTTCACGTGGTTCCTGTGAAGAATAGAGCCCCAAGATACTTAAATCATAGAGACTCTTTCATAAACTTTCCCAGATATATAAGGAAATCAATGTCAGCGCTCTTCAGTGAAGCAGTGGATGCTGTGAGTTAAGTCTCCAGGCTTTCTATGGACCATGACTGTTTTGTCCTCAGACCATATGCTTAGCTGTAAAAATTACATGGACTACCCCACGAAACCTCATACTGTATGTTGAGGGAAATAATAACATCTTTGAGAAATGAACTACACTTTCAAAATAATATGTTTTCTTCAGCCTCTTGGAATTTGTTTTTAAATTTGAGAGAGGAGAGATGAAAGCAAAGCTTGACCATTTTTAGCAGAGGCATCATTTCATGTTTTTTGTTTGAGTAGGAAGTGGATGGACGGAGGTCAAAACTTGTATAATTTTCTGACAGATTTGTAAGGACAATCATTTCAAAAACGTCTTTTTAACCATTTCATGGGAAGGATGCTTTTGTTTTCTTATAAATATTTTAGAAGTCAGAAAACATTTTTCTTGTCAGTTTTAATTGTTAGAAAATCTTCTTAAGTCCATGAAACTATTTTAAACTCTGCCATATCTTACTATTTTTTCTCTCCCTACCAAAGACTGGTTTTGTCAATTAACCAGTACAAACTCTTAGGGGAAGAAGATACTGGTTGGAAGAAAAAAGCAAAACAAAATAGAAAACAGAGCCCTCAATGATGAAGACTCCTTCGACCAAACTTTAGTCAGGCTTTTCCGAACTTCTTCTTGAGTAGGCCTCCACCTTGACCTTTCTTTAGCAAAATTCCTGCTAAGCCAGTTTAGCAAGAATTCCCCTACCCTTGATACCTCCTCTTAGGAATTTTCCATCTACTGATCCTCTCACTCTGGCTGTAAATTCCTGTCTTTGCTGTATTCAGCGTTGAGCTCAATCTTTCTCCCTCTTGCAAGAGTCCTGCATAAACTCTTCCTTGCCATTTTAAACAAGAGTCAGAATAATTTTTCTTCAGCAATGGATACCAGTAGCTTATGACTTGGACAAGTCAATAAGCTTCTGCCAGCTTCACTTTTAGCCTTTAAAACAAAGAGGGAAGAGTTAGGGCTTCTCAAGTTTTCTACAAACTAGAGCCCTAAGTGGCTCAAAGCAAAGATGACATTGATTGAGGTCTCATGCTTTACATTAATAATTTGAGCAAATTTTGCATCTTATTTACTTTAACATAAAAATAAGGCTTTAAATTATTAACTATGGAGTCAATCCGCCAGGTTTATTTTGTGTCTTAGAGAACTCTCTGGCACCATGATGCCTACCAACATTTGAAGAGAATGGCATGAGATACATGCTATTTAACTGTAGAAAATGAAATACAACTACATATGTATATGATAACCACGGTAAATAATTTGGCGAGTAACACTTTATATATTTTCAAATTAATTATATACCTATATATCATTTACTTTCTCATGTTAATATTGGATGGAACGCTATTTGCTAATACAAAGCTCTTTTATGTTTTTAATCTTTCTGAAAGAGCAGTCTACTGTAAAATAGTGTCCTTCTAAAATCTAGACTGCCTTAACTTATTTTGATTTTCAGTCACATTTAGGACTGAAAATTCTTATTTTGTAGTGACAGACAGATGAATTTAAGGAGCAGATAAATGTTAACACTGACAGAACATGTATGCTAATATTTATGTATGCTCTGTTATCTAAATTTAAAAATATAAACACTACTGTATTTCTGATTTTATTTGACATTGTAATGAGAAACTGAAATGGATCTTTTCAAAATGAGCTCCTAATTGCCTTTGTGGCTTCCGCTCGCTCTTGGTCACAGCAAATCCATTATTCCAAAGGCATCGAAGATCAGGGAGCTTGAATTGGAGTGCTGCTTTAAAACTGCTGTGAAATTCTGTTCTGGAATTTTCTCTTCCCATTTTTGTTTAAGGCTATATTTTTAAATATTTATTAGACTTAAAAATTAGCTACATTGGCTGGGAAATCTGGAACCCAGAGATAGGAGCCACCAAAGAAGGAGGGAATAAGCAGCTGGATGAGAAGTAATTTACATGAACTGGGTTGGTGTGAAGACTAGTCTTGCCTGACTAGACTTAGATTCAGATTTATCCTGTTCTTTTTATTGTTCCTTAAATTTAGCAAGACAAACATTTGCCCTAGCTGTAAGCTAAATCATATTGAGCAGGTCAATTTGATTTGAGGTCATAAATAGCGGTGCAGCCATAATAGGTCTCTGCAAATTTATTGGGTTAGGTTTTTGTGACCCTTGAGAACTCTCTGGCCAGTAAATTCATGCATTTGTCATCAGGTTGGAGGAACTCTTTAGGAGATTTGCAATGTTTGGGGGCATTTTATTTAAGAAAAAGATAATCTTTCTATTATAAATAATCCATGCTTATTGTATAAAATTTGGAAGCATATATAAAAAGACAAAAAGTAAAAATCAGTTATAATTCTGCTATTCAGTGATAATTCTTATTCAGAGATATCAATGATTACCTAGCCAATGGTCATTTCTATTTTTTTCTCATCTAAAATAAACCAGGTTAGAAGTGACAATATGCCCAGCCTCAGAGGATGGCTCGTGATTAGTCTAAAATAAGCATGAACAATATCATTATTCTTCCCATGTTTAAGCATGTGACCAAGTTCTGGCCTGTGAGATACAGAAGACGTCTTAGGGTTATGGCAAGATTTTGTCTCCTGAAAAGAAGATTGCATTTTAAGGGAAAGCCTCTTTTGCTAACATCCATTTTACTTTCCTGTTTGAATGCAGTCCCTGTAAGTATATAAGGCTTAGAGCTGCAGCAGCCATTTTGCAATCATGAGGCAACAATTTGAAGGCCAAAACTAACATGCTAAGAGCAACATAATAGGAGACTAGAAGGAAGTTAGATCATTGATGAGTTGAGCTGTTGAACAAATACTACTATAGCCTACCTCAAGACGTCTTGTTAAATTAACAGTAGATATTCTTCTGCTTTAAGTAGCTGTTATCTGAGTACTGTTAATTGACCCCAACTCATTCAAACTCATACATCTAGTATGAGCATTTCTGATGTATTTCCTTTCATGTTGTTAAAATGAAAAAATGGAAACCAGACATAAAGATCCGCCAAAAAGACAAAACCATTTAAGCTACATAAGCAAAACTTAGTTTAGCTTATTTCATAAACATGTGATTAACTTAGGTTAATTCTTATAAATGTCTCCCATAATCACAAATGAAACTAAAGTCATTTTCCTAAAATGGTATAAGAGAATCATTTTTAACCAGTCCCTTGCCATCTGGAAGCCTCCATTGCAATAATCAATAATTGTGAGGGTTAAACAACCTCCTCATTTTCACTTTATAAGCCCTCCTGAAATGTCACGCCTCTGAACTCCATACCACGTTGGGGTTTGAAGTTGTCCTGTTTTCAAACAGCTTATTTCTTAACTCAATAAGATACTCATATCAAGTAAAGATGTGTAAATTTCCTTTTGATAATATATAAATACTTTTTAAAGTTTGAGATCACATAAAACATGCTTTTTGTGTTCTGCTTTTTTCCCCCTGACTATTATCCTAAGTCAATAAATAGTCCTTAAAAATGTAATTAAAAAAATTTTGGTCACAATATTACATCATATTGGTGTATACTTATGTTTAACCATAGCTTTATTGTTGGAAATCTAGATTGTTCCTTTCTAAAAGTATAATAGATGCTCTGATTTAAAAAAACCCATTTTTTTAAAAGTCAGATTCTGAATTTTTGCTTTACAATATATTCCTGGAAGTGGATGCTCTGTACTTTGTTGTGTAGGACTGTTGTATCCACACTGAGCGGAGGATCTAAGGAGTAGACAGATTCATCTTTTCTCTGACCTAACACATTGTTCTCACACTCTCCTTCTCTTTGAAGGGATGTCCATTGCCAGCATTGGCATTGGCACAGTCCACAGACCTCCAGAACCCTCACACGCAGTTGCCTTTTGTTGCTAGAATACAAGGTAAGAGTGTGGATAATTGTGTCTCAGCGGCCTGAGTGGTGTTAGTTACAGAACAGGTGTTCGGCGTGACCGGCTGTGCTGTAATAACACTGAGGGATTGTGAGCGACAGTGGCACCCAAGTGTTCTTTACTACATTCACTTTTCTGTTTGTGTTTGTGTTATGCAGGACCACCTAAAGGACAGGACCCAGGCCAGGGGCTCCTCTTGCTTGGGTATAAAGGCAATCCTTATTTAAGTATGCTTTTGAATAAAGCCCACTCATTATATCGGAATGAGGAAAGATGGCAACATTTTAACCTACATTTTTCAAGCAATATTTAACAATGAATTTTGTCAATAACTGTGTGTGGAGGCACATGCAGTTTGAATTCTTGGTTTGCTTTTGTTTGTGATGATGGATGCCTCGTGGATATGTTTACCCTATTGAAATGATCATCAGGAATTCAAAATGTGTTCTCTTGATAGATACAGATGTATAGCAATTTACGCACCAATGTGAGTGAATATTAAAAAAGGCCGTTGTGGATACAAGCACCAGATGGGTTCTATATAAAACCTCATCCCATGAGTGGTTTATTTTGGAATGATACAATTACCAAAAACATAGTGACACATTGCAATTTCTTTGCTACAGCTTGATTTTTATACGATTCCTTGTAGTCTTTGGTGATACTACTCAGTACCCATGATCCCATTATCTGCTAAATTGATCAAAATGTTAAGACTACTATTTTGTATTGCTACACAATTTTTTATGAAAGTAAACTACATTTAAATAAAATTACAGCTAGATATGGCCTGTGTTGATGGCATTTGTGGCTAGTTTGCAGAAAAATCTGTACGCTACGCAAATATCAACCCCTTCTCTGTTAACATGGTCCTGCTTGTTGATCTTATGGGATGAGTTTGTCATATTCACTCAGAGCAGGGAAGCTGGGAGTAAAATGGATGGACGTGGGGGCCAGCCCGGTGGCACAGCGGTTAGGTGCGCACATTCCGCTTCGGTGGCCCAGGGTTCATCGGTTCGGATCCCGGGTACGGACATGGCACCACTTGGCAGGCCATGCTGTGGTAGGCACCCCACGAGTAAAGTGGAGGAAGATGGGCACGGATGTTAGCTCAGGTCCAGTCTTCCTCAGCAAAAAGAGAAGGATTGGCAGGAGTTAGCTCAGGGCTAATCTTCCTCAAAAAAAAAAGGATGGATGTGGAGAATTAGGAATTAGGGAATTTGATTTTTAGTTCTAGTTCTGTCACCAATTATGACTTGCCCAAGTCACTTCACCTCTCTCATGAACTACTCTGATAAAGTAGTTTTCTGATAATGCCCCAGGTAATCTGAATGACCAGGTTATGTGGAAAGGGGTTTGAGGAGTATGCAATCAAGCTGAGTAGTATTCCTGGGTGATGTGGTGCCCAAGTGCTGGTGAGGTCAGGCAGCGTGCAGGCAGGGGCTGTGTCTGCTGCAACTTGCCATCATTATTGGATGTTCTCATCTGTAAAAGCAGGAAAAAAACAAAAGCTTCAGCAGTCCACAAAGGTCACATCTATTACCCGCGGCAATGCTAGAATCCAGTCTGGGAATTCTGGTTATATGTGGAGTTGTCTTTTTATGTGCAGGCCAGTTCCTTTCTTTCTGTGTCTTATTATAATTACCCCCACTGGGTGGAGGATGTAGCATTACAGGGCTTGGAAGATAGATTAGAAAATTGGTAGGAAAAAATGTCTACATACTGGAAATGATATAGGAAAATAAAATGATTACTATAACCTCTGGCAGTTAAACAATTAAACACTTCACTTTGCTAGAGTACAGACCATCAGTAAAAATGACTTAGGACCATCCCAAGGAAAATTAGTTCATAAGAGACACTGTGGGTCCACGGACCACTGGAGACATGCAGCAGGATGTAAGATGAGGTCCGGGCAGTTTGCTTCTAATCTAAGTCTATTTGTTAG
Organism: Equus asinus; assembly: GCF_041296235.1. Taxonomy (NCBI): domain Eukaryota; kingdom Metazoa; phylum Chordata; class Mammalia; order Perissodactyla; family Equidae; genus Equus; species Equus asinus. Next base: position 177,493,283 of record NC_091790.1, read on the forward strand.
AGCCGTAGATGTGATCATGGGGCTATGATGGCTAAAGAAGCTTCCTTATTTTAGTAGAGATGCACAGCAGAAATGCTTTTTTTTTTTTTTTTTTTTTGCTCAGGAAGATTTGCCCTGAGCTAATACGTCTGCCAATTTTCCTCTATTTTGTATGTGCATCACTGCCACAGCATGGCCACCGATGAGTGGTGTAGGTCCAGGTCTGGGATCCTAGCCTGGGCAGCTGAAGCAGAGCACACTGAACTTAACCACTAGGCCACAGGCCCAGCCTCCTACTTTATTTATTTATTTTTTAACAAATCACAGATTCAAATCTCAGATAATAAGAATGAACACTTATGGAGCATTGACGTGTGCCAGGCATCAGGCTAAGCATTCACACCAGCCCTTTGAAGAATGTTCCATTATTATCCCCACTTTAAAGATCAGGGCACTCAATTTTAGGGAGACAGAATAACCTGCCTGCGAACCCAAAGCTAATAAATTGTCCAGTTGGGATTAAGAAATCCAGGTGTCTTTGCCTCTAGATCTCTAGCCCTTAATCATTATACAATACTGATTCTAGATTTACTTTCCAAAGAGCCACATCTAAAGTGGCACTTCCATCACTTGCCCTTAGCTGCCTTATTTTTCTTTCCCTGCATTTACCATTATTAAATGCTTTATGTTATTAGAGAATTATCTACCTTACATTATTATATGTATTACCATATACCATTTACTATTATTACATATGTATTGTTAATTTCCCACCTCCCCTACTCTGTCTGCCTCCAGGTTTTGTCCCCTGCTTATTCTCCTGGGCCCTGAACAGTGCCTGGCACAGAGTAAGTGCCAATACATATTTGTTGAATGCATATGCAAATAACAACTTGTTACAACGAGTGTCTCTGTAGTCCTTTCATAACTGGGGATTTTTTTCTTTAGCTGTTACTTGCATTAATTCCAGCTACTGCAGTTATTTTTTAACTTATAAACTTTAGTTTCAATGTTAATAGCAGATTAGAAGATGGACCCTTAGAGAAGAAATGTCAGATAAAATATGTGAAACATTTTGAAAACAAAGGTTGAAAAATTTTGCTCTAATAAGCTGACTTCAGTTCAAAACATTTCACGGAATGGGTGAGAAAATGACTTAATGGTTTTTGACCAGAGACCCAGAAGGTCACTTTACTGGAAAATGCTTTGTAAAACGTTTATCTGAAAATTGCTTTGTCATTTCGAAGTCTGAAGTGTTCCACCTTAGCTTCTACATTCCATTTCAGAAACAACTATTTTCTCTTGCTGTTCGGTGAAGATAGTTGCTTTACAGCTTTTGTTTATGTGGCCTGAAAGATTTTTTAAAAAATGATGTGTGCTGTAGCTTCTACGCTATAGGTAATGAAACAAAAAGCACCTCTTTATGTTTTCAACAGCACTGGAATTAGCCTCAGGAAAATTTAATAATTCAGGTACAATATAAACGCAAGAATAATAGTTTTGTTCGTTTACTGCCGTCTGCCCTGGAATTGAACTTTTAAACTGGGCTGACTCATGTAGCCCCAAGTGCTCTGGGAAATAAAAGAGGCTCTGTGTGTGGTGGATGTCCTAGACCCCCGCCTCTGCTCCTCTCTCTACATCCTATCTCCCACCTACCACCCCCGCCGAGTGTCAGTCTCGCTTACCTTTCTGCTTTGTCATCCGGATCCAGTTCCACGCTTCACCTTTGGTTTTGAAGACTGGGAGACTTAAAGGAATCTTTACTTTGGGTACTCTCTACAGACTTGGCTCATAGTCAGCTTCAGGCTCCTCCTGTGTATAGTACCTCTGAGCACAATACATTGTCCCTTTTAGTTTCAGCTCCCAAGAGCCAAACTTGCCATTAGCATCCAGGCAGGGCCCACTTGGTTCCTCACTGAGGAGTGTTAGGCAACTACGGAGCTGGTAGGTTTGTCTTTTTGTTCCAGGTACAGAGTTGTTTATCTGTCTAGAAAAGGCCAGGCATTGGTCTTTTTGACGTGAAAAAAGTTCAAGCCAGAAAACGGGCAAGCTGCTGTGAGCATGTAACATCTGTGATGTCACAAACGTCTGTTTACAGACAGAGAATGTGGCTCATTTTCTAAGCCCTTGAAGTGTCTAGGACAGCAGGCTGCATGGCAAAGCAGGGAGATACATCTGCTGAATTGAATTCAGTATACTCAAAATTCAGATATTCCATTTTGCCAAGAGATGGCGGATGTGAGCATATCCCTTCAGTTCAGACCATATTTACATAGTTTAGCTATGACATGGGCCTGGAGTTTTCTCTGCTCAATTCAGGCATAACAATCAGCTAGACTGAAACTCATTGTTTGCATGCCATTCAGAGAGGATAAGTAGTTAAGAAGACCCTACACTGACATCCGTCAAGGGTATGCCATTTCACCATGTGACACATAGAGTAAGGTGGGTCTTTTCTTGGTTGCCACATCTAGTCCAACAGGTCTTGAGATGAATTCTACAATGTCACACACTGTCTTTGAAGAAACAAGGTTTTCAAAAACTTATAAAGCATGGGTCAGCAAAAAGATACATTCAACAATCTTTTTTTTTTTTACATTTCTTTTTCTTTTATTATTGAGGTCATATTGGTTTATAACATTATATAAATTTCGGGTGTACATTATTATATTTCGATTTCCGTGCAGACTACATCATGTGCGACCCAAACACTAATTACCATCCATCACCATACGCATGTGCCCAGTCTCCTCTTTCACCTCCTCCCTCCCTCCCCTCTGGTAACCACCAGTCTAATCTTTGTATCTATGTGTTTGTTTATGGTTATCACTGTTGTTTCTATCTTTTATTTATGAGTGAGATAATACAGTATTTGATTTTCTCCGTCTGACTTATTTCACTCAGCGTAATATCCTCAAGGTCCATCCATGTTGTCACAAATGGCAAGATTTCATCTTTTTTTAGAGCTGAGTAGTATTCCATTGTGTATACATACCACATCTTCTTTATCCATTCATCGCTTGATGGGCATGTGGGTTGTTTCCAAGTCTTGGCTATTGTGAAAAATGCTGCAATGAACATATGGGTGCATGAATCTTTACGCATCTGTGTTTTCTTGTTCTTTGGATAAATACCCAGCAAGGGAATAGATGGATCATATGGTAGTTTTATTCTTAATTTTGGGGGGAATCTCCACAGTGTTTTCCATAGTGGTTGAAGATTACATTCCAACCAGCAGTGTATGAGAGTTCCCTTTTCTTCACATCCTCTTCAACATTTATTTCTTGTCTTGTTAATTATAGCCATTCTGATGGGCATAAGGTGATATATCTCATTGTAGTTTTGATTTGCATTTCCCTAATAATTAGTGATGTTGAACATCTTTTCATGTGCCTGTTGGCCATTTGTATATCTTCTTTGGGAAAATGTCTGTTCAGATCTTTTGCTCATTTTTTAATTGGGTTGTTTTTTGTTGTCCTTGTTGAAACGTATGAGTTCTTTATATGTTTTGGATATTAACTCCTTATCTGATATATGGTTAGCAAATGTCTTTTCCCAATTGTCTTTTTGTTTTGTTGATGGTTTCCTTTGCTGTGCAGAAATTTTTTAGTTTGATGTAATCTCATTTGTTTATTTTTTCTATTGTTTCCCTTGCCCAGTCAGACATGGTACTTGAAAATATGCTGCTAAGACCCATGTTGAAGAGGATACTGCCTATGCTTTCTTCTAGAGGTTTTATGGTTTCAGGTCTTGTACTAAAGTATTTAATCTATTTTGAGTTAATTTTTGTGCATGGTGTAAGATAATGGTCTACTTTCATTCTTTTGCATGTGGCTGTCCAATTTTCCCAACACCATTTGTTGAAGAGACTTTCCTTTCTGTATTGTATGTTCTTGGCTCCCTTGTCGAAAATTAGCTGTCCATGGATGTGTGGGTTTATTTCTGGCTCTCGATTCTGTTCCATTGATCTGTGTGTCTGTTTTTGTGCCAGTACCATGCTGTTTTGATTACTATGGCTTTGTAGTATATTTTGAAATCAGGGCATGTGATACCTCCAGCTTTGTTCTTTTTTCTCAGGAATCCTTTGGCTATTCGGGGTTCTTTTGTTGTTCCATCTAAATTTTAGGATTATTTGTTTTATTTCTGTGAAAAATGTTGGAACTTTGATAGAGATTGCATTGAATCTATAGATTGCTTTAGGAAATACGGACATTTTAACTATGTTAATGCTTCCAATCCAAGAGCACAGAATATCTTTCCATTTCTTTGTCTTCTTCAATTTCTTTCAACAGTGCTTTACAGTTTTCAGTATATAGGTCTTTTGCCTCTTTGGTTAAATTTATTCCTAGGTATTTATTCTTTTTGTTGCAATTGTAAATGGACTTGTAGTCTTAATTTCACTTTCTGCTACTTTGTTGTTAGTGTATAGAAATGCAATTAGTTTTTTTGTTGATTTTGTATCCTGCAACTTTACTATATTCATTTATTATTTTTAAAAGTTTTTTGGGGGGTTCTTTAGGGTATTCTATAAACAGAATCATTTTATTTGCAAATAGTGACAGTTTTACTTCTTCCTTTCCGGTTTGGATCCCTCTTATTTCTTTTTCTTGCCTGATTGCTCTGACCAGGACGTTCAGTACTAGGTGAAATAAAAGTGGTGAAAGTGGGCATCTTCATCTGGTTCCTGTTCTTAGAGAGGTAGCTTTCAGTTTTTCTCCATTGAGAATGATATTAACTGTGGGTTTATCATATGTGGCCTTTATTATGTTGAAGTACTTTCCTTCTATATCCATTTTATTCAGAGTTTTTACTATAAATGGATGCTGTCTCTTATCAATTGCTTTCTCTGCATCTATTGAGATGATCATGTGATTTTTATTCTTCATTTTGTTAATGTGGTGCATCACATTGATTGATTTGCAGATGGTGAACCATCCCTGCATCCCTGGAATAAATCCCACTTGATTGTGGTGTATGATCTTTTTAATGTATTGTTGTATTCAATTTGCTAATATTTTCTTGAGGATTTTTGCACTGATATTCATGAATGAAATTGTCCTGTAATTTTCTTTTTTTGTGTTGTCCTTGTCTAGTTTTGGTATCAGGGTAATTTTGGCTTTGTAGAATGAGTTAAGAAGCTTCCCCTCCTCTTCAATTTTTTGGAAGAGTTTGAGAAGGATAGGTGTTAAGTCTTCTTTGACTGTTTGGTAGAATTCACCAGGGAAGCCATCTGGGCTTGGGTTTTTATTTTTTGGGATGTTTTTGATTACTGTTTTGATCTCTTCACTGGTGATTGCTCTGTTCAAATCCTCTATTTCTTCTTGATTCAGTTTTGGAAGGTTGTATGATTCTAAGAATTTATCCATTTCTTCTCGATTATACCATTTGTTAACAAGCAGCTTTTCATGGTATTCTCTTATAATCTTTTGCATTTCTGAGGTGTCCACATCAATCTCTCTTTCATTATTCCCTGAAAGAGCCTGGTGAGGGCAAGGAGCTCTGCTGGACCTGCCCTGAGGATATGTTGCCAGGAAGAGATGCTGCCCCACTCTGTCTTCTTCTCTTTGAAGGCAAGTGTGAAATGTGAGAGCAGCCTCGCCAGTGTGGGGCACCTATAGTTCACTTGGGTGCTAGGCAAGCAGGGTTTAGGTGTCGGTTGTTTATAAGTGTTCTCCCGGAGAGCCAGCTGCCTTGTGCTGGAAGAGCTTAGGTGTAGCTCCTCCTGCCAAGAGGAGGAAGGTCCCCAGTCACTTAGAAAGCTGAATTTGGGCTTATTCTGTACTGCTGATGGCCCAAAGTCTCAGATAGTTCATCGCTCAGGGAACCCCAAGAGAGTCTTGGGAGCATTTTTAGACGATCCTGAGTGTTGCATCAGACTGCTTGTTTTGAAATATTAGTGTCATGTTATTTTAGATATGCTTAAGAGCTGATTGGCAGAATGATCTGACTTATAAAAGATTGTACAGCAGACTAGGTTTTTTTAGTTCTATACTTTCTATTGTTGTTTACCAAGTACAGAAGCCAGGACAGGGAAATCACTGTGCAAGTTTGGTTTAAGCTGTTCTTTGAACTAAATGTGGATATAGATGGGAAGATGGCTGCTGAGATATAAATGTAATACGTCATTATTTCAGTAGTGAATATCAGGAGCCTTTGGTATTATTTAGACATAAATCATAGCTTTTCTACAACATGCCTAAACTCTGAGTGGTTTGAATTTATTTCTCAAGATCCAGGAATAGGCTTCACATTAGCAACATGAAGCCTGAGTCTATGAACACTTGAAACAAGATGGATTCAATTCAGTAAAACTACCATAGCCTATTGTTTCCAAAACAACTGACTTTTGCTCTCTTGCTCGCTCTCTGTCTCTTTTGGTCTCTGTCAGTTTCTCTTTCCTTGTGTCTTTCATTTTCTTTAAAAGATGTGTGCTGTAATTAATTTAATGCATTTGATATATTTCACCCAGGCATTTGGTTAACATGTTGCATACCACTCTGTTCCACTTTCTTGTTTGCAGCCCGTGGCAGTTTGAAAGGCAGATGCAATGTTCTCTGCTCTGCGATCCCTGCTGTCAAGAGTCTGCTGTGTGAGTATGTGGGCCAGTCTTCCTTTATCAGAATTGCGACAGCGGCTGGGCACTTGCTTATCAGCCCATCTGCCAGCCCCCAGCAAAATCACACAAGTGTTTCAGAGGCTGATGCTGAGGCCAGTACTAAGATAATGAGCTCAGATAATGAGGCACCACTTCCCCCTGGATATCTTAGTTTTACAAAATGTTGTGATGAGAAAGTACTATTTTGGCCTAATGGAAGTATTGCCCATAAAATTTGAGGCGGAGATAATTCCCTCAAAGAAAATAAGTTTTTCACAAGCTGGAAAATTCTCGTAGAAAGATGTAATCTCCAAACTGAAAGGCAGGATTATCAGTCATTTGGTTCAACCTCTATGATGTATAAATCATTTCTAGAACATTCCTGTCAAGTGTTATCTAATCTCAGTTTGAAACCCTCCAGGGATAGAAACAGAAGCAGTCATTCTGGTTTGTTAGAAGCATATTTAGAAAAGCAAGTAATCAGGATGGCAATAACCATTCCAAAAAATGTTCCATGAGAAAGAGGGTAACAGGAAACCCGTCACCACCCCCACTTCACCCTCCACGATTGACTGAAATCTCCTCTTTCCTTGATGTCGATTTGGTACAAAGCTAGTTTAGGGGCCTTCTGAAAGAAAGGAGGCCTAGGATATCCGACAGCTTCTTCTTGAGATTCCAAAATAGGGGAATTTTTTTTTTAATATGTTTTCAAATGGCGTAGATCAAGACTTAGGGACAGAACACGGCAACAATACCTCCTGAGAAAAAATTCCATAATGGAAAGGGCTGGCCTCTGCGTGTGGGTGGGTAGGTGGGAGCTGGGAATGTTTGTTTTGGGGCTAGAAGGTGTGTGTTCCAGGAAGTGTTTCTGATGAGCATTAGAATCAAGAGGACAGGACTTTCCCCAATCTGGACATTAATGGAGGTCAGCACATTGTGGGGTACATCTGGCAATGGGAGTGGGAAACACGGGTGGGGGACACTGCGCACTCAAACCGAAGGTATCTAAACTCTGCCTACATGTACATTCAGTCCTTGTTCTTTATTTTGAGACCATGAAGATCTGTCTGCAGAATGGCAGTCATTCAAGAATTTGATGATGGCCTTACACTGACACCTCCTATTCATTCTGAACTTTCTCAACCCTTTCTTCCAGGACATTCTTCCCAGTGACGCAGTCTCAGTACAGTCCTTCTTCAATCAATCCTTTACTTAAATTTCTTTACTTCTATACTTAAAATCCTTGCTTAAGTATTGTTCTACAGTCCAAATCACAACATGTAAAAAAATACCTTTGATCATTGGGAACATTTGGAACGTGATTAGAGAACATGCTATTTTATCTATAGTCTAGCTTACCTAACAGGGCAGATGCTATCACTGCCCTACCCATATTCCTTGGCACTCACTTTTACAGTTCATGCCCCGGGCTTTCTTCTGCAAAAACCTGCAACTTTTACTTGAGGGCTTTCTCTCAGCCCAGGTGTGAGCAGGCTGGAAGTGCCAACACCTTATTATCTCTGGAAGCAGCCCTCAGGTGATGATGATGGGAGCTGGAGATGAAATACTTGAGCTTCCCCCAGTGGAGGGTGCAGTTCTGGTCAGGTGTCACACTGTTTTCCAAAGTTGCCCAGCAGGGCTGGGCCCCAGATGCCCATGTGGTAACTTGCTGGATAATGTACCATTTTTCCTATCTCACTGCTCACTCCCCTCCAGTGTTTCCTGGGACGCCTCCAAATTAAACTACATGCCTCAGGACCTGCCTCTCGAGGACCCCTAACTTAGATACCTAGGGTAGTGCCCCCAAAATTGGGGAATGTAGGTGTTTATCAGGAAAACCCTTTTCTCCCCTATAACCAGAAGGGATTATGCGTTGTGTGTCTGAATATATCCGCAGTTGTATGTACATTCTGGCTAAAATGTATGCACAAAATATCAAAGATGGATAAATACAGGCCTCAGGAGAAGTTCAAGAGGTTTGGACCTCTACCCAAAACTCCATGGAGACAAATAGAATTACTTGGCTCTTGGGGTTTGGAGTGATATTCTTTTACGAAGGTTTAATCTGCATTTTGGTTTCCTTTAGGTGTGGATAACTGAGAGTTAACGTTCATTTAACAAATATTTATTGAGTGCTTAGTATGTGCTGGATGGGAAGGGGAGAGCACCAATATTAATAAGACACTGTTCTTGTCCTCAAAGTTTTCATGGTATAGTAGATAGATGGCCGTGTAAACAAGTAATTGCAATCCAAGTTAAAGATACATAGGAAACTCCACGAGAGCACAAAAGAAAAAACACTTAGCTTTCACTGGGGGAGACAGCTTGTTTGAGGACTTAACGTAAGACAAGGAATTAACTAATTAGATAAAGGAGGGGCAGTACTCAGTCCATGCCAGAAGGAATGACCTGTAAGAGAGAGGTAGGCATAGGAGAATGCAATGTGTTTGTGAAACAGCAAACAATTCATTATGGCCAGACGGTGGTATCTCAATCCTGGTGTCAAAAGGGTTGGGTGCAGTCTGCTGGGAGAGTGTGTAAGTATTTGGTCGATGCAGAATTTTATCCTAAGGCCTGTGAACAAATGTCTATAATTAAAGAGAAATGAAGAAAGGATAACTAGGAAAAATCATATCATATATCAAGCTATAGGGGTAAGGTGGGAATATGAACAGCAGGTGGACAGTGATGTGATAAAAGATTGAGATAAGGGAAGATAATAATTGCAAAAGTAGGGTAAGTTATGTTAGATGGTTGAGGAACTAAATTTATGGAAACTGGGCAAAGAGCTCACATAATTTTATGCCGAAGTTACTTGTCTTAGGTGACTTAAATTCCTCTGCAAGTCATAATTGTATTTGGTTGCCTATAACAGAATCCTAAACAAATAGGTACTTAATAAGTCTAGTGAAGGTACTTAAGAAGCCAGGCTTCTTCTAGGTTCCTGTTCCATCCTCCATAGCGCATAACCCATGGTCACAAGGTGGCTGCTATGCTTCTGTTCACGCTGTCTGCATTGAGGGCAAGAATAATGGGGACAAGTGATGGATAACAAGGTGCACACAAGATAAGTCTGGTCAATATTTTATTAGAAGACAATGGTTTTTCTGGACTTCTACCTGGTATCCTATTTCCATGTCATCGACCATAACTATGTTACACGGCTATCTTTAGCTTCAAGGACATCTAGCCTAGGAAATTGAGACTTTAGTTGGACATACTGCCACCCCAAAATAAACTAAAGTTCTGTTAGTAAGAAAGAGTGGCAGAAGGATATTGGACGGCAATCAGCAATGTCTGTCGAAACCTCTTAAAGGAGTTTCATTAGACTAGACTAAAGAATGTATTGAAGAGAGCTGGCACAAACAAGTTCTCCATAAATATTTGTTTACCAATGAATACATGAAAAGAGACTAGGAAGAAATACTGGGATTTTGTCTACAAATTCAACTATTTTTGGTGATTTGGAAGTGGACTTTTGGAGTGAGTAGGTTATATGGATTATAGAGAGGACTTTATGGTTCATGTTACCTGTTCTGTTGTTTACCAAAGACATCAGAATTCTATATTTTTTTTTTGAGGAAGATTAGTCCTGAGCTAACATCTGCTGCCAATCCTCCTCTTCTTGCTGAGGAAGACTGACCCTGAGCTAACATCCATGCCCATCTTCCTCTACTTTATATGTGGGACACCTAGCACAGCATGGCGTGCCAAGCAGTGCCATGTCCGCACCTGGGATCCGAACCGGCGAACCCCGGGCCACCAAAGCAGAACGTGTGAACTTAACTGCTGCGTCACTGGGCCAGGCCCTAGAATTCTATTTTAATTTTGTGATATAATTTCAGAATCAGGGTCAAATAATCCATTAAATTTCAGGATATCATGTAATGTGTTATATAATTTGAAGTGATATTCAAAATGTTTAGAAACTAATAAGACCTGGGCACCGTCCAATCATAATGAATGCTGGGTGCCAAGTGGGAACAATCATTTTGGCTGAATATCAGTTCTGGATTTAATGAACCCACACCCGAAGATTATGATTTTGTCGATCTTTTGTGGGGCCCCAGCATCAACGTTTTGGAACCGTTCACCAGCTGACTCTCCTATGTAGCTAGGGTTGAGAACCCTGGTTTGTAAGGGTGAACTCTGGGATTCCTTATCTGAGATCTTCTCTGCCGCCTACTTGTGCTGTCTCTGTTACATCTCAGCCAGTTGGGTTTCATTCAAGATTTTATGTGGGAGCTGCAAAGTAATTCTTCTTTCCACAGAAGTGTTTGTTTTTATCCTGGTGTGTTTAAGTATTGAGGTGTCACGGGGATGGAAGAAATTGTATTCTTTAAGTATTTTCAATTCACGTGAAATCAGGAAGCATGGGATATTCTAGAAAACTGGTGTCAAAAGGTGTCCAAACGAAATATTTTTGGAAAAAAGCAGGGCATTAGGGCATTATCCATATTCAATCATTAAATTATATATTTATCCAGTGAACAAGCATGAGCTAAGTGGCAATTTTGTTTTTAAAACCACTACATTGTGGTCTGATTGACATACAAAAAGCTCAACTTGGATAAATCTCTAAGGAATTAGGTTGAGTGAAAAATTCTAATCCCAAAAGACGATACATTATAGGGTTCCATTTATCGAACATTTTGAAATGATTTTAGAAATGGAGGCTACATTAGTGGTTTCCAAGGGTTAGAGGTGGGGATTGGGGAGGAAAGAGGTGAATAGGAATATGAAAGGGCAACCTGAGGGATCCTTGTGGTGTTGGAACTGTTCAGTATTTTGACTGTGTCAATGGATATGCAAATCTACACAGGTGATGAAATTGTATAGAACTTAATACGCACACATGCAGTGAAGAACAAGTAAAACGTGGGAAATCTGAATAACGGTGGTGGATTGTATCAAATGTCAATATCCTGCTTGTGATATTGGACTACAATTTTGCGAAGTGTTGCCAGGAGACCCCTCTGTATTATTTCTCATGACTGAGTGCAAATCTCCCATTTTCTCAATAAAAATTTAAATTAAACAATTCTGGGAAGAAAGAATATAAGGGGTAAAGTAGAGGAAGAAACTGAAAATTCAGTTCTGAGGTATGATGGGCACAAAATAGATCAGAGAGTAGGGGGATAGTGGGATCTAAGGTGGGAAAGGACATTGAGCACAATATTGGTAACAGGAGCCATTCTGAGTACGAGAACATCACTATGCAACTGGATGCTTAAGAATCCCAAAGGGGCTGTCAAACTCTAAAATTGCATGTCTTGAAGAAAAGTCATCTCAGGTGCTTAATGGATTGTAGTGGAGTCAGAGACCACTTCAAGAACTACAGTAGTAACATAGATTTGATTTGAAAATGAACTGTATTTTAGAGGTGCCAACAGGATAACGAAAAGATTCATAACACGCTAACCTCTCTCTCAATATCCAGAGCCTTCTAATTTTTTATACAATCTTGATAATGACTTCTAGAACTCCTACAGCATAACCTTGCACTTTACTTTGAAATATGGTATTTATTGAATTAGTGTCTCAGCTAACACTGAAACCATTTTAATATCCTGTGGCATAAGGCAGACATTCTGTCTGCTCTAGATTCCTCAAACTTATTGGAGGCTCTATTGTTCACACTTTTATGGTATAAGTGGAAATCTCAAGGAGTTTTCAAAATTATTGACAACATCTGAGAAATGAAAGATGGGAGGGGAGGAGTAACATAGGATCTGCCAACTGGCTAAGCTGAAAGTGGTGTCGACTTCAGGTAAGAATCTCTCGACCTTACAGATGCCCTCAGCAGCCCAGATATTGATCAGACATTAGGGAACAATGAAAGGTAAAATATATCCCCTATTGATTTTTTAGGACATTTGTCAAGCATGAGGTCTTCTCATTTCCTCGCTGTGGTGTGTGTAGGCAGTGAGAACAGAATGATAATCTTATAAACAGTTTCTTTAAAAAAAATGATGCAATAAAGCCAGCAATTGTCTTACACAGATCACCACAAGATTATTTAAATGTAACATGTAAGATTGCATTATATTTTATATTCTGGATTAGTTCTAATCCTTCACATCAGAATTATAACATTTTAGAAAAGAGGAGACTGAGAAGATCACTTAATTCAGTGACCCACACAATGTCTTATGGCCCTTCTGCCTTAGCCCTTCAGCCTCTGCTTGGACACTGTCACTGTGGGGGATATCGTCATCTCCCTAGCTACCAAACCATTTAATGGGCAGAAAGAATTCAATCACCCGATGAATGATTGGACTGGGCATTTGGGGATGCTCTACAGCCCTGGAAACTATTTTCATATCTTTTGCATTTCTTAAAGGTGCTTTGCTAATTGAAAGATTATCTGGCCCCTGCTGACTCATTTTGCACATTGTTAATGATGGTATTCTGCAGTGCCAAATACTCCAAGAGAAAATTTGACCAAAACCTTCACATTCGTATAGATCTGAAGCTATGAGATATTCAATAACAAACTCCATCTCTATTTGATAGTAGAAGCTTTCCACATTAATGAAAACATTAAAATGCAAATATGTCACTTCAACAGTTTGCATGCATTCCAATATCCCAGTTTTGACTTTTAATCATAAAACTTTTAAATTTGTAGTAAGCAAATATGTTCTTGTGTCTGAATATCTTCAGAGATTTCTTAAGACAAGAAATATATTTTTCTTTTTAATCTGAATGTAAACCAAACTCCAAGACAGCGTCTGGGTCACAGAGAGAGACCAGAAGAGAGTGGCCAGTGTGATGAGGAGGTCGGGCGAGGAGTGGAGAAATGCTTTTCTTCTCCTTTAATCAAGTTCCAATGGACCATATCAGCATTTTCTCAACCGTGTTCTACAGGACTCAGTTACTCCTTAAGTTATTTTTCTAGATGTTAATAGACACTTTAAGAATTCTATTGACAATTATTTAAAATATATATGTGTACATACTGTATCCTCTCATCGAGGCAAAATGTTCTTAGCATATTAAAAGCATTGGGAAGTCCTGCAGCAAAGAAGTCTGTTTAATCTAGTGGTTGACCACAGAACCTCTTTTTTCCCTCAATAGCTATTGATAAAATATATTCCATGGAATACCAAATGAGAACCCTGGCCTGTACCTTTTTTAAAAGACACAAATTGTGATAACTACATTAAACAGAATAATCAGGTGTAACCTAACCAGTAAACAGAAAGTGGATTATTGAGACACTATTCTATTAATGCAGTAAAACAACGTATCTACTTTTTCAAAGCTACTGATGACTTGCACTAAACTTTCTAACACAAGTTCTAAGTCTTTTTTTTCCACAAGTTGTACTGTGCAATTCCTGTTAAAAATTTGTAAAAACATAAGCAGAAACGTGACATACATTCCTGCTAAATTCCATTCTATTAAATTCAGTTGATTCTTTACCTGAGCCATGGATATAGATATTAAACCAAGGACGAAGAACACATTTCTAGTATGGTAATTTAATTATATTACAGAAACTTTTTAATTTTATTTTTGTAGTCACATAATATTTATTTTGAAAAGTGCTATAAAACATTTAAAGATGCCATACTTTTCTCATTAAAAAAAGAAAATCATGTCCCAGAAAATTAACATAGTTAAGAGTTTTATACTTAGGAATCACTCTCATGAAAGATAAAAGTCAGACTCCCAGACTGAATTTGAGGAACCTCAGCAATGGAAATGATAACAATGGTTTATTGATAAACTGACTCTTTAATTTTTCAGAATGTAACCAGACAGAAAATTCTAATTAACCCTAAATGCTATCTAAGAGCCACACACTGTTAAAGCTAAAACAGAGCTGACATTTCTCATTTGGAAAGTGACATGGAAAATAGAACATAAAACCAGGTGAAAGACATTAAAATGGGATGAAAACAACTCAGGAAAAATGATTCATAATAATTAATTTACATTTTTGCCACCTATTGCTGTTATAAGCAAAATGATGTGGTGAGTAGGAAGTCTTCATGTTTAAATATATTAAATATTGGATATAAACATAGAACAACATTCTGATAAGTTTGAGAAAATATTAGCATATTATGTCCATACTGAGGACACTTTTAAAATTCTCAATCATCTGAATTTGAGTAACTCTGTTTGCTTTTTAATGAAGAAATTATGTTTTAGTGCTAGTTACCAGCAAATCAAAATTCCCCCAAATTCTCAAATTATCTTTAATGGTAAAAGAAACATTCTATCATTTCATTAGTACTAGTTCAACTTTTTAAGCTTTTAATCAGGGTGAGTTTACCATCACATTTTATATAAGTGAAATAAAGTTTTAAAAAGTGGTTAATGCCATAGGCTTTCTTTTAAAATTTCTAGTTTAGCTGTCTATATTTTCAAAAATAGAACATTTTATGGTATACACAATCAGGTTATTTTGCACTCACAACTATTTAAATGTACATACTTTTGGTAGCAACAGATCTTGGTTTTAGGTAAGCTGCTTTTCTTAAATTATACTCAGAACCCCAATATGAAATGTGTTACATACACCTTAAATAAGAATATATTATTATTATGACACAAAATGAAAATATAGAATTAAATGAGAATGGGTTCAATGTACTCTTGGCTAAAAATAAAAGGAGTATCTATTTCCTTTTTCTGCAATAACCAAAGTAATGCTGTCATTAATGCAATCATATTTTCAATCTCTGTAGATAAAATTTATTGTTAAAAGATAGACTTTAATTACTTGGAATTGCTGACTAGGAATATGAGCAAAATTACTTTGTGGGAGAACAGAGAAAAGAAAGATAATGGCAAAATAGAAAATAGAGAAAATGGGCGAAATGAGTAGAATTAAGGAAATTTTATTTTCAGATAGGCATCTGATGTGGAAAAGACAGTGGTAAACAGAGCAGGATTGTTAGGTTTGGAACAGCGATTATTGTCTGAAAGGTTAGCTATAAATATCAGCAGCCGGTATGCAGAGATAGAATACAAGTTACACATCAGCCATTCATTCACATTTAAACACGCAGGAAGTGAGGGGGAAATTGCTTCAACATGACGAATGTCTTTAAATATTTGGAAAATGCTTTTGACTGATTGAAAACACAATTCTAGTCAATTTCTGTGATACTAAATATTTGATACTTCACGTCTGGAAAGTAGGCGATATGGGAAACAAAAGACATGTATATTTTGGTGGGGAGAGGGGAGTGTAAAGTAATAAGAGATAGAAAGAAAGGGAGATTATTTGTAATTTTTACTCTTTAGAGTGCTAAGAAATGAGAAAGAGAACAATTTTCAGGGCATTCTGAAAAAATAAAGCAAAATGTCAAATTTTCCCATTTTTCAGGCTGCTCTCTAGGAAAACAAATTCTTTACTGCAATGTTCTATCCAGAAATGGTGTCCTCAGGAGTGTGTCATTCTCCAAAAGCGCTTCTCAAGGTTTATCAAAATTCTTGCTACACCCTTAAGCTTGCTCTTCATTGTGTATGGGTTGTTAATTGATTAACCAGAGGAGAGGGCGTGAACTGTCAGCTGTTCTCAGTCCTGCCTGCGTGTAAGAATCAACTGGGGAGATTTTATAGCATGTTGGACCCTGCCTCCAGAAATTCTCATTTAAATGTCTTGGCTTGAGGCTCAGATGTTGGGAGTTTTAGAAACCTCCCTAAGTGACTTTATTGTATACCGAGGGTTGAGAACCACTGAACTAAATGATGTCTAAAGACCCAATAGAACGAGAGAGAGAGATAAAAGAAGAAAGGTAGAAAGAGAAAGGAGCTTTCTATGCCAAATGAATCAGTGAATCTCTGATGGAATAAATGTAAGGGAGATAATTTTGATTGGAGAGAACAGAGTAATAGAGGACAATGAAAGAAGAAACTTTCTGGAACCAACAGCCTCTCTTCTCCCTCTGTGAAACTTGAGTGGCACTGTCAACCCATCTGTGCTCAGTGCCCTGGGATCTGGAAAAAGCAGTGGCTATCATGGAGGTGAGAGGTATCCTTGCAATGGGGCCATGGGAGGGAGACTCATTCACAGCCTTCCACTTCTTATTTCCACAACTTTTGACGTTATGCTTTTGTGAATGTTTTAAATACTTAAAGTGATCACAACTTTACTTTTGGGGTATTAGTAGATCTGAGAATCAGAGCTAAACCTCCAGTGAGTGGTTTAATAGCAAGTGACATTTAGGTTACTGTCACTACTAATCACCTGCTGAATATCTAACATGAGGGTCTGTTAGGCTAGAGTAGAGATTTCTAAAGCAGAATTTAGGCCCTATGCCAGAATTACAGAACCAGAAATTCCCAGGTAGGTGCTTAGGAATTTGTTCGGTTTTTAAAAACTCTCCAGGAATTCTAACCTTGGGGTGGGAAGATCCTTCTTACCATATTAAAAATTTAGAAATTATTAATTTCTTAAAAATTAAGATGGACAAATTTGTTCAAATTTTTATTCATGCAAAGATCAGAAATTTCTGCCCATAAGCAAAGTCAAAAGACAAGTGACAAAATATAGAGAGCAAAAACCCAATGGCAAAGTGAATGAAAGATGTGAATAAGCAGTTCATATTAACAGATGTACAGTGGCTTTCAAACATGTGAAAATATGAAAAACTTCACTCGTAATGAGATCATTGTATTAAAAATTCACTGAAATGCCATTTATCAAAATTTCAAAAATTCCAAGTCTGATAACGCATTGTGTTGGCTAAGCTGCAGAGAAACAGGCATCTCTCCTACTTGGTTGGTGGGAGTATAAATTGGTGGAATTCCATGGAGAATAACACGTCCACAGCAACTCATATTACAGGTGTATGTATTCCGTGACCCAGCCAATTGCCTGCTACGAATTTTTCTGTCCATTCTCTCAGAAACTTTTAGATTTTCTTTCTGAAATTTCATAACATGTCTGGGTGTGGGATTTTTCTTTTTTCTCTTGTTTTTCTTTAAGGCCTGTCAATTTTAAGTTTTCTTTCTTTAATTTGGCAAAATTTATTTTCATTATTTCTTCACCTATTTCCTTCTTGCCTTATTTTTTCCTTTTTTCCTGTAATATCTGCCATCCCAATTTTGATATTTCCATTTCTCTTCTCTATATCTCCTAGCTTTCTTTTTCTCTTTCTTCTCGAAAATTCTTTTCTGTTGAACTCAGGTAGTTTAAAAGCTCTTATCCAACCAATCTTACCATTGTTATGTCTATACTCCCTCAACTCAAGCACATTGATTTCCCCAAAAGTTTGTCAGGTTTTGGTTAGATTTTCAGATTCATGTTTCCCTCTTTTTTTTTTCTGCTTTGTTTCTGTCCCTTGTTTCACCGTAGCATATTTTGGAGGAAGGAACTAACAGCTTCCTAGTTCAATATCTAGTCAGGGTCCCAACTTAAATACATACACTGAAGTACAAGAACCACCGTTCTAAAGTTTAATTAATACATGACTCAGATTTTCATAGATCGTGAGCTCTGGTTTCAAATTCCAGCTTTATTATCTATTGACTGTGTTGTACTTGGTATAATCATTTAACCTTTCTAAGCTTCTTTCCTTATCAATCAAATAAGAACAATGTCATCTACCTTACCTGCCTCACCTACTTGCTGTGAGGATAAATAATAAATTTGGTGAAGTATAAATAAGAGTAAGTTTGATTGCTGTTGTTGAAATTAAGACTAAGACAAAGCAAAATGATAACAAGGAGTGTAGCCAGTTACATTCCCATAAGAGCATGCTGACCATCTGAAAAAGCTCATGTGCTTTTCTACTGAGCATTTTATCTCATTGGTAGTTAAAATGAGAAAATGAATGAGTCAGCCATGATCTTTCATGTGCAGGAAGCCAGACCTTGTTAAGACCATACATAATCATATGCACTGTCAAAGTCCTCCTCACACCCCAGAGTGATTGCACAGTATTGTGCATGGACAGTGAGTGTCACCAGAAAAATTGGATGATTGGTGCAGTTGTCTTGAATGGTGACTGTAGAAATGACCACTTAAACGTCCATTTGTAGTGTAGTGGCCCCTGGATGTCAAATAGAATACTTTTGACAAACCAATAATTAAATCTCTGTCTGAGACCAGGAGCCAGTGGTAGAGAGTGCAACACCATTAATGCCCTCGAGAGAAATACTGTAACGTGCATGAAGTGTGTGGAAAGCACAGGGACTGAGGAGTGTGTGCTCCCCTGGGGAAGGGCCACCCACCGATGTCTCAGGAGACCTCACTTGGCAGCTACTCTTCATTTCTGAAGGCTAGATCTGTTTCTCAGCCTTGCAGCCTTAGAAACTTGACTTTTTTTTTAGCACTTCTGCCCACATTTCAGTGACAGACCCATGTTAAACTTCAAAACCAAAGTACAAAACCTGAATATTAATTTTTTAATTTTGGAGGAGAAATAACTAATATAGGAATAAAAAAGTTGAATTGTGTATGGCAAACATTCTTTTCTTGTGGGAAGAATTATGTGGGAAGCAAAATAACAATTTAAAGATTGCTTGGTAAATATGGAATCAAAGCAAAGGAAGCTAGCTAGGTGAAGAGAATTTTCAACAGAGCCAGGGGCAGGTAGTCTAATGCATTTAGCTCCACAGTAGAGATGGTCTTGGAAATGACACCAAAATGCTTGGGATCCTCTGGCTGTGATCACCTCCAGTGGACGATGGTTAGATGGACACCATGAATGTTTGACTCCACGCCTCTCTGACTCTGATTATTCTGCTTTGAGAGAAAGCCTCAAGGGCAGGTATGGTTTACAGCAGGCCTTTGATGAAGCGAATGGTAACATTTCTAGGGAGATCAGAAGAGGGTGAATAATCCCAGAGGGCAGGAAAGAAAAAAAATTTTGGCGGATGATAATTGCCCATCTTACCGGAATTAATGAATGCAAGAAAAAATTGTATTAAGCGTGCAATTGAACATCTGCAATATGTCAGTCACTGTCTGTAAAGTGCTCTAGATATAGAACATTAAAAATAAACATTAACCTGAACACCCACAGTCTAAATGGGACATATTTCGACAAAGAGCTTAATAGAGGTAGCTACAGAAATTGAGATAACGAGAGTCTACTGTAAGAAGAATACTTTTACTGTCCTCTAAATCCCACATCCTCTCCTCTCTCCACATGAAACCACATTTGGGCTCCTATACAATCTTGTGAGCTGATCTTCTGCTAATTTTCAAGTTAACAGACAGTGCTGGGTAAAGCCATGAGCCGTGCGTATAATAAGCCAGGGTCTTAGTGGAGGATGAAGTCCTCCTGCAGTGCTAGCATCCTCACTCTCCCCTAGAGCTTCTTTGTGAGCTTACTCCACATTCTAACAAGGCACACCTTCACAGGAAGCGGTGCTCTGGGCCCCTTTACTGACTCATTAAACTCCTACTTTGAGATCTAAATAAGTGAGTCAGAATACGCTAGATCTAGAAAGAAAACAGAGAAATCTACTGTAAAAAATACACTATCTTGGGATTCTTTAATTAGAGAATAGGCCATGACAGTGCTAGACAGACTCAGTGTGATTCATTTGTTTATTTTGTGGACAGAGGGGGCAGAATTGTTCCCCCACCCCCCACCTTTGCCCCACTTTGTGAGAATATTGCAAAGAAGGCATAGCCATGACCTGCTGCTTCGGAAAACTGCCCAGTGGACTGACATCATGGGAATTTGCTGATCCTGCTTTGTGGAGGTCATCTCATTCTTGGCATAAGGGTTCTGGGCAGGAAACCTTCTATATTTCTTTGATAATGAACCAAAAATCACCAGTCCAAGAAATTGAGACTGCATTTCATTAACTCAGCTTTCCCAGAAAATAATGTCATGCCAGACAGCCACTTTTATAGTCTAAGCTGGCTTGTATAACTGCTATGAAGTACTGTCCCAAGTGTGTTATTATCTAAAGCACACAGCCCTTAACTTGAGGTTTCAAGCAGTTTTCAAATTCATCCCTAGAAAAATGTTGCTCTTTCTATATCCATTGTATATTACCTCTAAAGCTCTGAAAGAGAAAAGAATTACCAATCCTATGAGAAACAGCCAAATATTTAATATAGATAAAATGGAAATTTTAATGTGCAAAATTAAATGTGCAAAAATTAAAATGTGGAAAATATATTATTAGTCATGGATTTAGAATATATTATTAGTATTGTTGTGTTATTAGTAGTATATTGTGAGTATATTTAGAACAGTTCAAGATCTTTTATGTAACAAAGCTGACTCTATAACTATAGCTACTATTTATTCATCAACAAATATATACTAGTCAATACTTTAATCCTTTATGTATATTAACTCATTTTATTCTTACTTTGTATAAATGAAGAAACTGGAGAAGATAGAGGTGAGGTATTTTGCCCGTATCATATAGATAGTAAGTTGAAGAACTGTTGTAGATTACATATATAGTCATAGATTCTGTACTCTTAATCCCAGTGGTAATACTGAATCAAAGTTCAACATACCCAAATTGTATCACACCAAGGAAGTAGTAAGTTACTATTTGACAAGTACAAGTGAGTTGAAATAACACTGGTGAGATCGAGATTTTCTTTCGTATATTTTCTTTCAATGTTGATTTTTAAATATTTTAAAAATTTTATTTTGAACCAATTACAAACTTACAGAATAGTTGCACGTCTAATATAGAGAGCTTTCATTTTTCTCCCTGAACCATTTGAGTTGGCTCCTGATGTCCTACCACCCCTGAATAGGGTCGACTTCCTTCATTCTCCCATGTATACTTAGCACAGCCATCAAAATAAGTACAACAGTTTGTACTCAGAAATATATTACTGCTATAGTCCCCAGACCTTATTCAAATTCTGCCAATAAAAAGATGTCTTTGCAATCCAGTGTGTCCCAATGCTTCCTGAATGACTCAATGTCCACCAGAGCATTCTATTTTTTTTTTTTTTAAGATTGGCACCTGAGCTAACAACTGTTGCCAATTTTCTTCTTTTTTTTCACACTTTTTCTCCCCAAATCTCCCCAGTGCATAGTTGTATGTTTTAGTTGTGGGCCCTTCTAGTTGTGGTATGTGGGACGCTGCCTCAACGTGGCCTAATGAGCAGTGCCATGCACGCCCAGGATCCGAACCAGTGAAACCCTGGGCCGCCGAAGTGGGGGGTGCAAACTTAGCCACCCGGCCATGGGGCCGGACCCTAGAGCATTCTTTGTAGGACCTTTTAGTCATGTTGTTGTTTGTTCCTAATATAAAAATGTACCTATCTTATGATCCAAAACTTCACACCATCTGGCTATATGACATGTAGATAATCTAAAAGATCCATCTTTGTCAACACATTAATATGTTATATATTATCCATTTAAGATGGCATAATCACATTTTGAATAGTGATTTCTTTTTCTTTTTATTTATTATTATTTTTTATTGCAGTAACGTTGGATTATAACATTATATAACTTCCAGGTGTACATCGTAATATGTTTCTAATTCTGTGTAGATTACATCTTGTTCACCACCCAAAGACTAATTGCAATCCATCACCACACACGTGTGCCTACTCACCCCTTTCACCCTAAACCTTCTCGCCTTCCCCTCTGGTAATCACCAGTCCAATCTCTGTTGCTATGTGTTTGTTTGTCATTGTTTTTATCTTCTACTTATGAGTGAGATCATACGGTATTTGACTCTCTCCCTCTGACTTATTTCACTTAGCATAATACCCTCAATGTCCATCCATGTTGTAAAAAATGGCCGGATTTCATCATTTCTAATGGCTGAATAGTATTCCATTGTGTATATATAGCACATCTTTATCCATTTGTCCCTTGATCGGCACCTAGGCTGCTTCCAAGTCTTGGCTATTGTGAATAAGGCTGTGATGAACGTAGGGGTGCATGTATCTTTATGCCTTTGTGTTTTCAAGTTCTTTGCATAAATACCCAGCAGTGGAATAGCTGGATCATATAGTATATCTATTCTTGGTTTTCTGAGGAAACTCCATACTGTTTTCCACCAGTTTGCACTCCCACTAGCAGTATACAAGGGTTCCCTTCTCTCCACATCCTCTCCAATACTTGTTTCCTGTCTTGTTAATTATAGCCATTCCGACCAGAGTGAGAAGATATCTCATTGTAGTTTTGATTTGCATTTCCCTGATGGTTAATGATGTTGAACATCTTTTCATGTGCCTCTTGGCCATCTGTATATTTTCTTTGGAGAAATCTCTTTTCAGATCTTTCGCCCATTTTTTAATTGGGTTGTTGGTTTTCTTGTTGTTGCGATCTGTGAGTTCTTTGTATATTTTGGATATTAACCCCTTATCTGGTATATGGTTTGCAAATATCTTCTCCCAATTGTTAGGTTGTCTTTTCACTGTTGATGGTTTCCTTTGCTGTGCAGGAGCTTTTTAGTTTGAAGTAGTCCCATTTGTTTATTTTTTTCTACTGTTTCCCTTGCCTGGTCAGACATGGTATTTGAAAAAATGCTGCTAAGACTAATGTCAAAGAGCATACTGCCTGTGTTTTCTTCTAGAAGTTTCATGGTTTCAGGTCTTACATTCAAGTCTTTACTCCATTTTGAGTTGATTTTTGTGCATGGTGTAAGATAATGGTCTACTTTCATTCTTTTGCATGTGGCTGTCCAGTTTTCCCAACATCATTTATAGAAGAGACTCTCCTTTCTCCATTGTATGCTCTTGGCTGAATAGTGATTTCTGAAAGGCAATGCTGTAACAAAAATGTGGGACATTAATAATGACAGCATGGCTTACTATAACAAGAAGGAGATATTTTAAGGCAGTGAAAGTTTTTGTGCCCTTAAATCTCACTAGATAAACAACTAACTTCTTGATGGATTTTTCCAAAGCAAAGGAATATGATCCATAACTCTTCAAAATTTAAAGATGGCAAATATTCTCTGAAGCTGCAGGAAATATAGTACTTTTCTAACCATGTGCTGGAGGAGGAAAAAACCCTTAGCAAAATAGAAAGAGAGGTGGTGAAATAGAGCACATTAACTAATCATGCTTTTGCACAGGGAAATTGTTATATAACACCCTTAGAGTCTTAGACAGTTTCATTGAAAAAACTGCTTTAGTTTTATTTCTACCAAACTAGCCAATAACTAGAAGCCTGTATACTGAGACATTTCTTTTGATGATAGTCAACACAGCCTTGTCATAATGGGAATCACTGGCTGTCACTAGAAAGACAGAAATTTAATTTGGTGCAATCATTCTGTCCTGAGGAGGTACAGATTTAATGTAATGAGTAATATTTGGTGTCTTCAGAGCTTATTTCTGTAAGTGAAGAGGCTTGAAAAATAGTGTTAGAAAAATATTAGAAATGTATATTAACACCCGGTGAAATAAAAATATATGTCAGCTAGATGTAAGTGTTAAAAAAAAATTAGATATCCAAGAAGCAATTGAAATCTTGCACAGCAAAGTGGACATAAAGAGACATGAGTAAGAAGATGAATGAGATGAAAAATACATGCTAAAGACTTCAGAACTGCACCCCTCTCCTGATACAGTGCTATACAACAGGTTGGCAATTCTCTATAATTTGATATTTGTAGTTAGGCCACAAGTTAAGTTACTACAACAGAGACCTAAAAATGAAAGACCTTAAATAAAATAGACGTTGGATTCTTTCTTGTGTAGCATCTCTGCTCCATGAGATCCCCCAGGGACACATGGGTTATTCATCTTTGCCCTCCTCAACATATGGCTTCCATCTCTAAAGGTGGCTGCTCCAGTTGTCCCTACATGCAAGTAAGTAGGAAAAAAAGGACAGAGAGGAAGTGAAGGTCCTGGGAATACCATAAAAATGCATGGATTCCTGATGCTTTCGTTCCCTTGGTAGGAACTTGGTAATAATGCCACAGCTAAATGCACGTGAGGCCGGGGAAATGGGTCTAGATGAGCGGCCTTTGTAGAAGCGCTATGTGTAATTTATTACTAAAAGGAAGAGAGGAGAGTGGTATGGGGTTCCAGCTGATGGTGTCCGTTACACTATTAGTAAAGAATTTAGGATTAAAGAACACACACACAAATAAATTGGGGGCTTGTTTCTACGGACTATAAGTAAAAGGACGTATGTTACTAATCTTTGGAGATAATTTAACTCTTTAAGAAAAGTAGAGAATATGTTGATATAGGGCTTGACATGGAGTAAAGCAAAAACAAAAATGAAAAGAAACACAGGTGAATTATTCTCTCATCTCTTCCTGATTTCTGTTTTCCGCATTTACTCCTCATCTCTAGTTTAATGCAGAAACAAAACTAGGTCAGTAAAAATGTTTCCATGGTATTTTAATTTTTTTTAAAGATTTTATTTTTTTCCTTTTTCTCCCCAAAGCCCCCCAGTACATAGTTGTGTAGCCTTCGTTGTGGGTCCCTCTAGTTGTGGCATGTGGGACGCTGCCTCAGCGTGGTTTGATGAGCAGTGCCATGTCCGCGCCCAGGATTCGAACCAACGAAACACTGGGCTGCCTGCAGCAGAGCGCGCGAACTTAACCACTCGGCCACGGGGCCAGCCCCCATGGTATTTTAATTTTCTCTCTTAAAATAAAACTAAAATACTGATCCCTTTTGATGGTCAAGATGTCACCTACTTTAAGCAAAATGGTGTCAGATTTACATTTACTGACATTTTGGTAGAAGGACCATATGATTAATTTTTTCCTGTGTGTGTGTGTGTGTCTGTGTTTGTGTGTGTGGATCTGTAATCCATTTTGTTGGATCAACTACGTATATTTGCGTATAATATATGTATGATTACAGATAATCCATTTTCCCCAGCTACATGTTTCTGAGATGAAAAGAATCTCTCTCTGGCTTCTCTCCTACATGCTTTTTTAAAAATATAACCAATCTACCTCGTATTTTTTCCCCCAGATAGTTCTAGGAGTTCCTAAAGCATTGACAATGCATCTAAGTCCTTCTTAAATGGAAATGTTTGAAGTCTGTACTCTCCTAAGGGATCATTCCTGTCCTCTTACCACTGTTCTGCATGTGGCACCAATTATTTTCTTCTCTTTAAACTAAGGTTTGCAGTGGCAAGTGTGTCTTTCATAGACTATCATTAAGGACAGATGAATCTGGATGGCCCTGGAGGCTCGTTTCCTCTCCCCTTATAATAGCCTAGAAAAGAGCTGGCTCAGCAGGTCTGAGTTAGCTCAACTGATAAACAGGCTGACAAAAGCTACTGAACTCTAGAGACTCTTTTTTTCTAACAAGCCCTTTTCTTGTGTCAGAAAACTTCTGTTATAACATACTGGTCTGGCTATGTCCTGCTCCTATAACTATGTAGTGCATTACTGGGGTGGGCCCCTCAAGGAGTCTTTTTCATGGTGTGCATCCAATTATGTCTGGCCTATGTACAGCTCTATGTGGGAGCTTGATGGCTGAGGGGATCTGATGTACTCTGCTAGTTTGCTGTTTGTAAGTTTTCCCCCAATAAGACCCTCTTTTATTTATACAAATTGGCACTAGTGGGATGTGTTTCTAAACCCCTTTGTGTGATAATCATCAAAATGGTCTCTATCCACCAATGACCATTAAAGACACCACTGATTTTCCTGGTAATCAGATCCAGGGCACTGCTCTCTAGTGCAGAGGATCCTAAAAGCACTACCATTGTGGCTGATGGACTTTCATCACAAAGAATGTCATTCATGCCTCTGGTGCCCTACTGCCACTAATGTCTTCTGCTTCCAATGTTCACTGAAATTACGGAAGGGAAGCATGTTTCGTTTTTATTCATCCTGTTTTTTGAAGGCTTGTTATCCAAGAACACAGGGTGTGTTCCTGAGAGGATGAACCAGAGGATAATCTGATTTACAAACCATGCAGTGCTCAAACTGCATCGCTCCTTTTTGGATCAGTTCTCGAATCAACGTTGTATAACACTTTTTACGTCAGATGGCCTTTCCAGAAGGCCTCATGTATCCCTATGTGGCCATTCCACCAGGCTTCCAGCCAGACTTGGCTTTCCCTAAATCTTAGGGTCCCCAGAGCTTTCACCACAGGCTTAATTCCAGACACATCCATCCATCCCCACTTGGATGCTCCTCTGTCACCTCAAATATAATACATCAAAGAAGGAATTCGTCCTCAACCACTACCCCTGCTCAGGTAATCTCTCTTTCTTTCAAGTTCTCTGCTTAGCAAAGGCCAACCCAAAAGGCTTGTCATGGTCTTCGACTTTTTACTCTTCCTCTTTTCCTATTCTGTCCCATTACCAAACCTCATTTAAACTTACCTCCTAAATATCCCTCAAATCTGTTCACACAGCTCAGCCCCCTTCCACTCTCTGTATGCAGAGGACCATAGTCTTTGGATGGATTACTACAGAGCCTCCTCAAAGTTCACCCTGCCTTCAGTCTGTTGGCCTCTCATCATTCTGTGGGGTGAGCCAAGTCACCTGTAACACAAAGCTGATCACGTCACTCTCTTGTTAGAACTCTTCAGGATTACCTTTGCTCTTAAATAAGAACCCCAAATTGTCAATATGGCCTATAAGGAACCAGGTTCCTGCCTACTTCTCTTGCCTCTTCTCTCTAATTTAATCTTCATATCCCTATTTTTGTTAGTAATAGCATCATTTTCCAATGATCTCAGTTGATTCTTCTCTCTCCTCCTCCCATAAGTGTAATTTCTCAATAAGACTTTAAATTGCTACTTTAAAAATATATCTTCAAATCTCCCATCCTTTTCCTGCCTACTACATCCACATTAGTTCCTGCTCTTACCATCTTATTCTGCTGTGAGAGGCTGCTCTGCTGGGAGCAGGGCCTTACAGGTGTAGGGTTCTGCTGAATGAGCACTCCATGCTCATTCCTATATCAAGAGGAATAGTCTGGGTCTGGCCCAGTGGCATAGTGGTTAAGTGTGTGTACTCCACTTCAGTGGCCTGGGGTTCGCAGGCCAGGATCCTGGGCATGGACCTGTACACCGCTCATCAAGCCATGCTGTGGTGGTGTCTCACATACAAAATAGAGGAAGATTGGCCCAGATGTTAACTCTGAGTCAATCTTCCTCACCAAAAAAAAAAAAAAAGAGGAATAGTCTGCCTTGCTCTCTCTTATCCTTTAAGTCCAAGCTTAAGTTCTACTTCTTCCTTAAACCCAAATCAGCCTAGTTCACACAATTCTAAACTCTTAGTGCACATCTACAAGTATCAGTAATGTATTCTAACCACTAGGGGCACTGTTTGTTTGTTTGTTTTTTGGTGAGGAAGATTGGCCCTGAGCTAACACCTGTGCCAATTTTCCTCTATTTTTTGTATGTGGGATGCAACCACAGCATGGGTTGATGAGCGGTGTGTAGGTCTGTGCTCAGGATCCAAACCAGCCAACCCCAGGCCGCCAAAGTGGAATGTGCAAACTTAACCACTACACCACTGGGCCGGCCCCAAAATTGTTTTTAAATTTATTGTCCTTTGGCCATTTGCAGCAGCATGAGCAATTTTGGAGGTTAGTCCTTCAAATATGTAGTTTTCTGAGATTCCTGAGTTTTGAAGCTCTGGCCTAGGGGAAGAGCAGGCTGTCTATCTTTCTCTTTCCTTCATCCTCCTTTCTTCTTTCTTCCTTTGCCATTCTGACAACTAACTCCTGCAATGAAAAAAAAAAGGCCTGCAGTATTGCTTAAGTTGTAAAATGTAAATCAGAGACAAACCCCAGGGTCACAGTGTTTGGGGTGGAGTTTTCAGTGGAAAAAGCTAGGCACTCTGTAGACCTTGTACCCACATGGAAGGCTCTTTTTCTAGGATCTCCCTCTCTTAGGTCTTACTTAGATCATTTCTTTCCTTTTGGATCATTTGTAGTGTTCTTCATTCTGTCCAATGCAGTAGGTGTGTTAGGCTGGCCTACGGCATTCACCTCTTAAAGGAGCATCTTGCACACACACTGGAAGTGGTCATCTCTTTAAAGATACTTGGAACTGTGGCAGCCATCTTGCTTCCAAAGGGAAATTTGTCTGAGGAGCAAAGCCAAGACTTTGAGACAGTTAGAGTGTGAAGATGGAAAGAACATGGGTTGATGAGTTGCTGAATCAGTGCTGGAGCTGTCCTACTTAGAAACTTATTATTATGTGAGATAATATATTTTCAGCATTACTTAAGCCATTTCAGTGGAGGTTTATAACATATACAGCCAAAGCATCTTAACTGATAAGGAGAAAAAGAGAAAGCTCATTCTACTCAAGGCAGGCACAGAAAGCCAGGTGGATTTAAGGGTGAGGGGAAACTAAACTCTCCTGAGAGCTGTTCTGAGAGGACCTTGGCAGGAAAGATATAAATTCACACTAGCAGGGAGAGAAATAATGAGTTGAGGAAAATCGTAAATATTTCCTAGACCAAATAAGTTAGTACAGGCAGTTATAATTTGCTACTGTGATTACCAACTAGTACAGATTTTCTCAAGAAATCTTAACACTTCTAGTAGAGTAGTTTGAATGCTTTATAAATCTGACCTGTATGTTACATTGTTAATCATTAAGGAATTTAAACAGTATGGAATGAGGGATATGGCCCTGAAGTTGGAAATAGTTTTGAAAGTGTAAGGACAAGATTACAGAGGTATCTCTGCAAACAAGGGGCAAGAAGCAGAGATCTCTTAATAACAGAGCTGCTCGTATCTCACCTCTCATTTTCTCTCATTTCTCTCTCAGTTCTGAGCATAGTCTCTGTTTTCAGGGACCTTGTTTGGAGATTCCGGTGGGGAAAATAGTTACCCCTTTACACCCTGTAGAAGAACTCTTTCCCTTTTAGCTCTCACAAAGATTCTCTTCAACTGAGCAAGAGCTTTAAGAGAAATGCGAGATGGAATAAAGGGCAGGTCAGCCAAATCAACTCTACTGAAACAAAAAACAGCACATCTGTCATTGTCAGATCACCCTTACATGATTTTTCTTAGGGCCATGAATACAGGATGGAGAAAGAATTGATAGTGCTGTTTCTCTCCTTTCTCTGGTAGGTCAAGGAAATGAAGTGAAATAACTTGCTCTTCTTCATTAGGGTAGAATGAAGGCCCAAAGTAGACACTAAGTGGAGAGGGAGTACAGATTATACGTAGAGACTTCCTCTCCCTCTGCCCCAGATCTTACTGCATTCACTGTTCTCTACCTTCCTCATTCAGTCATGCATTCAAGAACTGGGAAAACTCATTTATGATCAATGAATCCTAGATTTTCTCCTCTGCTCTAGGCAAGCATCAGCTCCCTGTTGGGCATTTTCCCTTATGTACCTGAGACTCCAGATGAGTCTCCGCTTAGCCCCTCCATTCAAGGGTCCACCAGGAGTTGTCTACCCTACTTCCTAAGTATCCTCTCTACTTTTCTTGATTTATAGGCTCCAACTGCTACTGTTCTAGTTTAGGATATCTCTGTCTTTCTAGCTTTTTGTGTAAACGTATTTGACTAAATAACAAAATAATTTTACTTTTTAATACTGTGTTATTTATTTTGTTTGGGGGTGGCCATCAAGGGCTGAGGAGCATGCTGGGAACAAAGTGGGTCTAAGCCAGGGGGAGAGGACTGATGAAGAGGGTATTAGGAATATTGAAAAAATTGGAGGTGGCATTAAGAACCCCAGTGAGGAGATCAGTCATCAGAGATCAAGTACTGGAACTGTATTTCTTATTTATCACTATATCCTTCGTCCTTAGTATAGGACCTGTCATATGGTGGGTGGTCAATAAATATTTCTTGGTTGAGTTAATAAATTAATGAATAAATAGTCAAGAAATTAGGAAAGTCATTTCTAGGAGGCCCTTTAATAAAACTAAATTCCAACAGTCCAGGCTTGGTTATTGTACCAGTTATCAATTTATTGCCTCTGAGCTCCAAGTCCACCCTTCTTTGCCCTGCTTTGTGATACTGAAACTGAATCTTATCAACATTTCTTTGCCAGCAAGCACAGTATTAGTATTGTAAATAGAGGGCATTGGAGGGACCCTGCAGGAAGAAGGAGACTTCTTGTCCTGGATACGGTGTTTTTTCCTTCTAGATTATTCACTGTGACCCTCTGGTGAATCTTGCCACCACCCCAACCAGAGGCTGTCCCAGTGAGTCAGGAAGGTACCCCAGTGATTGGCTTTTTAATGAGCTTCATGGGTACCCCAGAGGGTGGCTTCTTTGCAAATTTCATCATCACCCCAGTAAGTGGCTTCCCAGTGAGTTTTCAGTCTTCTTTGGCACCTCTGCTAACTTTCCAGTGAGTCTTATTAATGCTCCAGTGGCAGCTTCTTAGTGAGTCTTGCCAGCACCCCAGCTGCCAGGCCAACCCTGGGGCACCTCAACAAACTTCCCTGCCAGGTAGTGGGCCATATCTACGCACTCTCCAGTGAGACTTGAATCTCAGTGATGGCTAGGGTCCTCTTCCCAATTTGTTCCTTCCTGGGTGTTCTGCCTCCACCCTAGAGTGGTAGCTGCTCCCCATATCTGCTATTCCTGTAATATTTAGAGTTCTCCTTGTCCCTCTAGGAAGTTAATATCCTGTTACTAGTTCACAATTCTCTATATTAAAATTTTTCTATTCAGATGAATAGTCTAGTTTCTCTTTCCTGACTGGATGCCAATGGATATAGCTATGGAGGGAGAATCTGTCATTGAGGAAGGTCACCTACACCCCATAGTCCTGGCTCTTGTGAACCCTGCAATGTATCTTCCATGTGGAGTCTCTTCCTATCATTGCAGTCACCATCATACCAGCCTCAAGGAGACAGAGATCCACCATTAAAGATTAATTT
Organism: Equus asinus; assembly: GCF_041296235.1. NCBI lineage: Eukaryota > Metazoa > Chordata > Mammalia > Perissodactyla > Equidae > Equus > Equus asinus. The sequence continues at coordinate 177,524,568 of NC_091790.1, forward strand.
CAAATTTTGCTGATAGGAGGGGTAATTGTCATGGATATACTACCTGGCTGATCCTTCAATGATTGCATAAGAGAGACAGAGTAACCTATAGATGAATAGCTGGAGCCCCACCCCCCCAAAACGGGGAGGGAGCTAGAATGGAGAGGCATCATCATCTTTCAAATAAAGTCATTTTCCCCATTGATAGACTACTTAAACACATAGAAAAGGAGCATGTCATTGCAGAAACAAAGTAACAGTGCAGTTTAAGGAAACAGAAAACAGTCACACTACCACAAATCTGGCTGCAGGGACTAAGTATAGTTTAGTTGATAACATCCATTTAATTTAGAAAGTGCTTACAGGAGACTAACTTTTAATACTAAAATAATACAAGTGGACCTTGCTATGCCCTCTGAATAATCTGAAATAATAATAAGGTCATGCTAATGAGCTAAAACTCAGGATGGTACCAAAGCAATCAGTAGGACAATGTACGCTCAATTAGTTTATTAATAGTCTAACAGAATTTGTTTCCCGTGCAGACAAAATTCAGAAGGACCATATTTTGTGTAACATTTTCTTGATGGCTTTCAAATTAAGCTTTATAGTGTGTCACAGCTGTCAGCATCCTCACCATTATCATTATCAGCAAACATTTAGTGCACGCCCGCTGTCTACACAGCACTGTGGGATTCATTAAGGGGAAAGAGCAATAATTTCCTGCCCTTGAGATAGTAGAGGGGTAATTATTTATTCTGAGTACTCTAGTTCATTTAGCAGTGAATGAGCAGGCGGTCTTGGAACTCAATGCCCTGACATTTTTATACAATTTCATCATCATTAGAGCAATAATATCCAAATTTCTGGATTTGGCCTTCTTTATTTTAGATTATAAAGTAATACATTGATAGATGGTACAAGAGTTAAATAAAACCAAAGTTACAGAGTAAGAACTAAAATTCTCACTTAATAATACTGATGAACATTTGCTTCGTGCTTACTAATTTATAGAGAGTTTATTATGTGTCAGGTCTGTTCTAGGCAATACTCACAGGCGTACACACACTTTACAGATGAGGGAACTGAAGGAACTAAAGAGGTCACACCGTTAGTGGCCAGGATTCAAACTTAGGAGGTCTATAGCCTTAACCACCACTCTACATAGCTTCTCGAAGCCCTCACCCTTTCCATATACGCTTCCAGAGGTAATCACTACCAACAAGGGGTGTGTGTTCTTCTAGGTCCCACTCTATGCACTGAAATTCATATGTGTACGTACGTGCATATCTTTTAAAAATATAAATAGGATCACAATAAAATATTTAAAAATTGTTTCCATTAAAAAAGTTTGGATATCATACGTATGATCAAGAGTGTGTGTGTGTGAGTATATATATGTATGTACTTATATATTTAAATGGATTTTTAATATTCCACAATTTGGATGTGTCACTAGGAAATTCTAAAATTAATGGAAATTTTAGATATTTCCTTTTTTTCTCATATATCATACTGCAGTGTACATCCTTATGTATATATCTTTGTACATGTGTGGAATTTGGGAGGAAGGATTCCTAGTAGTGAACTTGTGGGCTCAAAATGTATGTATACCAATTTTTTTTTTTAAAGATTTTATTTTTTCCTTTTTCTCCCCAAAGCCCCCCGGTACATAGTTGTGTATTTTTCGTTGTGGGTTCTTCTAGTTGTGGCATGTGGGACGCTGCCTCAGCGTGGTCTGATGAGCAGTGCCATGTCCGCGCCCAGGATTCGAACTAACGAAACACTGGGCCGCCTGCAGCGGAGCGCGCGAACTTAACCACTCTGCCACGGGGCCAGCCCCTGTATGCCAATGTTTTTAACGCTTATTTCGACCCCCGTAAGTGCTGTATTCTGGTCACATACAAGATAAATATGACGCTATCAATAATATGTGTTGTTCATTGTTAACCTGAGATGCCGTTTCAGTCTCTCACTCATGTAACTGTGTCAGATTACAAATGAGAAGAAGAGTGACTTTTTCTTTTTTTAACATATAGATCAGTGTATTGCAAGTTCAAGTTCTTAATAAAGTATTCTCGTTACCTATAATGACTTTTTACATAAGGCCACAGTCCTACCTGCCCTTAATTATTTTCCAGCGCCCTGAACAAGATCCCCACTGATACAGAATTTTAGTACTTTAGTCTACTTGGGTTGCTAATTACAAAATACCATGAACTGGGTGGCTTGTCAATAACGGAAATTTATTTCTCATAGTTCTGGAGGCTGGAAGTCCAAGATCGGGGTGCCAGCATGGTTGGGTGAGGGCCCTCTTCCAGGTAGCAGACTTCTCATTGTATTTTCACCTGAGGAAAGAGGGTAGGGGTTCTGTGTGTTCTCTTCTGTAAGGGCTCCACCTTATGACCTAACCACCACCTGAAGGCCCACCTCCTAATGCCATCACTTTGGGTGTTAGGATTACAACTTGTGAATTTCAGGGAGACACAAACCTTCAGACCATAGCACTCAGTGCATATGTTGTAAGAAATCTGGATCTTTGACTTTTTTTAATCTAAACTTATTACCACACCTTGGGCATAAATTGATTGGTTTTGTGACATATACTTGTGTCTGCCATAGGTGAGGATTTTTTGCAGCTTGATTTCAGGCTAAATGAATGATTCTGAATTCAAATAAAACTTTTCATTTGTAGGACAAATGTTTCATAAGATCAGTGACAATAAATAGCGAAGTTATAATGGGTCTTTGTTGGGTTCCTAGTGAATGTTTAGGTCAGTTGCTCTCATTCCTTCTCTCATTATCTTCTCCTGCCATATAGTTCCCTATTCCCCCCACTTCCAGATGGCTTCCAGAATAAAAAGATTAAAAAAGGTGGAGTTTTGGTATTAAAGCATCATTACCACTAGATATTTGTATAGTTGGTTTGTGATCTTCAGCAGCTCTTGGGGACATCGAAGTCTTGGTACTCTTTTCTTCTGTAGCTTGTTAGATCTGTCACCTGAAATTTTAGAAATGAATTTTAAATCCCTGCTATAGCCAGCATCATGCTTCAAGTTCCTAAAATTCAATAATTCCTTTGAAGTAGTTAATAATGGTGAAGAAGGAAAATTAATAGGCTTTTTCTCTTATTAGAAAGAATAGGCTATGTCAAGAATCAAACAAATGACAAATGAACAGCATGGTTATTGCAGAGCTTCTATTTTGTTCTTTGTTAAATCATGATTTTTGTCATAGTTAGACATTTACATAGGTTAAAGGCTGCGTAACTTGCAAATTTTATAAGAAAAAACTGTAACAACAGAATACTCCCTGACCCAAACACACATTTCTCTCTTTCACTAATTTTGGTAATTATTTTGGTATTTACCTCCATGTCCGTAAATAACATGCTGGATTTGTCATTTCATGGCATTTCAGTTTTAGGCTGTGCTTGTTGATTTCTGTTTTGGAAAAATGTTTTAACTCTCTTTGCTTTCTTTATCCATACTTCCTAATGATATCCTTTTTATTCCTATTCCCCAATATAATTTCATTTAATTTTGGATAGACAAATATTTTGTGTTTATGTTAGGATAATTGTGCAAATATAACTTATGGTAAAGCAACGTAGTAAACTATGCTAATTTTTTCTTTCTACATAACTTTTGTTCCCTGGTATTTATTGTTTTGTTGTTGTTTTTTGCTGCTGCTGTCTTGGTGCTTGGTTTTCTGTGTACTTCTTACTAACCCAACCCCAGTCTCATTGGCGAGTGTCTCACTCTGCTCTAAATATGTCATGATGTATCAGGTTTTCCGTCAATTTTATCTTCCTGAAGAAGTCTCTTCAGGAATCTTCTGACGAGCTGCAAAGCAGACTGGTTGCCCCTGTGCTCAGCGCACATTTCTTGTCCTGACGCCCCGGTCACCTCTCGTGGGTTGGCCTTCATGTCCTCTGCGCTGCATTCCTTCCTCTGCATTGGTTTACTTTCCCATTTTAGGGGAGCATGTCTTTCAGTAGCTTCCAGAGAAAGAATGCATGGAAAGTAAATTTTTTGAAACTTGTTTTCCTGAAAACATCTTTATTCTGCCCTCACATTTGATTGATAGAAGGCCATGCTTTGGTGCCTTCTAGCTTCTGATGTTGATGCTGAGAAGTTTAATAATATTCTGATTCCCAGTCCTTTACATGTAATTATTTTCCACTTCAAAAGCTTAGCTCTTCTCTTTGTCTGAAGTTCTCTGAAATTTCCAAACTATGTGCCTTGGTGTGGGCCTGTTTTCATCCACATAGCTAGCTCTACCAGTGGGCCCTATCAGGCTGGAAAGTTACATATTCTGTATTTCTAGTAAAATTTTTGAATTATTTCGTTGATAATTTATTTCCTTTCAATCTCGTTCTTTCTTTTGGGTCCTCTTATTATTTGGATGTTTGATTTTCTGAATTGGTCCTTAGATTTTCTTATCTCTTCTCATGCATTTCCTATTTATGTTTTCTAGCACTATTTTCTAGGAGACTTTCTAAATTTTTATATCCCAACATTCTATTGAGTTTTTAGTTACTACAAAAGAAAATATATATGTATATATTTAAAATGCCTCTTTATCTGAATATTACTTTTTAAAATAGTATTATTGTCTCATGATTAAAATATCTCCTGTTACCTACTGGTGGATAGGTAATAGACAGGTACTGGGAATTACTTTGTCTCCTTACGTCTGCAAGATCTTTATTTTCTCCTAATTGATTTTTTAACGTGTTTTAAAAATATTTGTTTATTTTGTTTTCGAACTTTTATTTTAGCAGTTTTCCTCAGATGCCTGGTAATCCTCATCAGTTCTTTAAAATTTATTTATTTTATTAACCAGTGGGGTCCTACGGGGTTGATCGGAGACCCCGAGCTCATGGCGGGAGACTGTGGGTTTTAGTGAAGGTGATTGGCCGGGCCATGCAGTTGGGAAAACTCTGACATCAGTAACTCTAAGTCTTTCCTCCTGGGTCTATCATGATCCCGAGAAAAGAGTCTTTCCATCTCCTGCCTGGAAGGTGAAGGCTTGGCTGCAGTATTATGGAGTCTTAGAGAAGAGAGAGGGTTGGGTTGGGAAGCTGCAGTTGTCTCAACATCCAGTATGTTGACAGTCACCTCTTACTCCTCTTTTTGGTTCATCTGTTGGCATCAGTAATTGGGGGATAATTACGTATGTGCCTCAGAGGGCTAGGGTAAGGATGAAGTGAGTCATTAAATGTAAATGCTTAGGGAATACCTGGCACAAAGTACGCGCAAAGTGTAGCTTTTGTTATTTTCTCATGTTTGGCAGCCTAAAGAGCCCATATTTGAAAATAAAATTTAATTATTTATATTTGCTTGTTTATTTTGCTGGAGATGATGGATATGGAGACCTATTTATTACTCAAAATAGACTTTCAAGCAGTTTTCCACTTTCAGAGGATGGTGCCACCAATTCCTAACACTTTAGAGGATTTAAAGCTTGTTCCTGGCTTTCCCTACGGCCAGTTGAGACTTCATTTTTGGAGAGTATCCTAAATCTACTTATTCATTTTCTTTAGGGCTGCCACAATTTTATGGCTATTCTCTTTTCTCCTGTTCTTCACATTCTTGTGAATGTGTATCTTTTAAAGTCTCTTTATTATCGTTTTAATGGGATTGAGGAAGAAATAAAAGTAGATGCTTGTATTCAATCACTTTTTATCCAATATTCCCTTAATATTTCTCCTAATGAAAGAACTGACACCAATCTGAGTGGTTTGGGCCCAGCCATTCTCTTTCAGATATTTTCAGATTACAGAACCTGAGGATATACAAGTACTAAGTACTATATATATGTGCTGTGTCCTATACTATGTACTATAAGATCTCTCTCTGTCTCTCTCTCTACTGTGAAGTAAACATAAATAAATAACACAAGTAAGTGTTAATTTTTGTTTGAGTTATCATTAAAAAAATGATCTATCTTAGATAGATAGAGATAGATATAAAATGAGGATATATAGCTGCTACTGCCATAAACAGCATCCTGCTGGGTACATTTGTAATAATCTTTTCCTTCTCTTCTCTTCAGTTCCTAAAGAATCATGAAATAAATTTGGGTCGAGCTTGTAGCATTGAGGAGGAGCAGTAGAAGAAATGAAGAAAACATATTCCATCATCTCTGAACTATTCCAACATTTTGTTTATATCACATTACGTTCTGATCACACTGTAGAGAAAATTATCTCTCGCCACGTCTGTTTCTAGTTGAACAAGAGTTTCTCCAAGGTTGGAAACTTTCTCTTCCAATTTTGCATCTCCTGAACCTTGTGCACTTGGCAGAAGGTTGGAGCACATTGAACAACGCTGAATAAAAAAGCCTGAGTGTCTAGCAGCCCCACATTTATCACTTGCAGGGCTGGACAGCTGTAATTTTTTAAGTAGTTGTTTGTTGGCAATAGATTTTGGCAGTGCCAACATATGCTGAAGTACACCAACTTCATTTTAGCCAATTCATTTGCTTCAAGTTATTTAAAAATTGATGTAACTCACCACACGGCTGATTCAGATGTGACAATCATGATTTATTTTATGAGTAGTAAAAAATGAATGGGTTAAATGATTCAGTTTGGACTCTAGGTAAAAGAGATTTATTTGAGGAAGTAGTGAATGGGGAAAAATTCTACAAATATGACCTTAAATGCCTGATCATATGATAATTTTCCTTTCAAAGAGAGGAGTGATTATTAGAAGAGAAAAGCTGGAAGAGGAACAATAGAGAGGGAAAAACTCAAATGATATGAAGTGAAAAACTTTAAAGAAATTCTAAGAATGTGTATGTACTTTCCGAGAAACAGAGGAACAGAATTATTGATGCAAAAAAAGTACAGACCTTCCTCCTCCTACTCTTTCCTTGTGTGCTCACAGAGGCTTGAAAATAGAACAAAATCTAAAACTTAGTATGACACCAACGGTTAACCAGGAGAAAACTCATGAGAAAGGACAGTTCCCCAGGTAGGTAGAGCAGATGCTGGTGTTTGAGCTGAGAGCGTAGTTCTCTCAGTGACTCAGCAAATGTGTTCCAGACATACGGAGGATTCTTGGAGAGGGGATAGATGGTAGTATGGATTCAATGTTAACTATTGGTTTTGTTCTAAAGAAATTTCTCATTTTCTAGTAAGATGAGAAAAACAATTGGAATATAAGTATAGGAATAAATGTAGTAAATTTGAGCCAGCATTAAGAAGGCTAAGATGGTTTAAGGACTTCCTCACACAATCTTTTCTGGATAGAAGAGTTCCTTAGGAAATTTTGGAGGGAAAACTTGGCTACCTATTTTTATGTTTCTTCACTTTTTTTTTTCACTTTTAACAGACCTATGGAGGGATTTATATACCAAAGAGTTCACTCACTATAAATGTACAGTGTGAAGGGTTTTAGTAAGATTATATACTTGTATGACAATCATCACAATGCAGTTTTAGAATACTTCCATCACCACTTCAAAAAGCCTTTGTATTTGTTTACAATCAATTGCAGCTCCCATTCCCAAGCAAACACCAGTTGGTTTTCTTTCTGTAGTTTAGATGTGATTTTCTAAAAATTTCCTGTAAATGGAATCAATATACAAACTTTTATGTCAGCCTTCTTTCACTTAACATGATTTTTGAGATTCATTCTTGTAGTTGTCTAGTCAATTTATTCTTTTCACTGGTATTATTTCATTGTATAATGGTCATACTGCAATGGTTATACTGCACTGTATTTATCCATTCACAAATTGATGGACATTTGAATTTTCCCCCTGGTTTTTGCTATTATGAATAATTCAGTTATGAACATTTGTGCACAAGACTTTGTGGGGACATATGTTATTGTTGCTCTTGGGTAGATACCTAGGAGTGGAATTGCTGGGTTGTAACCATTAAACTCCTTTTTCAAAATGGTTGTACCATTTTCTGTTCCTATTACAAATGTATGAGGGTTCTAGTTTTTCCACATCTGTATTAGTTTCCTATTACTGCTGTAACAAAACTTAAAGACTGACAGCAATACAGCTATATTATCTTATAGTTCTGGAAGTCAGAAGTTGTAATGAGTCTTATGGAGCTAAAATCAAGTTGTCAGCAAAGCTACCTTCCTTCTACAGACTCTAGGGAAAAACGTGTTCCTTGCCTTTTGTAACTTCTAGAGGCTGCCGGCATTCCTTAGCAATTGGTCTCACCTCATTCCAACCTCTGCTTCTGTCATCACATCTTTTCTGACTCCTACCCTCCTGCCTCTCTCTTATAAAGCCCTTTTAACTATATTGGGCCCACCAGGAAAACCCAGGATAATCTTCCCATTTTAAGATCTTTAACTTAATCATATTTGCAAAGTCCCTTTTGCCATGCAAGGTAACATACACACAGGTTCTGTGGATTTAGACATAGAAATCTCTGGGTGGGGGGAGGTCATTATTCTGCCTCCCACAACATCCGTACTAACATTTGCTATCATCAGTCTTTTTGAATAGCAGCAGAATCATTCTCTGACTTCATTGTCATTTCTCTAATGACTAATAATGTTGAACATGTTTTCATGTGCTTATTAACCACAGGTATATCTTTTTTGTAAAATGTCTATTCAAATATCTTGTCGATTTTTATTGATTGGTTTGTTATTATTAACTAATAATGAGTTCTTTATATATCTCAGATACAAATCCTTTATCAAATAGATGATTTTCAAATAATTTCTCCCAATCTCTGACTTGTCTTTTTATTTCCCTAATAGAGTCTTTAGAATAGCAAACATTTTTAATTTTAATGAAGTCTAATTCATCAATTTTGTCTTCCGTGGAACATGATTTTGGTGTCCTATCTAAAAAAGGTCTTTAACCTAAGGTCAAAAATTTTTCTCCAATGTTTCTTTCTAGATGTTTCATAGTTTTAACTCATGTCTATGATCCATTTTGAGTACATTTTTTGGTATGGTGCTTGAAAATGTATTAAGTTCACTTTTCAAAATGGATATCTAATAGTTCCAGCACCTTTTCTTGAAAAAATAATCCTTTCCCCATTAAATTTCCTTGGCACCTGTGTCAAAATTCAATTGACCATAAATATATGGGCTTGTTTCTAGATTCCCTATTCTGTTACTGTGATCTGTATGCCTATTCTGTAGCTTTATAGTAAGTTTTTAAATTAGGTAGTATAAGTTCGTTAGCTATGCTCTGCTTTTCAAAATCATTTTGTCTAATTTAGGTCCTTTGAGTGTTCACAAAAATTTTAATATTAGCTTATTGATTTATCAAAAAAAATCGCATCAGACTTTGATAAAGACTTAATTGAATCTTTACATCCCTTTGAAAAGAATTGCCATCTTACCATTATTGAGACTTCCAATCCATGAGTATGGTATATTTCTGCATTTATTTAGCTATTCTTTAAATTCACTCGACAATATTTTGTACTTTCAATATACGGGTCTTATAATTCTTTTGTTAAATTTGTTCATAACTATTTTATTACTTTTGATGCTATCATAAATGGAATTGTTTTCTTAATTTCATGTTTAGGTTATTTATTGATAATAAGTATATGTAATCGATTAATGCATATTGACCTTGTATCCTGTGACCTTGCTAAAACTCACATCTTGGTTCTAATAATTTTTCTTTGTAGATCTGTTAGGGTTTTTTTGTTTTTTTTTAGTGAGGAAGATGGCCCTGAGCTAACATCTTTTGCCAATCTTCGTCTTTTTCTTGAGGAAGATTGTCATTGAACTAACATCCATGCCAATCTTCCTCAATTTTGTATGTGGGATGCCGCCACAACAAAGTTTGATGAGCTGTGTGTAGGTCTGTCCTCGGCATCCACACCCATGAATCCCGGGCCACCAAAGCAGAACACAGGAACTTAACCACTGTGCCACTGGGCCAGTTCCTCCTTAAAATTTTTTTTAAAAGATCATGTCTTCTGTGAATAAAGACAATTTGAATTTTTTTCTTGCCTTAGTTCATTGACTAGAATCTCATGTACAATGTTGAATAAAAATGGTAAGAGCATATATCTTGTATTATTCCTGAAATAGTCAGTCTTTCACAATTAAGCATGAAGTTATTTACAGATCCCCTTTGTCAGGTTAAGGAAGTTCTCTTCTATTCTTAATTTGTTGAGAGTTTTTATCGTTAATGGGTGTTGGATTTTGTCAAATGCTTTTTCTGTATCTATAGTGATGGCCATGTGTTTTTGTCCTTTATTCTCTTAATACTGTGTTTTATATTAATTGACTTTTGGATGTTAAATCAACTTTGAATATCTGGAAGAAATACCACTTGCTCATGGTATGTAATCCTTTTTTATGTTCCTGCATTCAGTTGGCTAATATTTTTTAAAGAATTTTAACATCTTTTCATGAAGGATGTCAGGCTGTAGTCTTTCTTCCTAAGATATCTTTGGTATCATGTTACTATTGGCCTCATTAAATGAGATGGTGGTGTTCCCTCCCCTCTGTTTCTGAAAGAGTCTTTATAGCATTAATAGTATTTCTTCCTCAACGGTAAAGTCTTCTGGCCTGTGCTACTTTTTGTTTCATTGGAAGATTTTAGATTACAGTTCTATGTCTTTACTTGACATATATTTATTCAGATTTTTTTCCTATTTCTCTTTGAGAAATTTTTGTATATATAATCTGTGTCTTTCTAGGATTTTTTCCATTTTATCTAATTTTTTCAATTTGTGGCATACAGTTCATGATATTTCCTTAATATTTCTGCAAGGTCTATAGTGATGTTCCCTCTTTCATTCCAGATTTTGATCATTTGTGTCTTCGTGTTTTTCTTGATCAGTCTAACTAAAGGTTTATCAATTTTGTTGATGTTTTTTAAAAAAGAATCATCTTTTGGTTTTATTGACTTTTCTCCATTGTTTTTATCCTTAATATTTCATTGATTTCCACTCTGAACTTGATTATACAATTCCTTCCACTTACTTTGGATCTATTTACTCTTTTTTAAGCTTCTCATGGTGAAAGTTAAATTATTAATTTTTAATCTTTCTTTTCTAATATGAGATTTAAAGATAAATACTAATTATTCAAGTCAAAAAGCTAAATACTGCTTTTGTTGAATGCATATACTTTGATACATTGTATTTTCTTATTATATAGTTCAATATATATATTTTTAATTTCTCTAGTGATTTGTTCTTTGATCAAGCAGTTATTTTGAAGTATGTTGCTTATTTTCCAAATATTTGGGAATTTTCTCAATTTCTCTCCCTTATTGATGTCTAATTTAAATCTGTTGTGCTTGGAATGCATACTTTGTAGGATTTCAACCATTTAAAATTTGTTAATAAATTATTTTAAATTTGTTGTAAACTTGTTGTTTTATGGCCTAACGTATAGTCTACCCTGGAAAGTGTTCCATGTGCACTGGAAAAGAATATATATTTTAATACTGGTGAACTGAGTGTTCTATAAGTTACATAGATTATATTTATTGATAGTGTTTGTCAATTCTTTTATATTCTTAGTGATTTTCTGCTTAACTATTTTATCAATTACTGAGGGAAAGTATTAAAGTATCCAAGTATAATTGCTGAATTTTCTCTTTCTCCTTTCAGTTCTATCAACCTTTGTTTTTTTACATTTTGGGCTTTGTGGTTAAGTGCACATATATTTATAATTTTTATATCTTTTAGATGCTGCTGACCCTTTTAAGAGATGTCCCTCTTTATCTCTAGTAATATTTCCTGTCTTAAACTCAATTTTGTCTGATAGTAATATAGATACATCAACTCCACTCTTATGGTTTTTTTTTGTGTAGAATGTCTCTTTCCATCCTTTTACTTTCAACTCATTTGTGGTGTTTTTTTTTTTAAAGATTTTATTTTTCCTTTTTCTCCCCAAAGCCCCCTGGTACATAGTTGTATATTTTTAGTTGTGAGTCCTTCTAGTTGTGGCTTGTGGGATGCTGCCTCAGCATGGTTTGATGAGCAGTGTCATGTCCATGCCCAGGATCCCAACCGGCAAAACCCTGGGCCGCTGAAGCAGAGCGTGTGAACCCAACCACTCAGCCACGGGGCTGGCCCCCAACTTATTTGTGTTTTTGAATCTAACGTGTCTCTTGTAGACAACATATCTTTGGACCTTGCTTTGTATCCAGTCTAAAAACCTCTGCCTTTTCACTGAAGTATTTAGTCAATTCGCATTTAATGCAATTACTAGTATGTTTGGATTTACATCTGCTATCTTGCTATTTATTTTTCTATATCTCATGTATTTGTTTCTCTGTTCCTCTTTTAAGTCCTTCTTTTGTATAAGAATTTTAATTTACCATTTTAATTCCACGGTTGTTTTTTTTCACAGTTGATTTTTTCATCTGCCTGTCTGTTTTCCTATCCATCTACCTATCTATTTGTGATTGTTCTTGGCGTTACAATGTACTTCTTTAATTTATCTCAATCTACATGAGTTTAGTGCTGACTTAACATTTGTAAAATATAGCAGATTTGCTTTAATATAATACCATTTTTTCCTCCATTCTTTGCTATAATTCTCACTCACTCAACACACACACTACCCATACCAATAATAGAGTATTATAGTTATTGCTTTAAACAATCTTATATTTAAAAGAAAATAAGAGAAGAAAAAAATATGCATATATAGCCCTTTATATTTACCTACCCATTTACCATTTCTAGTGCTTCTTATTCCTTATTGTGGACTCAGGTTAACATCTGTTGTCATTTCCTTTCAACTAAAGAAATTAGTATTGTTGTAGGCCAGGTCTGCAGGCAACAGATTCTTTCAGTTTTTATCTGTGAATGTCCATATTTCACCTTCATTTTTGAAGAAAAGTTTAGCTAATTCTAGAGGTCTTGGGTGACAGGTTTGTCCTCGTTGAACACTTCATCTATGTTATTTTACTGCCTTCTGATTTCCATTGTTTCTGATGAGAAGTCAGCTGTTAATGATACTGTCATTCATTCTCTTGTACATGTTGAGTTATTTTATTCTTACTGCCTTCAAGATTTTCGTTTCATGTTCAGTTCTCAGTAGTTTGATTATGAGGTGTGGATCTCTTTGTATTTGTCTAACTTGGAGTTTGATGAATTTCTTGGATGTATACATTACTGTTTTTCATCAAATTAGGGATGTTTTCAGCCATTATTTCTCCAAATATTTATTGTGCTCTATTTTTATTCTTCTCTCTTCCTGGAGCTGCCATTACAGATATGTTTATGTGCTTCATGGAATCCAACAGGTTTCTGAGACTGTGTTCATTTTGTCTTCAATATTTTCTCACCGTTCTTTAAATTGGGTAATTTCTGTTGATCTACTCTCTAGTTCTCTGTTTTTATCTTCTCTCTCAAATCTGCTGTTGAGCCCATCTTGTGAATCTTTTATTTCAGATATTATACTTTTAAATCTAAATTTTGGTATCGTTTTTTCTTTCATACTTTTAATTTCTCTATTGAAATTCCTTATATATTGAGTCATTGTTATCATATTTTCATTTTTTGAATGCAATTTCCTCTAATTCTCTGAACATATTTAAAATGGCTCCTTTGAAATCTTGTGTTATTCTTACCTGAAGCTCTAGTAGTTCTTCAAGAATAACTGTGTCTCAATTTCCCTGCTTTTGGTTGATTTCAAGACTTCTGGTTATTTTTGCCAGTTTTTTTCCCATTTTATTCTTATTTTTTTCTGGACAGGATTTGCTGACCTCCTCATGCTACAATAACAGAATTTCTCATCTGTTTCTTCTTGATTAATGGAACCCATGACTTACCCCTTCTATAATCGATTTGATTTTTTTTCTGGTCCAGCTTGGCACTTCAGTTTACCTTATAAGCCTAAGTGGGGAAAAGAAATAATGTCCTTCCCTATGGTCCTGCTTTACCAAGCAGTCATTGACTAGGGAATGGTAAGCGCTAGCCATAAAATAGTCCTCTAATGTCTCTGTAACACTTACTAAGTCTTTTCCTTTGCACTTAAGGACCACATTTATATAATAAAGATTATTGTTTTTAATCATATACCTTAAAATCTGAAACCACCAACTGAGGAGATAAACTTTCTGGAAACATGAGAATGAGGGAAGAGAAACATAGTGAGGGTAACGATTAGCAGCAAGGCAGATTTAGGAACCCATCGCAAAGCTTTATTTCATTACTGGGCTATGGATCACTGTCCTCATAAAAACATTGATAGATACATTTAATAAATTCCTTGAAATAGGAGGATACTGAATCATCATCCATCATCTCCAGTGGGCCCTACTGAAGCCCTTGGACTATAACTATAACAAATTACTTCCCTCAAATAATGTAGAATCTTATCTTAAAATATGTATGCCTGTATCTCCTTTTTATATCACAAAATAATTTCCTCAAGGATAGGAGCCACTACTGTCAAATTTACTTTTTTAAAGCATCTAACAGTTCCATGTACAACTGAGTGCTTTATTCTTTTCTGATGATGATAAATTTAACAATACCTTTTAATAGAAACTCAAGCATATACAGAGATGAGGTACTTTATCAGCAACAGTGCCATTATGGAGCATGCAAAGAATTCTGGGAAAGAGAAAAATTAAACATTATTTCTACTTGGTAATCAAGGGGTTATTACTGGGATTCAGTTTAGGGGATGTTAAATCAAAGATTTGGGTAATAGCTTAGGAGTATAAATGTAGGAACAAAAGCTGAGATCTTTGAGTGAAGTATGAGGGTGAGATGGGGACACAGGCAAACAGAATGAAACTGGGATACAATCCATGAAAGAAAAGATGGGTGACACACAAGGCAAAACTGAGTCTAGGATTCAGTCTACTCATGTGAGTCAAGAGTGGAGCAGCAGCAAGAAAAAGGATCTAAGTGGAGACTGAGGCAGGGGGTGGTCTGGGGGATCTGAACACGTGCCAGAGTCACTGGGAACTGAGATTTAGGGCCAGAAAAATCAGTCACTGGGAATATTCTTCCACTAGGGGAACTGGAATTAGCCAGGGGCCTTATTAATTGAAGAATTGTGGAACAAGAGGAGTGAGGTTTGTGACAGGAGTAAGTTGATGCTGAGCTGAATATCACAGGAATACTTTTAAGTAGGTTCTGTCTAAGCAGCTGTGAAGACGGATGTTGGCCCAGTCAGCCAGACAGGTTATAATCACTATAATTCAACTTTTTCTACATTTCCTAAGTTTTGTCCAGTCCACAGTATCAAGTCGATCTTTCTAACTAGTATTATATATGTTGTATTTCAAAAGTATTTTTGGCACAACTCAATCTCATCATTTCAGGACCTCCCTAAAAAAGAGCTTAGATCATTTATCCCCATAAGTACCCCATATTTTTCTGTGTTAATGGTAATAGGATATCCAGTCATTTCTTGAGGGGTAAAAGGGACCATGGGAAAATTTATTTGAGGCTAAATTTTGTTACCTAACAGTGCTATAAAAATTTTGAGTTGATTTGTCTTATTTAAATATGGCATTGCATTTCTTTAGAAAGTATTTTTCCACTCTTCCTTGTTTTGGCTTAAAAATTGATACATTTTTAAAGTCATCCTGTATCTTACTTCAAAATTTAGAAGACTGCAGTAAGATTATTTAAAATATTCTGTTTAATTTCCAGCTTCTAAGATGTTAGAATGTATTTTAAGGTTCTAGTTTAACTACTAGTTTAACATTTTGAGACAAATGAAAGAAAATTGGAACTAAAACTTCAATAATCATCATCTATTCTGGGTTACCTACTTTACCAATTTGTGTGCCAATGTTTGGGCTTTTCTTTATGCTTTAAGAAGTTGTTTGAGGCTTCTAAAGAACATGGCCCCTTCATCAAGCTCAATAAATGTGGCTTTTACCAGGGGATCAGTGGTTTACTTGGCACCATTAACAGGGTTAAGATTCACTCATTTAATCTGTTCACAGAATTGGTACAGATTTAGCAGAACTATAAACCCTTATGAAGAGGATCACAAAATGAATATGAGAATGGAACAGTTTCCTCACAAAGGCACAATAAAAAGACCACATTTTTCAACATGGGAAGGTAAAACTCAGGGGTCCTGTTACCAAGATTCTGGTTCTTGATTGAACTTCTTTCCCTGACTAAGAAAAATTATCGTCTACGGCTAGAGAGGAAAGGTCCCCCATCCCTCCTCCCCACCATCCTGTTAGACTCTCTAAGAATGAAGCATTCTTCTGGTGTCCTAATCAGGCCAGAAATTGTGGGCTTCTGGGAATTGTGAGAAAGGGATGGTTCCCAACTCCACAAGAAGAAAGATAAGAGTAGAACGAAGAGAGTTTTACCCAAATGAGGTTCTGTCTCAGAGGAGAAAAGGCCTCAGACCATTCTCAGCATCTCTTGGGGCCCTCAACAAGCTCTCCCTGGGCTTCCATTGCCCTTTTCTCTGCAGTAACAGAGTGGCTTTCCTCTGTCTTACATAGGACAGTTGCCAGTCTTGGACGAATTTCAGTTGCTCCTGGCAGCAGTCACCTCACCAGTTCATGTTCTGCCCAGTGTTGCGTAACCTCTAAACAAGCCTCCTGACTTGAGCAGTTTCTGACCATTTTTCACCACCACCTACACCTTCCACCCACCCTGAGCGTCAGCTACGAAGTTTGGTAATGCCCAGCTAGTTCATACAGGATAAGAACAAGGTATACAAATTTATAAATAGTGTGGATTGTACTTTTATATTAAAACCCAGAACACAGGCATTCTCGAAGCCCAAAGGAAAAAACGCCCACAAGGATAACACCACCACTAACAATGATTCCATTACAAAGTAATCACTACTTTATACAATGGATAGTAAATAGATAAAGTTATGGTCAATAATTTGTCCAAGAGGAGATTTATATATACATTCAAGAAGAGTTTTTACTCAGTTTGTGGATAAAAGACATATAAATGACTAATAAAGGGAAATGAAAGATTTCAAAAATATCCCTGACATCTGAAAGTTGAATTCGTGAGGGGGACGTGCCATGATCTCTGTAAAGCTTCACTTAGCCTCGTGTGAAATGGAATGCTGACACAAATTCAACACTACTCTTGCCCACATGGAATGTTTCATGTCTCATGAGTTCATATATCAAACACTGCTGGGACTAACAACTTTGGCATCTGATAGAACAGATAGTCATACAGAACAGACACCCTTACCAGCATGGTATTGCTGAGGTCTAGGCCCTGGGTGTGTTCATGCCACAGGTTCCTAAGAGGAGTCATCAGAGACTAGGATAAAATGTCTGTTATTCATCTGGCCTCTTAAAACATGATAAGAGCTGGACACATTCATCTCTGTGAACAGGGGAATTGTCCCACTTATTTTGAGCCTTGGTTCAATTACTTTCCCTGAGAAGAATCAACAATGCCATTGTACAATGATAAGGCATTTGATTCAGCAGGAAATACAAGAAGAGAGAAAATAGAAAGTTTGAGTTCTGAGCTTTGAGTCGAGGTACCAGTCTCTGGATGACCTCAAAATCTTACGTGGTATATAGAGATATAATCTATACCATATATTATGTAAGAACATTAGAGAGAATGACAATTCTCATCATTATTACAACAATGGATAAATAGATTGTGATCCTCCTTTTAAACTACTAGCATAGGCATTTAAGAATAACATCAGTTTACTTTTTCCAAAGTTCACCATGTTCATATATATTGAATAGAAACCTTTTATTAAGAATATTAGAATATTTTTGTTTATTTGGATTACTTTTATTAAATGTAAACTATGTTGAGGAATTCACTTTTGACTTTATACAACTATGAATGTTAAAACAATTATGTGACTTTTATTATCAGCAAAACAGATTTCCATTTTGAAAGGAATAACCAGTATATTCCTAAAAACCAAATAAAGGAGATTTTGACATGTTTCTGTCAGGAAGCATGTCTAATCTAAATTAGACGGATGTGAGAAACAGAAGGACAAAATGTAACAGTCAAAATATCTCAGTTTGTGAGTGTCCAAATATGTCAAAAAGCTGTCTGCTCTTTCTGATGGTTGATTAATTTCTTTTCCTTATGACATCATGCCTGAGCTTGCAGAAGATAATGACTCGTGCAGAAATGACTCTGTTAGTCAAAATTGAAAAATTACTGGGTTGTGGCTCTAAGAGATGAGATGAAAAGATGACCATGGGCCTAAGTATAAATAACCATGCTTTTTTCACCAATCACAACTTTTGTAATTAAGTTGTAAAATTCAGGGTAACATGAGAAGGGAATGTCACATGGCTATATATACTTAAATCATTGAACATGTTTCTTAAGATTTAAAAGGATTTGAATTAAAAGGAAAATTAGATTGTGAAGGCTATGCAAGTTATTAAATTCCTTTTCAAAACATGTTTCTTTATACAAGGTACATGTGAAATATTTGCCTTCTTAGAATTTAAAAAATCAATTAATTCCTTTGGGATTAGTCAAATGGCTAATATAGAGGACTAATGATAATTTTTGATTGTATGTATAAATCTGTGTATTCATAAACATACATACCATTTTAGGGAAATTCAAAAGGAATTAAATTATCAACACAGTTTTAAATAGTACTTAAAACCCCAAATCAAATTCCAGAAAGTAGAGAAAAGAATCAATCAGAAGATGCCTTGGAGGCATCTTGGCTTTAAGAAATTTGTTTTGATGTTTTATAATGGCATCAAGATCAGGTTCCGGTAAGGAAGGACGTTTTTGACTTTGTTGTGTTGTGTTTTTGTATTTGTTTGCTTAACCCATGTCAGTGCTGTTGGCGGGGGGAAAAAATGTAACGAGCTCTATGCATTTGAGGAAGGACACAAAATATAGCATTTCTTATTCAGTTGGGTGTGCTTAAGTGAGATTGCTCAGGTTTTTAAACATATGTCTGAAAAAATGCAGTGGAAGTAAAGTTTAATTCACCAATGTTAGTATTTTCTATGTTGATTATTTTTTCATATTCTTTCCCACGTATTAAGCTGCTTCACAAAATAGTGTTTACCAATAACTTTTCTGAGAATAATATTCACTCTTTTGGAAATTTTTTTCCTATAAATGGTATAAAACATTTAGTTTATAAGTTATAATACACGTGTACATCCTTATAACATCCATTAAAGGAAAAAAAAACTTTTTAAGTGGTATTAAAAAGCTTTAAGAAGAAACTGAGGGGCTGCCCTGGGGCCCAGTTGTTAAGTTTGTGCGCTCTGCTTCGGTGGCCCAGGGTTTCCTCAGTTCGAATCCTGGGCGTGGACGTGGCACTGCTCATCAAGCCACACTGAGGTGGCGTCCCACATGCCACAACTAGAAGGACCCATAACTAAAAATACACAACTATGTACTGGGGGGCTTTGGGAGAAAACGGAAAAATAAAATTTTTTTAAAAAAAAGAAGAAGAAGAAACTGAGTTTCGGTATTTAAAAACAATATTTGAACAAATATATTTTTAGTGATTCCAAACATTTTTGTGGATGTTACTTCAATTCTAAAATATTTTTGTAGATGCTATCGGTAGTTGGCTATTACTTTGTTCACATATTACCCAATAGAAAACAAGAACCCTCCATACTAAGGAGAACATACCCAAGTTGAGAAAGAGATGAACTTCCCAAAGAGTTTAATCAGAAACGCATAATTGGGAGCTTTCCTAACCACTTCTGGTTTGGCGCTGCCTGATTCAAATAGATTTTTGCTCAAATAAACTCTTAAAATTTTTAATATGCCTCAGTTTATCTTTTAACAGTTCTATCAGAAGAGAGAAACAAAGGCGACCCCCCCCCCCACTCCCCCGCAGCCGCGAGGAGACTGAGCACCCAGGTACCTGATGAGCCCCTGGGCTGGCTGCTTTCTCAAAGCTGCCTCTGGAGCTGCTAAGTCCCTCCTCGGATCCTGGGTCCTAGTTCTGCAAGCTTTTGCATTACGAGCTTTCAGATTTTATTTGAGCCTTTTTTTTTTTTTTTTTTTTTTTTTTACTTACTGGGTCTAGCTTAAAAACTAGACTGGGTGTGGGGACGGACTGGGTTCCGAGATGGACGGGGTCTGACTTAAACTGGTCCACTGCGAAGCCGCCAGTGCGAAGCCTCAGGTGAATAAAATTTTGTTTGAAGCGTGAATGAGTAGGTTTAACTTTTGAAAGTGAATCTTGAATTACAGTGGCCAGAGTGAAAAACTTCTAACCTTCTTAGATAAACGTATCCATTTACGAAGTCCCCTGGAGAAAAAGGAGTCTCAGCTAGGGATGCACTATAAAGGGTAGAGGGAAAATTATTCCTCCTCTACAGTTTCTGGTGGCCAGGATGAGACCCACTGGGATGCCCACTCACTCCACAGAGCCTGCATACAGCATCCGGGGAAAGCTGGCAGAAACCAGCAAAGGGTCAGAATTTTACCAAAGTCAGCTCTCTATCTGTGGTATCTGGCAGACAGAGGAGGGTAAAATTTCACATTGTCCCTTCATTTCCAAATTCAGATTGGCAGAAAAAACATTGGTTATGGATCCTTTCTCTCTCAGGGACAGCTATTGCCTTTTTGTTGGCTTCATTTTGTGTCTTGAGAACTTGGCTTGGCAATCGTCAGATTGGGGGCCCCCAAAATATGGCTGGACAGAAATGTAGGTTGCACTGCATTTGCAGCTAGGATCCTACCAACATTTCCAGCTCTCAGGGGACTTAGGTCTAAGTCTTCTTTCTTTTGGTTATCTTTGGGAGTGGCTCTGGATCTTGGGAGGGTAGTATCTTTTGCACCCTCTTTGGGGACCCTTTTGTGTCTGTGATGTTGTTCAATACTGCCAGGAATATTTCCTGTGTGTTCCAGCTGAGACCTGACAAGACATTAAAAAGGATTTTTTTTCCAGGTTATTGAAATATAATTGACATACATCACTGTATAAGTTGAGGGTAAACAGCATAATGATTTGACTTACATGTATTGTGAAATGATTACCTCAATAAGTTCACTTAGCATCCATCATCTCCTATGGATACAATAAAAACAGAAAACAACGAAAGAAAAAAGTTTTTTCCTTTGTGATGAGAGCTCTTAGAATTTACTCTCTTAACAATTTTCCTGCATATCATACAGCAGTGTTAACTATAGTCATCATGCTGTACGATACATCCCTAGTACTTATTTATTTTATAACTAGAAGTTTGTGCCTTTTGACCATCTTTCTCCATTTCCCCACTCCCCATCCCCCACCTCTTGGTATTATTCTCCTAATAGTTATCATTGTAGACTCCATGGTGTACCATGCTCTTTCAAAGGTTTAAATGCATGTTCATGGCCATCAGCAGTACATCAGATGGTCTCATTGCGCTTGGAGAAACAAACAAACTGAACAGCAAAATGAACACTTCCAGGGATCTGACATCATAACTTACGAGTTTCACAACGAAGCAAGAGGCATTTAACTCTGACGTGACTGCAAGTGGAGCTAATACCAAATTTTTGGTCAGTCTCTCACGTGTGAAAGGATGACCAAAAGGGGGGAGTTGTTAATTAAACAAGGAGGCTGTTAACTGAGGTGGCTCTTGTGCCGTGGCAGCATCTGAGAGCAAACCAATATCTAAGCCTGTAAATGACTCAAGATTATGAAACTAAAACTCTAAGGATAACCAATCACAAACAGCTAACTAGACTTTAAGCCATAACCAACCAATAATTGCCTTACTTTGCTTCCACCTTTTCTCTATAAAATTCTCTCCCCCAGCTCCCATTAATGGAGCGCTCCTAACCACTGCTGGGAATTGACTTTTGCTCAAATAAACTCTTAAAATTTAAAATCAGCAACAATAGCAGAAACTCCTTATTACAACAATGTTTCCTATTGAACCGATAGAGATCCTAAACAAAATGTTTCGTGATAATGTAAGTACACAAGTAAATTGACTGAAGAAAATGGCAGACAAAAGAAAAGACATATATCAGATACCTATTGCATATGGCCTCTGGCTGTTCAGAATTAGTGGTTGCAGAACTTTAAAACATTTGTTAAGAAAATTAGAAAGTTATTTGTTTTTATTGTTTTAATAAATATTGAGTGGATAGAAAAGGGTGCTTATAAAATTTGTGTGAAGTATAAAGAATTATAAACAATGAACACCTGTGTCTCCACCATGTCGTTTAAGAAGAACATAATCATAACCTTTGAAGTCTCCTGCGGGCTCATTACTTCCCAGTTCTTCCTCTTTCAGAGCTAACAGCTATCTTGTATGTGATGTTTTTCTTTTCGTTTCTTTTTTTCTCCTATTCTCATGAATGCATACAATGCCTTGGTGTTTTAACACATTAACCCCAGAGGAGTTGCAATTTCTTGATGCTATTGACCTAGTTTTTCTAGCTCACAACTGTTTCCTGGGCTAGTGACTGATCTCTAGGGTAAAGCAGGGTTTAGAATGCTTTCTCATTTGCTCCATGTTTTTATTTTTTTCTCCTGACATATGGCTAACTGAAAAAGCCAGCTATGAGATTATCTTATATTTTAGCACCAAGGCCTCTCAGTTCTAGGTCTTAAAGGGCTAAGACTGATAATTTCACAAACAACAGCAATTTTTTGGTACAAAGTCCTCTTTGTCTTTCAGTAAAAATATTTGGAATTTTTATTATCAGTTAATATCACAAGTTTGAAATTAGTAGCACATATAAATTCAGCACCTTTTTATGTTCTGTCTGTGTGCCAGTTCAGTTCTAGGAACTTTCCATATATTCTCTTATTTCATCTCATAAAAATTCTTTCAGGCGGGGGCCGGCCCTGTGGCGCAGTGGTTAAATTTGGATGTTCCGCTTTTCGGTGGCCCCGGGTTTGCCGATTCTGATCCTGGGTGCGGACAGGGCACCGCTTGGCAAGCCATGCTGTGGTAGGCGTCCCACGTATAAAGTAGAGGAAGATGGGCATGGAAGTTAGCTCGGGGCCAGTCTTCCTCAGCAGAAAGAGGAGGATTGGCAGTAGTTAGCTCAGGGCTAATCTTCCTCAAAAAAAAAAAAGAAAGAAAGAAAGAAAAGAAAATTCTTTGAGGCAACTATTATTTCTACCATTTTTTGTCTTATGAGAAAAATGATGCCCAGAGAATTTACCTGATGTTCTAGAGTCAACAGTAACAGGCAGAGCTGTGATTTCAACATTAGTCTCCAGAAGCTAAATCTACTCTTTTTTTCCACTGTAGAAGTGATTTTCAGACCATCAGCCTCAGCATCTCCTGGGAACATGCCATAAATGAGTTCTGAGGTCCTGCTCCAGATCTGGGGTGAGACTGGGGACAGCAATCTGTGTGTATCCTCCAGATAATGTAAGCTAAAGTCTGAGAACTGTTGCACAAACACACAAAAGTACACAATTTGGCCTAGCCAGGTGGATGACTGGGTGAGTTAAATGACTTTCATCACTGGAACATATGTAATACTCATAAAATTTTCAGTTGCATTTTTTTCTCAAAATATGAGCCTCTGTTTTGTCTATTTGTATAGTCCTATATTTGCATCAAATTCAGTTTTGGCCTTTTTTTTTTTTCCATAACCATATCTCCATCTCCAAGTGTCCAATATTATTTTCAATGTATTTTTGAAATTCATTATTGCTATGGCTTGACCTGTCTTTATTTGATACCTAATTATGTTAAATTTTTCTCTTTATTAGTTTATGATAAGTCTTCATGCTTTGGGATTAGGTTTTAACAATTGTAGCCCAGTTTGAAGTGCAACTAATTGTATTATTTTTGCCACCTCAGTAAACATAAATGAGTACATCAATTTATTCCTTTTCCCCAGGAATCCTGGGACTAAATCACCTTATTTTGTTAACTTAACAAGTATTTATAAAACAACCAGCATGAGCCAGGAACTGTTTTAAGTGTTTGTTATTGATACTAATTTCCTGGTTATTTCTTTTAAAAGAGTAAATAGTATCTATAAATAATTTATGGCATAATAACCATTATCTTTGTGAATATCATATCATTTCTTAAAATTGCCCATATTTTTTGTTGTTCTATAGGAAACATTTAATTTTCAAAGGCTATTTACCTAGAATCCCAGACTCTTTTCTTCTTATCTCTTTAAAAGCGATACTAAGATTTATTAAGCACTTACCATGTCTCAGGCCAGGATGCTTTTTGTTCTTTTACTTTTCCATTGGCACACTTTGTTTTTTCATGTGGATTTGAATTATTGCCTGGGGTCACTTGCTTTAAGTCTGAAGACTTTCTTTTATTATTCGTTGTAAGACAGGTCTGATATCAGCAAAGCCTCTTAGTGATTTTTTGTTCAATCTGTCAATGTTTTATCTTCCTTCTTTTATAAAGGTTGGTTTTGCTGGATATAAGATTCCTAGTTGACAGTTATTTATTTTCAGCGCTTTGAGTATATCATCCCACTGCCTTCTGTCTTTCATTGTTTCTGATGGAAAATCAACTGTTAATCTTATTTGTTTCCTTGAATGCACTTTCACAATTTGCTCCTTGTCTTTCAACATTTCAACATATGATGAGCTTCAATGTGGATCTCTGTGTAAAAGTTTGTTCCACTGTTTGGATATATATATTAATGTTTTTCATCAAATTTGGGGAGTTTTCAGCCATTTTTTTAAAAATATTTTTTCTGTCCCTTTCTTTCTTTTCTGGGTACTCCGTTTATGTATACTGTGGTGCACTTAATGATTCTTCCATTTCTCTGAGGTTCTGTTCATTTTCTTCATTCTTGTTTCTCTCTATTCTTTAGATTGCACAATGCCTATATATCTTCTTGATCTATCTTCAAGTTCACTGATTATTTTTTCTGCCAGCTCAAGTCTACTATTGAGCTCCCTTTGGTGAATTTTTCATTTTGGTTATTGTTCTTTTCAACTCTGGAATTTCTATTTGGTTCTTTTAAATAATTTCCATGTCTTTATTGATGTTCTCTGTTAGATGAGATATTGTAGTCCACTTTAAATTCTTTAAGCTTGGTTTCTTTATGGTTCTTTGAATATATTTTTAATAGTTGATTTAAAGTTGTTGTTTACTAGACCCATCATCTGGGCTCCTTTAAAGGCAGTTTCGGTTTCCTGCTTTTTTCTCTGTATGTAGGTAACATTCCTGTTTATTTGCCTGTCCCATGATTTTCTTGTTGAAAACTGGACATTTTAGATAATATATTTTAGCAACTGTGAATACTGCTTCCCACCACCCCTGCCCCAGGGTTGTATTTGTTCTTGTTTGGTTGATTATTTGCTTAGTAACTTGGCTGAACTAATTCTGTGAAGTCTATTTCCCAGGCTGTGTGCAACATTTGATGTCCCTGCTCAGACTTTTTTTTTCTTGTTTTTACCTTTTAGTCTGGTAAACTAGGGCCTCTGTACTGGCATAAGCCACTTATTTGTTAAATGTTGTATGTAAGCCCATTTAGTCAGTTATATTTTTACCCTTTAATGATGGATATATATGGTGGCTTGGAAACTGCTATCACGGTTCAAGGATCTTAAGTGTGATTGCCCCATGTTCTTCCAGGGTCTCATATCCTGGAGGTTCCCTTTCTGATCATTCCTTAGAAGCCACAGGCTTGGGTATGTAGACATTTTTCCAGAGTATTAGGACGACTATGATCTAATTTTTAAGCCTGACTTCCTAGAAGTTACTGCTGGGTCAGAGTGGTTTTTTTTTAGTCAGTGTTTAGTACAAGGTTTTATTTAAGCCCTTAGTGCCAGTGAGGCTTCTGTCCTGAGTTGATGGGAACTGTGGAACTAGAATGACTTTTCAGAACTGTAGCAAATTGAAGCCTTTATATTGCACCATTAGCCAAACATTGGCTATGTATCATTCTGGTGCAATATTGGTGATTGACAGTGTTGAACCACCTGAATCTAAAGTTTATTGTGACCTCTGACTTTGTTCTTGTCCAAAATTTGATGTACCATTTCCATCTGATAATGAACTCCTGCTGGATCCCCCCAAATCTCATGACATGGTGGATCTGAAAGAACCTAGCTCTTTAACTTTGGTTTTGGTCTCTGAGTTTTCCTTACTAAATGCCAAGTCATTGATGGAATTAAGAACATATTTTAAAATATTTTATCCAGTGCTTTTATTTTTTAGCAGAAAAGGTCATTGTATGTCTAGTCTGTCACAGTAAAAGATAGGGGAATTTCAGGTATGGATTTAAGAGCTGGCACTGAAATGATAAGTACCATTTTAACACTATCATTAAGAGCTTTTTGCTACTCTTTCCCTCTGACAAAATAAGCACTGTCAAATCAAAGTTCTCCAGGAAGCAGACACTAAGACAGAATTAGAAGTGCCAGAGAATTATGAGGAAAATGCCTGGGCAGAAGGAGAAGAAGCAGGGGGAGGCAGGGAGAGTCTTCAGACACAATGCATGTCTGATACTTGTGAAAAGAGAAAGGGAAGGAAGGAAGATTTGGTAAGAAGTTCAGACTTCACTGCAGCTCTTAGAAAGTGTCAGCCAGGTCAAGGGGCAGGGGGCACATGGCTAGAGGAATGATTTTTCACTAGACAAGCGCTGCTTAGGGCAGCAGTGGCCACCATACTCTGTCATCGTCTAGGACCATCTGGAGAGAGCACAGTCTTAGAATTTGTGCTACAGCAGATCCTAATGGTACAGCAGCTGGACGCTGTCAGCTAACTACACTCCCCACAGGAGGTTCTCTCTTGAAGAGAGGGATGACTGGTGTACCTCAATGGCTGCAGTTACCCCACTCTATCCCATGGGGCTTATACTGCTGCTTCTCCAGCTCATTTTACTAGGTTAGTATAGGTGGTTTCTATTCCAAATACCTCATATTTAAGATTCACTGAATGGTCATCCCCTCTTGTCTTTTCCGGGTAACCTTACTCCTAAATGTCCACTGCGATTTATGGTGGTCAGCCATTTCAAACTGTAACACCATTCTTTTTAACATACAAAGGACTCTGTATTTAACCGAAATTCCTACTAAGAAAACAACAAGTGTGATATCTCCTATTTCTCATTAGTGTGGTGAAGAGTTAGAATGCCAGTGAATCTCTCTATGATTTTTCATTTTCCCCTACCCTTCCTGTTATAAACTACACAAATCTTTATTCTTGGCCTCATTGATTGTTCTTGCTGTCTCAGGTTACTTCCATTCCCAGGTCCATCTGATCTCTCTCTTATAAAAAGATGGAAAATGGGACTTTTGCTCTTATCTTGGAATTGAGCCCAAACTATAAAGCATGATCAGACAACTATCCTCTCTACCCTCTTAATTAATATAAGAAGAGGGAAAGAGAGCAGTCTCAATGAGACTGTAGTTCCTTATTCCCTGTTTGAGGTCAGAGAGGGAGGCGAAAAGACCTGAGAGAGCAACAGCAGAAAGACAAGCTGACATTTTAGGATTAGCCAGGATCGATATCCCCCTTTGCCTTATTTCATAATGGCTGCTGAGTAAGGACAGCCTTCAGCTCGCTGGTGTTGATTTTGTGTAAAAGAAAGTAGAGAGTGCTGATTCCGGCCTAGCTGGAGGATTCCTCCACACAGAGTTGACACTTTGTCCTCAGTTTGAAAGAGATTTTGCTTACAGCTACATTAGCATAACAAAACCCAGCCTATTCTCATTCTCCCTCTAGCGTTTTCCTTGTAGCATTTGTACAATACTGGAAACTCCACCGTTTACACATTAGACAGACCTGCTTAAAAATCTTCAGATAGTCATCAATCTATAGACAGCTGAGAGAAGGAATTTGAGAGTTTATCTTTTCTCTTTCTATGCCATGAAACAGATTCAGAAAAACTTACTGCTCTGTGTCATGGGTCAGACAACATAATAAGATTTCAATATCGGCTCTCTTCGAACTAGTCATTGGACAGTCAGAGCTGATCAGTTATACAGTAAATCGTTCTTGGCACCAAATCCATTATTTATTCTCTCTCCATTGACAAAAACACAAAGCCCAACTTCTTTATGTACTATAACCATTAGACACTTCTAATAATTTCCGGCTAAATTAGTTCAGAAGCCTAAATTCTATTTTAATCACAGAGTGATTTAAAATTCTTCGTTAGAGTTTTGGTTTCAAATGTCAAGCCAATTAAATGAGTCATTTTAGATAGTTATTTCTATTCATTATTAAATAATTGTCTTTAATCTATAACTCTTTGCAAAGTATTTTTCCTAATTACTTACCATACAGTAGCTGTCTTATAATCTAGCATTTTTTTCCAGTCAGCATCTTAATGTGTTAAAACCACCTACTACTTATGTTTAATTGTTAAAATAAAATATTTTTCCTCTTTCTCTTTTGCTTTCAAGACTGCGGTTTGTATAGAAAATAATTTTGAGAAAGAAAAAGACCTTCATTATATTAACATGGTTTTCTTTTATTTTCTATTACATAGTTATTTTTCTATTTATTTTCTTTTATTTTCTGATGGTCACTAGAATTATTCAAGTATCAGTGTGATAGATTCATGTCCATTAAATGAATTTATCTCTCCTTTAAACTACTTCTAATTTTAAAAAAAAGAAAAAAAATTTACTCATGTGAAAACGAGTCTTCAGATATATTCTAAATGAAAAGATTTGACCAAATAATGAAAGATACATGTTTTCTAGGAAATATCCCAATTCCGTTTTCTCTCTATCTTCTTTATATGTAATGGGAGAATATTACATGGACCTGTTTTTAATGGAATATGAACAAACTTTCTCAGATTAATTAATCATCCTCAAATTCCATGTGCCACAAAGTCTGTTTAGGGTCAAAGTCCATCATCTGGGTTTCAGGTAAAAATTGCTCTCCTCCTATTTCATAAATATGGAGAAGTGGGTAATACCAAGTGGTAGGGAGGGTGTGGGTAAAAAACTCTCTTACACTCCTGGTGGACAGTTGAACTGAGAGAGCAGTTTTAATAGGTTCTGTAAGGACCAATGATGATAATGCTCTATGGAATGAGGAGTATGATTACTCCAGCTCTCTGTACCTGAGTTCCAAAACGAACAAAATGATAACAAATATAGGAAGTTACTGACAGAGGTATAGAAGGAAGTTATTTCATGTTTCTCTTCCTTTTTCACTTGTTAGTAAGGTTGATATTCTAGGAGTGGTCAGAGACCGCCTAGTATTTTAGCTGGGCATGATGAGTGTCACCATGGCCAAAATTAATACATCTTGGCTTTGTAGTTCAAAAATAGAGCTTTTTCAATTTACAGAGGAGTTGTGGGTTTCTAGGAAATTAATTCATTTTGAAAAAAAAATTCCCAGAAAAAAATTATAAATAAGAGTATGAGCATACTTAATTATTAAATTTTTATTTATTATAATGTGTTAGAATATCTACGTGATATGAATTACAACTCATAGTTCGAAACACGTCTTCTCCTGTTGGCTCTCAACCATTTTTCCGTACTCTGAAGCCCATTTTTAGTGGCCTGGAGATTACAATGAGTAAAATCAGGTTAGTTAGAAGTTTACTTATTCTAATTTTTTCTCAAACTCTTAGAGTAGGTCACAAGAAGTGATGGAATTTTGTCTCTATAATCCTTATCTTCCAGCAGAGGGGAGTGTATACACATATACCTTCACAAAAGGAAGAAGTGAGGCCTAATTCCTGATGTGAATCAAGGAATGGTGTGTCCACACCACTTCATGCTCAGATTATTTGCAGTGACTTCAGTGGAATTAAACCTGTGATTTAGCTGCTCTGAAATGAGTAATAGAGCCTCTCCCAGAATACAGGACTGACGGTAAATATCTTCATATACAATAAATATTTTTAGAAGTGCGTATCACTCAGGGGCCCAACATTTATCTTAAAATTGAAAGACGTTACCTTAGAATCTGTACAAAAATTCCAAATCTGTTCCTAATCACTGCTAACAATCTGTAAGCTAAATATCCAGTGTCATCGTTAAACAATATTTATCGTTACACCCACTATGTATACAGCAGAACAAAAACATTTCAACAGATTATTTACCTACTTCTTAGTATTATTCCATTGTGAAAATGGCTATAATTCAACAGAAACTTTAGTCAATAGGGAAAGTTAAGATCTTCTTACCATATACACTAATCCTATTACAGTCTTATTCCAAATTATTTTTTCAAAGGTACTCACAAAGATTTTGTTTCTCCATCTGTCATTAGGATTGCCTTGGCTTTCTCAATTCAGTAACTTTATGCCACCACGTAAATCAAGTGAAATGTGTGGTTGTCTTTAGGTAATAAGCTGTATTTTCATATCTACAAATATCTTTATTAAGCCTTTTAAAATAGTAAAAATTTTAAAGTTATTTATAAATTCAGACAAAGTTATCTATCAAGAAGTACTATGTGTTTATCAGTATGTTAGCTTATGTGTAGAATGACGTACTCTATCTGAATGTTTCCTCCTCCAGGCTGATATTTTCTAAAAGTCATAGACTATGTTTTAAATATACTTTTATGTTCAACATCTAGCATAGTGCTGGGCGCGTGGCAGATGTTCTAGATAGGCTTGTGAAATGAATGAATGAAATTTGTAATCTGGTTGAGAAGGCAACACTAAATATTAATACAACAACAAAGAGCTGAACTTAGAAAGGTAGGTTGGGGTCAACACATCTACAGACCTTGAATGTCAATCCAAAGAACTTGGCTTTTATTTTCTAGCAACTAGTGGTTTGGAGAAGAGGAGGGAAAAGGAAATTAACACTTATTGATCTTGTTATAGAGAGTACCTAGCATTTTTTCATGTAATTTTACTTACTCGTTTTAGTTAGCAAGGGCCCAAGCCAAGGTACAGTCTGATCTTCACCCTGCATAGGTAACTCTGACCACTGTTGTTTTTGCACATGTTATGTGGTAGGAATTCAACTTTATTTTCTTTCAAATAGATAGGCAATTGTACATCACCATTTAATAAATAAACCACTTTTCCAAACTAAATTGAAGTACCAACTTTGTTGCATGCATATTAACTTCTCAGATACCCTGAGATTGATATCTGGATTTTCTGTATTGTTTCTCTGATTTGCTTATTTTTTTCCAATAACAGCTTTATGTGTATTTGATTTCAGTGTAAAGTCTTCACTCCTTTCTGTCAACTCAATTCAGTTGAGTAGTTGAGTGCCTCCCCTCCCTTCTTCCCTTCCTCAATTTTTGCATTTGTATAGATTTTCTTGGACGTTTATTCTTCCATATGAACTCTAAGATTATTGAAGGCCAATATTTTTTTAAAATCCGTGTTTGCAATCTAATTGTAATTGTATTAGATTTATGCAATACTTTTGGTACAACTCTTTTTTAGTGATTTACTTGATATATTGTACTTTATTTTTTCCATTTTTTTATGTTATTACTTATTTTACAGTGTTGCTTTCTGTTTTTCTTTCTTTGGGGGGGTTGATCAAGTTCTCTCTCATTTCTTCTTCCCCCTTGTTAAAGGGCATAAATTCCCCTTCCTTTTTCTGGATCTCAAAATCTAGCACTTAGTTCTGTGATGTAAGGAAATAAGCCTCCAACTACTTCTCCATCAAGATGTTCTACTTTCCCACTGCCTTCATCCTCCCTCCAATAGGTGAGCAGTTTGAAACACTTTCATCTCCCTTAACTCTCCCCCTCCTGTCTACTCCAGCATTTTGCTGACATAGACCAGTATTTTTAGTTCTAGACTATTCTAAGAATTTCCCTTGCAGTATTCCAAAAATTATCTTCTATTTCAAAAGTCCTTGTTTAGCAGTTGTGTTGCATATTTTCAGCACTCTGTAAGCACTCGAGGGTTATTGCTCGCCGCTTATCATCTCCTATTTTAAGATGTTGTAGTGGACTGAATAGTGGCCCCCAAAAAGATATGTCCAAATCCTAATCCCCACTGCCTGTGAATGTGACCTTATTTGGAAATAAAATCTTTGTAGATGTGATGAAGAATCTTGAGATGAGATCACTTAGGATTTAAGGAAGGCCCTAAATCTGATGACTAGTGTCCTTGAAAGAGAAAAGGAGAGGGGAATTTGATTTGTAGGGAGGAAGATCATATGAAGACGCAGGTAGAGATTGGAGTTATGCTGCCACAAGCCAAGGAGTGTGAGGCGCCACCAGAAGCTGGAAGAGGTCCCTAGGCAGACATGACTGCTCCTGGACTATGGCTGCCGAGGCCTGGAGGCAGGTGTCAGGGCCACTTCAATATCCACAGTTGGACTGAGGCCAGTGGGCCTACTTCTGGGTGCTCAGAAGGGTGTGTCTCCTGGTGGGTCCCTGAATGGGGCTAGAACTAGTTACAAGGCCGTTTCAGGATCTGCAGTCAGACCTAGGTTGGAGGGCCTGCCTCAGGCCACAGATAGGCATGTCTCCCAGGTGTCCCTGGGTGGGAAGGACTAGCCACTGAGAGAGGCTGGATCCGGGTTACAGGCCACTTCAGGCTCCATAGCCAGGACTGAGGTTGACTGGCCTGTCACCCAGGGTAGGAGAGGACACTACTCCAGCTGAGTCCCTTGACAGATGGTAGTGGTGGCAGGACCAATGCCAAATAGGGCTCTAGCCAAGTCCACAAGGGGACAGGGCTGTTTCCTGGTCTGTCGCTGGGACAACAGTTGGCAAGTCTGCCACCCAGGCATGGGCCTGCCTTCTCAAAACAGCCCTCTTCAGTCTCGGGCTCCACTGAGGTTTCACAATCTCTTACCTGGATCCCAAAGCTCCCACAAAGGTACTTTCATCCACTTATGGCTGCCAAATTATTGTTGCTGAGGAGAGATATGAGTAGGAGATCTCCTATTCTGCCCCCTTACTGATGTTGCTTCAAGGTTGCTTCCTTCTGAAAGCTGTGAGGGAGAATCTGCTCCATGCCTCTGTCCTGGCTTCTGGTGGTTTGCTGGAAATCTTTGATGTCCCTTAGCTGATCTCCGCCTTCATGTTCGTATGGTTGTTCTCCCTGTGTGTGTGTCTGTCTTCAAATTTTCTCTTTTATGAGGACACCAATCATATTGGAATGGGGGCCCATCCTACTCCAGCATGAAGTCATCTGAATCACTTACATCTGCAACAGCACTATTTACAGATAAGTCACATTCTGAAGTACTGAGGGTTATGCCCTCAACATATGCATTTTAGGGGGATGTAAAGCTTCCTGGGAAACAAATAGAGTTTCACGGTAATTTTCAGGGTAAAAATGTTATTTTTCTCTTCTCTTTAACTTCTTTGTGGCTACTACAATGATTCGGATCTTCTATATCGATAAGTCACACAGGAGGAAAAAAATGGACGTATTAATCACCACCAAAAAAGCCTTTCATAGTCTACAGGCTATAAGTTAGTCTGATTAATGTAGCAAATCCAAGTGAACATGCTCAGCCCCACACACTAATAGTAGGGGTCAGTCAACAAACTAATCAAACTCCTTTCCTAATTGCAATAGAAAGGGAAAGGAAAATGGAGAATAGGGCTTTTCTGATGGTGTGTGGTCAGATATTGACTGTTGATACTGAGGAATAGCAATGGGATTGGAAGACCAAGAGGCTGAGACAGCAGCAGAAAACTTGGACCCGAGGATAAATTAAGTGAGGGAGGACGGGATCCAAACAGTGATTGGACTTGTGCCTCTAAGAATCTGCCAAGACCACGTTCCTGAATGTGCTTTCTTCTAAGAATTCCTTAATTTAATCCAATAATTTATCTTTCTAATAGCACTGTTTTCTAATAAATGGAATCTACAGATCTCTGAGAAGACATTCTTATAACACACGGCTAAGAAAAGAAGGAAAATACATCTTCAGCTTTGCTGCATGTCTGAAACAGGAATATTTTAATTTCATATTTACACATATTTTAAATAGGAAAACTATATTTATTATTAATTTGCTAGGGTAAGCTAAGAACTATAGCAAAAAATCCCTAAATCTCAGTCCTTTAACATAATACATGTCTGTCACTTACATTATGTTTGATGTGGGTCAGCAAGGAGTTGTGCCATTCTTCAGGCACCTAGGATCCACCAGACCTGGTAGCTTCCCCATTTCCTCAGGACTTGGAGTCCTCCACCAGATGCCCTTCAGCTGATGAGACAATAGAGTAAACAAAAAGTGTCACCCAGGATGTTCTTATAGGCCAGGCTGAAAGTGGTAAATGTCATCCCCACTCACATTCACGGACCAGAAGTCAGTAACATCATGCCATGTCACTGTAAGGGAGGCCGGACTCTGAAGTCCACCTCTTGACCTAGGAGGACAAAGAAAAAGAAATTTAGCAGCCATATAGCAGTATCACTGCTACACATTGGAATTACAGTAATTCTGATTTGTCATCATCACGATAGGTGGGAGATGAGATAGATAGATAGATAGGTAGATAGATAGATAGATAGATAGATAGATAGATAAGATAGGTAGATATACAAACACACTAAAAGTATGTATGTTCATAGGGACTCAACACATGAGCAGCATAAGTAGAATTCCAAACAGAATGTTTGCTCCTTAAACTAGCAAACTTTCTCAGGTATTTCAAAAATATTTATGCACATACAAAAATGTAATAGAAAACTGAAAGCAAAGAGGCTTGCCATTGCTTAAATTCATGCTTTGATAAGCGTATTTACTTGAAAACAATACAGATTTTTCTTGGGAATGATTGATAACGCAGGCCCCTAGTTGTTTCAGACTTCTCCCCCAGTTCACCCAGTTCACAGTCATGAAGTTACGTTAGCCTGGGCTGTATTGAGACGATAAAAATCAAGGATGTGCTAATTCTAAGAGCATTTATATTTGCAATAATAAATATCTCACCTTTGTTTTCTTTCTTTCACAACTCTTGTAACTAAATAACTTTTTTCTGAGAAACATCTTTGTTAATATTGCTGAGCTTGTGTCGGAATGTGGAAAATAATAGGAGCTTTATAACCTAACTGAATGCTATTTAAAGAAATGGAAAGATTGGAAATGCTGTCTGCATGCTAGGGCCTGTTATTATTTCTTGAAGGTCAACAGTAATGCTTGGCCCTTAGAAGAAAGGAGTCTTGCAGCATCTTGACTGATGGAAACATTTATATGCAGAGATATGTTGCCATGTGTACTCCAGGGATACAGGTTATATCCCACCTTGACCAGAGCCAATTATCAGTAGACAAATAATGTAATGGAAGTCTTAACCACTTTTCTTGGGAGGTGTCATGCCCCTGTGAGGCATTGCTGGAGATATTACAGTCCCATAATGAGACTCATAATTCATGTCAGCCCCGAGCCTTTTCATTCATTTATAAATGTTTTAGAGCCCTATGATTCATAATGCCATGAGCTGGTTTTCTTTCAGAACAGTCATGCTCCCATTAATACCAACCATTCGTGCTTTTTGCCAAGAGACAAGCCCTGCAGCAATCTATCATAAAGTTTAGTGCTCTCCTTGAACTGTTATAGTCAAAATTTTTCTAGGTAGTAAGTTAATGCAAAAGAAAAGTTTTTAGAAAAATATGGAACCTTGAGAAAGAAATTAAGAAAGCAAGGTAAGATCTCTTCATCTAAGGTATCATTTTGGAGTTATTTTCCATTATTGACATAACGCACATTTTCTTTGTTTGCCAGAAGTGTTATACCCTAGGAAAAGGTACACTTCAAAGCTTAATTGACATAAAATTAAGGTGAAACTGACACACACCGCCTAATCACAGTCTAGAATAGGAAGTCTTTTGAGCATCAATCAGATTTTTATTTTTGTATTTCCTTCCTAATAAATAGTTTACAATACATTTCCTTTTTTAACCTCACTCAGCAATTCATTTTTCTAGTTAATTAAAACAATTAGACATTATTCTATTATGAAAAACAAAGCAGTTCTTAAAATCACTTGTAGTCACATAGCATAAAATACATGTGGTCATGCTGCAGGTAACCCTTGCATTTGTGAGGCATTATTTCTATGGCTGTTGTCCTTCACTGGCAATATCGTCTCCAGAGTCTGTTTGCTGTTCTGCTCAGCATGGCTAATTTGTTATCACCTGAATCACAATGTGGCACAGCAGGGCGGCACTGCAGAAATGATCTTTGATTCTATTCCATTCAACAAAATTCTTTGGATCCGCCTAATGTGTGAAGGCCCACTGAAGGCTCTATGTATCTGGTTCCAGCTCCTGAGCTCATTCAGATTCAGACAGGAAGTTATTGGCTGCTGCCAAGGGCACATACACCCACGCTTAGAATTAGGTTCCTCTGCCAGATCTGGAATTCTGTTGTCCAAAGATGACTTCTGTAGGTCTTTGTTATTGATCTCCCTGCTACCTTATCTTGTTAACAGAAAGCCTGCTACCTCTTCCTGAGTTTCCACCATTACCTCACTCTGAATCTTGGCTCCATGTCTGACAGCTCTTCTGCTCCTGACTTTCCATGGTATGGGACTTTGTCTCAGACCCTGGTTCCAAAACTGGAGTTTTGCTGCTTATGGATGGATTTCCTAATGAACAGCATCTTTCTTGTGAGTCCAATATTAGTTGCTAACTGGACACTTGACCACCAAATTGAGGGGATGATGGCCAGGCTAATTTTCTCAGACACAAATGGGCTTGTTTTACGTCTTTGGTTTTCCAATTGCCCAGTTTTTGGCCATGGGACTAAACAAGAAGACATTATTTTGTGAACTTCATGTTTTTCTCCTGTACTGTATGTAAAATTATTTTACAATTATACCAAGTGTTTGAATGCAGGAGAGAAGAGGGTGAAGCTGAAAAAATGATCTGGTTTCACTAGGGCCTCAAAAACAACAACATTTGGTAGAAGAATAGAGAATAGGAGAAGCATGGATTCCAAAGAAAAAGGGGGCCAAATTAGAGGTTTGTTCCAATATCACTAAATGATTTCCAGTCACCTCTTTTTTCTCTTAAAAATAAATAATTAAGAATGTTTTAAAAACCTAACTCTAAGAGAAAATACACTAACAAGCAATTTGGGAGATAGATAGCACTTAAGATCAGAGTGCGGCCTTCTCTCTGATCTTAACTTTATTCTATTTATTTCATATGTTAGGCTGAGCAATAACTGCCTTCAATTCATCCCAAATCTGTCATCGTAGTCCATCATTTTAGTTTATTTCTGCAGATATCTGTTAGACAATAACTATAATAGGTTGATTGAATGATTGAGGGCTTATGATATTCTAGGAACTTTTCTATGCATTTTATATGTATTCAGGAATTCACTGCTCAATAATCTATATGATTATTGATATAATATATTACATCATTCCCATTTCACAGATAAGAAATCTGAAGTACAATGAGGTTGAGAGACTTGCTCAAGTCCACACATGCGTTATGTGATAGAGGCAGGATTTGAATCCAGGCAGTCTGTCTGCAGAGGCCCCATTCAACATCATAGCCACGTGTTGTATAGGTATGTATAGAAATTGTCTCAGTGGTTCTAACACTAAAAGTTAACGATTAAAGAAACAGACTATAGGCGTTGTACACCATATGCAAATATCTGCTTATAAATACTCGAAGCACAGCTGCTTTGCTTGCAGAACTTTGGCAATTTTGGCAAATAAGGCAATTTTTACATTTCACGGTAATTTTCATTCATTTTACTCTCCAGCTCCCTTTCTTGTTTTAATAGGAAATGATAAATTTGTCATACTATTTAGCAGTGCTTTTTAAAAGCGTGTTCCATGGAACATCTGTCTCCAAATGAAGTATTCAGATTCTAGGTTCCTACCCCAAACCTTCTGCATCAGAATCTGGGGCAGCACCTAGGAATCTGCATTTTTATCAGCTCTCTGGTATGTTCAATGCTTCCAGAGTTTGATTTAGAAGCTAGAGAGCTTCAATTTATCACTTCTGCCTGCTCCAATTTAGACTAATTAGTTAGAATATATTAACTGTCCACTCTCTAGTCCTAATTACACATCTAGGAAATACAACTTCTGTTCAGTTGTTCGTACGGCCTTGACCTCTTCTCTCCAAATCACAAAGGAAAACAAAGAAAACTCGCAAGCTTGATCCAACCCATGATTATCCAGTCCCTAATAAGTGAAAATGCTTCCCTCACTGCCTCAGCAAACACATCATTTATAGTTTCCTCCTTCAAGCAGTTTTTTAAATGTTAATTTACCTTGAATCAATTCTTAGCTAAGCACTGGCTCTAAATACTTTATAGACTGCTTTCTGTGTTTGTCTTTAATGTAGATTTTTTTCCCCCTGGTGATTCTTCCAAGCAAAACTTTAAAAAGATTTCTGAAATGTTTAAAAGTATTTTGAGAAGACTACTTTCCCACCAAATCTGTATCCTCCCATTGCGTATTACAATGCCAAAGTCATTTGATTCTTGCTCAGCCATAGTTAAAGCTAACTCTGAAGCCAGAAGTTATTCTGACTAACTAGGTACTGAACCACAACCAGCTTAAGTTCCTCAAAGCAAGGCTTCCTATATACTGTCCCATTGATGTCCAATAAGTGATGAACACTGGGATCCCAGACAACTGCTGTGGGCTCAGCTGAAGCAGAGGTTATAACTAAAAACTTGAAAAGTAACATTGCAAGGACATACTGAGAGATGATGATAAATGATGTAGATTATTTATAAACTGCTAAGAAAGATCAGAAAAAGGAACAGACCTCCTCAATAGTTTTCAGAGTTAAAATGGTTAATTTTGAAAAGGCCACTGGTCATAATCTGAGGCATGATTAAGTGAAAAATAGAGTGGGATAGGAACACAATTCCCACAGTCACTTGGGAAAGAACACAGTATCAGAATATATTTTGCAAACCATAAAGGCTTTATTATCATTTGTTTACAGTGAAAGAAAAAATAGTCAAATGTCAATCTTTTCAAATCTATGCTAAATTTGTATTTCAACATTGGTCATATTTCTAATTTCAAGGAATTGTTTTATGTTTTCAATTGCATTGAAATATCATGGTTACTAATATTGATTAAAATAAGGT
Organism: Equus asinus; assembly: GCF_041296235.1. NCBI lineage: Eukaryota > Metazoa > Chordata > Mammalia > Perissodactyla > Equidae > Equus > Equus asinus. The sequence continues at coordinate 177,563,351 of NC_091790.1, forward strand.
GATCATTATTTGACACACTTGGAAATCTTTTAGTTGGAGATTTGGGCATGAGTTTTATTCATAGATACAGTGCTGCAAGAGACTTTTTCTTGGGTGAGGTGAGCATGTTTTTCTCGAAAGGCTTTAGCTTTTACATTAGCAGTAAATGTAAATGGTGTTACATCAACTTGAAAAAGATTTCTCCGTTATACCATTAACACTTTACATTCAAAGCCTAGGAGCTGTGAGAAAATCACTTCACAATTCCAATTCCATCTCCTGTACCTGAGTAAGTGAAGTATTTTTGGTTACACCTGGTAATCATATTGTTACATTAAATCAATGTGAAATATTATTGTTAATTAAGTAAATTATCTGAGTTCAGAGAGTATACAAAATAGGTATCTATTATAACCTATAATTTTGAAACTAATGGCTGTCATTAAAAAAAATTTTATTTCATAGTAAATTTTGCTTCTATCCTTCAGGATCCACTCTTACACTCAATTAACTATTCCCTAAGGGCCCAAATTTTAAAAAGTACAATTCTGACCTAGCTATTCAAAGCTCTCTTCCTTGTCAGAGGCTGCTTGCTCTCTTCTGATCTAACGCTTCTTTGAAGTCATCAAGCTCATTCTTAGCCCTCTCTGGGACTTGAGTTTAAGAACATTTTTGAGTTTCTAACTCTTTGGTTCCTCTTTTAGTAACCTCTCACCGCCACCAATTCCAGACCTACCATAGACATTATACACACCGAATGCTATTGGGAGGTCAGAATTCCAACTGGAATGACACCTGCTCAAGTGTTTGGGTCCTTTATTTTGCATAGCTCAGTTTCTTGCTCTCCGCTTTCTTCATTTGACTGAACTGTGACAAACTTCTCCCTGGTAAGGATATCTAGAACTAATCATGGTTTACTTAGCCGAGAAGATACTATCTTCAATGGCCAGGAAATCTGAGGGTTATGATTAAGATATGCCCTTAAGACATGTCCTAGTCTTTAAGTTTGTTTTACTGAATTAAATAGCAATTCAGTGAAGTAATCTATACTTATACTGCTGAGAAAATGAAGCAGCTCTGAATTTAGGTTTTTTAAATCACTAATTTCTTTTTTTTCTTCCTTCCTTCCTCCTCTCTCCTTTTCTTCCTCTCTCCCCTTCTCCTTTTCTGCTTCACTGCCCCCTGCCTCCCCGTGAAGAGAAGGCACACCTTTGTATTTTGGTATCTGATTCTCTAAACAACTTTATTGAATGGAACAGAATATTTTCTCAAAATACTTAGCCATGAACCAAAAACAGTTCCAAATAAACCTTCCAAAATGGCCCAGAGGAAGGAATTTTTCCCTTACTTTATTTAAGGGGTAATGGTTTGATAATGAGATTCTATGAAAAATTAAAAGGCACTGTGCTTTTTTCTCTATGCTTTGTGTACATTGATTTTCGGTTGTGTAACACATTCTCTCTTAGTTCATGTTAAGAAAATGTTTAATGTCTCTAGAGTCTCTACCCTGCATGAGCCTGAAATAATTAGAAAGGCTTGACTCTCTTTGTTAATGCATAGAAAACATGTAGAGATTGGAAGATCAGTAGATGTGCAGGGCTTCACTCAGAAGGTAAGAGTTGACATGAGGAACAAAGGGTGCTTAGCATTTGGATGAATGGGTAGATGAGTGGAGGAGAAGATAAGAAACAGTTTTCAGGAAGTGGAACAGATATGCAAAGATGGCAACGAAATGTTGCCTATACTTCTATTTCAGAGTATTTGTGTTTGGGGGAATTTCCATAAATGTATTAATGGAATCTTGCACCAATTGTTGAGATATATCAGAAATCTTGCTAGATCAACTCTCAGTATGTTATTGTTTACCTACTCTTTAGACTGTTCACCTCATGGTTATGTGTAATTTGTTAGTTTTATGTTATGTTTAATCTGTTAACCCCAAATTTCAGAGATTTAACACAATATGAATTTATTTTTCACTCACATTCTAGGCCAATCCAGTGGTCCTGGTTGGCAAGCGGGTGGTTTTCCTTCATCTTGTGATTCAAGTGCTTGGATCCTTTCATCTGGCAGCTGCACGGTTCATTCCCTTAGAGTCTCTTAACAGGTGGAAGAAGAGAAGGCACACTCACTTTGTTAAGATTTTTGCAAGAAATTGATCACTTCTGTTCATATTCCATTGGGAAGAACTGGTCACATAGCCCTATTTAGATGCAAGGGAAGCTTGGAAATGTAATTATTGTCTGAGCAACTGTTTCCCCACAACAACCCAAAACTATGGGAAGCAGAAATTTTGATGGACAGTGAGCTGTCTCTGTCACACTTACCAAAGTGTTAGCTTTCTATAGATATACTTGAACTCCACTTTGGTTACTACTTCAGTTCTAACTCTTGGGTTGAACAGAAGTGTATGTTAAAGTACTTTAGAAAATTTAGAAGAGAATATTCAAGAATCCTTAGAGTTTAACCATGTCTTACAAAAGGCACTTCAATGAGTAAATAGTCTTTGAAAGTACCTTATATTTCTACTTTTTGGTCCTATATTCTTGGGTTTTTGTATAAAAGTTTACAAACCAAACTGATTCGCAATGTTAATTATTCTCATATGATGCTCATCTCAGCTAGAATATGAGATGATTTCTCAATTCTTTAACATTTGCTGATTTTAAGGCATTACCCTTGAAACTTCCACAGTAGATGAGGTCTCCACTGCTTCCAATGTAGTTGCCTGTGGATACCTCATGGAATGGTCACAGGGAAAAATATATAGAATCTGAATGACTCTGCAAAGAGGGCCTAATTAGGTTCTCCCCATTCATAGAAATAGATCTTTCATCAGTGGTAATACAGTGCAATTAGGGAAGATCTCTTGTAATTTGCCATGGGTGCAGTCAGCTGATACTAATGTTTCTTTGGGAAGCACTTGAATAAGTAATGTCACATCATTTTTATGTGAGAATTCCATCTCATGAGAGTTACCATCCAATTCAATATTTGTGACTAAACTATTTTGGTCCCAATGGCTTTGCATTTAATTCTAATTTTCTTTCTTTCTCTTTTTAATGTAAACTTTGCTTGGTGGCTTCCTTAAGCATATTCCATATACTTATTAAACCCCTTCTAACAGGCCTCTTATTTATCTAACACTGTAAAGGATGTGTTGTTCTACATAGAAATAACATATTAACAACAATAAGACTGGCATTGCATTTAGAGTTTACAGAATAGCTTTCCATCTTATTCAGTTAATATCTATAACAACTTTATGAGACTCAGAAAATGACTTGTCAAAGGAAACACAGCTAGTCAGTAGCAAAACTTATTTTAAGTTCAAGTCAGTGGATTTTCTACTACATTATATTGTCCATTTAAGTTTCTTATGATGCATGAACTTTAAATAATTTGAGAGTCATGATACTCTGTGTTATTGATAATAAGTGCATAGAAAGATATCAGTAACTATGTAAATCTTCATTCAAAAATATGACTTGATATAAAGGGTGGAGAGGATGGATGGATAGATGAGTTGGGTGGATGGAGAAGATAAGAAAGAGCTATTCAGAAAGAGGAACTGAATTCCTGCATGAAATCAGGACTGAGAGGGTTGTGTACAGAGACTGTGAGGAAACTGAAATATATGCTGGGAGGGAGCAAAAGGGAAGAAAGCCGTAAGAAAAGAAGCTAGCTACATCAGCTAAAGAAGGCCTAAGTCTGGAGAGCTTTGAAAATTTGGCAGAGAAATGTAGACTTGCTAACAAGGTAGGGGTGAACCAATTGAGTTCTTGAGATATGAGTATTAGGGGAAAGCGCTCTAAAGAAAGAGGTACTTGGCAGTGGATTATGTGGTAGCTTGAAAATAGAAGGGCTGAAGTCAGCCAGTCTGTTGCTGCCAGATCAAGATGTGAAAAGGATTTGGACTCAGTATCAATGGAGCATGAAGCAAAACAGGCAGGGCTCAGGACTGTACGAACATAAGAAGTAACTGAAAGTAAGTTGTTAAAGGTAGAGCTCCAAGGTTTTAACCAAGAGAACTGGAAGAATGTGAGATTTAAGGGATGACTTGTTTTCAAAAGTAATTTTGAAATAATCTAAGTCTAATTGTCAAATAACAACTCAGTGAGGTCAAAATAAATACCTTAATTCTAATATAAGTGCCTTTGTGTTGATCAACCTATTTCTAATAGATGCAACTTTGATTTTTCCCCAACATTACAAATTTCTAGGAGACTGTTTATTAGATAAGTATTCAACTATAGAGCCACTTTATTTCTTAAGAATAGGATTCTTTTCCTGTCCTAGCACAAGTGGCTACTGTGTTAAAAACAAGTAAAATACTAAATGTCTTCATGAAATAAGCCTGAATGTTGCTCATCTTGTGAAACTATTAATTCTGACCTTTAGAGAAGCTCACCAATTTATGCACAAAGCAGCATTTGGCTATTAGATTTTGAAGTAAACACACTTAAGACATTGTTCCTCAAAGCAGTTGGGTGATTAGAGTTGCATAGAATTACAAAGAATTTTAGAGATCTTATTTCAGCCTCCCCTTTTATAGAGAGTAAAATTGAGAAAATTTATTCAAAACATGGATCCAATTGCTTAGCAGAAATGGGACTGGAATTCAGGTTTCTGACTCTAAATTCAGTATTCTAGAATCTTCTGCAAGGTACATGGTTAGCAGTAGATGCAAGACCTTGGATGTCAGGAATAGTTCAAAGTGATTGTGCATCTATTACCTCATAAATACTCCAGGAATCTAATGAATTGGGTACTATTGTGGCACCTCCCTTTTACGGGAGAGAAAATGAGACACGTACAGTTGGAGTAACTCATCATCTAGATAAAGTTTGAATAACTCACTCAAAGTCCCATAGTAGTGAGGAATGAAGCTGGAATTTGAAGTCAGGTAATCTGGTTCCAGAGGCTTTGCCCCTGCTGCCTGTCAAGTCTCAGCCCCAAGTCTACCATTTCTAAATACACTATGTGCCACCTTTAAAACAGAGAATGGTAAGTACTATAAGGAAAGGAAATAATAGAACTCCCAATTATTTCCTGCCTCTTCAACCAAAGTTAACCTTTAGTTTTTGGCAAGAGGCCCTTTGATCATTAAAAGCTTGAGACAATCAGCATTACAGGCTCCAGTGATTGTTGGGGTGGTGGGGCATCCAACCAGGAAACATAACTGAAAAAAAAATCTCTCTTACTCTGCTGTTCCTAAGACCCAAGGGAGAGTGAATTCTGAGAAGGAGAGCCTGAACATCAGGACACTAAGAGCCAGGACTCTAGTAGTTGGTAAAGTGAAAACAAAGAGGCTGTGTTTCAGTCATGAAAGGGGTGGACAGAAGCACCAAACACTGCAGTGAATTCAAATAAGAGGAGGATTGAAAAGTGGTTATTGGATTTGGGAATTAGGAGGCCATTAGTTAGTTTTAAGAGAGCAATTTCACTGGAACCTAGACCGCAGAGTGCCAAGGAATGAACATGAAGATGTGAGTGTATGATGCGCCTCTTCAGCTTATAAATGTCTAACAAAATTAGACTACCTTTCAGGAAATTCAGTTTTGCAATATTGTGGCAGACTGGGAATATTCATCTCAGTTTAAAAAATTGTTTTATTTAATAAACTGTTACTGTTTATAAGCACGGAACAAAAGTATAAAAAAGCAAGTGGTGAAAGTCCTCTTCCCTTCCTGGCTCGCTGTCTCCTCTGTTTCCATCTTTTCCGATGGGTAACCACTCTTACCACTGTAGTTTCTTCTTTATCTTTTTTTAAATAAGGAAAACATACACACACATTTCTACATGATGGTAATGTGCTGTACTGTTATGGACTAACTTTTCTTCCCCATTAAATGCATTTTGAAGACCTTTCCATGTCAGTACATGAGAGTTTCCTTATTATTTTTAAACATTTGAGTAGTATTCCATTAGGGATACAATATAACTTATTTAACTGGTTCCGTGTAGAGGAAAATTAGATTTCTTAAAACGGTTTGCTGTCACAAACGGAGCTGCACTGTGTCACATATCTTCACAAAGATATACATATCTTTGTACATATTTCCCTTAATAAATGCAAGTAAACCACTCAGGTAAATTCCTGGAAGTGGAACTGCTGGAATTGATGGATTCAAACCATTGAAATACTGTTATAGACTCCCAAATTGCCACTCAAAGATATTGTACCAATTTGTCATCCCATGATCAATGTAGGAGAGCACCTTGTTTTCTGCATCCTCACCAACACTATCAAATTTTGAAATTTTACTTTGCAAGTCTTATAGGTAAAATATACATCTCAATATAGTTTTAGTTATATTTTTTCTTATGAGTGAAGAATATCTTTTTGTATGTTCAAGAGTCATTTGTAGGCAGGGATTTTTGTTTTTGATATTAAGATCTAGTGTTAGCACACTGAGATTGAATAATTGCTAGTTGGAAATTATTGCTGGCATTTGAGAAGAGGGCATAATCTCTATTTTCAAGATACAAGGTTTCATATTTATCTATTAATTGTTTTATTTATATATATACATGTGTATATACACACACACACTAGTTTTTTGTCCAATTGATCCGTGATGGAAAAATAGTAGCAAATTTATTACTACCATGTTTCTGTTTGTCCCTGATATTCCTTCAGTTTGGGTTTGACAAATGATGATGCCCTGTTGTTTGGTTGGTAGATATTCATCGCTACTTTGTTTTTGTTTTGAACTGCATGTTCCAGCATTATAATGTGTCTTTTCATTTTGAGCTGCAAGCTTTAACATTGGAACACATCTTTCTTCACTTTAATGCTTTTTGCTCTCAATTCAACCTGGTCTGACATTAAGACCATGGCCACTGCTTTTTTGGTTGCATTTGTGTAATATACCTTTGCCCATTCTTTTATTTTCAACTTTTGTTTTAAGTGTGTTCCTTGTATATGGTGTCACATACTCCATTTACATTTATAATGGTTGTGTACTATGTGATCTTGGATTTCATTCACATAGACTACTGGCATCTTTAGTCTTTCAGTGCTTAACTCTTATTTGAACCCTGTTCAGAATCGAACTGGATTTTGCTTGTGATCTAATCTGAAATTACTTTTCTTTTAATGGGTGTTTTAGTTGTCCAAAGCACAGATATGTTTAGTCTTACATCTATTATATTCTTTGAGTTATATTTCTCATAATCATAATTATCATTATCATCATTTTATCTTTCAATATGTGGTTTTCTTTCACGTGTGTGTTTTCTTGTGTGTGTGTGTGTAGTTCATTAGGTTCCTAGTAAGACAAAAATAATAAACTTAGCATCTTCTTTTCTTCGTGTTCACCTTCTCTCTCCCCTACACAACCTTATATTACTCAGTAATATTATTGTGTGTTGTTTACCTTCATACTGTTAGACATGCCTATCATTCTATCACTTTGTCAATTTTGAATATCTTTTAACTTCCAGTGATTAGAGATGAGATTATCGGTATATTTAATTATTTAATGTCTTCTTCCTTCTTTCCTCTTCCAATTTTTGTCAGTGATATTTCTAATTTATAGGACACGTAATATTTACATTCCAATGTGTCACTGTAAACCCTTAGTTCTATTGTTAGGTGTGTTCAATGTGCATCATCTCATGATGGCGAAATTTACTCTCTTGTAGTTTCCCCAAGAAGGGTTCACAGGAATAATCATCTCTGGTTTCTTGCATGCTGAAAACTATTTGCCTGTGGTATTTATACCTGGAAGTCACTTTGGCCAGAAGAAAAAAATCCTTGACTCACATTTTTTTATTCAGAGGATTGTTTAGATCATTGTCTTCTGGTAATATACATTGCTGTGGAGGTTGAGGAAACCTAAACTCTGCCATCTTTTCAAGCGACAGGATTGCTTTGCCTGCCTATGCAGGAAGGTCTTTATTTTTGTAGTCTGGCATATTTCCTAAGCAGTATTGGCTTTTTTAGATTACTTTTCCCTGGCACGTGGTATGTACTTTCAACATATGTAGTCATCTTTTTTTTTAACTTCAAGAAAATTTTCTTGAATTTTACAGTATCTCTAAATATTTGTTTTGTAATTTTATCTTGGTTTTCTTCTTCAGGAACTTCAAATAAGTCTATTTGTCTTTTTTTTTCTATTTAACTTTTTCTTTAGTTCTATCTCATTTTCTTATTTCTATTCTCTGTTTCTTACAACGTTTTCCACAGTGTCTATTTGCTTTTGTATTCCTTCTCATATCCTTTTTCTTTCTTTGTTGATTTTATTTTTTTTCTTTTTCCTTAGGTTCAGTGAGCACAATCTCATCTCTCCCTGCTCTTTTGGCATCTTTTTCCTGAGTTCTGCATTTTGAGATCACTCATCATAGAAACAATTGATTCACTACGTTTCGTTGTTGTTTGCTTGCTTTGTTTTAATTCAGGGCAAAATTTTGGTCCATACTTTTCATTTGTTCTACGTCAATATTTTTTTTTCTGGAGTATCTATCTGTTTTTTTTTTTTTTTTAAAGATTTTATTTTTTCCTTTTTCTCCCCAAAGCCCCCCGGTACATAGTTGTGTATTCTTCGTTGTGGGTTCTTCTAGTTGTGGCATGTGGGACGCTGCCTCAGCGTGGTCTGATGAGCAGTGCCATGTCCGCGCCCAGGATTCGAACTAACGAAACACTGGGCCGCCTGCAGCGGAGCGCGCGAACTTAACCACTCGGCCACGGGGCCAGCCCCAGTATCTATCTGTTTTTAAATTCAATAATATTTTCCTCTTAGCGTTTTTATATGGATATTTTGCTAATTATTTTTATATTTGCCATTAAATGGTTTGCACTAGTTCTCTGCAAATTATTATTACTTATCTTTTGAATGACTTGGACAGTGATCTGCAAGAGGTTCTTAGCTGCTGAGGCAGAGTAGAATTACAGTTTACTTGTCTTTCAGAACCGAAATACTTTCTTCTAAGCTGCCACAAAGACAAACATCATCTTGCAAATGTAGTTTTCACATAGGAGATCTCCCCTCCTCCGTAAATGTACCTTGATCCCGAGGGACTTCTGGCATCAAGCTCCTCACCCATTTCTCCCACCTGCTGTTCCAGTAAAGGGCACGGTTTCCCTACATTAGCGTATGTCCATTGCCTTCAGGAAATGCATTCTTGAAGGGGTTTTCTGAAATCTTCAGCTGCCGAGTTCTCTCCTCAGCTTCTCTCCACATTCTCCTGTTTGGCTCATATGTTCAATTGGAAGCTTTAGAAGCTCTTTAAAAAATCTTGAGGTTTGTCTCCTAATTTCACTGAGAATGGAATTATTACTTTTGTCATAAATTCTCTTGGTTATCTTTGGAGGAATGGAAAGAAAGCTTAGTTTATGTAGCTACATTTGTCTTGTAAGTCTTTATGTCACTCATCTATCCCAAATGATAAAGGACAGTAGAGCATTACAACTTGCCTGTCTTTCTCTGAGTCTTGTGATTTTTCAGAACTATGGAGAGCAATACAAAAATGACCCAAAAAAGAGTCTACTTCTAGTTTCACGTCACCATTTTTTGATAATGGCAACAGTTCTCTTCTCTTTTATGGTTCATGCTACATCTGCATCTAGGGCACAAAAGCAAATCCCACTTTCATTTCCTTTCTGTATTACTTTCTTTCCAAGTGCTTGGGTCTTTCCACCTTTAAGGGGCCCAGGGCCATAAAGACTCTTTGGGGGCCTGGTTATTTCTAGCCACTGCCAAGAGAAACATGTTGCATCTGCTCTCATAGTTGATACTAGCCATTGGCTCATCTCAGTATAACTCATGCTTCTGATTTTGTTATATAAAAGTCGGTAGGTTCTGATTCTTGGCTCCTTTAGAAACTGACTTCCGTTCCTCTATTTCATTCACACAGCACGAACAGCTGGGGCCCCTCTGTTGACAGTCTCCAGGTTTGAATGGCACAGTAATGGCAGCCAAGTCATCCTTAGGTGTCTAGAACACATTTTCTCCCAGAGTTTCTGACACAACCTGAATACTGTTGGCATTTGGGGCACAGTGCCAGACTCATCCAAGCACATCACCATTTCCCCAGGAAACCGTCTAATACAGGTCTTTTTAACACTGCTATTTTATTGCAGTTGGATACCACTAAATACTGGTCTATGAATCAGGAAAAGAAAACATTTCAAGCGAGCAAATAGAAAATCCTCCCCAAAAAGGCTATGTCTGTAGGGGGCATTTAAATATAACAGGTAGCAAAAACAGTAAGTAAGAAATGATACAACGTGGTGTTACCTCATGAGTTTCCCTTTTAACTTTAACAGGCTTGTTATCTTTGTGCCCCGATCGTATTTTAATAAAATGTAAAATTACAGTTATTATCCAATGTTCATCCAAACCCAGAACTGTGTTGTATATGAGAGCATCTTTTATTCTTTTTCTTAGGGCATTTTGATGAGTGAAAAAGAGAAGATGCTATTTTGCTGCACTTATTCACATACACCGTGCATCGCCAGCTTCCAGCACTGGAAAACTGCAGGCTCTTCCTCAAACCCACTACAGCATAATCCCCTGATAGGCGTGGAACAGAGCTAAAAATTTGTCAATCTGAAAGGTATATTTTTAAAAAATCATGTACATTCAATGAAATTAAAATTTCCTATATAGAAAGAGATTTGGTCTTTATTTTATTTTTTTTCAAAATATAAATAAAATTCCGTTGGGTCCGAGTTCCTGCCTCATCATCCTTATTTGTCATTCCCTTTCCCTCCAGCTACATCAATCTGCTTTTCATATGCGTCCCTGAACTTGCTTGTCTTAGTTTCCCATCTCCAACATGCCAGTCTTCCTTCACTATTGACAATGTAGACCAAAATACCTCTTCAGGGGAACATTATTTAACTTATACCCATAAAATTTATATCATTGTTCTATCCTGGGAAATGTATCGATCAGCTATTAGGGGTCTAATGTTTGGTAACTTTTTAAATATTAACTTAAGATACGTTACTATATAACACAAGCTGATTTAGGCTGATTAAGCAGAAGTTTATTCAAAAGATATTGGATAGCTCCTAGAATCATTGAAAGACCTGGAGAATAAGACCTGAGATTAGGCTTCTAGGCAGAATGGCCAAGACTGTGCCACAGAATTGGCTTAATGAAAAAACTGCCACCAATAGTACTGGTCCAGAGACTGTCTCACAAAACTGCTACTGATGCTGCTGCCCACCTGTGCAATTTTTGCACAAGAAAATTGACCTCACAAGCACTAGGAAGTCGTCATCACTTCTACCATTGCCACCACAGGCGCCACTCCCACCAAAGGATGCCCCAAATTGAGTTTTCTCTAAGACAGAGTTTAACATGCAGGGTTTTTAAAAAGGACTGTCCTTGAGATAAACATCTATGCGAGAGACAGGAAAGAAGTAGGGCTGGGCAAAGGCAGAAGTCAAGCTGTGATGCAGGTGCAAAGGAGACCTCGGCTGACACCATTGCAAACTTTGGAGCTAATGTCTAGCCCTAGTTTGGCCAAGGTGGCAAGATTTTTATCCCCCCAAATCAAACAGTCATTGAATGTGAGCTACACAGAGAAGAGGCATGACCTCAGGAAAGGTGGCTCTCTATAGCTGAGGCAAACCCCTGAAGGGTCAGACAGGTGAAGCTGGTTTGCCAAGAGCATCCTCAGCATCTAGGGAAACGAGCCCAGTCCACTCCTTGCACTGCTTAGATGACATGCATGGTGTAGCTTTCTGACCTCAGTTTCCTGATTTAGAACATGGGAATAATAGGATCTACTTCATTAGAATCCCTGTAAGGGATGCCACATTTGTATGTGTTATTTTATCAAGACTTACAGGGGTTCTGAAGAGATAGATAATATTATTCCCATGTTCTAAATCAGGAAATTGAGGTCACAGAGCTATTGCATGTCTGAAGAGGGATTTCAAACGTTTTGCTACACTATTCTGGAGTGAGGTGCTAACTACATTAAGCACAATATTTTTCTGAGTAAACAGAAACAAAAATTTCACTTCAACAAAGACTGTGAATATGTAGTACACACAATGAGATGTTACACTGGGTATACACATATGTATTTTCTGTGTAAAACACACACACAGGCACACCTGATGCTGTCCACGATCTAGCGCCGCCGTACCTCTTCAATTTCATCTCCTACCCTCCCACCTCCACCCCACTGCCCCTATACTTCATGACTTTGATCACTTTATATCCTCTGTCTGGACTTTCATCCCAGTAACCTTAGCCCAAAAGTCTACTGCCTGCTGTAACTTCCCTCGTGGCCATCCCCAGCTCCATCTAAGTTTCTTGGTACTCCCTGTGCATTTTTATTTTACTCCTCTTTTAGTACTTACCTCTTTTAATGTGCTAGTCATGTGCCTATCATTAGAGGTAATCATGTACATTCCTTATCTCTCCAGTAGACTATGAGGCCTTAAAGAGTAAGATTAGATTTATCCATTTTTCCTAGCACTTAGCATAATACCTTGCTCATAGTAGGCTCCGTATAAGTGCTTGTTCAACTGAGCTGCCAACTTTCCCGAGATTTTTCTCTAAATGATTAAGTGTCTATATATGCAGATCACGTATTTTACAAGTAGTTCAAGTGGGCAAGTTGTACTGATCTGTCGGTGCTACTCCAATCCACTAGAGATGAAGTTTGCTGGAAGAGAGGGCCTTCAGTGGGTCAGCTGCACTCCCTATCTCATTTCTGGAGCAAATGATGCTGCTCAAGGAGCATTCTTAATGTTCTGATATCAAATTCAGTTCACTGGGCATATTTAACTCTTTTTAAGAAAAATTATTGCTTCTCGTGGTGTTTTTCAGTGACAGGCAGTAGAACATGGTTAAAAGCATGAACTCTAGAGCCAGACTCTCTGGGTTTGAATCCTGGCTCTGCCATGTGCTAGTCATGTGACCTTAGGAAACTTACTTATCTGTGCCTCAGTTTCTCCATTTGTAAAATAGACTGAATGGGTGAATATAGGCAAACTACATAAAACATTTCCTTGCCCACCTTCCCTTATCACTTCAATTGCATGACACACATTGAATTCTGTTCAGAAGATACTGTATGTAATTGCTGGTAAATTCTACAAGGCAACTATTTCACTCTAGAAACTGTAGCATTTTATAGGTAAATGAAGTAAAATAATTGAACAATAAATTCAGAACCATGAATTTCCTTGCACATAGTGCTGGCTGTTATTAATGTTCAGCATACTTTCCTAAGTTTTCCCTCCTTTGAATGGTAGGTTCTTTTGAAATATCAGCCAGCCATAGAACATTCTTCTACTTTCAAAAAGTCTTAGAATAGCATGGAAGAATATAACTATGTTTTTAAATGTCTGAACTATGGAGAAACAAACTATTTCAAATAAAGTGTTAGACTATGCAAGTCCTGTAAATATAAAAAGCTTAGAGACATGTAGATAAAAGGGGCATCTACTGTTTCATAACTGTTGTTACACTCTAGTGCAGTCAACACTTCTCTGCTATTTGTTATATTTTAAACTTTATAAGATCCAGCTCACACAAAACGAAATCTCTTGTGTGTTTATGTGCCTGTGTATCTAGTTATCATACTGATCTTATAATATCTAACTAGCATAAAACCAAACTGAAATGTCAGATTAGGTAAAAATAAATATTTTCTCCCTTAATAAACCAGAAAGACAATGCCAGTTAACAAATTTAAATTTCCCTGAGTAATTAGCATTTTTATTGTCTCATAATTTGCCATTTTTAAGTCATGGTTCTGAATTTATTGTTCAATTATTTTACTTCATTTACCTATAAAATGCTACAGTTTCTAGAGTGAAATAGTTGCCTTGTAGAATTTACCAGCAATTACATACAGTATCTTCTGAACAGAATTCAATGTGTGTCATGCAATTGAAGTGATAAGGGAAGGTGGGCAAGCAGAATGTAATTATCAAAGTTGGCATGTGCCCAGCATCCTGTAGATGGCAGCCAGATGCTCTTATCAGTGATGGGGTGGCTAGATCTGTTTATAGATGGATTGCATGCCATTGGCCTTGCCAAGTCATAAAATCATTTTCTCTTTTTCACTGTTGAAACTTGTAAAGATTACTCAGGCTTTTTGAAATGAAATTAGAGCATCTAGCAGTAGGTCATATCAAGGATGTTAGAGCAATCTGACAGTGACATCTGTCACTCCATTATATGCCAGGTTTG